>NC_090921.1:186693771-187943771 GCF_040938575.1 Ambystoma mexicanum
CCCTCACAAACAGAATAGGTACGGGCACAGCATGGGCGGGACCAGCCCAGGCTTCCCTCACATTCAGGATAGGTACGGGCACAGCATGGGCAGGACCAGCAAAGGCTTCCCTCACATACAGGATAGGTACAGGCACAGCATGGGCAGGACCAGCACGGGCTTCCCTCACAAACAGAATAGGTACGGGCACAGCATGGGCAGGATCAGCACGGGCGTCCCTCACAAACAGGATAGGTACGGGCACAGCATGGGCAGGACCAGCACAGGCTTCCCTCACAAACAGGATAGGTACGGGCACAGCATGGGCAGGACCAGCACAGGCGTCCCTCACAAACAGAATAGGTACGGGCACAGCATGGGCAGGACCAGCACAGGCTTCCCTCACATACAGGATAGGTACGGGCACAGCATGGGCAGGACCAGCAAAGGCTTCCCTCACAAACAGAATAGGTACGGGCACAGCATGGGCATTACCAGCACAGGCGTCCCTCACAAACAGAATAGGTACGGGCACAGCATAGGCGGGACCAGCACAGGCGTCCCTCACAAACAGAATAGGTACGGGCACAGCATGGGCGGGACCAGCACAGGCGTCCCTCACAAACAGAATAGGTACGGGCACAGCATGGGCTGGTCCAACACAGGCGTCCCTCACAAACAGAATAGGTACGGGCACAGCATGGGCGGGAACAGCACAGGCGTCCCTCACAAACAGAATAGGTACGGGCACAGCATGGGCAGGACCAGCACAGGCGTCCCTCACAAACAGAATAGGTACGGGCACAGCATGGGCAGGACCAGCACAGGCGTCCCTCACAAACAGAATAGGTACGGGCACAGCATGGGCAGGACCAGCACAGGCTTCCCTCACAAACAGAATAGGTACGGGCACAGCATGGGCAGGACCAGCAAAGGCTTCCCTCACAAACAGAATAGGTACGGGCACAGCATGGGCAGGACCAGCACAGGCTTCCCTCACATACAGGATAGGTACGGACACAGCATGGGCAGGACCAGCACAGGCTTCCCTCACATACAGAATAGGTACGGGCACAGCATGGGCAGGACCAGCACAGGCTTCCCTCACATACAGAATAGGTACGGGCACAGCATGGGCATTACCAGCACAGGCTTCCCTCACAAACAGAATAGGTACGGGCACAGCATGGGCAGGACCAGCAAAGGCGTCGCTCACAAACAGAATATCTACGGGCACAGCATGGGCAGGACCAGCACAGGCTTCCCTCACAAACAGAATAGGTACGGGCACAGCATGGGCAGGACCAGCACAGGCTTCCCTCACATACAGGATAGGTACGGGCACAGCATGGGCAGGACCAGCACAGGCTTCCCTCACAAACAGAATAGGTACGGGCACAGCATGGGCAGGACCAGCACAGGCGTCCCTCACAAACAGAATAGGTACGGGCACAGCATGGGCAGGACCAGCACAGGCTTCCCTCACAAACAGAATAGGTACGGGCACAGCATGGGCAGGACCAGCACAGGCTTCCGTGGCTTCCCTCACGTACAGAATAGGTACGGGCACAGCATGGGCGGGACCAGCACATGCTTCCCTCACATACAGAATAGGTACGGGCACATCATGGGCGGGACCAGCACAGGCTTCCCTCACATACAGAATAGGTACGGGCACAGCATGGGCGGGACCAGCCCAGGCTTCCCTCACATACAGAATAGGTACGGGCACAGCATGGGCGGGACCAGCCCAGGCTTCCCTCACATACAGAATAGGTACGGGCACAGCATGGGCGGGACCAGCCCAGGCTTCCCTCACAAACAGAATAGGTACGGGCACAGCATGGGCGGGACCAGCACAGGCTTCCCTCACATACAGGATAGGTACGGGCACAGCATGGGCGGGACCAGCCCAGGCTTCCCTCACATACAGGATAGGTACGGGCACAGCATGGGCAGGACCAGCCCAGGCGTCCCTCACAAACAGAATAGGTACGGGCACAGCATGGGCATTACCAGCACAGGCTTCCCTCACATACAGAATAGGTACGGGCACAGCATGGGCGGGACCAGCACAGGCTTCCCTCACATACAGAATAGGTACGGGCACAGCATGGGCGGGACCAGCCCAGGCTTCCCTCACATACAGAATAGGTACGGGCACAGCATGGGCGGGACCAGCCCAGGCTTCCCTCACATACAGAATAGGTACGGGCACAGCATGGGCGGGACCAGCCCAGGCTTCCCTCACATACAGGATAGGTACGGGCACAGCATGGGCAGGACCAGCACAGGCGTCCCTCACAAACAGAATAGGTACGGGCACAGCATGGGCATTACCAGCACAGGCTTCCCTCACATACAGAATAGGTACGGGCACAGCATGGGCGGGACCAGCCCAGGCTTTCCTCAAACAGGTACAACATAGATTAGGCTATTGGAAGCTTTCCTTGAAAATCCATCAGCACCTGCACGGGCAGGGCCAGTGGATGCTTTGCAGTGGTCTATTTATTCATGAAGTATTTTCAAAGAGTCGGGAATAAAAATGCCTTGCTTCCACTTGAGAGCAAATGCTGCAGCAAGTCAACTGTGGGGTCGGTACTCAGAGCCAGCCCTGCCAGGGTTGCTTTAGAAAATGATATCTATCAGGTTGTTCCTACTAATGGAAATGTTCCGCAAGCACAGCACGCTTTGGCCTTTTCTTAGATATTGTGAATACGCCTCTTCAATTCCTTTTTGCTGAACTTGCATAGCGCCCCTAGACCCGCCACGCCTCCCTACTACTCCAACCTGTGATGTGCACTTCATCTGGCCCATGCCCTGCCATGAGAGGTTCCAGGAGGGTATTACCATGACTCCTGGCTTTCCTGTTGTTAGTGCTCTGTTGGTTCTGACCACGTTTTATCAACATTTCTTCCTGCTAGGCCACCATAATTTATTTTCAGCCAGACTATATGGGCCCCATTTCGAGTTTGCCGGTCCGGAAATAAGGGTGCCGGTATCAACGTACCAGCACCCTT
Organism: Ambystoma mexicanum; assembly: GCF_040938575.1. Taxonomy (NCBI): domain Eukaryota; kingdom Metazoa; phylum Chordata; class Amphibia; order Caudata; family Ambystomatidae; genus Ambystoma; species Ambystoma mexicanum. The sequence continues at coordinate 186,696,771 of NC_090921.1, forward strand.
TCCGGACTGGTAAACTTTGAATCTGCTGGTAGGGGCCACGGAACTACCGGCAGGTCTGACCTGCAGGGAAGTTAGGCCCCTACCTGCAGACCTGCCACTGAAGCACTGGTACCGTTACTAACGGTGCCGGTCCTACAGTGTCCCCATTCCCGTGGAAATTGCGTGATAAATGAAAAACTGTGCAGTGATGCAGAATAATTGTTAGTAATGTGGTAGTGTCCGGTCTGATGGGTGGCACTTTGCATGTCTGTACTTGACCTGTGTTCTCTGGACAGTAGATTGATGCCGCTGTTATCGGAACTCCATAAAATAAACCTTTAAGAAAAAGATACCGCCCACCTTAATCAAAAATGTTTTTCCGAGTTCAAAAATACAGCCTGCGGCAATCAAAATGGCCCCCTCTTCTTTCTTCTTATATCCTGAAGCGTAATACAACTTACCCACTTCCCTCTCTCTCTAATAGGCGGCTCTTTGTACTTCATAAAATGCTCTCTTGTGTATATAGAAAATCTAAGCCCACCTTCTTGAATTCCCTATTAACATAAAGATATTTTAGTTGTGGAGTTAATAAGGCCCTTGACATTCAATGTGCCCAACCTTTCACTCATCCGCCTCCTAGACACCTCGAATTTACGTGAAGTCTGCGGGCCACGTCGATCTCTCCAATGAAACAAGCAGTGGTGGAGAAGCGGCTGAGTTATCACCAGACCTACCATCTCCAGGACAAAAAAGACACAAAAGAAAAACAACAAAGACAGAACAAACAGGGTCCCCTCCCTTCTCCTCCTGCCTCCCCACAACAGTACACTAACTGCAGAGCATCTTGTCAACCCGTCGTACTAAATAGCAACCAGCATTTGTCCTGGTTCCCTCTCCCTCGCTTAAGAGAGCCAGGATTGAACCACTAGAGGGCAAAACCTGGCACCCCCCGCCAGCGCAACATGAAACATCCTGAATCTTGGACTGTCCCAGCTCAAAATGTCAACAAAAAGCACCCCTTTTCCAGCTCATTCCTAAATTCCTGAACAGTAAGACACTCCAAATATGACTACCTATATTACAACACCTCATATCCAAAGCTTACCTTCCCCATAAGAACAAATGGCCATAATGTCTCTGTCAGACTGTTTCCTACTCGTTACGCCATCCCTGGTTCCCCCACCTCCCTAGCTCTCGATCTCCCCCTCCTGACAACTTCATATATAGCTTGTAGCAATAGAGGCCGCCCCATAAGGCATTCATAGTGTCACCCCTTACCCAGCGTCCTCCTCCATATGCTTGCCACTCCCTTCCACCTCTCCTGCTTCACCCTCTCCACCCCCCACCAGACCTCAATACCCTCACAGCAGAATGCCCATTCCTGACCCCTACACCCCGGAATAAGGTCCATTCCCTCTCAATTTAACATCATCCAAGGATTGTTGCGGTGCCAACCCAGGCTCTAGCCTAAATACCTCTGCATGCCATTCTAGGTTTCCTGTGAATCTTGCCAGGTGGATGTGTTCTCTTCTCTTCGGTTTTCCTTTTTCCATGTCGCGTTCCCCCTACACCTTCACCAATTCTCTGATGACTCTTTGAATATCGTCCTCTGTGACCAACTGGTGTATTTCATGTCCTCCCACTTAAGGGAGAAAGAGAAGCAGTATCCTGGGACTCATAGTGGTGGGAGGAGATACCTGCGTCGGGGGCTATTCCCCATCTCCTTCGAGGCCAACCTTTTGGTAGCTTGGTGCTCCCGATCGTATGGAAACCTCTAACCCTCTGGCGTTGAATGACGATTGCTGGGGAGACTCTGTCTCCTTGCGCCCCGGGGTCATGTCAGACTGCCAAGCTGCCCATTCGTTACCCACTCTGTCCACTCGTCCATCCACCATCACCTCGCCCCGTTAACTCTGTGAAAGGGGTCAGACACACGTGGCGTCCTAACCCCTTCTGAGGGTTCCAACCAGATCTTTTCAGGACATCTCCCACGGAAGCTGGGGTTCCCCTCACCTGAGCAACCCGTCATACACACAGGTGCTTCTCTGCTCTATTGCTTCATCGGACGGAACGGGTGAGGGCGGCAGAGCGAGGCTAGAATGCTACCATCTTCACCACACCCCCAAGTGGCCTCTAGAAGGACATTCTTAACCTCATTAGAGAACCAACTGTTCTCCTTAATGAGCACGTTTTTGTATGTCCACCGTATGGTTTTTATAACGCTTGTATGCAAATACCTAATCCAAGTTTGAAACACTCCCTATGACCAATCAAGCAAGTCTAGATAATATGGGCTTTTCGTGGTAGATAAATGGACCTCATTATGACCCTGGTGGTACAGTGAAAACGTACCACCATACTACGAATTGTGCTTGCGGGTCTCGCTCTCGGACCTGGCGGGCAGTGCGGCACCTCAAGCACAACTCGTGGATGCACCGGCACCGTTATGAATGGTGCCGGTGCATCCATGCTCCCCATTCCCATTCAGCCCTATGGAGCAGAACGGGGATGGGGAGCCTCTTATTACTGGCACCCGGCAATGGGGATGGACCAGGTCTGCCAAGCTCGGAATATTCCTGTTCGTCCCCATTGCTGAAAGCTGGAATAATCACGGGTTTGGCGGCAGCCGTGACTGTGTTACAGGCACGGCTACCGCCAAACTCATAATGAGGCCCATTATTTATTTCCTAGTCCAAGCAACCCCCCTAGCAGACACTTACATAAGTGAACAAGCATTCACGTAGCCCCCAAAATGCCATTTTATAGCTCCAGACTCTTAGCTATAATAGACCCATTGCACTACCCATCATATGTTTCTTAGCTCTAATAGACCCATTGCATCGCCCATCATATGTTTCAACATACCAAGTAGAGCCCACAGACTCTCGGCAAGATTGAAACACCAAATCACCCTAGGGATAATTCTTCTGTTTTGGGCAACTTCACCCTGACATTTTTTGTAATGAATGACACTGACGGCGTGGACAATTCAGTATGAGACTACTTTTTATTGCCATATAAGTGATCTTAACCTAGGATTCTCCTGCTGTCTTCTATTGGCAGGGCAAGGGAAATATATCCCCCATAGAGATGCATAGACAAGGCTGGTGTTGCAGTTTAACTCCCAGAAAGGGTATTCCTTACTTTTCCCAAATGGGAATTTGCCAAATTGTTTTTCACAGTTTTTTTAGCGCCCTTTTTACTGCAGATCTATATGTGGTAGGTTTGGGTATGGTGTATAAAGGAGGGTAGAGGGGCCAGGGCGTGGGCGCTGGGGCTCTCCCCCCGCTTTGTGTGGGAAGAGGTGGAAAAAGTAGCACCCAAAAACTTGCCAAAAAATACTAATAAAAGTACTAAATCGAGGAAACCTAGTAGATTCCCCAGAAGAGCTCAGTTCACGCCCAAGAGGAAACCAACCTCCTACATCACGGTTACCATCCCGGCCTAGCAGGTTCAAACCCCCCCCTCATGGAAGAGGGCCCATAGTTCCTCCCAGCTTTCCTGTCCATGGAACCTGGCTGGTCGTGGCTTTTCGGGGCAAAGCGAGTAGGCAGAAGAGTGAATATTCCCCTATTCCCTTGCGCTTCAGTGAAACACACCTAGCCAGTGTAAGAAGCCCTCAGAACCAGTGCCTAAGCTGACAGATGGCCTCTGCATAAATCTCTTGTAATGGACCGCTGCACCCCTAGAGTCATGTCCTTAATGTGAAGGTTTCCTTTGACCTACCTAGCCTGCCATGCATTTTCTACAACTTTATGTCCAATTTAATTCTTAGCCACCACATTCCAGTGGCTAATGTACCATCTCACTGCATACCAGGATGACACCCATTTCATCTCCTCCACTTAAGGCCAATCTGGTATGGCTCAGTGTAGGGGGAGAGTATTTGTCAAATTCTCTTTTTAGGTTCCCTGGCATTTTTTCCGCACACAGCCAATAACTCCTCAGACGCCGTGCTTGGCTTTAGCCCCTCCGACTATCGACTCCTAGGCACTCTACGACACTTCTCAAAGCCATGGTGCGTCAGTAAAATAACTTATGCCGATACTCCCACCACACTAGTAACTTCCTCCATGATCGTTCTCTGGCCAATAAGGGAAGCTCTCATCCCTTCGCTTGATTACTTTTTCTTGTAGTCAAAACAGCCTTATCTTTTCATTTTGATGCATGCGAGTTAAGTCTGAAAATGTTTGCCTCCCTGATTCTTCGGATTCATCCCCTTTCCCACTCGCCTTGGCTCGGTTTCCTTTTCACTCCACAGCCCACGGTCTGGCTGCCACCCTGGGCAGTGCCACAGTTCACATCTACACAGCTCTAAGACCACTACGGTGGTGATGTGTGCAGTATAGAAGTCTGATAACATAATGCATAGTGATTGCTGCTCCTTTCATTTTGGACAAAGCTGGCCCTCCTGTCTGTATCAAAAGGTTCAGGCCAACTTTGGACAGTTTTTCTCCTTGGTCTCCTGACTCGAAAGCCGACTCGACCAGCTGGAAGCCACCGACTCACCCAAAGTTATCATCCTGCCCAAAGTTAAGGCTGGTGCTCCCCTCGCTCCTTGTCCCTCGCTCCTGCAGGTACTGCAGATGTTTGGGCTATCTGCAGGGGTGGACTGGCCTATAGGGAACTATGGAGACTTCCTGGTAGGACTCTGCACCCTGGGCCTCTTTTGTATTTTATTTGCACATTTTCTCATAGGAAAAAGGTTGGGTTTGCTGAAAATGTGTAATATTGAGCAACTTTGAAAATAATTGTCCAGGGCCTCTTTTGGTTCCCAGCCCATTCCTGGCTGTCTGCATACTCCCATCTTTGTGTTCTGCTCAATCAGACTGTCTCAGAAGGGCAGGATCGTGAAACATTTTGATGAAATCACTATTGAAGAACTTTTTTTGGACCCTTCTGCTCCTGCCTATTTTCACACTATGGGCCTCATTACAAATGAGGCGGTAAGGGGTTAAAGGCCCCGCTCTGGACGTCTGGTCAGATCAGAAGTCCTTTGCGGGTCCCGCGAGGGGACCAGCATGCTGACAACGGGCCCGTCATTAACGGGTCCGTTGTTAGCATGCTCCCCATTTCCATTGAGCCCTATGGGGGCTCAAATGGGAATGGGGATGGTTCGGGTCCGGGTTCCCTGAATGGGGAAATACTGGGCCCTCCAAAGTCAGAATAGCCCGGTATTTCCCCATTCAGGGACCACAGACCCGGACCTGAGTTTGGAGGCAGCCGCGCCCTTATTAAGGGCATGGCTACCTCGAAACTCGTTATGAAGCCCTAAATATCCTCTGGAAAAGGCAGTTACAAGCCAACGTAGTAAATGTCATTGAAACATCCAGTTGCCTGGATGGCAAGCATGCTGCCTTTCATCTTTTCATAGGAAAGGAGTCGATGCTGGTGTCCGTTTTAGAAGATTTGAGCGAACCAACTGGTGGTGACAGTGTCACAACTTTTACCCTGCTGGATGTATCCGCAGTTTTACAGGCATTAGTGGTATGCCGCCAGCACATGTACTCTTTAATTGGTCTGTTTTTTGGGTGTGCCTTTTATTTGGGCGCTCTCAAATAGCTGTTCAGAAGTTCCAGGTAGTGTAGAATGCCTCTACCCAGGGGCGTTGCTAGGGGGGGGTTAAGGGGGTTATAGCCCCTGATCTTTTGGTTGTAGCCCCGGATAGAATCCCAGGAGCTACAGCCAAAAGACTAGCTAGCCCCCAGTCCCAACAGTTCTGACATCAGCTTAGTCCCGGATCTTTTCCAGACCTAGCAACTCCCCTGCCTCTACCTGCTTGATCATGAGAGTGGGGAAAAGACCATTTTACCACCCAATGATCAGTCCCTGCACTGGCTGCCACGCGCCCGATCTATTGACGGTAAACCTATGCATTGCGCCCAGGGATCTTCATCAGCGCAGAGGCCCAGGCTTCTTCATTATTAAGTTGCACAGGTATTTTCCGGTGTGCTCTGTGCGATCGTCACAGCATGGCCCATGGCTCAGGCATAATTATGATTTGTTATTTATAACTCGCTTAGTACCCAGAGGTTTCTTAAGGTAGTGCCAGTGATCAAACCTGCGATACCCCACGTCCTCCACATCGTCTTGCTTCCATGGCGAGCGCTTTGCCCCTGAGCTATCCTCCCGAGACTACAACTACAGAAGCCCTTAGATTTGGGCTTCTGTAAATATTTCTTAACCTTCAGGAGCAATCTTGAAACACGGCTGTCCTCTATTATTAAATACTGGATTCTCGGGTTTGACACCTGGAATATATGTCACTTGAAATCTCTCACATAAAAAAAATAAAGGATGTTCCATTGCCTTTATCAAGACTCTACTCTCCAAAGGAAATCCCTCAACTCAATACGCACTATATGTATAAATGTAAGTTTCACTCTTTCCCACCATTTCCACCTTGTTATGCAAGTGTATGCGATAGAAATGTTAAAAACAACTTTCCATAATGACTAATTGTCATTTATACTGGTGCCAATGTAAAAATATGGAAGTCTTGATAACCAAAATTATATGTAGACATACATATAATCAAACTTTTATAACGAAAAACATATCGAAAATGTATGTGGGGTGGGGTAAAGGGTTAAATCTATTGGGGAAACAGTTGGGTTGGGTTTTTAGGGGTGGAAAACGGGGGGTTGGGTTCCCCAAAAAAAAGAAATGTGTTATGTTTTTTCGTTTGTAAAATGTTCGCGATATGTGCATTCTACATAAAATGTGTCATTATAAACACATGTAACCTATGGAAGCAGGCTAAGTGTTACTCGCACACCCTTCCCTGCACCGTATGTCCGCCATACTTTCAGTGTATATATACTTCATTGATAATACTCTTAACATGAGGAGAAAAAGGCTCATGTTGGTAATGCTACCATTTTCTCTAATTAAGAGCGATGGCTGGTGAGGGGCTTCCAAAAGTAAACATATTTGGCAGCTTGTTTGGTATCACAGTGGGGGGAGTGGGGCCAGGATGGTCGAGTGAAACCTACTGAGCGATATCCCTGTGAAAGGACTCCGCGTCAGTCTCTTACGATTGCATTCGGAGCGTGCCCCTCCAGCCGGGGGGGGGGGGCAGCTTAGGAACCCGGCATAGGCTTGGCGGGAGCAATTTGTCTACATTTGGAAAGGTTTGAAATAGAGGACCGTAAAGTGGGCATATGGTTAGCTCCGTATTGGGTGAAAAGGCGGGATTGAGATGACATGCGTGAAAACGTGCCACGTGCTATACCCCGTCCACCTGGAACTCAATCCCAGTAGAGGCTTGAAATGTCCCCGGCATCCTCCAGTTCCGCAAAACACTACAAATGTGTCTCTTTCAACAGTACCCACCGGGCGAATACAAATCCCTCTCTTCCTCCACCAACAGTACCGCAAAACACTACAAATGTGGCTCTTTCAACAGTACCCACCGGGCGAATACAAATCCCTCTCTTCCTCCACCAACAGTACCGCAAAACACTACAAAGGTGTCTCTTTCAACAGTACCCACCGGGCGAACAGAAATCCCTCTCTTACTCCACCAACAGTACAGCAAAACACTACAAATGTGGCTCTTTTAACAGTACCCACCGGGCGAATACAAATCCCTCTCTTCCTCCACCAACAGTACCGCAAAACACTACAAAGGTGTCTCTTTCAACAGTACCCACCGGGCGAACAGAAATCCCTCTCTTCCTCCACCAACAGTACCGCAAAACACTACAAATGTGGCTCTTTCAACAATACCCACCGGGCGAACACAAATCCCTCTCTTCCTCCACCAACAGTACCGCAAAACACTACAAAAGTGTCTCTTTCAACAGTACCAACCGGGCGAACACAAATCTCTCTCTTCCTCCACCAACAATACCGCAAAACACTACAAATGTGTCTCTTTCAACAGTACCCACCGGGCGAACACAAATCCCTCTCTTCCTCCACCAACAGTACCGCAAAACACTACAAAAGTGTCTCTTTCAACAGTACCCACCGGGCGAACGCAAATCCCTCCCTTCCTCCACCAACAGTACCGCAAAACACTACAAAAGTGTCTCTTTCAACAATACCCACCGGGCGAATGCAAATCCCTCTCTTCCTCCACCAACAGTACCGCAAAACACTACAAATGTGGCTCTTTCAACAATACCCACCGGGCGAATGCAAATCCCTCTCTTCCTCCACCAACAGTACCGCAAAACACTACAAAAGTGTCTCTTTCAACAGTACCCACCGGGCGCATGCAAATCCCTCTCTTCCTCCACCAACAGTACTGCAAAACACTACAAAAGTATCTCTTTCAACAGTACCCACCGGGCGAATACAAATCCCTCTCTTCCTCCACGAACAGTACCGCAAAACACTACAAATGTGGCTCTTTCAACAATACCCACCGGGCGAATACAAATCCCTCTCTTCCTCCACCAACAGTACCGCAAAACACTACAAATGTAGCTCTTTCAACAATACCCACCGGGCGAATACAAATCCCTCTGTTCCTCCACCAACAGTACCGCAAAACACTACAAATGTGGCTCTTTCAAAAATACCCACCGGGCGAATCCAAATCCCTCTTTTCCTCCACCAACAATACCGCAAAACACTACAAATGTGGCTCTTTCAACAGTACCCACCGGGCGAATACAAATCCCTCTCTTCCTCCACCCACAGTACCGCAAAACACTACAAAAGTGTCTCTTTCAACAGTACCCACGGGGCGAATACAAATCCCTCTCTTCCTCCACCAACAGTACCGCAAAACACTACAAATGTAGCTCTTTCAACAATACCCACCGGGCAAATAACATTGCCTCTCTTCCTCCACCAACAGTACCGCAAAACACTACAAATGTGGCTCTTTCAACAATACCCACCGGGCGAATACAAATCCCTCTCTTCCTCCACCAACAGTACCGCAAAACACTACAAATGTGGCTTTTTCAAAAATACCCACCGGGCGTATACAAATCCCCCTCTTCCTCCACCAACAGTACAGCAAAACACTACAAAAGTGTCTCTTTCAACAGTACCCACCGGGCGAATACAAATCCCTCTCTTCCTCCACCAACAGTACCGCAAAACACTACAAAAGCGTCTCTTTCAACAGTACCCGCGGGGCGAATACAAATCCCTTTCTTCCTCCACCAACAGTACCGCAAAACACTACAAATGTAGCTCTTTCAACAATACCCACTGGGCGAATACAAATCCCTCTCTTCCTCCACCAACAGTACCGCAAAACACTACAAAGGTGTCTCTTTCAACAGTACCCACCGGGCGAACAGAAATCCCTCTCTTCCTCCACCAACAGTACAGCAAAACACTACAAATGTGGCTCTTTTAACAGTACCCACCGGGCGAATACAAATCCCTCTCTTCCTCCACCAACAGTACCGCAAAACACTACAAAGGTGTCTCTTTCAACAGTACCCACCGGGCGAACAGAAATCCCTCTCTTCCTCCACCAACAGTACCGCAAAACACTACAAATGTGGCTCTTTCAACAATACCCACCGGGCGAATACAAATCCCTCTCTTCCTCCACCAACAGTACCGCAAAACACTACAAAAGTGTCTCTTTCAACAGTACCAACCGGGCGAACACAAATCCCTCTCTTCCTCCACCAACAATACCGCAAAACACTACAAATGTGTCTCTTTCAACAGTACCCACCGGGCAAACACAAATCCCTCTCTTCCTCCACCAACAGTACCGCAAAACACTACAAAAGTGTCTCTTTCAACAGTACCCACCGGGCGAACGCAAATCCCTCCCTTCCTCCACCAACAGTACCGCAAAACACTACAAAAGTGTCTCTTTCAACAATACCCACCGGGCGAATGCAAATCCCTCTCTTCCTCCACCAACAGTACCGCAAAACACTACAAAAGTGTCTCTTTCAACAGTACCCACCGGGCGCATGCAAATCCCTCTCTTCCTCCACCAACAGTACCGCAAAACACTACAAAAGTATCTCTTTCAACAGTACCCACCGGGCGAATACAAATCCCTCTCTTCCTCCACGAACAGTACCGCAAAACACTACAAATGTGGCTCTTTCAACAATACCCACCGGGCGAATACAAATCCCTCTCTTCCTCCACCAACAGTACCGCAAAACACTACAAATGTAGCTCTTTCAACAATAACCACCGGGCGAATACAAATCCCTCTGTTCCTCCACCAACAGTACCGCAAAACACTACAAATGTGGCTCTTTCAAAAATACCCACCGGGCGAATCCAAATCCCTCTTTTCCTCCACCAACAATACCGCAAAACACTACAAATGTGGCTCTTTCAACAGTACCCACCGGGCGAATACAAATCCCTCTCTTCCTCCACCCACAGTACCGCAAAACACTACAAAAGTGTCTCTTTCAACAGTACCCACGGGGCGAATACAAATCCCTCTCTTCCTCCACCAACAGTACCGCAAAACACTACAAATGTAGCTCTTTCAACAATACCCACCGGGCAAATAACATTGCCTCTCTTCCTCCACCAACAGTACCGCAAAACACTACAAATGTGGCTCTTTCAACAATACCCACCGGGCGAATACAAATCCCTCTCTTCCTCCACCAACAGTACCGCAAAACACTACAAATGTGGCTTTTTCAAAAATACCCACCGGGCGTATACAAATCCCCCTCTTCCTCCACCAACAGTACAGCAAAACACTACAAAAGTGTCTCTTTCAACAGTACCCACCGGGCGAATACAAATCCCTCTCTTCCTCCACCAACAGTACCGCAAAACACTACAAAAGCGTCTCTTTCAACAGTACCCGCGGGGCGAATACAAATCCCTTTCTTCCTCCACCAACAGTACCGCAAAACACTACAAATGTAGCTTTTTCAAAAATACCCACCGGGCGTATACAAATCCCCCTCTTCCTCCACCAACAGTACAGCAAAACACTACAAAAGTGTCTCTTTCAACAGTACCCACCGGGCGAATACAAATCCCTCTCTTCCTCCACCAACAGTACCGCAAAACACTACAAAAGCGTCTCTTTCAACAGTACCCGCGGGGCGAATACAAATCCCTTTCTTCCTCCACCAACAGTACCGCAAAACACTACAAATGTAGCTCTTTCAACAATACCCACTGGGCGAATACAAATCCCTCTCTTCCTCCACCAACAGTACCGCAAAACACTACAAATGTGGCTCTTTCAACAGTACCCACCGGGCGAATACAAATCCATCTCTTCCTCCACCCACAGTACCGCAAAACACTACAAAAGTGTCTCTTTCAACAGTACCCACGGGGCGAATACAAATCCCTCTCTTCCTCCACCAACAGTACCGCAAAACACTACAAATGTAGCTCTTTCAACAATACCCACCGGGCAAATAACATTGCCTCTCTTCCTCCACCAACAGTACCGCAAAACACTACAAATGTGGCTCTTTCAACAATACCCACTGGGCAAATACAAATGCCTCTCTTCCTCCACCAACAGTACCGCAAAACACTACAAATGTGGCGCTTTCAACAATACCCACCGGGCGAATACAAATCCCTCTCTTCCTCCACCAACAGTACCGCAAAACACTACAAATGTGGCTTTTTCAAAAATACCCACCGGGCGAATACAAATCCCCCTCTTCCTCCACCAACAGTACAGCAAAACACTACAAAAGTGTCTCTTTCAACAGTACCCACCGGGCGAATACAAATCCCTCTCTTCCTCCACCAACAGTACCGCAAAACACTACAAAAGCGTCTCTTTCAACAGTACCCGCGGGGCGAATACAAATCCCTTTCTTCCTCCACCAACAGTACCGCAAAACACTACAAATGTAGCTTTTTCAACAATACCCACTGGGCGAATACAAATCCCTCTCTTCCTCCACCAACAGTACCGCAAAACACTACAAATGTGGCTCTTTCAACAATACCCACTGGGCGAATACAAATCCCTCTCTTCCTCCACCAACAGTACCGCGAAACACTACAAATGTGGCTCTTTCAACAATACCCACTGGGCGAATACAAATCCCTCTCTTCCTCCACCAACAGTACCGCAAAACACTACAAAAGTGTCTCTTTCAACAGTACCCACTGGGCGAATACAAATCCCTCTATTCCTCCACCAACAGTACCGCAAAACACTACAAAAGTGTCTCTTTCAACAGTACCCACTGGGCGAATACAAATCCATCTCTTCCTCCACCAACAGTACCGCAAAACACTACAAATGTGTCTCTTTAACAATACCCACCGGGCGAATACAAATCCCTCTCTTCCTCCACCAACAGTACCGCAAAACACTACAAAAGTGTCTCTTTCAACAGTACCCACCGGGCGAATACAAATCCCTCTCTTCCTCCACCAACAGTACCGCAAAACACTACAAAAGTGTCTCTTTCAACAGTACCCACCGGGCGAATACAAATCCCTCTCTTCCTCCACCAACAGTACCGCAAAACACTACAAAAGTGTCTCTTTCAACAGTACCCACCGGGCGAATACAAATCCCTCTCTTCCTCCACCAACAGTACCGCAAAACACTACAAATGTGGCTCTTTCAACAATACCCACCGGGCGAATACAAATCCCTCTCTTCCTCCACCAACAGTACCGCAAAACACTACAAAAGTGGCTCTTTCAACAATACCCAACAGGCGAATACAAATCCCTCTCTTCCTCCACCAACAGTACCGCAAAACACTACAAATGTGGCTCTTTCAACAGTACCCACTGGGCGAATACAAATCCCTCTCTTCCTCCACCAACAGTACCGCAAAACACTACAAAAGTGTCTCTTTCAACAGTACCCACGGGGCGAATACAAATCCCTCTCTTCCTCCACCAACAGTACCGCAAAACACTACAAATGTAGCTCTTTCAACAATACCCACTGGGCGAATACAAATCCCTCTCTTCCTCCACCAACAGTACCGCAAAACACTACAAATGTGGCTCTTTCAACAATACCCACTGGGCGAATACAAATCCCTCTCTTCCTCCACCAACAGTACCGCAAAACACTAAAAATGTGGCTCTTTCAACAATACCCACCGGGCGAATACAAATCCCTCTCTTCCTCCACCAACAGTACTGCAAAACACTACAAATGTGGCTCTTTCAACAATACCCACCGGGCGAATACAAATCCCTCTCTTCCTCCACCAACAGTACCGCAAAACAATACAAATGTGGCTCTTTCAACAATACCCACCGGGCGAATACAAATCCCTCTCTTCCTCCACCAACAGTACCGCAAAACACTACAAATGTGGCTCTTTCAACAGTACCCACCGGGCGAATACAAATCCCTCTCTTCCTCCACCAACAGTACCGCAAACCACTACAAAAGTGTCTCTTTCAAAAGTACCCACGGGGCGAATACAAATCCCTCTCTTCCTCCACCAACAGTACCGCAAAACACTACAAATGTGGCTCTTTTAACAATACCCACCGGGCGAATACAAATCCCTCTCTTCCTCCACCAACAGTACCGCAAAACACTACAAATGTGGCTCTTTCAACAATACCCACCGGGCGAATACAAATCCCTCTCTTCCTCCACCAACAGTACCGCAAAACACTACAAATGTGGCTCTTTCAACAATACCCACTGGGCGAATACAAATCCCTCTCTTCCTCCACCAACAGTACCGCAAAACACTACAAAAATGTCTCTTTCAACAGTACCCACTGGGCGAATACAAATCCCTCTATTCCTCCACCAACAGTACCGCAAAACACTACAAAAGTGTCTCTTTCAACAGTACCCACTGGGCGAATACAAATCCATCTCTTCCTCCACCAACAGTACCGCAAAACACTACAAATGTGGCTCTTTAACAATACCCACCGGGCGAATACAAATCCCTCTCTTCCTCCACCAACAGTACCGCAAAACACTACAAAAGTGTCTCTTTCAACAGTACCCACCGGGCGAATACAAATCCCTCTCTTCCTCCACCAACAGTACCGCAAAACACTACAAAAGTGTCTCTTTCAACAGTACCCACTGGGCGAATACAAATCCCTCTCTTCCTCCACCAACAGTACCGCAAAACACTACAAAAGTGTCTCTTTCAACAGTACCCACCGGGCGAATACAAATCCCTCTCTTCCTCCACCAACAGTACCGCAAAACGCTACAAATGTGGCTCTTTCAACAATACCCACCGGGCGAATACAAATCCCTCTCTTCCTCCACCAACAGTACCGCAAAACACTACAAAAGTGGCTCTTTCAACAATACCCAACGGGCGAATACAAATCCCTCTCTTCCTCCACCAACAGTACCGCAAAACACTACAAATGTGGCTCTTTCAACAGTACCCACTGGGCGAATACAAATCCCTCTCTTCCTCCACCAACAGTACCGCAAAATACTACAAAAGTGTCTCTTTCCACAGTACCCACGGGGCGAATACAAATCCCTCTCTTCCTCCACCAACAGTACCGCAAAACACTACAAATGTAGCTCTTTCAACAATACCCACTTTGCGAATACAAATCCCTCTCTTCCTCCACCAACAGTACCGCAAAACACTACAAATGTGGCTCTTTCAACAATACCCACTGGGCGAATACAAATCCCTCTCTTCCTCCACCAACAGTACCGCAAAACACTAAAAATGTGGCTCTTTCAACAATACCCACCGGGCGAATACAAATCCCTCTCTTCCTCCACCAACAGTACCGCAAAACACTACAAATGTGGCTCTTTCAACAATACCCACCGGGCGAATACAAATCCCTCTCTTCCTCCACCAACAGTACCGCAAAACAATACAAATGTGGCTCTTTCAACAATACCCACCGGGCGAATACAAATCCCTCTCTTCCTCCACCAACAATACCGCAAAACACTACAAATGTGTCTCTTTCAACAGTACCCACCGGGCGAACACAAATCCCTCTCTTCCTCCACCAACAGTACCGCAAAACACTACAAAAGTGTCTCTTTCAACAGTACCCACCGGGCGAACACAAATCCCTCCCTTCCTCCACCAACAGTACCGCAAAACACTACAAAAGTGTCTCTTTCAACAATACCCACCGGGCGAATGCAAATCCCTCTCTTCCTCCACCAACAGTACCGCAAAACACTACAAATGTGGCTCTTTCAACAATACCCACCGGGCGAATGCAAATCCCTCTCTTCCTCCACCAACAGTACCGCAAAACACTACATAAGTGTCTCTTTCAACAGTACCCACCGGGCGCATGCAAATCCCTCTCTTCCTCCACCAACAGTACCGCAAAACACTACAAAAGTATCTCTTTCAACAGTACCCACTGGGCGAATACAAATCCCTCTCTTCCTCCACGAACAGTACCGCAAAACACTACAAATGTGGCTCTTTCAACAATACCCACCGGGCGAATACAAATCCCTCTCTTCCTCCACCAACAGTACCGCAAAACACTACAAATGTAGCTCTTTCAACAATACCCACCGGGCGAATACAAATCCCTCTGTTCCTCCACCAACAGTACCGCAAAACACTACAAATGTGGCTCTTTCAAAAATACCCACCGGGCGAATCCAAATCCCTCTTTTCCTCCACCAACAATACCGCAAAACACTACAAATGTGGCTCTTTCAACAGTACCCACCGGGCGAATACAAATCCCTCTCTTCCTCCACCCACAGTACCGCAAAACACTACAAAAGTGTCTCTTTCAACAGTACCCACGGGGCGAATACAAATCCCTCTCTTCCTCCACCAACAGTACCGCAAAACACTACAAATGTAGCTCTTTCAACAATACCCACCGGGCAAATAACATTGCCTCTCTTCCTCCACCAACAGTACCGCAAAACACTACAAATGTGGCTCTTTCAACAATACCCACCGGGCGAATACAAATGCCTCTCTTCCTCCACCAACAGTACCGCAAAACACTACAAATGTGGCGCTTTCAACAATACCCACCGGGCGAATACAAATCCCTCTCTTCCTCCACCAACAGTACCGCAAAACACTACAAATGTGGCTTTTTCAAAAATACCCACCGGGCGAATACAAATCCCCCTCTTCCTCCACCAACAGTACAGCAAAACACTACAAAAGTGTCTCTTTCAACAGTACCCACCGGGCGAATACAAATCCCTCTCTTCCTCCACCAACAGTACCGCAAAACACTACAAAAGCGTCTCTTTCAACAGTACCCGCGGGGCGAATACAAATCCCTTTCTTCCTCCACCAACAGTACCGCAAAACACTACAAATGTAGCTCTTTCAACAATACCCACTGGGCGAATACAAATCCCTCTCTTCCTCCACCAACAGTACCGCAAAACACTACAAATGTGGCTCTTTCAACAATACCCACTGGGCGAATACAAATCCCTCTCTTCCTCCACCAACGGTACCGCGAAACACTACAAATGTGGCTCTTTCAACAATACCCACTGGGCGAATACAAATCCCTCTCTTCCTCCACCAACAGTACCGCAAAACACTACAAAAGTGTCTCTTTCAACAGTACCCACTGGGCGAATACAAATCCCTCTATTCCTCCACCAACAGTACCGCAAAACACTACAAAAGTGTCTCTTTCAACAGTACCCACTGGGCGAATACAAATCCATCTCTTCCTCCACCAACAGTACCGCAAAACACTACAAATGTGTCTCTTTAACAATACCCACCGGGCGAATACAAATCCCTCTCTTCCTCCACCAACAGTACCGCAAAACACTACAAAAGTGTCTCTTTCAACAGTACCCACTGGGCGAATACAAATCCCTCTCTTCCTCCACCAACAGTACCGCAAAACACTACAAAAGTGTCTCTTTCAACAGTACCCACCGGGCGAATACAAATCCCTCTCCGCCTCCACCAACAGTACCGCAAAACACTACAAAAGTGTCTCTTTCAACAGTACCCACCGGGCGAATACAAATCCCTCTCTTCCTCCACCAACAGTACCGCAAAACACTACAAATGTGGCTCTTTCAACAATACCCACCGGGCGAATACAAATCCCTCTCTTCCTCCACCAACAGTACCGCAAAACACTACAAAAGTGGCTCTTTCAACAATACCCAACAGGCGAATACAAATCCCTCTCTTCCTCCACCAACAGTACCGCAAAACACTACAAATGTGGCTCTTTCAACAGTAGCCACTGGGCGAATACAAATCCTTCTCTTCCTCCACCAACAGTACCGCAAAACACTACAAAAGTGTCTCTTTCAACAGTACCCACGGGGCGAATACAAATCCCTCTCTTCCTCCACCAAC
Source organism: Ambystoma mexicanum (assembly GCF_040938575.1). Lineage (NCBI taxonomy): Eukaryota > Metazoa > Chordata > Amphibia > Caudata > Ambystomatidae > Ambystoma > Ambystoma mexicanum. Next base: position 186,713,957 of record NC_090921.1, read on the forward strand.
AGTACCGCAAAACACTACAAATGTAGCTCTTTCAACAATACCCACTGGGCGAATACAAATCCCTCTCTTCCTCCACCAACAGTACCGCAAAACACTACAAATGTGGCTCTTTCAACAATACCCATTGGGCGAATACAAATCCCTCTCTTCCTCCACCAACAGTACCGCAAAACACTAAAAATGTGGCTCTTTCAACAATACCCACCGGGCGAATACAAATCCCTCTCTTCCTCCACCAACAGTACTGCAAAACACTACAAATGTGGCTCTTTCAACAATACCCACCGGGCGAATACAAATCCCTCTCTTCCTCCACCAACAGTACCGCAAAACAATACAAATGTGGCTCTTTCAACAATACCCACCGGGCGAATACAAATCCCTCTCTTCCTCCACCAACAGTACCGCAAAACACTACAAATGTGGCTCTTTCAACAGTACCCACCGGGCGAATACAAATCCCTCTCTTCCTCCACCAACAGTACCGCAAACCACTACAAAAGTGTCTCTTTCAAAAGTACCCACGGGGCGAATACAAATCCCTCTCTTCCTCCACCAACAGTACCGCAAAACACTACAAATGTGGCTCTTTTAACAATACCCACCGGGCGAATACAAATCCCTCTCTTCCTCCACCAACAGTACCGCAAAACACTACAAATGTGGCTCTTTCAACAATACCCACCGGGCGAATACAAATCCCTCTCTTCCTCCACCAACAGTACCGCAAAACACTACAAATGTGGCTCTTTCAACAGTACCCACGGGGCGAATACAAATCCCTCTCTTCCTCCACCAACAGTACCGCAAAACACTACAAATGTGGCTCTTTTAACAATACCCACCGGGCGAATACAAATCCCTCTCTTCCTCCACCAACAGTACCGCAAAACACTACAAATGTGGCTCTTTCAACAATACCCACTGGGCGAATACAAATCCCTCTCTTCCTCCACCAACAGTACCGCAAAACACTAAAAATGTGGCTCTTTCAACAATACCCACCGGGCGAATACAAATCCCTCTCTTCCTCCACCAACAGTACTGCAAAACACTACAAATGTGGCTCTTTCAACAATACCCACCGGGCGAATACAAATCCCTCTCTTCCTCCACCAACAGTACCGCAAAACAATACAAATGTGGCTCTTTCAACAATACCCACCGGGCGAATACAAATCCCTCTCTTCCTCCACCAACAGTACCGCAAAACACTACAAATGTGGCTCTTTCAACAGTACCCACCGGGCGAATACAAATCCCTCTCTTCCTCCACCAACAGTACCGCAAACCACTACAAAAGTGTCTCTTTCAAAAGTACCCACGGGGCGAATACAAATCCCTCTCTTCCTCCACCAACAGTACCGCAAAACACTACAAATGTGGCTCTTTTAACAATACCCACCGGGCGAATACAAATCCCTCTCTTCCTCCACCAGCAGTACCGCAAAACACTACAAATGTGGCTCTTTCAACAATACCCACCGGGCGAATACAAATCCCTCTCTTCCTCCACCAACAGTACCGCAAAACACTACAAATGTGGCTCTTTCAACAATACCCACTGGGCGAATACAAATCCCTCTCTTCCTCCACCAACAGTACCGCAAAACACTACAAAAATGTCTCTTTCAACAGTACCCACTGGGCGAATACAAATCCCTCTATTCCTCCACCAACAGTACCGCAAAACACTACAAAAGTGTCTCTTTCAACAGTACCCACTGGGCGAATACAAATCCATCTCTTCCTCCACCAACAGTACCGCAAAACACTACAAATGTGGCTCTTTAACAATACCCACCGGGCGAATACAAATCCCTCTCTTCCTCCACCAACAGTACCGCAAAACACTACAAAAGTGTCTCTTTCAACAGTACCCACCGGGCGAATACAAATCCCTCTCTTCCTCCACCAACAGCACCGCAAAACACTACAAAAGTGTCTCTTTCAACAGTACCCACCGGGCGAATACAAATCCCTCTCTTCCTCCACCAACAGTACCGCAAAACGCTACAAATGTGGCTCTTTCAACAATACCCACCGGGCGAATACAAATCCCTCTCTTCCTCCACCAACAGTACCGCAAAACACTACAAAAGTGGCTCTTTCAACAATACCCAACGGGCGAATACAAATCCCTCTCTTCCTCCACCAACAGTACCGCAAAATACTACAAATGTGGCTCTTTCAACAGTACCCACTGGGCGAATACAAATCCCTCTCTTCCTCCACCAACAGTACCGCAAAATACTACAAAAGTGTCTCTTTCCACAGTACCCACGGGGCGAATACAAATCCCTCTCTTCCTCCACCAACAGTACCGCAAAACACTACAAATGTAGCTCTTTCAACAATACCCACTGGGCGAATACAAATCCCTCTCTTCCTCCACCAACAGTACCGCAAAACACTACAAATGTGGCTCTTTCAACAATACCCACTGGGCGAATACAAATCCCTCTCTTCCTCCACCAACAGTACCGCAAAACACTAAAAATGTGGCTCTTTCAACAATACCCACCGGGCGAATACAAATCCCTCTCTTCCTCCACCAACAGTACCGCAAAACACTACAAATGTGGCTCTTTCAACAATACCCACCGGGCGAATACAAATCCCTCTCTTCCTCCACCAACAGTACCGCAAAACAATACAAATGTGGCTCTTTCAACAATACCCACCGGGCGAATACAAATCCCTCTCTTCCTCCACCAACAGTACCTCTAAACACTACAAATGTGGCTCTTTCAACAGTACCCACCGGGCGAATACAAATCCCTCTCTTCCTCCACCAACAGTACCGCAAACCACTACAAAAGTGTCTCTTTGAACAGTACCCACGGGGCGAATACAAATCCCTCTCTTCCTCCACCAACAGTACCGCAAAACACTACAAATGTGGCTCTTTCAACAATACCCACCGGGCGAATACAAATCCCTCTCTTCCTCCACCAACAGTACCGCAAAACACTACAAATGTGGCTCTTTCAACAATACCCACCGAGCGAATACAAATCCCTCTCTTCCTCCACCAACAGTACCGCAAAACACTACAAATATGGCTCTTTCAACAATACCCACCGGGCGAATACAAATCCCTCTCTTCCTCCACCAACAGTACCGCAAAACACTACAAATGTGGCTCTTTCAACAATACCCACCGGGCGAATACAAATCCCTCTCTTCCTTCACCAACAGTACCGCAAAACACTACAAAAGTGTCTCTTTCAACAGTACCAACCGGGCGAATACAAATCCCTCTCTTCCTCCACCAACAGTACCGCAAAACACTACAAATGTGGCTCTTTCATCAGTACCCACCGGGCGAATACAAATCCCTCTCTTCCTCCACCAACAGTACCGCAAAACACTACAAATGTGGCTCTTTCAACAGTACCCACCGGGCGAATACAAATCCCTCTCTTCCTCCACCAACAGTACCGCAAAACACTACAAAAGTGTTTCTTTCAACAGTACCCACGGGGCGAATACAAATCCCTCTCTTCCTCCACCAACAGTACCGCAAAACACTACAAATGTGGCTCTTTCAACAATACCCACCGGGCGAATACAAATCCCTCTCTTCCTTCACCAACAGTACCGCAAAACACTACAAAAGTGTCTCTTTCAACAGTACCCACCGGGCGCATGCAAATCCCTCTCTTCCTCCACCAACAGTACCGCAAAACACTACAAAAGTATCTGTTTCAACAGTACCCACCGGGCGAATACAAATCCCTCTCTTCCTCCACCAACAGTACCGCAAAACACTAACAAATCCCTCTCTTCCTCCACCAACAGTACCGCAAAACACTACAAATGTAGCTCTTTCAACAATACCCACCGGGCGAATACAAATCCCTCTCTTCCTCCACCAACAGTACCGCACAACACTACAAATGTGGCTCTTTCAACAATACCCACCGGGCGAATACAAATCCCTCTCTTCCTTCACCAAAAGTACCGCAAAACACTACAAATGTGGCTCTTTCAACAATACCCACCGGGCGAATACAAATCCCTCTCTTCCTCCACCAACAGTACCGCAAAACACTACAAAAGTGTCTCTTTCAACAGTACTAACCAGGCGAATACAAATCCCTCTCTTCCTCCACCAACAGTACCGCAAAACACTACAAATGTGGCTCTTTCAACAGTACCCACCGGGCGAATACAAATCCCTCTCTTCCTCCACCAACAGTACCGCAAAACACTACAAAAGTGTCTCTTTCAACAGTACCCACGGGGCGAATACAAATCCCTCTCTTCTTCCACCAACAGTACCGCGAAACACTATAAATGTGACTCTTTCAACAATACCCACTGGGCGAATACAAATCCCTCTCTTCCTCCACCAACAGTACCGCAAAACACTACAAAAGTGTCTCTTTCAACAGTACCCACCGGGCGAATACAAATCTCTCTCTTCCTCCACCAACAGTACCGCGAAACACTACAAATGTGGCTCTTTCAACAATACCCACCGGGCGAATACAAATCCCTCTCTTCCTCCACCAACAGTACCGCAAAACACTACAAAAGTGTCTCTTTCAACAGTACCCACCGGGCGAATACAAATCCCTCTCTTCCTCCACCAACAGTACCGCAAAACACTACAAAAGTATCTCTTTCAACAGTACCCACCGGGCGCATGCAAATCCCTCTCTTCCTCCACCAACAGTACCGCAAAACACTACAAAAGTATCTCTTTCAACAGTACCCACCGGGCGCATGCAAATCCCTCTCTTCCTCCACCAACAGTACCGCAAAACACTACAAATGTGGCTCTTTCAACAATACCCACCGGGCGAATACAAATCCCTCTCTTCCTCCACCAACAGTACCGCAAAACACTACAAATGTGGCTCTTTCAACAATACCCACCGGGCGAATACAAATCCCTCTCTTCCTCCACCAACAGTACCGCAAAACACTACAAATGTAGCTCTTTCAACAATACCCACAGGGCGAAAACAAATCCCTCTCTTCCTCCACCAACAGTACCGCAAAACACTACAAATGTGGCTCTTTCAACAATACCCACCTGGCGAATACAAATCCCTCTCTTCCTCCACCAACAGTACCGCAAAACACTACAAAAGTGTCTCTTTCAACAGTACCCACCGGGCGCATGCAAATCCCTCTCTTCCTCCACCAACAGTACCGCAAAACACTACAAAAGTATCTCTTTCAACAGTACCCACCGGGCGAATACAAATCCCTCTCTTCCCCCACCAACAGTACCGCAAAACACTACAAATGTGGCTCTTTCAACAATACCCACCGGGCAAATACAAATCCCTCTCTTCCTCCACCAACAGTACCGCAAAACACTACAAATGTAGCTCTTTCAACAATACCCACCGGGCGAAAACAAATCCCTCTCTTCCTCCACCAACAGTACCGCAAAACACTACAAATGTAGCTCTTTCAACAATACCCACCGGGCGAATACAAATCCCTCTCTTCCTCCACCAACAGTACCGCAAAACACTACAAATGTGGCTCTTTCAACAGTACCCACCGGGCGAATACAAATCCCTCTCTTCCTCCACCAACAGTACCGCAAAACACTACAAATGTGGCTCTTTCAACAATACCCACCGGGCGAATACAAATCCCTCTCTTCCTCCACCAACAGTACCGCAAAACACTACAAAAGTGTCTCTTTCAACAGTACTAACCAGGCGAATACAAATCCCTCTCTTCCTCCACCAACAGTACCGCAAAACACTACAAATGTGGCTCTTTCAACAGTACCCACCGGGCGAATACAAATCCCTCTCTTCCTCCACCAACAGTACCGCAAAACACTACAAATGTGGCTCTTTCAACAGTACCCACCGGGCGAATACAAATCCCTCTCTTCCTCCACCAACATTACCGCAAAACACTACAAAAGTGTCTCTTTCAACAGTACCCACGGGGCGAATACAAATCCCTCTCTTCCTCCACCAACAGTACCGCAAAACACTACAAAAGTGTCTCTTTCAACAGTACCCTCTGGGCGAATACAAATCCCTCTATTCCTCCACCAACAGTACCGCAAAACACTACAAAAGTGTCTCTTTCAACAGTACCCACTGGGCGAATACAAATCCATCTCTTCCTCCACCAACAGTACCGCAAAACACTACAAATGTGGCTCTTTAACAATACCCACCGGGCGAATACAAATCCCTCTCTTCCTCCACCAACAGTACCGCAAAACACTACAAAAGTGTCTCTTTCAACAGTACCCACCGGGCGAATACAAATCCCTCTCTTCCTCCACCAACAGTACCGCAAAACACTACAAAAGTGTCTCTTTCAACAGTACCCACCGGGCGAATACAAATCCCTCTCTTCCTCCACCAACAGTACCGCAAAACACTACAAATGTGGCTCTTTCAACAATACCCAACAGGCGAAAAACAAATCCCTCTCTTCCTCCACCAACAGTACCGCAAAACACTACAAATGTGGCTCTTTCAACAGTACCCACTGGGCGAATACAAATCCCTCTCTTCCTCCACCAACAGTACCGCAAAACACTACAAAAGTGTCTCTTTCAACAGTACCCACGGGGCGAATACAAATCCCTCTCTTCCTCCACCAACAGTACCACAAAACACTACAAATGTAGCTCTTTCAACAATACCCACTGGGCGAATACAAATCCCTCTCTTCCTCCACCAACAGTACCGCAAAACACTACAAATGTGGCTCTTTCAACAATACCCACTGGGCGAATACAAATCCCTCTCTTCCTCCACCAACAGTACCGCAAAACACTAAAAATGTGGCTCTTTCAACAATACCCACCGGGCGAATACAAATCCCTCTCTTCCTCCACCAACAGTACCGCAAAACACTACAAATGTGGCTCTTTCAACAATACCCACCGGGCGAATACAAATCCCTCTCTTCCTCCACCAACAGTACCGCAAAACAATACAAATGTGGCTCTTTCAACAATACCCACCGGGCGAATACAAATCCCTCTCTTCCTCCACCAACAGTACCGCAAAACACTACAAATGTGGCTCTTTCAACAGTACCCACCGGGCGAATACAAATCCCTCTCTTCCTCCACCAACAGTACCGCAAAACACTACAAATGTGGCTCTTTCAACAATACCCACCGGGCGAATACAAATCCCTCTCTTCCTCCACAAACAGTACCGCAAAACACTACAAATGTGGCTCTTTCAACAATACCCACTGGGCGAATACAAATCCCTCTCTTCCTCCACCAACAGTACCGCAAAACACTACAAAAGTGTCTCTTTCAACAGTACCCACTGGGCGAATACAAATCCCTCTCTTCCTCCACCAACAGTACCGCAAAACACTACAAATGTGGCTCTTTCAACAATACCCACTGGGCGAATACAAATCCCTCTCTTCCTCCACCAACAGTACCGCAAAACACTAAAAATGTGGCTCTTTCAACAATACCCACCGGGCGAAAAACAAATCCCTCTCTTCCTCCACCAACAGTACCGCAAAACACTACAAATGTGGCTCTTTCAACAGTACCCACTGGGCGAATACAAATCCCTCTCTTCCTCCACCAACAGTACCGCAAAACACTACAAAAGTGTCTCTTTCAACAGTACCCACGGGGCGAATACAAATCCCTATCTTCCTCCACCAACAGTACCACAAAACACTACAAATGTAGCTCTTTCAACAATACCCACTGGGCGAATACAAATCCCTCTCTTCCTCCACCAACAGTACCGCAAAACACTACAAATGTGGCTCTTTCAACAATACCCACTGGGCGAATACAAATCCCTCTCTTCCTCCACCAACAGTACCGCAAAACACTAAAAATGTGGCTCTTTCAACAATACCCACCGGGCGAATACAAATCCCTCTCTTCCTCCACCAACAGTACCGCAAAACACTACAAATGTGGCTCTTTCAACAATACCCACCGGGCGAATACAAATCCCTCTCTTCCTCCACGAACAGTACCGCAAAACACTACAAATGTGGCTCTTTCAACAATACCCACCGGGCGAATACAAATCCCTCTCTTCCTCCACCAACAGTACCGCAAAACACTACAAATGTGGCTCTTTCAACAGTACCCACCGGGCGAATACAAATCCCTCTCTTCCTCCACCAACAGTACCGCAAAACACTACAAATGTGGCTCTTTCAACAATACCCACCGGGCGAATACAAATCCCTCTCTTCCTCCACCAAAAGTACCGCAAAACACTACAAATGTGGCTCTTTCAACAATACCCACTGGGCGAATACAAATCCCTCTCTTCCTCCACCAACAGTACCGCAAAACACTACAAAAGTGTCTCTTTCAACAGTACCCACTGGGCGAATACAAATCCCTCTCTTCCTCCACCAACAGTACCGCAAAACACTACAAATGTGGCTCTTTCAACAATACCCACTGGGCGAATACAAATCCCTCTCTTCCTCCACCAACAGTACCGCAAAACACTAAAAATGTGGCTCTTTCAACAATACCCACCGGGCAAATACAAATCCCTCTCTTCCTCCACCAACAGTACCGCAAAACACTACAAATGTGGCTCTTTCAACAATACCCACCGGGTGAATACAAATCCCTCTCTTCCTCCACCAACAGTACCGCAAAACAATACAAATGTGGCTCTTTCAACAATACCCACCGGGCGAATACAAATCCCTCTCTTCCTCCACCAACAGTACCGCAAAACACTACAAATGTGGCTCTTTCAACAGTACCCACCGGGCGAATACAAATCCCTCTCTTCCTCCACCAACAGTACCGCAAAACACTACAAATGTGGCTCTTTCAACAATACCCACCGGGCGAATACAAATCCCTCTCTTCCTCCACCAACAGTACCGCAAAACACTACAAATGTGGCTCTTTCAACAATACCCACCGGGCGAATACAAATCCCTCTCTTCCTCCACCAACAGTACCGCAAAACAATACAAATGTGGCTCTTTCAACAATACCCACCGGGCGAATACAAATCCCTCTCTTCCTCCACCAACAGTACCTCTAAACACTACAAATGTGGCTCTTTCAACAGTACCCACCCGGCGAATACAAATCCCTCTCTTCCTCCACCAACAGTACCGCAAACCACTACAAAAGTGTCTCTTTGAACAGTACCCACGGGGCGAATACAAATCCCTCTCTTCCTCCACCAACAGTACCGCAAAACACTACAAATGTGGCTCTTTCAACAATACCCACCGGGCGAATACAAATCCCTCTCTTCCTCCACCAACAGTACCGCAAAACACTACAAATGTGGCTCTTTCAACAATACCCACCGAGCGAATACAAATCCCTCTCTTCCTCCACCAACAGTACCGCAAAACACTACAAATATGGCTCTTTCAACAATACCCACCGGGCGAATACAAATCCCTCTCTTCCTCCACCAACAGTACCGCAAAACACTACAAATGTGGCTCTTTCAACAATACCCACCGGGCGAATACAAATCCCTCTCTTCCTTCACCAACAGTACCGCAAAACACTACAAAAGTGTCTCTTTCAACAGTACCAACCGGGCGAATACAAATCCCTCTCTTCCTCCACCAACAGTACCGCAAAACATTACAAATGTGGCTCTTTCATCAGTACCCACCGGGCGAATACAAATCCCTCTCTTCCTCCACCAACAGTACCGCAAAACACTACAAATGTGGCTCTTTCAACAGTACCCACCGGGCGAATACAAATCCCTCTCTTCCTCCACCAACAGTACCGCAAAACACTACAAAAGTGTCTCTTTCAACAGTACCCACGGGGCGAATACAAATCCCTCTCTTCCTCCACCAACAGTACCGCAAAACACTACAAATGTGGCTCTTTCAACAATACCCACCGGGCGAATACAAATCCCTCTCTTCCTTCACCAACAGTACCGCAAAACACTACAAAAGTGTCTCTTTCAACAGTACCCACCGGGCGCATGCAAATCCCTCTCTTCCTCCACCAACATTACCGCAAAACACTACAAAAGTATCTGTTTCAACAGTACCCACCGGGCGAATACAAATCCCTCTCTTCCTCCACCAACAGTACCGCAAAACACTAACAAATCCCTCTCTTCCTCCACCAACAGTACCGCAAAACACTACAAATGTAGCTCTTTCAACAATACCCACCGGGCGAATACAAATCCCTCTCTTCCTCCACCAACAGTACCGCACAACACTACAAATGTGGCTCTTTCAACAATACCCACCGGGCGAATACAAATCCCTCTCTTCCTTCACCAAAAGTACCGCAAAACACTACAAATGTGGCTCTTTCAACAATACCCACCGGGCGAATACAAATCCCTCTCTTCCTCCACCAACAGTACCGCAAAACACTACAAAAGTGTCTCTTTCAACAGTACTAACCAGGCGAATACAAATCCCTCTCTTCCTCCACCAACAGTACCGCAAAACACTACAAATGTGGCTCTTTCAACAGTACCCACCGGGCGAATACAAATCCCTCTCTTCCTCCACCAACAGTACCGCAAAACACTACAAAAGTGTCTCTTTCAACAGTACCCACGGGGCGAATACAAATCCCTCTCTTCTTCCACCAACAGTACCGCGAAACACTATAAATGTGACTCTTTCAACAATACCCACTGGGCGAATACAAATCCCTCTCTTCCTCCACCAACAGTACCGCAAAACACTACAAAAGTGTCTCTTTCAACAGTACCCACCGGGCGAATACAAATCCCTCTCTTCCTCCACCAACAGTACCACAAAACACTACAAAAGTATCTCTTTCAACAGTACCCACCGGGCGCATGCAAATCCCTCTCTTCCTCCACCAACAGTACCGCAAAACACTACAAAAGTATCTCTTTCAACAGTACCCACCGGGCGCATGCAAATCCCTCTCTTCCTCCACCAACAGTACCGCAAAACACTACAAATGTGGCTCTTTCAACAATACCCACCGGGCGAATACAAATCCCTCTCTTCCTCCACCAACAGTACCGCAAAACACTACAAATGTGGCTCTTTCAACAATACCCACCGGGCGAATACAAATCCCTCTCTTCCTCCACCAACAGTACCGCAAAACACTACAAATGTAGCTCTTTCAACAATACCCACAGGGCGAAAACAAATCCCTCTCTTCCTCCACCAACAGTACCGCAAAACACTACAAATGTGGCTCTTTCAACAATACCCACCTGGCGAATACAAATCCCTCTCTTCCTCCACCAACAGTACCGCAAAACACTACAAAAGTGTCTCTTTCAACAGTACCCACCGGGCGCATGCAAATCCCTCTCTTCCTCCACCAACAGTACAGCAAAACACTACAAAAGTATCTCTTTCAACAGTACCCACTGGGCGAATACAAATCCCTCTCTTCCCCCACCAACAGTACCGCAAAACACTACAAATGTGGCTCTTTCAACAATACCCACCGGGCAAATACAAATCCCTCTCTTCCTCCACCAACAGTACCGCAAAACACTACAAATGTGGCTCTTTCAACAATACCCACCTGGCGAATACAAATCCCTCTCTTCCTCCACCAACAGTACCGCAAAACACTACAAAAGTGTCTCTTTCAACAGTACCCACCGGGCGCATGCAAATCCCTCTCTTCCTCCACCAACAGTACAGCAAAACACTACAAAAGTATCTCTTTCAACAGTACCCACTGGGCGAATACAAATCCCTCTCTTCCCCCACCAACAGTACCGCAAAACACTACAAATGTGGCTCTTTCAACAATACCCACCGGGCGAATACAAATCCCTCTCTTCCTTCACCAACAGTACCGCAAAACACTACAAAAGTGTCTCTTTCAACAGTACCCACCGGGCGCATGCAAATCCCTCTCTTCCTCCACCAACAGTACCGCAAAACACTACAAAAGTATCTGTTTCAACAGTACCCACCGGGCGAATACAAATCCCTCTCTTCCTCCACCAACAGTACCGCAAAACACTAACAAATCCCTCTCTTCCTCCACCAACAGTACCGCAAAACACTACAAATGTAGCTCTTTCAACAATACCCACCGGGCGAATACAAATCCCTCTCTTCCTCCACCAACAGTACCGCACAACACTACAAATGTGGCTCTTTCAACAATACCCACCGGGCGAATACAAATCCCTCTCTTCCTTCACCAAAAGTACCGCAAAACACTACAAATGTGGCTCTTTCAACAATACCCACCGGGCGAATACAAATCCCTCACTTCCTCCACCAACAGTACCGCAAAACACTACAAAAGTGTCTCTTTCAACAGTACTAACCAGGCGAATACAAATCCCTCTCTTCCTCCACCAACAGTACCGCAAAACACTACAAATGTGGCTCTTTCAACAGTACCCACCGGGCGAATACAAATCCCTCTCTTCCTCCACCAACAGTACCGCAAAACACTACAAAAGTGTCTCTTTCAACAGTACCCACGGGGCGAATACAAATCCCTCTCTTCTTCCACCAACAGTACCGCGAAACACTATAAATGTGACTCTTTCAACAATACCCACTGGGCGAATACAAATCCCTCTCTTCCTCCACCAACAGTACCGCAAAACACTACAAAAGTGTCTCTTTCAACAGTACCCACCGGGCGAATACAAATCCCTCTCTTCCTCCACCAACAGTACCGCAAAACACTACAAAAGTATCTCTTTCAACAGTACCCACCGGGCGCATGCAAATCCCTCTCTTCCTCCACCAACAGTACCGCAAAACACTACAAAAGTATCTCTTTCAACAGTACCCACCGGGCGCATGCAAATCCCTCTCTTCCTCCACCAACAGTACCGCAAAACACTACAAATGTGGCTCTTTCAACAATACCCACCGGGCGAATACAAATCCCTCTCTTCCTCCACCAACAGTACCGCAAAACACTACAAATGTGGCTCTTTCAACAATACCCACCGGGCGAATACAAATCCCTCTCTTCCTCCACCAACAGTACCGCAAAACACTACAAATGTGGCTCTTTCAACAATACCCACCGGGCGAATACAAATCCCTCTCTTCCTCCACCAACAGTACCGCAAAACACTACAAATGTAGCTCTTTCAACAATACCCACAGGGCGAAAACAAATCCCTCTCTTCCTCCACCAACAGTACCGCAAAACACTACAAATGTGGCTCTTTCAACAATACCCACCTGGCGAATACAAATCCCTCTCTTCCTCCACCAACAGTACCGCAAAACACTACAAAAGTGTCTCTTTCAACAGTACCCACCGGGCGCATGCAAATCCCTCTCTTCCTCCACCAACAGTACAGCAAAACACTACAAAAGTATCTCTTTCAACAGTACCCACTGGGCGAATACAAATCCCTCTCTTCCCCCACCGCAAAACACTACAAATGTGGCTCTTTCAACAATACCCACCGGGCAAATACAAATCCCTCTCTTCCTCCACCAACAGTACCGCAAAACACTACAAATGTAGCTCTTTCAACAATACCCACCGGGCGAAAACAAATCCCTCTCTTCCTCCACCAACAGTACCGCAAAACACTACAAATGTAGCTCTTTCAACAATACCCACCGGGCGAATTCAAATCCCTCTCTTCCTCCACCAACAGTACCGCAAAACACTACAAATGTGGCTCTTTCAACAGTACCCACCGGGCGAATACAAATCCCTCTCTTCCTCCACCAACAGTACCGCAAAACACTACAAATGTGGCTCTTTCAACAATACCCACCGGGCGAATACAAATCCCTCTCTTCCTCCACCAACAGTACCGCAAAACACTACAAAAGTGTCTCTTTCAACAGTACTAACCAGGCGAATACAAATCCCTCTCTTCCTCCACCAACAGTACCGCAAAACACTACAAATGTGGCTCTTTCAACAGTACCCACCGGGCGAATACAAATCCCTCTCTTCCTCCACCAACAGTACCGCAAAACACTACAAATGTGGCTCTTTCAACAGTACCCACCGGGCGAATACAAATCCCTCTCTTCCTCCACCAACATTACCGCAAAACACTACAAAAGTGTCTCTTTCAACAGTACCCACGGGGCGAATACAAATCCCTCTCTTCCTCCACCAACAGTACCGCAAAACACTACAAAAGTGTCTCTTTCAACAGTACCCACTGGGCGAATACAAATCCCTCTATTCCTCCACCAACAGTACCGCAAAACACTACAAAAGTGTCTCTTTCAACAGTACCCACTGGGCGAATACAAATCCATCTCTTCCTCCACCAACAGTACCGCAAAACACTACAAATGTGGCTCTTTAACAATACCCACCGGGCGAATACAAATCCCTCTCTTCCTCCACCAACAGTACCGCAAAACACTACAAAAGTGTCTCTTTCAACAGTACCCACCGGGCGAATACAAATCCCTCTCTTCCTCCACCAACAGTACCGCAAAACACTACAAAAGTGTCTCTTTCAACAGTACCCACCGGGCGAATACAAATCCCTCTCTTCCTCCACCAACAGTACCGCAAAACACTACAAATGTGGCTCTTTCAACAATACCCAACAGGCGAAAAACAAATCCCTCTCTTCCTCCACCAACAGTACCGCAAAACACTACAAATGTGGCTCTTTCAACAGTACCCACTGGGCGAATACAAATCCCTCTCTTCCTCCACCAACAGTACCGCAAAACACTACAAAAGTGTCTCTTTCAACAGTACCCACGGGGCGAATACAAATCCCTCTCTTCCTCCACCAACAGTACCACAAAACACTACAAATGTAGCTCTTTCAACAATACCCACTGGGCGAATACAAATCCCTCTCTTCCTCCACCAACAGTACCGCAAAACACTACAAATGTGGCTCTTTCAACAATACCCACTGGGCGAATACAAATCCCTCTCTTCCTCCACCAACAGTACCGCAAAACACTAAAAATGTGGCTCTTTCAACAATACCCACCGGGCGAATACAAATCCCTCTCTTCCTCCACCAACAGTACCGCAAAACACTACAAATGTGGCTCTTTCAACAATACCCACCGGGCGAATACAAATCCCTCTCTTCCTCCACCAACAGTACCGCAAAACAATACAAATGTGGCTCTTTCAACAATACCCACCGGGCGAATACAAATCCCTCTCTTCCTCCACCAACAGTACCGCAAAACACTACAAATGTGGCTCTTTCAACAGTACCCACCGGGCGAATACAAATCCCTCTCTTCCTCCACCAACAGTACCGCAAAACACTACAAATGTGGCTCTTTCAACAATACCCACCGGGCGAATACAAATCCCTCTCTTCCTCCACAAACAGTACCGCAAAACACTACAAATGTGGCTCTTTCAACAATACCCACTGGGCGAATACAAATCCCTCTCTTCCTCCACCAACAGTACCGCAAAACACTACAAAAGTGTCTCTTTCAACAGTACCCACTGGGCGAATACAAATCCCTCTCTTCCTCCACCAACAGTACCGCAAAACACTACAAATGTGGCTCTTTCAACAATACCCACTGGGCGAATACAAATCCCTCTCTTCCTCCACCAACAGTACCGCAAAACACTAAAAATGTGGCTCTTTCAACAATACCCACCGGGCGAAAAACAAATCCCTCTCTTCCTCCACCAACAGTACCGCAAAACACTACAAATGTGGCTCTTTCAACAGTACCCACTGGGCGAATACAAATCCCTCTCTTCCTCCACCAACAGTACCGCAAAACACTACAAAAGTGTCTCTTTCAACAGTACCCACGGGGCGAATACAAATCCCTATCTTCCTCCACCAACAGTACCACAAAACACTACAAATGTAGCTCTTTCAACAATACCCACTGGGCGAATACAAATCCCTCTCTTCCTCCACCAACAGTACCGCAAAACACTACAAATGTGGCTCTTTCAACAATACCCACTGGGCGAATACAAATCCCTCTCTTCCTCCACCAACAGTACCGCAAAACACTAAAAATGTGGCTCTTTCAACAATACCCACCGGGCGAATACAAATCCCTCTATTCCTCCACCAACAGTACCGCAAAACACTACAAATGTGGCTCTTTCAACAATACCCACCGGGCGAATACAAATCCCTCTCTTCCTCCACGAACAGTACCGCAAAACACTACAAATGTGGCTCTTTCAACAATACCCACCGGGCGAATACAAATCCCTCTCTTCCTCCACCAACAGTACCGCAAAACACTACAAATGTGGCTCTTTCAACAGTACCCACCGGGCGAATACAAATCCCTCTCTTCCTCCACCAACAGTACCGCAAAACACTACAAATGTGGCTCTTTCAACAATACCCACCGGGCGAATACAAATCCCTCTCTTCCTCCACCAAAAGTACTGCAAAACACTACAAATGTGGCTCTTTCAACAATACCCACTGGGCGAATACAAATCCCTCTCTTCCTCCACCAACAGTACCGCAAAACACTACAAAAGTGTCTCTTTCAACAGTACCCACTGGGCGAATACAAATCCCTCTCTTCCTCCACCAACAGTACCGCAAAACACTACAAATGTGGCTCTTTCAACAATACCCACTGGGCGAATACAAATCCCTCTCTTCCTCCACCAACAGTACCGCAAAACACTAAAAATGTGGCTCTTTCAACAATACCCACCGGGCAAATACAAATCCCTCTCTTCCTCCACCAACAGTACCGCAAAACACTACAAATGTGGCTCTTTCAACAATACCCACCGGGTGAATACAAATCCCTCTCTTCCTCCACCAACAGTACCGCAAAACAATACAAATGTGGCTCTTTCAACAATACCCACCGGGCGAATACAAATCCCTCTCTTCCTCCACCAACAGTACCGCAAAACACTACAAATGTGGCTCTTTCAACAGTACCCACCGGGCGAATACAAATCCCTCTCTTCCTCCACCAACAGTACCGCAAAACACTACAAATGTGGCTCTTTCAACAATACCCACCGGGCGAATACAAATCCCTCTCTTCCTCCACCAACAGTACCGCAAAACACTACAAATGTGGCTCTTTCAACAATACCCACCGGGCGAATACAAATCCCTCTCTTCCTCCACCAACAGTACCGCAAAACACTACAAAAGTGTCTCTTTCAACAGTACCCACTGGGCGAATACAAATCCCTCTATTCCTCCACCAACAGTACCGCAAAACACTACAAAAGTGTCTCTTTCAACAGTACCCACTGGGCGAATACAAATCCATCTCTTCCTCCACCAACAGTACTGCAAAACACTACAAATGTGGCTCTTTAACAATACCCACCGGGCGAATACAAATCCCTCTCTTCCTCCACCAACAGTACCGCAAAACACTACAAAAGTGTCTCTTTCAACAGTGCCCACCGGGCGAATACAAATCCCTCTCTTCCTCCACCAACAGTACCGCAAAACACTACAAAAGTGTCTCTTTCAACAGTACCCACCGGGCGAATACAAATCCCTCTCTTCCTCCACCAACAGTACCGCAAAACACTACAAATGTGGCTCTTTCAACAATACCCACCGGGCGAATACAAATCCCTCTCTTCCTCCACCAACTGTACCGCAAAACACTACAAAAGTGGCTCTTTCAACAATACCCAACAGGCGAATACAAATCCCTCTCTTCCTCCACCAACAGTACCGCAAAACACTACAAATGTGGCTCTTTCAACAATACCCACTGGGCGAATACAAATCCCTCTCTTCCTCCACCAACAGTACCGCAAAACACTACAAAAGTGTCTCTTTCAACAGTACCCACTGGGCGAATACAAATCCCTCTCTTCCTCCACCAACAGTACCGCAAAACACTACAAATGTGGCTCTTTCAACAATACCCACTGGGCGAATACAAATCCCTCTCTTCCTCCACCAACAGTACCGCAAAACACTAAAAATGTGGCTCTTTCAACAATACCCACCGGGCAAATACAAATCCCTCTCTTCCTCCACCAACAGTACCGCAAAACACTACAAATGTGGCTCTTTCAACAATACCCACCGGGTGAATACAAATCCCTCTCTTCCTCCACCAACAGTACCGCAAAACAATACAAATGTGGCTCTTTCAACAATACCCACCGGGCGAATACAAATCCCTCTCTTCCTCCACCAACAGTACCGCAAAACACTACAAATGTGGCTCTTTCAACAGTACCCACCGGGCGAATACAAATCCCTCTCTTCCTCCACCAACAGTACCGCAAAACACTACAAATGTGGCTCTTTCAACAATACCCACCGGGCGAATACAAATCCCTCTCTTCCTCCACCAACAGTACCGCAAAACACTACAAATGTGGCTCTTTCAACAATACCCACCGGGCGAATACAAATCCCTCTCTTCCTCCACCAACAGTACCGCAAAACACTACAAAAGTGTCTCTTTCAACAGTACCCACTGGGCGAATACAAATCCCTCTATTCCTCCACCAACAGTACCGCAAAACACTACAAAAGTGTCTCTTTCAACAGTACCCACTGGGCGAATACAAATCCATCTCTTCCTCCACCAACAGTACTGCAAAACACTACAAATGTGGCTCTTTAACAATACCCACCGGGCGAATACAAATCCCTCTCTTCCTCCACCAACAGTACCGCAAAACACTACAAAAGTGTCTCTTTCAACAGTGCCCACCGGGCGAATACAAATCCCTCTCTTCCTCCACCAACAGTACCGCAAAACACTACAAAAGTGTCTCTTTCAACAGTACCCACCGGGCGAATACAAATCCCTCTCTTCCTCCACCAACAGTACCGCAAAACACTACAAATGTGGCTCTTTCAACAATACCCACCGGGCGAATACAAATCCCTCTCTTCCTCCACCAACTGTACCGCAAAACACTACAAAAGTGGCTCTTTCAACAATACCCAACAGGCGAATACAAATCCCTCTCTTCCTCCACCAACAGTACCGCAAAACACTACAAATGTGGCTCTTTCAACAGTACCCACTGGGCGAATACAAATCCCTCTCTTCCTCCACCGACAGTACCGCAAAACACTACAAAAGTGTCTCTTTCAACAGTACCCACGGGGCGAATACAAATCCCTCTCTTCCTCCACCAACAGTACCACAAAACACTACAAATGTAGATCTTTCAACAATACCCACTGGGCGAATACAAATCCCTCTCTTCCTCCACCAACAGTACCGCAAAACACTACAAATGTGGCTCTTTCAACAATACCCACTGCGCGAATACAAATCCCTCTCTTCCTCCACCAACAGTACCGCAAAACACTAAAAATGTGGCTCTTTCAACAATACCCACCGGGCGAATACAAATCCCTCTCTTCCTCCACCAACAGTACCGCAAAACACTACAAATGTGGCTCTTTCAACAATACCCACCGGGCGAATACAAATCCCTCTCTTCCTCCACCAACAGTACCGCAAAACAATACAAATGTGGCTCTTTCAACAATACCCACCGGGCGAATACAAATCCCTCTCTTCCTCCACCAACAGTACCGCAAAACACTACAAATGTGGCTCTTTCAACAGTACCCACCGGGCGAATACAAATCCCTCTCTTCCTCCACCAACAGTACCGCAAACCACTACAAAAGTGTCTCTTTCAACAGTACTCACGGGGCGAATACAAATCCCTCTCTTCCTCCACCAACAGTACCGCAAAACACTACAAATGTGGCTCTTTCAACAATACCCACCGGGCGAATACAAATCCCTCTCTTCCTCCACCAACAGTACCGCAAAACACTACAAAAGTGTCTCTTTCAACAGTACCCACCGGGCGCATGCAAATCCCTCTCTTCCTCCACCAACAGTACCGCAAAACACTACAAAAGTGTCTCTTTCAACAGTACCCACCGGGCGAATACAAATCCCTCTCTTCCTCCACGAACAGTACCGCAAAACACTACAAATGTGGCTCTTTCAACAATACCCACCGGGCGAATACAAATCCCTCTCTTCCTCCACCAACAGTACCGCAAAACACTACAAATGTAGCTCTTTCAACAATACCCACCGGGCGAATACAAATCCCTCTGTTCCTCCACCAACAGTACCGCAAAACACTACAAATGTGGCTCTTTCAAAAATACCCACCGGGCGAATCCAAATCCCTCTTTTCCTCCACCAACAGTACCGCAAAACACTACAAATGTGGCTCTTTCAACAGTACCCACCGGGCGAATACAAATCCCTCTCTTCCTCCACCAACAGTACCGCAAAACACTACAAAAGTGTCTCTTTCAACAGTACCCACGGGGCGAATACAAATCCCTCTCTTCCTCCACCAACAGTACCGCAAAACACTACAAATGTAGCTCTTTCAACAATACCCACCGGGCAAATAACATTGCCTCTCTTCCTCCACCAACAGTACCGCAAAACACTACAAATGTGGCTCTTTCAACAATACCCACCGGGCGAATACAAATGCCTCTCTTCCTCCACCAACAGTACCGCAAAACACTACAATCGTGGCGCTTTCAACAATACCCACCGGGCGAATACAAATCCCTCTCTTCCTCCACCAACAGTACCGCAAAACACTACAAATGTGGCTTTTTCAAAAATACCCACCGGGCGAATACAAATCCCCCTCTTCCTCCACCAACAGTACAGCAAAACACTACAAAAGTGTCTCTTTCAACAGTACCCACCGGGCGAATACAAATCCCTCTCTTCCTCCACCAACAGTACCGCAAAACACTACAAAAGCGTCTCTTTCAACAGTACCCACGGGGCGAATACAAATCCCTTTCTTCCTCCACCAACAGTACCGCAAAACACTACAAATGTAGCTCTTTCAACAATACCCACTGGGCGAATACAAATCCCTCTCTTCCTCCACCAACAGTACCGCAAAACACTACAAATGTGGCTCTTTCAACAATACCCACTGGGCGAATACAAATCCCTCTCTTCCTCCACCAACAGTACCGCGAAACACTACAAATGTGGCTCTTTCAACAATACCCACTGGGCGAATACAAATCCCTCTCTTCCTCCACCAACAGTACCGCAAAACACTACAAAAGTGTCCCTTTCAACAGTACCCACTGGGCGAATACAAATCCCTCTATTCCTCCACCAACAGTACCGCAAAACACTACAAAAGTGTCTCTTTCAACAGTACCCACTGGGCGAATACAAATCCATCTCTTCCTCCACCAACAGTACCGCAAAACACTACAAATGTGTCTCTTTAACAATGCCCACCGGGCGAATACAAATCCCTCTCTTCCTCCACCAACAGTACCGCAAAACACTACAAAAGTGTCTCTTTCAACAGTACCCACCGGGCGAATACAAATCCCTCTCTTCCTCCACCAACAGTACCGCAAAACACTACAAAAGTGTCTCTTTCAACAGTACCCACCGGGCGAATACAAATCCCTCTCTTCCTCCACCAACAGTACCGCAAAACACTACAAAAGTGTCTCTTTCAACAGTACCCACCGGGCGAATACAAATCCCTCTCTTCCTCCACCAACAGTACCGCAAAACACTACAAAAGTATCTCTTTCAACAGTACCCACCGGGCGCATGCAAATCCCTCTCTTCCTCCACCAACAGTACCGCAAAACACTACAAATGTGGCTCTTTCAACAATACCCACCGGGCGAATACAAATCCCTCTCTTCCTCCACCAACAGTACCGCAAAACACTACAAATGTGGCTCTTTCAACAATACCCACCGGGCGAATACAAATCCCTCTCTTCCTCCACCAACAGTACCGCCAAACACTACAAATGTAGCTCTTTCAACAATACCCACAGGGCGAAAACAAATCCCTCTCTTCCTCCACCAACAGTACCGCAAAACACTACAAATGTGGCTCTTTCAACAATACCCACCTGGCGAATACAAATCCCTCTCTTCCTCCACCAACAGTACCGCAAAACACTACAAAAGTGTCTCTTTCAACAGTACCCACCGGGCGCATGCAAATCCCTCTCTTCCTCCACCAACAGTACCGCAAAACACTACAAAAGTATCTCTTTCAACAGTACCCACTGGGCGAATACAAATCCCTCTCTTCCTCCACCAACAGTACCGCAAAACACTACAAATGTGGCTCTTTCAACAATACCCACCGGGCAAATACAAATCCCTCTCTTCCTCCACCAACAGTACCGCAAAACACTACAAATGTAGCTCTTTCAACAATACCCACCGGGCGAAAACAAATCCCTCTCTTCCTCCACCAACAGTACCGCAAAACACTACAAATGTAGCTCTTTCAACAATACCCACCGGGCGAATACAAATCCCTCTCTTCCTCCACCAACAGTACCGCAAAACACTACAAATGTGGCTCTTTCAACAGTACCCACCGGGCGAATACAAATCCCTCTCTTCCTCCACCAACAGTACCGCAAAACACTACAAATGTGGCTCTTTCAACAATACCCACCGGGCGAATACAAATCCCTCTCTTCCTCCACCAACAGTACCGCAAAACAATACAAATGTGGCTCTTTCAACAATACCCACCGGGCGAATACAAATCCCTCTCTTCCTCCACCAACAGTACCGCAAAACACTACAAATGTGGCTCTTTCAACAGTACCCACCGGGCGAATACAAATCCCTCTCTTCCTCCACCAACAGTACCGCAAAACACTACAAATGTGGCTCTTTCAACAATACCCACCGGGCGAATACAAATCCCTCTCTTCCTCCACCAACAGTACCGCAAAACACTACAAATGTGGCTCTTTCAACAGTACCCACTGGGCGAATACAAATCCCTCTCTTCCTCCACCAACAGTACCGCAAAACACTACAAAAGTGTCTCTTTCAACAGTACCCACTGGGCGAATACAAATCCCTCTCTTCCTCCACCAACAGTACCGCAAAACACTACAAATGTGGCTCTTTCAACAATACCCACTGGGCGAATACAAATCCCTCTCTTCCTCCACCAACAGTACCGCAAAACACTAAAAATGTGGCTCTTTCAACAATACCCACCGGGCGAAAAACAAATCCCTCTCTTCCTCCACCAACAGTACCGCAAAACACTACAAATGTGGCTCTTTCAACAGTACCCACTGGGCGAATACAAATCCCTCTCTTCCTCCACCAACAGTACCGCAAAACACTACAAAAGTGTCTCTTTCAACAGTACCCACGGGGCGAATACAAATCCCTCTCTTCCTCCACCAACAGTACCGCAAAACACTACAAATGTAGCTCTTTCAACAATACCCACTGGGCGAATACAAATCCCTCTCTTCCTCCACCAACAGTACCGCAAAACACTACAAATGTGGCTCTTTCAACAATACCCACTGGGCGAATACAAATCCCTCTCTTCCTCCACCAACAGTACCGCAAAACACTAAAAATGTGGCTCTTTCAACAATACCCACCGGGCGAATACAAATCCCTCTCTTCCTCCACCAACAGTACCGCAAAACACTACAAATGTGGCTCTTTCAACAATACCCACCGGGCGAATACAAATCCCTCTCTTCCTCCACCAACAGTACCGCAAAACAATACAAATGTGGCTCTTTCAACAATACCCACCGGGCGAATACAAATCCCTCTCTTCCTCCACCAACAGTACCGCAAAACACTACAAATGTGGCTCTTTCAACAGTACCCACCGGGCGAATACAAATCAATCTCTTCCTCCACCAACAGTACCGCAAAACACTACAAATGTGGCTCTTTCAACAATACCCACCGGGCGAATACAAATCCCTCTCTTCCTCCACCAAAAGTACCGCAAAACACTACAAATGTGGCTCTTTCAACAATACCCACTGGGCGAATACAAATCCCTCTCTTCCTCCACCAACAGTACCGCAAAACACTACAAAAGTGTCTCTTTCAACAGTACCCACTGGGCGAATACAAATCCCTCTCTTCCTCCACCAACAGTACCGCAAAACACTACAAATGTGGCTCTTTCAACAATACCCACTGGGCGAATACAAATCCCTCTCTTCCTCCACCAACAGTACCGCAAAACACTAAAAATGTGGCTCTTTCAACAATACCCACCGGGCGAATACAAATCCCTCTCTTCCTCCACCAACAGTACCGCAAAACACTACAAATGTGGCTCTTTCAACAATACCCACCGGGTGAATACAAATCCCTCTCTTCCTCCACCAACAGTACCGCAAAACAATACAAATGTGGCTCTTTCAACAGTACCCACCGGGCGAATACAAATCCCTCTCTTCCTCCACCAACAGTACCGCAAAACACTACAAATGTGGCTCTTTCAACAGTACCCACCGGGCGAATACAAATCCCTCTCTTCCTCCACCAACAGTACCGCAAAACACTACAAATGTGGCTCTTTCAACAATACCCACCGGGCGAATACAAATCCCTCTCTTCCTCCACCAACAGTACCGCAAAACACTTCAAATGTGGCTCTTTCAACAATACCCACCGGGCGAATACAAATCCCTCTCTTCCTCCACCAACAGTACCGCAAAACACTACAAAAGTGTCTCTTTCAACAGTACCCACTGGGCGAATACAAATCCCTCTATTCCTCCACCAACAGTACCGCAAAACACTACAAAAGTGTCTCTTTCAACAGTACCCACTGGGCAAATACAAATCCATCTCTTCCTCCACCAACAGTACTGCAAAACACTACAAATGTGGCTCTTTAACAATACCCACCGGGCGAATACAAATCCCTCTCTTCCTCCACCAGCAGTACCGCAAAACACTACAAAAGTGTCTCTTTCAACAGTACCCACCGGGCGAATACAAATCCCTCTCTTCCTCCACCAACAGTACCGCAAAACACTACAAATGTGGCTCTTTCAACAATACCCACCGGGCGAATACAAATCCCTCTCTTCCTCCACCAACTGTACCGCAAAACACTACAAAAGTGGCTCTTTCAACAATACCCAACAGGCGAATACAAATCCCTCTCTTCCTCCACCAACAGTACCGCAAAACACTACAAATGTGGCTCTTTCAACAGTACCCACTGGGCGAATACAAATCCCTCTCTTCCTCCACCGACAGTACCGCAAAACACTACAAAAGTGTCTCTTTCAACAGTACCCACGGGGCGAATACAAATCCCTCTCTTCCTCCACCAACAGTACCACAAAACACTACAAATGTAGCTCTTTCAACAATACCCACTGGGCGAATACAAATCCCTCTCTTCCTCCACCAACAGTACCGCAAAACACTACAAATGTGGCTCTTTCAACAATACCCACTGCGCGAATACAAATCCCTCTCTTCCTCCACCAACAGTACCGCAAAACACTAAAAATGTGGCTCTTTCAACAATACCCACCGGGCGAATACAAATCCCTCTCTTCCTCCACCAACAGTACCACAAAACACTACAAATGTGGCTCTTTCAACAATAACCACCGGGCGAATACAAATCCCTCTCTTCCTCCACCAACAGTACCGCAAAACAATACAAATGTGGCTCTTTCAACAATACCCACCGGGCGAATACAAATCCCTCTCTTCCTCCACCAACAGTACCGCAAAACACTACAAATGTGGCTCTTTCAACAGTACCCACCGGGCGAATACAAATCCCTCTCTTCCTCCACCAACAGTACCGCAAACCACTACAAAAGTGTCTCTTTCAACAGTACTCACGGGGCGAATACAAATCCCTCTCTTCCTCCACCAACAGTACCGCAAAACACTACAAATGTGGCTCTTTCAACAATACCCACCGGGCGAATACAAATCCCTCTCTTCCTCCACCAACAGTACCGCAAAACACTACAAAAGTGTCTCTTTCAACAGTACCCACCGGGCGCATGCAAATCCCTCTCTTCCTCCACCAACAGTACCGCAAAACACTACAAAAGTGTCTCTTTCAACAGTACCCACCGGGCGAATACAAATCCCTCTCTTCCTCCACGAACAGTACCGCAAAACACTACAAATGTGGCTCTTTCAACAATACCCACCGGGCGAATACAAATCCCTCTCTTCCTCCACCAACAGTACCGCAAAACACTACAAATGTAGCTCTTTCAACAATACCCACCGGGCGAATACAAATCCCTCTGTTCCTCCACCAACAGTACCGCAAAACACTACAAATGTGGCTCTTTCAAAAATACCCACCGGGCAAATCCAAATCCCTCTTTTCCTCCACCAACAGTACCGCAAAACACTACAAATGTGGCTCTTTCAACAGTACCCACCGGGCGAATACAAATCCCTCTCTTCCTCCACCAACAGTACCGCAAAACACTACAAAAGTGTCTCTTTCAACAGTACCCACGGGGCGAATACAAATCCCTCTCTTCCTCCACCAACAATACCGCAAAACACTACAAATGTAGCTCTTTCAACAATACCCACCGGGCAAATAACATTGCCTCTCTTCCTCCACCAACAGTACTGCAAAACACTACAAATGTGGCTCTTTCAACAATACCCACCGGGCGAATACAAATGCCTCTCTTCCTCCACCAACAGTACCGCAAAACACTACAATCGTGGCGCTTTCAACAATACCCACCGGGCGAATACAAATCCCTCTCTTCCTCCACCAACAGTACCGCAAAACACTACAAATGTGGCTTTTTCAAAAATACCCACCGGGCGAATACAAATCCCCCTCTTCCTCCACCAACAGTACAGCAAAACACTACAAAAGTGTCTCTTTCAACAGTACCCACCGGGCGAATACAAATCCCTCTCTTCCTCCACCAACAGTACCGCAAAACACTACAAAAGCGTCTCTTTCAACAGTACCCACGGGGCGAATACAAATCCCTTTCTTCCTCCACCAACAGTACCGCAAAACACTACAAATGTAGCTCTTTCAACAATACCCACTGGGCGAATACAAATCCCTCTCTTCCTCCACCAACAGTACCGCAAAACACTACAAATGTGGCTCTTTCAACAATACCCACTGGGCGAATACAAATCCCTCTCTTCCTCCACCAACAGTACCGCGAAACACTACAAATGTGGCTCTTTCAACAATACCCACTGGGCGAATACAAATCCCTCTCTTCCTCCACCAACAGTACCGCAAAACACTACAAAAGTGTCCCTTTCAACAGTACCCACTGGGCGAATACAAATCCCTCTATTCCTCCACCAACAGTACCGCAAAACACTACAAAAGTGTCTCTTTCAACAGTACCCACTGGGCGAATACAAATCCATCTCTTCCTCCACCAACAGTACCGCAAAACACTACAAATGTGTCTCTTTAACAATACCCACCGGGCGAATACAAATCCCTCTCTTCCTCCACCAACAGTACCGCAAAACACTACAAAAGTGTCTCTTTCAACAGTACCCACCGGGCGAATACAAATCCCTCTCTTCCTCCACCAACAGTACCGCAAAACACTACAAAAGTGTCTCTTTCAACAGTACCCACCGGGCGAATACAAATCCCTCTCTTCCTCCACCAACAGTACCGCAAAACACTACAAATGTGGCTCTTTCAACAATACCCACCGGGCGAATACAAATCCCTCTCTTCCTCCACCAACAGTACCGCAAAACACTACAAAAGTGGCTCTTTCAACAGTACCCAACAGGCGAATACAAATCCCTCTCTTCCTCCACCAACAGTACCGCAAAACACTACAAATGTGGCTCTTTCAACAGTACCCACTGGGCGAATACAAATCCCTCTCTTCCTCCACCAACAGTACCGCAAAACACTACAAAAGTGTCTCTTTCAACAGTACCCACGGGGCGAATACAAATCCCTCTCTTCCTCCACCAACAGTACCGCAAAACACTACAAATGTAGCTCTTTCAACAATACCCACTGGGCGAATACAAATCCCTCTCTTCCTCCACCAACAGTACCGCAAAACACTACAAATGTGGCTCTTTCAACAATACCCACTGGGCGAATACAAATCCCTCTCTTCCTCCACCAACAGTACCGCAAAACACTAAAAATGTGGCTCTTTCAACAATACCCACCGGGCGAATACAAATCCCTCTCTTCCTCCACCAACAGTACTGCAAAACACTACAAATGTGGCTCTTTCAACAATACCCACCGGGCGAATACAAATCCCTCTCTTCCTCCACCAACAGTACCGCAAAACAATACAAATGTGGCTCTTTCAACAATACCCACCGGGCGAATACAAATCCCTCTCTTCCTCCACCAACAGTACCGCAAAACACTACAAATGTGGCTCTTTCAACAGTGCCCACCGGGCGAATACAAATCCCTCTCTTCCTCCACCAACAGTACCGCAAACCACTACAAAAGTGTCTCTTTCAACAGTACCCACGGGGCGAATACAAATCCCTCTCTTCCTCCACCAACAGTACCGCAAAACACTACAAATGTGGCTCTTTCAACAATACCCACCGGGCGAATACAAATCCCTCTCTTCCTCCACCAACAGTACCGCAAAACACTACAAATGTGGCTCTTTCAACAATACCCACCGGGCGAATACAAATCCCTCTCTTCCTCCACCAACAGTACCGCAAAACACTACAAATGTGGCTCTTTCAACAATACCCACTGGGCGAATACAAATCCCTCTCTTCCTCCACCAACAGTACCGCAAAACACTACAAAAATGTCTCTTTCAACAGTACCCACTGGGCGAATACAAATCCCTCTATTCCTCCACCAACAGTACTGCAAAACACTACAAAAGTGTCTCTTTCAACAGTACCCACTGGGCGAATACAAATCCATCTCTTCCTCCACCAACAGTACCGCAAAACACTACAAATGTGGCTCTTTAACAATACCCACCGGGCGAATACAAATCCCTCTCTTCCTCCACCAACAGTACCGCAAAACACTACAAAGTGTCTCTTTCAACAGTACCCACCGGGCGAATACAAATCCCTCTCTTCCTCCACCAACAGTACCGCAAAACACTACAAAAGTGTCTCTTTCAACAGTACCCACCGGGCAAATACAAATCCCTCTCTTCCTCCACCAACAGTACCGCAAAACGCTACAAATGTGGCTCTTCCAACAATACCCACCGGGCGAATACAAATCCCTCTCTTCCTCCACCAACAGTACCGCAAAACACTACAAAAGTGGCTCTTTCAACAATACCCAACAGGCGAATACAAATCCCTCTCTTCCTCCACCAACAGTAACGCAAAACGCTACAAATGTGGCTCTTTCAACAGTACCCACTGGGCGAATACAAATCCCTCTCTTCCTCCACCAACAGTACCGCAAAACACTACAAAAGTGTCTCTTTCAACAGTACCCACGGGGCGAATACAAATCCCTCTCTTCCTCCACCAACAGTACCGCAAAACACGACAAATGTAGCTCTTTCAACAATACCCACTGGGCGAATACAAATCCCTCTCTTCCTCCACCAACAGTACCGCAAAACACTACAAATGTGGCTCTTTCAACAATACCCACTGGGCGAATACAAATCCCTCTCTTCCTCCACCAACAGTACCGCAAAACACTAAAAATGTGGCTCTTTCAACAATACCCACCGGGCGAATACAAATCCCTCTCTTCCTCCACCAACAGTACCGCAAAACACTACAAATGTGGCTCTTTCAACAATACCCACCGGGCGAATACAAATCCCTCTCTTCCTCCACCAACAGTACCGCAAAACAATACAAATGTGGCTCTTTCAACAATACCCACCGGGCGAATACAAATCCCTCTCTTCCTCCACCAACAGTACCGCAAAACACTACAAATGTGGCTCTTTCAACAGTACCCACCGGGCGAATACAAATCCCTCTCTTCCTCCACCAACAGTACCGCAAACCACTACAAAAGTGTCTCTTTCAACAGTACCCACGGGGCGAATACAAATCCCTCTCTTCCTCCACCAACAGTACCGCAAAACACTACAAATGTGGCTCTTTCAACAATACCCACCGGGCGAATACAAATCCCTCTCTTCCTCCACCAACAGTACCGCAAAACACTACAAATGTGGCTCTTTCAACAATACCCACCGGGCGAATACAAATCCCTCTCTTCCTCCACCAACAGTACCGAAAAACACTACAAATGTGGCTCTTTCAACAATACCCACCGGGCGAATACAAATCCCTCTCTTCCTCCACCAACAGTACCGCAAAACACTACAAATGTGGCTCTTTCAACAATACCCACCGGGCGAATACAAATCCCTCTCTTCCTTCACCAACAGTACCGCAAAACACTACAAAAGTGTCTCTTTCAACAGTACCAACCGGGCGAATACAAATCCCTCTCTTCCTCCACCAACAGTACCGCAAAACACTACAAATGTGGCTCTTTCATCAGTACCCACCGGGCGAATACAAATCCCTCTCTTCCTCCACCAACAGTACCGCAAAACACTACAAATGTGGCTCTTTCAACAGTACCCACCGGGCGAATACAAATCCCTCTCTTCCTCCACCAACAGTACCGCAAAACACTACAAAAGTGTCTCTTTCAACAGTACCCACGGGGCGAATACAAATCCCTCTCTTCCTCCACCAACAGTACCGCAAAACACTACAAATGTGGCTCTTTCAACAATACCCACCGGGCGAATACAAATCCCTCTCTTCCTTCACCAACAGTACCGCAAAACACTACAAAAGTGTCTCTTTCAACAGTACCCACCGGGCGCATGCAAATCCCTCTCTTCCTCCACCAACAGTACCGCAAAACACTACAAAAGTATCTCTTTCAACAGTACCCACCGGGGGAATACAAATCCCTCTCTTCCTCCACCAACAGTACCGCAAAACACTAACAAATCCCTCTCTTCCTCCACCAACAGTACCGCAAAACACTACAAATGTAGCTCTTTCAACAATACCCACCGGGCGAATACAAATCCCTCTCTTCCTCCACCAACAGTACCGCACAACACTACAAATGTGGCTCTTTCAACAATACCCACCTGGCGAATACAAATCCCTCTCTTCCTTCACCAAAAGTACCGCAAAACACTACAAATGTGGCTCTTTCAACAATACCCACCGGGCGAATACAAATCCCTCTCTTCCTCCACCAACAGTACCGCAAAACACTACAAAAGTGTCTCTTTCAACAGTACTAACCAGGCGAATACAAATCCCTCTCTTCCTCCACCAACAGTACCGCAAAACACTACAAATGTGGCTCTTTCAACAGTACCCACCGGGCGAATACAAATCCCTCTCTTCCTCCACCAACAGTACCGCAAAACACTACAAAAGTGTCTCTTTCAACAGTACCCACGGGGCGAATACAAATCCCTCTCTTCTTCCACCAACAGTACCGCGAAACACTATAAATGTGACTCTTTCAACAATACCCACTGGGCGAATACAAATCCCTCTCTTCCTCCACCAACAGTACCGCAAAACACTACAAATGTGGCTCTTTTAACAATACCCACCGGGCGAATACAAATCCCTCTCTTCCTCCACCAACAGTACCGCAAAACACTACAAAAGTGTCTCTTTCAACAGTACCCACCGGGCGCATGCAAATCCCTCTCTTCCTCCACCAACAGTACCGCAAAACACTACAAAAGTATCTCTTTCAACAGTACCCACCGGGCGAATACAAATCCCTCTCTTCCTCCACCAACAGTACCGCAAAACACTACAAATGTGGCTCTTTCAACAATACCCACCGGGCGAATACAAATCCCTCTCTTCCTCCACCAACAGTACCGCAAAACACTACAAATGTAGCTCTTACAACAATACCCACAGGGCGAAAACAAATCCCTCTCTTCCTCCACCAACAGTACCGCAAAACACTACAAATGTGGCTCTTTCAACAATACCCACCTGGCGAATACAAATCCCTCTCTTCCTCCACCAACAGTACCGCAAAACACTACAAAAGTGTCTCTTTCAACAGTACCCACCGGGCGCATGCAAATCCCTCTCTTCCTCCACCAACAGTACCGCAAAACACTACAAAAGTATCTCTTTCAACAGTACCCACTGGGGGAATACAAATCCCTCTCTTCCTCCACCAACAGTACCGCAAAACACTACAAATGTGGCTCTTTCAACAATACCCACCGGGCAAATACAAATCCCTCTCTTCCTCCACCAACAGTACCGCAAAACACTACAAATGTAGCTCTTTCAACAATACCCACCGGGCGAAAACAAATCCCTCTCTTCCTCCACCAACAGTACCGCAAAACACTACAAATGTAGCTCTTTCAACAATACCCACCGGGCGAATACAAATCCATCTCTTCCTCCACCAACAGTACCGCAAAACACTACAAATGTGGCTCTTTCAACAGTACCCACCGGGCGAATACAAATCCCTCTCTTCCTCCACCAACAGTACCGCAAAACACTACAAATGTGGCTCTTTCAACAATACCCACCGGGCGAATACAAATCCCTCTCTTCCTCCACCAACAGTACCACAAAACACTACAAAAGTGTCTCTTTCAACAGTACTAACCAGGCGAATACAAATCCCTCTCTTCCTCCACCAACAGTACCGCAAAACACTACAAATGTGGCTCTTTCAACAGTACCCACTGGGCGAATACAAATCCCTCTCTTCCTCCACCAACAGTACCGCAAAACACTACAAATGTGGCTCTTTTAACAGTACCCACCGGGCGAATACAAATCCCTCTCTTCCTCCACCAACAGTACCGCAAAACACTACAAATGTGGCTCTTTCAACAGTACCCACCGGGCGAATACAAATCCCTCTCTTCCTCCACCAACAGTACCGCAAAACACTACAAAAGTGTCTCTTTCAACAGTACCCACGGGGCGAATACAAATCCCTCTCTTCCTCCACCAACAGTACCGCAAAACACTACAAAAGTGTCTCTTTCAACAGTACCCACTGGGCGAATACAAATCCCTCTATTCCTCCACCAACAGTACCGCAAAACACTACAAAAGTGTCTCTTTCAACAGTACCCACTGGGCGAATACAAATCCATCTCTTCCTCCAACAACAGTACCGCAAAACACTACAAATGTGGCTCTTTAACAATACCCACCGGGCGAATACAAATCCCTCTCTTCCTCCACCAACAGTACCGCAAAACACTACAAAAGAGTCTCTTTCAACAGTACCCACCGGGCGAATACAAATCCCTCTCTTCCTCCACCAACAGTACCGCAAAACACTACAAAAGTGGCTCTTTCAACAGTACCCAACAGGCGAATACAAATCCCTCTCTTCCTCCACCAACAGTACCGCAAAACACTACAAATGTGGCTCTTTCAACAGTACCCACTGGGCGAATACAAATCCCTCTCTTCCTCCACCAACAGTACCGCAAAACACTACAAAAGTGTCTCTTTCAACAGTACCCACGGGGCGAATACAAATCCCTCTCTTCCTCCACCAACAGTACCGCAAAACACTACAAATGTAGCTCTTTCAACAATACCCACTGGGCGAATACAAATCCCTCTCTTCCTCCACCAACAGTACCGCAAAACACTACAAATGTGGCTCTTTCAACAATACCCACTGGGCGAATACAAATCCCTCTCTTCCTCCACCAACAGTACCGCAAAACACTAAAAATGTGGCTCTTTCAACAATACCCACCGGGCGAATACAAATCCCTCTCTTCCTCCACCAACAGTACTGCAAAACACTACAAATGTGGCTCTTTCAACAATACCCACCGGGCGAATACAAATCCCTCTCTTCCTCCACCAACAGTACCGCAAAACAATACAAATGTGGCTCTTTCAACAATACCCACCGGGCGAATACAAATCCCTCTCTTCCTCCACCAACAGTACCGCAAAACACTACAAATGTGGCTCTTTCAACAGTGCCCACCGGGCGAATACAAATCCCTCTCTTCCTCCACCAACAGTACCGCAAACCACTACAAAAGTGTCTCTTTCAACAGTACCCACGGGGCGAATACAAATCCCTCTCTTCCTCCACCAACAGTACCGCAAAACACTACAAATGTGGCTCTTTCAACAATACCCACCGGGCGAATACAAATCCCTCTCTTCCTCCACCAACAGTACCGCAAAACACTACAAATGTGGCTCTTTCAACAATACCCACCGGGCGAATACAAATCCCTCTCTTCCTCCACCAACAGTACCGCAAAACACTACAAATGTGGCTCTTTCAACAATACCCACTGGGCGAATACAAATCCCTCTCTTCCTCCACCAACAGTACCGCAAAACACTACAAAAATGTCTCTTTCAACAGTACCCACTGGGCGAATACAAATCCCTCTATTCCTCCACCAACAGTACTGCAAAACACTACAAAAGTGTCTCTTTCAACAGTACCCACTGGGCGAATACAAATCCATCTCTTCCTCCACCAACAGTACCGCAAAACACTACAAATGTGGCTCTTTAACAATACCCACCGGGCGAATACAAATCCCTCTCTTCCTCCACCAACAGTACCGCAAAACACTACAAAGTGTCTCTTTCAACAGTACCCACCGGGCGAATACAAATCCCTCTCTTCCTCCACCAACAGTACCGCAAAACACTACAAAAGTGTCTCTTTCAACAGTACCCACCGGGCAAATACAAATCCCTCTCTTCCTCCACCAACAGTACCGCAAAACGCTACAAATGTGGCTCTTCCAACAATACCCACCGGGCGAATACAAATCCCTCTCTTCCTCCACCAACAGTACCGCAAAACACTACAAAAGTGGCTCTTTCAACAATACCCAACAGGCGAATACAAATCCCTCTCTTCCTCCACCAACAGTAACGCAAAACGCTACAAATGTGGCTCTTTCAACAGTACCCACTGGGCGAATACAAATCCCTCTCTTCCTCCACCAACAGTACCGCAAAACACTACAAAAGTGTCTCTTTCAACAGTACCCACGGGGCGAATACAAATCCCTCTCTTCCTCCACCAACAGTACCGCAAAACACGACAAATGTAGCTCTTTCAACAATACCCACTGGGCGAATACAAATCCCTCTCTTCCTCCACCAACAGTACCGCAAAACACTACAAATGTGGCTCTTTCAACAATACCCACTGGGCGAATACAAATCCCTCTCTTCCTCCACCAACAGTACCGCAAAACACTAAAAATGTGGCTCTTTCAACAATACCCACCGGGCGAATACAAATCCCTCTCTTCCTCCACCAACAGTACCGCAAAACACTACAAATGTGGCTCTTTCAACAATACCCACCGGGCGAATACAAATCCCTCTCTTCCTCCACCAACAGTACCGCAAAACAATACAAATGTGGCTCTTTCAACAATACCCACCGGGCGAATACAAATCCCTCTCTTCCTCCACCAACAGTACCGCAAAACACTACAAATGTGGCTCTTTCAACAGTACCCACCGGGCGAATACAAATCCCTCTCTTCCTCCACCAACAGTACCGCAAACCACTACAAAAGTGTCTCTTTCAACAGTACCCACGGGGCGAATACAAATCCCTCTCTTCCTCCACCAACAGTACCGCAAAACACTACAAATGTGGCTCTTTCAACAATACCCACCGGGCGAATACAAATCCCTCTCTTCCTCCACCAACAGTACCGCAAAACACTACAAATGTGGCTCTTTCAACAATACCCACCGGGCGAATACAAATCCCTCTCTTCCTCCACCAACAGTACCGAAAAACACTACAAATGTGGCTCTTTCAACAATACCCACCGGGCGAATACAAATCCCTCTCTTCCTCCACCAACAGTACCGCAAAACACTACAAATGTGGCTCTTTCAACAATACCCACCGGGCGAATACAAATCCCTCTCTTCCTTCACCAACAGTACCGCAAAACACTACAAAAGTGTCTCTTTCAACAGTACCAACCGGGCGAATACAAATCCCTCTCTTCCTCCACCAACAGTACCGCAAAACACTACAAATGTGGCTCTTTCATCAGTACCCACCGGGCGAATACAAATCCCTCTCTTCCTCCACCAACAGTACCGCAAAACACTACAAATGTGGCTCTTTCAACAGTACCCACCGGGCGAATACAAATCCCTCTCTTCCTCCACCAACAGTACCGCAAAACACTACAAAAGTGTCTCTTTCAACAGTACCCACGGGGCGAATACAAATCCCTCTCTTCCTCCACCAACAGTACCGCAAAACACTACAAATGTGGCTCTTTCAACAATACCCACCGGGCGAATACAAATCCCTCTCTTCCTTCACCAACAGTACCGCAAAACACTACAAAAGTGTCTCTTTCAACAGTACCCACCGGGCGCATGCAAATCCCTCTCTTCCTCCACCAACAGTACCGCAAAACACTACAAAAGTATCTCTTTCAACAGTACCCACCGGGGGAATACAAATCCCTCTCTTCCTCCACCAACAGTACCGCAAAACACTAACAAATCCCTCTCTTCCTCCACCAACAGTACCGCAAAACACTACAAATGTAGCTCTTTCAACAATACCCACCGGGCGAATACAAATCCCTCTCTTCCTCCACCAACAGTACCGCACAACACTACAAATGTGGCTCTTTCAACAATACCCACCTGGCGAATACAAATCCCTCTCTTCCTTCACCAAAAGTACCGCAAAACACTACAAATGTGGCTCTTTCAACAATACCCACCGGGCGAATACAAATCCCTCTCTTCCTCCACCAACAGTACCGCAAAACACTACAAAAGTGTCTCTTTCAACAGTACTAACCAGGCGAATACAAATCCCTCTCTTCCTCCACCAACAGTACCGCAAAACACTACAAATGTGGCTCTTTCAACAGTACCCACCGGGCGAATACAAATCCCTCTCTTCCTCCACCAACAGTACCGCAAAACACTACAAAAGTGTCTCTTTCAACAGTACCCACGGGGCGAATACAAATCCCTCTCTTCTTCCACCAACAGTACCGCGAAACACTATAAATGTGACTCTTTCAACAATACCCACTGGGCGAATACAAATCCCTCTCTTCCTCCACCAACAGTACCGCAAAACACTACAAATGTGGCTCTTTTAACAATACCCACCGGGCGAATACAAATCCCTCTCTTCCTCCACCAACAGTACCGCAAAACACTACAAAAGTGTCTCTTTCAACAGTACCCACCGGGCGCATGCAAATCCCTCTCTTCCTCCACCAACAGTACCGCAAAACACTACAAAAGTATCTCTTTCAACAGTACCCACCGGGCGAATACAAATCCCTCTCTTCCTCCACCAACAGTACCGCAAAACACTACAAATGTGGCTCTTTCAACAATACCCACCGGGCGAATACAAATCCCTCTCTTCCTCCACCAACAGTACCGCAAAACACTACAAATGTAGCTCTTACAACAATACCCACAGGGCGAAAACAAATCCCTCTCTTCCTCCACCAACAGTACCGCAAAACACTACAAATGTGGCTCTTTCAACAATACCCACCTGGCGAATACAAATCCCTCTCTTCCTCCACCAACAGTACCGCAAAACACTACAAAAGTGTCTCTTTCAACAGTACCCACCGGGCGCATGCAAATCCCTCTCTTCCTCCACCAACAGTACCGCAAAACACTACAAAAGTATCTCTTTCAACAGTACCCACTGGGGGAATACAAATCCCTCTCTTCCTCCACCAACAGTACCGCAAAACACTACAAATGTGGCTCTTTCAACAATACCCACCGGGCAAATACAAATCCCTCTCTTCCTCCACCAACAGTACCGCAAAACACTACAAATGTAGCTCTTTCAACAATACCCACCGGGCGAAAACAAATCCCTCTCTTCCTCCACCAACAGTACCGCAAAACACTACAAATGTAGCTCTTTCAACAATACCCACCGGGCGAATACAAATCCATCTCTTCCTCCACCAACAGTACCGCAAAACACTACAAATGTGGCTCTTTCAACAGTACCCACCGGGCGAATACAAATCCCTCTCTTCCTCCACCAACAGTACCGCAAAACACTACAAATGTGGCTCTTTCAACAATACCCACCGGGCGAATACAAATCCCTCTCTTCCTCCACCAACAGTACCGCAAAACACTACAAAAGTGTCTCTTTCAACAGTACTAACCAGGCGAATACAAATCCCTCTCTTCCTCCACCAACAGTACCGCAAAACACTACAAATGTGGCTCTTTCAACAGTACCCACTGGGCGAATACAAATCCCTCTCTTCCTCCACCAACAGTACCGCAAAACACTACAAATGTGGCTCTTTTAACAGTACCCACCGGGCGAATACAAATCCCTCTCTTCCTCCACCAACAGTACCGCAAAACACTACAAATGTGGCTCTTTCAACAGTACCCACCGGGCGAATACAAATCCCTCTCTTCCTCCACCAACAGTACCGCAAAACACTACAAAAGTGTCTCTTTCAACAGTACCCACGGGGCGAATACAAATCCCTCTCTTCCTCCACCAACAGTACCGCAAAACACTACAAAAGTGTCTCTTTCAACAGTACCCACTGGGCGAATACAAATCCCTCTATTCCTCCACCAACAGTACCGCAAAACACTACAAAAGTGTCTCTTTCAACAGTACCCACTGGGCGAATACAAATCCATCTCTTCCTCCAACAACAGTACCGCAAAACACTACAAATGTGGCTCTTTAACAATACCCACCGGGCGAATACAAATCCCTCTCTTCCTCCACCAACAGTACCGCAAAACACTACAAAAGAGTCTCTTTCAACAGTACCCACCGGGCGAATACAAATCCCTCTCTTCCTCCACCAACAGTACCGCAAAACACTACAAAAGTGTCTCTTTCAACAGTACCCACCGGGCGAATACAAATCCCTCTCTTCCTCCACCAACAGTACCGCAAAACACTACAAATGTGGCTCTTTCAACAATACCCACCGGGCGAATACAAATCCCTCTCTTCCTCCACCAACAGTACCGCAAAACACTACAAAAGTGGCTCTTTCAACAATACCCAACAGGCGAAAAACAAATCCCTCTCTTCCTCCACCAACAGTACCGCAAAACACTACAAATGTGGCTCTTTCAACAGTACCCACTGGACGAATACAAATCCCTCTCTTCCTCCACCAACAGTACCGCAAAACACTACAAAAGTGTCTCTTTCAACAGTACCCACGGGGCGAATACAAATCCCTCTCTTCCTCCACCAACAGTACCACAAAACACTACAAATGTAGCTCTTTCAACAATACCCACTGGGCGAATACAAATCCCTCTCTTCCTCCACCAACAGTACCGCAAAACACTACAAATGTGGCTCTTTCAACAATACCCACTGGGCGAATACAAATCCCTCTCTTCCTCCACCAACAGTACCGCAAAACACTACTAATGTGGCTCTTTCAACAATACCCACTGGGCGAATACAAATCCCTCTCTTCCTCCACCAACAGTACCGCAAAACACTACAAAAGTGTCTCTTTCAACAGTACCCACTGGGCGAATACAAATCCATCTCTTCCTCCACCAACAGTACCGCAAAACACTACAAATGTGTCTCTTTAACAATACCCACCGGGCGAATACAAATCCCTCTCTTCCTCCACCAACAGTACCGCAAAACACTACAAAAGTGTCTCTTTCAACAGTACCCACCGGGCGAATACAAATCCCTCTCTTCCTCCACCAACAGTACCGCAAAACACTACAAAAGTGTCTCTTTCAACAGTACCCACCGGGCGAATACAAATCCCTCTCTTCCTCCACCAACAGTACCGCAAAACACTACAAAAGTGTCTCTTTCAACAGTACCCACCGGGCGAATACAAATCCCTCTCTTCCTCCACCAACAGTACCGCAAAACACTACAAAAGTATCTCTTTCAACAGTACCCACCGGGCGCATGCAAATCCCTCTCTTCCTCCACCAACAGTACGGCAAAACACTACAAATGTGGCTCTTTCAACAATACCCACCGGGCGAATACAAATCCCTCTCTTCCTCCACCAACAGTACCGCAAAACACTACAAATGTGGCTCTTTCAACAATACCCACCGGGCGAATACAAATCCCTCTCTTCCTCCACCAACAGTACCGCCAAACACTACAAATGTAGCTCTTTCAACAATACCCACAGGGCGAAAACAAATCCCTCTCTTCCTCCACCAACAGTACCGCAAAACACTACAAATGTGGCTCTTTCAACAATACCCACCTGGCGAATACAAATCCCTCTCTTCCTCCACCAACAGTACCGCAAAACACTACAAAAGTGTCTCTTTCAACAGTACCCACCGGGCGCATGCAAATCCCTCTCTTCCTCCACCAACAGTACCGCAAAACACTACAAAAGTATCTCTTTCAACAGTACCCACTGGGCGAATACAAATCCCTCTCTTCCTCCACCAACAGTACCGCAAAACACTACAAATGTGGCTCTTTCAACAATACCCACCGGGCAAATACAAATCCCTCTCTTCCTCCACCAACAGTACCGCAAAACACTACAAATGTAGCTCTTTCAACAATACCCACCGGGCGAAAACAAATCCCTCTCTTCCTCCACCAACAGTACCGCAAAACACTACAAATGTAGCTCTTTCAACAATACCCACCGGGCGAATACAAATCCCTCTCTTCCTCCACCAACAGTACCGCAAAACACTACAAATGTGGCTCTTTCAACAGTACCCACCGGGCGAATACAAATCCCTCTCTTCCTCCACCAACAGTACCGCAAAACACTACAAATGTGGCTCTTTCAACAATACCCACCGGGCGAATACAAATCCCTCTCTTCCTCCACCAACAGTACCGCAAAACACTACAAAAGTGTCTCTTTCAACAGTACTAACCAGGCGAATACAAATCCCTCTCTTCCTCCACCAACAGTACCGCAAAACACTACAAATGTGGCTCTTTCAACAGTACCCACCGGGCGAATACAAATCCCTCTCTTCCTCCACCAACAGTACCGCAAAACACTACAAATGTGGCTCTTTCAACAGTACCCACCGGGCGAATACAAATCCCTCTCTTCCTCCACCAACAGTACCGCAAAACACTACAAAAGTGTCTCTTTCAACAGTACCCACGGGGCGAATACAAATCCCTCTCTTCCTCCACCAACAGTACCGCAAAACACTACAAAAGTGTCTCTTTCAACAGTACCCACTGGGCGAATACAAATCCCTCTATTCCTCCACCAACAGTACCGCAAAACACTACAAAAGTGTCTCTTTCAACAGTACCCACTGGGCGAATACAAATCCATCTCTTCCTCCACCAACAGTACCGCAAAACACTACAAATGTGGCTCTTTAACAATACCCACCGGGCGAATACAAATCCCTCTCTTCCTCCACCAACAGTACTGCAAAACACTACAAAAGTGTCTCTTTCAACAGTACCCACCGGGCGAATACAAATCCCTCTCTTCCTCCACCAACAGTACCGCAAAACACTACAAAAGTGTCTCTTTCAACAGTACCCACCGGGCGAATACAAATCCCTCTCTTCCTCCACCAACAGTACCGCAAAACACTACAAATGTGGCTATTTCAACAATACCCACCGGGCGAATACAAATCCCTCTCTTCCTCCACCAACAGTACCGCAAAACACTACAAAAGTGGCTCTTTCAACAATACCCAACAGGCGAAAAACAAATCCCTCTCTTCCTCCACCAACAGTACCGCAAAACACTACAAATGTGGCTCTTTCAACAGTACCCACTGGGCGAATACAAATCCCTCTCTTCCTCCACCAACAGTACCGCAAAACACTACAAAAGTGTCTCTTTCAACAGTACCCACGGGGCGAATACAAATCCCTCTCTTCCTCCACC
This sequence comes from Ambystoma mexicanum, assembly GCF_040938575.1. Lineage (NCBI taxonomy): Eukaryota > Metazoa > Chordata > Amphibia > Caudata > Ambystomatidae > Ambystoma > Ambystoma mexicanum. Next base: position 186,755,511 of record NC_090921.1, read on the forward strand.
AACAGTACCGCGAAACACTACAAATGTAGCTCTTTCAACAATACCCACTGGGCGAATACAAATCCCTCTCTTCCTCCACCAACAGTACCGCAAAACACTACAAATGTGGCTCTTTCAACAATACCCACTGGGCGAATACAAATCCCTCTCTTCCTCCACCAACAGTACCGCAAAACACTAAAAATGTGGCTCTTTCAACAATACCCACCAGGCGAATACAAATCCCTCTCTTCCTCCACCAACAGTACCGCAAAACACTACAAATGTGGCTCTTTCAACAATACCCACCGGGCGAATACAAATCCCTCTCTTCCTCCACCAACAGTACCGCAAAACAATACAAATGTGGCTCTTTCAACAATACCCACCGGGCGAATACAAATCCCTCTCTTCCTCCACCAACAGTACCGCAAAACACTACAAATGTGGCTCTTTCAACAGTACCCACCGGGCGAATACAAATCCCTCTCTTCCTCCACCAACAGTACCGCAAAACACTACAAATGTGGCTCTTTCAACAATACCCACCGGGCGAATACAAATCCCTCTCTTCCTCCACCAACAGTACCGCAAAACACTACAAATGTGGCTCTTTCAACAGTACCCACTGGGCGAATACAAATCCCTCTCTTCCTCCACCAACAGTACCGCAAAACACTACAAAAGTGTCTCTTTCAACAGTACCCACTGGGCGAATACAAATCCCTCTCTTCCTCCACCAACAGTACCGCAAAACACTACAAATGTGGCTCTTTCAACAATACCCACTGGGCGAATACAAATCCCTCTCTTCCTCCACCAACAGTACCGCAAAACACTAAAAATGTGGCTCTTTCAACAATACCCACCGGGCGAAAAACAAATCCCTCTCTTCCTCCACCAACAGTACCGCAAAACACTACAAATGTGGCTCTTTCAACAGTACCCACTGGGCGAATACAAATCCCTCTCTTCCTCCACCAACAGTACCGCAAAACACTACAAAAGTGTCTCTTTCAACAGTACCCACGGGGCGAATACAAATCCCTCTCTTCCTCCACCAACAGTACCGCAAAACACTACAAATGTAGCTCTTTCAACAATACCCACTGGGCGAATACAAATCCCTCTCTTCCTCCACCAACAGTACCGCAAAACACTAAAAATGTGGCTCTTTCAACAATACCCACCGGGCGAATACAAATCCCTCTCTTCCTCCACCAACAGTACCGCAAAACACTACAAATGTGGCTCTTTCAACAATACCCACCGGGCGAATACAAATCCCTCTCTTCCTCCACCAACAGTACCGCAAAACAATACAAATGTGGCTCTTTCAACAATACCCACCGGGCGAATACAAATCCCTCTCTTCCTCCACCAACAGTACCGCAAAACACTACAAATGTGGCTCTTTCAACAGTACCCACCGGGCGAATACAAATCCCTCTCTTCCTCCACCAACAGTACCGCAAAACACTACAAATGTGGCTCTTTCAACAATACCCACCGGGCGAATACAAATCCCTCTCTTCCTCCACCAAAAGTACCGCAAAACACTACAAATGTGGCTCTTTCAACAATACCCACTGGGCGAATACAAATCCCTCTCTTCCTCCACCAACAGTACCGCAAAACACTACAAAAGTGTCTCTTTCAACAGTACCCACTGGGCGAATACAAATCCCTCTCTTCCTCCACCAACAGTACCGCAAAACACTACAAATGTGGCTCTTTCAACAATACCCACCGGGCGAATACAAATCCCTCTCTTCCTCCACCAACAGTACCGCAAAACACTAAAAATGTGGCTCTTTCAACAATACCCACCGGGCGAATACAAATCCCTCTCTTCCTCCACCAACAGTACTGCAAAACACTACAAATGTGGCTCTTTCAACAATACCCACCGGGCGAATACAAATCCCTCTCTTCCTCCACCAACAGTACCGCAAAACAATACAAATGTGGCTCTTTCAACAATACCCACCGGGCGAATACAAATCCCTCTCTTCCTCCACCAACAGTACCGCAAAACACTACAAATGTGGCTCTTTCAACAGTGCCCACCGGGCGAATACAAATCCCTCTCTTCCTCCACCAACAGTACCGCAAAACACTACAAATGTGGCTCTTTCAACAGTACCCACCGGGCGAATACAAATCCCTCTCTTCCTCCACCAACAGTACCGCAAAACACTACAAATGTGGCTCTTTCAACAATACCCACCGGGCGAATACAAATCCCTCTCTTCCTCCACCAAAAGTACCGCAAAACACTACAAATGTGGCTCTTTCAACAATACCCACTGGGCGAATACAAATCCCTCTCTTCCTCCACCAACAGTACCGCAAAACACTACAAAAGTGTCTCTTTCAACAGTACCCACTGGGCGAATACAAATCCCTCTCTTCCTCCACCAACAGTACCGCAAAACACTACAAATGTGGCTCTTTCAACAATACCCACCGGGCGAATACAAATCCCTCTCTTCCTCCACCAACAGTACCGCAAAACACTACAAAAGTGGCTCTTTCAACAGTACCCACTGGGCGAATACAAATCCCTCTCTTCCTCCACCAACAGTACCGCAAAACACTACAAATGTGGCTCTTTCAACAGTACCCACTGGGCGAATACAAATCCCTCTCTTCCTCCACCAACAGTACCGCAAAACACTACAAAAGTGTCTCTTTCAACAGTACCCACGGGGCGAATACAAATCCCTCTCTTCCTCCACCAACAGTACCGCAAAACACTACAAATGTAGCTCTTTCAACAATACCCACTGGGCGAATACAAATCCCTCTCTTCCTCCACCAACAGTACCGCAAAACACTACAAATGTGGCTCTTTCAACAATACCCACTGGGCGAATACAAATCCCTCTCTTCCTCCACCAACAGTACCGCAAAACACTAAAAATGTGGCTCTTTCAACAATACCCACCGGGCGAATACAAATCCCTCTCTTCCTCCACCAACAGTACTGCAAAACACTACAAATGTGGCTCTTTCAACAATACCCACCGGGCGAATACAAATCCCTCTCTTCCTCCACCAACAGTACCGCAAAACAATACAAATGTGGCTCTTTCAACAATACCCACCGGGCGAATACAAATCCCTCTCTTCCTCCACCAACAGTACCGCAAAACACTACAAATGTGGCTCTTTCAACAGTGCCCACCGGGCGAATACAAATCCCTCTCTTCCTCCACCAACAGTACCGCAAACCACTACAAAAGTGTCTCTTTCAACAGTACCCATGGGGCGAATACAAATCCCTCTCTTCCTCCACCAACAGTACCGCAAAACACTACAAATGTGGCTCTTTCAACAATACCCACCGGGCGAATACAAATCCCTCTCTTCCTCCACCAACAGTACCGCAAAACACTACAAATGTGGCTCTTTCAACAATACCCACCGGGCGAATACAAATCCCTCTCTTCCTCCACCAACAGTACCGCAAAACACTACAAATGTGGCTCTTTCAACAATACCCACTGGGCGAATACAAATCCCTCTCTTCCTCCACCAACAGTACCGCAAAACACTACAAAAATGTCTCTTTCAACAGTACCCACTGGGCGAATACAAATCCCTCTATTCCTCCACCAACAGTACTGCAAAACACTACAAAAGTGTCTCTTTCAACAGTACCCACTGGGCGAATACAAATCCATCTCTTCCTCCACCAACAGTACCGCAAAACACTACAAATGTGGCTCTTTAACAATACCCACCGGGCGAATACAAATCCCTCTCTTCCTCCACCAACAGTACCGCAAAACACTACAAAGTGTCTCTTTCAACAGTACCCACCGGGCGAATACAAATCCCTCTCTTCCTCCACCAACAGTACCGCAAAACACTACAAAAGTGTCTCTTTCAACAGTACCCACCGGGCAAATACAAATCCCTCTCTTCCTCCACCAACAGTACCGCAAAACGCTACAAATGTGGCTCTTCCAACAATACCCACCGGGCGAATACAAATCCCTCTCTTCCTCCACCAACAGTACCGCAAAACACTACAAAAGTGGCTCTTTCAACAATACCCAACAGGCGAATACAAATCCCTCTCTTCCTCCACCAACAGTACCGCAAAACACTACAAATGTGGCTCTTTCAACAGTACCCACTGGGCGAATACAAATCCCTCTCTTCCTCCACCAACAGTACCGCAAAACACTACAAAAGTGTCTCTTTCAACAGTACCCACGAGGCGAATACAAATCCCTCTCTTCCTCCACCAACAGTACCGCAAAACACGACAAATGCAGCTCTTTCAACAATACCCACTGGGCGAATACAAATCCCTCTCTTCCTCCACCAACAGTACCGCAAAACACTACAAATGTGGCTCTTTCAACAATACCCACTGGGCGAATACAAATCCCTCTCTTCCTCCACCAACAGTACCGCAAAACACTAAAAATGTGGCTCTTTCAACAATACCCACCGGGCGAATACAAATCCCTCTCTTCCTCCACCAACAGTACCGCAAAACACTACAAATGTGGCTCTTTCAACAATACCCACCGGGCGAATACAAATCCCTCTCTTCCTCCACCAACAGTACCACAAAACAATACAAATGTGGCTCTTTCAACAATACCCACCGGGCGAATACAAATCCCTCTCTTCCTCCACCAACAGTACCGCAAAACACTACAAATGTGGCTCTTTCAACAGTACCCACCGGGCGAATACAAATCCCTCTCTTCCTCCACCAACAGTACCGCAAACCACTACAAAAGTGTCTCTTTCAACAGTACCCACGGGGCGAATACAAATCCCTCTCTTCCTCCACCAACAGTACCGCAAAACACTACAAATGTGGCTCTTTCAACAATACCCACCGGGCGAATACAAATCCCTCTCTTCCTCCACCAACAGTACCGCAAAACACTACAAATGTGGCTCTTTCAACAATACCCACCGGGCGAATACAAATCCCTCTCTTCCTCCACCAACAGTACCGAAAAACACTACAAATGTGGCTCTTTCAACAATACCCACCGGGCGAATACAAATCCCTCTCTTCCTCCACCAACAGTACCGCAAAACACTACAAATGTGGCTCTTTCAACAATACCCACCGGGCGAATACAAATCCCTCTCTTCCTTCACCAACAGTACCGCAAAACACTACAAAAGTGTCTCTTTCAACAGTACCAACCGGGCGAATACAAATCCCTCTCTTCCTCCACCAACAGTACCGCAAAACACTACAAATGTGGCTCTTTCATCAGTACCCACCGGGCGAATACAAATCCCTCTCTTCCTCCACCAACAGTACCGCAAAACACTACAAATGTGGCTCTTTCAACAGTACCCACCGGGCGAATACAAATCCCTCTCTTCCTCCACCAACAGTACCGCAAAACACTACAAAAGTGTCTCTTTCAACAGTACCCACGGGGCGAATACAAATCCCTCTCTTCCTCCACCAACAGTACCGCAAAACACTACAAATGTGGCTCTTTCAACAATACCCACCGGGCGAATACAAATCCCTCTCTTCCTTCACCAACAGTACCGCAAAACACTACAAAAGTGTCTCTTTCAACAGTACCCACCGGGCGCATGCAAATCCCTCTCTTCCTCCACCAACAGTACCGCAAAACACTACAAATGTGGCTCTTTCAACAGTACCCACCGGGCGAATACAAATCCCTCTCTTCCTCCACCAACAGTACCGCAAAACACTACAAATGTGGCTCTTTCAACAGTACCCACCGGGCGAATACAAATCCCTCTCTTCCTCCACCAACAGTACCGCAAAACACTACAAATGTGGCTCTTTCAACAATACCCACCGGGCGAATACAAATCCCTCTCTTCCTCCACCAACAGTACCGCAAAACACTACAAAAGTGTCTCTTTCAACAGTACTAACCAGGCGAATACAAATCCCTCTCTTCCTCCACCAACAGTACCGCAAAACACTACAAATGTGGCTCTTTCAACAGTACCCACCGGGCGAATACAAATCCCTCTCTTCCTCCACCAACAGTACCGCAAAACACTACAAATGTGGCTCTTTCAACAGTACCCACCGGGCGAATACAAATCCCTCTCTTCCTCCACCAACAGTACCGCAAAACACTACAAAAGTGTCTCTTTCAACAGTACCCACGGGGCGAATACAAATCCCTCTCTTCCTCCACCAACAGTACCGCAAAACACTACAAAAGTGTCTCTTTCAACAGTACCCACTGGGCGAATACAAATCCCTCTATTCCTCCACCAACAGTACCGCAAAACACTACAAAAGTGTCTCTTTCAACAGTACCCACTGGGCGAATACAAATCCATCTCTTCCTCCACCAACAGTACCGCAAAACACTACAAATGTGGCTCTTTAACAATACCCACCGGGCGAATACAAATCCCTCTCTTCCTCCACCAACAGTACTGCAAAACACTACAAAAGTGTCTCTTTCAACAGTACCCACCGGGCGAATACAAATCCCTCTCTTCCTCCACCAACAGTACCGCAAAACACTACAAAAGTGTCTCTTTCAACAGTACCCACCGGGCGAATACAAATCCCTCTCTTCCTCCACCAACAGTACCGCAAAACACTACAAATGTGGCTATTTCAACAATACCCACCGGGCGAATACAAATCCCTCTCTTCCTCCACCAACAGTACCGCAAAACACTACAAAAGTGGCTCTTTCAACAATACCCAACAGGCGAAAAACAAATCCCTCTCTTCCTCCACCAACAGTACCGCAAAACACTACAAATGTGGCTCTTTCAACAGTACCCACTGGGCGAATACAAATCCCTCTCTTCCTCCACCAACAGTACCGCAAAACACTACAAAAGTGTCTCTTTCAACAGTACCCACGGGGCGAATACAAATCCCTCTCTTCCTCCACCAACAGTACCGCGAAACACTACAAATGTAGCTCTTTCAACAATACCCACTGGGCGAATACAAATCCCTCTCTTCCTCCACCAACAGTACCGCAAAACACTACAAATGTGGCTCTTTCAACAATACCCACTGGGCGAATACAAATCCCTCTCTTCCTCCACCAACAGTACCGCAAAACACTAAAAATGTGGCTCTTTCAACAATACCCACCAGGCGAATACAAATCCCTCTCTTCCTCCACCAACAGTACCGCAAAACACTACAAATGTGGCTCTTTCAACAATACCCACCGGGCGAATACAAATCCCTCTCTTCCTCCACCAACAGTACCGCAAAACAATACAAATGTGGCTCTTTCAACAATACCCACCGGGCGAATACAAATCCCTCTCTTCCTCCACCAACAGTACCGCAAAACACTACAAATGTGGCTCTTTCAACAGTACCCACCGGGCGAATACAAATCCCTCTCTTCCTCCACCAACAGTACCGCAAAACACTACAAATGTGGCTCTTTCAACAATACCCACCGGGCGAATACAAATCCCTCTCTTCCTCCACCAACAGTACCGCAAAACACTACAAATGTGGCTCTTTCAACAGTACCCACTGGGCGAATACAAATCCCTCTCTTCCTCCACCAACAGTACCGCAAAACACTACAAAAGTGTCTCTTTCAACAGTACCCACTGGGCGAATACAAATCCCTCTCTTCCTCCACCAACAGTACCGCAAAACACTACAAATGTGGCTCTTTCAACAATACCCACTGGGCGAATACAAATCCCTCTCTTCCTCCACCAACAGTACCGCAAAACACTAAAAATGTGGCTCTTTCAACAATACCCACCGGGCGAAAAACAAATCCCTCTCTTCCTCCACCAACAGTACCGCAAAACACTACAAATGTGGCTCTTTCAACAGTACCCACTGGGCGAATACAAATCCCTCTCTTCCTCCACCAACAGTACCGCAAAACACTACAAAAGTGTCTCTTTCAACAGTACCCACGGGGCGAATACAAATCCCTCTCTTCCTCCACCAACAGTACCGCAAAACACTACAAATGTAGCTCTTTCAACAATACCCACTGGGCGAATACAAATCCCTCTCTTCCTCCACCAACAGTACCGCAAAACACTACAAATGTGGCTCTTTCAACAATACCCACTGGGCGAATACAAATCCCTCTCTTCCTCCACCAACAGTACCGCAAAACACTAAAAATGTGGCTCTTTCAACAATACCCACCGGGCGAATACAAATCCCTCTCTTCCTCCACCAACAGTACCGCAAAACACTACAAATGTGGCTCTTTCAACAATACCCACCGGGCGAATACAAATCCCTCTCTTCCTCCACCAACAGTACCGCAAAACAATACAAATGTGGCTCTTTCAACAATACCCACCGGGCGAATACAAATCCCTCTCTTCCTCCACCAACAGTACCGCAAAACACTACAAATGTGGCTCTTTCAACAGTACCCACCGGGCGAATACAAATCCCTCTCTTCCTCCACCAACAGTACCGCAAAACACTACAAATGTGGCTCTTTCAACAATACCCACCGGGCGAATACAAATCCCTCTCTTCCTCCACCAAAAGTACCGCAAAACACTACAAATGTGGCTCTTTCAACAATACCCACTGGGCGAATACAAATCCCTCTCTTCCTCCACCAACAGTACCGCAAAACACTACAAAAGTGTCTCTTTCAACAGTACCCACTGGGCGAATACAAATCCCTCTCTTCCTCCACCAACAGTACCGCAAAACACTACAAATGTGGCTCTTTCAACAATACCCACCGGGCGAATACAAATCCCTCTCTTCCTCCACCAACAGTACCGCAAAACACTACAAAAGTGGCTCTTTCAACAGTACCCAACAGGCGAATACAAATCCCTCTCTTCCTCCACCAACAGTACCGCAAAACACTACAAATGTGGCTCTTTCAACAGTACCCACTGGGCGAATACAAATCCCTCTCTTCCTCCACCAACAGTACCGCAAAACACTACAAAAGTGTCTCTTTCAACAGTACCCACGGGGCGAATACAAATCCCTCTCTTCCTCCACCAACAGTACCGCAAAACACTACAAATGTAGCTCTTTCAACAATACCCACTGGGCGAATACAAATCCCTCTCTTCCTCCACCAACAGTACCGCAAAACACTACAAATGTGGCTCTTTCAACAATACCCACTGGGCGAATACAAATCCCTCTCTTCCTCCACCAACAGTACCGCAAAACACTAAAAATGTGGCTCTTTCAACAATACCCACCGGGCGAATACAAATCCCTCTCTTCCTCCACCAACAGTACTGCAAAACACTACAAATGTGGCTCTTTCAACAATACCCACCGGGCGAATACAAATCCCTCTCTTCCTCCACCAACAGTACCGCAAAACAATACAAATGTGGCTCTTTCAACAATACCCACCGGGCGAATACAAATCCCTCTCTTCCTCCACCAACAGTACCGCAAAACACTACAAATGTGGCTCTTTCAACAGTGCCCACCGGGCGAATACAAATCCCTCTCTTCCTCCACCAACAGTACCGCAAACCACTACAAAAGTGTCTCTTTCAACAGTACCCACGGGGCGAATACAAATCCCTCTCTTCCTCCACCAACAGTACCGCAAAACAATACAAATGTGGCTCTTTCAACAATACCCACCGGGCGAATACAAATCCCTCTCTTCCTCCACCAACAGTACCGCAAAACACTACAAATGTGGCTCTTTCAACAATACCCACCGGGCGAATACAAATCCCTCTCTTCCTCCACCAACAGTACCGCAAAACACTACAAATGTGGCTCTTTCAACAATACCCACTGGGCGAATACAAATCCCTCTCTTCCTCCACCAACAGTACCGCAAAACACTACAAAAATGTCTCTTTCAACAGTACCCACTGGGCGAATACAAATCCCTCTATTCCTCCACCAACAGTACTGCAAAACACTACAAAAGTGTCTCTTTCAACAGTACCCACTGGGCGAATACAAATCCATCTCTTCCTCCACCAACAGTACCGCAAAACACTACAAATGTGGCTCTTTAACAATACCCACCGGGCGAATACAAATCCCTCTCTTCCTCCACCAACAGTACCGCAAAACACTACAAAGTGTCTCTTTCAACAGTACCCACCGGGCGAATACAAATCCCTCTCTTCCTCCACCAACAGTACCGCAAAACACTACAAAAGTGTCTCTTTCAACAGTACCCACCGGGCAAATACAAATCCCTCTCTTCCTCCACCAACAGTACCGCAAAACGCTACAAATGTGGCTCTTCCAACAATACCCACCGGGCGAATACAAATCCCTCTCTTCCTCCACCAACAGTACCGCAAAACACTACAAAAGTGGCTCTTTCAACAATACCCAACAGGCGAATACAAATCCCTCTCTTCCTCCACCAACAGTACCGCAAAACACTACAAATGTGGCTCTTTCAACAGTACCCACTGGGCGAATACAAATCCCTCTCTTCCTCCACCAACAGTACCGCAAAACACTACAAAAGTGTCTCTTTCAACAGTACCCACGGGGCGAATACAAATCCCTCTCTTCCTCCACCAACAGTACCGCAAAACACGACAAATGTAGCTCTTTCAACAATACCCACTGGGCGAATACAAATCCCTCTCTTCCTCCACCAACAGTACCGCAAAACACTACAAATGTGGCTCTTTCAACAATACCCACTGGGCGAATACAAATCCCTCTCTTCCTCCACCAACAGTACCGCAAAACACTAAAAATGTGGCTCTTTCAACAATACCCACCGGGCGAATACAAATCCCTCTCTTCCTCCACCAACAGTACCGCAAAACACTACAAATGTGGCTCTTTCAACAATACCCACCGGGCGAATACAAATCCCTCTCTTCCTCCACCAACAGTACCGCAAAACAATACAAATGTGGCTCTTTCAACAATACCCACCGGGCGAATACAAATCCCTCTCTTCCTCCACCAACAGTACCGCAAAACACTACAAATGTGGCTCTTTCAACAGTACCCACCGGGCGAATACAAATCCCTCTCTTCCTCCACCAACAGTACCGCAAACCACTACAAAAGTGTCTCTTTCAACAGTACCCACGGGGCGAATACAAATCCCTCTCTTCCTCCACCAACAGTACCGCAAAACACTACAAATGTGGCTCTTTCAACAATACCCACCGGGCGAATACAAATCCCTCTCTTCCTCCACCAACAGTACCGCAAAACACTACAAATGTGGCTCTTTCAACAATACCCACCGGGCGAATACAAATCCCTCTCTTCCTCCACCAACAGTACCGAAAAACACTACAAATGTGGCTCTTTCAACAATACCCACCGGGCGAATACAAATCCCTCTCTTCCTCCACCAACAGTACCGCAAAACACTACAAATGTGGCTCTTTCAACAATACCCACCGGGCGAATACAAATCCCTCTCTTCCTTCACCAACAGTACCGCAAAACACTACAAAAGTGTCTCTTTCAACAGTACCAACCGGGCGAATACAAATCCCTCTCTTCCTCCACCAACAGTACCGCAAAACACTACAAATGTGGCTCTTTCATCAGTACCCACCGGGCGAATACAAATCCCTCTCTTCCTCCACCAACAGTACCGCAAAACACTACAAATGTGGCTCTTTCAACAGTACCCACCGGGCGAATACAAATCCCTCTCTTCCTCCACCAACAGTACCGCAAAACACTACAAAAGTGTCTCTTTCAACAGTACCCACGGGGCGAATACAAATCCCTCTCTTCCTCCACCAACAGTACCGCAAAACACTACAAATGTGGCTCTTTCAACAATACCCACCGGGCGAATACAAATCCCTCTCTTCCTTCACCAACAGTACCGCAAAACACTACAAAAGTGTCTCTTTCAACAGTACCCACCGGGCGCATGCAAATCCCTCTCTTCCTCCACCAACAGTACCGCAAAACACTACAAATGTGGCTCTTTCAACAGTACCCACCGGGCGAATACAAATCCCTCTCTTCCTCCACCAACAGTACCGCAAAACACTACAAATGTGGCTCTTTCAACAGTACCCACCGGGCGAATACAAATCCCTCTCTTCCTCCACCAACAGTACCGCAAAACACTACAAATGTGGCTCTTTCAACAATACCCACCGGGCGAATACAAATCCCTCTCTTCCTCCACCAACAGTACCGCAAAACACTACAAAAGTGTCTCTTTCAACAGTACTAACCAGGCGAATACAAATCCCTCTCTTCCTCCACCAACAGTACCGCAAAACACTACAAATGTGGCTCTTTCAACAGTACCCACCGGGCGAATACAAATCCCTCTCTTCCTCCACCAACAGTACCGCAAAACACTACAAATGTGGCTCTTTCAACAGTACCCACCGGGCGAATACAAATCCCTCTCTTCCTCCACCAACAGTACCGCAAAACACTACAAAAGTGTCTCTTTCAACAGTACCCACGGGGCGAATACAAATCCCTCTCTTCCTCCACCAACAGTACCGCAAAACACTACAAAAGTGTCTCTTTCAACAGTACCCACTGGGCGAATACAAATCCCTCTATTCCTCCACCAACAGTACCGCAAAACACTACAAAAGTGTCTCTTTCAACAGTACCCACTGGGCGAATACAAATCCATCTCTTCCTCCACCAACAGTACCGCAAAACACTACAAATGTGGCTCTTTAACAATACCCACCGGGCGAATACAAATCCCTCTCTTCCTCCACCAACAGTACTGCAAAACACTACAAAAGTGTCTCTTTCAACAGTACCCACCGGGCGAATACAAATCCCTCTCTTCCTCCACCAACAGTACCGCAAAACACTACAAAAGTGTCTCTTTCAACAGTACCCACCGGGCGAATACAAATCCCTCTCTTCCTCCACCAACAGTACCGCAAAACACTACAAATGTGGCTATTTCAACAATACCCACCGGGCGAATACAAATCCCTCTCTTCCTCCACCAACAGTACCGCAAAACACTACAAAAGTGGCTCTTTCAACAATACCCAACAGGCGAAAAACAAATCCCTCTCTTCCTCCACCAACAGTACCGCAAAACACTACAAATGTGGCTCTTTCAACAGTACCCACTGGGCGAATACAAATCCCTCTCTTCCTCCACCAACAGTACCGCAAAACACTACAAAAGTGTCTCTTTCAACAGTACCCACGGGGCGAATACAAATCCCTCTCTTCCTCCACCAACAGTACCGCGAAACACTACAAATGTAGCTCTTTCAACAATACCCACTGGGCGAATACAAATCCCTCTCTTCCTCCACCAACAGTACCGCAAAACACTACAAATGTGGCTCTTTCAACAATACCCACTGGGCGAATACAAATCCCTCTCTTCCTCCACCAACAGTACCGCAAAACACTAAAAATGTGGCTCTTTCAACAATACCCACCAGGCGAATACAAATCCCTCTCTTCCTCCACCAACAGTACCGCAAAACACTACAAATGTGGCTCTTTCAACAATACCCACCGGGCGAATACAAATCCCTCTCTTCCTCCACCAACAGTACCGCAAAACAATACAAATGTGGCTCTTTCAACAATACCCACCGGGCGAATACAAATCCCTCTCTGCCTCCACCAACAGTACCGCAAAACACTACAAATGTGGCTCTTTCAACAGTACCCACCGGGCGAATACAAATCCCTCTCTTCCTCCACCAACAGTACCGCAAAACACTACAAATGTGGCTCTTTCAACAATACCCACCGGGCGAATACAAATCCCTCTCTTCCTCCACCAACAGTACCGCAAAACACTACAAATGTGGCTCTTTCAACAGTACCCACTGGGCGAATACAAATCCCTCTCTTCCTCCACCAACAGTACCGCAAAACACTACAAAAGTGTCTCTTTCAACAGTACCCACTGGGCGAATACAAATCCCTCTCTTCCTCCACCAACAGTACCGCAAAACACTACAAATGTGGCTCTTTCAACAATACCCACTGGGCGAATACAAATCCCTCTCTTCCTCCACCAACAGTACCGCAAAACACTAAAAATGTGGCTCTTTCAACAATACCCACCGGGCGAAAAACAAATCCCTCTCTTCCTCCACCAACAGTACCGCAAAACACTACAAATGTGGCTCTTTCAACAGTACCCACTGGGCGAATACAAATCCCTCTCTTCCTCCACCAACAGTACCGCAAAACACTACAAAAGTGTCTCTTTCAACAGTACCCACGGGGCGAATACAAATCCCTCTCTTCCTCCACCAACAGTACCGCAAAACACTACAAATGTAGCTCTTTCAACAATACCCACTGGGCGAATACAAATCCCTCTCTTCCTCCACCAACAGTACCGCAAAACACTACAAATGTGGCTCTTTCAACAATACCCACTGGGCGAATACAAATCCCTCTCTTCCTCCACCAACAGTACCGCAAAACACTAAAAATGTGGCTCTTTCAACAATACCCACCGGGCGAATACAAATCCCTCTCTTCCTCCACCAACAGTACCGCAAAACACTACAAATGTGGCTCTTTCAACAATACCCACCGGGCGAATACAAATCCCTCTCTTCCTCCACCAACAGTACCGCAAAACAATACAAATGTGGCTCTTTCAACAATACCCACCGGGCGAATACAAATCCCTCTCTTCCTCCACTAACAGTACCGCAAAACACTACAAATGTGGCTCTTTCAACAGTACCCACCGGGCGAATACAAATCCCTCTCTTCCTCCACCAACAGTACCGCAAAACACTACAAATGTGGCTCTTTCAACAATACCCACCGGGCGAATACAAATCCCTCTCTTCCTCCACCAAAAGTACCGCAAAACACTACAAATGTGGCTCTTTCAACAATACCCACTGGGCGAATACAAATCCCTCTCTTCCTCCACCAACAGTACCGCAAAACACTACAAAAGTGTCTCTTTCAACAGTACCCACTGGGCGAATACAAATCCCTCTCTTCCTCCACCAACAGTACCGCAAAACACTACAAATGTGGCTCTTTCAACAATACCCACCGGGCGAATACAAATCCCTCTCTTCCTCCACCAACAGTACCGCAAAACACTACAAAAGTGGCTCTTTCAACAGTACCCAACAGGCGAATACAAATCCCTCTCTTCCTCCACCAACAGTACCGCAAAACACTACAAATGTGGCTCTTTCAACAGTACCCACTGGGCGAATACAAATCCCTCTCTTCCTCCACCAACAGTACCGCAAAACACTACAAAAGTGTCTCTTTCAACAGTACCCACGGGGCGAATACAAATCCCTCTCTTCCTCCACCAACAGTACCGCAAAACACTACAAATGTAGCTCTTTCAACAATACCCACTGGGCGAATACAAATCCCTCTCTTCCTCCACCAACAGTACCGCAAAACACTACAAATGTGGCTCTTTCAACAATACCCACTGGGCGAATACAAATCCCTCTCTTCCTCCACCAACAGTACCGCAAAACACTAAAAATGTGGCTCTTTCAACAATACCCACCGGGCGAATACAAATCCCTCTCTTCCTCCACCAACAGTACTGCAAAACACTACAAATGTGGCTCTTTCAACAATACCCACCGGGCGAATACAAATCCCTCTCTTCCTCCACCAACAGTACCGCAAAACAATACAAATGTGGCTCTTTCAACAATACCCACCGGGCGAATACAAATCCCTCTCTTCCTCCACCAACAGTACCGCAAAACACTACAAATGTGGCTCTTTCAACAGTGCCCACCGGGCGAATACAAATCCCTCTCTTCCTCCACCAACAGTACCGCAAACCACTACAAAAGTGTCTCTTTCAACAGTACCCACGGGGCGAATACAAATCCCTCTCTTCCTCCACCAACAGTACCGCAAAACACTACAAATGTGGCTCTTTCAACAATACCCACCGGGCGAATACAAATCCCTCTCTTCCTCCACCAACAGTACCGCAAAACACTACAAATGTGGCTCTTTCAACAATACCCACCGGGCGAATACAAATCCCTCTCTTCCTCCACCAACAGTACCGCAAAACACTACAAATGTGGCTCTTTCAACAATACCCACTGGGCGAATACAAATCCCTCTCTTCCTCCACCAACAGTACCGCAAAACACTACAAAAATGTCTCTTTCAACAGTACCCACTGGGCGAATACAAATCCCTCTATTCCTCCACCAACAGTACTGCAAAACACTACAAAAGTGTCTCTTTCAACAGTACCCACTGGGCGAATACAAATCCATCTCTTCCTCCACCAACAGTACCGCAAAACACTACAAATGTGGCTCTTTAACAATACCCACCGGGCGAATACAAATCCCTCTCTTCCTCCACCAACAGTACCGCAAAACACTACAAAGTGTCTCTTTCAACAGTACCCACCGGGCGAATACAAATCCCTCTCTTCCTCCACCAACAGTACCGCAAAACACTACAAAAGTGTCTCTTTCAACAGTACCCAACAGGCGAATACAAATCCCTCTCTTCCTCCACCAACAGTACCGCAAAACACTACAAATGTGGCTCTTTCAACAGTACCCACTGGGCGAATACAAATCCCTCTCTTCCTCCACCAACAGTACCGCAAAACACTACAAAAGTGTCTCTTTCAACAGTACCCACGGGGCGAATACAAATCCCTCTCTTCCTCCACCAACAGTACCGCAAAACACTACAAATGTGGCTCTTTCAACAGTACCCACCGGGCGAATACAAATCCCTCTCTTCCTCCACCAACAGTACCGCAAAACACTACAAATGTGGCTCTTTCAACAATACCCACCGGGCGAATACAAATCCCTCTCTTCCTCCACCAACAGTACCGCAAAACACTACAAATGTGGCTCTTTCAACAATACCCACCGGGCGAATACAAATCCCTCTCTTCCTCCACCAACAGTACCGCAAAACACTACAAAAGTGTCTCTTTCAACAGTACCCACTGGGCGAATACAAATCCCTCTATTCCTCCACCAACAGTACCGCAAAACACTACAAAAGTGTCTCTTTCAACAGTACCCACTGGGCAAATACAAATCCATCTCTTCCTCCACCAACAGTACTGCAAAACACTACAAATGTGGCTCTTTAACAATACCCACCGGGCGAATACAAATCCCTCTCTTCCTCCACCAACAGTACCGCAAAACACTACAAAAGTGTCTCTTTCAACAGTACCCACCGGGCGAATACAAATCCCTCTCTTCCTCCACCAACAGTACCGCAAAGCACTACAAATGTGGCTCTTTCAACAATACCCACCGGGTGAATACAAATCCCTCTCTTCCTCCACCAACTGTACCGCAAAACACTACAAAAGTGGCTCTTTCAACAATACCCAACAGGCGAATACAAATCCCTCTCTTCCTCCACCAACAGTACCGCAAAACACTACAAATGTGGCTCTTTCAACAGTACCCACTGGGCGAATACAAATCACTCTCTTCCTCCACCGACAGTACCGCAAAACACTACAAAAGTGTCTCTTTCAACAGTACCCACGGGGCGAATACAAATCCCTCTCTTCCTCCACCAACAGTACCGCAAAACACTACAAATGTGGCTCTTTCAACAATACCCACTGCGCGAATACAAATCCCTCTCTTCCTCCACCAACAGTACCGCAAAACACTAAAAATGTGGCTCTTTCAACAATACCCACCGGGCGAATACAAATCCCTCTCTTCCTCCACCAACAGTACCGCAAAACACTACAAATGTGGCTCTTTCAACAATAACCACCGGGCGAATACAAATCCCTCTCTTCCTCCACCAACAGTACCGCAAAACAATACAAATGTGGCTCTTTCAACAATACCCACCGGGCGAATACAAATCCCTCTCTTCCTCCACCAACAGTACCGCAAAACACTACAAATGTGGCTCTTTCAACAGTACCCACCGGGCGAATACAAATCCCTCTCTTCCTCCACCAACAGTACCGCAAACCACTACAAAAGTGTCTCTTTCAACAGTACTCACGGGGCGAATACAAATCCCTCTCTTCCTCCACCAACAGTACCGCAAAACACTACAAATGTGGCTCTTTCAACAATACCCACCGGGCGAATACAAATCCCTCTCTTCCTCCACCAACAGTACCGCAAAACACTACAAAAGTGTCTCTTTCAACAGTACCCACCGGGCGCATGCAAATCCCTCTCTTCCTCCACCAACAGTACCGCAAAACACTACAAAAGTGTCTCTTTCAACAGTACCCACCGGGCGAATACAAATCCCTCTCTTCCTCCACGAACAGTACCGCAAAACACTACAAATGTGGCTCTTTCAACAATACCCACCGGGCGAATACAAATCCCTCTCTTCCTCCACCAACAGTACCGCAAAACACTACAAATGTAGCTCTTTCAACAATACCCACCGGGCGAATACAAATCCCTCTGTTCCTCCACCAACAGTACCGCAAAACACTACAAATGTGGCTCTTTCAAAAATACCCACCGGGCGAATCCAAATCCCTCTTTTCCTCCACCAACAGTACCGCAAAACACTACAAATGTGGCTCTTTCAACAGTACCCACCGGGCGAATACAAATCCCTCTCTTCCTCCACCAACAGTACCGCAAAACACTACAAAAGTGTCTCTTTCAACAGTACCCACGGGGCGAATACAAATCCCTCTCTTCCTCCACCAACAATACCGCAAAACACTACAAATGTAGCTCTTTCAACAATACCCACCGGGCAAATAACATTGCCTCTCTTCCTCCACCAACAGTACCGCAAAACACTACAAATGTGGCTCTTTCAACAATACCCACCGGGCGAATACAAATGCCTCTCTTCCTCCACCAACAGTACCGCAAAACACTACAATCGTGGCGCTTTCAACAATACCCACCGGGCGAATACAAATCCCTCTCTTCCTCCACCAACAGTACCGCAAAACACTACAAATGTGGCTTTTTCAAAAATACCCACCGGGCGAATACAAATCCCCCTCTTCCTCCACCAACAGTACAGCAAAACACTACAAAAGTGTCTCTTTCAACAGTACCCACCGGGCGAATACAAATCCCTCTCTTCCTCCACCAACAGTACCGCAAAACACTACAAAAGCGTCTCTTTCAACAGTACCCACGGGGCGAATACAAATCCCTTTCTTCCTCCACCAACAGTACCGCAAAACACTACAAATGTAGCTCTTTCAACAATACCCACTGGGCGAATACAAATCCCTCTCTTCCTCCACCAACAGTACCGCAAAACACTACAAATGTGGCTCTTTCAACAATACCCACTGGGCGAATACAAATCCCTCTCTTCCTCCACCAACAGTACCGCGAAACACTACAAATGTGGCTCTTTCAACAATACCCACTGGGCGAATACAAATCCCTCTCTTCCTCCACCAACAGTACCGCAAAACACTACAAAAGTGTCCCTTTCAACAGTACCCACTGGGCGAATACAAATCCCTCTATTCCTCCACCAACAGTACCGCAAAACACTACAAAAGTGTCTCTTTCAACAGTACCCACTGGGCGAATACAAATCCATCTCTTCCTCCACCAACAGTACCGCAAAACACTACAAATGTGTCTCTTTAACAATACCCACCGGGCGAATACAAATCCCTCTCTTCCTCCACCAACAGTACCGCAAAACACTACAAAAGTGTCTCTTTCAACAGTACCCACCGGGCGAATACAAATCCCTCTCTTCCTCCACCAACAGTACCGCAAAACACTACAAAAGTGTCTCTTTCAACAGTACCCACCGGGCGAATACAAATCCCTCTCTTCCTCCACCAACAGTACCGCAAAACACTACAAAAGTGTCTCTTTCAACAGTACCCACCGGGCGAATACAAATCCCTCTCTTCCTCCACCAACAGTACCGCAAAACACTACAAATGTGGCTCTTTCAACAATACCCACCGGGCGAATACAAATCCCTCTCTTCCTCCACCAACAGTACCGCAAAACACTACAAAAGTGGCTCTTTCAACAGTACCCAACAGGCGAATACAAATCCCTCTCTTCCTCCACCAACAGTACCGCAAAACACTACAAATGTGGCTCTTTCAACAGTACCCACTGGGCGAATACAAATCCCTCTCTTCCTCCACCAACAGTACCGCAAAACACTACAAAAGTGTCTCTTTCAACAGTACCCACGGGGCGAATACAAATCCCTCTCTTCCTCCACCAACAGTACCGCAAAACACTACAAATGTAGCTCTTTCAACAATACCCACTGGGCGAATACAAATCCCTCTCTTCCTCCACCAACAGTACCGCAAAACACTACAAATGTGGCTCTTTCAACAATACCCACTGGGCGAATACAAATCCCTCTCTTCCTCCACCAACAGTACCGCAAAACACTAAAAATGTGGCTCTTTCAACAATACCCACCGGGCGAATACAAATCCCTCTCTTCCTCCACCAACAGTACTGCAAAACACTACAAATGTGGCTCTTTCAACAATACCCACCGGGCGAATACAAATCCCTCTCTTCCTCCACCAACAGTACCGCAAAACAATACAAATGTGGCTCTTTCAACAATACCCACCGGGCGAATACAAATCCCTCTCTTCCTCCACCAACAGTACCGCAAAACACTACGAATGTGGCTCTTTCAACAGTGCCCACCGGGCGAATACAAATCCCTCTCTTCCTCCACCAACAGTACCGCAAACCACTACAAAAGTGTCTCTTTCAACAGTACCCACGGGGCGAATACAAATCCCTCTCTTCCTCCACCAACAGTACCGCAAAACACTACAAATGTGGCTCTTTCAACAATACCCACCGGGCGAATACAAATCCCTCTCTTCCTCCACCAACAGTACCGCAAAACACTACAAATGTGGCTCTTTCAACAATACCCACCGGGCGAATACAAATCCCTCTCTTCCTCCACCAACAGTACCGCAAAACACTACAAATGTGGCTCTTTCAACAATACCCACTGGGCGAATACAAATCCCTCTCTTCCTCCACCAACAGTACCGCAAAACACTACAAAAATGTCTCTTTCAACAGTACCCACTGGGCGAATACAAATCCCTCTATTCCTCCACCAACAGTACTGCAAAACACTACAAAAGTGTCTCTTTCAACAGTACCCACTGGGCGAATACAAATCCATCTCTTCCTCCACCAACAGTACCGCAAAACACTACAAATGTGGCTCTTTAACAATACCCACCGGGCGAATACAAATCCCTCTCTTCCTCCACCAACAGTACCGCAAAACACTACAAAGTGTCTCTTTCAACAGTACCCACCGGGCGAATACAAATCCCTCTCTTCCTCCACCAACAGTACCGCAAAACACTACAAAAGTGTCTCTTTCAACAGTACCCACCGGGCAAATACAAATCCCTCTCTTCCTCCACCAACAGTACCGCAAAACGCTACAAATGTGGCTCTTCCAACAATACCCACCGGGCGAATACAAATCCCTCTCTTCCTCCACCAACAGTACCGCAAAACACTACAAAAGTGGCTCTTTCAACAATACCCAACAGGCGAATACAAATCCCTCTCTTCCTCCACCAACAGTACCGCAAAATACTACAAATGTGGCTCTTTCAACAGTACCCACTGGGCGAATACAAATCCCTCTCTTCCTCCACCAACAGTACCGCAAAACACTACAAAAGTGTCTCTTTCAACAGTACCCACGGGGCGAATACAAATCCCTCTCTTCCTCCACCAACAGTACCGCAAAACACGACAAATGTAGCTCTTTCAACAATACCCACTGGGCGAATACAAATCCCTCTCTTCCTCCACCAACAGTACCGCAAAACACTACAAATGTGGCTCTTTCAACAATACCCACTGGGCGAATACAAATCCCTCTCTTCCTCCACCAACAGTACCGCAAAACACTAAAAATGTGGCTCTTTCAACAATACCCACCGGGCGAATACAAATCCCTCTCTTCCTCCACCAACAGTACCGCAAAACACTACAAATGTGGCTCTTTCAACAATACCCACCGGGCGAATACAAATCCCTCTCTTCCTCCACCAACAGTACCGCAAAACAATACAAATGTGGCTCTTTCAACAATACCCACCGGGCGAATACAAATCCCTCTCTTCCTCCACCAACAGTACCGCAAAACACTACAAATGTGGCTCTTTCAACAGTACCCACCGGGCGAATACAAATCCCTCTCTTCCTCCACCAACAGTACCGCAAACCACTACAAAAGTGTCTCTTTCAACAGTACCCACGGGGCGAATACAAATCCCTCTCTTCCTCCACCAACAGTACCGCAAAACACTACAAATGTGGCTCTTTCAACAATACCCACCGGGCGAATACAAATCCCTCTCTTCCTCCACCAACAGTACCGCAAAACACTACAAATGTGGCTCTTTCAACAATACCCACCGGGCGAATACAAATCCCTCTCTTCCTCCACCAACAGTACGGAAAAACACTACAAATGTGGCTCTTTCAACAATACCCACCGGGCGAATACAAATCCCTCTCTTCCTCCACCAACAGTACCGCAAAACACTACAAATGTGGCTCTTTCAACAATACCCACCGGGCGAATACAAATCCCTCTAATCCTTCACCAACAGTACCGCAAAACACTACAAAAGTGTCTCTTTCAACAGTACCAACCGGGCGAATACAAATCCCTCTCTTCCTCCACCAACAGTACCGCAAAACACTACAAATGTGGCTCTTTCATCAGTACCCACCGGGCGAATACAAATCCCTCTCTTCCTCCACCAACAGTACCGCAAAACACTACAAATGTGGCTCTTTCAACAGTACCCACCGGGCGAATACAAATCCCTCTCTTCCTCCACCAACAGTACCGCAAAACACTACAAAAGTGTCTCTTTCAACAGTACCCACGGGGCGAATACAAATCCCTCTCTTCCTCCACCAACAGTACCGCAAAACACTACAAATGTGGCTCTTTCAACAATACCCACCGGGCGAATACAAATCCCTCTCTTCCTTCACCAACAGTACCGCAAAACACTACAAAAGTGTCTCTTTCAACAGTATCCACCGGGCGCATGCAAATCCCTCTCTTCCTCCACCAACAGTACCGCAAAACACTACAAAAGTATCTCTTTCAACAGTACCCACCGGGCGAATACAAATCCCTCTCTTCCTCCACCAACAGTACCGCAAAACACTAACAAATCCCTCTCTTCCTCCACCAACAGTACCGCAAAACACTACAAATGTAGCTCTTTCAACAATACCCACCGGGCGAATACAAATCCCTCTCTTCCTCCACCAACAGTACCGCACAACACTACAAATGTGGCTCTTTCAACAATACCCACCTGGCGAATACAAATCCCTCTCTTCCTTCACCAAAAGTACCGCAAAACACTACAAATGTGGCTCTTTCAACAATACCCACCGGGCGAATACAAATCCCTCTCTTCCTCCACCAACAGTACCGCAAAACACTACAAAAGTGTCTCTTTCAACAGTACTAACCAGGCGAATACAAATCCCTCTCTTCCTCCACCAACAGTACCGCAAAACACTACAAATGTGGCTCTTTCAACAGTACCCACCGGGCGAATACAAATCCCTCTCTTCCTCCACCAACAGTACCGCAAAACACTACAAAAGTGTCTCTTTCAACAGTACCCACGGGGCGAATACAAATCCCTCTCTTCTTCCACCAACAGTACCGCGAAACACTATAAATGTGACTCTTTCAACAATACCCACTGGGCGAATACAAATCCCTCTCTTCCTCCACCAACAGTACAGCAAAACACTACAAAAGTGTCTCTTTCAACAGTACCCACCGGGCGAATACAAATCCCTCTCTTCCTCCACCAACAGTACCGCGAAACACTACAAATGTGGCTCTTTCAACAATACCCACCGGGCGAATACAAATCCCTCTCTTCCTCCACCAACAGTACCGCAAAACACTACAAAAGTGTCTCTTTCAACAGTACCCACCGGGCGCATGCAAATCCCTCTCTTCCTCCACCAACAGTACCGCAAAACACTACAAAAGTATCTCTTTCAACAGTACCCACCGGGCGAATACAAATCCCTCTCTTCCTCCACCAACAGTACCGCAAAACACTACAAATGTGGCTCTTTCAACAATACCCACCGGGCGAATACAAATCCCTCTCTTCCTCCACCAACAGTACCGCAAAACACTACAAATGTAGCTCTTACAACAATACCCACAGGGCGAAAACAAATCCCTCTCTTCCTCCACCAACAGTACCGCAAAACACTACAAATGTGGCTCTTTCAACAATACCCACCTGGCGAATACAAATCCCTCTCTTCCTCCACCAACAGTACCGCAAAACACTACAAAAGTGTCTCTTTCAACAGTACCCACCGGGCGCATGCAAATCCCTCTCTTCCTCCACCAACAGTACCGCAAAACACTACAAAAGTATCTCTTTCAACAGTACCCACTGGGGGAATACAAATCCCTCTCTTCCTCCACCAACAGTACCGCAAAACACTACAAATGTGGCTCTTTCAACAATACCCACCGGGCAAATACAAATCCCTCTCTTCCTCCACCAACAGTACCGCAAAACACTACAAATGTAGCTCTTTCAACAATACCCACCGGGCGAAAACAAATCCCTCTCTTCCTCCACCAACAGTACCGCAAAACACTACAAATGTAGCTCTTTCAACAATACCCACCGGGCGAATACAAATCCATCTCTTCCTCCACCAACAGTACCGCAAAACACTACAAATGTGGCTCTTTCAACAGTACCCACCGGGCGAATACAAATCCCTCTCTTCCTCCACCAACAGTACCGCAAAACACTACAAAAGTGTCTCTTTCAACAGTACTAACCAGGCGAATACAAATCCCTCTCTTCCTCCACCAACAGTACCGCAAAACACTACAAATGTGGCTCTTTCAACAGTACCCACCGGGCGAATACAAATCCCTCTCTTCCTCCACCAACAGTACCGCAAAACACTACAAATGTGGCTCTTTCAACAGTACCCACCGGGCGAATACAAATCCCTCTCTTCCTCCACCAACAGTACCGCAAAACACTACAAATGTGGCTCTTTCAACAGTACCCACCGGGCGAATACAAATCCCTCTCTTCCTCCACCAACAGTACCGCAAAACACTACAAAAGTGTCTCTTTCAACAGTACCCACGGGGCGAATACAAATCCCTCTCTTCCTCCACCAACAGTACCGCAAAACACTACAAAAGTGTCTCTTTCAACAGTACCCACTGGGCGAATACAAATCCCTCTATTCCTCCACCAACAGTACCGCAAAACACTACAAAAGTGTCTCTTTCAACAGTACCCACTGGGCGAATACAAATCCATCTCTTCCTCCAACAACAGTACCGCAAAACACTACAAATGTGGCTCTTTAACAATACCCACCGGGCGAATACAAATCCCTCTCTTCCTCCACCAACAGTACCGCAAAACACTACAAAAGAGTCTCTTTCAACAGTACCCACCGGGCGAATACAAATCCCTCTCTTCCTCCACCAACAGTACCGCAAAACACTACAAAAGTGTCTCTTTCAACAGTACCCACCGGGCGAATACAAATCCCTCTCTTCCTCCACCAACAGTACCGCAAAACACTACAAATGTGGCTCTTTCAACAATACCCACCGGGCGAATACAAATCCCTCTCTTCCTCCACCAACAGTACCGCAAAACACTACAAAAGTGGCTCTTTCAACAATACCCAACAGGCGAAAAACAAATCCCTCTCTTCCTCCACCAACAGTACCGCAAAACACTACAAATGTGGCTCTTTCAACAGTACCCACTGGACGAATACAAATCCCTCTCTTCCTCCACCAACAGTACCGCAAAACACTACAAAAGTGTCTCTTTCAACAGTACCCACGGGGCGAATACAAATCCCTCTCTTCCTCCACCAACAGTACCACAAAACACTACAAATGTAGCTCTGTCAACAATACCCACCGGGCGAATACAAATCCCTCTCTTCCTTCACCAACAGTACCGCAAAACACTACAAAAGTGTCTCTTTCAACAGCTCCCACCGGGCGAATACAAATCCCTCTCTTCCTCCACCAACAGTACCGCAAAACACTAAAAATGTGGCTCTTTCAACAATACCCACCGGGCGAATACAAATCCCTCTCTTCCTCCACCAACAGTACCGCAAAACACTACAAATGTGGCTCTTTCAACAATACCCACCGGGCGAATACAAATCCCTCTCTTCCTCCACCAACAGTACTGCAAAACAATACAAATGTGGCTCTTTCAACAATACCCACCGGGCGAATACAAATCCCTCTCTTCCTCCACCAACAGTACCGCAAAACACTACAAATGTGGCTCTTTCACTAGTACCCACCGGGCGAATACAAATCCCTCTCTTCCTCCACCAACAGTACCGCAAAACACTACAAATGTGGCTCTTTCAACAATACCCACCGGGCGAATACAAATCCCTCTCTTCCTCCACCAACAGTACCGCAAAACACTACAAATGTGGCTCTTTCAACAATACCCACTGGGCGAATACAAATCCCTCTCTTCCTCCACCAACAGTACCGCAAAACACTACAAAAGTGTCTCTTTCAACAGTACCCACTGGGCGAATACAAATCCCTCTATTCCTCCACCAACAGTACCGCAAAACACTACAAAAGTGTCTCTTTCAACAGTACCCACTGGGCAAATACAAATCCATCTCTTCCTCCACCAACAGTACCGCAAAACACTACAAATGTGGCTCTTTAACAATACCCACCGGGCGAATACAAATCCCTCTCTTCCTCCACCAGCAGTACCGCAAAACACTACAAAAGTGTCTCTTTCAACAGTACCCACCGGGCGAATACAAATCCCTCTCTTCCTCCACCAACAGTACCGCAAAACACTACAAAAGTGTCTCTTTCAACAGTACCCACCGGGCGAATACAAATCCCTCTCTTCCTCCAACAACAGTACCGCAAAACACTACAAATGTGGCTCTTTCAACAATACCCACTGGGCGAATACAAATCCCTCTCTTCCTCCACCAACTGTACCGCAAAACACTACAAAAGTGGCTCTTTCAACAATACCCAACAGGCGAATACAAATCCCTCTCTTCCTCCACCAACAGTACCGCAAAACACTACAAATGTGGCTCTTTCAACAGTACCCACTGGGCGAATACAAATCCCTCTCTTCCTCCACCAACAGTACCGCAAAACACTACAAAAGTGTCTCTTTCAACAGTACCCACGGGGCGAATACAAATCCCTCTCTTCCTCCACCAACAGTACCGCAAAACACTACAAATGTAGCTCTTTCAACAATACCCACTGGGCGAATACAAATCCCTCTCTTCCTCCACCAACAGTACCGCAAAACACTACAAATGTGGCTCTTTCAACAATACCCACTGCGCGAATACAAATCCCTCTCTTCCTCCACCAACAGTACCGCAAAACACTAAAAATGTGGCTCTTTCAACAATACCCACCGGGCGAATACAAATCCCTCTCTTCCTCCACCAACAGTACCGCAAAACACTACAAATGTGGCTCTTTCAACAATACCCACCGGGCGAATACAAATCCCTCTCTTCCTCCACCAACAGTACCGCAAAACAATACAAATGTGGCTCTTTCAACAATACCCACCGGGCGAATACAAATCCCTCTCTTCCTCCACCAACAGTACCGCAAAACATTACAAATGTGGCTCTTTCAACAGTACCCACCGGGCGAATACAAATCCCTCTCTTCCTCCACCAACAGTACCGCAAACCACTACAAAAGTGTCTCTTTCAACAGTACCCACGGGGCGAATACAAATCCCTCTCTTCCTCCACCAACAGTACCGCAAAACACTACAAATGTGGCTCTTTCAACAATACCCACCGGGCGAATACAAATCCCTCTCTTCCTCCACCAACAGTACCGCAAAACACTACAAATGTGGCTCTTTCAACAATACCCACCGGGCGAATACAAATCCCTCTCTTCCTCCACCAACAGTACCGCAAAACACTACAAATGTGGCTCTTTCAACAATACCCACCGGGCGAATACAAATCCCTCTCTTCCTCCACCAACAGTACCGCAAAACACTACAAATGTGGCTCTGTCAACAATACCCACCGGGCGAATACAAATCCCTCTCTTCCTTCACCAACAGTACCGCAAAACACTACAAAAGTGTCTCTTTCAACAGTACCAACCGGGCGAATACAAATCCCTCTCTTCCTCCACCAACAGTACCGCAAAACACTACAAATGTGGCTCTTTCATCAGTACCCACCGGGCGAATACAAATCCCTCTCTTCCTCCACCAACAGTACCGCAAAACACTACAAATGTGGCTCTTTCATCAGTACCCACCGGGCGAATACAAATCCCTCTCTTCCTCCACCAACAGTACCGCAAAACACTACAAATGTGGCTCTTTCAACAGTACCCACCGGGCGAATACAAATCCCTCTCTTCCTCCACCAACAGTACCGCAAAACACTACAAAAGTGTCTCTTTCAACAGTACCCATGGGGCGAATACAAATCCCTCTCTTCCTCCACCAACAGTACCGCAAAACACTACAAATGTGGCTCTTTCAACAATACCCACCGGGCGAATACAAATCCCTCTCTTCCTTCACCAACAGTACCGCAAAACACTACAAAAGTGTCTCTTTCAACAGTACCCACCGGGCGCATGCAAATCCCTCTCTTCCTCCACCAACAGTACCGCAAAACACTACAAAAGTATCTCTTTCAACAGTACCCACCGGGCGAATACAAATCCCTCTCTTCCTCCACCAACAGTACCGCAAAACACTAACAAATCCCTCTCTTCCTCCACCAACAGTACCGCAAAACACTACAAATGTAGCTCTTTCAACAATACCCACCGGGCGAATACAAATCCCTCTCTTCCTCCACCAACAGCACCGCACAACACTACAAATGTGGCTCTTTTAACAATACCCACCGGGCGAATACAAATCCCTCTCTTCCTTCACCATAAGTACCGCAAAACACTAAAATTTGGCTCTTTCAACAATACCCACCGGGCGAATACAAATCCCTCTCTTCCTCCACCAACAGTACCGCAAAACACTACAAAAGTGTCTCTTTCAACAGTACTAACCAGGCGAATACAAATCCCTCTCTTCCTCCACCAACAGTACCGCAAAACACTACAAATGTGGCTCTTTCAACAGTACCCACCGGACGAATACAAATCCCTCTCTTCCTCCACCAACAGTACCGCAAAACACTACAAAAGTGTCTCTTTCAACAGTACCCACGGGGCGAATACAAATCCCTCTCTTTTTCCACCAACAGTACCGCGAAACACTATAAATGTGACTCTTTCAACAATACCCACTGGGCGAATACAAATCCCTCTCTTCCTCCACCAACAGTACCGCAAAACACTACAAAAGTGTCTCTTTCAACAGTACCCACCGGGCGAATACAAATCCCTCTCTTCCTCCACCAACAGTACCGCGAAACACTACAAATGTGGCTCTTTCAACAATACCCACCGGGCGAATACAAATCCCTCTCTTCCTCCACCAACAGTACCGCAAAACACTATAAAAGTGTCTCTTTCAACAGTACCCACCGGGCGCATGCAAATCCCTCTCTTTCTCCACCAACAGTACCGCAAAACACTACAAGAGTATCTCTTTCAACAGTACCCACCGGGCGAATACAAATCCCTCTCTTCCTCCACCAACAGTACAGCAAAACACTACAAATGTGGCTCTTTCATCAATACCCACCGGGCGAATACAAATCCCTCTCTTCCTCCACCAACAGTACCGCAAAACACTACAAATGTAGCTCTTTCAACAATACCCACAGGGTGAAAACAAATCCCTCTCTTCCTCCACCAACAGTACCGCAAAACACTACAAATGTGGCTCTTTCAACAATACCCACCTGGCGAATACAAATCCCTCTCTTCCTCCACCAACAGTACCGCAAAACACTACAAAAGTGTCTCTTTCAACAGTACCCACCGGGCGCATGCAAATCCCTCTCTTCCTCCACCAACAGTACCGCAAAACACTACAAAAGTATCTCTTTCAACAGTACCCACCGGGCGAATACAAATCCCTCTCTTCCTCCACCAACAGTACCGCAAAACACTACAAATGTGGCTCTTTCAACAATACCCACCGGGCAAATACAAATCCCTCTCTTCCTCCACCAACAGTACCGCAAAACACTACAAATGTAGCTCTTTCAACAATACCCACCGGGCGAAAACAAATCCCTCTCTTCCTCCACCAACAGTACCGCAAAACACTACAAATGTAGCTCTTTCAACAATACCCACCGGGCGAATACAAATCCCTCTCTTCCTCCACCAACAGTACCGCAAAACACTACAAATGTGGCTCTTTCAACAATACCCACCGGGCGAATACAAATCCCTCTCTTCCTCCACCAACAGTACCGCAAAACACTACAAATGTGGCTCTTTCAACAATACCCACCGGGCGAATACAAATCCCTCTCTTCTTCCACCAACAGTACCGCAAAACACTACAAAAGTGTCTCTTTCAACAGTACCCACCGGGCGCATGCAAATCCCTCTCTTCCTCCACCAACAGTACCGCAAAACACTACAAATGTGGCTCTTTCAACAATACCCACCGGGCGAATACAAATCCCTCTCTTCCTCCACTAACAGTACCGCAAAACACTACAAAAGTGTCTCTTTCAACAGCTCCCACCGGGCGAATACAAATCCCTCTCTTCCTCCACCAACAGTACCGCAAAACACTACAAAAGTGTCTCTTTCAACAATACCCACCGGGCGAATACAAATCCCTCTCTTCCTCCACCAACAGTACCGCAAAACACTACAAATGTGGCTGTTTCAACAATACCCACCAGGCGAATACAAATCCCTCTCTTCCTCCACCAACAGTACCGCAAAACACTACAAATGTGGCTCTTTCAACAATACCCACCGGGCGAATACAAATCCCTCTCTTCCTCCACCAACAGTACCGCAAAACACTACAAAATTGTCTCTTTCAACAGTACCCACGGGGCGAATACAAATCCCTCTCTTCCTCCACCAACAGTACCGCAAAACACTACAAATGTAGCTCTTTCAACAATACCCACTGGGCGAATACAAATCCCTCTCTTCCTCCACCAACAGTACCGCAAAACACTACAAATGTGGCTCTTTCAACAATACCCACTGGGCGAATACAAATCCCTCTCTTCCTCCACCAACAGTACCGCAAAACACTAAAAATGTGGCTCTTTCAACAATACCCACCGGGCGAATACAAATCCCTCTCTTCCTCCACCAACAGTACTGCAAAACACTACAAATGTGGCTCTTTCAACAATACCCACCGGGCGAATACAAATCCCTCTCTTCCTCCACCAACAGTACCGCAAAACAATACAAATGTGGCTCTTTCAACAATACCCACCGGGCGAATACAAATCCCTCTCTTCCTCCACCAACAGTACCGCAAAACACTACAAATGTGGCTCTTTCAACAGTGCCCACCGGGCGAATACAAATCCCTCTCTTCCTCCACCAACAGTACCGCAAACCACTACAAAAGTGTCTCTTTCAACAGTACCCACGGGGCGAATACAAATCCCTCTCTTCCTCCACCAACAGTACCGCAAAACACTACAAATGTGGCTCTTTCAACAATACCCACCGGGCGAATACAAATCCCTCTCTTCCTCCACCAACAGTACCGCAAAACACTACAAATGTGGCTCTTTCAACAATACCCACCGGGCGAATACAAATCCCTCTCTTCCTCCACCAACAGTACCGCAAAACACTACAAATGTGGCTCTTTCAACAATACCCACTGGGCGAATACAAATCCCTCTCTTCCTCCACCAACAGTACCGCAAAACACTACAAAAATGTCTCTTTCAACAGTACCCACTGGGCGAATACAAATCCCTCTATTCCTCCACCAACAGTACTGCAAAACACTACAAAAGTGTCTCTTTCAACAGTACCCACTGGGCGAATACAAATCCATCTCTTCCTCCACCAACAGTACCGCAAAACACTACAAATGTGGCTCTTTAACAATACCCACCGGGCGAATACAAATCCCTCTCTTCCTCCACCAACAGTACCGCAAAACACTACAAAGTGTCTCTTTCAACAGTACCCACCGGGCGAATACAAATCCCTCTCTTCCTCCACCAACAGTACCGCAAAACACTACAAAAGTGTCTCTTTCAACAGTACCCACCGGGCAAATACAAATCCCTCTCTTCCTCCACCAACAGTACCGCAAAACGCTACAAATGTGGCTCTTCCAACAATACCCACCGGGCGAATACAAATCCCTCTCTTCCTCCACCAACAGTACCGCAAAACACTACAAAAGTGGCTCTTTCAACAATACCCAACAGGCGAATACAAATCCCTCTCTTCCTCCACCAACAGTACCGCAAAACACTACAAATGTGGCTCTTTCAACAGTACCCACTGGGCGAATACAAATCCCTCTCTTCCTCCACCAACAGTACCGCAAAACACTACAAAAGTGTCTCTTTCAACAGTACCCACGGGGCGAATACAAATCCCTCTCTTCCTCCACCAACAGTACCGCAAAACACGACAAATGTAGCTCTTTCAACAATACCCACTGGGCGAATACAAATCCCTCTCTTCCTCCACCAACAGTACCGCAAAACACTACAAATGTGGCTCTTTCAACAATACCCACTGGGCGAATACAAATCCCTCTCTTCCTCCACCAACAGTACCGCAAAACACTAAAAATGTGGCTCTTTCAACAATACCCACCGGGCGAATACAAATCCCTCTCTTCCTCCACCAACAGTACCGCAAAACACTACAAATGTGGCTCTTTCAACAATACCCACCGGGCGAATACAAATCCCTCTCTTCCTCCACCAACAGTACCGCAAAACAATACAAATGTGGCTCTTTCAACAATACCCACCGGGCGAATACAAATCCCTCTCTTCCTCCACCAACAGTACCGCAAAACACTACAAATGTGGCTCTTTCAACAGTACCCACCGGGCGAATACAAATCCCTCTCTTCCTCCACCAACAGTACCGCAAACCACTACAAAAGTGTCTCTTTCAACAGTACCCACGGGGCGAATACAAATCCCTCTCTTCCTCCACCAACAGTACCGCAAAACACTACAAATGTGGCTCTTTCAACAATACCCACCGGGCGAATACAAATCCCTCTCTTCCTCCACCAACAGTACCGCAAAACACTACAAATGTGGCTCTTTCAACAATACCCACCGGGCGAATACAAATCCCTCTCTTCCTCCACCAACAGTACCGCAAAACACTACAAATGTGGCTCTTTCAACAATACCCACTGGGCGAATACAAATCCCTCTCTTCCTCCACCAACAGTACCGCAAAACACTACAAAAATGTCTCTTTCAACAGTACCCACTGGGCGAATACAAATCCCTCTATTCCTCCACCAACAGTACTGCAAAACACTACAAAAGTGTCTCTTTCAACAGTACCCACTGGGCGAATACAAATCCATCTCTTCCTCCACCAACAGTACCGCAAAACACTACAAATGTGGCTCTTTAACAATACCCACCGGGCGAATACAAATCCCTCTCTTCCTCCACCAACAGTACCGCAAAACACTACAAAGTGTCTCTTTCAACAGTACCCACCGGGCGAATACAAATCCCTCTCTTCCTCCACCAACAGTACCGCAAAACACTACAAAAGTGTCTCTTTCAACAGTACCCACCGGGCAAATACAAATCCCTCTCTTCCTCCACCAACAGTACCGCAAAACGCTACAAATGTGGCTCTTCCAACAATACCCACCGGGCGAATACAAATCCCTCTCTTCCTCCACCAACAGTACCGCAAAACACTACAAAAGTGGCTCTTTCAACAATACCCAACAGGCGAATACA
The DNA here is from genome assembly GCF_040938575.1 of Ambystoma mexicanum. Taxonomy (NCBI): domain Eukaryota; kingdom Metazoa; phylum Chordata; class Amphibia; order Caudata; family Ambystomatidae; genus Ambystoma; species Ambystoma mexicanum. The sequence goes on from NC_090921.1 coordinate 186,789,324, forward strand.
AATCCCTCTCTTCCTCCACCAACAGTACCGCAAAACACTACAAATGTGGCTCTTTCAACAGTACCCACTGGGCGAATACAAATCCCTCTCTTCCTCCACCAACAGTACCGCAAAACACTACAAAAGTGTCTCTTTCAACAGTACCCACGGGGCGAATACAAATCCCTCTCTTCCTCCACCAACAGTACCGCAAAACACGACAAATGTAGCTCTTTCAACAATACCCACTGGGCGAATACAAATCCCTCTCTTCCTCCACCAACAGTACCGCAAAACACTACAAATGTGGCTCTTTCAACAATACCCACTGGGCGAATACAAATCCCTCTCTTCCTCCACCAACAGTACCGCAAAACACTAAAAATGTGGCTCTTTCAACAATACCCACCGGGCGAATACAAATCCCTCTCTTCCTCCACCAACAGTACCGCAAAACACTACAAATGTGGCTCTTTCAACAATACCCACCGGGCGAATACAAATCCCTCTCTTCCTCCACCAACAGTACCGCAAAACAATACAAATGTGGCTCTTTCAACAATACCCACCGGGCGAATACAAATCCCTCTCTTCCTCCACCAACAGTACCGCAAAACACTACAAATGTGGCTCTTTCAACAGTACCCACCGGGCGAATACAAATCCCTCTCTTCCTCCACCAACAGTACCGCAAACCACTACAAAAGTGTCTCTTTCAACAGTACCCACGGGGCGAATACAAATCCCTCTCTTCCTCCACCAACAGTACCGCAAAACACTACAAATGTGGCTCTTTCAACAATACCCACCGGGCGAATACAAATCCCTCTCTTCCTCCACCAACAGTACCGCAAAACACTACAAATGTGGCTCTTTCAACAATACCCACCGGGCGAATACAAATCCCTCTCTTCCTCCACCAACAGTACCGAAAAACACTACAAATGTGGCTCTTTCAACAATACCCACTGGGCGAATACAAATCCCTCTCTTCCTCCACCAACAGTACCGCAAAACACTACAAATGTGGCTCTTTCAACAATACCCACCGGGCGAATACAAATCCCTCTCTTCCTTCACCAACAGTACCGCAAAACACTACAAAAGTGTCTCTTTCAACAGTACCAACCGGGCGAATACAAATCCCTCTCTTCCTCCACCAACAGTACCGCAAAACACTACAAATGTGGCTCTTTCATCAGTACCCACCGGGCGAATACAAATCCCTCTCTTCCTCCACCAACAGTACCGCAAAACACTACAAATGTGGCTCTTTCAACAGTACCCACCGGGCGAATACAAATCCCTCTCTTCCTCCACCAACAGTACCGCAAAACACTACAAAAGTGTCTCTTTCAACAGTACCCACGGGGCGAATACAAATCCCTCTCTTCCTCCACCAACAGTACCGCAAAACACTACAAATGTGGCTCTTTCAACAATACCCACCGGGCGAATACAAATCCCTCTCTTCCTTCACCAACAGTACCGCAAAACACTACAAAAGTGTCTCTTTCAACAGTACCCACCGGGCGCATGCAAATCCCTCTCTTCCTCCACCAACAGTACCGCAAAACACTACAAAAGTATCTCTTTCAACAGTACCCACCGGGCGAATACAAATCCCTCTCTTCCTCCACCAACAGTACCGCAAAACACTAACAAATCCCTCTCTTCCTCCACCAACAGTACCGCAAAACACTACAAATGTAGCTCTTTCAACAATACCCACCGGGCGAATACAAATCCCTCTCTTCCTCCACCAACAGTACCGCACAACACTACAAATGTGGCTCTTTCAACAATACCCACCTGGCGGATACAAATCCCTCTCTTCCTTCACCAAAAGTACCGCAAAACACTACAAATGTGGCTCTTTCAACAATACCCACCGGGCGAATACAAATCCCTCTCTTCCTCCACCAACAGTACCGCAAAACACTACAAAAGTGTCTCTTTCAACAGTACTAACCAGGCGAATACAAATCCCTCTCTTCCTCCACCAACAGTACCGCAAAACACTACAAATGTGGCTCTTTCAACAGTACCCACCGGGCGAATACAAATCCCTCTCTTCCTCCACCAACAGTACCGCAAAACACTACAAAAGTGTCTCTTTCAACAGTACCCACGGGGCGAATACAAATCCCTCTCTTCTTCCACCAACAGTACCGCGAAACACTATAAATGTGACTCTTTCAACAATACCCACTGGGCGAATACAAATCCCTCTCTTCCTCCACCAACAGTACCGCAAAACACTACAAAAGTGTCTCTTTCAACAGTACCCACCGGGCGAATACAAATCCCTCTCTTCCTCCACCAACAGTACCGCGAAACACTACAAATGTGGCTCTTTCAACAATACCCACCGGGCGAATACAAATCCCTCTCTTCCTCCACCAACAGTACCGCAAAACACTACAAAAGTGTCTCTTTCAACAGTACCCACCGGGCGCATGCAAATCCCTCTCTTCCTCCACCAACAGTACCGCAAAACACTACAAAAGTATCTCTTTCAACAGTACCCACCGGGCGAATACAAATCCCTCTCTTCCTCCACCAACAGTACCGCAAAACACTACAAATGTGGCTCTTTCAACAATACCCACCGGGCGAATACAAATCCCTCTCTTCCTCCACCAACAGTACCGCAAAACACTACAAATGTAGCTCTTACAACAATACCCACAGGGCGAAAACAAATCCCTCTCTTCCTCCACCAACAGTACCGCAAAACACTACAAATGTGGCTCTTTCAACAATACCCACCTGGCGAATACAAATCCCTCTCTTCCTCCACCAACAGTACCGCAAAACACTACAAAAGTGTCTCTTTCAACAGTACCCACCGGGCGCATGCAAATCCCTCTCTTCCTCCACCAACAGTACCGCAAAACACTACAAAAGTATCTCTTTCAACAGTACCCACTGGGGGAATACAAATCCCTCTCTTCCTCCACCAACAGTACCGCAAAACACTACAAATGTGGCTCTTTCAACAATACCCACCGGGCAAATACAAATCCCTCTCTTCCTCCACCAACAGTACCGCAAAACACTACAAATGTAGCTCTTTCAACAATACCCACCGGGCGAAAACAAATCCCTCTCTTCCTCCACCAACAGTACCGCAAAACACTACAAATGTAGCTCTTTCAACAATACCCACCGGGCGAATACAAATCCATCTCTTCCTCCACCAACAGTACCGCAAAACACTACAAATGTGGCTCTTTCAACAGTACCCACCGGGCGAATACAAATCCCTCTCTTCCTCCACCAACAGTACCGCAAAACACTACAAATGTGGCTCTTTCAACAATACCCACCGGGCGAATACAAATCCCTCTCTTCCTCCACCAACAGTACCGCAAAACACTACAAAAGTGTCTCTTTCAACAGTACTAACCAGGCGAATACAAATCCCTCTCTTCCTCCACCAACAGTACCGCAAAACACTACAAATGTGGCTCTTTCAACAGTACCCACCGGGCGAATACAAATCCCTCTCTTCCTCCACCAACAGTACCGCAAAACACTACAAATGTGGCTCTTTCAACAGTACCCACCGGGCGAATACAAATCCCTCTCTTCCTCCACCAACAGTACCGCAAAACACTACAAATGTGGCTCTTTCAACAGTACCCACCGGGCGAATACAAATCCCTCTCTTCCTCCACCAACAGTACCGCAAAACACTACAAAAGTGTCTCTTTCAACAGTACCCACGGGGCGAATACAAATCCCTCTCTTCCTCCACCAACAGTACCGCAAAACACTACAAAAGTGTCTCTTTCAACAGTACCCACTGGGCGAATACAAATCCCTCTATTCCTCCACCAACAGTACCGCAAAACACTACAAAAGTGTCTCTTTCAACAGTACCCACTGGGAGAATACAAATCCATCTCTTCCTCCAACAACAGTACCGCAAAACACTACAAATGTGGCTCTTTAACAATACCCACCGGGCGAATACAAATCCCTCTCTTCCTCCACCAACAGTACCGCAAAACACTACAAAAGAGTCTCTTTCAACAGTACCCACCGGGCGAATACAAATCCCTCTCTTCCTCCACCAACAGTACCGCAAAACACTACAAAAGTGTCTCTTTCAACAGTACCCACCGGGCGAATACAAATCCCTCTCTTCCTCCACCAACAGTACCGCAAAACACTACAAATGTGGCTCTTTCAACAATACCCACCGGGCGAATACAAATCCCTCTCTTCCTCCACCAACAGTACCGCAAAACACTACAAAAGTGGCTCTTTCAACAATACCCAACAGGCGAAAAACAAATCCCTCTCTTCCTCCACCAACAGTACCGCAAAACACTACAAATGTGGCTCTTTCAACAGTACCCACTGGACGAATACAAATCCCTCTCTTCCTCCACCAACAGTACCGCAAAACACTACAAAAGTGTCTCTTTCAACAGTACCCACGGGGCGAATACAAATCCCTCTCTTCCTCCACCAACAGTACCACAAAACACTACAAATGTAGCTCTTTCAACAATACCCACTGGGCGAATACAAATCCCTCTCTTCCTCCACCAACAGTACCGCAAAACACTACAAATGTGGCTCTTTCAACAATACCCACTGGGCGAATACAAATCCCTCTCTTCCTCCACCAACAGTACCGCAAAACACTAAAAATGTGGCTCTTTCAACAATACCCACCGGGCGAATACAAATCCCTCTCTTCCTCCACCAACAGTACCGCAAAACACTACAAATGTGGCTCTTTCAACAATACCCACCGGGCGAATACAAATCCCTCTCTTCCTCCACCAACAGTACTGCAAAACAATACAAATGTGGCTCTTTCAACAATACCCACCGGGCGAATACAAATCCCTCTCTTCCTCCACCAACAGTACCGCAAAACACTACAAATGTGGCTCTTTCACTAGTACCCACCGGGCGAATACAAATCCCTCTCTTCCTCCACCAACAGTACCGCAAAACACTACAAATGTGGCTCTTTCAACAATACCCACCGGGCGAATACAAATCCCTCTCTTCCTCCACCAACAGTACCGCAAAACACTACAAATGTGGCTCTTTCAACAATACCCACTGGGCGAATACAAATCCCTCTCTTCCTCCACCAACAGTACCGCAAAACACTACAAAAGTGTCTCTTTCAACAGTACCCACTGGGCGAATACAAATCCCTCTATTCCTCCACCAACAGTACCGCAAAACACTACAAAAGTGTCTCTTTCAACAGTACCCACTGGGCAAATACAAATCCATCTCTTCCTCCACCAACAGTACCGCAAAACACTACAAATGTGGCTCTTTAACAATACCCACCGGGCGAATACAAATCCCTCTCTTCCTCCACCAGCAGTACCGCAAAACACTACAAAAGTGTCTCTTTCAACAGTACCCACCGGGCGAATACAAATCCCTCTCTTCCTCCACCAACAGTACCGCAAAACACTACAAAAGTGTCTCTTTCAACAGTACCCACCGGGCGAATACAAATCCCTCTCTTCCTCCACCAACAGTACCGCAAAACACTACAAATGTGGCTCTTTCAACAATACCCACTGGGCGAATACAAATCCCTCTCTTCCTCCACCAACTGTACCGCAAAACACTACAAAAGTGGCTCTTTCAACAATACCCAACAGGCGAATACAAATCCCTCTCTTCCTCCACCAACAGTACCGCAAAACACTACAAATGTGGCTCTTTCAACAGTACCCACTGGGCGAATACAAATCCCTCTCTTCCTCCACCAACAGTACCGCAAAACACTACAAAAGTGTCTCTTTCAACAGTACCCACGGGGCGAATACAAATCCCTCTCTTCCTCCACCAACAGTACCGCAAAACACTACAAATGTAGCTCTTTCAACAATACCCACTGGGCGAATACAAATCCCTCTCTTCCTCCACCAACAGTACCGCAAAACACTACAAATGTGGCTCTTTCAACAATACCCACTGCGCGAATACAAATCCCTCTCTTCCTCCACCAACAGTACCGCAAAACACTAAAAATGTGGCTCTTTCAACAATACCCACCGGGCGAATACAAATCCCTCTCTTCCTCCACCAACAGTACCGCAAAACACTACAAATGTGGCTCTTTCAACAATACCCACCGGGCGAATACAAATCCCTCTCTTCCTCCACCAACAGTACCGCAAAACAATACAAATGTGGCTCTTTCAACAATACCCACCGGGCGAATACAAATCCCTCTCTTCCTCCACCAACAGTACCGCAAAACATTACAAATGTGGCTCTTTCAACAGTACCCACCGGGCGAATACAAATCCCTCTCTTCCTCCACCAACAGTACCGCAAACCACTACAAAAGTGTCTCTTTCAACAGTACCCATGGGGCGAATACAAATCCCTCTCTTCCTCCACCAACAGTACCGCAAAACACTACAAATGTGGCTCTTTCAACAATACCCACCGGGCGAATACAAATCCCTCTCTTCCTCCACCAACAGTACCGCAAAACACTACAAATGTGGCTCTTTCAACAATACCCACCGGGCGAATACAAATCCCTCTCTTCCTCCACCAACAGTACCGCAAAACACTACAAATGTGGCTCTTTCAACAATACCCACCGGGCGAATACAAATCCCTCTCTTCCTCCACCAACAGTACCGCAAAACACTACAAATGTGGCTCTTTCAACAATACCCACCGGGCGAATACAAATCCCTCTCTTCCTTCACCAACAGTACCGCAAAACACTACAAAAGTGTCTCTTTCAACAGTACCAACCGGGCGAATACAAATCCCTCTCTTCCTCCACCAACAGTACCGCAAAACACTACAAATGTGGCTCTTTCATCAGTACCCACCGGGCGAATACAAATCCCTCTCTTCCTCCACCAACAGTACCGCAAAACACTACAAATGTGGCTCTTTCATCAGTACCCACCGGGCGAATACAAATCCCTCTCTTCCTCCACCAACAGTACCGCAAAACACTACAAATGTGGCTCTTTCAACAGTACCCACCGGGCGAATACAAATCCCTCTCTTCCTCCACCAACAGTACCGCAAAACACTACAAAAGTGTCTCTTTCAACAGTACCCATGGGGCGAATACAAATCCCTCTCTTCCTCCACCAACGGTACCGCAAAACACTACAAATGTGGCTCTTTCAACAATACCCACCGGGCGAATACAAATCCCTCTCTTCCTTCACCAACAGTACCGCAAAACACTACAAAAGTGTCTCTTTCAACAGTACCCACCGGGCGCATGCAAATCCCTCTCTTCCTCCACCAACAGTACCGCAAAACACTACAAAAGTATCTCTTTCAACAGTACCCACCGGGCGAATACAAATCCCTCTCTTCCTCCACCAACAGTACCGCAAAACACTAACAAATCGCTCTCTTCCTCCACCAACAGTACCGCAAAACACTACAAATGTAGCTCTTTCAACAATACCCACCGGGCGAATACAAATCCCTCTCTTCCTCCACCAACAGCACCGCACAACACTACAAATGTGGCTCTTTCAACAATACCCACTGGGCGAATACAAATCCCTCTCTTCCTTCACCAAAAGTACCGCAAAACACTAAAATTTGGCTCTTTCAACAATACCCACCGGGCGAATACAAATCCCTCTCTTCCTCCACCAACAGTACCGCAAAACACTACAAAAGTGTCTCTTTCAACAGTACTAACCAGGCGAATACAAATCCCTCTCTTCCTCCACCAACAGTACCGCAAAACACTACAAATGTGGCTCTTTCAACAGTACCCACCGGGCGAATACAAATCCCTCTCTTCCTCCACCAACAGTACCGCAAAACACTACAAAAGTGTCTCTTTCAACAGTACCCACGGGGCGAATACAAATCCCTCTCTTTTTCCACCAACAGTACCGCGAAACACTATAAATGTGACTCTTTCAACAATACCCACTGGGCGAATACAAATCCCTCTCTTCCTCCACCAACAGTACCGCAAAACACTACAAAAGTGTCTCTTTCAACAGTACCCACCGGGCGAATACAAATCCCTCTCTTCCTCCACCAACAGTACCGCGAAACACTACAAATGTGGCTCTTTCAACAATACCCACCGGGCGAATACAAATCCCTCTCTTCCTCCACCAACAGTACCGCAAAACACTATAAAAGTGTCTCTTTCAACAGTACCCACCGGGCGCATGCAAATCCCTCTCTTTCTCCACCAACAGTACCGCAAAACACTACAAAAGTATCTCTTTCAACAGTACCCACCGGGCGAATACAAATCCCTCTCTTCCTCCACCAACAGTACAGCAAAACACTACAAATGTGGCTCTTTCATCAATACCCACCGGGCGAATACAAATCCCTCTCTTCCTCCACCAACAGTACCGCAAAACACTACAAATGTAGCTCTTTCAACAATACCCACAGGGCGAAAACAAATCCCTCTCTTCCTCCACCAACAGTACCGCAAAACACTACAAATGTGGCTCTTTCAGCAATACCCACCTGGCGAATACAAATCCCTCTCTTCCTCCACCAACAGTACCGCAAAACACTACAAAAGTGTCTCTTTCAACAGTACCCACCGGGCGCATGCAAATCCCTCTCTTCCTCCACCAACAGTACCGCAAAACACTACAAAAGTATCTCTTTCAACAGTACCCACCGGGCGAATACAAATCCCTCTCTTCCTCCACCAACAGTACCGCAAAACACTACAAATGTGGCTCTTTCAACAATACCCACCGGGCAAATACAAATCCCTCTCTTCCTCCACCAACAGTACCGCAAAACACTACAAATGTAGCTCTTTCAACAATACCCACCGGGCGAAAACAAATCCCTCTCTTCCTCCACCAACAGTACCGCAAAACACTACAAATGTAGCTCTTTCAACAATACCCACCGGGCGAATACAAATCCCTCTCTTCCTCCACCAACAGTACCGCAAAACACTACAAATGTGGCTCTTTCAACAATACCCACCGGGCGAATACAAATCCCTCTCTTCCTCCACCAACAGTACCGCAAAACACTACAAATGTGGCTCTTTCAACAATACCCACCGGGCGAATACAAATCCCTCTCTTCTTCCACCAACAGTACCGCAAAACACTACAAAAGTGTCTCTTTCAACAGTACCCACCGGGCGCATGCAAATCCCTCTCTTCCTCCACCAACAGTACCGCAAAACACTACAAAAGTCTCTCTTTCAACAGTACCGACCGGGCGCATGCAAATCCCTCTCTTCCTCCACCAACAGTACCGCGAAACACTACAAAAGTATTTCTTTCAACAGTACCCACCGGGCGAATACAAATCCCTCTCTTCCTCCACCAACAGTACCGCAAAACAATACAAATGTGGCTCTTTCAACAATACCCACCGGGCGAATACAAATCCCTCTCTTCCTCCACCAACAGTACCGCAAAACACTACAAATGTAGCTCTTTCAACAATACCCACAGGGCGAAAACAAATCCCTCTCTTCCTCCACCAACAGTACCGCAAAACACTACAAATGTGGCTCTTTCAACAATACCCACCGGGCAAATACAAATCCCTCTCTTCCTCCACCAACAGTACCGCAAAACACTACAAATGCGGCTCTTTCAACAATACCCACCGGGCGAATACAAATCCCTCTCTTCCTCCACCAACAGTACCGCCAAACACTACAAATGCGGCTCTTTCAACAATACCCACCTGGCGAATACAAATCCCTCTCTTCCTCCACCAACAGTACCGCAAAACACTACAAATGTGGCTCTTTCAACAGTACCCACTGGGCGAATACAAATCCCTCTCTTCCTCCACTAACAGTACCGCAAAACACTACAAAAGTGTCTCTTTCAACAGCTCCCACCGGGCGAATACAAATCCCTCTCTTCCTCCACCAACAGTACCGCAAAACACTACAAATGTAGCTCTTTCAACAATACCCACCGGGCGAATACAAATCCCTCTCTTCCTCCACCAACAGTACCGCAAAACACTACAAATGTGGCTCTTTCAACAATACCCACCGGGCGAATACAAATCCCTCTCTTCCTCCACCAACAGTACCGCAAAACACTACAAATGTGGCTCTTTCAACAATACCCACCGGGCGAATACAAATCCCTCTCTTCCTCCACCAACAGTACAGCAAAACACTACAAAAGTGTCTCTTTCAACAATACCCACCGGGCGAATACAAATCCCTCTCTTCCTCCACCAACAGTACCGCAAAACACTACAAAAGTGTCTGTTTCAACAGTACCCACGGGGCGAATACAAATCCCTCTCTTCCTCCACCAACAGTACCGCAAAACACTACAAATGTAGCTCTTTCAACAATACCCACTGGGCGAATACAAATCCCTATCTTCCTCCACCAACAGTACCGCAAAACACTACTAATGTGGCTCTTTCAACAATACCCACTGGGCGAATACAAATCCCTCTCTTCCTCCACCAACAGTACCGCAAAACACTACAAAAGTGTCTCTTTCAACAGTACCCACTGGGCGAATACAAATCCCTCTCTTCCTCCACCAACAGTACCGTAAAACACTACAAAAGTGTCTCTTTCAACAGTACCCACCGGGCGAATACAAATCCCTCTCTTCCTCCACCAACAGTACCGCAAAACACTACAAATGTGGCTCTTTCAACAATACCCACCGGGCGAATACAAATCCCTCTCTTCCTCCACCAACAGTACCGCAAAACACTACAAATGTGGCTCTTTCAACAATACCCACCGGGCAAATACAAATCCCTCTCTTCCTCCACCAACAGTACCGCAAAATACTACAAATGTGGCTCTTTCAACAATACCCACCAGGCAAATACAAATCCCTCTCTTCCTCCACCAACAGTACCGCAAAACACTACAAATGTGGCTCTTTCAACAATACCCACCGGGCAAATACAAATCCCTCTCTTCCTCCACCAACAGTACCGCAAAACACTACAAATGTGGCTCTTTCAACAATACCCATCGGGCAAATACAAATCCCTCTCTTCCTCCACCAACAGTACCGCAAAACACTACAAATGTGGCTCTTTCAACAGTACCCACCGGGCGAATACAAATCCCTCTCTTCCTCCACCAACAGTACCGCAAAACACTACAAAAGTGTCTCTTCCAACAGTACCCACGGGGCGAATACAAATCCCTCTCTTCCTCCACCAACAGTAGCGCAAAACACTACAAATGTAGCTCTTTCAACAATACCCATCGGGCGAATACAAATCCCTCTCTTCCTCCACCAACAGTACCGCAAAACTCTCTTCCTCCACCAACAGTACCGCAAAACACTACAAAAGGGTCTCTTTCAACAGTACCCACCGGGCGAATACAAATCCCTCTCTTCCTCCACCAACAGTACCGCAAAACACTACAAATGTAGCTCTTTCAACAATACCCACCGGGCGAATACAAATCCCTCTCTTCCTCCACCATAGTACCGTAAAACACTACAAATGTGGCTCTTTCAATAATACTTGCTGGGCAAATAAAAATCCCTCTCTCCCTCCACCAACAGTACCAAAACACTACAAATGTAGCTCTTTCAACAATACCAACTGGGCGAATACAAATCACTCTCTCCCTCCACCAAGAGTACTGCAAAACACTACAAATGTGGCTCTTTCAAAAATACCCACCGGGCGAATACAAATCCCTCTCTTCCTCCACCAACAGTACCGCAAAATACTACAAATGTGGCTCTTTCAACAATACCCACCGGGCGAATACAAATCCCTCTCTTACTCCACCAACAGTACCGCAAAACAATACAAATGTGGCTCTTTCAACAATACCCACCGGGCGAATACAAATCCCTCTCTTCCTCCACCAACAGTACTGCAAAACACTACAAATGTGGCTCTTTCAACAGTACCCACCGGGCGAATACAAATCCCTCTCTTCCTCCACCAACAGTACCGCAAACCACTACAAAAGTGTCTCTTTCAACAGTACCCACGGGGCGAATACAAATCCCTCTCTTCCTCCACCAACAGTACCGCAAAACACTAAAAATGTAGCTCTTTCAACAATACCCACTGGGCGAATACAAATCCCTCTCTTCCTCCACCAACAGTACCGCAAAACACTACAAATGTGGCTATTTCAACAATACCCACTGGGCGAATACAAATCCCTCTCTTCCTCCACCAACAGTACCGCAAAACACTACAAATGTGGCTCTTTCAACAATACCCACCGGGCAAATACAAATCCCTCTCTTCCTCCACCAACAGTACCGCCAAACACTACAAAAGTGTCTCTTTCAACAGTACCCACCGGGCGAATACAAATCCCTCTCTTCCTCCACCAACAGTACAGCAAAACACTACAAATGTAGCTCTTTCAACAATACCCACCGGGCGAATACAAATCCCTCTCTTCCTCCACCATAGTATTGTAAAACACTACAAATGTGGCTCTTTCAATAATACTTGCTGGGCAAATAAAAATCCCTCTCTCCCTCCCCCAACAGTACCAAAACACTACAAATGTAGCTCTTTCCACAGTACCAACTGGGCGAATACAAATCACTCTCTCCCTCCACCAAGAGTACTGCAAAACACTACAAATGTGGCTCTTTCAACAATACCCACCTGGCGAATACAAATCCCTCTCTTCCTCCAGCGACAGTACCGCAAAACACTACAAATGTGGCTCTTTCAATAATACTTGCTGGGCAAATAAAAATCCCTCTCTCCCTCCACCAACAGTACCAAAACACTACAAATGTAGCTCTTTCAACAATACCCACTGGGCGAATACAAATCCCTCTCTTCCTCCACCAACAGTACCGCAAAACACTACAAATGTGGCTCTTTCAACAATACCCAGCGGGCAAATACAAATCCCTCTCTTTCTCCACCAACAGTACCGCAAAACACTACAAAAGTGTGTCTTTCAACAGTACCCACCGGGCGAATACAAATCCCTCTCTTCCTCCACCAACAGTACCGCAAAACACTACAAATGTGGCTCTTTCAACAATACCCACCGGGCGAATACAAATCCCTCTCTTCCTCCACCAACAGTACCGCAAAACACTACAAAAGTGTCTCTTTCAACAGTACCCACCGGGCGAATGCAAATCCCTCTTTTCCTCCACCAACAGTACCGCAAAACACTACAAAAGTGTCTCTTTCAACAGTACCCACTGGGCGAATACAAATCCCTCTCTTCCTCCACAACAGTACCGCAAAACACTACAAATGTGGCTCTTTCAACAATACCCACCGGGCGAATACAAATCCCTCTCTTCCTCCACCAACAGTTCAGCAAAACACTACAAATGTGGCTCTTTCAACAATACCCACCGGGCCAATACAAATCCCTCTCTTCCTCCACCAACAGTACCGCAAAACACTACAAATGTGGCTCTTTCAACAATACCCACCGGGCGAATACAAATCCCTCTCTTCCTCCACCAACAGTACCGCAAAACACTACAAATGTGGCTCTTTCAACAGTACCCACCGGGCAAATACAAATCCCTCTCTTCCTCCACCAACAGTACCGCAAAACACTACAAATGTGGCTCTTTCAACAATACCCACTGGGCGAATACAAATCCCTCTCTCCCTCCACCGACAGTACTGCGCTTCTGTATAAAATGCCACGTCTAATGCTGGCACCCACCTGCTGTAAAACGCTCTGCTGCTCTTGAGCTAGGTTCGAGCTATAAGTAATAAAATAATATGATGTACACTTCAAAGCAAACTTTAATGATTGGCATGGTGAGCTAAACAATGGATTATCCAAAAGCCGGCGTTTCATAAAGCAGAAAACGAGGAGTAGGCGTAACCAGGTTAAAACCAAGAACAAAGCTGCCCCCAGGTGCACAAACGCTTCTCTGTGGTCCTTAACACCCTGTTCAGGTATAAGAAACCCCTTTAACCCCTTCTGTAGAAAGATGCTGAAACTTATTCCTGAGTTGGTGCATGCAACAATGCTGTGCCTGAGGCCCAACGATCACCCCTAAAACTGGAGCATCATAAAATCTTGAGAACACTTACCTTTTTGTTTTCGATTTTTTCACTATGAACCCACATACTCGGTTCATAGTGAAAAAATCGAAAACAAAAGGTCGAAAGTCAAAATAAAATGTAAAAAAAAAAGTCGCTTTTTTTTTAATACGTTTTTTATTCAAAATGGGGGGTTTCTCCCCCAACCCCCCTTATTTAAATTTTATTTTTTGTTTTACCCATTTTTTTTATTCCCGGACCCTAAAATAAATATATAATTTAAAAAAAGGGAATTCGACTTTTTTTTTTCAACCTTTTTTTTCGACATTTTTGTCTTTCAACCTTTTTTTTCGACATTTTGACTGCACACCGATTATATGGCACGACTTCACATGCCCTCCCCATCAGTAGGTGTATGCTGCGAGAATTCCCCCACGGACCAGTTACATACGGAGTCCACTGGATCCAGTGGCTATATAGCGGGGTTTGGACAATGCCCTACAAGCATAGGTATTTTTTACGTAACCAGAAACCATCAGCTACAAGACGGGCTTATTATCAAATGGACATTTCTCTAAACCCCTTCACTATAAGTAAACAAAATCATGTGTTAGCAACTCGGTCCAGTGGACACTGTTAGTAAATGCTCAATTAAAATTCCTTCAGGAATTAATACAAAATAAGCAGGTCAAGAGTGTGTATGAGCATTGTCCACCTCTTCGAAAGTCAGGCTGGTTTGCCAGAGTACATTGAAGTTGGCTTGAAGACAGGCATATGGCAGACATTAGAGAAATCTCCAAAATGCACTGTAGCCCAGCCCGCGTGTTCTTTCGCAATTGGCTGCAAGTGCTGGTCACCAAAAAAGTAAAAGTTACAGAAAAGCGACAAATTACTGATTTCGGAGGCACCCGGCAGCGGCGTTCGCTCAATTTTCTCCAGGAGGCCTAATTGGTCTCCTTCCGAGAATGGTGCTATCCAGCCGCTAAAAGGATGTTGGTGCGGGGGAAATGGAGGGGTGGCGGGAGGGATTGAGTGGGGTTGGAGAAGGCCTCGAATTGGCATCTCGGGATGGAGTCGAAGCCATTTAGCCCAGTGGCTGCTGTGCCATCACGCGGTTGCCATGGATACCCAACGGGCCTGAGCCACAGGCCTCTATTACTGCCAGTCAGGCTTCGGGCCTAGTCAGCTCTGAGGAGAAAGTGGGGGCTCATTGGAATCACCGGGCCCCGGGCTCAGTGTTTTGTGAAATTGTAAACAGCATGTTGTTGATGACTTGATTCCGCAGGCCCCGTTCCAGGATTAATTAGCGAGTTTTGTTGTTTGATTAGTTTTGCCGGGGTGCGTATTTTTTTTACATGTTGTTTATGCTCTGTAAACGGGGGACAGGAGGGAGCGATTTGGGTGGCTGGGGACAATTTAACAGAGGCGTGCAACTAAAAGTTCTCTGTCAATGAGTCAATCCTTGATTACCATGCGATAGAAACATATCTGCGGGCGATAGCGTATTCGTTTTTTTCTTTTTTTTTAAATGTCACAAAAGTGGTGCTTGTGGATCCCCCAGCGAGGCCAACATATTGGTAATTGGTGTGTAGAAAGAGGGAAGGTTTTGGGGAGACAGAAAAAGACATCCGAAGGTGTCCTCAGACTACATTTATTTTATTTATTTATTGTACATGTGTAAGATGCTTATTCATCAAGTAAATTGTGTTTCAAAGCGCCCACAGGCCAACGGGGAGGGAACGTGGGAATGAAAGGCAAATATAATTTGAAAGAGAGAGGTGATCCTACTAGGCCTTGTGAGCATTCAGAGCTTGCAAGTGAAGAGAGAGAACACTGGGATGGGGGAGGGGGAGATACGTTCTAGGATTACCACAGTGGGAAGTGCTAGGGAGTAAGTTGCAAGCAGCTGTTAAGTGTCTGGCAGATATCACTTGTTTAGCGTGGTCAGCTGCCAATAGATAAGTACAGGCCTGTAATAGCATAGGGCAGTGGGCACCAAGGCAAGTGATGAGAGTGGGCGGAGGCTGAAGGCGATTGGGGGTGGGAGGCCAGGACCCAGGTGGACACGTAAGGGCCCTGGTCACCAAACTCGGTGACTGTGGGGATTAGCAAAGGAGGGAGAGGGGGAAGGAGGAGGTGAAAAGGAAAGTCTTGAGGAGCTTTCGGAATCTGAGGAGGTCCTGTTCAAGACGAAGAGGAAGGGGGAGTTCCATAGGAGGGAGCCAGCTGAGGAAAGAGATCGGCCACCAACTCGCAGTTTAGTGAAGTGATTGACATGCAGAGAGTTGGTCTGGAGGGAGAGTATTTAGTAAGAGCCAGTTGTAGATAGCGTGGTCCCCGGCTCCAGACAGCCTTATGGATGATTCAGAGGGATTTGAATTTGATCCTTGCAGCAACAGGGAGCCAGTGGAGAGACTTTAGGGCTGGAGAGATGCAGTCCCTGTGCTTGAGGCCAAGGATAAATCTTGCAGCCCTATTCTGGATTAGCGTTGGGAACGTAGAGAGGAAGAGGGTGGATTAAGGAAGAGGCTATTGCAGTAGTCAAGCCTAGAGAGTACCAGAGCTTCGAAGACTTTGAGCTTCTGGGGGAAAGTGAGGAAAGGAAGGATTCCTTTGAGGAGGTGGAGTTGAAGGTGGGCCGTCTTGGCAAGGTTCTGGATGTGAGGGAGGAAGGAAAGAGAGGAGTCAAAGATGATTCCAAGATTTCTAGCTTCAGATGAAGGAGAACAGGGGAGAACGCATAGAGGATGGCCAGAGTGAGGGGAAGAGAGAGGGAGCAGGAGTCCCACTGGGATTAATCTCAGTCTTGTTGGCATTGTGGCAGAAATCTTTGGAGGGACACCAGGACAACAGGATGGCAGATAGGCAGTCAGGAATGATGGAGGAAGTAAGGAGAGGATCAGAGGGGAGTTTGAAGAAGAGTTGTGTGTAATCTGCATAACACTGGAAGTAAAGGGAGAAGGTGGAAATTAGGTGTGCAAGCGGAGCAACATAGATGTTAAAGAGCCAGTGTGAAAGGTTGGAACCCTGGGGGACGCCACAGGTGGAGATAGAAGTGGGAGAGGAGAAAGAGTCCAGGATAACCTGGGAGAGACGGTCATTGAGGAAGGAGGTCAGCCAGTCCAGTGCCTGCTCCAAGATACCTAGCGTATGTGAAGCTGTTTTATGAGGAAGCAGTGGTGGACCGTGCCAAATGCAGAGGAGAGATCAAGTAGAATAAGAACAGCTGGAGAGTTAGAATCAAGAGATGCCAGCAGTTCCTCATGGCATGCCTTTGGATGCTCGGAATCCAGATTGATGTTTGGGTAGACAACCAACAAGCTCAGTATGCTGGGTCAGTTGGGGGAAGACCAGCTTCTCCAAGAGTTTTCCAAGGAAGGGGGATGATAGAGATGGGGTCGTAGTTAGCCGGACAAGACGGTTCTGGAGAAGGTGTTTTAAGGAGGGGGCACACAAGAGAATGCTTGAGGTAAGAGGTGAAAGACCCTGTAGCAAAAGAGTGATTGCAGAAATCAGCAAGTGCAGGGGCAAGAGAGCCAATATATATATATATATATATATATATATATATATATATATATATATATATATATATATATATATATATATATGTATTTTGTTTGTTTAAAAGGCAAAGACAGTAAGAAAACCAGTAACCTTTAACATTTAATAGCCCATATCTTGGCAACAATTAATTCAAAACATCACGTAAAATTTTTCATCAGCACACAATCAGGACTCCAAATGATACAAAGAAGAGGAAATCTTCCTAATTCCATTTCCCTCTTTTTTTACAACCAAAGGTAAGATTTCTTCAAGCTAAGAGGAACACTCACAAAGGGTTGCTACAGCTATGGAATGGCAATATCCTCACTTCCTCCTGATTGACCAGAGGTAGCATCGCTTACTCCGTTTTCCCCCAATTCAACCATCTTCATTACCGCAATCACCAAATCAGTTTGCTCCCTCAAAAGAACACATTCCCACCATTCAGAGTGTCTCAAAGTTCCACCCACAGCCCTATGTCCATCTAAAAATGTACTTCTTACCTCTCTCAAAGACTTGCAAGCAGTTACCCAGTGAAGTAGCGTTTCCACAGTACCTATCTCCTTACAAAATCGGCATTGGGCATTCATAATCCCCAGCATTTTCCTAGCCCATTGAACCTCTCTTTTGCCGAGAGTATTCAACCGGTCTCTAAGAAGAAAATCTTGATATATCGGTGAGGGAAATATTTGTAGGTACCTTGGGAGTGAGTTCAAGCCTTTTTTTTCAGCATTCAGCGGTTGCCTCAGATTATCTCGGCTCCATTGTTCTACAGTATTAATCCAATCTAGAGCTTGCAGTTTCTTTCTGACTTTGGTCGGTTTTGCAGCCAAGTCACCCATTTCAATGACCCTCTGTCCCAAGACCATTTCAACTTTCAACCTCCACAGGGTTAGATGTCTATCCTGCTCTTCTTTATGCAGATCAAGAATTGCAAAGGGAGATACTGATGGTTCATATACACATTTTCTATACAGGGAAATTGATTTCCACAAGACCATGGGTACCAGGGATTGTAGTTTTAGTTCTTGTCAAATTGTATTCATTGGTAGTGCATTTGGAAGTCTCAACACTCTCCGCCAGAAAAATCCTTCCAATTTCTCCCGGAATTTCCAGGATAGGTGCAAGAAAGCCTTAGCTCTGTATATTAGGATTTGAGCTACCTTCGGTTTGTAGAAGGAGATACAAGGGATCATCGAGAACTTCCCAAATCTTCAATGGAAGGCCATTCCCTGGTCAGTTAAAGAAATTTGCATCGATCTTAGATGTACATATTGACCCTTTTCATTCTGGCTCCTATTTATCACAACCCCCAGGTAGATCATAGATTCAACTATTTCAAGCGGATTTGCTCCCACTCTCCACGGAAATCCCCACTCTTCTTCTTGTACACCAACTTCATGGTCAGTGAGCACACCCCTGTTTAAGGCCTCGGTATGTGGGGATCTTTAGCGACAGGTGCCCTTTTCCTGAAAGTCTGATCCTAACTGAGGTATTAGTATAGAGAACATCCATAGCCTCCACTAAGTTGGCGGGGCATTGCCAAGCTCTAAGCTTAGCCCAAAGTGTTTCCCTATTTACCCCATCGAACACCCGTACGAGATCCATGGATGCAAAATGAAGACATGTTCCGGCTTCTAGAGCCCTCTCTTTAAGTATATTTATGATAAAGAGTTTGAGAACGGTACCTACCCCCTGTTTGCCTCGGTTCTAAGATACCACTCCTCTCCGCCCATGCCTTCAAATTCCTCAGTAGGACAGTCGCAAAGAGCTTTCCCACCGAGTCTAGGAGCGCAATAGGGCGGTAGTTTTTCGGGTCCGCCCTCTCTCCTTTCTTGAAAATAGGGACAATATCAGCCTCCCTCAAAGAAGCTGGATTCTCTTTGTTTGCCATGATTTGTGCAAACATAACCACCAAGAGTTCTCCCCATTGCCCTTTACTTTTTTTCAATTCCTGATTGGAGAGATCATTGGGCCCTGCCACTCAAGATGAGCTTAGATTTCCTATCATTTCAAAAAAGGTAGCAGGCGCTCTTCTCCAGAAAGAACATGGCATGATAACCTGTTCTGAGATGAGAGTTTGCAGCACACGCTTTTTGCTCACTGTACCTTTCACAGATGGGAAATATCCATTTGCATATCAGTCTTTGTCCTGCCCACATGGGCAGTCCAGCACCGAAATGCTATGGCAATTCCTCTCTGAAGAAGAGTACCAACAGCAACCCCATACACGTGTTTCAGCCTTGTTGGGCCTCATCAGTGAGGTGAAGCTGTACCTCTCTGAGCACAGTGAGCAGGGAGTCCACGTCTAGTTGCCCCCAGGTAACTCAGGGTGAACAACCCCAAGTTCATTGCAAATATTTCAGAAAAAGTAGCAGGCACTCCTCTCCAGAAAGAATATGGCATGATAAGCTGCTCTGAGATGAGAGTTTGCAGCACACGCTTTTTGCTCACTGTACCTTTCACAGATGGGAAATATCCATTTGCATATCAGTCTTTGTCCCGCCCACATGAGCAGTCCAGCGCCGAAATGCTATGTCAATCCCTCTCTTAACAAGACACCAACCGCAACCCCATACACGGGTTTCAGCCTTGTTGGGCCTCATCAGTGATCTGGCTGAAACACGTGGATTCTTTATTACATCCTTGCTAACAATATTCCTTCAGAATTCCCAGATATTCAACTCCATTGGGATTTTCAAGAACAAAAGCTTTGTATCGACTAGTAATCTGTGTCACCTCCCTATGTTTTAGCCTTAGATGATTTCCACCCCATTGTAATTCAACCTCACCCATTTCTTTCAAACATTTCACCGTTTCCCACCCTGAGATGGAAATTGCCAACAGGTCATGGTCACTAAAGTCCTGTGGCATTATCACAAAACTTTCCACCTTCTCTCTCAGGTTCTCTGACACAAAGCAATAGCCGATACATGACTCCAGCTCATCACATTTCCACGTACAACTTCCAGGAATATCACCCTCAGTTTGGGCATATTCATCCACTTACACTCTCTTTCTTTCCATTTACCCTCTTTCAGGGGATAGCCCGCTTTGCTAAGGAGTTTGATGTTTAGATCTCCACATATAACAATCCTTGCATCATCGCATTCCCGCCATTACTTCATCCATTGCCCTCATAAGTGACTCAATTAACTTCATTTCTTCGGATATATTAACTCGCCAGTAAACGTTAACTAAGAGTAGTGGCATTTGATAATCATCCACAGATCGTACTAGAGACAGAATCTGGGCGTAGGGGTTTGGGCATTCTACACTTACTACAATCCAACCAGATTCCAATTTAATAAGGGTTAGAAAGCAAGAGAATGGGCGCCTTGTTAATCCCTTAGTGCAGGATTGAAATGCGCAACATATCCTTCACAGAGAGAGAAAACACCCTTAGCCAGGTCTCTTGGAAACAGAGAACATTGAATTTCTCCAAACCGGGAACACTTTCTGTAAATAGTGTCACAAAACCTCTAGCATTCCAAGAGGCTATTCTAAAGGGCTCCGGTCTGGTAGAACTTTGAGTCTATTCCCCCAGCAAGCTACTCAATGCCCCCACTAACCAATCTCATGATCTGTCCTCAGGTCTGGCAGCTTCTTGCCTCACTCTCTCCGTCATTCTGCTTTTATTCTGGTTGGCCAGCAAAAATTTTAATGGGATCAGATCCTTTTTTGTAAACGATGCAAATGTTTTCCTCAAGCATATTCAAATACTTCTTAACTTCACTTTCTCCTTTTTTTGAGCAGTTACAATTGGAATACTCTTTGTTTTTGTCTTGGGGACCATTGCCTCTCTCCAATGTGTTCTTATCCTCGCCTGATAATCGCTTACCTCATAGCTCAGCTGCAAACATTTCTTCTTAAATGACAGTGACAGATCTTTCTTTGGCTAGGAGATCAGATGTAGTATGACCCAATCAGTCCTTTTCTCATACTTGAATTCCACAATTTTAATATCCCCTGAGGATTTTTGGCGAGCCGGGAGGATACAATTCAACAGTCTTAGGACATTCCTCCTGTCTAACACCGGTATAGTTGAACCTGCAACAATTCTTTCTAGGTATATTCTTGGACTGGCCCGTGGGCTAGCCAAAGCACTGGCTTTTTGGCCGTCTTTTTCCAATTTTGCAAGGTGACCATATACTTTCTCCTTCTGTTTTGCTCTTCTCACTTCCTTGCCCACCGTAGTCTTGAATTGTTTATGGCCTCCCTTTCTCTTGTCTTCCAATGTTCTAAAATCCACAGTATCTTTTTGCAAAGGCTGTTTTTTCAATTTTTTGCTCGATCTTTGTTCCAACATATTTGGGTGTTTTGTCGCTAAATCCATTCGACTCTCAATTTTAGCCCACTCAGTTACCCACCTCTTTCCACATCTCATCCTCTTCTACTTGCTCTATTTCTTCAATGATGTCACTTAGATCCATCTGTGAGAGCTCCACCAATTTCACCTCTTTCTCCCTCTCCAATGCACTTACCTGCTCTTTATTTAGTTTAACTTCCGGAAGGATCAATTCCTTTCTTGCTCTTTTAGACACAGGTCTATTATCTATTGGAGGCGGTGAGTGTAGGTTTCTTAAGAATGGACTGGACACATTTGATTTTCTCTTGTTCGTCACTGACATATATATATAGTAGGGCTGTACCGAATAGCATATTTAGTATTCGGCCGGATACCGAATAGTTTGTCAACTATTCGGCCGGAGCCGAATAGTGAGCCGAATAGTTATTATTGCGGTGAGGCCGCGGGGGTTCCCTGAGGCCCCGCGGCCTCACCGTGGTGAGGGGGATGGGGGGGCACATTGGAAATCGAGGCCGCCGGGGTCGGCAAAGTGCCCCGGCGGCCTCATGAGTCTGGGGGGGCCGCTCCTGTAGGAGCAGCCCCCCAATGCAAAATAAACGTCGGGCCACCGGCTTTGCACCGGTGGCCCGACCAGCATACCTGCTGGTACTGCGGTGAGACCGCGGGGGTGCAGGGCACCCCCGTGGCCTCAGCGTGGTGAGGGGGATGGGGGGCACATTGGAAATCGAGGCCGCCGGGGTCGGCAAAGTGCCCCGGCGGCCTCATGAGTCTGGGGGGGTCGCTCCTGTAGGAGCGGCCCCCCAATGCAAAATAAACGTCGGGCCACCGGCTTTGCACCGGTGGCCCGACAAACACAACATTATTGCGGTGAGGCCGCGGGGGTTCCCTGAGGCCCCGCGGCCTCACCGTGGTGAGGGGGATGGGGGGGCACATTGGAAATCGAGGCCGCCGGGGTCGGCAAAGTGCCCCGGCGGCCTCATGAGTCTGGGGGGGCCGCTCCTGTAGGAGCGGCCCCCCAATGCAAAATGAACGTCGGGCCACCGGCTTTGCACCGGTGGCCCGACAAACACAACATTATTGCGGTGAGGCCGCGGGGGTTCCCTGAGGCCCCGCGGCCTCACCGTGGTGAGGGGGATGGGGGGCACATTGGAAATCGAGGCCGCCGGGGTCGGCAAAGTGCCCCGGCGGCCTCATGAGTCTGGGGGGGCCGCTCCTGTAGGAGCGGCCCCCCAATGCAAAATAAACGTCGGGCCACCGGCTTTGCACCGGTGGCCCGACAAACACAACATTATTGCGGTGAGGCCGCGGGGGTTCCCTGAGGCCCCGCGGCCTCACCGTGGTGAGGGGGATGGGGGGCACATTGGAAATCGAGGCCGCCGGGGTCGGCAAAGTGCCCCGGCGGCCTCATGAGTCTGGGGGGGCTGCTCCTGTAGGAGCGGCCCCCCAATGCAAAATAAACGTCGGGCCACCGGCTTTGCACCGGTGGCCCGACCAGCATACATGCAATTACTGCGGTGAGACCGCGGGGGTGCAGGGCACCCCCGCGGCCTCACCGTGATGAGGGGGTATGGGGGGGGTCACTTACCTGGTGATTTCTCTGGGTCCGGGTGCTGGCATCTGCTGGAATCCGTCTGTTGGCATAGGAAGCGAGGGAAGGGAAGAACTGTTCCCTTCCCTCGCTTCCTATTTCAACACGTTAGGCTGGTTCCTCTGTGGTCAGACTGCAGAAGCCAATAGGCAAACAGCTTGTTTGGCTTCTGCAGCCTGAACACTGTCAAACATTCTATGATTGGCTGTCATCTCCCAAACAGGGAGAGGGCAGCTAATCATAGAAAGTGGACTTCGGCTTCGAGTCCCTAAACAGAAACTATTCTGCCGAAGCCGGATAGCTGTATTTCAGCCGAACTTCGGCAGAATAGGGACTCGAAGCCGAAGTTCGGTACAGCCCTAATATATAGGTATATTTTTTTACATCAAAGGCTTTTCTTAAGATCACTCGTAGGGGCTTTGATGACTTCAGCAGCCTTTTGCGGTTCGAACATTGAGAAGATGTTATCTTCTTTAGCAGCTTTCTGAGGTTCCCATTTATCAGGAGCAAAGGAGGCTGACTCGATGGATATAGGTTTTTCCTTTGCTACCACAAGATCCTGTGGCCTCGATCTTTCCATCATTTGCGAGGTTTTAAAGCGAGACCTCATCCATTCACAATCCGATAATGGAGCCTCCATCATTAAAGTCTTGTCCAATGTTTCTCTCCTAGCAAGGTCGCAGAAGTGGTTTAGCCAATTTACAGAGGCTTCTGCTTCTTTATCCAACCTGGTGTCCACCTTGTTGGCCAGAGCTTTAAGCCCTATCAGCTTATTTGACATTCCTATAATCAAGGAGGATTGATCCTGTAAATTGGTATTGATCACCTCATAAAGCTTGGTAAAAGGCAGTAGTGACGTTGTTAACGAGACCGTCATAAGCTGTTGGAGCAGGGAATAGTCTTCAGTTCTTAAAAGGGCTTCTCTATTCCAGCTTTTCATTCCAGCAAACTTTGAACGTTGGTGGTAGGATGCCGATGAGGGAGTGGAGGCAGTAGTTTCTCTATCCACAAACACTCGGCCATCCACACTTTCACCAACAGAGCCCCAACTCATAGCTCTTTCTTTTACTAGCTCTTCTTCGTCATCCTTTTCCGGCACTCCCGGATTGTTTGGCTTAGTGGCTCCTTATGTTCCCTCCATACTTCCTCTGCCCATTGATCTGTTTGCTAATAGGCAGATTTCCAGTCAACAGATCCCTTACCTTTACCTACGTGAATAGTTAAGGGCCTTGTTTCAGCGGCTTGTAGCTCCACTGCCATATTGGCTTGTTTCAGATATTGATCTAAAACCCACAGTCAGTCATTAACATGTGAGAAGCTGGGACGTTTCTGCTGAGCGATTTTTATGGTCAGATCTGAAAGTTCCTTTGCCAGATGTGCTGCCAGACCCGCATTCTGCCCACTTTCTGGGCACCATATCACCTCGCCCTCACTGGCTTCCTGGCCTTTTCGGCCTCACCTATCTGGGCAGGGTTCTGCTTGTCTCGTTTCATGTGTTTCAGACTTTTCTGTCATCTGGCGTTCTGCCATTTTTTCACCATTCAAGCTATTGCTCTGAGTCCAATTGGGATTCAACAGCAATCTTTGAGCACAAATGAGAGATTGTTCCCCTTCCCGATTTCCTACAATAGCTTCTGGCTCCCGCCAACCACTCTCCAATATTCCTTCGGTGACACCCATCTTATCCACATGCATAGCTGCAATGTTATTAGTTGCAGTATTGTCTGTTGGATTCAGACCACCCCACCCGGATAAGCCTCCTCGCTCCGGTAAGATGTTATTACAGTCAGCTCGCCCTCCTCCCTCCTCCTCCTCCTCATCGGTCGGGCAATGAACAATAACCAAGGCTTACATGTCAGCATTTCCAATTAGAGTCTCTGATCCACCTTTCCCTCCCGATGAATCAAGTCTCCCAACATCGTTGGTGTTAACATTATTCACTCCCCGCCTTAACTGGAGTTGCATTTTCACATGAGGAGGGCTGGATGCTGTCAGCATTCCGCAGTTGTATGGCTGATAATTAATAGTTACCCTCGGCGAACTCCGGCTAACTTCACCTGACTCCACTTGGTTCCTCTTCGTGGTTCCTCTTCGTGGAGCAAAGGAGTTTATATATCCTGGAGCAGTCGAGATGGCAGAGCAGGGAGGGACTCACAGACTGCCAAAGTTCTTAAAGGAACAGCGCAGCACCACTCCACGACTTCACAAAAACAGCAATAAGGGAACCTCCGGCTACTCCACTTGACTCCCAGAGAGCCAATATTGTCCTTAAGAGTTCTGGAAAAACAGGGAGAGACGTGTTTGGAGGAGACCTTCATAGAGCGGACAACTCTAATGACCTCCTCAGATATATATATAGGAGAAAAGGAGTGAAAGACGGAGAGGGGATGGGACACCATAGGTGGCAGGAGGGCGAGGGAAGGGGAGGGGGAAAGGGAAGCGAGGGTCCTTAGAATGTCCTGAGTTTTTCCAGTGAAGTGTATGGCTAGTGCATTGCAGAAGGCCTGGGAGGAAAGAGGTGTGGTGAAGACTGACAAAGGGTAGGCTAGTTCCTTGCAGATTTTAAAGAGTTCAGCTGTGTTGTTGGATGCACCAGAGATGCAAGCCTGGATGTGGGCCATTTTCTCTGAGTGATTGGAGAGTCTGCATTGCCTTTGGAGAAAGCGACAGGCCAGTTTGTCAGAGTGTGAGCCTGAGGTCTGCCACTTCCGTTCCGCAGCTCTGCACTTGCATTTCAGGGCTGCAAGTTCAGAGTCGTACGAGGTGGAGGCATGTTTCAGCTAGATCATCATGACAGGGGCAAGAGTATTCATGATAAGTGAGTATTAGTGATGGTAAGGTGGACTTTGCTGAGAGCAGAGTCAGAGGTAGAGTCTGCGGTGAGGGGAGAGGGGAGTGAAGGTAGAAGGTAGATGTGAAGGCAGCAGCTGACACTCGTTTCATCAGGCAGATGTTCGTGAATGAGGTTGGCAGGGCTGGGGGAGGTCCGGTTAGACGGCAGAGAGGACACAGGTGAGAGGAAAGGAGAGAATGGTCTGACCAGGAGAGTGTGGTGGTGAGTGGGCAGGAGAGCAAAAGATCAGTTTGGATGATGGCATTGAGAGTGTGTCCAGCCGAGTGAGTAGGACCAGAGGGGAGAATGGTCACGGAAGAGAGTGGATGCGGTGATTGGGGAGTTAAGGTGGATGTTGAAGTCACCAAAGAGAAGGAGCTTAGAGGTAGATGTGAGGATAGAGGAGGAGAAATCACCCCATTCATAGAGGAACAGGGTAGTAGAGCCAGGTGGCCTGTAGATAGTGACTATGGTCAGGGAGGAAGTGGGTTTGATGACCAGCTTGCCTACCAGAATCTTGAAGGAAGAGTAAGGCTGGTTCAGTATGAGGGAATAAGGGACCCACTCTGGGAAAATAAGGGCAACCGCACCGCCAACACGGTTACCACAATGCTCGGAGATGATCTTGTAGCCATCAGGGAGAAGGGAGCCAAAAGCAGTGACTGAGCTTGCATTGAACCACGTCTCGGTAAGAGCGAGGGTATCTAGGTCAAGGTCTTCAAGGAGGAGGCAGATGTCAGCTGATTGATAGCAGAGCAAGGATTAAGCGTGGCTAGATGCAAGAGGTCACTGCCTTTGAAGGATTTCCAAGGAGGGTTCCAGGAGCGTGGTACATCAGTCGGAGGAGGGGGGACGGAGAGAGAGGAGTAAGGAGTAGCAGGTTTGGGAAGGAAGTTGATGAGGGATGGCAAGCCATAGGTGTCTGCAATGGGTAGCCTGGGGTTAGTGGTCAGGATGTATTTTTTAAGTTTTTTTCTTCCTGCCTATGTGAGAGAGGGAGGATAGGTGATAGTATAGCAGTTAGAATAGATAGGGGAGATTTTGAGTGCCATAGGGGCGGTGGGGTATAGGATGGAAAATAGAGGAGGGACTGCACAGCACGCGCACAAACTCACCAGGTGGCTTAGTAGGCAAGAGAAAGCAAGAAAACAGATGCAATGGAAACACTTTAGTACCAAAAATTGGGTGAAGCAAAGTACACTTGCTGTTTTATAGTTTGACATTGGAGCTTAAGTGCATTTAAGCATAACAGATTCACACTCGTGCCCATCCCCCCCACAAAACCTGATTGTTGCGGATTGCGACATTTACATTGGAGAGTCCAAGCACTGAAATCTCTTAAAATAAACTTCTCAAAAATTATTCCCGCTGTACCTAGTAGGGCTATGGGTCTATGATTTATGGGTAGTGACTGGTCCCCTTTTTTTAAAATGGAGACTATTAACGAGGTTTGCCATGATAACGGTAGAATATTTGTGCGTAAAATTTGTTGAAATAAGTTAAACAAAATGTTAGCCCATAGTTCAGGTTTATCCTTTAGCATGTTATAGTTTAGGCCATCCGGACCTGCTGCTCTAGATCTATTTGCTGTTTTAATATACTGTATAATGGTGTCAAGAGGACAGTCAAGTAACCATTTTGACTTTGTTTGCATGATATACATAAAGCTCTCAACCTGTGTGTCAGTGTATAACTCCATTTGCTTGAGCTTCTATTTGATGGGGAAAGTGAAATTATTGAGCAAAATTCAAATATCAGCTGAATTTTTAGAGGTCAGGGCACTGATCATTCTTTCTCCATCATGCTGCAATAAGAGTGATCGACGTGCTCGTACCCAATTTGTATAACTACATTTGGCAGATTGCAAAGCAGCATGAGGGAAGGAGGAGGAAGTTGACAAGAAACTTCAGTTCCCTTCGATAAGCAACCCTTCTTTCCTTCAGCTCTGAACTGGTTGGGATGTTAGAATTGAATTGATCCAACACGTTAGTATATTGGATTGTAAGAGTGTAGATGGAGTGCCATGCCACCATTTTATTGACTTCTCGAAGCTTATTGGCAGACCATGAGAATCGTGTTTTGACACCATTAACCATTAGAGCCTGCATATGCCATTGTCTGTTGACACATGTCTGAGCCTTATTCCTTTGGACTTCTAAGACAAGTGAATTATGGTTGGTAAGATGTTGAGTTACCACCACCGATGAAGAAATGTGCATGAACAAAGATGGATCCACATAGATGTAATAAATTGTGCTGGCAGAGCTCTCTCTGTGCCAGGTTGTTCAAGCCGGCAAATCGCCCTCAACAGCTCCATTGACCATCCTAGAACCTCTCTCGGTCATGAAGTCAGACCATCGCCGGGCCTCTTGATTGGCACGTCCCTTTCTGCCATGAAGACAGTCAACATTGATGTCACCTGCCAATATGGTGGCTGTAATATCTTGAGACATTGCAATGGTCGCTAACATGATTGTCAACTCCGGGTAAAAATTATTATCAGTAATCCCAGTGGAGTTACGATATATATTCAATAAAGCGATGTTACCGTTTAAACTCACCAGTTTCACCAGTTGAATAAAAATGCTATATGTGAGCCAAGGTTCTAATCTAAAATCAGACGTCAACTTGACTGCCACCAAGAGGATACACATATTTTGTGATGGGTGTGTGACTGAGTGACTTGTGAAGTAAGCAGAGGAAGAGAGAAGAGAGTGTAAGAGTAGAAGGGACTCAGGGGGTCAGCGTGCCGGGAGATTTGAGTGAGCGGGACACCTCTCCTGTTCTGGGCCTCATTGATAATGAGGGTGTCGAACGGAAAAGGCAGCCCGCTGGCAGGGCAATGATTGTGCCGAGCAGGAGCATGGTGTTCTTGCTCAGCACCCTCATTGTCCTGGCAGCAGGACACCTTTCCTGCTCGGCACTCCTCATTGTCAATGAGGGCGGCGAATGGGAGAGGTGTCCCTCTGCCAGGACAATGAGGGTGCCGTCCGAGCAGTAACACGGTAACAGGTGCCTGTGTCCCACCCTGCTCTGTGCCACTGCAGCAGGTGCAGACTGGAGCTGTGCAGAACACAGACTCCAGACAGTGCTGTGTGTTCTGCCTTCAGCCTGCCCAGTCCTAGCCTGACTTCAGAAAGAAGTCATATTATTTCTTTCTGGAGTCAGAGTGAAAGGCTGGTTGCATTATACCTGTACATATTGTTTCCCAAATGCACACCTATTATGATCATCCACTTATGTAAACATTTCTATTTTCTTATGCATTTAAAACTTTATCAAGGTGTACAATGCACATGTGCAACGTGCTCTATTCCCACGTGAATTGACGTTCTTGCCTTCCACATAAGTATACAATCACTCTGCATCCATTCATCTGGACAGATCAATAAGCCGACATAAAGAAAATATTTAGGTGCTTTTACATCTGGAGGATATTCTCTCACAGCACATAAAACGGGCCTCATTACGAGCTGAATGGGCTGGTAATTGCCCATTCGCGGGTGTCGGTGTGGGGGGCTCCCGATCCCCATTCTGCCCCATAGGGCAGAATGGGGGTGGGGAGCATGGTTGCACCGGCACTGTTGTTAACGGTGCCGGTGCAATCACGAGTTCAGCTCGCGGGTGCCGCTCTGCACGCCTGGTCTGACCAGGCGTGCAGAGCGGCACCTGCAAGGAGAACTCGTAATGTCGCAGTATGGTAACAAGGTGCCGGTAGCACTACCAGCGCCATTGTCCCTGTAACGCCACATTCTTAATGAGGCCAAATGTCTCTAAGTATTCTATTGGCTATGCAATAAATGCTGGGATCTATATAGCACAGAATTAGCTGTTACTCAATGCTGTATAGGGGTCATGCCAATAAAATACATTAATATGGATACTCTTAGAAGGATGCATTGTCCTAATTCCTTTCAAACCCTCTGCCAGAGGCCACATGGAATGTACAAAATATGACAATTAGGAGGTCAAGTTAAGGGTTTAATTGACACAAAAGCAAAGAGACTCAACTGTGTCCTCATACAACAAAAGGAAAAGAAACAATTTCTCACACAGGGTGTGATATCGTCTCACACCACAGTCCATTGGATGTCTCGTAGGGATCCCCGAACCCAGGAGTCTCCAAACAGTATGTTTCAAGTTTCCCAAAGGGACTGAGTCCATGTGCTTGCTCCGGTGTTGACAAAGTATTGGCAGCGAGCCTTCCTTTCCCATCCATAAACCACAGGTCTAACTGTAGCTTCCTCGCTGGGGTCAGTTGGATCCAGGAGTCACTGGTGCATTTTCCACAGCCCCACCTATGCCTAGGGCATGTCTGCAATTCTGGATCTCCTTCCCTCCATTGCCCCGGGTACACCGTCTTTGGCCTCTTTGCCAGGATCTTGTAACACCTCCCTCCCCTTCCATCTGCCTTGGGACAGCCTGTCCACTTCATTCCTTCTCATTGTGTCTTGCTATTTACTTGTCAAGTCTTCTCTCCACTCCTACTGTTACCTCATCCTCAGTACCTCCTTTACTTCCTGATTATCCAATATCATCTCAATATCCCATCTCCATATTGCCTTCACCTCCAGATGTTAACACACCTCTACAATGCCACTTTACTTTCTTGATGTTACCACCTCAATTATCTCTTCACCCGCTTCTGAATACCACCTTCATCTCATGATGTTCATTTCCTCCTCTACATTAAAGCACTCAATGACCCTTGCATAGCTCTCAAACCGACTGCCACAACCTCTTTCGCCAACAACCCACACTGACTTACTGGGGCCTCTTGGTTTTATAGGGCTTTGTTTACTCCCCCCTGGGCTGGGCTCTTTGCAAAGGTTTTCAAACTGGTGCACGGCTGAGAATGACTATCTCTCTTGGGTTAACTTGTACTTTCTTCAGCCTTTGGGAACAGTTGAAGCCTGACGCCTCTTGATGTTTACTGCATAGTACTGCCTGAGACAGACAGAGATGCTCTGATTCTCCACACATTTCTGAAACCGAAAACCACCAGTTTATGTCCCTCAATGTTTGTTTAGCTTTTTGTGGGAATGCCCCCAGGAATGCCCTTCCGTTCTATGCCCCTTCGCTTGAGTATATCTCAGGGAACAGATGGAGTTCTTGGCTATTCAAACTGCTCAATTGATATTGAATTTCTTTCTTTGTGCTGAGAGTAATTATTGCATAACTGAGGACGATATCTCTTCTGGTAAAAGCCAAATAAATGGGTCAACCCTTATTTATTGCTAACGGGGGCTTGACAGAAAGTCGAGTCACAAGCTACCCCTCCCTTGTCCTTGGCCTCAAGCCCAGTGATGATCGCATCTCTCCAGGACTGAAATCTCTGCACTGACTCTCAGTGGCTGCAAGGATTAAGTTAAAAACCTTCTGCATTGTCAACAAGGCCTTCTGGGGCTTGGGACCTCAATACCTTCAACTCTCTTCCTAAATATCTTCCTTCTCAAGCTCTTCGCTCATCCACCTCCAACTCTCTCAGGGTCTTTTGGTTCTCCAAGCAACAAGTTGGTGGTAGATCTCTTTCTTCGGCTGGGGCCTCCTTCTGGAACAGCCTCCCTGCCTCTCTGAAAATTGGGGAGAACCATCTCTGGTTCTGGCAGCACCTCAAGACCTTCCTCTTTGTTTTTGCTTTCCCTCCTCCTCTCCTCTGCTGAACTCCTGGCTGAATCTGGAACTGCACTGGTCACCTGGCTACCCTCTGTTCTTGGGCCCAAGTCCCCTCCACCCGAGTTGCACACCAGCACTGCCCCCCTGGCAACCCTTGCACTCTGGGGCTGTTTCTGTATCCCTACAGGCCCCTACCAGCACTTGACACCTGATGCCTGCCCTTACCCTCGCACCTGCCACCAGCTGGCCGCACTTCTTATTTATTGTTTTTATTTATTTTGGGCCTCATTACCCGGTAGGCGGTGAGCCATGGCGCTATTAGCGCCATGGCTCATGCCGGTAAAATACCGGCACCGCCTTGGCGGAAAGGGGATTTACCGCCCCATTCCAAGGTTGGAGGGGCGGTAAATCCCCCTTCCACCATTGCCCTTCCCCATTCCCATTTCTGCCCCATAGGGCTCTATGGGAATGGGGAAGGCGCTAATTACGGCACCGCAATTTTGCGGTGCCGTAATTAGCTCTGAGGTCCCTTAGCGGGTTGGATTTTAACGCCTGCAAAAAGCAGGCGTTAAATCCTCCAACCCGCAAAGGGACCTCGTAGTAAGGCGCTAAGGATTTACCGATACCGGTATTTTACCGGTACCGGTAAATCCTTACCGCCATCCGTGTAATTATCCTATGTACGGCACTTCCACTCGCCCTTTCTCCTCACACTTTTCCCCTTCCCCCCTCCTCTGCACTTGCAGGATCTCAATGTCACATGGCTTAGTAAGATCATTGTCTCTGTCTTCCCTCTGTTCCCACCCTTGCCTCATCGCGCCTTGAAACACTTGTGTATAAGCGCGTTATAAATGATGCATCATATCATATCATATCTTTTGTGAAATACCTTTTACACCTGTGGAAAAACTGCATTCAACTCACTGCAAAGGACCTCCCCTCATTGTCAACATTTAAAAAAGCATTTATTTGTAATACATCTCATTTACAAAAACAAATAACACAACAATCACAAGATGATGTTTTTGACAAATGACAACAATAATCCACAAACATTGCATAAATAAATTTTCCGATTGATGTGCAACACTACTCATGAAAATGCAACAGTGTAATATGGGGTTAGTAGCTAAGTGCCTTTTCTGCAATAAAAGCATTTCTTATTAGAACATAGACATTATTTTTCAATTCACGTATTCTTATCCATTTGGACATGGGTACACTGCCAATCCAACTTTTTTTAACAGAAATAATTAATTTTCCTGATCCAATTTTATAACGATCAGACAAATTCAATACGATGTTTTATCGGTGAGCTATAAAGTTTGTCCTCCTCTTTATAGTGGCTTAGTGTATTGAACCATTGCCCTATGGGTATGCTGTCTACTTTCTATTCCCGCTTTGTAAGGGTGTAGTAAATAAATGACAAAATCTGTTGACATAGGGTGTTTCGGCCCTCCAGTAAGACCCGCTCATCATTTAGCGTTCTTTTTCTTTATTTCACAACAAGGCCTTCATCAGGACATAACATTAATTCACACAACAACATCCATTCACTTGACTACCCCTAAAATGTCATATTCATTCTTAGTCGTTTTAACACACGAGGAAAGCGTTTCAATGTTTCTCTGCCGTTTCCATCAATCACGCCTATTTGTGCTGTGGAACCTTGGCTTTTTGGAGCACAAACACCATTTTTATACACCTGGTGCTCTTCTCCTGACATCCAGCTCTTGGTTACCCTTTCTTAATGCCTGCCAGGTGTCTACGGGATGCTCGGCCCCGCCATGCCATCTGCTTTGGTCTGTCCTTTCTTGCAGCCTGAAGCAGACATCACAGGGAATAGATGGCAACGAGGAAAGAGGGATTTCCACATTCTGCTGCACACCATTTGCTAAATGTGCTGCTTACAATTAAATATGAAACAGAAAAGACCATTTCAAAGCAGAACAGGTTTCTGATACCTAAAACCACCAGTCTATTGATTTAATGTTTGTTTATTTTTTTGTGTGTGTAGGCCCCCAGAATGCCCTATCCTTTTACGCCCCTTCCCATAATTAAATCTCAGGGTGCAGTGCCAAATGTGGAGTTCCTGGCTATTCAAACTGCTCAATTGATATTGAATTGCTTTCTGTGTGCTGACAGTAGTTATTGGGTAACTGTGGGCCATGTCTCTTCTGGAAAAAGACAGACTTTGAGTACATAATATTTGAAGCTGAGCTGTGAGTAATATCTTCTTACAAGTATTATGTCTGTTCTAATAAAGGGTATACAGTATCTAGCGTGTATGCCGCAGGCTGTTGTGAGATGCTAAACCTGTCCTGATGATCACATTGCATTCTGGCATTTAGCCTAAAAATAAAACTTCAAATACTGTACAAGAATATCTAATGAAATGTACTAAAAGCTAGGACATCGCAGCCTTTACAAGCGACAATTCAAGAGCTTTGTTTTTGCATATATTTAAATTTTGGATGTGCCGTTGGGGACGAGAAGTAAACCACACTTGGCAGAAGTGCTGGGGGAGGGATGCGAATCAAACTTGGATGGACGGTTAGGAGCGGAAGATGTATGGCACTCGGATGTACTGCTGGGAGTGAGAAATGTGTCGCGCTTAGACGGACTGTCTGGGGCAGAACGTGTGCTGCACTTGGATGGAATGTTGGGGACAGGGAATGTGTCTCACTTGGAAGGATTACTGGGGGTGAAAAAAAGGCATTGCACATGTATGATCTGTTGGGGTGGGAAATGTTTCGTTTTGGAGGGATTGTTGGGTGTAGGAAATACATTGCTACTAACCAACCGTATTAAATCTCACCTTTCTGCATTCGCACCCTCAAACTCTGAACTAAACACAGCCACTCCTCTACCGCAAAAAAAAAAAACGCACGCATTTCACAACATAGAAACAAACCACGCACAAACACACCTCAACAACACATGACGGCTACCGACCGAAAAGGCACAAACGCTCAAGGACCGGTTTCTCCGAAGTGAAGCCGCCAACAGCACATCGTAGCTCTCTTGCTCTTCTCCCTCTCAATCCCACGAACATACACCGCAATCCAGAGCGGCAAGAGACCACGCAAGTGGCAACAGTGCGCTGTACAAGACTCATTAACATATATATATATATATATATATATATATATATATATATATATATGTATATATATATATATTCAGTGAAAAAACTTTGTTAAAGGGACATTACGGTTAAGTTGCGCTACTAAAAACCTATGAAATTCAGTGAAAAAACTTTGTTAACGGGACGTTATGGTTCCAAGTAAAACCGAAAAACCCCTGAATTCGCCAGTTATGGTAAGCTAAGCAAACATAACTCGCGCCACCACCGTGCACTGCTAAGACTACCACCCAGGACATCAAAGATGACATCACAACTATCATTGATGACATCACTGATGACATCACATGTCTCGCTACCCCTTTTTTGCTTTACTAACATATCTAGGCCACATGGTTTTCTTCAGTAACAGTCAGGAACTAAAAATTGAAAAGGTACTACATTTGTAGACTTATCCTTCAAGTATGTTCTTACAGTAATTCCCTTAGGGTCCAATCACATCCTATGAAACATATACATAGGGGAAGACACAGGATTGAAAGACAGCAATCCTTTCTGTGCATGAAGATAATCAGTAGGGTTATCAGCACTTTCTGATAGTTTTGTTGTTTTTTTATTACTGTACTTTCCCTGTATATGCTCATATTTGTACTCGCACTACTTTCCTCAGGGTCCAGTCACATCATATGATACATATACATAGGGTAAGTAGCAGCTTTGAAACAGAGCAATCATTTCTCTGCATTAAGATAATTAGTTAGGTTATGAACACTTTCTGCTACTACTGCTGCTTTTTTGCTTACTTCACTTTCCGTGTATAAACTTATATTTCTCTGTGCTGTTGTCTCTTTGTGTTTTGTCTGTAATAATGCAATAATGTAGTAAGTGGGTTTTATTAGCTACTTATCACACGTTTCACAGTACGCAAAACTCTAATAAGAAATCAGTTATCATTTCACTATTCAACATGGCACCATTATGAATATTGCACCTCCATCATGTATGCTGCACACAATGACTATGTTTCTACATGAGTAGCTTAGTATACGGGATAGAACTTCATAATAGAATGCTATTTATATCAATGCATTGCTTAATGCACTAATTAGCACATGATATTTATTCCAATGATCCTTGACACTTTTTTGTCAACATTATAATAAGAATCCCTTGTACAGAATTTTCATGAAAAGTAAATGCACATGTGATGTCATCAGTGATGTCATCAATGACATATGTGATGTCATCTTTGATGTCCTGGGTGGTAGTCTTAGCAGTGCACGGTGGTGGCGTGAGATTATGGTTGCTTAGCTTACCATAACTGGCGAATTTCAGGGGTTTTTCAGTTTTACTTGGAACCATAACGTCCCGTTAACAAACTTTTTTCACTGAATTTCATAGGTTTTTAGTAGCGCAACTTCGCAACTTAACCATAACGTCCCCTTAACAAAGTTTTTTTTTACTGAATTTATAGGTTTTTATTAGCACAACTTAACCATAATGTCTACGAACATCTGACATCATTGCACACCTTCCGGAGAATGCCACATGACCATATGCTGGCGCACAGCATGATGACGTGTCCGAGAACCCGTACGCACTTCACAATAACATCTCTGCTTCGTGGACAGTTTGGAACTACATTTTCTACTGATGTTGGAACTTGCAACTTCAACATTTCCCTTGCACAGCTCCAATACCTATTCGTACTCATCCCTTAACAATCTAGTACACAGTACATACTTTTAGCAAAACTGCTATTTATGTTAAAATAACATCAGCTAAGGCCATCCCTCCTCCCCAAGAGACACCACCACTGCTGTAATCAAGGAGCATGAGAAACACTGCCCCCTACCTTAGAAATAACACGCGCAACATTTCCCCTTTTCCACCTGCGCCTCTATATTAGTGTTAGGTGCCTCTTCCCTCATTTCCCTCCCCACCTTTCGTTCTTAGCTCTCCGGCAAAAAAAAATCCATCCAAAAACAAAATAAATGTTCCTTTAGGAACCACCTTTCACAGTTAAAAAATAGAACAAAAAAAACACATAGACTCCATCTACTTTGTATTTCTCAGTAAAATACATAGACGCAATAAGATTTTCCAACATTGCCATTTGCATTTTATGTTATAATAATGGGAATATTGTAGCGTTCATGCGCCGTTCCAGGGACTGGAACAGTGGATAATGGCCTAGTAGCCCAAGTTATCAGCCCAAGCGAAGCGAGGGTGGATAACAAAGTCTCTGGACCATTACCCCCCATTTCAGCCCCTAAAATGGGGGATGAACGCCAGTAGCAGCCTAGGTTTCCAAAGCGGTAACCTGTGCTACTACAAAACAGGATTTTTCGTCCGATACAAGGATGCCTTTGGCGTCCTGGTTTAGGAAGGAAAATCCTTTTCCAAGATGGCCACCATGGAAAGGGAAAGCACCAGTTCCATACAGGGTCCCTCTTCGCTTTCCATGGCAGCCTCCAAAAGGCAAAAAGAAATCCCTCTGACCATATTAACATGAGCACATTTTTTTCCCTTTCAAATCTATTCTAATTTCGAATAACTTTACCACAAAGCCACTCCCAGGTGGACATAGCCACTTTAATCCTATGTTTTGTGCCTTCTGGTCATGGCCAGTAGCCACATTGTCCGGATCATGACCTTATACCATGACCCCGACATTCTGGCCACTGCCCATGGCTACATCCTACCCCTCAGGCACTAAAGGTATGCCACTATTTTTTTTAGAAAACACAGCCACATTTGCAAAACCATGCTTTTCGATCCTTGCCAATGAGCCTTACGCAAATTTGCTGGAAATCCACCCATGTTTTATTTTTTCAAAACTGTCAAAAGAATGCACAAATGATTTGTCATATAAGCTGTGCACAAAATCCCAACAAACTTTGTAAACACATTCGAAAGCACGTCAGAAATATTCCACCCATCATCATCACCCCTCACCTCCCCAAACATTATTTCATAAGTTTCACAAGTGCAATGCTCAGAAAATATTATTGTGCCGACGATTCGACCATGTATTTTTCTACATACGTTGATCTATCGCAAACATTTCCAATTCACTTTACCTCATGTTTCCTCTTTTAGAAACATACGAAATCTGACAGCAGGGCACGTCCATCTTGTGCTATTGTTATCCATTGCTGCATCTGCCTAAGGTAAACTGGCCTGACGTCACTACATCATATGTCCCGCCCCTGAAACTCACATCACCAACCCTAGTGATATTCTACACCTTTCTCGGTAACGTTCCTCTTCAGCGTAGCCAAACACGCCCATAATCACCTACGTGACGTGAGACATAACCCGAAAATCAACACACATCGACTAACAACATAGCATGTCACAATGCAAACTATTAAACCGGTCTTTAAAAAAAAACAATAACACTGTACAATTTGTAAAATACTTTTATTTCACAATAAACTCTCTGAGAACATCCGACTATTCCCATATTCAATCAAATTGCAAATTTGTTTCTTCGCTCGTGACCCAAAATGTTAATTTTGAGGCACACGTTGTTCTTTTTCCATACACAAAGTTTTCGTTTTCGATAAAGGAACCGCTTGGGTCGTACAGTGAATTCCAGGGCTTCTGCATCAACGTGGGCCTAGACCACCATGAAAGATGTTATGTTACTCCTAAGCGCTAGTGCAGCGAATGGGCACATGGGCCCTGGGCGATCATCCCACAAAACAATCACGGTGATCCAGCTGTTGACGGCAACGTGAACCTGCCTATTGAAAAAGCCATCAGTTGGCATTTGGAATTGATGGCAATCACAGTAAGGCAGCATGTAGCTATTTGGAAAACATAACAGAAAATATGTTTCAATACCCGACCTTTATTACAGTATATCTATTGATTTCTTAATTTGGCATAGAGTTTAAACTAACGATTAGCACACACATCAAACAAGCGCACAAAAAGACAAAAACAACCTGGAAACTGATACACAATTCAATATTGTCATACATGACATTTTAAAGAAATAATAGTGTTGAACCTGAGTGAATCTAGTGAAAGTCTACATGCACGTAGATTCTGCACTCCCCATAATCACATAAAAAAGACAACCACACAGAAATATAGTACTTGAGTTACATTGTCAAAATTAATCTGCAGATAATAATAAGTTAAAGCTCGTTCCGGTGTACAGTCGTCAAAATCAAACTTACAGTATATTCACCATTTCCATTTTCTTGCCGTAACTCAGACCGCAATGCTCACTGAGCTCGCACCAAAGAATGGTCATGAACTGATTTTACATGTTACTTACACACTTTTGGAATGCATAACCTTATCAAATGTTTATTATTACAACCCTCCTCTCACTGCATTCCTAACGGAATATTCCCTTTCTCTCAAGGTCAAAAAAACAATTGAACCTTATACTTTGTGTCCTAAGCATGGGCTTCTTTAGCTCGCAAACCAAAAAATCAAAGCTGGTGACCTTCACTCAGAATCTAAATACATTCTCACTTTGCAACAACATGCCTCAACGCAATCATGAGAACTCATAGTCGAATACACATGCAGGACCGCTATTTCCATCAAACACTGCAGGTGGCTGCCTCAGATGCCAGACTCGAGGGGGCGCCAGTCTGACTCCAATACCTTATCACTTACTGGTTCACTAGTCAATGCTAGATCCATGGTAGCCCACGCAACAGAGATCTCTGACACCTTAACGAATGAGAACTTAGACCTACTAGTCATAACCGAAACATGGCTCCATGAGGCGGCTGGCCCAGCCATCATGCTAGCAATACCGGACGGCTACCAACTCCTAAGAGTTGACAGACCTCACACCAAAGGAGGTGGCCTAGCCATTATCCACAAATCCTCTCTACCCATCAAATTAGCCACTAACGTACTATTTCAATCATGTGAACTCCTTACCGCTAAACTTCACCTCTCGTGCAACCGTACCCTCACCATGCACGTCATCTATAGACCTCCAGGACCACTAGGATCCTTTGAAGATGACCTAACCAGTATCCTAACCAATAACACTAAAGACCATGCTCAAATCCTTCTACTGGGAGACTTTAACTTGGGCTTCAATGACTGTAACGACAAACACGCCCTATCCGTCGCTACAATCTTGAATGACTATGCCCTAACTCAAAAAGTCTGCTCCCCCACTCACGTCAAAGGTAGGACCTTAGACTGGGTTGCTGATCGGAACTGCAACATTAGCATCATCAACATTCTGCCACAATCTTGGACCGACCACTACTTAATTGTATTCAACGCCTCTCTTGACCTCATCCGACCCAAACCTATACTCATGGCCCCGCCTCTCCCCACCAGAAGTAAAAAAGATATCACAGCAGAAAGACTCCTACCTCACCTTCTCCCCACACTCGACAATCTAGACATTACTACAGACCCTACTCTGCTTGTGGAAGTATACAACAACACGATGACTAAGGCACTAGACTTGATTGCTCCCACCAAAACTCGCAAAAGTAAACAACTCTGTCACCTGAACAACTGGTTCACACCACAGCTGAAAGACCTCAGAATCCAAAAAAGAAAGCTACAATCAATTTGGCAACACTCACCCACGGTGGAGAACAAAATCAAATTAGCCACATTTGCCAAACAGTACAAAAATGAAATTATAACCACCAAAAGGAACACCTTTAACAACAGAATATCTAAGGCTAAATCAGATACAAAGGAACTATTCTCTATCCTTCGGGAAATGGAATCACCCATACCCCCGACTGATAACATCCCTAAAAATAAACTCTGGTGCACTAACATACAAAATGCCCTCACGGGCAAAATTAGTCTGCTCCAAACCAAAATCGCTAATAAAAAAGCCGCCCTGCTCCTGCAAACCGAACCCATACCTCACTCAGAGCCGCCCTTAAACCAGCCTAACACCCCTCACCCATTCAGCTTCAGACAAGTAACCACACTAGAGACAGAAAAAATCATACTATCTTTAAAACCATCCAATTGCAAAGGAGACAACTGCCCTCCCCAAATCATAAAAGATGCAGCTAGAGACCTAGCCCCCTTCATCTCTAAACTCATCAATGCATCCTTGAAGTCAAACCTAGTGCCCAATAACCTAAAACACTCCAGGGTGCTCCCCCTCCTAAAAAAACAAACACTTGACCCTGCTATACCGACAAACTACAGACCCATCACCACCGTCCCATTTTTGCTTAAAATCATTGACAGAGCAGCGTATCTGCAAATACAGGATTACTTAGAAGCTAACAATTTACTAGGCTCTCAGCAATCAGGCTTCCGTCCCCTTCATGGAACTGAGACAGCCCTGATTGACCTCAAGACCCAAATTGACGAGCTGAAGGACAATGGCAAATCAGCTATGCTACTCCTCCTTGACCTCTCTGCGGCCTTCGACTTGGTAGATCATGCAGTTTTATGCAATCACCTCAGTTCTGCCGCTCATTTTTCAAGTGATGCCATAGCCTGGGTACATTCCTTCCTAGCAAACCGGACAATGAGAGTATTTTCCCCCCTAGCAGCTGCTGATCCCACACATGTTTCATGCGGTGTCCCCCAAGGATCATGGGTATCTCCAACGTTGTATAACATCTTCACTAAGCCTCTGTTCGACAAGTTGGATAGACTGGGTGTCATCTACACTAATTACGCTGATGACACGCAGATCCTTATTCCTCTCTCAGGCAACTTCTTGGCGGACACAGCCTTAGTGAACAAGATATATCTCCTCATTCAGGCATGGATGGCATCTCACGGCCTCTGCCTGAACGACGACAAAACTGAGCTATTGATCCTCGGCTCAGATCTGGCCATCAAACAATTGGACCCTAATTATGCCTCATTTAACATAGACAATAATATCATTAAAGTGATGCCTGCAGTTAAGACTCTCGGGGTCTATCTTGACTCAGCGCTCAACTTCAAGAAACAAACTAACTCACTAGCATCCTCCACTGCATACACCTGTAAACGGATCCGAGCATGCAGACCATTCTTAACGGAAGCTAGTTGCATTACCCTAGCGAACGCACTCATCATATCCAAGCTGGATTACTGCAAGGCCCTATACACTGGCTCTAACAAATACATCCATGACAAGCTCCAAACGCTCCAAAACAACGCTATCAGAGCAGCCTTAAACATTCCTAACAGAATTCATATCTCCACCGCTAGGAAAAATATTCACTGGCTAAAAATCAAAGACAGGATTGCGCTCAAGACCTTATCCCTTACCTCCAAATGCCTCAACAACATAGCGCCCCCCTACCTGGTAAACAGAATCAACAAGAGAATCTCAAACCGACCCACCAGAATGACGAATGCCTACACATTAGTGGTGCCCAGATATAAAAAGAGCACAGTGGGCGGCTCCAGCTTCCCGGTCATAGCTGCTCAAACCTGGAACAAACTCCCCTTTGATCTCAGAATAGACCAACCCTACACTAGCTTCAGGCGTAAAGCCCTCACCTGGATTCGCTCCCTCGACACTTAGCCCGTCCACCTTACCGCCACTTTTCCCAGAGACTGCGGATGTGCATAACCAGATTACAGGTCGCTAGACTTCCTGCTCTATCTACATTTCTGTATTTTGTACTGCCTGTATATGCTTTCCTCTCATCTGT
Organism: Ambystoma mexicanum; assembly: GCF_040938575.1. NCBI lineage: Eukaryota > Metazoa > Chordata > Amphibia > Caudata > Ambystomatidae > Ambystoma > Ambystoma mexicanum. Next base: position 186,831,870 of record NC_090921.1, read on the forward strand.
ACAACCTTTTCTTGTATTGTAACTAAGTTCTCAAGTATCCTTGTACTGCCTGCGCCCAGTTACCCTCGCGGGTTTGGTTTCTCTGCGCTATACCAAATAAACAAACAAACAAACAAACAAACAATATTATTTTAAATACATTGTAACACAGACACATTAGTCCTTCACCTGTACTTTACGCACATTATATTGAGGAACACCTCCAAATGTACCATATGACTTTCGTGACAAAAAAACACAATTTTTTTGCTTCTTGCTGCCACATCCCATCCCATCCTCATCAACCCTCACCTCCCCAGACAGTATTTGATAAGTTTAACAAGTGCAATGTTGTGTTGTTTTATATGTGTTTGCAGCGATGTCCGCGGACACCAAAACACGGATCAAAGATGGCGGGCGCATCGGAACAATCTGACGCACTTCACACTCTTCACCATCCAATGAGCGAATGCGTCACATGTCCGCGGACATGACACAGCCGATTACCCAATCTTTATCTTGTCCGCGGAGCGAACAGGGAAGTGTGTCCGCGGAGCGGAAATAGATATCACACATTTCTTTAGACCTACTTTTTGATCGTTTAAAGAAAAACTACTGAACGGATTTTCACCAAATTTACAAAAGCACGCTTTCGGGACCAAACCGCTGCTCCTGCCGCAAACTTGGTTAAAATCCGTCCAGCGGTTTGAGCTGTAGCCGTGCGCAAAGTTTTACCCCCATTCAGTCTATGGGAAAAAAATAAATTTTGGCACCACCCCTATAACTTTGGGGGTGGTGCCAAAATTTAACCAAACCACACCAAACTTTGCAAATAAAATTCAGAATGGGCCATATACTTTTTCTGCAATGTTTCGTGAGGATTGGTCCAGTGGGAACGAAGTTATAAGCTGGCCAAAAAGTGCTCTTCCTATGGGATTAGCAACTTAACCATAACTATATATATATATATATATATATATATATATATATATATATATATATATATATATATATATATTATGTAATTAAACTGCAGTAGGTTAGTCATGTGTCTGCATAGACATCCTCCAAACTGTTGGGATATTTAAAGAACTAAAAAGGGACAACTATTTACTGTGTGATCCCTCCAACCATCGGGAGGGGGCAGGAGATGGGCCTTCCCCTTGCCGATAATTTTACATTGGTACGATGGCACCAACATATGTCAGCGCTGTCACTTTAAGTAACTGCCCACAAAAGAATAAATCGGCCATGCCCCAGGACTCAGTCCCATCTACCCCAGCTCTACTTTCACACCTCTAAATAAATACAGACATGCATACACACACACACACACACACACATGCAGATTCCCGCATCTCTCACCGTCAGACTCACATAGCCCCACATATATTAGCGCGAGCACACTCACTCACCCGCTCACACCTGTCATCCTTACACATACTCGCAGACACTCGCCCCTCTCACCCTCAGGTTTACACACACATGACCGTATACACAGTATTTTGCATACCCATCTTTCAGTACAGTCCCTCTGTTACTCCGCCCACATCCGGGGTCCCACAGGAACCACACATTGCTGGGACCAGGACATCACGTTCCAGAGGCTCGAGCATGCAGACAGAGTACACATTTGGGCTCTCAAATGGGATGCTCTGACACATCAAGATTACTGCGGATGCATTGACAGCTGGGCCAAGGGCTTTTGGATTTTCCCAGATGTGATATCAATTATCAAATTGAAAAAAGACATTGTAGCATTCTCACATGGGAAAAAGTATCCATATACGACTAATGAATACTATGAGGAAGCAGAAAAAAAACATCAATGCTCCTAATAACAACTTCTCTGCACGAGGCAGGCAATTTCAACCTAGGAATAGACCAAGACCAGGAAATTGGAATTTTTCAAGTGGAAGCTCAGACAAAAACTCGGGCAGATCCAACAGAACACTCTGTTTCGAAGACCAGGAACAGAACAGAGATGGAAAAATTCGGGGTTTTCAGGCCCCAAGAGGACGTGGCAGACCCAGAGGATGGTGGCAAGAGCAGTCTCCGAGGGTCATCAGGAATCGTGGAAGAGGATGGTACGAACAAAACCAACTTCAAGAGAAAGACAGAACGTGGATAAATCCCAGACAGAGTCCCTGGTCGTGAACCTTTCTAACCCAGTACTTATACAAGACCAGCTGAAAGTACTTGAGAAAGGGCTCTTATACGTACCTACTGCACCCCACGAACATTTTTAAACCAGAATTGAGCTTACTCAGCTCATGAGAAAAATTCGGTTGAAACAATATTTCTCCAAAAATACATAAGAGGGAGCACGAGATGTCACACAACTACACAACAAATCAACATTCTACCCCCTTCCACATGGAATAACAGCAATCATTGACCTTCGAAAAAATCATTTTGAAAAAACTCGAAGCCATTGAGAAGGACGAACATAAATACTTCAACAATATGACTAAGAAGGAGACATCAGCTCTGAATGAACTGAAAACCAATGACGAGATAATAATAAAATCTGCTGACAAAGGGGGTGCCATTGTCGTCATGAATAAAAAGGACTATGACAAGATGGTGAATACTTTGACTGAAGATGACAATACTTACCGGAAATTGGGCAGTGATCCAACAGAAAGATTAAGAAACTTGATCAACCCCATTATAGAAGAAGCAGTGGCAGAAGGCCACATTAGTGCAAAAGCAGCAGATTTTTTGAGTCCTAAACATCCCAGATGCCCAGCCTTCTACGTACTCCTGAAAATTCACAAAGGGACCACTCCACCACCAGGTAGACCGATAGTGTCGGGTATCGGTTCTATATTGGAACCTCTGGCACAATTTGCCAACTTTTTCCTACAAAACGAGGTGCCCAAAATGCGATCTTACACCAAGGACACCACATCAGTCCTCACATACCTTAAGAACCTACATCTGGCCAATCCAGACATCCTGATTGTAACTATGGATATAGAATCACTATACTCTAGGATCCCTCAACAAGAGACCCTGAGAGTAGTTGAAAGGGTCCTAGTAGAGAAGACAGGTACCTTAGACATGCCCATAAACCTCATTTCACAGTTAGTGGAAATTGCACTCACTAAGAACTTTTTTCTCAAAGAAGACACATACTATGAACAAATACCTGGGACAAACCTTTATGTCGCATCCTTTGAAGAGAAATACATTTATCCCGAAAAGAATCAATTTTTGAAGAACATTATAAGTTGGCGTTGTTATATTCACGACATCTTCAAGTTATTTGAGGGAGATCAAAACACCTTAACTGACTTCATCACATGGATTAATGGACTGGATCAATTTCTGAAATTTACCCATGAGGCGAGCAAAACCGAAGCCACGTTCCTTGACCTCACAATTAAAAGAACAGGACAGACCTTCGAAACCACTGTGTTTCGCAAAACTACAGACAGGAACTCCCTCTTGGAATATACTAGCTTCCATCAAAGGACCCTCAAAGAGAACCTGCCTTTCGGACAATTCCTCCGCTTTAGGAGGAATTGTACCACCAAAATGGAATATGACATACAGACTGAAACACTCACATCCAACTTGAGGGAAAGGAACTACCCCAACAAAATCATAAAACAAGCATGCAAGAGGGCCAGAAACATCCCTAGAGAAGTAACCCTCACACAACATGGAAAAAAGGAAAGGGGATCAGATGTCATCACAGCAGTTTTTAGCTCTCCAGTAATTAACCTTCTCAAAAAAGAAATTAAAAAATCCTGGCACCTTTTGAATGTTGATGACCACAATTTACCAGCACCACTCTTTGCCATCAAAAGAAGAAAAAACTTCAGAGACAGCCTAGTACATACATACCAAGAAACCAATCCTCCTGAAACAAATACCCTTTCGAATGCACCAAGACCGCTTGGACATGCTCCCTGCGGAGTGTGTCAATTTACAAAACGCACCACCACAGTAGATATTGGCTGGAAATATCCGTGGGAACAGAGGACTTTCACAAATTGCAATACTACAAATGCAGTATACCTGATTCACTGTCCATGTAATATGAGATATATCGGAATGACAAAAGGTACAGATCCAGTATCAGGACCAAACGATGCACTGCCCCTCTAGTTGAGCATTACATGACAAAGGGTCATTCTGAAAATGATTTGACATGGACTATCCTAGAGAAAGTCACTGTACCAAAAAGAGGCGGCAATTTAGCTGCGTTGTTGTTAAGACGAGAACAAATGTGGATTTTTAGGCTTCAAAGTCACAAGACTGGCGTTAGCGAAGAAATATGTTGGCAAACGTTAGCTGTGCAGTAAGCTGTAAGACCCAGACACACGAGGCGTAACCGGTACCAGCATCCAGCTATACAAGGATATCAATCTATTTAACAATTATATCAATTAACCTGATTAGTCCACCCGCCTTAATTCATAATTTCCAGTGCGGATCAGACTGCTGCACATCACCCAGCACTAGCAAATCATCCAGTGCTGTATTACTTGGCGGGACATCTAAAGCCCAATTGGGGCATCAACACACGTATTCAAAACAGTCACTCGTACACATCGTACTTGTGACTACACAAACAGTGGTAATCTTTGGTAGAATATCCACATAACAGTGGGCTCCTTGCTGGTCCATCCAAGGCAGAACTACATCTCCCGGCGAGCATTCGGCTTATTTTTAGTTCCCGGGACCCATATTTCTCAATAGACTGCAAGCAGAATTGTAGTCCACAGCTATACTTTATTATGCTAGAATGCTCACACAAATACGGGACATCAGGCTCTGCATTTTCCACATAATAATGTGTGACTGAACCATGCCCACACACTAGAACGGAACCACATTCTGAGCATACACGGGTACTCCCTGCCACAATGGGACTGTGAAGGTACAACACCACAACCCCCAGCAGCCCCGGCGACACCTGTAGTTCTCGCGCTGCACGTGACCACGCGCATGGGAACTAACAGTACACCTCCTGCCAGAAGACTGCAATCCCCACCATGCCTTGGGGTATTGGCAGTCGCCCCACCTCAAGTGACCACGCGAGGCTGTCCTAAGAAATACAGGCTCAACACAACATGGCGGCCATGATCGCCGACTGATTGCAGACGGTCCGTTTCATTTGGGGGAGAACACGAAGAAAAACTAAGGTAAGGAAGAGCAGGGGCACCGCGAAATCAACATAACACGTGGCCTAAATGCCGATAGCATTGCAAACAGCACGCGGATTTATGTGACTTAAGAGCACAGTCACAACAATCCCGCCTTCACTCTGATATAGCAATGTTAAATATGCATAGTATACCACACTACTCATTAACCCTTCTAATTGTTTATGAATTGCATAATGGTATAGAGTACAACCAGTACTGACCCCACATGGTCTCCTCTCCACAGTGCCATTTATCACCAGAGCATGACGAGGACTGGACGCAATTGAGACGCCAGTACTTAGAAAAAGAATCCATACAGCCTGACAGGATGGGACCCGAACCCTGCAGGTATTTTACCCTATTTTAACCCAATGCAGAAATTACTCATATGTGGTAGTACCTGGTGTATCTGAAACACTATGAGTACACAAAATGACAAATGAGAATATCTTTTGTAGGCTGTCCACGCAGGAAGTCACCAAGTACGCAGGTGAAACCAGCAAGGTTACCAGCATCACTAAAGAGAATCCAGTGAGACAACAGGTAATACCTGAAGATGGTGGCTAGTTATCAGCTCCGCTGAAACCGTTTGACAACTTTAAGAGTTGACAGGCTGATGCCCTCAACTCCGAGACCCTACATACACTGGAGGATAGGGCTCGAGTAATCACACATCATTTTAACCTTATCCAACAGTAAAAGTACACATACTGATAGATAAGAACAACATTTTTTCAGTTGTATTCGGCCATTCGGCTGCAGCAGTTTTTTAACCATAAGACACACAGACTGGGGGCGTAAAAATAAAAAAGAGAACCGACCTCCAAGAAATGTGCACATAATCAATTAGCTTTAAGAAAACAGTGAGAGAGCTTAGGGCAAGGATCTCTACACCCATTTTGCAGGCGGTACACCATCGCCAACCTAGGGATGGTTGTACCACACCATGGGGGTACGAGATATCTGAACACCGGGCCAGAGGGCTATCAATAGGGACTTAGACCCAGGAATAATTTATTTTAATGAAATAACTACTGTCTGTTTTGTGTTACACACGTTGGGGCATAGACAAGTAGTGGAAGCCCATTGACTTCTACTATTGGGATCAGTGATATCAATAATTACATTATTTGCCAGATCACAATTCCGGGAAAATCCGGCCCAATTCCAGCACTGCCAGTACTCTTAATCGTGCAATATGCAAAAAGCCTTACACACTCATTGGTGTAATAGAAAACAGTGTGGCTGCATATGTGATAAAAAACAACCGCTCGTCTACCCATCAGCTGTGATTTTCTAACACCAGAAAAGTAAACTGAATGCCATCCTTCAAGGTTTAGTGGGCAGTGGACCTTGCCCTTGGCATGGCCATTGATGGTGTATTGTTTTGAATGGACTCACTGCAGATAACGTCAGCAATCGACACTTCTACCCTCTTTAAGTTGATTTAAAGTCCTGGTATTCAAATGTTATCTTGTGCCTCACTTGACGAAAACCATTATGCCCAGCCTAGTTTGACCAGTTGGCATTATATAACCATAACCCCAAAACTCCTTCTTGGGGTAGTCTATTTAAATTCCGCCCATTTGTTGCTGGTCCTCTTGGTCGACTCCTCCCCACGGTCCCCAGTGAAACACAACGATAACTATATTGACACAATTAATGGGCAACATTGCGAGTGGAATAAAAAGCGAGTTAAAACCTTGACAGAGAGACTCAGGTTAGGAGGGCCAGGCTGACAAACCACCCCCCTCACCCGCCCCAAAAAATGCTTTGGTGCAGCATAGGTTGCAGGAGTGCACGGGCAGCAGAAGTGCAAGAAAGGTTCCTACAGAATAGGTGCAGAAGTGCCAGAGAGATATTTCCTTCCAATCTGGAGCTCAGATTCTGAGGTGGGTTGTAGATTCCAAAAGCATTTGCCACTTTGCACCTCGATTTCCCTGTTTGTCAGCCAATTCACTCATTTGAATTCTGCCAGGGAAGCCCTTCATCCTTCACAGTTTCATAAATTGAGTACTTTGAAGCTCCTCCTCCTCTTCCCTAACCTCTCAACAGCCAAGCTACGTTGAATTTAATGCCAAGACAACTCTGCACAGAGCAAGATCACCTAGTCCTCACAATACTTCTCAAACACTCGCTGTTTTTGAGACCACAAACAAACTAGAAAGACACCCTCTAAAGATCGGACCAATCAACAACTTTTAGCTACGACCCTAAACACCACTGGAACCACTTAGGCAAACCAGCGTGAACATCCATCTCCCAAAGGACAAGAGAGAGGGATTGAGATTAGGATTTACACAGTGAGATTGGAGCTGTTGGCAGATGAAGGGGGCGAGAGGGTGGAGGACACAAGGATGGTTTGCCTCAATGGTCCTTTCTCATGTGTTGCTGACTTCCAATGCTTTGTTATGGCTTCCATGCCTTGCCATGCCATGTTAGGATCTGCTGTACTTGACTTCAAGATTGTCTGAGCAACACACCACCCCGCCGATAGAAGTCTCTGGCTGCTCACCATTCTAAAAAGCTCAGACCATGTGTACTGTGATGAATCAAGGGTATTCGTCCCTTCTCTCCAAGGGGGAGCACCCCCTTTGAGGCTAGGGAGGTGGGTGTGCTCTGCAAAAGCCTCCCCCGGGGTATGGGCAATTGGGACCTCTATGGGAGTGACACCCCCTTAGGGGACAAGGACTCCCTTTCCGATATTACACTCCCTAAGGCCAATACTCTATCTTCCTATATGGTTTGCTTTGTATAAAGACTGTTCTGTCATCCTTATGATGGACTACTGAGAATCTGGAAACAAAAGCGCAATATTGAGAAGAAGGAAATGTCTCCTTAAATAGAGACATGCACACCCCTAGGACGGGTGAATTTTACAACGCGAGAGAGCTGGATATGCAGGGGAAGCCCCTTACATGGTGAGGCTTTGCCGAGGTGGAGCAAAAGGAAGCTGCAGGACCCCAGAGAGAGACACTGGTAATCCGACTAGGGCAGCAACGGGAGAACCATTGCCGTTACGGGAAGCTGCAAACCATGCAAGGTGGTGGCATGACCACATCGACAGCATGGTGGGTGAAAGGCCCAGCGAACAACGCAGAAACCCAAGGTGCTTAAAGCAGTGACTGCTTCCTACTGGCTGCGTATGCAGGCAGCCTCTGAGATCTAAGAATCCAAGGACCAGAGAGTGAGCCAGGACAAGAGGGATTCCACTGCAGGCACTGAGAAGTGTCATAGAGGAACCAAGTACCCGAGAGTGTGATGAGCTTTGAGAGAGTCCTCTACAATGAAGCGTGAGACCAAGCCGCAAAAGTGAGAAGCTGAGTACCCGAAAACGTGCCTGTGATATTCTCCTATGAGGAAAAAGGGACCGGGGAGAATGGGGGAGGTGGGAGGCCGCCGAAGCAAAGTAGTGGGAGGGGAAAGGACTCTCGAAATCGTAGCTCGGAATGTCAAACAGTAAACGAACATTGGAGAAGTGACAAAACCATACAGAGTGTGACAAACAACGATGGTTGGGAAATATATAAAAAGATGAAAGAAATGCCCTAGCAAGAAGGGGGAAATCTCCAGAGAAGGAGACCACAAGAACTAACGCTGCCAAGGGAACAGGGCCTTAGAAGAGACAAAAAGAAGCCCAGAGAAGGGAATTAGTGATTTGAACAAGGCAAAACTGAATAGTGGAAAGATTGAGCCACAAGGATATAAGCAATATCTAAGTGAAAGTAAGAGAGCCGAGAGATATCCCAAGCAACACTATCGTAATGCTCATTAGAAGGAGACTACAAGACCCATAAGCATATGCGAAGAACTACTCAAACTTATAAGGCAAATATCAAGAGACTAGCAGACCAAATAACTGTGGAAAATCAATATTCTAAAAATAAAGACATTTATACATTAAGCAAACAAAGAAATAAGACGTCAATAGAAAGAGGAAACCTCTTTGAGAACGACCAGGAGACATTCTTTTGTATTTGAGTTTTTCTTATTAGTGGTAGGGTCATGTAGAGTTAGGTTTGGTACTGCAGACTATTACTTTTGTCTTCCTGACAGCAGACAAGCTCATTTAGTTAATTTAGATAGGTAGGGTGTTCCCTCTAGTTGTAGGGAGAGATAGGCCTTACCATGTAATGTCATTAAAAACCTATCTGACTCCTTCTGATGCGTCTCAGTACAATACACAATAAGCATACCAACTAAGCCACCCATACATGGCAAGTGAACAACCCCCAACAGACATCAGAATGCTACACTCTACAGTCAATTTACATGTCACAGTTCTGCCGAATGCTTGCTTGCACAACGGGCACACAAGGCTTCCCTCTGCACAGAAATCCCTCTATGTTGTCGACACAGAACAACTTAAACCTGACCGACATGCAGCGCTCATATTAGTTCCAGGCTGCACACCTCAACACAACAACAACGCTATCTTGCATGCTCCCTTTCTGCCTACTAGCTTAATCCCATCCTATCTCTCAAATCTGCCAGAATGCCTGAAGACCGTGCACATAGCAGAGGAGCATGATATGGATCCCATTAACATGATGTAATAGCCATCATGGACCTGTGCACCAAGACAGGACAGAGCACCAACCACACAAAACAGAATGAAGTAGAGATGGGATCCACTTGGGCCAGACTCACTGACATGTACAACACGCCTGTGCACAATGCCTAACGCGAGAGCAGATTGTAGATCTGACCCAGTCTCCCCAACAGATATAAGACACCAACATCACCCCACAATTATCATAAAATAGAACTCATAACAATAACATCACTTTACCCGATTGAGCTTTTAGGGCCCTTTGGGTCAACACGCATGCAGTGGATGGGATATAGAATAACTCTGACACCAAATAATCGAACCAAAATAGGAAGATGGCAAAGTATATCTGTTTTGATATCAATTATCTAAAACAGGGAGTTACAATGGACATCCACGGACATCGCACAAGCTTTCTCGTACATTTCATTAAAAATCACACCTTTATACTAAAAAAACATCATACGTGACATCATTCTACGTGGCAACTAAGAAAAACCTAAATGGGATTGTGATAGGGTCAAGGGGAACCTCTAAGTATACTTTCTCTATGGGGTTGGGTTGTGATTGGGTCTCTACTGTCAGGTGGAAAACTTGTGCCCCCCTCTAGTGCAAGTCACCTACAACACTATGAAGTAAACGTCTTATCATTGACTTTCTTTTTTTTATTATTTGTTTGGCTGATATTCAACCTTTCAAATATTTAATATAAAACAACATAAGAAAGAAAGAAAGAGGAAGAGTTATTTTGAGTCTGTCAATACATGACAATTTAAGATTCAATACATTTCATCTTCAACACATGAACAAAGAAAAATATATTACACCTCTTTATACTTGCAACAATTCCATATTAATGGAAGATAGTAGATATAAATTTAACTAAAGCAATAAAAATCGCTGAGCGTTCACTATTAATTGCTAGGCCCCAAATTTCTTCCTCAGTGCGAAAGCAATAAAGCGGTAGAAAATTTTTAAAATAGATTTGCCGTAGTGTCTCTAATGCAGAACATGACACTACTAGGTGTTTAAGGGTTTCAATACAGTTATTATCATTACAAAACCGACACCATTTGCTTTGCGTTAGGTTCTTATCGCGTCTGGACAGAATTTCATATGTAGGATGAAGATTTAAGCGCATTCTTAGCATCTGGGCTCGTACAAAATGTGAAGGACATTTTTGTAGATACTTTTCCATTATACCCAATTTTTTGGGATAAAAGATAGTCCAAGAAAAATCAACTAGGTTTTTACACAGATCTTGGGTCAGAATCCAATCATATAAGAACAATGTTTTCTTCGCTTTAGTTGGATTTGAAATTAGCATTTGCAAGGAAATATTAGCTTCGGTAAGTATGTTAATCACATATTGGAGCCAAACTTTTGGAAATCTGTCAGCAGAAGTTAGCAAGTAGTACGCAATAGTGTTCAACACATTTTTCTGGGAGACACCTATCAGACACTTTCTAAAAAAACAACACATTTTCCATAGGACATGACAATAAATCGAATTAGAGCCCATTTCTAGTCTCAACAATGCCGTCGGTGTGCAATTTGGTAATTTGAAAACCGACTTCCAAAATGTGCCTTCATACTTATCCCAATATTTTCTTGATTGTGGTAATTGGGAGTCAGCCCCATAAGCTATTATGGGAATTACTTTTTGTTTGTAAAAAAGCAACACATGATTAGTTGTGAATTTCCCATATTTTCGCAGGATAATAGAGGCTTGTGAGGCTAAAGATTGAATTTTTGCTTTTAGGATGGACGGTTGTAACAGAGGCACCGGGCTTCCAGCAAAGTGTAGACCTAGATATTTGTAAGTGTTAACTAAGCAAAGGTTTTCATTGTTTAGTATCCATTTGCATCGTTTAAATTTTTCCTTAGCATTATTTTTTTGACAGATCACCACCTGCGTTTTTTCTGTGTTAATTATCAAATTATTCACTCTGCTATAGTTTTCAAGACATTGAATCAAGTTCTGGAGGCCTCTAGGAGTTTGTGATACCAATACTAAATCATCAGCATAGAGGATCCATTGGATTCTTTGGGATCCTAATTTAGGAGCATCACTTTCTATTTCCTCAAAACCCGTTCCTAGATCTAAAAGGAACAGATTGAAGAGCGTTGAGGCTAAAATGCAACCTTGTTTAACGCCTCTTTCCGATTTTACTCTCCTGGACAATAATCCTTCTGTGGATAATCTAATCTGAATCGTTGTATTCGAATGAAGTTCTTCAATAATTCGTAATAGTGAATGAGGACAACCGTACCTTCTAAGTTTAGAGAATAACAGACTTCTGTCAACAGAATCAAAGGCACCACGAAAGTCCACAAATGCCATATAAAGATTTTGGTTACAATTGATATATTTAGTTCTTAGCAGATTGAGGATAAGCATGTTCGGTGTCGTGCCAAGACCTGAAACAAACCTAGTTTGGAAAGGGTCACGCATGTTAACTAAATTCATCCATGTGTTCAGTTCTTTTAGAACAATCCTGGTGTATATTTTGCCCGGCGCATCAAGCAGCGCAATGGGTCTATAACTTTCAGGTTTCTCTCGGTTGCCTTTTTTGTACAATGGAACTATGATGGAATGTTTCCAGGAGCTAGGTAAGATTTGAGAATAATTAATTTGCTGAAATAAAGAGAGTAGAATATTAGACCACAATTCTGGGTTTTGTTTGAAGATGTAATTAGACAACCCATCAGGCCCTGGTGCTCTTGAAGCGCTTATTGTTTGAATGTAATACAGAATGTCAGTTCTCTCTATTTTAAGAAAAAAAGGATTGGCCTTAGTTTGGGTGGATACTTGGCTATCTTGATTAGGAGACGCAAGAATTCTCTGGAAGTATTCGACCCATGTAGATTCAGAGACCTGTTGAATTTGTTTACAGTGTTGTGGAATTTTAAGGATGAATCATTTATGGCTTTCCATATACACGAGGTGTTCTTATCTTTTATAAGTTCCAACATGTGTTCTCCATATGTTTGTAGCATCTGAGCTTTATGGTGCCGAATCCAATTTTTGTAGTTCGTTTTTAACTGTTTAAGTTTTTGGAAGCGAACACATATTGGTAGAAGCATAGCTTCTCGCTTTGCTTTTCTAAAAGATGCTTTCTTATCCTTGATTTTACAATCGAACACATGGAATCGCGTCTTATAGAATCTCGGCTTGTTGTAAGTTTGAGTCATCTTTTGTAGAATGTCATAATACGCTGAGCTCGGAACGATGCTACTATGAGTACTGTCAAAGGCAGATTCCAACATCATACCGAATTGAGTGATGGTGTCTGTTGTCCAACGTACTCTATTAACACCGTTATTTGTCGTTATAGAATGATCCCATTTTATTTCACTAATCGGTAGTTGTCAATGAGGTACCATCCATTGCAAGCATAGCAAGTTATGATCGCTATTTTGAGTTTGATTAATTTTGAATTCAGGTGAGAGCAAGGATAGTGTGTCATTAACATAAATATAGTCAATGATTCCACTGCTACCTCCTTGCGACCATGTGTTTTGTGGAGGTTGATCTTTAGGTCCTAACCCATTCATCATCAGGAAACCTCTTGATTTCATGAGATGGTTCCATAAGATTCTCCGATTTTGCTCAGATACTTTCAATTTTGTAACACAGTGAAGATTTAAATCACCTGCTACAATAATATGTGATATTTTAGGTACAACAGTTAAATAATCCAGTAGTGTTGATACAGCAAAAACAAATTCTGAATCATCAGTTTTAAGAGGATTCCAATAAAGGTTAACCAGAGCATACAAGACGGAATTGATAGACGCAATAGTTAATTGAGAAAAAGGATTTCGAGAGTATTTGTATATAATGGTTATGTTTGCACTGCTTTTGATGGCAGTCAACAGGCCACACATGGGACGGCCTCTTTGATTTTTAAGAGCTAACGTGGTATGGAGTTCATGATTGTCCCATAAAATTTGTTTTGTAATCCAGGTTTCCTGTAACATTACGATGTCAAACTCCAAAAGTGATTTATCATTGTTTCCCAATAGATGACCAAAACCACGTGTGTTCCAGGAAACAAGGGATATAACAGTTTTCACGTTCTCTTGCTCTAGTTAACTTTCATTGATTTTACAATGGCATTTACATTTCTGACTTATAGCACGGTTCGAATCATGATTGTCAACATCACTGCACCAAGTAACATTCTTTTTAACACTTTCTTTGGCAGAAGGACTGTACTCGGTCTCTCTTTGCGATTCACACATTACCAGAAAGCCCATGGTAAATAGGACCTCCCTTGCCTGCCAAACTAAATTTTTGATTACTCTTGATCGAAACCATAGTCTGACTATACTCTGTTGTTTAGACATTATGAATTCAACTTGTTCAATGTCATAACTAATTACATCGTTCAAGGAATCTATGTCAAAGAATATTTCTAAAATACTTTGACGGTTTAGTGTGTATTGAGGGTATGGATTTGGACGACAACTCAATACCAGTGATCCTAGATTGGGATGACTGGGTTTGGGTTGTAATTTTTCTTGAAAAGTAGACGCGTTGTGGTTCGATAATATCGAAGGCCGAGTACTTGTTTCACCATTATTTTTTGTTGGCAGAAGTGCTTTGACCATTTGAGCTATTTCCGATTCATGTTTTTCCTTACAATTGGAGGCAGAGAGCTTGCCATCCATGTGAGCACCAGAACATGGGGATTTGGTATTTTTGGGATCAGTGTTTGTAGATTTTCCAACACCACCCTTATCTGGTCGATCACTCATAGCTTGAAGCTCACAAGATGTCAAGGACAAAATGGGTGTGTTTGTGAATGCAGGGGTTGTGAGGTTTCTTTGAGCTGGGCATTGAGCCATGTAAGCGTCCACTGCTTTCCTAATCTCATTGCAGCGAGTTACAGCATTGTTCATTGAGTTATTTGCCAGGTGACTCAACTGTTCAGCTGTTGAAGACGCTGGGGCTGCTTTTGGTGTGGTTTCTTTGTGCAAACTTGCATGAGAATCTACTGCCTTAATCAGTTCGTCAAGAGGCTCGTAATGAGTTGCTTTCTGTTTGAAAAGTGAAGCAACAATAGTTTGTTGTTTACGAGTTTGTGCTAATAACTGATATTTTTTTGCTACAGCAGAAGAAGCTGCTTGAGCACTTGTATTAGGTACTTTAAGTTGTTTAATGAACTGCTTGGAAGCGGCAGTCATTGGCTGTTTGGAGCCCTTGATGTTTTTAGATTTTTTAATCGCTCTGTTTGGTACTTTTTTAGCGCTTATTTGCTTTATAGGATGTTCCTTTTTAGAAAAGATAGTGTAAACATCACTATCTTCTGTATTTGGAAGGGTCTTATTCCTTTGTTTGTCCAGTAGGACCAAGTCTACTGTAGCATTACTAACTTGGTCAACGATGATGTTTGGAAAGCAAGGGAGTACTGGAGTCCATAAACTAGTATCAGGGCAAAATTTAGCATTCACTTCAGAAACGGATGATGCAGCCGAAGCAGCCATTGTTGGGTGTTTTATTGCTTTTGGATCAGTGCTTGTTACGACATTATGCATTACAAGTGCAGCATCTTGTTTGGTTTGCCAAGATACCACTAAGTTAAGTAAATCAGTTTGGGTCTTTATCTTATCATTCAAAGTGTCAAATAGTTTAAGCAGGATGTTCATTGTCGTTTGCATAGCTTCAAACGATATGACGACTGCCCTAGACACGCCCTCTTGCACTGGATGACTTTGTGATTCAGTTTGCCTACGGGGTGTAGGATTTATAAATGAGGAGGATGACACACGTTGATTCTGGTAGGTAATTGCAGAGATGTTAGGTGAAAAAAATAATTTTTCTTCTAACACGTGATTGGAAGTATCAATCTTGGAGTTTACTAAGTCAATTGTCATTGGCACATCATTATGGGAGGGAGAAGAACAGCTACCCATAGCAGCGCTGGTATGAGGTCTAGATACCCCTCTCAAAACAGTACTGTCTGATAAGGAGATGTCACCTCCTGTTATTTCTATCACAGCATCTTCATCAAAACCTTCAATGACTTTGTCATCAATCAAACCACTAATAGTGTTCACAATCGGTATGGATGTTTGAAAAGCAGTACCAGTACTAGTGGGAACAGCAGGAAAACAAAAGGATCGGATATCTGATGTGTTACCAACAGGAACCTTCTTGTTAGCACGCCTTCTGCTCCCAGGTACTAATCTGGGTGTGGAGCATGCAGGAGCAATGCTAGGAGCAGTATTGGTATTAGTGGAGGTTTCACTCATTTTTGTTTTTTCATGTTCGCGTTCAATTCTCCAAACATTAGGAAGCAGTGGCATTCCAGTGCTTAATGTGTACATGTGTCTCATGTTTGGGGGGTAAGGATCTAATACGCCCAAGGAAATGAGATTGTTTTCACAAATCTTTCAGGCTTGAATAATTGAAAAGCCGACTTACTTATGGTGATTCCCGAAAGTTGAAACCAAATTAGGGACGCTCCGGCGCTTCGCCGCGCGCCGCGAACAGCAAACAGTACTTTCAAGTACTTCCGCGGTGCGCGCGCGAATGCGCAGGAGCAGCAATATTTATGCCGCCCACCCACAGATTGAGGGGGCGGGATCAAATTCAGTCAGGAGCCTAGAGACACAAAAAAGGGACACTGTGTGAGATAGAAATGCAATGGTAGGGTGCAAGGCAAGGCAAGTCTCCGTGACTTTCCGTGTCTTTCAGTGTCTTTAGGTAGTTCAAGTTGGAATAAAGTTGCTTAGGCTTACTTTTCTTAAAGCGGTAGGTACAAACGAGTGTCACTGCAAAATAATTCCTCCAGCCGATGAAGCTGGTCAAGTCCCAGGAAAACGCTGTCAGTAAAACGCTGATAATGCAAGTAGCAGTAGCAGCAGAAACTCGAGCAGCAGGCAGAGACAGCAAACAGTACTTTCAAGTACTTCCGCGGTGCGCGCGCGAATGCGCAGGAGCAGCAATATTTATGCCGCCCACCCACAGATTGAGGGGGCGGGATCAAATTCAGTCAGGAGCTTTTCTTAAAGCGGTAGGTACAAACGAGTGTCACTGCAAAATAATTCCTCCAGCCGATGAAGCTGGTCAAGTCCCAGGAAAACGCTGTCAGTAAAACGCTGATAATGCAAGTAGCAGTAGCAGCAGAAACTCGAGCAGCAGGCAGAGACAGCAAACAGTACTTTCAAGCTATAAGCCCTTCATTATATGGCCATCTACAATTGGTTGGCACACTGTTGCCATGTCTGCAACATTCGGTTCAGTTAGCAGCACGGAAGCTCATACCCGGGTGCTAGAAAGTGGACATGACTTTGGCTACCCACCCAATTAGCACAAAGTCTCTCATCACCCATGCCTTCTGCCATACAGATTGCCTTTGAACTTAACTTTGCAGTGTATTCTCATCTCTGGGAATATAAGGGAGTGCGAGCATGCACTATCGCTTGTTCTAGAATTCTTTTTCCATCCTTGGCTCACGTGACAAGAGACCACGTTTTAGTCCACTTTGCAGCAATTAAATGTTTTAAATGAATCAAACTTGACACACATGGTGCTCTTTCTTTGCACCTTATCAAGGAACGATTCAGCTTTGCATGTTTTACTGCCTTGAAAATAGATAACTGGCCTTGGCTTGCTTCAACTTTGGTATCAGGCCAGACAGCCTCACCATTCAAGTCCGCCATCCCAGATAATTTCTTTGCTGCGACACAGCTCTCGATCCTTCTTTCTCCGTAGGTTTGAGCGTACTAATTCATGACCCCGATGTCCAGCTTTTATACAATGGCGGCTTTGCCTGCAGTCTATTCACTACGTATAGCCAGCTTCTAAGGTCACTTAGTCTACTCGCGTTGCTGCATCTGTACAATTATTAAACGGCTTGCATTTTCTACAGTGCATCACACATGCACAATCTACTTTTCGCATATAAAAGTTTACTATATTCTTTACTTTGTCATCAGTTTCTATAAGGTCCATATGTTTTCTTCAGCCAGCCTTCTCAGGGTGTCCCTTCTTGTTTCTTGTGGCGTCACTTGCTCCTTTTTCATTCTTTCTCACATTCCTTCAGGGAGTTCCTCCCTCAGATTGTCATCTCTATGAGCATACATCTGGTATGGTTTTCTCGGTGGATACCTTTTCTCGAATATTCGTCGTGGTATGGTCACAACTGCTGGTGTCAAGCATGGCACAATTTCATGCTCCCAACATACCGGAAAGAGGGGGGTGGGACTTCCTGCAGGGGCATTCAACTGCTCCTCTACACGATGGATACGGGACATCTGCTTTCAGCCCAATGGCAGAGAAAGTCTACTGGTTCCATTTAGACCTGAGATTTAAAAAACAACATGATTCCTCAAAAGCCTCAAATCCCCTCTACCTTCTCAAACTTACTGACTCACCTTTCAATACAGAAGCGCTCTTACACTACACATACTGAACACAACACACACATGGCAGCTGTATGCAAGCTAGCACCAACAACAGGAATGTTGGCGGAGTCCCTCAGCGGCCATTGTATTATCCGCTACATCTTAAATACCGCAACCCACAGTATCAGCTCCACCAGTGTCCTGCCGCTGCCATTAAATGGGTCTGGAGTTTCCAGGATTTTCCCTTCTGAATCACGTGTTTCTGCAGCAAACATCATATACCACCACATGTGACATGGGTACTTCCAGCCTTCACTCCCCAAAAGCCCCTGGTCTACATCTGCCTCTCCCTCTACCCCAGTAAGCAGCCCACACACTTTTGGCACAACCATTTGCCACAAGGCCAGAAATAAAATGATGGAAGTGCGCTTGATTAAATTACCACACAAATAGGTAGTAATAACACTATCATAGCGCTTAGAAGAGTACGGTATATGCTATGAAATAGAAGATAAAAATGTGATATTATTGTACAAACCTTGTTTTTTGTTTTTAATGTAAGTGCATATGGCTGAAATCAAGCCTTTTGCAATGACAAAGATACAATAATTCATGCGCAAAACCACATAACAAAACAAAATAGATCAAAAACACAAGAAAATAGAAAACACCTAGTAAAAATGGTTCCATGTCTTAAAATCGCAGCAAAAACGGCCATGAATACAAAATATTGCGGCAAGAATGCTGTGGTCTTTCCACCACAATCAGACACCCCTGCAACTCCCAGACCCCTTAAATGGTATAATGGGGTACACCTTTACCGGGTCAAACCACAGCATTTTTGCCGCGATTTTATTTTATGGCCGACATTTTTGCCGCAATTTTATTACCTGATACCATAAAAATTAGATGCGGCACAATGCTATGGGTTATTTGTATACCAAAAGCTGGTTCCAGGCACTGGGCGAGCACTTTAAGGAAGACCACTCAACTGCTGCGTTGGAGATGAAATTGTACCTTACGGTGCTTTGGCTTGGACCCGATTAAGAAGAAAAGAGAGCCTTGGATGTGAATTTTTCATTACTGTATTTAAAATTATAGCAACATATGCTGAAAAGTTATATGTTCAGCGGAAAGTACACATTAAAGCCCTTGTATTTCGATTGATTGGGCCGCTTTGAAAACATTGAAGGTGGGCTACATTGTGGGGGTGTATATTCACTGCATCCAGACATTGTAGGTTTGCTTGAGCATATTCTGAGCTTGCGTAATGAGGCATTTTTACTACATACAAACAGCGTGGGATGATATGCTCACTTAATCCAAGGGTATCAGGTAATAATGTCCCCATACATAATGTCCCCATACATAATGTCCCCATACATAATGTCCCCATACATAAAGTCCCCATACATAATGTCGATGTGAAAAGCCATTGGCAACATTATATACAGTGACATTATGTATGGGCACGGGTTGCAGGGATGTCCACTGCTCCCATTTTTAAAAAAAATACAAAAAACAGGGGTTGCGGGAGTGTCCCCCGCATGCTCAATGTAATAATGGCTCAGCAAAAAACGGCGGCTTTTTTGTCAGGGGACATTTTTGCAGGAACATTATTACATGGAACCAATCCAAGTAGGCCTGATTTGTTTGTGCCACCGTAGTTGTATTTGTACCCCTTCAAATGACCTCTCCCCAGTGATGGAAGTGTACGGAGTAGGAAGGAAAGGAGCAACGTGCAACACATTTTCCAAGGGTTGCAGCCATGTGGGTTGACGGCCACTTGAGATGAAATAGATTTCAGTTCAGCTGTAACTGATATTGGCAGTAAAGAGGAGAGGTTTGCTTTAGCTTCATAAAGAACAGTCCCGGAAGGGTGAACATTTTTGCACAAATCAGTGAAGCTGTTAACAGTAAAAGATAAAAGTAGTGGCACAGCGCTCCTGACCGTTCCGCTCACTTCGACCACTGCATTGATTTCATGAGCCGCAGCCGCTGTTGAGAGTCTAACTCTCCTGAATATGACACAGATGCTGGCACTGCCTCGGCAAGGGGCACTCTGCTGGTATACAAGGATTTAGCACGGCTGCCACATTTTTTTGGGAAATCCTGCTACTGGAAAACTGCGAGCTGGCAACATTGCAGACCTGGCGGGTGCTCGTGGTTCGGGCATCATTTTTTAAGCCTCTGATTTTATTCTTTCCTTCCTTGAGATGTTCTGCAAACCCAGCAGTATGAATTTGAAAGCCGTCTTGGGGTGTAAAGCTTCTGGTCTGCATCTGGCTTGTGGGGCCGGTAGGCTCCTGCGGTTGGGGAGAGAGAGGCCATAGGTTTCTCCTGCGACTCCCCCCAGGCAAATGACAGGGGTCAATGGAGAGTGTCCCCGGAGTCCCACTGGCTCAGAGAGACCCCCAGCCGCCCTCTGAATCATCTCCTTGGAGGTCCCCAGGATTAGGCTGGGGACTTGGTTACACCTTGCACATACCACTGCCTCAGGAGCAACATCTACTCGGCAAAAAAAGCCAAGCCTTTACAGCCACAATATCGGCAGCAGTTTCCCAGTTAGGAAAATCCCAATCGGCAGAGTCCATTCAGCCATCATAGGTGTAGGATATGCGAGGGCCTATCATTCCAGTGTATATACGCATGAGGAATTGTGCTTGAAGCACCTTTTAAAAGGTGGTTTTGTTAGCCGGTCAGATAGCACCGCGAGCTAAGCGCTCACCCCTGATATCTGTGCGCAGCCTGCTGTGGCAGGTTTGAATCCCGGCAGGGTCAACTCTGCCTTTCATCCTTCCAAGGTCGATAAATTGGGTACCAATTTAACCTCTTCTGTTATTTTAGCGCTCTGAGACCTATGGGTGTGTAGCGCTATTTAAGAAATAAATTATTATTCGTATGCAGGGAGGGCCACACAAGTGAGGCCTCTGTCCTCCAAAAGGGAGAGCATTACCAGCTGATAGCTGATATTTCTCCTGGTGATATGACCTTTCTGTCCATGATAGATCGCTCCATCGGACAGTCATTCAGTAACACGCACGAACGCACGCAACCAATCACAGCACACTTACACAGAATCTTCTCACGAGCCAATTATACACTTATGGAGTCTTAACCAACACCGCCGAAGGCCGGAGAGGCCACAAACAGCCCAACTAGCTGCCAGGTCAAAGTATTGAGAGGAAAATTAAAAGGGTCAACATACAGAATGCGAAACATGATATGATAGGTTATTTACAACTCGCTTAATACCAAGAAATTTCTAAGAGCGGACGGGGGATCGAACCTGCGTCGCTTCGTGTCGCGTGGTCTTGCTTTTTAGGCGAGCACGTTTCCGCTGAGCTATCCTCCCGAGACTCATGCAATAATAAAGAATTCCAAAAAGAAACCACAGAAATCAAAGACTGCTGGCAGTCTTTTGTGCAGTTGAGGGTGGGAGACCGAGGGGGACCCCCAGGCAAATGAGAGAGGTAGCCAGGGCCCCCACAGTAATGCAGGATATTTTGTTTCAAGATAATTTGGGACAGCCTCTGTTGCACACTCACAAATGTGCACCCTCATTTTAACACGCTCGCAACAATACCACCTAGATGACCTGTTGCCCCACTCGATTGGTTGCCCGAGTTGAATTGTTTGTTTGAGGTGAACTGTAGGAATTCTCTGCCGCACTGAACTGCACTCCTTCTCGATACTGTATGAATTGTTTGAATTATTTAACCGAATTGCTCCTTAGCGTCCCCGAGTAATTTTGCCCCTAAGAACTAAGACTCTCAACGCAGGAGCCCTTAGCAACAGAACTCTACGCCTCTACAACCAACATACATGTAATCGCCCCAGGGACACACTAGGGCCAAATGCCTCTCTGCCCTTGCCGCAGACCAGCGACAAACAGATGTGCACACAGTACACCCTAACCGCAGGCGTCCAAGCTACCTGGAATATTCCCTCTCTCCCCACTGCCACCCTAAAGCCTAAAGCCCTCCCTTGTTCGTGAATAGCAGCTATCAACAGAAGCTAGACGCAGAGTCACATCGCTCGCAACATTGATGCTTTTGCGTCTGGTGTTATTGATTAATCTTTCACAACGCCCTTCATACTGGGGGCCAGTCTCTTAGCGCCGGAACGGGATGCGAACTTCTGTTGCAGTGCGTTGCCACTGAGCTATCCTCCCAGCCCAAGAGTTGCGTGTTTTCCACTTTACAGCGCTTTAAAGGTAGAGGGAGGGAGAAGATGGATAGGAAGCAGCAGATCGGAGGAGCCAATGATTGTATGGGACGTTGCTTTGTGTATCCTGCTTTACAGCACTGTAGGTCGTCTGAAAGCGCTAGCTTCAATGCAGTGGGAATTCAGCACTTGGACTTTCTCTGCTTAGATGTCAACCATAAGGGACTTTTTGTTACTTCAAGGCGTTATGACATGGAACCAACTAATGACTGGCATATTACATTCCTAGGAATAACATGTGCCAAGTGGTTTGGGAGACTTTAGCATGCACGTATGAAGTCTAGAGAACGGGGGTGCCTGCGTTCTTCATATGGTTGGACAGCGTGGGGCTGTGGAAGGATAGGGAAATATCGTTATGATGGAAGTTACTACCAAAGAGCCCGTGTTAAGGGGGGGGGGGTGTCCCTATAGTGGAAATGGCTTACCTACAGAGGGACATGATGGGGCTGTGGAGCCATTTTATTTATTTATTTATACTTATTTATATAGCACCGGAGCCCAGAGGCATCAGGCATCAGGGCACATCAAGAGAAGAGATCATGACCAGAACTTGGAATTATCATTGGAAGAAAGCGGTTTTCAATTTTTTCCTAAATTTCCGGGGTTCTTTTGTGGTGCGTGAAGCAGCCGGAAGTTTATTCCATTCCTGGACTGCTTGCACCGGGAATGAGCAGCCACTCCCTTGGACCCGCGTGCTCTTGGGGCAGATGAGTCGCATGGTATCAGCGGACCGGGTTACTCTAGCAGGCCTCTGTACAGCAACATAGTTTTTGATGTACCGGGGAGCTTGGCCGTAGAGACACTTGTGAACAATTGCGAGAGCTTTAAAACGGATTCTGGCTTCCACCGGGAGACAATGAGGCTCCCTCCTGGGTACTGATTTGGGTTTGTGCCGGGGGGTGTTCTTCACTATTCGGACTGCGTCATTTTGCAGCACTCAGATCTTTCTTAGACAGCTCTTGTTTGCCTAACCAATAAGGCATTACAGCAATCAATTCTCAGAATTATATCCGCAGGACAAGCGCGGAACAGTTAGTTTCCGTAACATATGGCTTCACCAATCTCAACAATGTAAGATGGTATTGGGTCTTGCTTATGACTGTATTAATATGGGTCGACATACTCAGGGATGACTTCAGAGTTATCCCCAGGGTCTTTACTCTGCTAGCAACTTTGATGTGGTGATTTTCAATATCAAAGCCAGCATATTGTGCCTGAAGCTTGGCACGGGCCTGCAAAGATTTTAAAGGGGGGGGGGGTGGCCTTTCAATAGGAATTAGCACCAGGATCGCAAGCTATCAGATTGTCCTAAATGCGGGCAATGACCCCCTAAATACTCTGCTGCACTTGCAAGCAACTTCATTGCATTGGTGCACCTCCTGATTTTCTTAGTTTCTGATATTATGTGGCGCTAAAGAGCTATGTATTAGCTAATTCTATTGCATTGGAGTACATATAGGGTGATGGGATGTGAGGATGGACACACAGCTTGTGGGTCTTTGGTTATTTACCCATCCATTGGCTGCCCATGGCCATGTTAATCCCTATGCCAATTCCCCACTAGCACCTGTCCCTACCCATCCAAGGCACATCCACCTGCCATATCTCTGAGCTTGCTTTGGCAAAACAGTAACATCAAACTTAGTTCTGTGAAGGGACAGCCAATGTAATTCAAAGCCGTCTGCTCCGAGTTATTGGTTTCATTCCAGCTGCAAATGCATCACTAGTCTATAATAAAAATATCGTAATCAAGTGAGCAGTCCACCACTTGATTTATAAGTAGTATGTGTATCCTCACATCTGTAGCCCTGCTAAAAACAAGCATTGGCAGAATTAACCATTTTGTCGTGTGCATATTGTCAAGGAGTTCCCCCCTTCTCACCTG
The DNA here is from genome assembly GCF_040938575.1 of Ambystoma mexicanum. Classification (NCBI taxonomy): domain Eukaryota; kingdom Metazoa; phylum Chordata; class Amphibia; order Caudata; family Ambystomatidae; genus Ambystoma; species Ambystoma mexicanum. The sequence goes on from NC_090921.1 coordinate 186,856,033, forward strand.
AGTCCGTTCTTTACTGGTGTCCTTGGTCGATGCCTTCTTGCGGATGGACCGGGTCTTGAAGAAGGCTGCCCGATTTTCTTCCGAATCCAGAATGCGTTCAGTTTCCGGGATGCCGAAACCAGGAATCCAGGAGGCAGTGGAAGCACGCTAGCCAGGAATCCAGGAGGTAAGTAGAAGGGGGAGGACTAGGAAGGGATAGCGGGACTGGAAAAAGGAGAAGAACCGCGAGCTACGGAGCACACGTCTGGTTGCTACTTCGCAATAGCATTGAGACACGGAAGGCGTGGTCTATTAGTAGAAAGGCTATGTCCAGCGCATGGAGCGAGAAGGGATTACGCTGGACGGCCATGTTGGGAGTATTAATGAGTGCAAGCCCGTTGTGACAGGGACCAAGAAACCCAAAAGGGGCGCACTCTGTGATTCATGACAGCATGCCTCCTCCGAAGACCTTTCCCTCCAGGTTTGCCCGGGTGAATGAGATGAAATCTTCTGAGCAGTCGAGAGGCCTTGATGTTTGACATAGGCTCCCAGGTTCTTTCACTAGTGGGATATCCTTTCCATTCAACCAGATATTGAAGCTGGCCCCTTCTATACCTGGAATCACAAATCCAGGACACCTCGTATTCCAATTGGTTGTCGGCCAGTATAGGAGGAGGTTTGCAGGGTTTCCGGGAGGATGGATAGTAGGGTTTCAGCAAAGATGTGTGAAAGACTGGGTGTATTTTCTTCCAGGAGTCTGACAATTTGATACGATAAGAAACGGGATTTATAACTTCTTTGATGGGAAATGGTCCATAGTATCGAGGGGCCAATTTACTCGGCCGTAGATGTCGTGGTGGTAATTTTGAGGACAACCAGACTTGGTCACCGATTGCATAAGAAGGGCCTGGTCTTCTTTTGGAATCTGCATATTTCTTGGTCTGTTTTATGGCCTTCTCCAAGAATTCCTTGGCATCCTTATGTATATTGATAAGGGTTTTGATCCAGGAGTCAACTGTAGGTACTGTTGTAGGTTGAGGAAGAAGAGAAGGCAGGACCGATGGATGGAAACCTTGACTGCAATAAAAGGTGCTGGTCTTAAGTGCCGAATGGTCGGAATTGTTGTAGGCGAATTCAGCCACGGGTATCAGGAGGGACCAGTCATCCTGAACCTTGGTGGCGAAGCATCGAAGATACTGTTCCAGGGTTTGATTTACACGTTCTGTGGCTCTGTTGGTTTGAGGGTGATATCCTGAAGAAAGGGCGCATTGAATTCCTAAGCATTGACAGAGACTTTTCCAGAATTGTGAGATGTATTGAGGTCCACGATCCGATGTGATCTTGGAAGGAAGTCCATGCAAACGGAATATGTGTTCCAGGAAGATTCCTGCTAGTTCAGAGGAGGATGGCAGTTTATGCAGGGGTGTAAAATGAGCCATATGAGTGAACAAGTCTATGGTAACCATAATGGTAGTGTATCCACAGGAAGGTGGTAGTTCCATAATGAAGTCCGTAGCAATAATCTCCCATGGCCTGGTTGGCAGTGTAGGTTGCAGTAGAAGGCCCACCGGTCTCTTGTTATCATGTTTATTTTGACTGCAGACAATAAAGGATTGAATGTACTGCTGTACGTCGAATCTCATCCTAGGCCACTAGAATTGCCTTTGTATAAGACGGAGGGTATTGGCGATGCCACGATGTCCGGAGTGTAGGGTATCATGACAGAGATTTGTTATTCTTTGTTGTAGCCTTTTTGTAGGGATAACCAATACATTGCCCTTGAACAGATACCCTTCCCGGACCCTTAGATTCCATTGATTTTTCATAGATATATCCTTCCACAGATCAGAGGATTGGGTCTGAGCTTGGATTTCTTCAAGGAGGTTGACTGCTTGGGCTACAAAGATCTTGGGGGAAAACATCTGAGGATATGCCTTGTCTTCAATGGGCTCGTAGTCTGGTCGTCGAGATAAGGCGTCAGCAATTAGGTTTTGTGATCCTGGAACATGAGTGATGTGGAACTGGTACTGGGCAAAGAAGTAGGCCCATCGCGCCTGACGACTATTCCTACACTCCAAAGAGTGTAGAATCTGGAGGTTCCGGTGGTCCGTACGGACCTGAACTGGATGTTTAGCTCCCAGAAGTAAATGTCGCCACTCAGTGAAGGATTGACAGATGGCTAACAATTCCTTTTCCAGGACTGAATAGTGTGTTTCACTAGGAGTCAGGGTTTGTGAAAGATAAGCAATTGGGTGTTCCAGTTTATCTCCTAATTCTTGCTTCAGGACCGCACCTATGGCATAATTAGAGGCGTCCGTTTCTACTAGGAAGGGTCGACTAGTATCGGGTTGGGCCAAGATAGGAGCTTGTGTAAATTCTGTCTTCAGACACTGGAACGCCGTTTCTTGTGGTGTAGACCAGAGGAAGGGAGCGTCTTTCTTCAGGAGAGCAACAATCGGTTGTACGATCTCGGAGAGGTTAGATATGAACTTGCGGTAGAAATTGGCAAGGCCCAGGAATGAGTGAACTTGTTTCACGGAAGCGGAAGCAGGCCAGGTCAGTATGGCCTTTACCTTTGAAGGATCCATACTGATTCCTTCTGGGCTAAGGATAAATCCTAGGTAATGAACGGAGGTTACATGGAACAAACATTTTTCGGGTTTGGCTAGGAGTTTGTATTCTCTAAGTCTCTGCAAGACTGCCCTCACGTGCTCTTCATGTTGTATAGGGTCCTTGGAGAAGATCAATATGTCATCCAGATATACAATGACGAAGAGAAACAACATGTCAGAAAACACCCTGTCCATAAATCGTTGGAAAATTGCCGGGGCATTAGCTAATCCAAAGGGCATGACTAGATATTCATAATGGCCAAAGGGTGTTCTGAAGGCGGTTTTCCATTCGTCCCCATCCCGGACACGAATCAAATGATAGGCGCCCCTGAGATCCAACTTGGTGAATATTACCGCGCCTCTCATGGCTTCCAGGATGTCCGAAATCAAGGGTAACGGGTACCGGTCCTTGAGGGTGCATTGATTTAGGCCTCGATAATCGAGGCAGGGTCTGAGTTCCTTGGTATCCTTCTTGGGAACAAAGAATAGGGAAGCACCAGCAGGAGATTTTGTAGGTCTTATGGTGCCATTTTCAAGGTTGGTATCCAGGTATTCTCTTAGGGCCTTTTTCTCAGGTTCGGAAAGGATGAACATCCTGCCGAAGGGAATCACTGCAGAGGGTTCTGTATCTATTGGGCAGTCTTCAGGTCTGTGTGGCCTGGACTATGGCAGTTGAAAACACATCAGCATATCCTTGATAGGCCTCAGGAACGTGTATGACATTAGACACCATGAGTGATGTCTGTTGTTCCCTTGTTGGTTCCTTTGGGTGTGTTAACGGAGGTTCCAGGGATAGGCAGTAAGACATGCAAAACTCTGAGCCTAGGAATAGAGAACCCGCTGTCCAGTTGATATATGGATTGTGTTTCTGTAGCCAGGGCATAGCCAAAACCATGGAGTAATGAGCTGACTTAATGATGTGAAACCTAATCAGCTCCTGATGGGGATTTATTGAAAGCTGGATCTCTTTGGTCTGCAGGCTTATGGGCCCTGATGCGAGGGGTCGTCCGTCAATAGCTTCCACAGGTTGCATGGTGCTTCGTGTCTTGTACGGAATTCGATGTTTAGTAACCCATTCTTGATCGATGAATATCCCCATAGCTCCGCAGTCTACCAGGGCCAAAACGGAATAGGTTTTATTCTTGGAGGGTGATAGAAAGGCCTGTAATATCACCAAATTGTTTTGTCCAGGAGAGTTCAAGGATGGAATTGATGTGGAGCAAACATCTCTCTCCCGAAGCTCTGCTCCATCTAGGATCGGGAGCTGGCGTTTCCCGAACGCCGAGGGGGTGCTAGAGGGCATTCCCTAAACAAATGCTTATCCGAGGCACAATACATGCACAAGCCCGTATGAATTCTTCTCATTCTCTCTTGCGGGGATATGGGTCCACGAAAGGCCCCAATCTGCATGGGCTCTGGTTCCTTGACTTGGCTTGGTGTCTGTTCTGACGGTACTCTCAAATGATACCTTGGGAGGGATTCCCCTGGTTTTTTCCTTTCTGTCTTCCTTTCCCGGATACGGAAGTCAATTTGCATGGCAAGATCCATAAGTGCCTGGAACGAGCTTCGTCGTGCCACTCTGGCCGGCTCATCCTTAAACCCTTCGTTCAATCCTCTCCTGAACAGGGTAAAGCTCGCCTCAGCGGACCAGTCAGCTTCCTTAGCCAACTGTTTAAATCGGGTCACATACGTGAGCATATCCTGGGAACCTTGCTGAAAGTCTAACAGGCGTTCCTGGGCGCTGTAAACCTGCTCAGGGCGGTCAAACATGTTTTTAAGAGCCTGTATAAACCCATCATAGTCGTCCAAGAGGGCATCACTAGAGTTAACGAGGGGAGTAGCCCAAGTTAAGGCATTCCCGGAAAGGTGAGAGATTATAAAACCCACCTTGGCCCTGGGGGTCGAAAAGTAATAGGGCTTGAAGGTAAAGTGGACCAAGCACGAATCCAGGAATGCACAAAGGGTCTTTGCTGAGCTGTCGTATTAGTCCACGATGCCGCCCAGTAAGACACTTTCTTTTGTAGCAGATTCCTGGGATTTGACCAACTGTTTGAGAGCGGCGTTCTCCGCCTCTAAATTCTGGACCTCGGTTGATAATTCCTGCATACTACGCATCAGGTCCTGCACGGCAGCCTCCATATCAATATCAAGTTCGGTCGGGTGGCGTCTCAAACTGTCAAGGAGTTCCCCCCTTCTCACCTGAGTCGGTTCTTTACTGGTGTCCTTGGTCGATGCCTTCTTGCGGATGGACCGGGTCTTGAAGAAGGCTGCCCGATTCTCTTCCGAATCCAGAATGCGTTCAGTTTCCGGGACGCCGAATCCAGGAATCCAGGAGGCAGTGGAAGCACGCTAGCCAGGAATCCAGGAGGTAAGTAGAAGGAGGAGGACTAGGAAGGGATAGCGGGATTGGAAAAAGGAGAAGAACCGCAAGCTACGGAGCACACGTCTGGTCGCTACTTTGCAATAGCATTGAGACGCGTGGAGCCGCGGAAGGCGTGGTCTAGTAGTAGAACAGGCTACATCCAGCGTATGGAGCGAGACGGGATTACGCTGGGAGCATTAATGAGTGCAAGTTAGCTGTGACAGGGACCAAGAAGCCCAAAAGGGGCGCACTCTGTGATTCATGACACATATTTACAAGATAGGTATTTGCAAAACACTGCTACCATATGCCCAGCTACTTGGACCATTTTCAAGCTGTTGTCATCTTATGGCCAGGATGTACCCATCAAATGCCTATCTCATACCGACACAGAAGTCAAAACTATTTGCTTGTAGTATACCGGTCTTCGAAACTCCTCTTTGTCATAGCTGTGCGGCACTCTCAATCTCTGGCTTGTCTTGTCTTTCCCTCAGCTGGTCACAGCTTCACAATGAAATTTAAAAAAAGGGAATATTTTCTTTTTCAAATTAGGGCCCTTTCTTTTTTCAGGGCAGCCATGCCAATATGGGGTTTGCCTATATAAAAGGGGAGCACGCTGTGTTTGAAACCCAAACATGTTTCTGAGAGAGAAAACCAAGCATTCAGTTGTTTGGCCCTACTGTGCTATATCAGTTGTTACGGTCTCAGAGTCCTCAGTAAAGACCTGAGTGAAGGTCTCCTGGCCTTCAACAGCTGGTAAAACCTGCTCTTGCTGGCTATAAACCTGTATTATTTCCATAGCGTCTGATCCATCATGGTTGTGGTGAAATGTTATTATCAGTGACTATGCTTTTCACCCAGAATTACTTCCATGTGGAGGGGCACCCTAGTCTTACTTCTGGTCACCAGTGATAAGAGGTTTAAACTTGATTTATTGTAAGCTGGAAAGATAGCTCAGCAGGTTGAGTGCCTGTTGCTTTGATCTACAGGTGCAGGTTCAAATCCCGTGAAGGTTGATTCAGCAGTTCATCTTTTTGAGGTCGATAAAATGATAACCAATCTTGATGGGGTAATGATAATGAATGTAAATATGTTCTATGTAAAGCGCTTTGGATAAAAGCGCTATATAAATAATGAGTTATCTATTTGCTGGGATATGCATTTGGGTATTGTAAAGAAATTGCAACTGAATGAAAGTGCTAGTGTAAAAAGATAAGACATGGGCTGCGACCTGCGCACAGCAGTTTGAGAAAAAAGACACATGCAAGTAAAATGTATAATACTTTAGGTCTCCGAAAAACCAGTATATAGAAACAAGGCTGGGGTTCAAGATATCCAAATACAAGAGCGCGCCCTGCAAACTTTATTAAAATGGGGAACAGCTTAAAGTGAAGAGATAAAAGCAGAAACTTCAAAGTAAAGAGCATTTTTGCTGCTGTGCATACTCATTTTCTTTTGCAGAAATAAAGTTAGAATTAGTGTTGTGAAGGAACCAGGGTCCACCTTGGAGGTCCACCTGCACCCCCAAGCGCTTTAGAATTAGGCAAGACTTCTGTTAGGCGCTATAATGTACTAGGGGGAAGAGAGGCACTGGGGAGGCTCTGTCATGCAGATATAATCACAAACGCAGACATGGGCAGGCACTGAAGAACACAGTTATTCTTTAAAATATAAAGCACAATTGACTATTAGCTGGATACATTTGTAATGTCAGATCCTTTGTATTGTAAAATGGAAAACCCTTGTAAAATCTTAGTACAGTAAATGCAAACTCCCCCTCCTTCCCAAGAATGTGGCTTGTGCTAAAAATTGACTGCAGGCTTCCGCATTGTGCGCCAGCACTGGCAGAGCACACAATATGACTACTGTCCGTCGAGGGCCCATGCAAACTAAAAATGGGATTTACATGCTTGGTGCACAATTTGCAGAAATTGGACATATTATGAGTATTAAGTGTGGGGGGAACCTACAGGTCCCAGATAAACATGAGTAGAATGAGTGAAATGGAACAAGTTACTTACCTGTAACTGTTGTTCTCCAGCATGGGTCTGGCATGGATTCACATGCTCATGAATATTCCCCGTCGTCAGGCTGGGAATCCTCGGTAAAGAAAAAACCAGTATCAGTTTCGTTTCTGATCTGTCTTTCGTAGTAATAACCAATCACTGGTCTCTGCTTCATACTGACCACAGCCAATGACTGCCCTCTACCTAAGCACCGCCTCTGGCAGCCATCTTCAGATTTGGAAGCACGTGAAGTGGCAGTATGACCAAGTGAAGAGCCGCAGAGGGGTAGGCGGGAGGGTTCGCATGTGAATCCATGCCAGACCCATGCTGGAGAACAACAGTTACAGGTAAGTAACTTGTTCCTTCTCCAGCATGGGGTCTGGCATGGATTCACATGCTCATGAATAAAGAATACATAGCAGTACACACATGCACAACCACGGGAGGTGGCAAAGGCTCAACATTAAGCATCACATCAACTCAACATTAAGCATCTTACCTCCTCACCAGGCTCACCTCAGGCGAACAGGTTGCGCAGCACTGCTTGGCCGACCCTGGACTCCTCCCTGGAATCCCGGTCGACGCAGTAGAATTTCGTGAAGGTGTGCGTCGACCTCCACGTAGCAGCCCTGCATATGTCCAGCAGGGGCACACCAGATAGGAACGCCGTGGTAGCTGCGATCGCTCTGGTGGAATGGGCTCTCGGACGGCCAGGCAGCGGTCGGTTTGCCAACCGGTGACAGTACATGATACAGCCGGAGAGCCATCTGGAGATGGAAGCCTTCGAGAGAGCCTTCCCCTGATTGACAGGTCCAAAGTTCACAAAGAGTTGTGACGTCTTCCGAAAACCCTTCGTGCGGTCCACGTAGAACTTCAGCGCTCTAGCTACATCCAGCGAGTGCAAAGTCCTCTCAGCCGGCGACAAAGGCGACGGGAAGAACACAGGTAACACCAAGGGTTCGTTGAGATGGAAGTCCGACGGTACCTTGGGCATGAAGGAGGGGTGCGTCCTGAGCACTACCCTCGTGTCGTGGAAAGTCAAGTACGGGGCCTTGCAGGAAAGGGCCTGGATCTCTCCCACTCGTCGTGCGGAGGTGATGGCCACAAGAAAAGCTGTTTTCCACGATAGAAACTTCAACGGGGCCGAGTGCAGAGGCTCGAACGGAGGTCCCATGAGCTTGGTCAGCACCACGTTGAGCTCCCACGCCGGGGCCGGAGCCTTCACCGGCGGGAACGATCTGAACAGTCCCTTCATGAACTCTTTCACCAGACGATGAGACCACAAGGACGTCCGCCCCGTGGTTCTGGTGTATCGGGAGATCGCAGCAAGATGAATCTTGATGGACGCGTGTGCCAAACCAGCTTTGGCCAGCGTCAGCAGGTACGGCAGTACTTGGGGAGCCGTAATCCGTAGAGGGTTAATCTTCTGTGCGTGGCACCAGACAGAGAACCTCTTCCATTTGTGTCCGTAGCATTTAAGAGTCGAGGACGCCCTGGCCTTTGCAAGAACCTCTCTGCAATCGGCCGGTATGTCGTATCCTCCAAACTCTAGCGCTGCAGGAGCCAGGCCTGCAAGTTCAGCGACTTCGGGTCGTGGTGGAGGATGGCGCCTCCTTCCCTGGAGAGTAGATCCGCGTCCGCCGGCAGCTTGATCGGCGGGGACGCTGACAAGTCCAGAAGGTCCGGGAACCATATCTGCCTCGGCCACGCAGGTGCGACGAGGATCATCCTGCACCGTGACCTCTTGAGCTGGTTGACGAGCCGGATTAGCAGAGGCAAGGGAGGGAACGCGTAGAGGAACAGGCCCTCCCAGGGGAACGAGAAAGCATCGCCCATGCTCCTCGTCTGGGGAAACCTGCTGGCGAACCTCCGGCACTTGGTGTTCGTCGCCGTCGCGAACAGGTCGATCTGGGGTGTGCCCCACCGTCGGAAGAGGCGATCCACCAGATCCTGCCGTAGTTCCCACTCGTGGCACGAGCGCAGCTCCCTGCTGAGTGAGTCGGCGATGGTGTTTTTTATCCCTGCCAGATGAAACGGCACCAGAAAAATCCCTTGGGCGACGGCCCAATGCCACAGGTCCTGCGCCTCCTTGGACAGCGCTGGGGACCTGGTTCCGCCCTGTTTCCTGATGTAAAACATGGTGGTGGTGTTGTCGGTGAAGATCCTCACCACCTTGCCCTTGAGGGACGGAAGGAAGGACCTGAGGGCCCAAAACACTGCACGGAGCTCCAGGACGTTGATATGCAGGGACTTCTCCGTCGGGAGCCAGAGTCCCCTCGCGTGCAGATTTTCGGTGTGCGCTCCCCACCCTTCCAGGGAGGCATCCGTGGTCACAGTCTCCTGGTGGGCTGGGGTCTGGAAGTCCATGCCCGCCGTCAGATGCGCGCGGGTGCCCCACCACCGTATCGCTCGTCGGAAACTCTCGTCGAGCTTGATCCTTTCCTCGAAGCTGCCCGTCGTCTGGATCCAGCGCGCATCCAGGAATTCTTGCAACGGGCGCATCCGGAGCCTGCACATGGGAATGAGGTAGATGCAGGAAGACATCATCCCGAGGAGGGACTTGATGGATCTCACTTTGGCCGCGTCGGCCACCAACATCCGTTGCACCTTGCCCAAGATGGTCCTGGTCCTCTCCTCCGACGGGGAGGCCAGAAGGGACACTGTGTCGAGCCTCGCTCCCAGAAACAGTGCGACTTGCGCGGGCACCAGGTGGGATTTGGCGTAGTTCACGGAGAATCCCAGGTCCGTGAGGAGTTGGACGGTCCTTGCCGTGTGGACCACGGCGAGCTCCTTCGTCTTGGCGCGGATGAGCCAGTCGTCCAGGTAGGGGTAGACGTGAATCCCCTCGCGGCGCAGCTGCGCCGCCACCGGTGCGAGGCACTTGGTGAATACCCTGGGTGCCGACCGTAGTCCGAAGGGAAGGGCTTTGAACTGGTAATGACACCCTTGGACCACGAACCTGAGGAATTTTCGGTGCCCCTTTAGGATGGGAATGTGGAAGTAGGCATCCTCCAAATCCAACGACGATAGGAAGTCTCCTTCCTCCAGTTGACCCAGGACGTGCTGGAGGGTGACCATCCGGAACTTCTGCGCCTTGATGAACTTGTTCAGCCGTCGCAGGTCCAAGATGGGGCGCCATCCTCCCGTCTTCTTCTTCACGAGGAAGTATCGCGAGTAGACTCCGGAGCCCCAAAGCCTCTTTGGGACGAGTTCGATGGCGCCCTTTCTGAGCATCGCCTTTACCTCCAGGAGAAGTTGAGGGACGTGAAGTTCTTTCCTGGCCACGGGGGGGACGCGCGGGCACCTTCTTTGAAACTCGAGCGCGTGGCCCCGGGCCAGGGCGTCCAGCACCCAACGGTCGGTGGAGATGGACTCCCACACGCTGACGAAGCCCGCCAGCCGGCCTCCCACCGGGGTGCTTCGGTGGGGGCCCGACCCCACGGCCGGTTCAATCCTGCTTGGACGCGGCCTTGCCGCCTTGACCTCCTTGGCGACGACGGCGGGGTCCGCTAGACTTGCCTCGTCCTCTGTAGGCCTCTTGCGACGACGAGCGGGCCGCTTGACGGTAGGAAGCGAAACCGCCGCCGGAACCTTTGGAGGCGCCCTTGCCTCCGCCGCTCCGAAAGGGCGTCCGCCGTTGCTGCAGGACTCCAAGGGCCCGGGCCGTCTCAGTATCCGCCTTGATGGCCTGAAGGGAATCGTCCACTGTCTTCCCAAACAGGTTGTTCCCGTCGAAGGGCATGTCCAGGACTCTGGTCTGGACGTCCTGCCGAAAGTCCGTAGCTTTGAGCCATCCACGACGTCGAAGGCAAACGCCGTTGCCCAGCTGGCGGAACCCAGTGTCGGCGATGTCCGTCGCCACGGTGATGGCGTGGTCCGAAGCCACTTCACCTTCCTGGAGGATCTCAAGGGCCTCCGCCCTCTTGTCGTCCGGCAGAAAATCCAGCAGGGGAGCTATCTTGTACCAGAGCTCCCTGTCGTAGCGGGCCACGATAGCCAAGGCGTTGGCCGCTTTAATCGTCGTCGCTGCCGACGAGATGACTCTACGTCCCATAGCATCCAATTTCTTTCCCTCGCCGTCCGGCGGGGAAGTCGATGTGGAGGCCGCACCCCCCCCGCTTTCTTCCTGGCTGCCGCGGAGACGACGGAGTCCGGGGTAGGCTGCGCCCGGAGGCATAGGGGGGCCGTGTCCGGGACCCGGTACTTTTTCTCGTACCGGTCTCTTCTAGCTGGCGTAGTGGAAGGGTTCTTGAGGAGGGAAAGGCCCTCATCCCAAATGTCGTCCAACAGAGGCACTGCGAGGACCGTCTTCCTCTTGGCCTCGCGCCGCTGATAAAGGAAGCCTTCCTTTTTCTTCTCCTCAGGGCAGAGTTGGAAAAGCTCGGAAGCCCTGGAGATCATGGAGTGGAAAGATCCGATCTCGTCGGGCGGAGAAGCCCTGGTGGGAGGCGACGACGGAAAATCCTCGTCGTATGCCTCGTCGTCCGTACCCGTCGCTGCCGTGTCAGTCCCCGTATCATCCCCTCGGGTGGACGGGGAGGAGGGCTGGACGGGGCGCGACGGTTGAAAAGGAGGTGGAGGATGGATCCTTCTTTTCTTGGTAGGGGGAACACCAGAAGGTCCCGGTTCTGGATCCCCCGACGGGAGAGGTTCCTCCGTCGGTAACGGTAGCCTCGTCCTTATCTCGGTGCATAAGGACTGTATGGCCAACAAAATGGCCGCCGAGTTGTCTCGCGGCGCTGGCAGAGGGGAATCCGACGGGCGAGCAGGGGCCCCGTCGGTATCCTCGACGATGTCGTCGTCGTCACCCGCGTCGGGGTCCATTCCGACGGGCTGGCCTTGTTCCACGCCTAGGCCGTGGCTTAAGACCTCGATCAGCTCCTCTTCTGAGGTTGAGGCCGAATCTACGACGACGCCCTGCCCCCCCTTCTTCTTCCCCACGGAGGGTTTCACGGGGGTCCTATCGATGGGCACAAAAGAAGACTCCCTCCGAGGAGGCAGGGAGATTCTGGGCCCTGAGGTCGTCACCACTGGCGCAGCCTCCACAGGCTGAGCCAGGGCCGCCGCGACCGTTTCGATAGAGGGCTTGGTCGGATGGATCAAGGCCTTCACCACCTTAGGTGCGCTCACCGCCTTATCCTTGAGGGAGGGGGCACTGCCACGCTCCTCCTCTGCCTTAGAGCTCGACCGGGGCCTCTCCAGGAGCTTCGCCGGGTGCTCGGCCTTCCTCTTACCCGACCCAGAGCATTGGCTCGTGGTTGATGGTGCCGGGGAGGGTGCGCCCTGCCTGGCGCCCGTAGAGCCCGACCGTTCGGCGCTCCCGGTGCCAGCGGACTCGCGGTGCTTGGCCTTATGTTGGGCCCCCGTCGCCGGGGCGCCCTCAAAGGTCTTAGAAGACCGCTCGGATTTCTTCTTCTTCTCGCCAGACGGGCTCTTACCCTCCAGCCAGTTGGCGAGACGTTGATGACGGTCCTTCATGGTCCGTTCCGACATGTTGCCGCAAAACGCACAGTCCTTCTCCACGTGCGTTTTGTCCTCATGAAGGCAGTAAAGGCAGAAAGAGTGCTCGTCTTCCTTAAAGACGTTCTGCAGCTGGCATCCAGGGCAGACCCTGAACAGCTTTCCGGGCGTCGAGCTTCCCTTCTCCTGGGCCATCTCCGAGACCGGGCCTGAGAAGCTTCTGGAGTCCTCCGAAGTGTAGCTCGACGAAATCTTCACCCTTGAGGGGCACAGACGAATCCGACACGGATCCCCGTTGATCGGATGTAGGATCGGTGGAGCTTGAGGCTCTTTTGACCGAAAGAATTGAAGTTTTTTGTGAAAAAGCGCGAAAAAAAAGCACTAACGCTCGAGAGCAATAGCACGAGGATCCCAACACATGAACGTGCGGTAAAAATCTGAAGATGGCTGCCAGAGGCGGTGCTTAGGTAGAGGGCAGTCATTGGCTGTGGTCAGTATGACGCAGAGACCAGTGATTGGTTATTACTACGAAAGACAGATCAGAAACGAAACTGATACTGGTTTTTTCTTTACCGAGGATTCCCAGCCTGACGACGGGGAATATTCATGAGCATGTGAATCCATGCCAGACCCCATGCTGGAGAAATGAAAAGAATGACTAGAAAATGTTTTTATACATAACATTTTCATAGATAGCAAAAATGAGCGACAGTGTATTCTTGCATAAACTGGCAATATGTGAAGCAGCATGCTCTAACAAAAACCGCTGACAATGAAGAAAGAAAGGCTTTGGAGCATCCCTTATATGGAAGAAGGATGGATTGGGATGGAGCCTTGGCCCCTATCCAGTGACACAGTACAGCAAGACAGGACTATATAAACCCTTGCCTAGGACCACTTTGACAGGGAAAGGAACGGAAGAGGGACAGGAGAAGACCGTTCAGGCCACAGAGTCCTTTGCTACCATCCTCATTTTTGTAAGAATAAACCTGTTATCCTTACAAGATAGACTTTTGTCCTTATTTCCCTAAAGGGGTGTTTTTAATACTGGTGTGAGCGTAATTAGGGACACCCTTACATTAGGCAACCTACAGATGTTGAGAATATTGACTGTTTATAGGAGTTTGAAAAGCCAGTGGAATATGAACCGTGGTGTTTTATGAAAATCAGCACATTAAAAGCTGCAATTGTCACTGAAACCAACTTTAAATAGAGATCGCACCAAATTCTGACATATGTCAATCCTTTTAACTCACAAAGACCTCGACCCCAGCAGATAGGATGGGAGGATAGATCATTTCTGTTCCCTAGCTAATGAACTCTTTGAAGTCTGGCAATTGCAGATAAGGATCATCCCGCAACAGGCAAAGCAAACTAGACTGCACTATAAGGTTTACGTGTTGAGTTGTATTAGTTGATCTGTGTGTATGTTAAGGGTGAACATTATTTTGCTGTAAGTTAATGAATCTGTGATCCTGCTCAGTGCAAATCTTCACAGGCCTTCCTGAATGAAAAAATGCAACTCTTGACAGGACTACAGGTCTGGAAACATTTCAAGAGGAGACCAAAGTAACACTGTACAAAGGCTTTTATCATCAGCCAGGCCCAGAGCCCTAAATATCATATGATCCAGGCCCCAATCAAGAAGAGCAGATTTCCAGCCCTGATTCAACAGAAAATAAATACCACATTCCTTGTCTTTGTATCTAGGTAGGGGAGCTGCAATTGTAAAATTGTAATGCAATATTCTTGTATGAAGGGGAATGCCCTTCATATGTACATTGAATTGTTTATATTGCCTGTATCTCTGAAATCAAACACCTTAGAGAATTAATTTAGGGGGTGACATGTTCAGCCGCAAATCCTCTATTAGATGGGCCAACGAGTTTTTTTGTAAATGTAGTTTTAATATGCAAATTAGGTGTTTTTGTATTTTGTTGCATAGAAATGACACACACTAGTGTATCATGTAGCCTAGCATTCGCTGTGATGAGCCCGTTATTCTGGGAAGGAAAAAAAATGTGTACAGAAAATTATCAATAGGTTATTAGCTGTAATATGTAAGTAATTGACTATTTGTGCTATAATGATAAAAATTGCATCATTCAATTCGTGCCAGAGAGAGAAAGCTGATGAACTGATTATTAAGGTGGTCATATAAGGGGAATATACTGTTTCAGAAGGTGATCAAATTTAATGCAAGAAATCCCTGAGATGACATCACATTAAATGGGAGGGAAACTGGGTTTAGCATTTACTCCCATCTGACTGCTCTCTTCATTAATTTGCACAATGACTTTGGGGGGGTATGTCTACTGTGATGTTACTTTTGGGAAAAGGATAAACACCTCAAAAGGTGGGGTTACTCTTCTATGTAAGAGTCAACACACATTCACTCAGGACACAGAGAGACACGATCAGACTCACTCGCTCACTTACTGACTGATGGGAAAGAAAGGGAGAAAAAAGGATTGATAACAACCAGAAGGAGATGGAATGGATCACTCTCTTTTCGGACCCATTTTGTATTAATATCAGAGTCCTGAAAGTGAGGCCTAGAAGGAGTTCAAGTCCCAGGCCTTTTCAGTGGAAAAGAAAGCAGAAATCCTGTGGAGAAAAGCTGATCCTATCTTCCTGGCTGATGCCCACCTGTTCCTGGAAGGGGAGAATTGAAGCAGTCCTTAAGAGAAGGTGGCCACCTGTCTGTGATACAGCCCAAAGAAATCCGGGTTTGTGAGTATTACCTAAAAGGGAAGTACTCTTGTGGGGAGCGATCCTATAAAGGAATTAGAGTAAATCCTGGCCTCTATTATGTGTTAGTACTAAGGGGTGGGAGTAGATAAAAACATTTTTGTAAATTGTATATTTATAGTTTAAAGCACGCACATAGCTTGAGAGCAGCAGAGCACTCTTCAGAGTGTGGGTAGCCACAATTTGGTCTGCCATCTTTTAACAGTTTCACAGTATTGTGAGGTCTGTGTGCATTCCGAGCTGACACTGGGATCAAGTTCCAGAAGATGGATGCATGACAAGAGAAGGATTGTTTGCGGGTCTACTCTTTGCGGATGAGTTGTGATTAAAGCTGGTTGGTTGAGCAAGGAGTGTGTGCCACCAGATATGTGGAGCTTAGCTGCCAGGTACGCTTGTGTGCCACTCGTGACTGCTTTGTAGATGATACATGCAGTATTGAACAGTATCCTGGCTTAGAGTGGAAGCCAATGTAGTTTTGTAGGATAGGAGTAATTCGGTCAGATTTCCGTGCTCCTGTAATCAGACGTGCTGCAGCATGGTCGACTGCTTTTAGGGGAACAAAGTGAGCAGCTGAGAGCACTGTCAGGAGGGAATCTCCCCATTGATGTGCAAGACCACAAGGGCCTGCACCACAGTCCGTTAGTCCTCTGGCGGGATGAAGGGTTTGATTTTTCAAAGGGTAGATATTCTGAGCCAGGCTATTTGGGCCTTCTTGGTTATGTGTTTCTGGAAGGACAGGCGGCTGTCATTGGTGAAACCTAAGGATTTTGCTGAGTCTAAGGGTTGTATATCAAATCCCTCTAGGTGCATATCATTAACCTATTGTCGGACCAGTGGTGTTTTAGCGGGCGGACCAATGAGGAAGAATTGAGTCCTGGATGGGTTAGTTTGAGGTAGGCAGCCGACATCCAGGACTGGATGATGGCTAGGTAATCACAGAGAAGAGTGATGTCTTGCACCCTATTTACTCTCATGTATAACCGAGTATCGTCTGCAAATTGGCAGATGGCTATATTGGGATCTTTGAGAAGAGTGCCCAAAGGCTCCATCTAAAGGTTAAACATAACTGGTTAGAGTATGGAGCCTTGGGGGACTCAGCAGGAGTCCTGAAGTCAGAATGCAACAAGTACATTTGAACAGCCTGGTATGTGCCTGAGAGGTAGGAGGTAAACCAATTAAAGACAGTGCTAGAGAATCCCATCCTGTCAGAAAGGAGGGAGAGAAGCAAGCAGTGGTCGACGGTGTAGAATGCAGCCAAGAGGTCAAGGAGGCCGAGGAAGCATGTGTCGCCCTTATGTATGATTTGGAAATCATCATCCACCACATGGATGGTGGCTGTCTCGATGCTACACTTGGGCTGGAACCCTGAATGATATTCATTTAAAAGGTGGAGTTGTTCGATTCTGCAAGTAATTGTGTAGCAACTGCTTTTTGCAAGATGTTGTCAAGGTCGTCTGGATCTAGGGTTGGTATTTTCAAAAGAGGTGTTATGAGACCAATTTTAAGGATGTCCGATAATGATCCTTTTGTTAGGGAGGCATTGATGATGCTGAGGAGCGCATTGAGCGCTGGGCCCATCAATTGTTTAATGATAGAGGCCACTATTTTATCATCAGAGTAAGAAGTAGGTTTGAAGGAGGCAATCATTTTTAGGAGATCCGGGGGGGGGGGAAATTCAGTGCAGAGGGGCAGTGTGCATGGGATGCTAATGCTGTGAGAGGTTGATTTGATGGTTTATCGGATTTTGTCTATTTTTCAATAAAAAGTGCGTTGAACCCATTGCAGTTGCTAGTACCTTTGGGTCGTGTGAGGGTTTGGTACAATGCTTTATTACTTCAAAGAGGACTTTGCTCCTGTTGAAGGCTGCCGCAATGGCTGTGGAGTAGTATGTAGCTTTGGCCTCGGTAATCAGAATTCTATGGTTTGCACAGAGAGATCTGAGGTTGGTGAGGTCTCCTGAGTTATGGTTTTTGCGCCACCATTTCTCTAGGGCTCTGATTGAGCGTTTGCTGGAGGCTACCTTGGCGGTGGGCCACAGAGCAGATGGTTTGATCTTTGGCTGGCTGGATTTTAGGGGGGCATGAGTGTGCAGCGGGGTGATGTGAAGACTAAGTCTAGGGTGTTGCCTTTGTTGGCGCTGGGTGAGCACAATTTGCTTAAGGTCCATGAAACCGGTCAGTTCGAAAAGCATGCTTCCAGTGTGGCTGTCAGCCTGTGACACAGGGACGTTAAATTCACCTAGAAAGACATTACTAGAATGGGCTAATTTGGCAAAGGAGAGTACGCTGGAGATGTCTGCAATGAAAGAGTCACTCCTGTCAGGTGGTCTGTAGATGAGGTGGAAGGTGATGGATTCCTTCTGTGATAGAGGCAACCAGAAGATGAGTGATTCAAATGTGCTTGTTCTGGGTGCAGGGATGATGGAGCATAGCCAATCACTCCTGTCGATGATTCCAACTCCACCTCCTGTCTTTCCTGGCCGGTCAGCATGTGACATGTGGAAAGGATGAGGTAAACCATATTTCAGTGATGAACAGGGCATTAAGGTTGTTGTATGAGATGAGGTCAGCGATCTGTGCGGCGTGAGCAACTGCTGAGCGAGCATAGATCAACATGAGAGGGTGTGTGCATGTGGTCCGTGGGTGTTGGATGGGGTCATGGCTATATTGATGAGGTTCACTCGGACAGCTTGCCAGGACTGCCCTGTACACTTGGCCATTTGAACGCTAGTGACAGTGGGGATTGGCTGTGGAGGGAGGAGTCACATTGGGATGTATTTTGGTGAGTCGCAGTAGTAGCGATTAGGTGAGGTCCTTGTCTTTTCCCCGTAAGTAGAGGTTTGGAAGGTGTGAAAATATGAGATGGGCAGAGCAACTGAGTGGCAGGGCCTGGTCATGTGACCAGCAGCCTACTCAAAGCTGTCTGCCTGGAGCTGGACTAGAGCCCTTAAGTAGAGGTTTGGAAGGCATGAAAACTGGAGGTGGGCAGAGCTCAAAGCTGTCTGCCTGGAGTTGGCCTAGAGTCCCTAATTAGAAGCTCGGAAGGTGCAAAAACTGGAGGTGGGCAGAGCAACTGAGTGGCAGGGCCTGGTCATGTGACTAGCAGCCTGCTCAAAGCTGTCTGCCTGGAGTTGGCCTACAGTCCCTAATTAGAAGCTTGGAAGGTGCGAAAACTGAAGGTGGGTGGAGCAACTGAGTGGCAGGGTTTGGTCACGCAGCCTGCTCAAAGCTCGGTGCCTGGAACTTGTCTAGAATCCTTAATTAGAGGCTTGGAAGGCACAAAAACTGCAGGTGGGCAGAGCAACTGAGTGGGAGTGCCTGGTCATGTGACCAGCAGCCTACTCAAAGCTATCTTCCTGGAGCTGACTTAGAGTCCTTAATTAGAGACTTGGAAGTGTGAAAACTGAAAGTGGGTGGAGCATCTGAGTGTCAGGACCTGGTGACGTGACCAGCAGCCAATGCAATGCTGTCTGTCTGGAGCTGGCGTCCTTAAGTAGAGGCTTGGAAGGTGTAAAAACGGGAGCTGGGCATAGTAACAGAGGGGCAGGGCCTGGTCATGTGACCAGCAGCCTAACCAAAGCTGTCTTGTACATTCTGTGAAGTTAGGGAGCATTTCACAAGTGTATGTGCTTCTGAAAAACATGTATTGATCAATTAAGTCCCATGGTGCGTATACAGTGATTTTCACCTGGCCCTTTTTATGGCGATGACGTCTAGCACAGAAGAGCTATTAACAGCAGTTGAAAAGATCATCTTTTTGTGCGCAAACCTAGAAAAAGAAGATCATTTAAGTAATTCCCAGGCATACAATCAAGCAGAATATTGCTATTAATGTGGGGTTGCTGAAGGTATACAGGAGAGGGTGAGTATTCGCTGTCCATTTCTTTCCCCTGTTAAAGTTGCCCATTGAAAGAGAGAAAAGTACATTTTACACAGTAATTGAACAGAAACATCATGGAAGGGAATCTGCCCACATACATGTTGAACATTGTTTCCTTTCTATAAGCCACCTACACAGTATCCAGTGATAATAGAGAACACAATTACAGAGAATGCACTAACAGAGAAACAAAAACAGAGAAAAAAGAAATCGAACATTTTAAAAAATAGATATGGGTTGGGGGTAAGGGAGTAAAACGGGGGGAATGGTTTTGGGGTTGGTTTAAGCATATAGAGAAATGAGGGGTTGGGGGAACCCCCCCAAAAGGCCTGCCCAAAAAAAGAAAGAAATAATTTTGATATTTTTTCTCTGTTATTGTTTTCGCTGAAAAAGAATTCTGTTATGTATTCTCTGTGATCACATAGAACCGACTACATACATGACGATCTTGAAGTTTGTTGCAATTGAGTTTAAAATGCTGTTGAAATTCTGACCTATTTTGCAAGGGGTGTAGATTTTTAATAAAGGGGAAGCAGTGAGGATTAGATAGGCGGGGATATTTTAACTAATTTGTTGTTTTCAAAAATGAAAGATTCCTCCTGAATTCTCATGCATTGAATCATGGCGCTTGCATACGTACCTATGGTGATGGGTGTGTTACTATAGTCTCTTTTCCAGTAACTGTCGCATTGAAACATGAAGTGAAGTATTTCTTAAAATTGTCCTTTTATTAGGTAACAATTTGTTTATCTGTAATCTGATTCAATTATTTCTCTTTGGATAATAAATAGACCTTCTGTGCAACCCTGTGTGTTTCTTGTCCCGAAAAGGGAGGCAAGCTGTAAAGAATCAATGTTATTAAATCGGGTGTCACAGATTCATTAATCAAAATTCATTAAATAAAGAAAAATTGTGTGCGCCTGGTTTGGGGTGGAGTAGAAAGCTCCTCTAAATTAGACATCACCCGATTAAAAAATCCTACAGTAGCTACTAAGCATCCGAGGGGGGCATTTCTGTTTGTTTTTCACTTGTCTAATGGTGTATATTGATTTTAGTTGGTCTTTTTATTTAACATTTCTTTTCGACTAAGCATGTATAACCCAATGTTGAAAAAGCAGTTTATCCGATCTGACTCGGTACAAACCTCTTGTTTCTATGCACATGTATAATATGTTATGAGGGTTTGACAAATACATAGTATTGCAAATAATTATCATGACAGGCTTCAAAATAGAACCACCTCACCTCTGTGTAGAAGTTGGTAAATCTTTCTACAAGAAGCCCTACCTTTGCCAAACAGCTGTATTACCAATTAAGGAGGGCACAAGTGTAGGGTGTACATTGGGAGACAATGTCGGGCCACTTTTTTCCTCAAGGGCAGTCGCTTGCCAATTGCATGAATGATTGGATGCGTCCTCTGCGATTCACCAGGTCGTCGTCCCTTCCCTGCGAGACCACGTGAAAGTCTGGCCAGACTGTGTACAGCGTCTCCCATTGAGGCTCTGCTCTGTAGAGGCATTCCAGTGCAGAGTCTGGCGCACGCCTTTCAAACTTTGCCCGCAAGCGTCACAAGATAATGTCCTGCTTCCAATCATTTTTTGGTTTGTTGAGGATTTTCTGAAAGACAAAAATGCACATTTTTCCTGAGCACTTTAATTAAGAAAGGCCAATTGAATTATCGGTGTCGTTGTATCCCTCTGTAAAGCGCTCCGTTTGCTTCTCAGAGCTAGGTCCGTGTTCAATAAATACCATAATGATAATAATGAATTACCATATTTCTTTTCCAGCTGCGTCACTCGTTATTTTGATCCCCCACTTTTTTTGCACTTTTGACCTGCAATTAAGTAGAACAATTACAGCGCAACGTTGCAAAGACGGATGACAGGGAAAAAACATGAATTACCTCACTGCCAAAATCAGCAAAGGTATAAAGTGTATTGGGATATATGGTTTGATGGCTTTCGAAATTTCTGAAATTCATTGAATGTTCACTGGTGCAGGCAAACGCTGGTTGTGAAAAAAAAAAAAGACTTCTACAACACAAGTCAACAATAGCTAAACTGCCCTGGTCTCCGTTTCTCCTTGTTAACGTGACAAGCGCATATTTGCTTTGATTCTTGACACTTGCAGTGTCGTGCGCCAGCCTGCGACGCTCGGGGGCGCTTCAGAGGCGGAAGCAATGTGTTCATTCAGCACAGGCGGCATTCTGGAGCCAGAGAGTGGCATTTCAGCAGTTTCTTATGTCTACACGTTGCTCAATGGGGGTTTAATCTCTTCAGCTCTCCTCTTTCGTTCTTTAATTTCAAGACAAGCAGGATTGGTCCCCCCAAGCTAAGGCCGCCCGATGGAGACGGTTATAGATCTCATGTTGTTTTCCTTAATCAGGTTTTGGTTTTTGGGGCAGCCATGTCAGGTCGCTTCATGTCATGGCGGCCTCGCTGCGCGGGACGCCTCGTACGCTGCCGAGACAGCCCGCAAACGCGTTCAGCTGACGTGAGCTGCAGTGACAGCTTCCAGCACAAACGATCTTGTCAAACCAAGAACGGGGGTTCAGATCCGCTGGCCATGCCCCCACCACCTCAGCCGCTTCTTGCCCACCCTGAATGGTAGCAGAGGCGTAACCCAATGCGCACCTCCACAACAAGTGCCAAAAGACTTACACTAGCCCTGTGATCTTCAAGCTGTGGAGCCCACAGGGTGTCCACAGGGGTCGTTCAGAAAGGCAGTACGGAGTGTAGAAACATCTAGACCACAGACAGGTACAGCCACAAACTCACACAGGTAGACAGACGGACAGATACACTGATGTGGCAGGCGATACAGCCACAGATGGACATATTCAGACAAATATAAAGGCTGATATACACCAAGCTAGATAAGATTACAAGGTCAGCGATAACGACTGGGAGTAGGGAGGCCACAAGGCCTGGGCACTGGCCAGTTCCATTGGGAACTTCCCATGGCTTGGGCAGCCGTGGCCCATGTCCCACAGACACAAAAGTGTTGAACGCTCAGTGGCAACTTGGAGTTGCTTATTATGGCATGGGCATGACCAAAAGCCACATTCTGGGCAACATTGCCACTGCCCATTGCAGTAGGCCATGGTCAGTGGACACTTACAGTGGCTGTGGTGATCCAGGGTAGGGCTGAAAGCGATAGCCAGTGGCCATGTTGGGTGTCTTGAGAGGGCCCACGGCATGCCGGAAAGCCATGGTCGGAGTAGAGTGGCCACTGGCTATGGAGGTGCCTGAGCTATGGTTGCGTTAGGTGCCATGACTGATGGATTTGTGGGGTTTGATATTTTACAATTCAACCTTAACGTCCCGCGAACTATTTGTTCACTGAATTGAGATTATAACGAATAAACAGCCAATAGCAGACAGACATACACACAGACCCAAACCTACAGTAGAGAGGCAGATACACATACAAGATTTCAAAATGAATTGTTTTCTTGATGTAATGAATCTCCATTATTTGTGTGTTTCTGCATTTGGTTATGTGACTCTCAACACATGTTTCACTGCGTGAATACAGCTTCAAGGGCTAATTAGTCCAAGAAATTACACATCTGTGTCTAGTTAAGTTGCATATGTGGTCCTCTTCCACAGACACATGGGCCTCATTATGAGTGTGGCGCTCCAGAAACAAGGGTGCCGGGAAGCTCACCAGCATCCTTGTTTCCAACTGCCACACTACGAGTTTGCCTGCCGGGAGCCGCTGCGCCCGACAGGTCTGACCTTGCCAGGCACAACGGCGCCGGTGGCGGCCTCATCACAGAAGCATTGGCACCATTAGTAACGGTGCCGGTGTGTCCGTGAACCCGTTCCCAAGGAGTCCTATTGGACTCCTTAGGAATGGGGACTAACATTTACCACCACCCAGATTCCCGGGTCCGCCGGGACTTGTAATATCCCAGTGGCACCGGGAAGCTTGGTGCCGGTGAACTGTTGCAAGTCTGACGGCAACCCGCTGGTAGCACCGGCAGGGTTATCACCAGACTCGTAATGAGGCCCACAGTTTGAACGAGTCGACAGGTGGAGAAATGATACGGGGAGTTCAAGCCACATCTAGCAATAGTAAAGGCAAAAAGGTTAATTCCTAAAATCATGTCAACCTGTTGAAACTATGGGCAGGGAGGATAGCTCAGGGGCAACTTGTTTGTCTTGGAAGCAAGACAACACATAGCAACATAGGTTTGAAACCCGCTCTCGCTTAGAAACGGGTATCTGGTATTGTGTTATAAAAGGATAATTATACAGGTGTAAGAAGACCACAAATGAAAGCTAAAGGGGGAAAAACTATACTTTCTAGGATCAATTACCTAGGGCCTCATTACGACCCAGGCGGAAAACCATGGTGCTAATAGCACCATGGTCCATGCCGGTAACTTACCGACTCCGCCATGGAGAAAGGGGAAATTACCACCCCATCACAAGGTTGGCGGGGTGGTAATTCCCCCTTCCTCCATGGCCCTTCCCCATTCCCATTTTCGCCCAATAGGGCTCAATGGGAATGGGGAAGGCGGTAATTACGGTACTGCAAGTTGCGGTACCGTAATTAGCACCAAGGTCCCTTTGCGGGTCCATTCCTAAAACCAGCCGTTAAGGTGAGAACCCGCAAAGGGACCTCGTAATCAGGCGCTAAGGGATTACCGGTAGGGGTACCCTTACCGGTACCGGTAATCCCTTAGCGACAGGGATAGTGTGGAAGCTTTATTCACAGTGCAACATGTGCCAACTATCACGTAACCAAATCCTGAAACACTCAAAGAAATAAAGGCTCTCTTTGCAATCCTTAAAGCATAAAACAAAAGATTGTAAACTTCAGAACTGCAATCTATTTCGGTTATGCAACAAGGCGCTTGGAGCAGTACGTTTTCACCAATGTACAAGTGAAGCGCCCGCGTGTACCCCTCTTTACGTGACGCAGGCACAAAGTAGATGTACAAAGAGACCAACATAGATACACATGCACAGAGACGGAAAGAGCCACAGGTGAACACACACCGGTTAACTTCAGCTCATGTGACCGAGTGCCTCACAGCAGTGCTTAATTTGTGGCGGGTGTTTGCCAGGACACAGCCTCCAGCACTTATTTATGTGTCCAGAGACTTACTTTCTCGATTAGTTAGTTTGTGAAGTGGTGTTTCGAAAACTTAATTTAAAAAAAAATCTTATTTTGTCCTTGTCACGAAACAACACCTGCACTGGGCGCAGCCTCTTGATCTTGGGCGGCTCATTGTTACTCATGAACCTGATGATGTAGGTGGGCAGGACAGTGCCAGTTATCAATTTTTATATATAACAGTGGGTTGGAAGGTGACATGCCCACACAGTGCTCCAGTTCGACTGCTTGGAATTCACTCCCGCTAACTCTCAGAACTAGCAACAGGAATTCGGATTTTAAAACAGGGCGCATCCAAGTGCCGCCAAGTGTGCTGTTTGGCGTTTGGAAAGGACTCTGCTGCGAGCCACGACCGTCGACCTGCTTTTTTCCAAGGCTGTATGCACAAGAGGAAGTTTTCATCTTTATAAATGCGGCGAAACGCTGCCCGGATGGACAACATGTGAAAGGACTTCACCTCCCACAATTCTCTGCAACCCGTGCACACGCCCCCTTTTGGAACCCGCCTCGGATTCATTGTTAAAAACCCCATGCACGCGCATCCTGCGCGCGCATCCAAGTGCCGCCAAGTGTGCTGTTTGGCGTTTGGAAAGGACTCTGCTGAGAGCCACGACCGTCGACCTACTTTTTTCGAAGGCTGTATGCACAAGAGGAAGTTTTCATCTTTATAAATGCGGCGAAACGCTGCCCGGATGGACAACATGTGAAAGGACTTCACCTCCCACAGTAAACACTTATTTACTTTAGTGATTTAAACGTGTCTACGGGCTGGGCTGGGCTATTGAATACACCTGGGAATTGGGCTGGGCTGGGCTGGGCTAGTGTTTCATCCCCCTTAACGTACTGCCTCTCCCTATAGTCCTCTAGTCTTGCCTGCCTCTTGACACGTGTTTATTCCATTCTTTCTGCAGATTCTCTGCAACCCGTGCACACGCCCCCTTTTGGAACCCGCCTCGGATTCATTGTTAAAAACCCCATGCACGCGCATCCTGCGCGCGCATCCAAGTGCCGCCAAGTGTGCTGTTTGGCTGTTAGGCTGGGAGTATGGGGTAAGGCCATTTTCTAAGCTCCCAATTCTATCGTCTAAACTTATATGTGTAGGCTAAATGG
Organism: Ambystoma mexicanum; assembly: GCF_040938575.1. Taxonomy (NCBI): domain Eukaryota; kingdom Metazoa; phylum Chordata; class Amphibia; order Caudata; family Ambystomatidae; genus Ambystoma; species Ambystoma mexicanum. Next base: position 186,881,319 of record NC_090921.1, read on the forward strand.
TGGCAAGTTTACGCAGTGGGCGGCTATTGGAATCAGGCTCTTTCAAAACCACGAAAAAAACCCGTAAAAATAATAAAAAAATGGCATTGCGAACTGAGAGTGCTAAGGGTAACGGTGCAGTTTTAGTAGCAAGCACCGCATTAGCCGCACATTGGGGACCCGTTACTGATCAGAACTTAAGTAAACATGAAGTAGCGTTTACACACGCGCGGGCCCAGGAACTGGAAAAAACATCACTCGGAGTGCTCCCGGCAGTACCTAATATACCTAGTAGGAAACACTCACCAAATACACCTCGCAAAAGTTTCCTGAGTATGCATATGGATACTGGACCCTCTGACTCTCGACTCCTTACTGAAGATATCTTTATCTCGCCCTCAGACAACTCGATCCTAGCGCCAGTAGTACTTGCTACACTAGAAAAACGGATAAGGTTGTCAGAAGGTCCTTCAACACCAGTCACGTTCCCTGAATTCAAACGGGCTGACGTGCACATTCACTACAAAGAAGCCACTCATACAGAGGACCTCAAGACCTCCCCAGTGCCCTCCATAAAGATTCCACCTTCCACCAATCATCCGGTGACTAGTTCATGGCCATCTTCTCCTAACCGGCCGTCTTCTCCCCCAGTGCCTTCATCTAGTACTAACCAACTGACAGCAGACCCCTATCATTCCTCTAATAAACAGTCTTCACATAATCCACTGGGTTTTGATATATTGGAACCAAATGGTGACATACAATCTCTGGAAGCATCATACCCGGTGCTAACAAGAATACTAAACCTACTGGATCGTGGCCATGAATATACACACTACGATTTGAGGGAATGCAAGGCAGCACTCACTGAAATCTTAATAAAAATCAATAAATTAGAAGGCTTCATATTTGCTGACAGCCTTAGACACGAACTGGGACGTCAAAATGCTACATACAAAGAAATCCCAATAAACAATACCATATCCACTCAAACAGATCCGGCTTATTTTCCAGGAAATGACTGTAAAACCACGATGCCTCCTCAGGTTACATATGCTTTTCCGCAATCTTTTGCACAAGCTGTAACCGCTTCGGCACCTGACACTACATGCTATATCCTTACGCATGCCCAACTATGTAAGACAGTTGCATCCCACGCCGAAAAATTAGAGCAGCTCCTGTTTTTCCTACAACCCAACCAGGGGGAGGAAAAAATGGGGCCCACTTCACCTAGCGTGGATAGGGGTCAGGAGCCTTATCCGGATAGCCCCTCGGTTCTAATCAAACTATTTGAGACTACAAACCCAATGGATGTTGCATCTGCTAATGTTCCAGCTACGCCTCCACGGAACAAACCTACACCTGGTAAAATTTCGTCTCCCCAAGTGGAGCGTTCTTTCATATCCAGGAAGGAAAAAAGGCTATTCTTGCGGGCTATGAAAAGAAAAGCGGATCGCAAAAAGGTTGATAAAAACCATCAACAGGAACCTAGCACTAAACCAAAACTAACTGGAGAAGCAAATCCAAAAACCGAGATTAACATTGCAGCCAACTCAAAGAAAAAGGCTGACAGGATGAAAATAGCCGTGAATGATCTGGGGAGTGGTGATAAAACAACCAATAAAAAACTCAAGAACTCGCATCTCCACTTATCAAAGACTCTCAATGAAGAGACTGCCCACTCCTCATCCCAGACGCAATTACCCAACTTTTTTAAACCTATTGAGAACAAAACATTAAAACTAGAAAAGGAAGTAGAAGATCTTGCTGGCCCCACGGACATAATGAACGACTTGGTGATTGCTGCTGAGCCTTTTGTGCCCAACGATAAATTTTTGATTAAACCACGCTCCGATAACTCTTGTGAATTTGATAAAAAAATCTTACCCCACCAGGACTTACTATGTATAGGGAAAAATCAAAATACTCACGAGCCAGTTCGGGAGGGGCACATGCAAAATTCTGAACCAGTGAGTGAACTAACCAAACATTCCTCTACTATCATAGGTTGGGAAATTATATCCTTTAGTAATGGCACTAAGCGACTTAATCACTCGGCCCTAATGCAAGCTTTCAACCGCATTCCGGGTCTGCGCACCCTGCACACAAATGATATTGAATGGATAACATTGCCACCAATCCAAAACCATCGCATGGTGTGCAAGGTTCAATCACCCATCATAACAAATCTTCTTGTGCAATATATGGAAGAGTTACGTTCCATTGGATTAATGCTCTATCCGTTTGACTCAATTGATGATGCCATTTCATTTAATGAAACGCCTCTTGCGCCCCCGCCAGTTCAATTGCCAAACATAGCTTCTGGGGCTCCTTTGTCTGGTATTAACACTGATGTAATTGCACAATTGGTAAGTCTATCTAACTCCAGCAAGGACTGGTCATGGTTATCTGCCCTCCAAAATACTCAAAACGCAGCAATGAATAATACTCCTCATTAAGTAGCCTGTTGACTTATCGATCCTATCTTGGAACTCATGTGGATTCACTAATCTGAAGGCATGGTTCAGCAATCCACATAAAGGAATCAAATGTGATATTATGATATGTCAGGAGACCATGTGTACACACAAACTTTTGCTGCCTGGATTCACTGTTATTCAGACTAAAGCGAAACGGGGCACCAATGGTCGGCCGTATGGGGGGTTGGCGATATGCATAAGCACTCACTTAAATATATTAGTTTTAGATGTTTTTTATGCAACTGTAATGATGGCGGCTTTAATTATGTACCAGGGCTTCCCACCAATGCTTATCTTACTGATATCTTTATACCATAACCCAGTAACGCTTAATCAATCGGCTGCCTTCCAAGAACTTGGCACACTATTTGATGAGGATTTGACCCAACATCCCACATGTGAGATTATTCTGGGAGGAGACTTTAATGCCCACTGGATGGAAGTTAACTTACCTTACACAAATCCTGTGATACTTACTCAAGCACACTACAGAGGGAATTTATGGCATGAATACCTGAAGTCTTGGGAACTAGATATTCTCCCCTTCATAAATAGTGATTGTTGTAACACCTGGCGAAGAGGGCATAGAGCTACCTGTATTGACTATTTTGCAACATCACATGGTATTCAGGGATCTGCTGATCCAATCTCAATATATGATCCAGGGGCCAGTGACCACCACATGATACATCTAAATCTACATCTATACGTAGCCCGCCTCCCAATTGATCCGCAGCACGAGTTTTTAATGGAGGACCGCCCCGGATTGTCTCTTCGATGGGATACCAAACTCTGCATCAGGGTAAATAACATGATTGCTGCACGATTACATTCATGCTATGATTCTTGCTTCCTCCAGAACACCCTGACTCAACAGGTTTACATTACAAATAAGCTAATAACTGAGATAATGAAATCGCTGAAGACTAGACCATTATATCCACCTGACTGCATGCCTGGGCAACATTCAAGTTTTATTCGTGAAGCAAAAAGAGTTAAAAGGGTAGCTTTGCGGGCACTTCTTAAAACTTCACCGACATGGGGGCAATACATGATCGAGAAAAAAAGTGTCTTAAACTTTTATCGTAATAAATGCAGGGATCACAGGCACTTTCTCCGTACTCAGGAGAATCTAAAAATGTTTAGTACATTATGTCATCGGGATAGACGCTCTACCTGGGGTCTGCTTAGGGCCGGAACCACTCTATTCTCTTCTGTACAGTCTTTGTCAATTTCGGCCCAAGTCTGGCGAACTTATTTTGAGCATAAATTTGCCCTCCCCCTGATATTTAACGAAATCGAATTCAAGTGGACCTGTCTAGCTCCTGCATCCTTCGCGCCATGGGATCTTGCGCATATTGAGGCTACGATAGCTGCACTTAAATTCTCGAAGGCTGCAGGCCCAGATGGGATCCCCCCGTGTGTTATCAAACAACAGCCAACTATGTGGGCTGGGTTCTATGTAAAACTGTTTCATAGCATGCTGACAACTTCACTTACTCCGGCATCATGGTTAAACTCTATAGTTGTGCCAATTTATAAAAAAGGATTAAGATCACAACCATGTAATTACCGTCCAATAGCATTAATTGATACTGCTGCCAAAGTGTTTGCCATGTTGCTGTTGGGAGAGTTACAAGCGTTAGTGAAAGAGCGTAACATTTTATCAAAATATCAGATTGGGTTTCGTGCAAGGATGGGTACGCCATTAAATGCAACAATTATGGCGCATATTATAGCAAAACATAAAACTAAAGATTCTGGACCGCTATACATGGCTTCTATAGACCTCACTTCTGCTTTCGATTCTGTTATCCGTGCATTATTGTGGAAAAAAATGATTGCAATGAATATCCCTCTGTATGTTATACAACTATTATCAAAGCTCCACACAAATACTACCTATTTAGTAAGAGTGAACAACGAAGGTGCAACGACCCACCCAATACAGATAAACATTGGGGTTAAGCAGGGATGTAATCTGGCTGCCACGCTGTTTAATATCTATCTTTCTGGAATTAATGATATTTGGGGACAACAAATCTCCTATCCAGCTAGGCTCGGTCATCTTAAAATTCAATGGCTGGCATTTGCGGACGATATTGTAATATTTGATCGTACGCCAAAAGGCATGCAAATCAAATTGGACTTATTCTCAGCCTACTGTTTCACGCACAATCTAAAATGTAATGTTGCAAAATCCAATATAGTAGTATTGAGAAATTTCAAGAGGAAGAACATCACTCGTAATTGGAGAATTGACAACTTCCCTTTAACCACAGTTACCCAGATTCGCTATTTGGGCTATCACATAACAGATTCGCAGTCTTTAGCAATGTGGAGGGACGTACTAAATAAAAAAGCTGCCCCACTCGCCACGCAAATGCGGATAGTCTACTTGAAGTTTTGTAAATTTTCCTTGCTTCCCTTACTACAATTCTACATCCTGAAAGTAGAATCTATTATTCTCTTTGCCTTAGATATGTGTTTAGTGAATATCAATTGCTACCTTGATCAACTGCAAGGCTGTATGTGGAAGGGGGCATTGAGGAAGTCCATACCTAATATTGTGATAAGGCAGGAATTGGGCATCACTGCTTTGTCTGCACGAAGGAATTGGCGTATGCTGGCCAATTTTGCTAGGATGTTATATCCTCCCGCTAATTGTCTTTATGAAGACTTGGGTCAACTAATGATCACTTCCGAAAGATCGTCTCTTACGACCTATTATGCGAAAATGATTGCGCTCCTTGACGAAATTGCACTGACACCAGCTGATTTAGAACATAGACCTAATTATGTGAAATATCGCATTATTGAGAACGATTGGTGTAAAACGATAACTGGTATGGCGGCGCTTAAGGGCTACAAAGAGGCAGCTCGTTTCTGTTCATCCAGACGTCCGCACAAACCATACTTAATTCAATTCCCTTGTAGCAAGGCAAGAGACATTTATTTGCGCTTTAAAATGAATCAATTCCATACCCTAGAACGTATACATGCCTGGAGCCCGCAATGGAAACAACAAGCAGGGCTAGGATGTAGATTGTGTAAGGATGGTTCGATCCAGGAAACCTTAAAACATATGGTTCTATTCTGTCCTTACTTTGAGGCAGAACGAGCATTAACAATCGCACCCTATTGTATGGAAACTGATATAACAAGGGAATGGTTATGGCTAGCCTGTATGTGGGGGACTCGCACTAGTTTCATCTTAGCCCTTTGTCGTTTTTTGAACTCCATAAATAATCAATTGGAGAAACTGTATAAATTGAAAAACGGAGAGGCAACTCATTGATGTGACCCCAGCATAATTACATATGACCTGCTGTCGGAAACCAAGATGATTGAAAAACTGTCGGAACACCCGTCTAATACAATGCAGGTGCTGATTATATAACAGAACATGAAGTCATCAGATGAGCCTCTATGGCCCCATTATAACAGCATACCATTTGTTTTCCTGAAAGCATGAAGTTTAGAAACTGTGGGATATTCCAATATGTAGGTACCGCGTATGCCGCTCCACATAACAAAACCTGAAAGCTACGCATGAGTTGTTTGCTCTCACCATTTGAACCTCTGTTACGGATGATTGTATAATAAGGTTTCCATGTTTGAATGTAAATGGAAGGATGTCAAACGCAATACAGTTTACGAATTGATGGTTACTTGAGTAAAATTATCAACTAAGGAATTAGGTTGACCAGATTTACCCAATGTATCTAAAGTTAAAATGAAATTTTTGACGCAGAAAATACTGTTTTTAAAATATGTAAAAGGAAGAATATGTACATATTATAAAAGTTGTAAAAGTTTGTTGATCGAACTAATAAAACAACGGTTTGAATAAAAAAATAAAAAAAAACAGGGCTGAAGACTCTACTCTTCAATCGCCCACCTGACTAAACCCTGGGTTCACTTCCCCTGTCTGATGTCACTTACTCCTGGAATGTTGACCCTAACCTCCATTCTACTTGACTAAGTTTGTTCTGTTTTGCTTTGTGTGCGCACTGAGGCCTGCGGGCATGTGGCGCGATATATAAAAATGCAAATAAATAAATCCTGCATAACATTGGTGCAGCTCCACTACTGTAATACCCAGCAACACTATGGGCCTCATTACAACCCTGGCGTTAAGGGTTTAACTGCGCCGTGAAAGGTGTCGGCGCCGTTAAACCCTTAACGCCTGATTACGAGGTACCTTTGCGGGACCCGACCTTAACGGCTGGTTTTTACAGCCGTTAAAGTAGGGACCCGCAAAGGGACTTTGGTGCTAATAACGGTACCGTAATTAGCGCCTTCCCCATTCCCATTGAGCCCTGTGGGCAAAAATGGGAATGGGGAAGGGCCATGGCGGCATGGGGTATTACCACCCCACCAACCTCAGAATGGGGTGGTAATTCCCCATTCCACCATGGCGGACACCGGCATGGACCATGGTGCTGATAGCACCATGGTCCTCCGCCTGGGTCGTAATGAGGCCCATATGTGTTATATCACCTTGTAGCCTCTCTTGTGCTAGATGGAATTACCAATAAAGATCTCAGATCAAATAACCGACAGACCCAAGGAATTTGGCAAAGTACTACTTTATTCTCAGTTTAATAAAGCAGGGTCAGCTGGCGAACATCAAACAGATGCTGGCACACTCACAAACATACTTGATTACACAGAGGTCTTACATCACAATATGTGTCATCTATGAAGTCATCCTACGTGGCAAACCATAAAACCTATTGGCGGGAGGGATTGGTTAGGGGAACATATCTATTTATAGAATGTATACTGGGTTAGTACTTCATTGCCTGTCTCTTATCTGTACGACACACCTCAATCTACCTCTAAATACTCATAATTCTGATTATAGCTAACAAAATGGCAATGGATTGGTCTATGCAACATAGTATAGCAGGTTTGACCCATAGACCCATTGATTAGTTGGCATTCTCACCCAACCTTGGACTATCGGCTCGGCTAGCAGCATGTAAGGAAACGAAACCCAGCTGCTTGAATCATGTCAAATTACTCCCTACATTCCCAATTAGTCCATCATCTCTCAAAAGACCGGTAATGAGACAATGTTTCCCATCTGTAGTTCACCTTATTGCCTGTTCTCGGCTGTAGGACATTAAACGGAGTGAAAGCACATCACTTACTTCATCTGAGGCTAAATGAATAGCCCTTTTTTCGACTTCTGAGTTTCTTATTTACTTCTATTTCATTTAATTATACTGGGTGTCATTGCTCCTCTTGGCCTCTAGAGACGTGCTCACTCTACCTTGTATAGACTTTATACACTTGTAATTGTCCAATAATTGGCTCTTGCAAATGTTTTCCTCTTCTTTAATCTAAGAGAACTATGTCTCGTCCATGGCATAGCCGTCTGCCTCCCTTCATGCTTTGCGCTATTGCTTAAAAATAGCATCCTTGATCCCAAGCCAACATAGACTCCTCTTTGTTTTGCACACAAAGCTGTTCTTCCAGCGTCTCATGGCTCTGTAACCCTGATCTGTTTCTGAGGTAGTTGAATTGAATATTTATATGAGCTAGCGTCCATTTTCCAACTATGGCCGTCCCTGCCACGTTATATATTCCTCTATAGCAAGCTTTTATGTATCTTGGCTACCTTTTGTTGCTGCGTATTTACACTTATTGGTCCACAAGTTACTTTGTCTTCTTTTGCATTCATGATTACATTATCATTTTGTGCATGTTTCTGTAATGCTTCAGTTACATCGTCACTCTTAAGTATTTTCATATCGTTTCAGCATAGCTTCGTATGACATCTTTATGATATCATTCTGCCCTCGTCAGATGTCACTCAGCGCTCCATGATGTCCAATGGTGCGTGCTGACATCCTTTCATATGGCATCCTTCCACACCTTCAGTGCGAGGGTACATTCGCTACGGTTGTCTGAGTGCATATCGTCTCTCGCACACTCAATGAGGTATGGGCATAACACATGTAGTCTCATATAGGACCCTTCTTCTGCTGTTCCAGTGTGACGGGGGTGAGGGAGCTGGAGTTAGGAAAAATGCGTCCAACTGCTCCTCCACAACCGCCACAGCAGAAAACAAGAGGACAGTCACCAGTTGACAGCACCAACACAGGGCCAAAGCCAGGGAAAAGGCCACTGCCTAATGTGGGGTGTCAGCCATGAGTGCCATCATATACAAGATCTTGCTGCAGTGTTTGGCAGGCAAGTTCATCAGTTCAGGAATTACTTCCCCTGCATTTTCCAATCAATTTACCGTAGGAGGAGTGCACATTTGTTCTTTTTTATGTAGGTAGGCGGCCACTATGTTCCACTCACCATCTATAGAATCCTAGCAACATATTAACAAGGAGACTGTGTTTGAAGAGGCAGTCAAACATCTGTCTTAAACTAGTGTGTGATGTTATTTTATGGTGACTAGTATCTGAAAATTAAATTGCACAGCTAACATGTGTAGTGCCACCATCTAGGCCATACAATAGCCTGTGGGAGTTGGAGCTTTAACCCCCGATATGCGGACAAAGTGGGGAGCAACCCAGGGTGGTGAAAACAGTAGCCCGAGAGGTATAACCTCGCTCTCAGTGGTAGGCGGCATCCAATTAAAAGGAACAGGTGATCCCAGGGCCCAGCTAATATCAAGCATTGTGCATAGAGAATCAATAATCTAGCACAATATGAGGGGGATGGGCCAGAGGGAGGGGCATAAATACACTGAGGGTACCGAGTCGCCCAGCACAGTGTGGGTGTTCAGAGAGAGCAAAGGAGCTGGTGCTGAGGTGGAAGCAGGAGGAGGCTGAGGTGGACATGGATAGAGGAGGATTGAGCGTAGGCCAGAAGTCAGGAGAAGAGATGGATTGATGGATGGGATTGGAAATAATGCTAGAAAATATCTGGGTCTTGGCACTTTATTTATTTATTTACAAATTTAGCACCGCCTCTAAGCCAAAATACAACGTTTTCCTGCTTACTGCCTATTGATGAACCAACCTCACCAAGACCAAGTTGATCTCTCCTCGTTTTTGAAAGTTCCCAAAACTATTTCTTCTACAAATAAATGGGGGCAATTATGACAACTATTATTACAACACTTACAACCTGGCTGAATCCAGTATTAAGTGCCATCTTATTATCTCATTCTTACCCAACTGCATTCTCCATTCTTAATTGGCTAACTACCTTAATGCTTGTTCTGTAGCAAAATGCCCCTCTTCACATTCATCAACATGAGCAGCAACTCAGCAACTGTTAGAATGCATTTCTAAACTCTGCTCTGGTGAACAGATGTTGAGGAGGCCAGCCTGGTTAGTGAAGCAGGGAACACTTCTGTGAAGTTAGCCAGGACAATTCGAGGTAGCATAGAGAGCATTCAAGGCTAAGTCTCAGAGGTAGTGGAGTTGAACTGAGGTCTTGGATGAGCACACAGAGTAGGACGACAAGAATGATCCTTAGACAGTAATATTCCATAAATACACAATGAATTTTAAGCCCAGAACAAACCCAAGTTAGTGATAGAAAAAACAGTAATATCACTACTTAAACACACACTATTTAAAATATATGTACAGTCACTTTTGGTCAATTTGGTCAAGTGTGGAATCCCACCAAAACCTGTAAGGAGGAAATGCAAACTTTCACACATTGGCAAACTCCAGACATGGATTTCCCTAACTTTATAAGTCCAGCCCTATGAAGATTGGAGCATTGTGTTCAATGTCAAGTTTGTGCGTAAAAGCGTTCAGTGATGCCTAAAAGCCAATATTTAATGGAGTGATAAAGTTAGAAGAGGGTTCTGGAGTGAGGAGAATTTGGTTCTGAGAGTCAGGAAGAGGATTTGCTGCGGAGAACAAAGCGGATCCCAACTTCTGGACGGCTTTAGAAAGCGAAGGCTACCCAAGCGAAGGCAAGGACCACAATGGATCCTTTGTGTATAAAAAGGATTGGATGAACTTGGGGCCACCGGTAAGTGGTATGAGTACTCACCACTCATAGCTCATTCTTAGTTAAAACTTGGCAGGTTTGAAGAAGGTCGGCGGGAGTACGAAATCCCCTCTTTGGTTAAGCTTCAATGTGCACAGGCGCTGCGGGTGCGGACGCAGGTCCGGTTTACAACTGTAGCCGGATCTCTCGTCTCGATTGAAGGTCAAAGAAAGCACAGATGCAGCTGGACTCAGAACTCTTGAAGAAAGGCGAGAAAGGTACCAGCAGGGACCGTCACTGTTACACAGTGATGCAGGGGCACCCAAGTCTTGTGGTCTGACGCACCCTTCTGTCTCGTGGCTCAAAGCAGCTTGGAGAACGACATTTGGCAAGGAGACGCTTTGCAGTGCAAACTAGGATATCCCCAAAGCTCGAGCTGAAACGTGATGAAAGAATGCTCCAGAATGGGTGCCAATGTACATGCTGGTCAGTCCACTGAAGGGCCCAGGGACACTTCCGAGAAGGCTCATTTGCAGGGCCCCAAGGTTGCATCGAGAGTGATTGGTCCCACCACTCCAAGGGGTTGAACACCTTTGCAGGTCTTCGTAGATCGAGCGCAAAGCAGGGCTCTACCGGGACAACAGCAGGCTCAGGGTGCCAAACCTTCTCTGCGCGGATCTGGATAGTCCTTGAGACTGCTTCACTCCTCTGGATACTTGGCTCTGTGTATAGGTTGATTTGGACCTATCGGTGATCTCCGGGACTGCATTCAGGACCACTCCTCATATTCCAAAGTCCCGTGTGTGCTCCACCCAGCTGACCAATGAGGAGATCTGCCCCACTCATGCAAGTCAGCACTGGTCCAATCAGGGACCACTGCGGCCCTCATGATATTGTGCACACAAGACATCTTGGCACCAGTAGTGTGGATTGGGACCAGACAGTTCCAGCCCACTTCCTGAGTACCTACACATGTGACATGCATTAACCCCCAAAAAGAGCCGGCTTTTGCGGGTGAATGCATGCCCAAATAAGGACTCCCTGTGTCACAAAGATCAGGAGGAAGCCAAAGCAGAAGGTAAACGACCTTGTGATATGGCCATGACGGCCACTAGTCACAGTCATAAGCCAAACGCGGTAAGCACGGTATGGCTTGGTAGAAATTCATTAAAATACATGCAAAAGCTTTTACTGCCACCAGTCTACTCGTAGACACATTGTCCAGTTACAAAACAATCTTTAGAGGATGACTAGGATCCGAATACGCAATGACCCACAGAAATACAGTTGCCAAAAGTGGCAAAAAAAGTCATAAGACTAAGGGAAACAAAGTTTCCCGGTACTGACTTTCTAAATGGACAAGTCAGTTTCCCCAGAAGGATGAGCAAAAGCCCAGTGAAGTACAGCTGAAGGCTGTGCTCCTCTGCCAGTGGGGCAAAAGGTCAGGACAGGAGGCTGAAACAAAAGCAACACTGTTAGGGGGTCCACGAAGAGGTAAACTAGCAGTAAGTGAAATTCTACCTAACAGCAACCTATTATCTGCTCCTCAATGATTGCAAGACACACCCCACTCTACCGTCCACGTTGCTAAGGACTGACCAACGTGCACAACTTAAGCGGAATTAACTATTGACCAGTTCTTATCATCTCAGGTAAGCTATCCAACATGAGCATTCCATCCACATACCTCTGCCAGTCCCCACCTTCATAACAAGCACCCATAATCCTTTGCTCTGCAATGCCTCCGTAACATCCCATTAATCCAATCCCCTGCGACAAATTCCCTTTACTGAATCTTGGGGTAAAAGGTGTGGTAGGCAGAGGGCCGTCACTGGCTAAGAGTTGCCAGGCCCAGTATGGTGCAGGGAGGATGCCTTGCTTGCTAAACTATATCCGTGTCAGTTAGCAGGCACTTGTCATAATAACCAAGAAGCTGTGCCTACCCTTAATGGACTCTAGGTTCATCTATCATACAGCTACTACGCAACCCCACTCGCTGTATTATGCCCTCCGAAAATACATGAATAAAAACACTAATGGCCTAATTCACAGAAGCATTTTATAATGGCAAACCCCCATTGGAAAACGATCTGTGAATAAGGGCCTCAGCCTTTGACACCTTTGTGGTCCAAGGATAAACTAGGGAAGATTATGTACTTTAACGTGCAGCAACCTCATGGGGTAAATAAGATCACTAGCTATGCCTGCAATGCTGCCTGTGTCAGGCCAAATCATGATCACTGTGACAGAGTTAATGAGCGCCGGTTTCAGAGAAGGCTAGCACTTGCTTCAGCAATCCGCTCTATGTGCTGCATAGTTTCAGAATCCAAGATGGCACCCAAACCTGGTATAGCATTGCTCTCAGCGGAATGCTGCATTCAATTAAAAGGAACAGGTGATCTCCAGTCCCAGCTCATCTCAAGCAATGCGCATAGAGAATCAATAATCTAGTACAATATGAGTGGGATGAGCCAGCGGCAGGGACATGAACACACTGAGGCAACCAAGTTCCCCAGCACGGTGTGGGTGTTCAGAGAATGCAAAGGAGCTGGTGCTGAGGTGGAAGCCGGAGGAGGCTGAATTGGGCATGGATAGGAGGCTTGAGTTGAGGCCAGAAGAGAGGGGATTGGAAATAGTGGAGAGTAAGCAGAAGGTGATACCGATCAAGGAAGAGGTGGTAAAGATCAAGGAGAAGGTGGTAAAGATCAAGGAGGAGGTGGTAAAGATCAAGGAGGCGGTGAAGATTAAAGAAGGAAGGATGGCGAACAAAGAAAAGGTGAGAAGTGAGGAGGAGGAGAAGAGTGGTTAAAAATCAAGGGGAATATAAAACGTAGTGAGGTTGCTGGAACAACATTGATAGGGAAGGAGAAGGAAGAAAAGGCCACTATAGAGGTTGTAGGAGATAGCAAGAAAAGAGGAGAAGAATATATCCCAGTGGAGAAGCACAGGAGACACCTTGTTAGAGGAGAGGTTGGGAGACATAAAAGAAAGGTTGACGACAAAGAGAAGAAAGAGGAGGAGTGGCTAGACAACCAAATTGATGCGGATGGAGTTAGGTTGTGGGTTTATTACAGGCCTTGCAAGTGGATTTTGAGGGGGGTCGGTGGTGTGAGCACCTGGTGGAACGTCAAGAAGGTAACAGAGAACTTGGAACATCAACCTCTCCCGCCTGTTCCCGGCTCTCCTCACTAATGGGTGGTTTCATCCCATACCACCATTCCTCCCGACCATGTGTACTGAAAGGTAGCCCCCTAAAACCTGTGCCCCGAGACTCAGGCTGCCCTGTGTCCCCACTTCGCCACCCCATCCAACATTGGCCCTAGCCCCACTCCCTAATCCCACAACACATGCCCCGTAATCACTCTTCCCCACACCTATCCCCATGTTATCCTTACCTCAAAGTCTGTGTTGCATCGCACTCCTCTACCAGCACCCTTGCAGCGAACACTGGCTATAGAAAGTGGACAACACTTTTGTGGACCCTGTATTTGTTGTGTAGGCCAGTTGGTGGGCCGTGGATTCAGCAACCCATATCCGGCAAAGATGGTGAATCCGTCTTTACCGAATATGCATACAATTATCTTTTCAATAGTGGAAGCAACATCGCTTACCAGAAGGGTTTCCTGACAGACACACAAAATGCAGCGACTTGGGCATATGCCAAGGAAAACCATCCTGATTTGGAGACCCCAAACAGGCTGTCGATGAAAGACTCCAAACCCCAGAACGAAAGCCGATTAGAAAAGGGATTATTTGGTGGAACCTTGAGCTTCAGATACTTGGATAACCATCTACGTAACACATCATTTTGGTGTGCTATTGAGCCTGCTCATATTGATGACACTGCACAAGTGTAACTTAATAAACGTGTGTTTACTAACACACACTCAAAAAACAACAACAAAAAAAGGATTGTTGTGGCCTGCACACCAATTTCAGAAGCTAACTTAACTTGGTTCAAAGTTGTTTGGTGAATGTTTGGGTGCGGGGGAGAAAAATACGGATGTCCATGAATAAATCGAAAACAAAATATCAGATGGAGAAAAAAAACAAAAGTAATTTAAATGAAAATAACTTTAGGTTTTCTCTCACGTGGACCTTTCCGACAGCTTGCACACCACCCCACCCCCTTACTTACCTTTTGGCGGCGCACATCGAAGTGTGCTGCCACCTCCGCCATCCCTCTGCGACGCTGGTTCCCTTCACTGATGTGCCTGGGCACCTGTGCCACAGGTTCCGTTTAAAAAAAAACGTTATTGTACTGCGTGGTGGAGACACCCCTGCAGCTCCCGGTATCATTATAGCATGCAAGGATGCGGGGGACACCCCTGCAACACCCATCGCCCCTTGTTCACTATAATGGCACAGAATGGTATTCTTGTTTGAAGTTTTCGACTTTTTGAAATTTTCGAACGGCCAAAATTCACCCAAAAAACTGTTCGTTTTTTGTTAAAAACTGTTCGTTTTTTGTTACCTGTTATTTTTGCAAATAGCGAAAAATACATCTCTGCCACTAAAAGCTGGAACTGTAACAATTGTATATGTGCATGAATGTAGCTATTGATTACTTTAACTAGTTACTTATTGTGAAGATGTTTCCTCAAGTTTGAATACCTTCTGCCAGATATCAGCATATCAACGATATGTTTGAGAAGTTCAACTTGTATCTGGTTCCAGTTAATGCATCCAAACTCCAATACTCCAATACTGTACAATGATTAATATCTGTCATTAGGGATAATCATACATTTCCTATGATATATCCTATTTGTATGTTGAAAAAGAATGCCACTCTATTAGTGCGTACCTTAGATGCATGTAGGGTGACACACATTTGTTGTCAATCACAAGGAGTTGTAGTTATCTCATTAGCAGATTTGCATCTGTACGTTTTGCCTAACAAGTGAGATTATAATAAAGCTGTTGTAATTTCCCATCCATTGTGGGGGGGACAGCCCGGGAATTCTTGCAGACAAGACCGAATGATAACTTTGATGGCGGTACTTTTGATCGCCATGTAACCCTTGAAATGGAAGGGACATCGTAGAGAAGTTTGGTGAAGCTATTTTCGAGTCAATGACCGACACGTCCCACGCTCGCAATACTAAGATGGCACACGTTCTAATTAATAAGAAGTTTCGGTCTACTAAGACCTTGAGTCCAAACGGAACACGTGTTAAAAGGAACAGAATTCTACCCTGACACACAGTCTTTGGATTTAGACTGCCACAATCCACATTAACTGGAGGACACGTTCAAGAGCATTGCTTCTGAATATAATTTAGATATAGGAGGGCATCAAAAACATTGAGCCCAGATCAAATATTGGAGTTGGTTGCCCTGAGGAAGTCCAGAGAAAGCAAGTCTTATTTCTTCACGATGGACGAAACATGTTGGGTTTTACACATTGCAAAGTAAACAATGTGTTCAAGAGAGATTAGATTACATTCTAAGTCCCCTAAAGGCAATATAAGGGTGGCAATAAATAGTGGATCTGTCCAGCTAGGTACCTTCAAATAAGAGGAGTAGTCTGGCTCTGCCAAACCAACGTACAATTTGATATGCACTTTATCAGCAATTTTCCACATTATCATTGTACTGCAATAGTTTGTGTGGGTAATATTGCACTAATGGTTTTTAGCTTTGTATAGGAAGGGTGTTTTATGGTTGAATTTTATGTAAGGTTATACACTAGTGGTAGTAGTAGGATGAATTTAATAATGTTTTTCGTTTTAACTGTGTGTAATTGAACTTTGTACATGTCAATTGCTGTCTTTATGTGTTCTTGATGTGCATATATATATATATAAATATATCTATATATGGTTTTGACAAATACATGTGTTTTTTGATGAATTAATAAAGGGAATTTTCAGAAAAATTAAACTTTTTGACTCAGGACCTATTTGGTACACGGACCTAGTCAATTTAATATTGGATGAAAGAAAAGGTTAGACACTCAAGTTCTTTGGTAATTGATTATTCTTTGGCAGTTCGAGGGCTGAACCTTTGTGTCTTTAAATTAGCCCAACTTGGTCTCTTGTTGTTAGATGTGACGATCTGCTCTATACAGTTTTTCATGCATACCCATGTGTCATACTCACCACTGGATATCATATTCCGCATTCATTCTTATTGTTGCATATATGACTGTCTTCGTTTTCAAATATTTCAGGATGCATCTATAAGAGATCAAGAAAGGATAATAACTGATCATGTGCTTATAAATAATACTAGTAATAATAACTAGTCTGGTATCAGCCTTTTTAACTACTTATCAAGTACTCACGCTGTCCCGTTTTGAGCTGGCTAGCAACCCGCATGCAACTCAAAATGGCTTCTATTAATAGAACGGCATAAGCATCTGACACCGTAGTGTCATGACGTTATTGAAAAATGTCATTATTGACATTCTCACTTTGTTATGCTCACGTGTGTTTCTTTTATTTCTACAATGTAGCGGCCTTGTAATTCTTGCCTATACCTCATCTCAATTCGTTGAATATAGAGGTATTGTAATTCATACATAAACCTCAAATTGGTGTGATAGATTTGTCGGAAAATGTTCTGGTCAATCATACATGGGCATGAGCTCACAATGGATGAGGTACCCAATTAGGGAAAGTGTCAACTGTTAATGACCATAATGGTTGTGAACCTTAAATGATGTTACTGCTTCCATGTTGTTCATTTATGTATTCAACCTCCTATTAGCCACCAAAAGTCAACATGATATTTAATCATTGAAATAACCAATCTCATTGTTACACCAATGCTCCTAACTAGTTGGTTCAATCAATACATCACTTCAATTAAGGATCACATCATAATTTGTCTCAATATACATCACTTATGAAATATAATTGTTAGGGTATCCATACAGTTTCATCACATCAATTCAGTCTATGTGCATTATGGTCATAATTACTGTTTATCTATCATCTGTTATGCATTCCACTTGTCTCCACGTTGTATCACTCTAGTAGATACTGTCTGCCATGGAACATTTTACAATAGTATGTCAACAGCAATTGTCAATTGTTAGTTTATTGCACAAATAGCACTAGAGCAAATTCTTCATTCAACCCAATGGGGGCCATAGAGTCTAATCTATGGATCCATTAAATTTCTCTCTTGACTACTTGACTAGTAAGGTGTTTGACTGTCCTCCTCTTGCAGGAGATCTGACCACTTCTAGAACTACATGTCTCAGCTGAGCTATGGTATGCCTCATTGTGGTTAAATGTCTAGCCACTGGTGACTTTCGGTTATTATTTCTGATATTCGACTTGTGCTCAGTTGTTTTTTCTTTTATTCTTCTGATGGTTTGTACAAGGTAAGATTTGCCACATGGTCACATTAAACCATAGATGACGTGTTTGGAGTCACAGGTGGTAAAGTTCTTAAGTACAAACTTTTGTCCTGTACAGGGATGTCTAATGTAGTCACCTTTTTGAAGGTTGTTACAATGGCTACAATGTAGACATGGGAATGTGCTGCATTTTGGTTTACTCAGTTGTGTTTATCCTGTTATCTCTGATCTCTCCGCTTTCACTAAGTTATCTCTTATGTCTCTTCTCTTCTATAGGCAAAAGGTTCTTTTGGGAATAATGTTGTTAGTTGTTGATCCAATCTAGAAATGTTCCAGTTTTTCAGTAGTCTGTTGATTTGTGTACTCTGTCTGGAATATTTCAATGTATGTATCAGCTGTGATTCTTCTTTGCCCATTTTAGGTTGAAGTAGAGTTTTTCTACTAAGCATGTCACTCCTCACTTTTGCCTTCTCTAGTATTTGCTCAGGATAACCTCTTTCCTTGAAATGCTCAGCGATTGTATTGGCTGCTGACTCGTGTGCTTGGTTGTCTGATACAATTTGTCTGCTCCTTATATTTTGACTTACGGTTATATTATCCTTAAGGTGCTGTGGATGGAAACTGGCATAGTGTCATGTATTATTAACGTCAGTTGGTTTGCGATATACTGATAAAATAAGTCTGTTGTCAGCGAGTGTGATCTCTACATCTAGAAAGTGAATAGATGTTCCTGTCTCTAAGAGGTTCCGGGAATGACCCTTTTGACTCCTATGTGACTGTCTACCCACAGAATGAAGAATGAAAGGTGTAACATGCTGTTTGGCCAGTCACCGACTGCACCAATCCATCACAGATATAAAAGAGAAATTCTCTCAGACAGCCGTTTAAACCGTATCCAGTTGATGGTTTGGAGGAGACAGTGTTCTCGTCAATTGACCAGATAGACTGAAAACAAAGCCAGGTATCGATGACATCATTAGAGACATCAAGACATAGCCGCGTTAGCCATGAAGCAAATATTCATGAAGCTACACAGACATGCACTAGGTTTCTGCTTGTAGACATGAAAAACATGCGTATAACTCCTATAGGTAAAGGCCTGAAACATTTACATAATGCTAAGAACCTTTCCTTTCTTTCGCCAAAGCGAAACCACGCGGTGCAGAACATACACGGACCAAGCTTGCACATGCTTTATTGCAACAAACCATAAGAAGACATGAAGACACACAGGGAACCTATAGGGCGACTGAAGTGAATCCAGTTAGAAAGACAGGACTCAGATACATAGAAGTGGAGACATGATCCCTGCAGCACGGGGCGCAGAGCTGCTGTTCGCAGAGCTGGTGTTCACAGCCAACGACAAGGGCGGTTGGAAAATTCCTGGTTCCGAGGCAGCAAGCCACCTGCAAGAATTCAGAATAAAATTCTCATAATTGCAGACAGAAGGACTTCACTTTGCGGGCCCCTCACACGTGACCCAGGCGAACAGGACAATGCTCATCTACTTGTGGTGGGAAGAGAAGCTGTCCCCAGCGAGACACAATGAAATGATACAAGTGTTGCCCACCAAAACTGCAACCTGCAGGCACTCTCTCAGGCTAGGTGATCAGACCAGTGGCAACAACATGGAACACACATCCCTCCATATTCCTTCCCATCACCTTGAAAAGGTAAACTGAGCTCTGCTACCAGAAAGGGTGCAGGCCTGGGAGGACCCGCTCTAGCCAATCCAGAAGCTCCATTTGTGAGGTGGAATAAAATGTTGCACGTGCCAACGGTCTTCCTGCGACCCTGCAACAGTGTCGTTTGTAACTTTTAGGGGTAGTCTTAGGCAGAGCCACCTTATATGGGAGTCCAATAAACAGAGTAATGTATCATTTTTATATACATAGTTAGCCAAAACTGACCTATGAGGACACCGCATAGGTTTTTGGGGTGGATGTCACCCGTGCATAAAACCGTGTGACACAGGGTCAGAAGCTGAGAATGCTGGAGAAGGATTTGTCCTGTATGATCCCTGTATCTATTGGATAATATAGATAGTATAGTTTGCACCATGGCTCAGTCTTCCGTTCTTGCGGTTCGGAGTCTTTGATGGTACCAAGTGTCTCTGCTAGGTATCCGGATTAATGCTGTGAGGTCCCATCCGCAAGACCTCAGCAGTTCTATCAACGATCCCTTCCAAATGCCTAAAATATCATCAATGTTCTTCTGCCATACTACTAGTTTAGTGCCCGGCGAGGGCGCAATCAGAATGAAACAACCATTCTAAATGGCCCTCGCCGAGGCATTACCCGGCCGTGAATCCTTCGGCCGGGATTCCACGGCCATTGCACCTGGCGGGGGGCGTGGCAGCCCCTCAACAAATGAGGAGGCTCGAAGTGGGGCCATCCGCGCTCCAAGCCTCCCCACGGCTGAGAGGCTGCCTTCACCCCCCGCCGGGGACTCAGGTAAGGCTTTTGTGTTTTTCCCTTCCCCTTTCCTGCCACCCCACTTACCTTCTTGCTCCTTTGTCCCTGGTGGGGGACGATTACAGCCTCCAGCCGCGTGGATACCCGGAGTGGGGCCATCCCCGCTCTGCGCCTCCACATGGCTGGAAGCTTCCATCGTCCCCCGCCGGGGACGCAGGTATGTTTTTTACCTTTTCTTTTTTTTTCCACTCCCACCCTTCCTCCCTCCCAACATCACTTACCTTCTTCTTGTTTTTTTTCGGGAGCGGACGCGCTGGGAACACTTCTGTTTCCAGCGCGTACGCTTCCGATGGCTGCCATGGAAAGGGAAAACAGACTAACTATGGGCCCGGGGCATTACCTGAGTCGGTAATGCCCCCGCTGCTCGGGTCATATTGCTTAATTATCTTCCCATTCTTTCTGTTCCTAAATATGTTTGGACTCAAAGGCATACATAAACAGGTTTCCATAGGCAGGAGCCAACACTGAGCCCATCGATGTGCCTGAGACTATTGCATAGTATGATTTTTGTCAGTTCGAGTATGCAATTTTGTGTGATTGTACAAATTCTTCTTGTAACAAGACCCATTCTAGGGCCTCTAAACCATCCCCATGAGGGATCGAGGTATCTAGACTTTGCACATCTAAAGTGAATAGCGTCCAGCCAGATCAAATGTCTGTCAAAGATGTTATTATATTGAGAAAGTGGGTGTTATCCCTCAAGTATGTCAGTGTTATTTTAACAATTGTTTGTAATACTTTGTCTAGGTATTTGGCCAATGGGTCAATCAGTCTCAGGGGTGGATTACTTAGATTTTTGTGTATCTTGGGGAGTCCATAAAAGACTGGTCTAATAACAATTGCACCCCCTTTATCAGCTGGTTTAATGATTATTGTGGGGTCTTCTACTAATTGTCATAATAGTTTGTGCTGGTGCTTCCTTATGTTATGCTATCTCATATCAAAAAATGTTATTGAATTCAGATCCTTAACCATTTTTAACTCAAATAGTTCCAAGGCTGAGTTCTTAACATTTGGATTGATAGTACTCTTGGGTTTTAATTCTAACTAGTCAAATGTTTTAGAACTTCCTTTCATAGGAGGTATAGAATCAAAAAATGGTTTAAGACACATTTTTCTGGTCATCTTAGATAGATTGATCAGTTCTTCAAACAGTGTGGAGTTGTTAGTGGGGACAAAGGATAACAATAAACTAAGTAGACCCAATTGTTGATTGGTAAAGTCATAGTTTGAGATGTTAATGACTAGCTTGCAACCTTCTTTTTGGCTCTTAGTTTTCTTGTGTCCTCGTCTGGTTTTTCTAATCATAAAAAACGACAGTCGTAAATTGAAGTTGATGCTAAGACCCCAGAAGTTTGGTCTTGCTGTGTATTGTCCAGTATGTCAGTGGGTGCGGTCCGTAGTGTATTTGCAGTTGGCAGTGTCAGTGGTGTGGTTTATTCTCTATCACTGCTCGACGGATCACTCGAGGGATCATTTCCTGTTGTATTAGGTCTTGGGGTCCTATCTTATTGAGGTCTTCTATAGGGTCTACTTTGATGGTAATATTCCTGACAAGAGTAAACTATTTCTCTTGAAAAATCTAGAGTGTCTCTTTTAAATCTCCATGTTTTTCTCTGCTCAATATCTTTTGGGTAGGAATCTAGTTTACTTTTGGTATCCTCTAAAATTGTGTGCAGATCTTCTTGTGTCAGAAGGGAACTCAGTTGATCTTTGAGTTCTGTAATCTCACAATTGATTTTGGATAATGATTTTGCTAATTCCTCAATTATTAATAATATGAGGTCTGGAGAGTATTTATTTAAGATTTTCTCCCTTTTTCTTTTACAAAATCGCTGTTCTCTTTGCAACGAGAAGGTCTCAGGTAAATTCTCAATCCTCTAGGTATGTGGTATGCCTTAAGGTATCTTGCAGGGGTAGATGTGTGCAATTTTTGTGACATTTTTTTTCTCAACAATCTTTCTAAATTGTTAACTAGTCTGTTTGGTTGTTCTGAGGCTGAGATGGTCCTTTCCATGTCTTTAACAAGTGCTAATATTGGGGAAGCCTCTTCTTCACTAAAGGCTAGTGTGGTGGCATGCTTGCTAGTCAATAGATCAATTCTCGGAAATGACATACTTCTTAGTATGGTATGCTGATTGTTGGGGGTGCTGGTCACTAATAGTGACACTACAAATGAATGGGAATTAACAATATAAAAAGTTTGTTGTGGCCTCCACACCAATTTTGGAAGCTTGGTTCTAAGTTGTTTAGTGAATCTTTCGGTGCGTGGGAGAACTATACAGCTCTGTCACTGAAACAATTGTGTATTTAGTGTCCTTAGGTGGTGGACAATCCCATCCCATGCACACCTTCCTTACTGAACTGGTCAATCAATAGTAAATTGGTTTGGTATCTCATTCTTAATAGTATGTTCGACGGATAATAAAACATCAGTTATTCACTGTAGTTATTCATCAGCAACATTCAGTTACAGAAACAAGACTTCTGGTATTGCATATATTTACATTTTTAATCGATAAACAATAAGGAAACTAACTACACAATTACTAACACACACACTACAGTGCTCCATGCCTAAATATTTCCAACTGCATCACAACAAAGTCAGGGTTCACCAGTGTCACTATACACATATTTGAAGTTTTCATTGCCACAAGCTACATCATTCAACAGGGAAAAGGCCCAGTGAACACAAGGGTGTCCCCAATCATCCACAAGAAATGATGGGCATGCAAACTCCCGGAATCAACCTTGCACATATCATGGGAAGTTCCAATCTGGGACTTTTTCCTTACCCAGACGTAAATTGTCACCATACACTTTTTCTATAAATTACCCCAAATCAACAAACCCCTCCTGCTTGAAATTGCTGACCTCAACACTTCAGTCATCAACCACACCAAAATTATGTTCCTCTGTCTCCCTGGAAGCCAAGTCATATAATGTAGTTTAATGTAATATGGCTCTTGTATACCGCATAGTGCCACTGGTATGGCATCAAAGCCTGTAGGTGAACGCCTTGGAGCACCGAAGTCCTCAGGTATGAGAGAATCGATCAGAGGAATTCAGAATGTGTGTGTGTATTTAGCATGTACAAAGGTAGGTAGGGGTGGCTAGGTCCCTGCTAGCTTGCTGTGAGGGCAGTCCGGTGAGTATGCAAGTTAAGGAGACGGATTATGTGTCCAGCTAGACCAAATTTTTATCATGAGGTGATGTGTGATATGAGATCAATTAGTGGATGATTGTGGATGAGTGCGGGAGGATGGCCGTGCCTTGGGAGGGCTATGGCTATCATCCATTGAGATGGAGTGCAATACGTATCCGTTAGTCATGGCTGATTACTTGTTTCAGTGGTGGAGTGCATGTCATGTGGGTCTATGAGAGTCCTTTCTGTGCATGCTCTGTACCTTTTTGGAGTCACCTCATGTGACTCATCAATGTCCTCATCTACCTGTATGGGGGTGAAGTCCACCCGACAAGCAGGTTAGGTCAGTCGCAGGTAAGAAGACCCAGGTCTTGATTGCCATCCGGAAGGAAAGGTGATCTTCTATGCGGCGAATACTAAGCGGAATAGAGTTACAGATTGTGGGTGCTTGGACGGAGACAGAAGATCCCCCTATTCTGGTCGATTTGGCGAGAAGGATGACAAGGAGGGGAGCTGTGTGTGATCTTAGGTTTCTGTCAGTCTGTAGGGGTTGAGCTTGTGTTGTAGATATTCTGGGCCTGTGTTGTGCAGTGCATGGTGGGTAATGCACATAGCCTTGAAGGTGGGTCCGTCGCCTGACAGGGACCTAATACAGGACACCAAGTGCAGGTGTGATGTGCTATCTAGGGCATAAAGCCAGGAGGAGCTTGGCTGCTGTGTTTTGGACCCCAGTTTTCTGAGTTGAGGTGTAGGGGTGCCCAGGTATAGGGAGTTGGCATAGGCTGGGCGAGAGAGGATGGTGGTCGTAATTGGGGAAACTCTGTGATGGTAGGAGAGGTAGGGAAAGATGCGCCAAGAATGCATAGGTGTAGATAGCATGATTTTGACATAGAGTTGATGTAATGTGATGTGTCAGATTTGCGTCCGTGGTGCATCCAGGGTTCTTTACTGTGTTGGAGGTAGAGGGGAAGGGCTTAGGGAGGACGACCAATGTAAGGGGTTGGGGGAACAGGACGGTCATCCCGCAGATTATAATTTCATTTTTTCCAGGGTTGAGAAGGAGGTGGTCTGCATACGGTATGAACTGGGTCTTGTTTCAATCCATGCCAGAGTATGCTGTTATTTGTTAACCTTATTTAGGAAAACAATGTTAATGGTGCCAGTGCCTCAAGTGAAAATAGTGCATAATCCAGATACGGATAAAGTGTATACTATTCTTTCAATGTGGAATGAGCAATGTCTTGAAGCTCTGAAAGATCGTAAAATTACCTTAAAAACACTTATTGAAAACCCGGATTTGGCAAAAAAGAAGCTATGGAGATCAGACTGGCGCCATACATGTGACTTAAGGTCCAAATCTAAACTGATGAATGAGGTCCCAGGCGAAGCTAGAGCATATGGTCAGATACAAGCCTATTTATCTCGCTTTACAGATCACAAAGCGAGATCTTTGTACATGCAATTCGACAGTTCAAACAGATCAACGATGTTTGCGTTGACTACTGTTTTGCGAGTCATAACGGAATGTCTTGACGTCGAGCGAGTAAATCTTGAACTTGGCCACTTAGGAGAAAGTTCTATGAACTCTGAAATGATAAATAATCTGTGCTAATTTAACAGATGATGGTAAAATGTGTGATGCAATAAGAGTGTCATTGTTCTGTATTTTTAAAGGTTTGATTAAACCGAAATAAAAATAAAAAATAAAAAAACAGAAGAAAGAGGTGGTTAGCTACCATCCAGTAATCTATGAGGCATAAAGCAAGGTCCGGGGAGGGATTGGAGGTGTCCTATGGGATCTTGAAGATGATTTGAGTGTCGTCTGCTTAGTTGTAGCAAGACAGGCCGTGCAAATGGGTACGAGCAGGGATGGGGCTCAGGTATGGGTTAAAGAGCAGGGGAAATACGGAGGCGCCCTGTGGTACTCTGTTGGTGACGGGTGCTGAGTCGAGGAGAAGAGAGGCATGTAATTTGGGATTTATTGGAGAGGAAAGAGGATATCCACTTCAATTCACATCCCTGATGCCGAGTGAGTAGAGTCTGTCCATGAGGGTGCGGTTGTCTATGGTGTTAAAGGTCACAGAGATGCCAAGAAGGATAAAAGCGGCACAAACGTCTGAGTCTAGTGTGCCTTTTAGATCATCACAGGTGAAGTCTAGGGGTGATTTAGTTCCTCATAGGGGTCTGAAGCCAGACTGGGTGGGTTCGAGCAGGAGGTTAGATTCAGTGAAAAGGCTGGGAGTAGACTGTTCAGTCAATTATTTTGGCTATGAAACGGTTGTTTGAAATAGGTCTGTAGTTGGCCGGTAGAAAGGGGTCAAGGGAGTTTATTTTTAGCAGGGGTTTGATGTGGGATGTCTTGAAAGCTGCTGGAAATGTGCCAGAAGTGAAGCATGTGTTAATGATAGTTCTTGCCATGCTGCCGGCAAAGGTTGAGGAAAGGATATCTTTTAGGAGAGAAGGAGGGCGGGGATTTCCTGGGATTCCAGAGGAAGGCTGCTGGCTAGTAGCATAAGGAATTCAGTATCGGAGATGGGAGAGAAGGTAGAGAAGAGCAGGTGGGTGGTTGGTGGGTCGGTGAGCCTGGACATGGGTTCAAGGGAGCTGGGTGGGAGCACTGCTAATTTAGATCCGATGCTGTGGTTTCTTTCCATGGCTATGTTGAGGAAGTGGTCAGAGAGAGTGTCACATAATGCTTGGGTGTGGGATGGGGGATGTGGGATGAGAAAAGAGGGGCCTTGAATTCTAAGATGATCTTGTGGAGTTCACTTCTGATGTTTGGGGCATTGGAGATTCTGTTCCAGTAGAAGAATTGTTTTGCCTTCCGAATATTTGCCCTGTAGGCTTTATCTGTTGGGCGTTCACAGTTCTGAGGTGATGGGTCGGCCCACCATCTGAGTTCCAGGATGTGGTTTTGGGTTTTGTGGAACTTGAGGGCTGGGGTGAACCCTCTGGGGGAGGGGCCTTTTCTGTGGGAGGAGTATCGGATAGGGGTGAGAGGACTAACAGCTTTGGGGAGCCATTGGTCAAAATGGATGATCGAGAGATGACCCTCCTGGAGTGGTAGGGAGGATAGAGAGACAAGCAGGGAGTCAGCCAGGCCCTGAGTTAATTTGACCATGTGAAGTGGGTGGACAGTCCTGGGTTAGTCAAGGGGGGATGAGGGTCTGCTGTTGAGAGCGTGAAGAAGATGGGAGCGTGGTCCGTCCAGATTAGTGGTCAGGGGGGGGACATGGCGATCAGTTCAGAAGAACTGAAGATTGTGTCTAGGGTGTGGCCTGCGGAGTGTGTGGGGCTTGATAGCAGTTGAGTAAGGTGGAGGGCTTGCAGGTTGTCCAGGATTGGTAACATCATGCGGAACATCAAACCATATATTGAGGTCCCCTAGCATGATGAGGGATGCGTGAGTGACCAGGATGGCCACTAAGGACTTGCTGGGGTTTTTGGCGAAATACCTGTTGTAGCCTGTGGGTTTGTATATGAATCAGAAGCTGTGAGTAATGTGATGAATCCCTCAATGCCGTCACTTATCCCCAGGAGGCGGACCATTCTCATGAGGCCAGGTAGGTGAGGCTGCTACCTGATAGTCCCCTTGGGGGTGGTACTTAGTGGGAGGTTCCCATGAGTGGGCACCCCTTCTATGGGAGAAGTGAGGACTGTCAAGGGAGAAAGCGGTATCCACACCATCATGTTGCCAGACATATTTCACCCAACCATAGAAATAGGGCTCAGACACCCCAATCCTCTCTGTCTCCTCTTTCTTCTAGTAATATCCTTATACATAGCAATTATGTATATCAGGCAGATAATACTGTGACGAGGAAGAGTAAGGGAAGAGTGGGTACGGATGGCTCCAAAAGTACTGCCACAAGGAAGAGCAGAGTAATGAAGAGCCCTGTGAGGAACCGATACGAACATGCTAGCCATTGGAAGCTAGAAGGACAATACAACATAAAAACGGATGAAGGACTCTGCTCGAAGTCAGTCCTGCCCCAGAGCAGATCAATGCTGGGGAGAGGAGCAACACAGAGAGAATGCGTGTCAGACCCAAATGCCTGGAGCAACAAGGCGGGGATTGAGAAGGCAGAGAAGATCTACGACCTACCAGTTTGTTGGGAAACCCGGCGTCTGGTGGCAGAAAACAAAAGCTGGCTGAATGGTCCAGGTGAGACAAGATGTGCAGTGATAAACTAGTGTGGTAGAGCTACAGAAAAAAGACAGAAGAATGCAAGAAGAATGGAAGCACCAAGGGGAAGTCGCAGAAGCTTACCGGTGTTGCCGAGGGCAGGAACTCTCTTGGACCAAGTGCAAAGGTACGCAGAGGGGGACCGGGAAAGCACAGGGTGACTCCAAAGGACCAGCAAAACCAATTATGAACAAAGGGGTGAAAGAGCACCCCAAAGACACTCAAAGAGAGGCCTGGCAGGATAGTGAACCAGGCTCAGTTAAGGGACATTACAAAGCTAAAAGAGGGGTCGGGGACACGAACATTGAGAAATCAAGAGAGTTATACATACACCATAACGCCTGGCAGGTTAGTGAACAAGGCTTAGGAAATCCACCTTACAGAGCTAAGAAAGGGGTCTGGGACCCACACGACGACATGAGAGGTCCAGGGGAAGAGATCCTTTGGCACAGATCACGAAAAGTCCAAGTAGAGAAGAGATCCTTTTGGCACAAGTTACAGGAGGACCAGAGGATGGGAGATATATCCTTTGGCAGAAGATAGAACTTTGATAAATAAGGCTATTGGAAAACAGAGCCTGAGAAAGGCTTGGGGAAGGGAGACCCCTTCCCAATATTGTTTTGGAACTTGGAACTTTTCTGAGAAGGTTTAGAGAGAGAAAGACCTCCTCACCTACCACGGGGAACATCACATTAAAGCCTAGTGATGGCTAGGGGAAGAAGGATATTTCCCCACCATTTATGAACTGCCTGAAACATCCTGAAGGTGGGAGCCATCCTGTTATAAGCAGGGCACAATATACTCATAAGTTTCTGTTGAAGTGTAATGGACGGAAATAGGTATGGAGCATAGGACAGTGGACTGTTTACTTTTGACTGACATTCTGACGTTATCCTTAATTATGTTTGAGGCAGGGAAACCCCTCTTAGCTATTGGGACAGGTAGGGTTTTTGTCCTTATTTTCAGTTCAATAAAAGTTTATTCCAACGAGTATGCCACCTTTGTGTCCCGCGTCTACTTCGGCGCCATTACTGTAAGTGTGGGGTAGATGAGAATGTCACTAGAAGGGATTTTGCAGTTTGAGTTGCATACTTGTTCCTTGGATGTGGGATTTGTAGAGGATGGCAACTCCGCTTGCTCTGCTGGTTATGTTGTGCACGATAAGAGAGTAGCCCAGGTGGAAGGCCTTGTGCGCAATGGGTTGGAAATCTTGAGAGAACAATGTGTCTGTGATGAAAAGGATGACCGGGCTTTCAGCGGATGCTAAGCCGTATATGTTGTGGCCGTTTTAAGTGATGGATAGGGCATTGATTAGGATACATGAAAGTCTGATGTTAAGATGGGTTTGCTCTGTGGGGAGGAGGATTGAGGGGGCTCTAGTGGGATGGTGATGGCTGCCCACAAGTAGGGCGTGCAGAGGTGGGGTGGGTGAGGGCAGGAGCTAAGGCCCTCTCGGGAGAGCCCGTGGGTGAAGACGGTGTGAAGTGGAGGAGGGTTTGATGGGGCAGGGTGGGTTAGAGTGTGGTATCTGTTGGGAGGGGAGGGATTACTATGGGTGGTCTAATGTCTCTGTTCCGGGGAGTGGTGAGGGAGGCTGGCTGTATTCTTGGTGCATGTGAGAAGAGAGCATGTGATGTAGACCTCCTTAGGGGAGTGTGTGGAGGTAGATGCTGGTGGGGGTGTGTGACTGGTTAGGCGGGTGGAATCCCTGTTCTGAGGCGTGGAAAGGGTTGTCAGAGCTGGGTTAGGGAGGGGGAATGGGGTGCAGGGCAGTGACACAGGATCTTGTATGGGAGTGGTGTTTGTTTGGGAGAGGTCAGGACGGTGTCCTCTGGGGGTGCAGGGTGGGGAGTGTCTGGTGTCAGTGCCCAGAGTGTTGTAAAATAGGCTGAAGAGTGATTTCACTGGGTTGGGCCACTACAAAAAACAGAGAAGCACTCCTTAAGCTCCTCCGCATCACACTTAACACCAATCAGGTCATCACTGAACCCACAATCATTGAAGGAAATACCATAAACCAGGTATTCACAATTTTATCTTCAATTGAATTCCTTCTACCATTGCATCTGGACTGGACAGGCCATGCCATCATCCCCACCCAGCTACACCACATGCTTCCCAACAACTGAGTGTACTGGAAACCGTCCAGACAGAACAACAATCCTTCAACAACTTCCCTATAGACTCTCTGGCTTCCACCTCTGAACACAACACAAACGTAAACATCCTGCTCAGTGCTCTTAACCACACTCTGAGGGACAACATCACAACACATGTACAATTAAAACTCCAAATCAACAGACCTACACCCTCTGCATCATAGTATTCACAAGAACTCACCAAGCAAACACTTCATGTACAAATCACAGTGGATCTGATGACCATCTCTGAGGCAAAAAAACTTCTTCATTCTGACAAAACACTGCTTGCACAATACATGACCATAACTATGCCTCAAGATCGATTCCATCAAGGACATCCATAGGCGCAAAACCTGCCTCTCGCTGATCCAGTCTTGGATGTACAGTGAATACTTGAAGCTTAACCCCTCGAAGACCGAATTCCTAATCCTCACCAACAACGCCGAACACCCAGACGTACAGACCTGGCTATCAACCATGTAATCCGAGGGCTTCACACCTGAGCTCACCCCCTCCGCCACGCCTCTCAAGTTCAAAACACATATGGCTAAGAAAACACCAGTTTGGTATCAGCTCTTCCTCTTATGAAAAGTCACATTGATGCTTTCATTATGGTTTAAAGGCTAGATGGGTACTTGGTATGTCCAAGCTCTGCTGCTGACTAGTGTTGGAGGGCAGGATTTCCACTGTGCTGGTCTCGCTGAGACAGTGAAATACTATCAGTATTTCAGGGTAAGTGTGGGGATGCATTTTCCTTCTCGGTCTAGTCTTTGGTGTACCTGGGCTTTGGTCTCTGGGGAGTAGAACCAGTGGTTCTACTGAAAGCAATGGTGTTGCT
This sequence comes from Ambystoma mexicanum, assembly GCF_040938575.1. Classification (NCBI taxonomy): domain Eukaryota; kingdom Metazoa; phylum Chordata; class Amphibia; order Caudata; family Ambystomatidae; genus Ambystoma; species Ambystoma mexicanum. The sequence continues at coordinate 186,911,794 of NC_090921.1, forward strand.
CCCTGCTGGATATTGGGGTTGTGTGCAGGGGTTTCCAGCAGCTTGTCTTGGAAAGTCCCATCTCTGGTTGGTCTGTGGGTTCTCAGGACTCTTGCCCGGAAGGCGGGGGTGGGGAGCAGGTAAAAAGAAATCCTGTTGATGTCTTCTAGGGTAGTTCTGGCCTATTACCCAGCACCCTATTGTCAGGCTATCGACCAAGAGGAAACATGTAAAGGGCTTATTGAAAGGGCTTTGTGGAGTCTCCCGTATTCCACCTTCAGGGCTCTCATTGTAGATTCCCCTGTTCCCAAAAGGCCCAAAAAAGCGATTTGCCACAGAGGGCCAGGGAGAGTCGGAGGGGTGACAGCAGATGGTGGTAAACAACTAATTGTCTTTAGCGGCATTCAGGGTTGTAGTAAGTGTGAGGAGCGCATGCTGGATGTGTGTCAGTGTCTCAGCTGTAAGCACAAGCCAGTCCTGAGCTTCCAAAATGATGGGGTGATCCCAGGCTGGGGCTGATGGGTAGAGGAACTAAAGGTGCGAGCCACGTAGTGCTACTCAAAAGGGCAGCCGAGAGCCAAGTTCAAGTCACTGAAGGCCTGATGGGCATTTGATGGAAGTGTAGGAGAGAGAACAAGAAGGGAGGATCTGACTTTTGCCCTGACTGGAGACATAGAGTTTGGGAAAAGGAGAGCAGGAACAGATATTGAAGTGCAGGAGGGATCAATAGTATTTATTTTCTCATTCATGTATTTATTTATTTATTTATGTGTTTATATACAAGAGGAACAGTGCTCTTTTGATCACAAAAGAACGTACAATAGATAAGAAATCAGATTTGACAGGAAGCAGTGAGCTTCCTACAATGCAGTGAGTTTGAGGGACATTGTGACCAGTTTGTGGATGGGAGGAAAAGCAACAGTCACCGGGGACAATACATAAGTGGACATACATACATTAAGGACAACCCACATCGGACATTTTTAAGTGCAGGTAATCGGTACAGCCTGCGGGATGTGACCTTGACAGGTGGTGAAGTGCTTGAGTGGAGGCAGAGGAAGTGAGGGACAGAGGCAGGCTACAGGCGAGGGAAAAATGTTGGCTAGCAGACAGATGAGTGGTAGGTTAAGAGGGTAACTCAGGGGCGAGGAGGTAGGCTTTGAGTTTTGTTTTGAACAAATCCATGTGACTGCTTCTCGGATGTCCAGGGGAAGAGAATGTTTATTCATTTTGGGTGATAGGAATAAAAGCGTGAGAGAATGTCTTTGGGTGTTGGAAGGTAGGTTGTGAAGGTAGGTATGTCAGTGGTCAGACAGAAGTTCAAGTTGGTGAGAGCCAGAGATTTTTGGGGGAAGGGCCAGGTTTGAAGTCTTCCATTAGAGTAAATGCAGTAGTGTCAAGAGAAGGGAATTGAAGGGAGTGAAGAAGTGTGTGTGGGACAGGAAAGGAAGAAGTAAGGGGGCCAGAGGGTTTCTAGGTTATGAGGGTTTCTGGGTTATGAGGATAATGAGGGATGTCTGTGCTATGGTAGAATGGAAGTGCTTGAAGAAGAGTTGGGGAAACTCTGCTGCCGGAACAAAGGCATGGCTGTGGACCTTGTTGATCATTAAGTCTACTCTTCCACAATTCTTAGCCAATGCGAGAGAGCGAGTAAAGCTAGAAGATTTGGTTTGAAAGGCGGCAAGAGTAGCAGTAACTTTAGGGGGTGGGAGTCCAAGTATCAGTGATTCCCATGAGGGTAATTTTGAGGGCTGTGGGAGTCAAAGAGCTCGGAGATGACAGACATTTTATTGCAGTGATTGGGCATTTCAAAATATTTAGTAATAGTTGTACGGGAGATAAAGAACAAGGAATGAGAGTCCAGGATTTGGGGAGTAGATGAGATTAGAGTGTGATCAAGAGGGATGGGATAGCATGGAGGAGAGGAGAGCAAAGGAGTAGGGGGATGTTCTATTGGAATAGGTCAGGGGACTCAGACAAAAGCGTAAGGAGAAGGGTCTTAGTAGGAGGATGGGCATGGGAAGAAACATTATGGTGGGAGGGAGCAGGCGGGTTAATCAGCACGCATGGCCCACTGGTAGACAAAGAACATGATATAAGGCTGGTTAATTTGGGAGAAAAATACAGAGCCATAGGGATAAACATGCAATATAATTGGGCCACTCCCAACGAAAGCTTCAAAATACAGAGCTACTAGTGACCAAGCATCCAAGACACAAGTCCACTGTCGACCATAGCTTTAATATACAGAGCAACTAGAGACCAAGCATCCAAGACACAAGGCCACTCTCGACCAAAGCTTCACAGGGCCACTGTTGAACAAAGCTTTAATATACAGAGGCACTAGCGACCAAACATCCAAGACACAGGGCCAATGTCGACCAAAGCTTCAATATACAGAGCCACTGTCGACCAAAGCTTCAATATACAGAGGCTAGCAACCAAGCATCCAAGAAACAGGGCCACTTGCGATCAAAACTTCAATACACAGAGCCACTAGCGACCAAGTATCCAAGTATCCAACTAGAAACCAAGCATCCAAGACTCAGGGCCACTCTCGACCAAAGCTTCACAGGGCCACTGTTGACCAAAGCTTTAATATATACAGAGGCACTAGCGACCAAGCATCCAAGACACAGGGCCAATGTCGACCAAAGCTTCAATATACAGAGCCACTGTCGACCAAAGCTTCAATATACAGAGGCTAGCAACCAAGCATCCAAGAAACAGGGCCACTTGCGATCAAAACTTCAATACACAGAGCCACTAGCAACTAAGTATCCAAGACACAGGGCCACTGTCGACCAAAGCTTCAATTTACAGAGCCACTAGCGACCAAGCATCCAAGACACAGGGCCATTGTCGACCAAAGCTTCAATATACAGAGCCACTAGGGACCAAGCATCCAAGACACAGGGCCACCGTCGACCAAAGCTTCAATATACAGAGCCACTCGTGACCAAGCATCTAAGACACAGGGCCACTGTCGACTAAAGCTTCAATATACAGAGCCACTAGCGACCAAGCATCCAAGACAGAGGGCCGCTGTCGACCAAAGCTTCAATATACAGAGCCACTAGTGACCAAGCATTCAAGACACAGGGCCGCTGTCGACTAAAGCTTCAATATACAAAGCCACTAGCGACCAAGCATCCAAGAAACAGGGCCGCTGTCGATCAAAGCTTCAATATATAGAGCCACTAGTGACCAAGCATCCAAGACACAGGGCCGCGGTCAACCAAAGCTTCAATACACAGAGGCACTAGGGACCAAGCATCCAAGAAACAGGGTCGCTGTTGACCAAAGCTTCAATATATAGAGCCACTAGCGACCAAGCATCCAAGACACAGGGCCTCTGTCGACAAAAGCTTCAATATACAGAGCCACTAGCGACCAAGCATCCAAGACACAGGGCCGCTGTCGACCAAAGCTTCAATATACAGAGCCACTAGCGACCAAGCATCCAACACCCAGGGCCGCTGTTGACCAAAGCTTCAATATACAGAGCCACTAGTGACCATGCATTCACGACACAGGGACACTGTTGACCAAAGCTTCAATATACAGAGCGACTAGCGACCAAGCATCCAAGACACAGGCCACTGTCGACCAAAGCTTCAATATGCAGAGCCACTAGTGACCATGCATCCAAGACATGGGGCCACTGTCGACCAAAGCTTCAATATACAGAGCCACTAGCGACCAAGCATCCAAGACACAGGGCCGCTGTTGACCAAAGCTTCAATATACAAAGCCACTAGCGACCAAGCATCCAAGACCCAGAGCCGCTGTCGACCAAAGCTTCAATATACAGAGCCACTAGTGACCATGCATCCACGACACAGGGACACTGTCGACCAAAGCTTCAATATACAGAGTCACTAGCGACCAAGCATCCAAGACACAGGGACGCTGTCGACAAAAGGTTCAATATACAGAGCTACTAGCGACCAAGCATCCAATGCACAGGGCCGCTGTCGACAAAAGTTTCAATATACAGAGCCACTAGCGACCAAGTATCCAAGACCCAGGGCTGCTGTCGACCAAAGCTTCAATATACAGAGCCACTAGTGACCAAGCATCCAAGACACCGGCCACTATTGATCAAAGCTTCAATATACAGAGCCACTAGTGACCAAGCATCCACGACATGGGGCCACTGTCGACCAAAGCTTCAATATACAGAGCCACTAGTGACCATGCATCCACGACACAGGGACACTTGTCGACCACAGCTAAAAGAGAGAGTGCTACAAGTGACCGAACAGAAAAGCTAAACAACCACCCAGCACCCAAGATTCATAATACAGGGCATCTAAGGACCAAACAATACACAGGTCCACTTGCAACCCAAGATACAAAGTACTAGGCCTCGGACTGGTGGCAATGGTGAGTTTAATTAGGGTTACTTAGTTGGGGAGCAGCAGCAGAGAAAGTGGTAGCCACCCAGAGCTGAGGAAAGGAGGGCGAGCCAGGCAAAAAGGTGTATCTCTTTTTTTAACTGCCCTTGCCTGGTCAGACGACGGGTTGGACAGACTTCTGAAAGGAGTTACTGGGAGTAGGGGGCATGTCATATGACTAGGTTGGGAGTTGCATTAATAGGCGTCGGCTGTGGGAGCTATAGCCCCGGCTCTCATGTTTGTAACCCCGTATAGAAGCTCAGGAGCTACAACCAAAAGGCTAGCTAGCCCCCAGTCCCGACAGTCCCAACATTAGCGTAGCCCCGGATCTTTTCCAGACCTATCAACACCACTGGTTGGGACCCTTTGTCTGTTTCCACAGAACCCTTGGTTGCAGGCAGGATGAGTAGCGCTAAATGCATTTGAGCCTTTCAAAAATATTTCCCCCAGACGCCATGTAAAAAAGGTACCACAGCATGAGGTTTATACGAAACACCTTTATTTTGGGAGTGCAGTGAATTGAGGTTGCTTGGCACTGAGCCGGTAAGGAAGTGCCGCATAAGAAACACTCCACCTGCTAGCCTCAGGTCTACATTTCAGAAATGAGACTGTAAAAACAGACATAGGATACAAGATTTGGATCATGTGACTAAGCTGCAATCAAATTGCCTGCTTCAGCACAGCCCCAGGATGCTAGCAATTTCGATTGACATCCCGAGGCACTTTGGCACACATTGTACTAGTGCCTACAAAGCATATGCTCAACAGAAAATTGTCTTGGCTCTACCGTTAAACAGCTAGGAACGAAGGCTTGGATTTCAATACAATCAAAGAGAGCAGTATTTCAGAAAGAGCCAAGCTGTCAATCCTCTACGAGAGCACAAATGATTTTTTGGACAAAGAGTCGAAGCAATATCCAAAGGACTGGAGTCATAATCAAGAGAGCTCACCCCATCTCCATTTTGTTTGCGAGAACAAGAATGCCGTAATAAGGAGTCGGGCAGTAGGGATCACATGTACTTCTTCCTTGTTCACTGTGAGTGAAAGCACCTTTCCATACATGTCCCATACATTAAATGGCTTCTGCTCTCCAGGAGTGGAAGGATGAGGAGTGGCTAAACCCGCCTTACCAGACCCAAACATCTACAAACCAGCAGTGATCCCAATGAAAGAGGTGCCACAGACACAGCCAAGACATACACCTTCTTCGCCTTTTGTGGTAACGTGGGCTGAGGCTATGCTCTCAGAAAGGTTGTGAATGTGAGCCAGTAGCAACCCAAACAGCCATAGCACAAAAGTTAAACAAATAAAATAATGTCCGGTCAAAGTTCTATAGAAATATATACATTAATCAAGCAAAACAATTGCACTAACTCTTAAAAACTCTGTCCAAAAATCCACCCCTGTAAAAGAAGACAGACGATGCAGAACATGAATGTACAAGCATTCTTGATACTTTTGTCAGTAGGATAACAGGCAAGGAATGCAACAATGTGGTTTAAAAGGATAGGTCTGTATGGTAAAAGATGCAAAAGGGACTTAATCAGTCTCAAGAGTCCAAAAGGTGGACCAGGGGGACAGAATCACTTGAAAGCAGCTGATAGCGCTAAGTGCGGTTTGAAGGTGACGCTTGAGCGATGCAGTTCGGATGGCTCACCAGGGTACTTTCGATAGTCAAGTCGGTTCAAGACATTGAACCAGCTGGGTTTGGTTTATGAGCGAGGTCCAGCGGGTCTAAGTTCTGATCCTGATGGTCCAATGCAATGTTCAAAGAAGCAATGGTTCGAAGTTGTCGGCAGAGGCAAGGTGGCTGTTCTAGTGGAACAGGTTGCATAATTTGCTGTGTGCTGGTCCGTCGGATGCAAACAGCAATGTTTGGTAGTTAGAGTGAGTGACAAAAGCAGCACCAGCGATACCCGTTTGTTTGAGTGTAGTAAACATGGTTCAAATGAGGTTTGATCAGTTTGAGGCGATATGATTAGGGATCCTGACTGTTCAGGAAGTCAGGATTTTTTGAGTCCCAATCCAGGGGCTTAGGAACAGATGAGTTATTGTTCTCGTTCTCCCAACCTGGGGTAATGCTTCCTCAAACCGACCAGTGTTCCCTGGATGTCCTAACTCTGTCTTTTCCCAGTCTGCTGATTCAAAGTGCAGCCCCCAAATGCGAGGCAGGTCTTTGTTAGGGACTTGGCTCTTTCAAGCCAGGCTCAGAGGGCATCTCCAGCGGGGAGATCCCAGGCCTGCAAGGGAGGCTTTTCCTTTCCCACCAGAGAGTCCAGAGAGGCATGCATCCTCTTGTACTTTGGTCTCATTCACTGGACAGGACAGGAAGGTGCCTGAAATATACATAGCCTACAGGCGGTCCAGTTGTCTCACGCCTATTTGAAGAACGGCCACAGCATTCTGCATCAACTGGACACACTAAACATGGGGCTCATATCCGCCATTGAGCAAACAATGAAATCTTACTGTCGTGAGCTAAAATACATGGCTACATTAACTGAATCTCTGGCTCCATGGACAGATCAGTGCCCAACTAAAGACAACATGAGCAGGCAGCGGGAGGAACCTGGTAGATACGGGGAGCTTGTTTTATGGATGGACCGTAGTAGTGCTTGGATATGTAAACATACCAAGCGAGAAGCTTGAGGGCAAATGGACAGACTGCCGGGAGCATGATTCACATGTACAGAGAGTGTGAGGGTCTTGCGTACATAAACAGACTGTGAGAAGATTGGGGCCCATGGACTCACAGAGTGATAGACAGTGAGTGAGGTTCTCGGGACACATGGACAGAGAAGGTGAGAAGCTCAAGGACACATGGACAGACTGTAAGCAGCATGAGTCACATGGACAGTGAGTGAGGATATTGGGGCACATGGACAGAGAAGGTGTAAGCAGCATGAGTCACATGGACAGTGAGTGAGGATATTGAGGCACATGGACAGAGAAGGCGAGGACCTTGAGGGCAAATGGACAGACTGCAAGGAGCATGAGTCACGTGGGCAGGGAGTGAGGATCTCGGAGCACATGGACACAGAAGGTGAGAAGCTCGAGGGCACTGGGACAGACAGCAAGAAGCATGCATCACATGGACAGTGAGTGAGGATGTTAGGGGTATGGACAAAGAAGGTGAGAAGCTTGAGGACACATGGACAGACTGCAAGGAGTATGAGTTACATAGACAGTGAGTGTGAATCCTTGGGCACATGGACACAGAGGTGAGAAGATTGTGGCCACGTGGGCAGACTTCAAGGAGCATGAGTCATATGGACAGTGAGTGAGGATCTTGGGGGTATGGACAGAGAAGGTGAGAAGCTTGAGGACACATGGACAGACTGCAAGGAGCCTGAGTTACATGGACAGTGAGTGAGAATCCTGGGGCACGAATCCTGGGGCACGTGGACAGAAAGGTGAGAAGATTGTGCACACGTGGGCAGACTGCAAGGAGCATGAGTCACATGGACAGTGAGTGAGGATATTGAGGCACATGGACAGAGAAGGTGAGAAGCTTGGGACAAATGGACCGACTGCGAGTAGCATGAGTCACATGGATAGACAGTGTGATAGTCTTCGGTACACAAACAGACCGTCAGAAGATTGGGGCGCATGGACCGACAGCGTGATGTGATTGAATTACATGGACAGACAGTGAGTGAGGCTCGTCGGGCACATGGACAGAGACTGGGAGAAGCTCGAGGCCACATGAACAGACTGCAAGAAGAACCAATCACATGGACAGACAGGGAGTGAGGCTCTTGGGGCATATGGACAGAGAAGGTGTGAGAAGCTTGAGGGCACATGGACAAACTGCAAGGAGCACAAGTCACATGGACAGACAGCGAGTGGGGATATTGGGAGCCATGGACAGAGAAGCTGAGACGTTTGAGGGCACATGGACAGACCGCAAGGAGCATGAGTCACATGAACAGTTAGTGAGTGAGGATCTTATGGGACATGGACAGAAAAGGTGAGAAGCTTGAGGACACATGGACAGACTGCAAGGGACACAAGTCACATGGACAGGCAGTGAGTGAAAATCTTGGGGCACATGGACAGAGAAAATGAGAGGCTTGAGGGCACATGGACTGACTGCAAGGGGAACGAGTCACGTGGACAGACAGGGAGTGAGAATATTGGGGGCCATTGACAGAGAATCTGAGACGCATGAGGGCACACGGACTGTCTGCTAGGAACACGAGTCACAGCGACAGACAGGGAGTGAGGATCTTGGGGCACATGGACAGAGAAGATGAGAAGCTTGAGGGCACATGGTCAGACTGGGAACACAAGTCGTAAGGACAGACAGTGAGTGAGGATATTGGGGCATATGGATGGACAAGGTGAGAAGATTGAGGGAAAATGGCCAGACAGAGGAGGTTGGTGCACGTGGGTGAACTGTGGGCAGAGCTTAGGGCACATGGATGAAGAGAGTGAGCCCTCACTCTTCCTCATTTTGAGTTTACTGTGTGCATGCTGTTAGGTTTTGACAATCCCATTTTAAGTCCCCATTTTATAGGAAAACACTCTGCGCGCCCTTGAGTTTATCCTTTGCTTGGCGGGTTGTAACACTTTCTCCACATTCACCCTGTTCTTTAGGTGTCATGTTGCCTCCTAGCAGTTTTACAGCTGCCGTTACCCCTTCTGCATGTTATTGATCGTATTGTATTTGTATATTGCCTTCCACAACGCAGTACAGAAATTAGGCGAGAGAGAGAGAGAGAGAGAGAGAGAGAGAGAGAGAAACTGTACAAAAGAAGGTGGGTTTTAAGGAGGGGGGAACAGCAACACCATTACGAGTGGGGCAGTATTCCGGCAGAAAATCTCCCGGAATACCACCCAACGGAATTACTGTTACCGGCACTTGGTTCAGGTGGAATTACTGCCACATTACAAGTGGCGGTGGTAGAGTTATTCCCCATTGGAGTCTAAGGGGCATTTTTGGTGGAATTACCGATTTGGTAATTCCGACAATTTTGCCGATTTTCGGTGGAAAGTTGGAGGATTTACCTCCAGTATGATGTCAGAGGTAAATCCTCCAATCCAGACCTATACTCTTAGTATGGCTGACCTGCTGGGTGCACCGGCCCCTGCAGGCATTGTTTTGACGGACGCACCGGCATGGGACTCCACGGGAATAGGGACTTACACTTTCCGCCACCTGATATCACAGGCCGCCGGGACTTGTGTCCTGGTGGCACCAGGATATCAGGCGGCAGAATAGGGTTACGAGTTCAGCAGTTACCGCTGAACTCTGCAATGAGGCCCACTCTGGTAAATGAACCTAAATCCTATGAAAGGTTACACACACACACACACACACAGGTTTATCAATTAGGTAAGTTACAATTCCTGGCATATATCATGGCATAACAGGGACACCCAGTGGCCCATCGACATCTGAGCCTTAAAACCAATTGTCAAACATGGAACATTCACTCAGTTCTCGCAGGAGCATTCCATTTGAACATTCAACACTCAACCTTCCACGTGACATTTAAGGTGTTCCATACAGCAGCATTCATGCAGACCAGACAAGCATAATACAACAGTGTCTTGTGCATATATAACAATTAACAACTGTCAGACTAGCACAGCCAAAACCCGTTCAGCCTACTGTTGACCTAGGACAATACGCCCACTTTTCTTCGCCCTTCAGGTTTCAGGTTCATAACGACGCTCAGGCCGTAGACAGACGCCGGGGAACGACGAATGTGTAGGCGTGTAGTTATTTCGATACTCGCCATACACAAGCGCCGTCCTGCCGTGTGAAGTGGGCGCTGAGTGGCAGGTCGCTCGCGCTGGGGAAAAATAAAAACACAGGCCCCTGGGACTCTACCTCCTGCCCTCGTTGTGGGCAGTGCTGTCAGAGCACGCTGTGGACATCTTGGAAATGACTGGCTTATTTGCTGACAACAGGCCGCCCACGCAGCGTGCGGCGTATCCAATCAGAGCCACGTGGTACCAGACTACCGTCCAATCGGCGACCGAGGGATTGTCCAGCTGGTGATTCAGCACGAGGGGCTACATTTCAAAGCTGCCGCTAGACTTGCTTTAGGGACTGGGCATGAGGATATACATTTGAGTCCAATTCTGATGGCCACGAAGCTAACTAGGGTCTTACAGAAAGCGGGGAACGGGGCCATCTGGACAAGGCTTATCTGTTATGTCCGTTATCTTTCTGTTGATCTAGGTCACATGCTGATTATTATGCAGCACCAAAACCACTGTGGTGGGCAAATATTCTGATCTCTTCTTTTGCTGTTTGGTCTTGACTGAGGATCTCTTTTTTGCCAAGCGGAGCTTGGGCTGAAAAGTAGTGTAAGCGAATAACTGTTTTTTTTTCTCTCTGGACATAGTCTAACATTTCAAGTAATATTAGAACAGCCCCATCATACATACTTCTTAAAGCCAGCACATGACGTTTGCCATGTTGCAGGACCCCAAAACAGGAAGGGTGGCTCTCCGTACTCTGTAAGGAACGTGCGTTTTTAAGACCACTGTGGCCTTTTGCGGTATAGATCAATTATTTGGGGTGGGTGGCCATTGACCTCATACTCAATATTCTGGTACTCTCGCTTTCTCGTCTGCTAAGGTCAATTTTTTGAGAATGCCTGCAGAAGACATTAAGCGCGTGATCGTGTGTGTATCGACCATGCAGATTCTTGGAGCACCTAATATTTACGGTGAACTCTTGCTCATGGTGTCTAAGAAGCGGACACCCATGGCAGAGTTGATAACTGTCCGCCCATGTCTTAAGAGTCAGCCTTATTTAGAACTGCCTTTTGACAAAAGCCCTTTGCACAATGGAAGCTAAACTAAATATACCAGCATGCAAAGTTCTGTTGGCTAAAAACCAAGATTGGATGCAGATAACTAATGACATGGAACCAGTAAAGAACTCGGCTGCTGCCCAATGCGATAGCACGCTGTGTCCTAGCCGGTGGAAGGCAGAGCGTGCGTGGGCGAGCAGGAATTTCTGCACATGCCCCAGACACAAGCGCCATCCACAGGGAGACGTGGGCGGTGAGTGGCAGATCCCGCAAGCCCAAGGGGACCCGCACATTGTTCCCCTCTGACCTGTTTATTGGTTGGGTTGTCAGCGCCTGTTGTAGGACATACTGAGAATGAAGGGCACATTAGGGTGACAGGATGCCGCCCACGTTGGATCCAATCAAAAACCACGTGGCGGGCAGAAGCCCTCCAACGGTGTCTGGAACAAACTTGCAGTATCTGCATGAGCGGGGGTATGCGAGCTGCTGACAAGGACGCAGAAGTGGAGCAGCCAATGGTAGGGCCAACAGCGCCAGAGAAGAGTCAGTGGCTGGGATGTGATGCGCTCAGGCGAAGACTTCACACGACTAACTCATCGGCTTATAGGCCGAACACAACAAATCATCTCTGACAAGGTACGAAGCAATGAGAGTTAAACCATGCAGTAAGCCAACTTTACTGATCACAGCGGGGATCATTTATCCCAACGTTTAGGTACTTAAAGACGTGGAAACTGTTCAGACCTGATACACCCTGAATAGTGAGGAAAATAATTTAGATATAAGACCAACATATTTTTGGACTATCAATAAGGTTGAAATTCCCTTGAGCTATCAAATGGAAACATCCCTACAATTGTCAGGTTGTGAATATGAGGAATTTTAAAGTCTGTCTGACATGGAACGTATAAAGCTACAGTAGCTTTGAAAAAGCCCTTTTTTAGGTCGAAACACGAGTTGGCTTGAGCAATTTGAAATAAAAGGCTTACTGATACACATCCATTTGAAGTTTGGAATCAGTGTTGTCTCCATAGGTTTCTATCTTATGATTAGATTTTAATTTAATGACGACTCAATATTTACATGGGGATATCTTCTTGCACACATATATTATTTTGATTTTTGGAAAGAAGAACATATTAAAGTTACTCTAGATTGCCACACAAAATAGAAATTGAATGAAAGAGAGCGTGTTTGAGCATAAGGAAATTAATGTTACAATACATCTCTGTGATTTAGGGCATAATCACTTTACAGGTATTCACGCAGCAGTCTAACGTTATCATTCCCGGGAGCTTAGCATATGCTTCACTGGCCAAACCTTCTTTACGTGTTAATGAGTGTAAACCACATCTGACCACTCCCTTAATACTAACAACCACGTCTGACAGTGTAAGCAAACCCCATCTTCAAGCATCAGCATAGATCGAATCAGCCAGCCCATATAACCCCTGCTAGTGCCTTGTTTCTAACCATTAGAGATTGAAAGTAAGTCTTCCCATGCAGTTCCTGAAAGTTCAAAACTCTTCCCTTCTCCGCCTACAGACCTTCTCCTAGCAGACAGAGGAGAGCTGCTAACAACCCATTCACTTTCTACTGTCAACTCTCTCTTGATCAGTGGTCGACGTGGGTGGGAGAGGTGCTCCTGCACTTTTTTTAATTAAGTTTTACTGTTCCTATACTTTTATTTGAAAAAGAAACCATTTCGGAATGGTTTTGGTTTAAAACAAAAGTGTAGAAGGAAGTTGAAACCTGCACTTTCATTGCACTACCCTGAGCATCCCCTTAAACGTAGCCTGGCGATGGGGTGTGTGGGAGTTGGGGGCAGGCCAGTAGGGAGCATAGTTCCACTACATCTTTTCGTACACTTCGACCACTGCTCTAGATCACTTGAAACTAGCACTGCAGAGAAGATAAGCACGATGCGTGCTTGCCTTCAACTATAATTGCCTCTGTGAATTAAGACCGGTGCACCATGACACCTGTCCTGCCTCCACCCCACTTTTAAGCCAAGGTGGCTCCACGCTGCGCTCTGGCCCAGCCCTGTTTGCAGGTCACTGTGATGGTAACCCTGTCTCTGTCACACCGTATTACTAACTGGATTGTCACCGCACCATCTCGAAACCCACCATCTACAACACCTTTGCTACCAGGTGCTCACCCACTCTCCAAGCTACGGGATCTGTCTTCCCCACCCAGCGTCACTCAGAGCCAAGGCCCCACGAACCCCATACTAGGCCAGCCTCTCCTGCTGTCCATGAATTATTTCCAGAGGGCATCTCCCTTATGATTAGTGGCCTGACTGCTTACCGCTTTGCCCTGCCTCAACAACATTGTGCCCATTCGTATAACTGCCAACCTCTAGCGCCAACTCCTAGGACACTAGACATTCTGCCTCATTACGAGCTTATTGGTATCTTGGCGGCAAGTCCACTGAGATACCACCCAATGGAATTACTGTTACCGCCACTTTGTCCGGCAGAATTAACAATGCATTACAAGTGGTGGTAGGTGGTGTTAGTCCCCATTAAATGGAGTCCAGAGAATCCCATGGGGATTTAGGCAGAATTACTGCCAGCGGTAATTCTGGCAATTTTACCATCTATGGGGAGGAAAGGTGGTGGATTTACTGGCAGCTTTTAGCTGGATTCACACAAACTCGTAGTATGGCGGTGCAGGAATGCTGCAGTAAGGTGCGGTTATGGAATTACCACCATGTTACCACTGAATTTTCCCACAATGCCACACTCGTAATGGGGCTGATTGTCTCTCCTCCCATTTCTTTTGACTTATTGCACTTCATAGGACTCTGGTACCCTCTTCCCTCTGCTCCCGTACCTGGGATGTCCAATCCTTCCACCGCTTGCCCCTACTTCCAGCCCATCCTTCTCCTCTCATAGGACTGCCACCTGTGTAGGGCCAGCGGGGTTGCAGCACGCAGGGAACGGGCGTTACCGCCTCCATAGACCTTCCATATCCGATCACCAATATATGTCTGACCTTACTTTTAATTGCCCCATAGACTCCTAAATTCCCTACAGGGCCCTTTTTGCTGTTAGGACGGCAGGGCCTGTTCTCTGAAGTGTCTCCTCTGGAGTCACTAGAAACATACAAGTAGATCGATTCAGAAAATACAGTTTCACGAGGCAACATAATTCATATCTTCGGTCGTAGACATTAATGCACTCATTGACTGCCCACTTGTCCACCTGGGGCCAGATTACAGAAACTTTTCACCAGTGCAAGTGCACGTTTGCACAGTATTAGCACTAAGGCAAAGTGTGCCCTATTTTTAAAAACACTGCAACACATTAGAAAACCTTTCCACAGTGACAAGTGCAGTTTAGCATGTTATAAGCACCAGGGCAAAAATGGCCCTTGTGCAAAAAAGATACATTGCTAACACATTTTAACACCAGGGAAAAGTTTGTACTAGTGCTAATACGGATTGGTATTAGCACTAGGGCAAACTCCTGGGGCAAAAATGCATTGAAAATGAATGTTTTTTGCGCTTGTGCAATTTTTGCCATGGTGCTTATAACATGCCCAACTGCACTTGCCACAGTTCAAAGGTTTTCTAATGTGTCCCGTTGCTTTTCAAAATAGAGCAAACTTCGCCATAGTGCTAATACCGTGCACCGGTGCAACATTTCTGTAATCTGGCCTCAGGTGCACATCTGAAAGATCTACTCGGGACTTCACTAGGCTGGGACTAGCCTTAGGGTAACAGGGCAACGCCCGAACCAAAAAACACAAAATCCTAGTGTGGGCACGTTTTTGGGGTCAAAGTGGGCCACTTTTTTGGCCAGGGTAGGCCAGTTTCATGAGTTTATTCACTATGCGGTTAATAGTTTTAGCCAGTGCGGCTGAATAAATATTCTATCAAATGAGCAATTTGCGTCACATGTTATCAAAACTTCCACCTTGGGTGCTGCTCAAAGCAGATGCAAATGGCAATTCATTGCTTTCCGTCACAAAAGCAATGAATTGCCATTTGCATCTGTGCGACACTTTTTCATTGGCATCCGAGACAATTTTATGCCCCAGTCCGACCGTGGGCTCCACTACGGGTTTGGCAGAAATGGCAGAATAGGTGATCTTTCCAAATACCGCATGTGGAAATATCGGGTGCTGTGTGGGGGAAGCTAACTCACATGGTATGGGAAAAAACAGGAAATAATGCATGCAGTAAATACCAGACGATCGATTCGGAGCCCCACAAAGCCACAAATGTCACCAACATCCAGCCACATTTCCCTCCTGTACCACCGTCTCGGGAGGATAATTTAGGGCCAACGTGCTCGCCTTTGAAGCAAGAGGACACAGACCACCACAGGTTCGATCATTGGGTCCGCGCTTAGAAACCTCTGGGTATTAAGTGCGTTATAAATAACCTATCATATCATATCAGGCTATCCCAGAGGCCATGATGACTGGCAGGTGAGGTTAAATGATACAGAGATGCAGGCCATCACCCCCAAAGGAATAGAAAAGCCTACCCAAATATCAGACATCACAGCTCCTCAGGCATAGTCATGCAGTGGAGACATCAAACAATGGACACATTAAGGTGGACACATTAAGGAATGAATGCAGCATGCTGTTCTAGACTCACATTCTTTGCTAACACATTTACACGTCACCCTAGCTATAATCACAATCAGAAAACATGGCTGCCCCTCTCCCCTTAACCTCAACATCCCTAATCCCGACTGAACGACCCCAGCCTTCCATCCTTACCACTGACAGACCTATCCCAACAAAGCCCACAGTGCCCCCTCCCTCTCAGGGAACTAACACGACTTATCCCCCCACTACTTACCCCCAGCCATTATAATAGTGTTCTAGATCAGTCACAGCTGACATTGCCGGTCCCCCACAACCAGTTGAGCTGAGAGAGGGAGTGAGGGAGTCACGGTGACCGCCAAGGTCGACTCCCTCATTGAGTGACTGCTGGACCCCATGAACTATGGCAGACAACAGCTGGAAGCCACCAGAGGTTGCCTGCATGGCCTCCCTCATCTTCTGGATTTCCAGTGTGATGGCCTTGGTCAGGCATCATTAGATGCAGACGGACTGGCACCAAGTTGGTCCTATGTTGGCCTCCTTTATGTCCTCCAGGCCGGTCCATTTGTTGTGCCTCATTGATATCATTTAGGTCCATGACCTGATCCCTCCCGGTGGCTATAGGGGCTAGCAAGGGACCATCATCACATCCCAAAAGATCTACTGCAGGGGTATGCCACCTGTGGCTCTCCAGGTGTTTTGTACTATAACTCCCATGATTCCTTGCCATTAACTCTTTTCGCTAGGGTTTATGGGAGTTGTAGTCCAAAACATCTGGAGAGCCAAAGGTTGCAGACCCCTTCTGTCATCCGGATGGTGACGACTATCATCCAATGGGTACTCAGCAGAGACTTGGGTGGTACCGGTGGCAGACACTACGTTCATAGGTGTACCTGCTCGTTCCTTCCCCAGTGGACAGTGACAAAGTGCGCCTGATGGGATTAGTTTTAGTACATCTGGGGACACTTGGACATGGTGTGTGCGACAGTTGGAGCCTCAGCAGGCTGAATTGAATTGAATTGATATTTTGTTTATATCACGCTTTTAAAGAAGTGTTTCAGAGTGCGACAAGGCAAGATAGGGGAGCAGGGGAGAACAAAACAACGATCTTACTAGCCCCAGTGACAATGAGAACGTGTAAGTGCATGGGAGAGGGAGAGCGGAAACGTGCATGGAGTGGTGAGAAGTGGAAAGTGCAGAGTTTGAATTTAAAGATATGACTGAATCTGAAGTCTCTGCCCTCCTTCAATCCATTAAACCTTCCAATTGTAAAGGGGATGCCTGCCCAGCACTGGTCATCAAGGACTGTGGCCCATCCCTTTCCCCCTTTATCACTGCCTTCATTAACGCCTCGTTCCAGTATGGCCATGTCCCAGCT
Source organism: Ambystoma mexicanum (assembly GCF_040938575.1). NCBI lineage: Eukaryota > Metazoa > Chordata > Amphibia > Caudata > Ambystomatidae > Ambystoma > Ambystoma mexicanum. The sequence goes on from NC_090921.1 coordinate 186,928,890, forward strand.
GGACTCAAGGAAATGTGGGTTTGTCCGCTCCTCAAAAAACCCTGCCTAAACCCATTCGTCCCAGGGAATTACAGGCCCATCATCACTGTGCCCTTTTTACTAAAAATCCTGGACAAAGTAGCCTACCTGCAAGTACAAAATTTCCTTGAGGACAACCACCTTCTTGGTCTTCGGCAATCAGGCTTCCGGCCTCGACATGGTACCGAAACGGCCCTCCTTCACCTCAAAAACCAGATGGACGACCTTAGAGATGCAGGCAAACCTGCACTACTTCTCCTTCTTGACCTATATGCTGCCTTTGATTTGGTGGAGCATAAGACCCTCTGTCACCATCTCGCAACTGCAGCTAACTTCTCCCCTAGTGCCTGTAAGTGGATAACTTCATTCCTGAAGGAGAGAGCAATGAAGGTCTTCTCCGATTCCGCCTCTGCCGACCCAAGCATCATCCAATGCAGGGTCCCACAGGGGGCATGCATTGCCCCCACCCTTCACGAGGCCTCTGTTCAAAATCCTAGATGCCCTGGGCATCTCATACAGGAACTATGCTGATGACACCAAGGTGCTCTTCCCCCTCTCGGGTGATTACCTGTCTGACCTGAACACCCTCAACTCCATCTACTCCACGATCCAATCCTGGATGGCAAAAAAATGGTTATGCCTCAACAGTGAGAAAACCGAACTTCTGATGATTGGCTCCCCGTCCACCCTGGGCAAGCTGGACGAGCAATATAGCTCCTTTACCAGTGACAACATCCCCATTATGGTATCCCAAACAGTCAAGACCCTGGGTGTCTGCTTGGATCCCAACCTTACCATAAATAGGCAGGTCAATGCCATTGCTTCCTCCTCAGCCTATCACTCTAAACCTCTTAATGCAGTGAGACATACCTCTCCCAACAGAATTACCTCACCATCGCCAGGGCAATAATTGGCCCGAGGCTTAACTACTGCAATGCCCTACTCATAGGAACCTCAGGCAAAAACCTTGCTAAACTGCAACTAGTTCAAAATAATGCCCTTAGGGCCGCCACTGGCCTGTCACGCAGGGACCATATCTCTGGTCTCAGGAGACAAGTCCACTGGCTTCCAGTCAAGGAAAGAATCATTTTTAAAACTCTTGCCTTGATGCACAAGTGTTTTCACGACTTGGCCCCTCCGTACCTTGTCCAAAGGAACTCTAAACCCATTGCCAGCAGGCCAGCTAGAACGGCATACTCAAACATGATAACTTTTCCTAAAATACGCAAAGCTTGTGCTGGTGGTACCAGCTTCCCCACCATGGCTGCCACCCACTGTAACGCCCTCCCATCCTACTTTTGGCTAATTGAATCTCACGCAGCCTTTCGCAAGGCCATCAAAAACATGCTTTTTGTGTAAACCTGCATGCATTGTCTCTGTAACTCAAGTAACCTGTAATTATTCTGCGCTAATTGGATGTATATGTAACCCTGTATCTCTTAAGACTACTTCTAATGGGCGGCTTATCTGTACCCCTTAACTAAGCCTTCTTACGCTCCGTTTATAGCGCCTCGATGCCCACGGGCTGTAGTGCACTCTACAAATGTAATAAAATAAAACAAATAAATAAACAGAGGAGAAATTGATAAATAATAATAAATAAATAATAAAGGCAACAAACAGTGGTACTGCAGCAAGCAAGTGGGGTGGCAGTGTGAGCAGGTACCTGGGCCCGGAGGACAGAGGGTGACCAGGTGCATGTTGCCGCAAGAGAACAGATCAGCAGGGGAGAGGGTGGGGGGGAAGGCAGAAGCAAAGAGGAAGGTCTTGAGGTGCTTCCAGAACCGGAGATGGTTCTCCTCAAGTTTCAGAGTGGCAGGGAGGCTGTTCCAGAGGGAGGCCCCAGCCAAAGACAGAGATCTGCCCCCAGCTCGTTTCTTTAAAAAACGACTGACCCTGAGGGAGTTAGAGGTAGAGGAGTGAAGAGCTCGAGAGGGGAGGTATTTACAGAGGGATAGTTGAAGGCATAGCTGGGCAGGGGTCCTGGCTTTCCCCTTCTTACCTTTACCAGAACTGCAAACATCACAAGATACTTTAGTAATGACTTTTACTCGAAGAAGAGTGTGGGTTGGTGGTGGTCAGGGCATTCCTGTATGAGGGTGGCACAGTGTTTGCAGGTTGGGTGGTAGATATGTCCCCCTGATCACTGGTGGTATGCTCTGTTGGGGCACGGAAGTGATGTGTGTAACATGGTATTAAATGGCTAAACCGATTCATAACGCACACTCACCTTCATGATGGACAGTAGACAGCTACTTATATATCCATCGTGCAGGTCTGTGCAAGATTACCATGCAGTGACACTGCATGTTTCAGTAGTCTTTGTAGAGACATATAATGCATACATTTTCAGAACATAAGTGTAGCATTTCTCCATTTTGGTGAGGTGTTTGCACTCAGGGGTCCCTGTCTTAGAATGTATTATATGAGGGTATCCCTAAAGATACATCTGACCTTCACTCACTTTACTACTCACCAGCAGCAAACTGTGACCCGCCACTCCAGCATTGTCCACAGACTTCCAGCGTTCAGCTTCCATCGGTGCATGAATGGGACAGGAACTGCACCCTCTCATGTACCCATACATTCCTATAAGTGCTCTTTTTAATTGTCTGCACTTCTGTTTCAAATTGTAATACGTGTGCATCCTAATCAGTCTGGTGGCATGGTAAACTGTAAATATAAGGCATGTCTGGTTATGGCATGGTGGCCACCTGGCCCTTGTGGTCCTCCCACCTCTTTTTGCAGTTCTTGTGCTTCTGGGAAGAATGGACACTGCCATTATTACCTTGTCCTGCATACTTTCTCAGGTTTTACTCTACCAGGAAATTAACGTACACTGCCTTTTGTGAAATTCGGGCAAATTGTAGCTTCTGGAGTGGTTAAATATGTATTTAAAGCAGAAAGGTTTTACCCGCTCCCTTCAGGTTAAAGAGACTTTTTTACCATCTTATTGCCAGAGGGAGGACATTTTGCTAGGTTTCTGGCCTGAAAAGCTACTGATCAACTAAAAAAGAACTAAGTATCTCGGGGGTATATTTACCTTTTCTAGGAGGTGTTGGGGGCCTCTTATCAGTAGAACCCACAGTAGTTTTGGAGTTTCATGGACGGATAATTCGAGGAGTTGTCAGGGCATTGTGTAGTCTGCCATCGAGGGCTAGACGGTCCTTCTGGTGGAGATGGGGACTGGCTTTATATTATAGTGTGCAGTAGGTTAGGATCACTGGCCTTTCACAGGTGTATACCTCCCTCCCCCCCACCCCGCAATTCTGCTGGGGGAGGGGACGTTTTAAGGAGGACAGACGAAAATATGCATCCATAGTCTAGTTTGGATTGGCTTGGCAGGCCTTGGCACGACCATTTCCATTGACCGTCCGACAACTAGACAGCGCTTGTCCTTTGTTATGGCAAGCAGGCCCCCAGGGCTGGAAGTTAATGGGTGCGAGGGCGGTTAATTATTTCACTACAAGCCCCATACAAAACACCAGCGCCGAGATGCAGGGCAGCGTGGGCGGTGAGTGCCAGGCCCCAAACCCGCTGAAAGGAACCAGTGCAAACAAGATCCGGACATCCGTGCCATGTGACCTGTTTATTAGCTGCCTTGTCGGCCCATGCTGTGGAACAGTGTAGAGATGGAGGGGACTTTAGGTGGCAGGAGGCCGGCTAGCTGCGTGGGCTGGTGGGGACCCAGAGGCATTCTATACTCAGATGGAACCTCGACCTGTTTGCTTCATGGCGAACCGAACTAGCCTGTCATGGAATATGGTGGTAAAGAATAGCTCAGCGGGCACGTGCAGTCCTGAGCAGCACGGGTTCAAAACCCGGTCGCGTTCTCAGAGGCTGAATACCTGATCTGCCATGAAGCGCGAAAAACGTCTAATGCAGCTCAAATGGTGAGTCACTAAGAAGAAACTCACAGGCCGATTCATGGAATAATTAGCGCGGCGCAAGTGGGCAAAAACGTGCGAATCGCAGTGGAATAGCGAAAATCGGAGTGCAAGTGCGAAAATCGCACGAAAAGCAGCGCACGTCGATTCATGGAAGTCCGTGCGCGAGAAAACCAGCGGATGTGCGATAAAAAAGTGCGCGGCGCACGTTGGCGCACAGGCCATCTAACAGCGTGCGCCAGGCCACAGCGAAAATCGCACAGGCCACAGCGAAATTCGCACATAGCGCGGCGCACGCAACAAAAGTAGGCGGAACACGGGCGTAACACTCGGATTGGGGAACAACTTGCCAAAACGTGGGCGTCACGGGGGAAGTACAGGGCACAAGTGCGCGGAACTCCCACACGCTCGCCTACAACACGTATTCATGGAATAGAATAGGGCAAAAAAGCGCACGCTCAAACCAGCGCACAGGCACAAACACGACCGCCACAAGAAAGCAGGCGGTAGCGTCTCTGCGGCTGTAAGAAATGTGCGCCAAAAGGAGCGCCAACAAATAGCACCTATATACTGCCATGATGAATGTCCTATACTGTGGCCCTCCAGGACAAATGACGTGCAAAGGGGTACCCACAAACACGGACACCCGCTGACAAAAAATACGTGTGCGTGTATACCGGGGTGCGCGGGAAGTCTCACACGCGATTTAGCCGGGTACGTGGATTTCAGGGGTGCGCGGGAAGTTCCACACGCGATTTCAGCAGGGTACGTGTATTTCAGGGGTGCGCGGGAAGTTCCACACGCGATTGGCCCAGAGCGAGCAGGGTACGTGTATTTCAGGGGTGCGCGGGAATTTCCACACGCGATTTCAGCAGGGTACGTGTATTTCAGGGGTGCGCGGGAAGTTCCACACGCGATTTCAGCAGAGTACGTGTATTTCCAGGGTGACCGGGAAGTCCCACACGCGATTTCAGCAGGGTACGTGTATTTCAGGGGTGCGCGGGAAGTTCCACACGCGATTGGCCCAGTGCGAGCAGGGTACGTGTATTTCAGGGGTGCGCGGGAATTTCCACACGCGATTTCAGCAGGGTATGTGTATTTCAGGGGTGCGCGGGAAGTTCCACACGCGATTTCATCAGGGTAAGTGTATTTCAGGGGTGCGCGGGAAGTTCCACACGCGATTGGCCCAGTGCGAGCAGGGTACGTGTATTTCAGGGGTGCGCGGGAATTTCCACACGCGATTTCAGCAGGGTACGTGTATTTCAGGGGTGCGCGGGAAGTTCCACACGCGATTTCATCACGGTACGTGTATTTCAGGGGTGCGCGGGAAGTTCCACACGCGATTTCATCAGGGTACGTGTATTTCAGGGGTGCGCGGGAAGTTCCACACGCGATTGGGCCAGTGCGAGCAGGGTACGTGTATTTCAGGGGTGCGCAGGAATTTCCACACGCGATTTCAGCAGGGTACGTGTATTTCAGGGGTGCGCGGGAAGTTCCACACGCGATTTCATCAGGGTACGTGTATTTCAGGGGTGCGCGGGAAGTTCCACACGCGATTTCATCAGGGTACGTCTATTTCAGGGGTGCGTGGGAAGTTCCACACGCGATTGGCCCAGTGCGAGCAGGGTACGTGTATTTCAGGGGTGCGCGGGAATTTCCACACGCGATTTCAGCAGGGTACGTGTATTTCAGGGGTGCGCGGGAAGTTCCACACGCGATTTCATCAGGGTACGTGTATTTCAGGGGTTCTGGGGAGTACCACACGTGAATTGGCCGTGTGGGCCCTCCCAGGTGTACGCTCCACAACCTCCACGGACCCTGCAGGCAGCCCACACCACGGGGGACTACCCTGCACCCATGCTCATGTCCCGCAGGCAGCCCATCCACCATGGGCATGCCCCCCAGCCAACCCACATGTCACCTTGCACTACTGATCAACAATGCATGTCTCCCACCACCCCCACCCCCCTGCCACCATGGGCAGCCTCCACCAGGCCCCCACTCATGTCTCCCACCACCCCCACCCCCTAGCCACCAGGGGCACCCTCCACCAGGCCCCCACCCATGTCTCCCACCACCACCACCCCCCAGCCACCAGGGGCACCCTCCACCAGGCCCCCACCCATGTCCCCTATCACCCCCACCCCCCCGCCACCAGGGGCAGCCTCCACCAGGCCCCCACTCATGTCTCCCACCACCCCACCCCCCAGCCACCAGGGGCACCCTCCACCAGGCCCCCACCCATGTCTCCCACCACCCCCACCCCCCAGCAGTGCAGGGGCAGCCTCCACCAGGCCCACACTCATGTCCCCTATCACCCCCAGCCCCCCGCCACCAGGGGCAGCCTCCACCAGGCCACCACCCATGTCTCCCACCACCCCCACCCCCCAGCAGTGCAGGGGAAGCCTCCACCAGGCCCACACTCATGTCCCCTATCACCCCCACCCCCCGCCACCAGGGGCAGCCTCCACCAAGCCCCCACCCATGTCCCCTATCACCCCCACCCCCCCGCCACCAGGGGCAGCCTCCACCAGGCCCCCACTCATGTCTCCCACCACCCCCACCCCCCAGCCACCAGGGGCACCCTCCACCAGGCCCCCACCCATGTCTCCCACCACCACCACCCCCCAGCCACCAGGGGCACCCTCCACCAGGCCCCCACCCATGTCCCCTATCACCCCCACCCCCCCGCCACCAGGGGCAGCCTCCACCAGGCCCCCACTCATGTCTCCCACCACCCCCACCCCCCAGCCACCAGGGGCAACCTCCACCAGGCCCCCACCCATGTCTCCCACCACCCCCACCCCCCAGCAGTGCAGGGGCAGCCTCCACCAGGCCCCCACTCATGTCCCCTATCACCCCCAACCACCCGCCACCAGGGGCACCCTCCACCAGGCCCCCACTCATGTCTCCCACCACCCCCACCCCCCAGCAGTGCAGGGGCAGCCCCCACCAGGCCCCCACTCATGTCTACCACCACCCCCACCCCCCAGCCACCATGGGCACCCTCCACCAGGCCCCCACCCATGTCTCCCACCACCCCCACCCCCCAGCAGTGCAGGGGCAGCCTCCACCAGGCCCCCACTCATGTCTACCATCACCCCCACCCCCCAGCATCCAGGGTCACCCTCCACCAGGCCCCCACTCATGTCTCCCACCACCCCCACCCCCTGCCACCATGGGCAGCCTCCACCAGGCCCCCACTCATGTCTCCCACCACCCCCACCCCCCAGCAGTGCAGGGGCAGCCTCCACCAGGCCCCCACTCATGTCTCCCACCACCCCCACCCCCCAGCATCCAGGGTCACCCTCCCCCAGGCCCCCACTCATGTGTCCCACCACCCCCACCCCCCAGCAGTGCAGGGGCAGCCTCCACCAGGCCCCCACTCATGTCTACCATCACCCCCACCCCCCAGCATCCAGGGTCACCCTCCACCAGGCCCCCACTCATGTCTCCCACCACCCCCACCCCCCTGCCACCATGGGCAGCCTCCACCAGGCCCCCACTCATGTCTCCCACCACCCCCACCCCCCAGCCACCAGGGGCACCCTCCACCAGGCCCCCACCCATGTCTCCCACCACCTCCACCCCCCAGCAGTGCAGGGGAAGCCTCCACCAGGCCCCCACTCATGTCCCCTATCACCCCCACCCCCCCGCCACCAGGGGCACCCTCCACCAGGCCCCCACCCATGTCTCCCACCACCCCCACCCCCCAGCAGTGCAGGGGCAGCCTCCACCAGGCCCACACTCATGTCCCCTATCACCCCCACCCCCGCCACCAGGGGCAGCCTCCACCAGGCCCCCACCCATGTCTCCCACCACCCCCAGCCACCAGGGGCACCCTCCACCAGGCCCCCACCCATGTCTCCCACCACCCCCACCCCCCAGCCACCAGGGGCACCCTCCACCAGGCCCCCACCCATGTCTCCCGCCACCCACACCCCCCGGCCACCATGGGCACCCTCCACCAGGCCCCCACCCATGTCTCCCACCACCCCCACTCCCCAGCAGTGCAGGGGCAGCCTCCACCAGGCCCACACTCATGTCCTCTATCACCCCCACCGCCACCATGGGCAGCCTCCACCAGGCCCCCACCCATGTCTCCCACCACCCCCACCCCCCAGCAGTGCAGGGGCAGCCTCCACCAGGCCCACACTCATGTCCCCTATCACCCCCACCCCCCCGCCACCAGTGGCAGCCTCCACCAGGCCCCCACTCATGTCTACCACCACCCCCACCCCCCAGCCACCATGGGCAGCCCCCACCAGGTCCTCACAATCCCCAATCATGTGCGTAATGGACAGCCTCCACAGCCAAAAAGCCCTACCAAGTAACCCATTCACCCACATGGAAATGGAAATCACATGTTACACCCCCAATGTTCATTAAGCTAATGAACCCATGTCCGTCACACACAATGGTTGCAATTGAATAGGAAAACACACAACATGACATGCATGAAACCAATGAGATGATACCACACAGTGAAGTATGGAAACAAAATTGTATTGAAAAAAATAAAGAATGCTAAAGAAAGAAAACAAACTACAATGTGAATGAGAAAAAAAAGCTGCATGTCCGTATAAACACAAAACTGCAAATCAGAATCCAAAAAATATTTGGCCAAAGTCAAAAGTTAAAAAATCTCCATGCAATAAAGAACTATGTAAAAAACTACCAAGGGTCCATGAGCCCAACTGAACAAAGGAAACCTACTAAAAAACCTACCTAAAAATCAACTATATACAAAAAGTGGAGCAGTGTCCGTCGACTCCAAATCATAATAAGAAAGAAAGGAAACCTAAAACTAAAGAACTATATACAAAGGCGGCGGGCAAGTCCAGCGGCTCACTCCGTGGTGTCCCGGGCCAGGGCATCATCGAACACCTGTTCGATGTCCCGGAGGCGGTCCAGTTCCATGGCCCCGAGGGTCCGCAGGGACGACGCCGTGTCCTCCTCAAACCCCCTGCGGATTGCCTCGAGGCACTCGGCCCGCCTCAGGGCCCTCCGCATGGAGTTCTCCGCCCTGACCATTGTGAGCCGCGCCTCTTCCGCCCGCCGCCGCTCCGCACCTAAGGCGTGGCCCAACCGCTGCCACACGGAAGACACTCTCTGTCCTGGGTCCCCCTGCCCTCCGGCCGATGCCTGCCCCTCCGATGTCGAAAGCCCCGAGCCTTCATGTCTCCCACCATGTTGCTGCTGCTGCTGCTCTGCCTCTGCCCGTGCACTGCCTCCTGCTGCCTGCACATTCTCCGCCGGCTGGGGTGCAGTTGTTGATGTGGCCACCCCTGCTGGACCTCCGACTCCCGACTGTGGCAGGGATGCCTCCTCCACCAGCCTGGCCGCACCGTCAGAGGCAGCTCCACAGGGCACCCAGGTGACTGATGGGTGGGAAGATGGCACAGAGGACGACTGGCGCGTAGGGGGTCCAGTTGAGGAGGGGGTCGGAGCAAGCCCCATCAGATGGAGGAATCCGGCCTGGGTGACCTGTCCCAGCAGGCTGACGTGGTCAACGAGCCCTTCGAGATGACGTGCAGTCTCTCCATGAAAAGACTGCAGGTCACCTCGCATGGCCCGTTGACGCAACGCCACACCAGCCAGGACAGGCTCAACCCGGACCTGGATGGCCACGTCCGCAGGCAGAGGAAGGCCAGTTGACGTCAGCTCATCCCCTGCCTGAAAACGGGTCTGGACGTAGGCATCCCTGCTGGTGCAAGATGATGCAGGGACAGGATCGGGGACAGGATTGCACACAGGCACCTCCGCGGCCGCCTGTGCTGCCTCCTGTCCCTGGTCCTGCACTGCACCACTAGCACCAGTGGGATCCCCACCTCCAGACCCCGTCACTGGTGCTTGCACGGCCCCCTCCTCCACCAAACCCCCCACCAACCTGGATGACTCCGTGCCATCTTCCCCTGTTGGGCCCTGTGGGGTCCCAGCAGCCCCTTCTGCTGCCGAGGAGTCCAACTGCAACCTCCGCCTCTTGGACCTCCTCCCGGCAGCTGCAGCCTGGGACGCGGCACCGGACTCCTCACTCCCCGACGAGATGACAACACGGGAGGGGAGCCGGGCCTTGCGTCTCCGGCTGGCGGTCGGATCCCCGGCGCTGTACTCCACAGCACCTTCTCCGCCCTCTTCATCAGTTGACGCTGCAGACAGGGAGAAACAAAACACAGGCATCAGGGCACTGTACAATGGACACATACACGCATGACAGTTGCACAGGAGTGGCAATGGCAAACCTCAGACATGTCATCACAATCCCCAACACACATGTCATTGCAACTCACACACATGAGCCATACCACAGCCATATCGCAACTGCCACCACCATCCCTGCACATACAACAGCATCAGCAGCCAAAGGGGAGCCAGACATCACATGCAACACAGGAAGTGCACCACACATGTACACACAGCACCACACTTGCATGCATGTCTACACCTCTGCCAAGTGTTGCACTGTTCAGACGGGCATCCATGTCACATCTGCCAATCAGGCTTCCACATACCGCTGTCACATGCATCCATGTTGCATCACTATTTCACCCTTGACAAATACACACACATGCACATGTACACAGTGCTCATACATGCAGCCGAAAACAACATACATGCCTGACATCACGGACATGTCTACTTACATACACATTCATCCAAACATGTGTGCACGCACAACTGCATTTCCCATGCAAGCCCACACACACAAGCACCATCCATGTCTCACACATTACAGCCCTCGCATGTGTCAGACCCACGGCCCTGTACACCCCCACCCATACTCGACCCCATACAAACAGATGTGCAACCGGCACAATGCCGAATAATCACCACACGCACTGCTCACAATCAGGATGCATGTACACTCACCGCTCGACTCCAGACGGGTCTGCTTCTCTAGGACCTGGACGTGGAGCGCTGGGGATATGTGTTCCAGGACCCCCATCTGTTCTTCCGACAAGTGGCCCTGGCGCCCCTTGGCATCCGCTGCCTTCAAGAGGCACCGGGCCTTGTTCAGGGTCCTGGACCTGAAGTCCTCCCAGCGCTCCCTGACATGTTGTAAGTCCAGGACTGCCACCCCCTCCGCGTTGATGGCAGTCACGATGTCAGTCCAGATCCGAGTCCGTCCTTCCTTGTCGCCGCGGGAACTTCCGAAGAGGGCATCATACTGCCCCAGGACTTGCTCCACCAGGACACCAACTTCGGTGGCACTGAAGCTGGTGCCCCTCTGCCTCTCTGGCCGGGGGTTGTCAGTGGTCACAGATGGTGTTTGCCCCGACATGACAACCCCAGAGGCAGGAGTGGGTGGGCAACTGGGTCCTGGGGCTGGGCTGTGGAGCGATGGAATTCCAGTCGGGAGTCTTCGGTTCCAGCAGGGGTGGTCACAGCAACAGCACCCCTGGCTGATGTGCAGGCAGCAAATGGCAGTGCACGTGGGCAGCAGGCAGTCAGGCAGCAGCAGATGGCAGGTGGGAGCGTGCTCGGGGCTCTGGGGGGCAGTAGTCCGTCCTTCTGGGCAGGAGCGTGGTCTTCCGTGTGCTTACGCGTGGCCAGCTTGGTACGGAGTGATTTGGCACGTGAAAATCCTGCACGTCAGCGTGAAAACCGAGGAAAGGCCCTTAGCTCGTAAGTGCGTCAGCACGCATACGCGAATCTATTGGACCAAAGGCCCTCAGCGCGTAAGCGCGTCTGTGACGTGACCCGCACGGGTGTTTCCCACACAGCACGTGATGACAGAGCACACGTGGAAAGACTGCACGTCAGAGTGTCATCGCGTGTAATTGGACAGCACAGCAGAGTCTCATTGCGTGTAATTGGACAGCACGTCAGGGTGTCATCGCGTGTAATTGGACAAAAGTGCGCGTACACGCGATTGGCCTATGTATGTGTATATCAGGTGTGCGCGGACACTTACACACGCAAGTACGTCAGCGCACCTGTATCCCGGTGTGCGTGGGAATTTCCACACGCTATTGGACTGGGTACTGGATTTCAGGGGTGCGCGGGTCACACGCTCGCCTACAACACGCGCAACGCATTAATTTGCGCGCTAAAAAATGACAAGCTCAGACCCAGGATGAACATACCGTTCCTAGCAGCAGTGGGCGTGGCCTACCAAAGGAGGAGGAGGAGGAGGATAGTCAGGGCCAGAATATTCACACCCAGAACCAGCCTTTTCGGGATGCCTGATGACCAGGTGCATGGGAGGTACAGGTTTCCACCACACATCATACTGGACCTGGTGAGTGAGTGGGAGGATGACCTCACATCACCCACCCTGTGCTCCCAAGCACTCAGCCCCCTGGAGAAGGTCCTCAATGTACTGCACTTCTTAGCCACTGGATCATTTCAGCGTACAAGTGCCATTGTGGGTGGTGTATCACAGGCCACCCAGTCACGCTGCCCACACCAGGTCTTGAACATCATCACTGCACGCCCATCAGTCCGCAGGCACATATACCTGCCCAGAACCCCTGCAGAAAGGCATGCTGCCGCCCTGGATTTCTAAGCTGTGGCACGATTCCCCAAAGTGCTAGGTGCCATCGACTGCACCCATGTGGCTCTACGTCCCCCCAGGGCATCTGAGCACATCTATAGGAACCGCAAGCACTGGCATTCCATCAACGTGCAGGTAGTATGTAATGCCAAGGGAATCATCACCTCAGTATATGCCAACTATCCCGGGTCCACCCACGACAGCTTCATTTACCGAATGTCCACCCTAAGCCGGGACCTAGAAGCTGGGCGGCATGGCGATACATGGCTGCTTGGTGAGTATGAATGCCACTGCACATGCATGCATGTCAGATACTGAGCAAGGTCACAACCCCACCAATGATACCAATCACCACCTCCACAGGGGACAGTGCCTACCCTCTCAGCCCCCACATGATGACGCCAATTCGGAACCCCACCACGCCACCCCAGGTAAGATATAACACAGGCCACATTACAACCCGGGGCATAGTGGAGCGCACATTCGGAGTGCTGAAGTCACGCTTTTGCTCCCTTGACCGTTCTGGCGGGCAGCTGTTGTACGCTCCCCCAGTAGTGTGCAGGATCATAGTGGCAGCATGTGTCCTGCACAACGTTGCAACACGCCGGGGCCTGGCCGTGGACATGGTGGTGCCCCCCCATCCCCAACCACATGCACAGCCGCTGCGCATGGGAGGGGAAAGGGCACGGGGGGAGGCAGCCCGTACACAGCTAGTGGCTAATTACTTCACATAGAAATCACACCCCTGTGGAGTGCACACTGCCCTACCACATTCCATCTGACAATCAATGATGACTCAACCTGACACTGACCCTGAATGTCTGGAGAAAGAACCGTGAAAACCTTATCAGCCTGAGATTGTTCACCTGGAAGTGTCACAATGTGTGCATCCCTATCCACACAGACACCACCAATGCAGTTTTGTGAAGTTGCACATTCAAGCAGCTAAAATGAATGCCCACTTGCAAAATGCAACAAGAGGACAGTGCCATGTCAGCCAACCCAACCCCAGCACCGCCACACCACACACCGTGCCATGTCATGCTATTTGCAGGTAAACAAAGTAATCCACACAACATGACACTAGTGTCACAATGTACAGTGTCCCTATTAGATACTTGCAACACCTGAAATGCTCACAGTAATGCCGGACCAACAACAAACTTGAGCACGTACTACCATTAACATGACATCACTAATGTTAAATATTAGTAGTCTCACCACCTGGAAATGCCTGCACTCCCACCACTACCAACTGTGCAGTGTTGGCGCCATGTAGAGTTGTAGGTGCACTGCTGCCAACATGGACCACATCTCCAGACTAGAGGTCCTTGTGTAGACATGAGGAAGGGACCTGCAAATTGGGAGGTAGACACAGAAGATGAGTTACACATCAATGCAACATGCAGTGTACAACACAACAGCAATATGCACTAGGAATGTATACACAGTATTGACTACAGACTGCCCACACAGCTCATGGGAGTCCAACGTCACTGTGTAATTCACTGTCACTTGGGCACACCCTTTGCAAGCCCATGGCAACGGGAAGCAGGAGGGGTGTGTGTGACTCAAACCCAAGCATCTGAACCAAATACATTACAAGCCTGCATGTGCCCAGCCACAATGCAGCGTATGCCCACAGGAACCACGGAAGCCAACAAATCGTCCCAAAAAAATAGGGAATAAAATAAATAAAAATAAAAATAAAAATAAAATAAAATCAAAAATGGCCATTGAAGGGCCCGGGGGGGTTGGGGAGGCCACCCAGGAGGTCCGAGGACAGGATGCACACCAGAACCCACCTGCGTGGATCCTGGGAAAAAAAACACCTCCATGGGCTCATGGCCCACACGGCTACCCTATTGTGGGAGTATCACTGCTGTCGCTATTATCACCCTGTGCAGCTGCATCCGGAGGTGGTTGCACTATGGGAGGCAGCCCACGCAAGGCCCTAGTCTGCTCCTCCATGGCTGCAAGCATGCGGGTGTGGTAGGTCTGGTTCTGGAGGATGAGTGTGCGGAGGTCCCCATGCAACAACTCACGGGATGCCCGGACCTCCGCCCTCGTTGCCTGCATCTCAGCTGAGAGCGTACGGGTGAGACGCTCCAGCTGCTGTTCTGTCCTTTGGTGTGTTGAAGCCTCAAGCTCAACAAGAGTCGTCCTGAGGTGAAGGAGCTCCTGCCTCAGGGCTTCCCTGTGGCCCTGGGACTCAATGGAGATGGCCTCCTGCAGAGTCGCCAGTGCCGCCCGCCTGTCCCTGTTGGACCCCAACATGTCCTCCCTGTGTGACTGGCAGATGGAGTCGGTTGCCTGCTCTAGTCGCTCCATCAGCCTTTCAGGAGGGACAATGGAAGTGGCCACCCTATCCATGGCCTGAACCATCATCTCGGATGATGCTGCCTGTTGGGTTGCCATACCGTAAATGGATTGCTCCCATGCGGTATTGCCAGGTGGCGTACGGCCACCACGTCGGCGGGCACCACACCTGTCTGGGGCAAGGCGAACTGCGCCTTGCTGTGCCGGCACTGCCTGAGGCTGCAGGACTGCATTCCCCCTCTGATCTGCTGGCCCAGGAACAGGATCAGATGTCGCGGAGTGTGACCCTGCATCCGTAACCACCAAAGGCGTAGCTGCCAACACTGACATCCCCATTGAGGGTTCTGACCCTGGTGCAGGTGGGTGAGACAGAACAGAATCCCTCCCTGGAACACTCACCTGCGACGGCACGTAGGTCTCATCCGAATCAACACCTGAGTACAGCTCGGGGGAGGTGCAGCCAGAGACACCCCTTGAGAGCAGGACCTGCAGCACTTGTGGGTTCTCACCCACCACCACACCACATCCCTCACTGGTGGTTGGTCGGCCCTCGGACCCCTCCTGGGTCTGCACCATCTCCACAACCCCAGCAGTATCAGGTGCGTCTTCCCCTGCAAAGACATAAAAACAAAGAAATGGAAACAGGCATTAGCACCATGGCACACAATGAGGGCTGAGAAGCAAGAGAACCAGTACTTGTTTGACACATGTCCCACATGACTAAAACCCTCCCATGCATGTACCCTCACTGCGTATGAAGGGCAGGCAAATGGCACACACTGATGACACCAAGATGGAAGATGAACACATTTTCTGCATGCTGCCTGGCAGTGGCATCACACATTGGCCTGTGATTGGCAGGTGAAACACACATGCCATCACACAGATGGCATGTACCATTGCTATTGAGTGAAGATGGAGAGGAGAGCAGCACCTATTCATTCAGTCCAGTTCCCGCATGTAATAGCTTTTCTAATTCAAACATGTCAGATTCTTCACCTGGAGCTGCCAGTCCGAAATGGTCCAATTGCACAGGGACATGTTTGTACAAATGATATCCAGGTAACAAAGTCACTCCACTTTACCATAGCCATGTCAGACATGTGACTAGAGGACTGCGACATGCCTAGTAATAGTGGTGGAATGCAAACAATCTGACTAAATGAACAGTGAAAAAGCAAGCAACAATGTTGTGGCAAGGTGACACTTCAAGGGCAACTGGCGTGCAGTTGGGCTAGATGTCTACTGTTGGCAGAAGGGATACTGCTATGGCCAAATGCAGCTGCGCAGGATGTATTGCATGAAGCACATGGCTGACCCATACGACTCAGGCGCACACACTCTCACCTGTCACACAAACAGAAGCCCTCACACACACCATGCACATGGATGACACACACATGCATGTGCACTCACCGGACAATGCCTCGTAATCAGCCAGATCTCCCACGCCTTGGATCTGTTCCTCCGTGACGTAGGTCCCAGCGACTGACTCATGTGGAGTGAGTTCCATGTCTACTACTGGAGACCCACCTCCAGTCACTAGAGTTGCGGCATGACTTGAGGCCAGCTTACTCTTTGCCCTGCGCTTTAGGTCATTCCAGCGCTTATAGCAATCATTGGCTGTGCGCCTCAGGATTCCAAGGGCACTTACGATGTCCGCAACGGTCTGCCAGTGTGCCTGGCGTTGTGCAGGTGTGGTCTTGGATCCTGCAACAATGACCATCTCATTGTCATGTGCGGACACATACTCGACAAGTGCATTCAGTTCGTCATCCGTGAAGCTGGGCTTCCTGGATGGGCCGGACTGTGTAGCCGTGTCTGGGGCATCAGCCTGTGCCGGACGAGCACTCTTCCTCTTTCGCTTGGAAGGTGGTGGTGATCCTGAGTGTCCTGCGCCGCTCTGGACACTAGGGGCAGGAGCCCTGGTGGACTCTGTATCAGGAGTGTGGGATTGCACACTCAGCATGGGAGTTGGTGCAGGCATTGGCTCTAGTGTGATGGTGTCAGGGGGAATGTCAGCAGCATGGACTAGGACCGACACTGTCCGGGCTGGGTGTGTGAGGGCTGGGGTGGATGGAGCCGCAGCTGCCCCTGCAGCCTCTCCGCCCTGCCTACTTGGTGCAGCAGATGACCTTGCTGCCCCAGATGCACGTGGCATGGTGACATCAACGTGCACCAGCGCACGTGTCATAGGCCTGCTGACCTGGAAGTCAGCCATGGAGTCAGCCAGGTCTGGTGCCACAATGGGCTGGTCGAACAAGGGCTGAGCATGGATGGTGTCAGCCACATCAGCCTCAACAGGAGGGGGGGGGATTATGGGTGCCCTTGACTGGTCCTCCACACATGGGGGGACAGGCTCACCCTGCAAGTAACGACCACGTCCCCTACCGGATCCACCACGGCCACCACTTGTGGCTCTTCCACCTTTGCCACCCTTACGGAATCCTCGCCTCCCAGCCATGGCACTGATGTTAATGTGCGTATGGGAGTGGCTGTAAAATATTGTCCTGGGCAATTGGGGGTCAAAGGGGTTGGGTACCAGATGGTAATTGTACCCTAGTGCTCTTGCAAGGCTGATTTTAACCCCTGGGGAAAGATGACGGGTCACGCTACGCACAGGAGCCCCAAAAAAGGGAGATGACGTGCACGCAACCCCTCCTAGACCACGTGTGCAGAAAGAAAAACCTGCACTACGCTGTGGCACCCAGTAACACAAAAATGAACGTATGCGTGTCACACGCAGCCTAGAATGACCTCTGAAGGGGTAGGCTACACACGGGGCAAGCACAGATGTTAGATACGTGCGTGACTCACCGTCTGCCAGGTAAAAGAGCGTGAAAAAGGAGCGTGTTTGGTTGGCAACACCCCCGCCAAAAGAAGATTTGTACGCTGTCTGAGGAAACAGGACAACAGTAGAAGGGAACACTGTTTGAGGGAACAGGCCCAGGTAAACCAGTAAAAGAGAAAAAAGAGAAAAAGCTGTCAGAGGTAACAGGGAATACGAACTTGAAACGCCGTGAAGTAAATCGCGTGTGAAACGACAAGAAGTACAGAATTCACCCACTCGCTCTCCACGAAAAGCACGTACAAGGAAATGGTGTTCTACACGTACCTTTTATACAGGCCCACACGTCCAGCGTCACTTACGCTGCGTGTATGCGCTAGGGCCATTTCCACCAATTACACGCTTTGTCACTTCTGCGTGTAGGGCCATTTCCACCAATCACACGCGATTACACTCTGACGTGCAGTCTTTCCACGTGTGCTCTGTCATCACGTGCTGTGTGGGAAACACCCGTGCGGGTCACGTCACAGACGCGCTTACGCGCTGAGGGCCTTTGGTCCAATAGAATCGCGTATGCGTGCTGACGCGCTTACGCGCTAAGGGCCTTTCCTCGGTTTTCACGCTGACGTGCAGGATTTTCACGTGCCAAATCACTCCGTACCAAGCTGGCCACGCGTAAGCACATGGAATACCACGCTCCTGCCCGGAGGGCCGAACTACTGCCACCCAGAGCCCCGAGCACGCTCCCACCTGCCATCTGCTGCTGCCTGACTGCCTGCAGCCCCTGCACTGCTGGGAGGTGGGGGTGGTGGTAGACATGAGTGGGGGCCTGGTGGAGGGTGCCCCTGCACTGCTGGGGGGTGGGGGTGGTGGTAGACATGAGTGGGGGCCTGGTGGAGGCTGCCCCTGCACTGCTGGGGGGTGGGGGTGGTGGGAGACATGAGTGGGGGCCTGGTGGAGGGTGCTCCTGGTGGCTGGGGGGTGGGGGTGGTGGGAGACATGAGTGGGGGCCTGGTGGAGGCTGCCCCTGAACTGCTGGGGGGTGGGGGTGGTGGGAGACATGAGTGGGGGCCTGGTGGAGGGTGCCCCTGGTGGCTGGGGGTGGTGGGAGACATGGGTGGGGGCCTGGTGGAGGCTGCCCCTGCACTGCTGGGGGGTGGGGGTACAGGGGGACATGAGCAGGTGTGCAGGGTAGTCCCCTGTTTTGTGGGCTGCCTGCAGGGGCCGTCGAGGGTGTACAGGGAACACCTGTGAGGACCCACCCAGCCTAATCGTGTGTGGAACTTCCCGCGCACCCCTGTAATACACGTACCAAGCCAAATCGCGTGTGATAATTCCCGCGCACCCCTGTAATACACGTACCTGGCCAAATCGCATGTGAGAATTCCCGCGCACCCCTGTAATACACGTACCCAGCCGAATCGCGTGTAAAACTTCCTGTGTACCCCTGTAATACACGTACCCAGCCAAATCGCGTGTGATAATTCCCGCGCACCCCTGAAATACACACGCCCAGGCTATTCGCGTGTGGAACTTCCCGCGCACCCCTGAAATACACGCGCCCAGGCTATTCGCGTGTGGAAATTCCCGCGCACCCCTGAAATACACGCGCCCAGGCTATTCGCGTGTGGAACTTCCCGCGCACCCCTGAAATACACGCGCCCAGGTTATTCGCGTGTGGAACTTCCCGCGCACCCCTGAAATACACGCGCCCAGGCTATTCGCGTGTGGAACTTCCTGCGCACCCCTGAAATACACGCGCCCAGGCTATTCGCGTGTGGAACTTCCCACGCACCCTTGAAAAACACGTAGCACGCTGGGAGACATGAGTGGGGGCCTGGTGGAGGGTGCCCCTGGATGGTGGGGGGTAGGGGTGGTGGGAGACATGAGTGGGGGCCTGGTGGAGGGTGCCCCTGGTGACTGGGGGGGTGGGGGTGGTGGGAGACATGGGTGGGGGCCTGGTGGAGGCTGCCCCTGGTGGCGGGGGGGTGGGGGTGATAGGGGACATGAGTGGGGGCCTGGTGGAGGCTGCCCCTGCACTGCTGGGGGGTGGGGGTGGTGGGAGACATGGATGGGGGCCTGGTGGAGGGTGCCCCTGGTGGCGGGGGGTGGGGGTGATAGGGGACATGAGTGGGGGCCTGGTGGAGGCTGCCCCTGCACTGCTGGGGGGTGGGGGTGGTGGGAGACATGGGTGGGGGCCTGGTGGAGGGTGCCCATGGTGGCTGGGGGGTGGGGGTGGTGGGAGACATGAGTGGGGGCCTGGTGGGGGCTGCCCCTGGATGGTGGGGGGTGGGGGTGGTGGGAGACATGAGTGGGGGCCTGGTGGAGGGTGCCCCTGGTGGTTGGGGGGTGGGGGTGGTGAGAGACATGGGTGGGGGCCTGGTGAAGGGTGCCCATGGTGGCTGGGGGGTGGGGGTGGTGGGAGACATGGGTGGGGGCCTGGTGGAGGGTGCCCATGGTGGCTGGGGGGTGGGGGTTGTGGGAGACATGAGTGGGGGCCTGGTGGAGGGTGCCCCTGGATGGTGGGGGGTGGGGGTGGTGGGAGACATGAGTGTGGGCCTGGTGGAGGGTGCCCCTGGTGGCTGGGGGGTGGGGGTGGTGTGAGACATGGGTGGGGGCCTGGTGGAGGCTGCCCCTGCACTACTGGGGGGTGGGGGTGGTGGGACACATGGATGGGGGCCTGGTGGAGGGTGCCCCTGGTGGCGGGGGGGTGGGGGTGATAGGGGACATGAGTGGGGGCCTGGTGGAGGCTGCCCCTGCACTGCTGGGGGGTGGGGGTGGTGGGTGACATGGGTGGGGGCCTGGTGGAGGGTTCCCATGGTGGCTGGGGGGTGGGGGTGGTGGGAGACATGGGTGGGGGCCTGGTGGAGGGTGCCCATGGTGGCTGGGGGGTGGGGGTGGTGGGAGACATGAGTGGGGGCCTGGTGGGGGCTGCCCCTGCACTGCTGGGGGGTGGGGGTGGTGGGAGACATGAGTGGGGGCCTGGTGGAGGGTGCCCCTGATGGCGGGGGTGGTGGGAGACATGAGTGGGGGCCTGGTGGGGGCTGCCCCTGCACTTCTGGGGGGTGGGGGTGGTGGGAGACATGAGTGGGGGCCTGGTGGAGGGTGCCCCTGGATGGTGGGGGGTGGGGGTGGTGGGAGACATGAGTGGGGGCCTGGTGGAGGCTGCCCCTGGTGGCTGGGGGGTGGGGGTGGTGGGAGACATGGGTGGGGGCCTGGTGGAGGCTGCCCCTGCACTGCTGGGGGGTGGGGGTGGTGGGACACATGGATGGGGGCCTGGTGGAGGGTGCCCCTGGTGGCGGGGGGTGGGGGTGATAGGGGACATGAGTGGGGGCCTGGTGGAGGCTGCCCCTGCACTGCTGGGGGGTGGGGGTGGTGGGAGACATGGGTGGGGGCCTGGTGGAGGGTGCCCATGGTGGCTGGGGGGTGGGGGTGGTGGGAGACATGAGTGGGGGCCTGGTGGGGGCTGCCCCTGCACTGCTGGGGGGTGGGGGTGGTGGGAGACATGGGTGGGGGCCTGGTGGAGGGTGCCCCTGGTGGCTGGGGGGTGTGGGTGGTGGGAGACATGGGTGGGGGCCTGGTGGAGGGTGCCCCTGGTGGCTGGGGGGTGGGGGTGGTGGGAGACATGGGTGGGGGCCTGGTGGAGGCTGCCCCTGGTGGCGGGGGGGTGGGGGTGATAGGGGACATGAGTGGGGGCCTGGTGGAGGCTGCCCCTGCACTGCTGGGGGGTGGGGGTGGTGTGAGACATGGGTGGGGGCCTGGTGGAGGGTGGCCATGGTGGCTGGGGGGTGGGGGTGGTGGGAGACATGGGTGGGGGCCTGGTGGAGGGTGCCCATGGTGGCTGGGGGTTGGGGGTGGTGGGAGACATGAGTGGGGGCCTGGTGGAGGGTGCCCCTGGTGGCTGGGGGTGGGGGTGGTGGGAGACATGGGTGGGGGCCTGGTGGAGGGTGCCCCTGGTGGCTGGGGGGTGGGGGTGGTGGGAGACATGAGTGGGGGCCTGGTGGAGGGTGCCCCTGCACTGCTGGGGGGTGGGGGTGGTGGGAGACATGGGTGGGGGCCTAGTGGAGGCTGCCCCTGCACTGCTGGGGGGTGGGGGTGCAGGGGGACATGAGCAGGTGTGCAGGGTAGTCCCCTGTTTTGTGGGCTGCCTGCAGGGGCCGTCGAGGGTGTACAGGGAACACCTGTGAGGACCCACCCAGCCTAATCGCGTGTGGAACTTCCCGCGCACCCCTGAAATACACGCGCCCAGGTTATTCGCGTGTGGAACTTCCCGCGCACCCCTGAAATACACGTGCCCAGGCTATTCGCGTGTGGAACTTCCCGCGCACCCCTGAAATACACGCGCCCTGGCTATTCGCGTGTGGAACTTCCCGCGCACCCCTGAAATACACGCGCCCAGGCTATTCGCGTGTGGAACTTCCCGCGCACCCCTGAAATACACGCGCCCAGGCTATTCGCGTGTGGAACTTCCCGCGCACCCCTGAAATACACGTACCCTGCTGAAATCGCGTGTAAAAGTTCCCGCTCACCCCTGTAATACACGTACCCTGGCTAATCGCGTGTATAACTTCACGCGTACCCCTGATATGCACGTTATCCGCTTTGCGTTCCTTGTTTGGCAGCCCTGTAAACTGGTCCAGGGTTAGCGCAGCCCTTTGCGATGATTTAGCGATTTTGATGGCTTTTCCTTGCGCGAGGGCGTTCTTGGGGGCGTTACTGGCGCTGCTGCAGGGTCGCTGCGATACTCTGCGCCACGGCTGGTTTGGGAGCCTAAAATCCATGAATACGCTGTGCGCGGAAATCGGTTTTAGCGCACGTGCCTGGCGCAGACAATCGCAAGCGGACACTCTGCGCCAGCCGCTTGCGACACTTTTCTGCGAAATTCTATGAATTACCCTGTATGTCTAACCCAACTGTTGTCTAGGGATGAACGACTAGTAGTCAAACATGAGGTTTTTAACTCTGAATGTCTGACTTTTTTGCTTGTTGAAAGGCTTAGCCACAACTTCCGGTTTTCCCCACTGGACTACTGGTCCTTCCTCTTCCAAATGTTAATGTTTAAGGTATTTGTTCTGTGCACCCTCACCAACGGAGTTGGTCCCAGGTGCTCAGGCAGATCTGCAAACGAGAAGGCGTGGTGGGTTAGTAAGGTGGAGAGGGAGTAGGATAGTGAGAGAAGTGGTGTCCTGTTGGCGGCTTCAGTTCGGTATACACTGTGCGCTGAGCTTCGGTGCGAGTATCAGAAAGTGTCAAAGTATTTGGCAAAAAGCAGCGAAAGTTGCTGAGAAGGTGTTAAAGTGGGTGACAGTTTGATTGCCTTCTGAAAATTCACCCAGTCACCGAGGTTCAAACCAAGCAGTGCACATAAAGGACATCATCGGGCTGCATAAGGCAGTCGAGTCGAACCCCACTTTTGAAACATTCGTCCAGCCCTACGCGCTTTGCATGTGTCATCCAGGACTGCAACCCACGTCTTGCCACCCACTGAACCTTCCTTTTTGGAAACAGACCTCACTGGTGGGGTCTTGCGTTCTAGGTGAGTGGGTGGGCTTTAGTGCGTGACCTTTGATCACTCGGATTAAAATTCACAGATTCTCCAGTCACAATGGAATCTGCGGGTCTGAATCATAAATCTGTTTCCCGGAGTAAGTATGACTCCCGCCTGGAAAAATGAATCATTCTTGAATTTGTAAGTTATGACTAATTCACAAAATGACTGTAATACTGGGCCTTGCTTATATTTTGGAGTAAGCTACTCACAGTTGCATAACGTACAAATACATAACAATGGATACCATCTTTTGATTTTTGCTACAGGGGAGAACTCAATTCTGATTTTTGCTACGAGGGCAGAAATTCCTATACTGAGCAAAGGGAGAGAGCTGTACCCATACCCAGGCCGAAACACATTTACAGCAGAGCCAGCAACAGGAATTGAAAAATAAAGGCTAGGCCTGATTTACGAAGTTTTGGTGAGATTGTTATTTTATCTTTTTTTAGTAATGTTGTGAGTGATAATTACATGTGTATGTTTGATAAGTCGTGTGTATTGAATGTTTTATATGAAATGTTGTATATCGACTTTTATGTTAGTAATCGTACAGTATTTTCGGATTTATATGTTTTTTTGACCATGGCACAATTGTTTGTGGCCGCCAATTTTGCTGCAGCCAAAACGGCCCTAATTAAAACCCCACACACAATCCCACTTACTCCCTACTTACCTTTGTCCATCAGTGCATGTTTTTACCCTGCAGCGTCTAATCCGTCCCTCCTACGCCTTTAAACCTCCGGAAGCAGGGGAAACCCCCACTTCCCACAAAGGCAATCACTACCAAACATGGGGAGCGGGAGACACCAGTAAGTATTGACAGTTAAAAATGACTTGCATCATGGAGGAAACTCCTCTTTTACACTTGTGCAAAGCATTACTGAGTTTAGGAAATATGCTCAATGGGTAAGAGGCATGACTGACAAAATGTTCATGCCTCAAGAGGGTTCCCTATCAAGAACAGTATTGCAACACATGACAATTTATGTACATGCTGTGTAGACAGGAAAGTAGCTATAAAAAAGGTCAGCTATTTTAGAGCTATGGCAAATGTATCAGAGCGAGAGAAAAGACCCACCCAAGAAGGAGTAAATGCTTAATCATCATGAAGGGCAGTGCACCGCGCCCTTGGCTCTTCTTTCTCCTTCTTGAGACAACAGTACAACCACTGGGAAACCAGAATTCTATCCTCTAAAGGATTTAAAAGCAGCAGCAGGGTATATTATTCTGATATATGCACCCCCCGCTTGTAGTAGCGAAGGTAGTACAGAAGAAAGTAAGAATAAAGAAGGCGGATATGTGTCCAAATGTAGTAAAAGTGGTAAAATTGAGGAGTGTAACAAGAGAAGGGATAGACTGATAGAGATAGAAGAAGAGACCAAAAGACAAAAAGGAGAGAAAGATAAAGCCAGTGAAGTGACAATTGTACAGAATGAGTGGATGGGAAGACAAATATTGCTTAAATTAGATAGAAAAGGTATCGACATTAAACAAAGAAAGGAAAAGGCGCGAGAGAGGGCATACAAAGATGACTAATAAAAAGAGAGGAAGTGAAAGGAAGAACGAAGAAGGTATGAAGAGCAGGTTAAAGAGAGAGAGAAAAGATGGGTAGAAGAAAAAATGTGAGGAAATAGAACCACATAGATTGAAAGAAAGAAGGTTGCAAAAAGGTGAGTGGAAGAAGAGAAGAGGGAGATGAGAAGAATCTAAGAGTAAAAGTAGAAGGAAATGAGAAGTAGGGGAGAAAGGGAGGACGAAATAGATCACATCGTTAACAGATGCGTAATACCAGTTGAAGAACTAGAACAATGGGAAGAAGTGAAAAGGTCACAACAGCCCTGCAGGGAGCTGCACGAGATGCCTAGAGTACCGACATGGGCTGATGAGCATGAGGCAGAAGGCATAGGGAAAATTATCTGAGAATTATACAGACAGATGAGGAAAAAGATGGCTATGAGACCAGATGGAGTATCGAAGGATCTCCACCGAGAAACAAGCGGGAGATCGGATGACGTAATGATGGCCAAGCATAGAACACTGTCCCTAAGCAGATTAGATCTTGATGACAAGGAAAGGGATAACAGCCGTAACAGTTGGGTTATAATGATGGCAGACGAAGAAAGGGAAGAAAATGAGAGAGCGCGAGAAGAGAGCGCATGTGGCTCTTAGATAGATCCAAACATAGGAAAAGGGTTAAAGTGGTCAGATTTAGGAGAACAGGAAACAAAAATGCCAGAACCTATATCATTTCCTGAACAACAACGACGGACACATAGTGTAGGGGAAATATCCCTGCCTTATGTAAATGGATTGAGGTCATTGGCAGGACGAAGATGAATGAGAGAAACTAGCCCCACCTGGAAGACAAGAAGCGTAGGTGGATATGATTGTAGAACAGGGTTCACACAATTCCGGCTATTGGAGGAATGTGGATGACGACCACAATGTATACCGTGGCCACATATGGACAAAGAACATTTAAAATGCAAGTAACTTAGTTTGACTGCTGGAGCAGGTAAGTGGATTTATGAGTTAACAAGAATGACAGCGAGAATGACATTAGCAGCGGGTGACGTAAAAGGCCTACTAGGAGAGAGCTGACAACATTTGGAGGCGAGCGGGATATGCAAGTGTGACATCACAAAACAAGACACATGATGGAGCACCATTTAATAATTGTAGAGCAGACATATGGAGGGCACTCAGAATACAGTATCCTGATACGTCAGATATGGACTCTATTAAGATGTGGAAATTGGGAGAGAATGAAGATCCTGTCGCTTATATTCAGGAGATTTAAGAATGTTGGCGTCTTCAGAAGAGGGAACCGTGGGATAAAACAGTAGCCTTATTTTATGATATCTTTGTCAGGTACTGCCCGAGCCAGAGCAGATGAAAAAACAGGTAGGAATGGAAGCGAAGCCATGGACAGAAATTCAGTTGACTATTGTACATCATTGTTGATTGTTACAAGAGAAGAACAAGAAATAAAACAGAATTGGAAGCTTGAGGAAGCAAAGTTAGGTCAGAAGAAATTTTCCATAGAAGGAGCAGTACTGTCGAGCGGTGAAGGAGTGGTTACACAAGAGTTATAGCCAACAAGGCCAATCAGTGTAGGGTACCCAGTAGATCAGGGCGGGTACAATCTTTGGCCACGTGGTAAAGGGAGTGGACTTAGAGGACAAGGAGGTGGATTTCAAACCCCTCGAGGGGAGGAGGATTTAATAGAGGACAGCCACATTAGTGCTGGAATTGTGGGAGAACAGGACATATCGCCTGAACGTGCAGAAGTACAGGGGGCATGTAACAGCACTGGTAAGCTACAAGAGGGTGGGTGGGCTATTTTCCACAGCATAGTACAGAACCACCAGAGTATTATGCCCAAGTTCACACGCAGTATCACATGTGCACTGCAAATACAGCAAAAACAGCATATTCTGCTGCAATCACAGTCACCACAAGGGCAACCACAACAAGTGCATATGCAAACACAAAAAGTACAGACACAACAGGCGACAATGTCACAATGGAATGCAAATGCAGGAGCTCCACGGCCACCTATATCTAGGATAAGGACTGTGACAGTGGTGGGGAGGAAATCCTTTTCCAGGTACAGGAATTAATTTATATCCACAATAGGAAAGCCCACAGAGCAACCTGATGTGTTCAGTAGTATCAGTGACACCAGACACCCAAGAAGAGCTGAGGGTCAAGGTAATGATAGGAGGCAAGACATTTTCGTTTCTTGTAGACACTGGGAGCAATTCCTGTGTTCGAGAGGAAAAGTATCCAATGTCTGGCATCAGCATGAATGCACAGGGATTCTCAGGGACTACAAGTTTGGTTCCTTTTACTGATGAATTATCAATTTCAATAGGAGAACATGACATATCTATGCCACTATTGTATTCCTGACAGACACCAGTTAACATATTGGGACGTGACTTGATGAGAAAATTTAACATGTCAATATCATTTAGTGACAAGGCATAATAGGTTCCACTCCAGGGATACATTACATGAATGTAATAGAATGTATACTTGCCTTCACAGGCCAAAAAGCATTGCGAGGAGTTCCTTTAGACCCATAAGTATTTTTGTATCGAGTAAATAATTTGTTGACATGGCTTCCTGTATTGATAGGTAAATTGTTGAGGATACCTGATGAATTTTTGTATAGGCCAGAGATACCTATGGATGACGAGGAAGGATAGGTTATTCCCAGAGAAATAGAGGCAGCAGTAGTAAGAGAGTAAAGTTTGGTTGTTCCTGGGACGGATGATGAAGGAAGAGCATGGAGAACAGTAATAGCTCTTGACGAAGGATACAGACTAACAAACTTGACAGACGAAGAGTTGTTCAGACATGAGAATTCAGATGATGAATTAATGTTTTTTCATAAGCCTTTCATATTCGATTAAAGTTGAGAATAGGGAAACACCACAGAGAATGGCATTGGTAAGACAGAAACCGTCATTTTTCCAGAAAGATTTAGAAAATGTGGCAAGTATCTTTTGGACCAACAGTCCATATGACGTGGGTCTATTGAGGGGAGCAGGTGCAGTTAAAATGAAGCTTAAGCCAGGAGAAATTTTACCACGAGCAAAACAGTACCCCATCTCTGGAGAAGCAGATGAAGGTATATTTTAAACCATTTCCGCTTTGGTACAGCAGGGAATACTGGTACCCTCAGACTCCACAAGTAACATGGCTGTGTACCCAGTAAAGAAATCAACTGGGGGGATCATGGAATTTTATTCAGGATTTATGCGCCCTAAACAATATTGTCAAAGCAGAGTTTCCTCTGGTTCCAAACCCGGCTACGATATTATGTAACATCCCAGCTACAGCTAAATATTTTATAGTAGTAGATTTAAAGAACGCCTTCTTTTCAATTCCCCTTCATGAGCAATCCCAAGATTTGACCTCATTTTCGTAGAGAAATCAGTGGTGGAAACATACAAGATTACCACAGGGGTACTGTGAGTCCCCATTGATCTTTAATAGGGTCCTTCAGATGGACCTAGTCAACATACAACTTTAGAGCACAATAATTCAGTAAATAGATTACATACTTGTTTGTAGTTAGACAGAAGAAAAATGCAGAGAAGACTCAGTCCAGTTAAGGACAGTATTGGCAGAGAAAGGATACAAAGTGGACAAAGAGAAACTACAGTATTGTCAGGAAGAGGTCCTGTATATAGGGCAGCTAATCTCTCAAGAGGGCAGAAAAGTGACACCTGAGAGAGCAGAAGCAATCATGAAAACTCAAAGACCTATGACAGTGAGGGAAATGCAACAATTTGAAGGCATATGTAACTAATGTAGGGCCTGTGTTTTGATTACAGTACATATATTAGACCACTTTTAAAAGGACTTAAGGAAGCACAGATAGGTAAAGACGACATAACATGGACAGACACAAAGGGCCTCATTATGACTCTAGCGGTAGCCGTGCCGGTAAATACTGGCACAGCTGCTGCCGGAGTCATGAATTTGCTGGCACCCGGCAATGGGCAATTACCGGGGCATTACAGCCCAGACAGATCTGGTAATTGGCCATTGCCGGGCGCCGGAAAATATTACTCCCCATTCCCATTTGAGTCCCATTGGACTCAATGGGAATGGGGATGGATGCACCGGCACCATTCATGAATGGTGCCGGTGCATCCGTCAAGGTCTGCGAGCGGGTGCCGTTCCGCCAGCCAGGTCAGACCTGGCGGGCTGAAAGGCACCTGCTCGCAGACCTCACAGTTTGCCAGTCCAGTAACAAAGGTACCAGCAAGCTTACCGGTACCGTTGTTACCAGACCGGCAACTTGTAATGAAGGATTTGAAGAGTTAAAAAGAGCAATTTGTACAGACCCTGTGTTAGGGATTCTAGACTGTAAAGGGACGTACTATTTATTTTCACAGTCAAATGGAGTCGTAATGACAGCAGTTCTCTCGCATAAGACAACATTAGGACATGGACATAACCCATTAGCTTATTACAGTGAGATTCTAGACCCAGTAATGAGAGGCCATTATCCTTTGCGAACAAGCATTAGCTGCTGCTGTTTTCGCAATTGAAAAATCAGCAAGTATTACATCGGGGTGCTAAATGACGTTATACGTCGAGCATTCCTTATTTGCCATTTTGGAGAAACCTAAAAGCACATTGACTACACAAAGAGCATCAAGATATGAGGTGATCATTTGAAACCTAGCAATCAAAATTGTTAAATGTAGAGTAGTGAATCTAGCCACATTCATAGCAGAACCGGTAGAGAAGGAGGATTTTGTGCATGATTGTACAACCTATACTAAGTTATATGACGATATTCTGCATGTTAAAGAAATTCCTCTAGGAGGGGGGGAAATTCTATTCATTGATGGTTCTTCAAAAATTTAACAAATGACAGGAGAAAGGCATACGGGATAGGCAGTAGTGAAGGTAAAAAAGAATGGTGAATTTGAAATAGTGACAATTGCAAGATTGCCTACACATTGTTCGGCACAGGCTGCAGAATTCGTGGCGCTTATCACCGTACTTGAGAGATATGAGGATGAGGAAGTGAGAGTGTACTCTGACTCCGCCTATGTGACGTAAATCGTACAGGTGGGGTTATCATGCTGGAAAAATAGGGCTTCCTCCATGGAGATGGCACATCAGTGCAACATGTGCCACTAATGGACAAACTTATTAAGGTACTAAAGCTCCCATAGGCCATCGCCCATTGGCCCACTATTAAGGCCCACTATCAAAGCCTGCACAGTCTGGCCCTGGAGGGTAGGCACTGCGGGCCGCGAAGTGCACCACGAGCAACTCTCTCCCCCAAAACATTGAGCGCTGAATCCTGCATATTGCAAGCACTCACAGCAAACCAAGACATGACGTGTGATGATCCACCATGAAAATGCCATGGGCTGCGTGGAATGCCAGCCACCTATTTCAATGACTACAGCCTCATCGGGCATTGCAAGACAGAGAAAAGAAATGCAGCCGAAATATGGGGTAAGCACCTACAAAGCCATTTAAAAATGTCTGACATGACCACACTTGCCGAGGCACCTGAAGCGCCTAGGCAATCTGACCCGCCTCCCAACTGCACCGATTGGTCAGCCCTGCCTCTTATCTCCGATGTCGACGCCAGCCGAAGGCAATGCCGGCCCACTACAAAGACCCACTATCAAGGCCTGTGCAGTCATGCCCTGTCTGGTCCTGTCAGGCCACGGTTGGCCAGATCCACTTATACCCAGTAAGGTATGTTCACTCTGCTCAAGCCGCCCGATCAATTTGGCTTGTAATGCAGCAACCCCTCCCACATTATTCCACAATTGAGCCCACAACGTTCCTACCCTCCGGTCTCTCCCACAAACCCACGCCCAAAATGCACACAGCTCTGTGCATGAAGATCAAAAGGACCACACTCAAAACAACACCCCTACCACCCTCAATCCTCTCGCTCGTCTCAAACCATTACCCATCCGTAGCATCTTTACTCCTCAGGGAGCAACGGTCACTCATCTCAAAGGCACCGCTACTCTTGCTTCCTCATAAGTGGTGTCTTCATGCCTCTCACAGTATAAGACAAGACTTTGGCTGTTGCCATTGTAGTTTGGTACTACACATGTCCCATTATGTTGCACATAAAAGCTTCTCCACCTCGTCCCCCTGGCAGATCCCCACTCTGCTTCCCCCCTTCATTAACATCCCTAAACCAACCCCCCAGCCCTAAAAACCTACTACCCTCCCCCAGTATTCCCCCCACCTCTAACCTTCACTTTCCCTGAGGAGAGCCAAAGTCCTATGAATGCCCAGATGAAATATCCAGCACCGTTAGCCCTCTACAAACCCCAGAGTCGTGTTGTGGGGAGTCCCCACTCTATGATTCCAACCAGCCAGCCACTGTGCCGTAGCCCCCATGGGCCGACATCTTACTTGATACATGTGTTACCTTGTTCCGTGAAAGTCTCAAAGTTCTTTGACGGGGCCTCTGGTATTCCAAATAGCAAATCCCTTTCAGTGGCCCTTTGTTTGAAAAGCCTGCATCGATTTTAGGAAGGGGCGTGTGTTCAAGCCCTTCCCTTCCCGTTTCCCTTGCTCGTCACCGTCTTCCATCTCCAAAGCTTCCTGCCCGTCTTTCCAGTCTGTCAGATGTTGTAATGCTGTCCTGACCGGCTATGTCCTCATCCTGTATTTGCAAGATATGCTGTCCCTCCTCACAGGTTGTGATCTTGTGCTGTCTGCCCTTGCATGTGAAGAGCTGTCCGAATAGAAATGTCCATTTATATTTCATTTGTTTATGGCCAAAACTCTCACCATGGGGCCCATGGCCCTTCTATTTTGAAGCGTTGTCTGAGCCAAATCTTGGTATAATTCGACTTTGCTGCCGTTACCCTTAATCGGGCCTTAGGTTCACACTGCCTTTGGTATGGATTATTTTTGGCAAAATGAAGTAATTGCCATCAGCACATCTCTAGGTCGCGCACCCTGGTGTGCTCTTCTTGGGCCAACTCTGTGTAGTCGATCCAATTGGACTGTCTCATCTCTGTCCCTTGAGCGAAGGTCCATGAATAGATGCTGCACTGTATCCATAAGGTCTTTATCATCAATGGATTCTGATACATTTTTAATTAGTAAATTGGATCTTCGTGATCGATGTTCTAGATCCTTGCACTGAATTTCCAAATTGTGTGAGAGGCGAGAGAGGTGTTCCAGCGCCTCTATCGTTTTCATTTGATTAATCCGCTATATCATTAGCCGTGTCGACCATTTCTTCCATTTTCACCACATCGTTCTTCAGCTCCTGCAAGGATTGTCTCATTTCAGCTTTCAATTGGGCAAATTGGGATCAGAAAGTTAGCATGAATTGGTCCGGGAATTCTTTAAAGCACTGCTGCAGATCTTCTTTACACATTGTCATGGCCACTACTCCTGGACTCAATTGCAATGGTATGTTCTGATCCCCTAGCCTCGTGCAACCTGAGGCAATATCTCTGACTCCACAATTATTTTATGCTGCTATCCTTGCTTTTCTTTGTGGGTTTCTGCCCCGCCGTTGCTGCCTTCCCCTTACTTTTGGACATTGGGAGCATTTATGTGTGCTTGAGCGATGTGTTTCCTGATATAACAGTTATGGTTATGTTGCTGTTTCCATAGGAAGAACACTTTTTGGGTGGCTTATAACTTTGCTTCCCCTGGACGAATCCTCACCAAACTTTGCAAAAAAAGTATATGGCCCACTCTGAATTTTTTCTGCAATGTTTGGTGAGGTTTGGTCCAGGGGGGAAGTTATGGGGGGAGTCCCAACACGTCTTTTTTTCCCATAGACTGAATGGGGGGAAAGGTTTGCGCATGCCTACAGCCCAAACCGCTGGACGGATTTTCACCAAATTTGCGGCAGTAGTGGTAGCTTGGTCCCTCCCAAAAAAGGTGCTTTTGTAAATTTGGTGAGAATCCTTCCAGTAGTTTTCTTTAAAACAACCCAAAAATATGTCTAAAAAAATGTGTGATATCTATGTCCGATCGGCGGTCACACTTCCCCGTTCGCTCTACGGACAAGATACCGATCGGCTAATCCATAGTGTCATGTCCGCGGACATGTGACGCGTTCACTGATTGGATGTTGAAGAGCGCGAAGTGCGTCAGATTGTTTCGATGTGCCCGCCATCTTTTATTCGTGTTTTGTTATACGCTGCCATTGCTGCTAAAACATATAAAACAACACAACATTGCACTTATTAAACTTATGAAATACTGTCTTGGAAGGTGAGGGTTAATGAGGCTGGGATGGGATGTGGCAGCAGGAAGTCAAAAAGTGATGTTTTTTGTCAACAAAGTCATACGGTAAATTGGAAGTTGTTGCTCAATATAATGTCTGTAAAGTACAGGCGAATAATTACTGTGTCTGTGTTACAATGGATTTAAAATAATATTGCAGTCAGACTGGCGCCCTAGAGTTTGAAATCTGAGGCAGCCACCTGCAGTGTTTGATGGAAACAGCGGGTCTGCAAGTGTATGGGAGTACCAGTTCTCATGAATGCATTGAGACATGTTGTTGCATAGTCAGAATGTATTTGGATTCTGAGTGAAGGTCATTTGCTTTGCTTTTTTGGTTGTGAGCTCAGTAGGCCCACGCATCCGACTGAACCCATAAGGATCAATTGTTTTTGGATCTTGAGCGAAAGGGAAAATTCAGTAAGAATGCAGGGAGTGAAAGTTTGCAACAAAAAAATATTTGGTAAGATTATGCATTCAAAACGTTTGTAAGGCACATGTACTATCAGTTCATGAAGATTATTTGGTTGAAGCACTTTGCTGTCTGAGTTTCATGAAGACAATGGAGACGGTCAATATCGTGTACGTTTGCTTCTGACGACTCTACACCGGAACAAGATTTAATTTTTTATTACCTGACCATTAATTTTGGCAATGTAACAGAAGTATTATCTTTTTGTGTAGTTGTCATTTTCTTTTAGTTATGGAGAGTGCAGATTCTCTGCGTTTGTAGGCTATCACTAGATTCACCCTTGTACAACGCTAATATTTCTTTAAAATGTCATGTATGACCACATTGATTTGTGTATCAGTTTCCACGTTCTCTTTGTCTTTTTTGAAATATCGAGATTTAATTTTTTTATTACCTGAACATTATGTTTGGCAATGTAACTGAAGTACTATCTTTCTGTGTAGTTGTTATTTTTTTTTAGTTATGGAGAGTGCAGATTTTCGGCGTTTGTAGGCTATCACTAAATTCACCCATGTTCAACGCTAATATTTCTTTAAAATGTCATGTATCACCACATCGATTTGTGTATCAGTTTCCATGTTCTTTTTGTCTTTTTTGAAATTGTTTGCTAAAGGTTGGGTATTGATATGTATTTTCTGTTATGTTTTCCAAATAGCTACATCCGGCCTACTGCGATTGCCATGGATTCCAGATGCCAACTGATGGATTCTTCGCACGCCACATGCACATATTCGTGACCGGCTGCCTACCTGTGACTGTTTTGTGGGACGATCGCGCAGGACCCATTTGTCCGTACGCTGCATTGGCGATTAGGAGTAACATAACATCTTTTATGGGGGTGTAGGCCCAAATTCATGCCGACGTCCTGGAATTCACTGTGCGACCAAAGCGGTTGCTTTATCGAAAATGAATACATTGTGTATGGGAAAAGAAAAACGTGTGCCTCACGATTAACATTTTCGATGACGACCGAAGAAATAAAGTTACAATTTGATTGAACATGGGAATAGTCCGATGGTCTCGGACAGTTTATTGTGAAATAAAAGTACTTTACAAGTGTTAATGTTTTTGTTTAAAAACCAGTTTATTATTTCAAAATGTGATGTGCTACGTTGTAAGTCACTGTGTGTTCATTTTCAGGTTCTGTGTCACAACACGTAGGTGCTCATGGGCGCTTTGGCTACGCTGGAGAGGAACGTCATCCAAAAAAGGTGTAGAATATTATTAGGGTTGTCCATATGATTTAGTGACGTCAGGGCAATTTATGTTAGGCAGATGCAGCAATGGACAAGACTAGCGATTGCGAATGAATTTACAAAGTTTGTAGACATTTTGTGCACACCTAATATGGCAAATTATTTGTGTATTATTTTGCCAGTTTTGAAAAAAAAAACGTAGGTGGATTTACAGTAAATTTGCATAAGGCTGATTGGCAACGACCGAAAAGCATGGTGTTGGAGATGTGGGAGTGTTTTCGTATTTGACAAGTGTCATAATGTAGTTAGCGGTATACCTTTACTGACTGTAGCCATGGGGAGTGGGAAGAATGTCGGGTCATGGTATAAGGTCATGATCCGCACAATGTGGCTACTGGGCATGACCAGAAGGGAGAAAAGATAGGATTAAAGTGGCCATGTCCACCTGGGACTGGCTTTGTGGTAAAGTTGTTCGACATTACGATACATTTGAAAGGGAAGAAAAAAGTGCTTGTGGTAATGTGTTAACAGGGTTTCCTTTTTGCTTTTTTCAGGCTACCATGGAAAGCGAAGAGGGGCCCTGTATGGAACAGCCGCCTTCCCTTTCTATGGTAGCCATCTTGGAAAAGGATTTTGTTTCCTAAACCGGGGTGCCACAGGCGTCCTGGTTTAGGATCAAAAATCCTCTTTTTTAGTAGCACGGGTTACTGCTTTGGAAATCTAGATTGTTAATGGCATTCATCCCCCATTTTAGAGGTGGAAGAGGGGGTAATGATCCCGAGATCTCATTATGCACTCTTGCTTCGATTGGGTTGATAACTTGGCCTGCTGGCCCTTTATTCACCGTTCCAGTCCCTGGAACGGAGGATGAGCGCTACAATACTCCCATTAGCATAACACAAACTGCAAATGGAAATGTTGGAAAATCTTATTGCATCTATGTACTTTACTGAGAAATATAAAGTAGATGGAGTATATGCAAAATTTTTTTACGTATCTTTTTTAACTGTGAAAGGTGGTTCTTAAAGGAACATTTATTTTGTTTACGGATGGCTTTTTTTTTGGGAGGACAGCTAAGAACGAAAGTTGCGGACGGAAATGAGCAAAGAGACACCAAACAGTAATATGGAGGGGTAGGTGGACGGGGTAAAATGTTGTGCATGTGTTATTTGTAAAGTAGGGGCAGTGTTTCTCATGCTCCTTCATTACAGCAGTGGTGCTGTTTCTTGGGGAGGAGGAATGGCCTTAGGCCATGTTGTTTTCAGATAAATAGTACTTTTGCTAAAAGTATGTACTGTGTACTAGATTGTTAATGGCTGAGTACGAATAGGTGTTGGAGCTGTGCAAGGGAAATGTTGAATTTGAAGTTCCTAGATCAGTAAAAAAATGTAGTTCCACACTGTCCACGAGGCATAGATCTTATTGTTAAGTGTGTACGGGTTCTCGGCCACGTCAACATGCTGTGCGCCAGCATATGGTCATGTGGCATTCTCTGGAAGGTGTGCAATGAAGTCAGATGTTTGTTTACATTATGGTTACGTGCCACTACTAGAAACCTATGAACTTCAGTAAAAAACGTTGCTAAAGGGACGTTATGGTTAAGTTGCGCTACTAAAAACCTATCAAATTCAGTAAAAAAACTTTGTTAAAGGGATGTTATGGTTAAGTTGCACTTCTAAAAACCTATGAAATTCACTAAAAAAAACTTTGTTAACGGGACGTTATGGTTCCAAGTAAACCGAAAAACCCTTGAAATTCGCCAGTTATGGTAAGCTAAGCAACCATAACTTGCGCCACCACTGTGCACTGCTTAGACTAACACCCAGGACATCAAAGATGACATCACAAACCATAACCATAACGTCCCTTTAACAAAGTTTTTCTTACTGAATATACTATATAGGAGAACAGGAAGACTGCACTCCTCTGTGCTCCCTTTTTCACTGTTCCACAATGTTCCTGTGTGCGCTAATGGGTAGAGATCCGGGGGCAAATAGGCCCCCCGGCCCGTTACCTTCAAATGCTGGGGCTGCGAGTGAAGGGGCTTGTCATTTGTTCAGTCGCTTCCTCCGCTAATTGTAAAAGCATTCCCCTTACTTTCGTTCACGGCTACTTGTTCCCTGCTTTGTGGGGTGCCACCTCAGTCCGCTTTAGAAAACCTCCAAAAATGATAGCTGCTCCACCACCTCATGCCCATATTCTTTTGGTGTCTTCCCCTGGGTGGATGGGGCACCTGAATCCCGGGAGCGTGTCAGGCCAGCGGCATGCACCACCTCCTCCTTTTCCTTACGTTTGGTGGCCCCCAGGGAATGTGAAGGGGCGCAGGGTTTAAACTTCCCTCACCTTTGTTTCCTGCATACAAAACCATCTCTCGCCTCCAACACCCCAGCGTTACTGCTCCGACATGTTCAGTTCCTACACCACAGTCGCCATTTCACTTCGGCTGCATTGCCGATATCTGGCCCGTCAACCCTACTGTCCCCATCTGTGTCCCGTAGAGGATGTCCTGTGCAATAGGCTCACCTCTTGCTCCCTTAGCTCTTGTCTCCTCACGTCGGATCGCCCGCTCCAGTGGCACCAGAACCTGTTTATGTGCTTGGATCGCCCCCAGCCTTCTCAGACCCTCCATACAAGCCCCTCCCGTCACAATCTCCTTCTCCAGGTCTTGATGCTCTAGGTGTGTACTGCCACTATTAGAGTGCTTCTGCTGTCATTCTTATCACACGTAGCTTCTCAATCATGCTTATTGAGCGGCCCGGTGAGGACGAGGATGATCAGGCACGTACGTCTCGGCTGGCCGACATCTTGGAAACACCTTGATACATTTTTTAAAGACAAGTGGCCGAGACGGTAGGTCATATTCTTTGTAGCAGGATGAACAAGCCTTTTCAATTCAATATTTTTATTTTTATTTTATTGAGCATTTTGTAGATGCTTATACAGTTTGGGTTCCAAAGTACCACAGGGCTAAATAGAAAGGGACCAGAGGAGAGCAAAAGCATTGGCAAAACAGTAAATATAGAGTCGTGGTTCTACTAGGCTTTGTGGTATTTGGACGTGCAAGTGCAGAGAAGTGCAAGAGGTAGGGATGGTGGGGGGGCAAGGAATGGACTAGTGCTAGTGGGGGGCCCGCGAGGGAAGTGCCAAGGGGAGACAAGGAGGAGGTTCAGTGGGGTGGAGGTGCTGCTACAGACTGGGCAAAAGGTTCTGGTACCCTGGGAGATTCATGAGGACCACGCCACCTGTCTCAGTGGCAGTAGGACGATTAGCAGGAGAGGGAAAGAGGTAGAGAAAATCGGAGGTTTGAGAGGTTTCTGAAACTTAAGGGGGTCCGGCTCAAGTCTGAGAGGGGCAGGGAGGCTGTTCCAAAGGGATGTACCAGCTGAAGAGGGAGACCTGTCCCCCACTCTCTGCTTGGAGAAGTGTTTGACATTCAAAGAGTTAGAGGAGTGGAGGGCTCTAGCAGGGAAGTATTTAGGGAGGGAAAGCTGGAGATAGCGTGGCCCCAGGCCCCAGAAAGCCTTGTGGATGATGTTGAGTTTATTGAATTTGATCCTTGCAGCCACAGCGAGCCAGTGGAGAAATTGTAGAGAGATACAGTTACTGGGCTTGTGGCCAAGAATATGTCTTGCAGCCCTATTCTGGATTAGCTGGAGGGGGCATAGGAAGGAAAGAGGGAGATTGAGAAAGAGGTTGTTGCAGTAGTCCAGCCTAGAGAGTACCAGAGCTCTGGAGACATTGAACTTCTGGGGAAAAGTGAGGAAAGGGAGAATGCTTCTGAGGAGGTGGAGCTGGAAGTGGGCCTTCTTGGTAAGGTCCATGATGTGAGGGGTGAAGGAGAGAGTGGAGTCGAAAATGACTGCAAGGTTTTTGGCCTCACAGGATGGTGGGGGTAGAGGGTCAACTGAAGATCTCGACCTAATGGTGGCACATAATTTGCCTGCTAAAAGGATATGACATACATTAAAAACATTGTCGAATGCTCTAACATAAAGACTGGCTCACTGGGTGCTCCGCCTCAGAATGGATTATTGACTTGCCGTTTATTGTCATCCCCCAACCTGTGTCCACTTTTAGATGTACTAAGTGTATTTTATATTATTTTTGCTCCGTTCACATAAACATGACACACCAAGGTAATGCCCCCCTGCTTATACAATCCAACCACACAATTCAGGGCAAAGAACAGACAGTGAGGAATTCAAAACTCAAAGTTTATTTAAAAGAATTAGATCAACTTTAGGCAACTGGGATTCCATTTTTAACTTGGAGCCCACTATAATATGATATATGTAACATTAGACAAAAAAAGGAAATTGTACCTGCCTATATTAATCTTACTATCATAAATCCCCAAAGGTATCCATTTTCAATCACAATTGTTATATAAATATGCTATATTCTAATAAACGCTAAACATACTGACATTCTACGTAACGTGTTCTATAAACATCTATTCTTTTCAATGGAACATTTCACTTAACAGAAATAAAGTCAAAGCATTTGGTTTCCTCTGACATCAAGACATGTATGTTGCCGGAGAAATTGACATTGCCTCCATTTAAATATCTCTATGCACTAACTCCCCTGTGTATATGGAAGGTAGTGAATGTTTTAGCCATGTAGATGCCACTTGACATGTAGGCATTGACCTGCTAGCATAGGGTTATGTGTCAAGCTATTTAAATGCAAAAGGCTGCTTGTTTGCATTTATGTTCCTGTAAGTTTACATTCACAAATACTGTTCTCGGGATCCGTATGCTCTATTCTGAACCCACATGTATCCTATGTTTCCTGCATGGGTTGGTGCAGCTCTCTATAGACATGTAAATGTGACTTTCATTAAACCTGGATTTGTTCTTTCATTTATCAGTATGTATTCGAGTGTGTGCATGGATTTCCTTGCACATTAATGGATGCCTTTCATTCCAGAAACATGCACAGTTGTGAAAGGCCTGCGTTGTAAGATTTTCAGTCTCTTTATATTTCGGGGCTGGGGATGTACTGTTCTGCGGTAACAGATATTTAGTTTAAAATTCTCAGTTCCCTCCCACACAACACCTGCCTCTGCCTAAGCATTGACAGATAGGAGAATGCCGAGAATTAGAACTTCACGCAATCCTTCCTGAATAGAATTTGTTCTTTCAGTATGCATTTTGTTACGCAAATATCCAGTCTATACAATGGCCTCTACTGGTGGCATTAGCTGTATAACATCCCAGGCAATAGAACTCGCAGGACACTATGAGCCACTGTGACTCAGCACCAGTTTCAAACCATTACCTACATTCACAACCAGTGTCCCAGATACGATTTTGAAGTAGGAGTATTTTATTCCCTATTTTTTAAAGTTGGGAGTAAAATAATATTTTATAGAGTAAAAATGTAAGTCCAATCCCTAATCAGAGTATTTTAAAAGCGAGTAAAAAT
This sequence comes from Ambystoma mexicanum, assembly GCF_040938575.1. Classification (NCBI taxonomy): domain Eukaryota; kingdom Metazoa; phylum Chordata; class Amphibia; order Caudata; family Ambystomatidae; genus Ambystoma; species Ambystoma mexicanum. The sequence goes on from NC_090921.1 coordinate 186,968,810, forward strand.
ATGTTTTATCTGGAAAACGTAAGGTCTTTGTAATCATTATTTATTGGCAACTGGTTATTCATGCACATTAAACAATGCATGTTTACTCCCAATCAGGCAGTAGTTTCTTCCTGTGCTACTTTGTTCACTCCTGGTCCAAACACATCCATGGAGCTGTGGCTGAAAGCAAGGGTACAAGGTTCTTCATGTCTACTTTCTATTTTTTTCTTGGAGTATTTGTATTCCTTATTTATATATTTGGGGTTGTATTTGCCTATTTTTAGGGAGAAAAAGTGGCTGATACACCCCTTATCTGTAGGGCTGTTCACAACTAATATTTAACTTTTCAAAGGCAATCCCACTTTAAAGTGGTAACTAAAATGTTTTTAGTTTTGAATAGAGTGTTTCACTGCAAAGTGAAATGGGCCTAAAGGAAACCCTATTTCACTTTGTACTTAATAAATGAAAGGTGCACAGAACATTGGAATATCAGCACCTCTGTCCCTAATTTTGTATTCCCCTGTCATTTTCACTTCCCGGATTCTACCCTGATAAACGTTCTGAAATTTAAGGGAATGGCTATGGGTTTCTTTTGATTTACTTTTTAAGATGCAACTTATGATTTTAGGAAAACTAGCTATCTGTCCTATTTGAATACTATATTTCATCTAACTCCGTCTCTGGCTGGTCAGAGGTGTGGTCTACTTTGTACATGACCAAAAGGCGCAGGGAACATACTCTTTCTGAATAGAAGCAAATTTAGTTTTGATGCGCTAACATCAGACTCATTGGTGCTACCTTGATAACACGGAGTGAACAGTTAGATATCCCGAAGTATTGAATTCCGATTGTTTTTGACAATTGTATGTTTTTGTCAGTTTTAAGCCATTAACATTATTTTTACAACTTATCATTCTGTTTCAATACTCCGATAGAGCTTACTTTGATCTACAAACTATCCAAATATGGGGTCAATTGGATTTTTCATTGTGATCCACCACTATATTTTATTTTTACACATGTAAGTGAGATTTATTTTCATGTAAAATGAATTTGTTTCTTTGGTGAGCATTTGCAGCTGTTCTCCACAGGAGGTAGTGATAACACTCTGACTAAGTGTTACCTTTCTATGTCACCAGTTATTCAAAGTAAAATGTCTTGGTTGCACATATCTGCAGTGACCGTTAACCTTAACTAATCCAAAGCAGCAGGCAGACACCATGCATCTGAATGCCACTGACCAAATGCCACTGCCCACATCTGTTGACCTCGTCATAGGCTAATGGATTTGGTTCATGAGTTGCTGATAAATAAAGCATGTGGCATCTCTTTAAAGCAAGGCCTGATGCCATTAGTGCACACCTGAATAAAATGTATAGTGCTTTTAGGCTTCATAAGCCTGTGCATTACAAACATGTTGGGGTGGTCTTTACAAGCTATCCAGCCTGACCAAAAGCTGTAGTTATTTTCTATCCAGTTCCTACTGAAAAATATAGTTCATGTATGCCCACACATGAGAATAGAAACTTAAAATGCAATTTGATTCTGCTTTTTCACTGCAGCTCTTTTTATTTTATTTTATTTATTTATTTTATTTATTGCATTTATTACTCGCCCAAACCCTTGGGTACCACGGCGATGTTACAGACAGCTTGGTTAAAACATTTCTTAGAAATTGCCAATCGGGCGCAGTGCATGTGAATACAAAATAATCATACACGAAGACATTTAATGCAGGGCTTCAGTACAGTGATATTTCCTGAAGCATGGAAGGGGATTTTAGTCTTGGTTAAATAGCCACGTTTTCAGGGATTTCTTGAAGCCTGAGAACGTTTGCTCATTTTTGATGGGGAGGGGAAGAGTGTTCCAATAAGTGGGTGCGAGGTATTGGAAACTACTGCCTCCTGCCTTGGTTGTCTTGTAGCGGGGGATGGCTAGGAGTAGTTGACTGTTAGATCTGAGGGGCCTCTTTGATACTTTTTTGGTGATGGCGTGGTTGAGGTAGATGGGGACACAAGAGTGGATGCATTTGAATGTGACGCACAGGGCTTTGAATGTGACCCTGGCTTTGATGGGGAGCCAGTGATGGTTTCTTCTAATATTTGAGATGTGATCTGACTTCCTTAATCCAAGGGCCGCCCGAAGGGCTTTATTTTGAATAAGCTGTAGTTTGTTTAGATTGGCTTTTGAGGTACCCAGGTAGATTACGTTGCAGTAGTCGAGCCTGGATAAGATTAAAGCTCTTGCCAGCGTGATACAGTTGGTGGGTGTCAAGAATTGGCGACTGAGAGCAATAAGTTTTGCGGTGTAGGAGGTAGAGGAAGAGAGGGCGTTAATGTGCTTGGTCATGGTGAGGTTGGCATCTAGGTAGACACCTAGTGTTTTTACTTGTTTGAGTACTGATATGTTTGTGCCATCGATGTTGATGGATGAGTAATCAGCATGTAATGCTTCTATTTTGGATTGGGAGCCCACAATGAGAACCTCAGTCTTCTCATCATTGAGACAGAGGCTATTTAGTACCATCCAATTTTGGATTATGGCATATATTTTGTTGATAGTGTCGGTGTCTTGAGTGTAGTCTCCCGATAAAGGGGTGAGGATCTGGGTGTCGTCTGCAAAGTTGGTGTAGATGACACCCATGTCGTCTAGCGCTGAGAAGAGGAGTTTAGTGTATGCATTGTATAATGTTGGTGCGAGACAGGAACCTTGGGGGACACCAATGGGTACTATGATGGGGTTGGCGGCTTCTTTACCTATGGCGACCCTGGAGGTGCGGTCAGCAAGAAAAGATTTGATCCAGGTAGTAGCTTCGGTGGAGAAGTTGAAGTCTTTCGCTAGTGTGGCGCACAGTTTATTATGGTCTACTAAATCAAACGCTGCGGAGAGATCGAGTAGGAGGAGGATACAGAGTTTTCCTGAGTCTCTGATGGTATCCATCTGGATTTTTAAGTCAAGGAGTGCCGTTTCTGTGCTATGGCTGGGGCGGAAGCCTGATTTTGTTTCGAACAATAGAGTCTGAATAAATTACGAACATAGCAAAATAAATAACACATCATATATTCTCACATGGACTAGATTACACCTTTTTCTATGATAACATCATCTTTACATATGCTATTCACATTAGAAAGACACATGAAGAAATCCAAGTATAACTTGATGATTTCAGGTATTGCCTGCAAAATAATTACTTTAATTCTGGGCTTGCCTTTACATGTACAATGTTCATTCTTGAAACACTTGAAACCTTACAGCTTTCTCTGCTCAAAGGTGCATCCCCAAATGAACTACATCCTATGCTTTATGTTTAAGGCTTAGGATTTCACACACGACAGATATGCTTTGCCAAGAAAGCTTGTGTACTCCACAGCACTTATCCAAGATGGGCCTGTATAGAAATACATTTCTGTGGGTTGGACAATGGCTGAAAGAAAATATGTCACTGTATATTGTTATTATTAATTCTGGCTTTGAAAATAAATGATGGCTAAATATATTTTCCAACATTTGGGCATACTCCGCAATTTAACGTGTGCCATCCTTTAAAGTGATAGTAAACTAGAGGCAGAACTCCGTAATAAGTGGCAATGTTGATACATTTTATTTCTCCCGCTCTTGCCACAAAGGCCTTTCTCATTTCATTCATTTTGGGCTACATCTTAATTATAAAGTGTCTTACAATATTAGTCATTTGGACATTGACAGGGGGCTTTGTCATACCTGTTTGAGTTTAGAAAAAAGATCTCTAAATTAATGATCACACTCGATTACCTCATAAACAAAGACAATTCTACACAAGTTTAATTACTCTGGTGATCCAGGTCCTTCAAATGAGGTCCTGGCACATTCTGTGTTGAATACCAGCCCTTTAACTTCATTGAACATGCAACAAGAATCCACTTCCCCCTTTGGGGTGCTACATATGGTATTTTGTCAAGCTGTACATTGTTCCATTGTTAGAAATGCACGCAAATATAGAAGAGAAATCGCTTTATTATACACTGATGTTAAGCACACGTTTAAAAATTCAGCTTTGAGCTATTGCAAGACTCTGTTTCCTGATATGTTGGAGGGATTGACCATTACCTCTCTCATGGTTCAGGAACCAGAATTGTTTTCTGTACTTTAATCTGATTTACTAGAGACCACCGGAGTTCTACATTTGCCTTCCTATCCCACACCAGTGATAGCACTTTTGCCTCAAGTTGTGAATTCATGAGTTCAGGGAACTGTTACTTAGGAAAAAACATACAGGCTGCTGAGTGCCATATTGAAATTAACAGACGAGAGGGATAAAAAGTAGAAAGAAGTCACAGAAAGAGGTGATTGTCAGTGACTCTCCTAACCATACATTGGTAGTGAACACTGAGATCCATTCTGAACACTGTTGCACTTGTTCCAATGCTTCTGCAGAGAACAGGGGCTCTTTTAAACTGAGGAAGAAAACACATTCTGAATCTAAGTGCAATAATCAGCAATATTTTGAACAGCAAGAGCTGCCAAATCTACAGGATACCTCACAGTCGGCCTCTAAAGACTTAACATCTGATGACTTGGTTGAAGAGAGGAGAACAGTCATCTAAGAGGAGAGAGACTCTCTGGATCTAACTGATCGACTATCTCATTATTGTGCATCGCAGTCCTGTTTTCGAGGAAGTCAGGAAAATTACCTATAAAACAGACTATATCAAAGATTTGGTGTCTTTATTTAGAGAGCCTGTGTGGGCTGTTAAGAAAAGAATCCACCATGAATCCCTTTTGTTTTCCTACTGAGAATCCTCATTCCAGAGGGTCCCAAGAATCCTTTCTTTTCACAGGGTCTAGCTCAACAATGGATGATTCTATGATCTTACGGTTGGAGGCTATCTTTGAAGACTTAAGTAGTCCCTGATTGAACTGGAGCCATGTATTACAAATGCTTTTTGTGATTCCTGCCTTACGGGTGATAGGTATCCTTTCATGATATTGATCAGGTTGAATTAATTGATCAATTTATCTTGTGCTCACCTACATTTTAAGAATCCATTCACTATAAAAAAAAATCTTGCAGAAAGGAAATAGACGGAAAGGTGTAATCATATGATCAGGACAATGGTTATTAAACGGGATAGCGATTGCAGGGTTAATGTCAATGAAAAACTGTTACGTAGTAGTGACCTGAGTTGGAGAGAGCCAGAATAAAGGACCTGATTTCAGTTAGATAGGAGAGGGAGATGGGATTGAAGTATCTGTTTTTGTTATGCATGGGTAGGCTGTGAAGGGAAACCAGGAGGTGGTTAGAGAGGTAACAGTGTAGTGCATGGTGTTGGCTGCACAGTGTAGATGTTAAGCAGGTTGGAGTCTCCCATTAGTACAATGAGGGCATCAGTGGGTAGAGATTTGAGAAGGAGGTCAGGTTCAGGAAAGGAGTGGCCCAGCAAGTGGCAGATGGTGATACTAGAGATCAGGGTGAGTGCCAGTAGTTGGACAGCTGTGTGCTTGAATGAAGAGAAAATACAGTCCAGTGGCAGAAGAGGGGAGAGGGCCAGGATTTACTGATCATGAGGCCCACATTGCCACTCTAGGGCAGTGTGAGAAGACAGTGTTTTTGTGCTGAGAGTGGCAAGCACTGCTCTGTCATAGAGGGGTCCAGATTTCCATTAAGTCCACGGCTGCATGGCGAGGATGGTGAGAGTCAAAACATTCTTATGAAATGCCATCTTCATTTTAGAAACTTTGAAAATAATCAACAAAGGAAATGCAAATAGGATTTATTTCACTTTTACAATTATTATTATGTATTGTGTGCTGCTTCAGCTCACTGCCCTAACAGTCTCAAAGTGCGTAAACCTTGTCAGAGTTACGGTGCATTAACTCCCACCCAGGGTCAGCAGGAACTTATTCTGTATGGGATGCATTTACCAGGAAATGTAGTGAGATATGAAGAGAGATGTGTTGAAGTCATATCCTGCAGTGAGCAAGAGAATGTGTGTATGTAGGTGATAGGTAGGGATTAGTGTATTGTAAATATATATGTAAAGTCTGGGTGCATGAGGGGCTCGAGATGTGCTTGGGCTATCCTAAGTATATTGTGGGTATGATTTATATGGGTCATTCCAATGGATGGGTAGTACTTTCAAAGGTTCCAGGTAAATAAGCTGCCCAAGACAAAGGATACAAGTTCTAAGCATATGTGTTACTTATATGGAAAATAAAGTATAACAGTTATAAAGGATAAGCAAAGAATGATTATATAAGGAAGGGAAAAGGTAAAAAGATAGGTGCCATCCTCCTCCAATCTACACCATGCCAGAGGCGTGCCCATCCAACCTCTGGCTGTGCCTCAAACAGCCAACGCCTGGCTCCACCTCGATCTGAATTGTGCCTGAGCCAGAAGAGGATAGACCCTTATGGCCAAGCCCGTAGCCAAACCAGGTCCATTACACCTCGTGAAAGAGACCTTCACCATTAGCATTTGTCCTCCAACCCCTGCCAGCAAACCCCCACCATCCTCTCGCTGTAATATACCAGCACCAAAACGCCCTACTAGTTGCCCCTGCTCAACCCAAGTCCAGGACTCGAGGCACTGCCAGGGCTGTGCGTACAGCATATACCGATTACGCTAAGTAATGCAACTAATCTCTGCAGTAATGCCCAGACTTCCCCCAACCCTCTGCCAATCCTACAGCCCTAGTGTCGCACACTCCCTGCATCACAATCTAACCTTAAGTGGGAGCCACACAAGGAATCCCTCCTCTTACTTGATTCACGTGTGAACACTGCTTGAAGAAGGATTCACTGGAACATGATTGGTCTACTCCAAAGCACCCTGCCAGAGCTGTGAAGTCCAGAAGCTCCAAAGACAAGGAAAGCTCTTCTTTCTAACTCTCCCAATGGCCTATTTTGGGATGACCAGTTTGCTGCACAAGGCCTACTGACACTGAGACCGTGGTACCTGGGAACCTGCACACTGGAGGTGACAGACCCTGCAAGCACTCTCTAGAAACCTTCCTGGTTGGGAAGGGAAGAAAGGACTCACTTTGCCCCTGAGACTTTGGCCTGCGTCGCCCAGCAACCAATGAACCAATGAAGTGATCCTTGCATCTCCAAACCATCTGAGCACCAGTTTGGGCACCTTCGAAGTCATCAAAGCAGCTGTAGGGGAACCGTCCGTGTCATCTCCAACCTCAACATTCAACCACCTCAGCATTTAAGTGTTTTTTCTATGCCGAACCTTAATGGTCTCCGTATTCGAGACCTGCTGAGTCTTCAAGTGTCCCCAGCACAACACCACCTCAGTGGTGGAGGCAGCATTTGGTGCTGGGGGGGGGGAGATAATAGGGTGCTATCAGGACACTGGGGGTGCACTGCGACCAGGAGGGACCCTGAGGGGGTGGGCGCCCCCTCAACCTTGGCTCTGCCACTGCACTATTCTAATGGGATACCAGCCTCTTTTCGAGATTCAAGCCATTGATGCTGCAGAACCACAATTCTGTGTTTGCATTGAGAACCTTCATGGTATTACAGGGGAGAACATTAAAAGTAGTATTACTCTTTATAGCACATAATAAGTAGCACAATTCAGAGTGTTGGGGTGGAAATGGTGTGCGGAAGAGAATCGAAGCCTCCCTGTCCCTGTCCCTATCTACCAGAGCAGTTTCTAGAGGTGGGCAGAGCAGGTAACATCCTGGGGCACAGAATGAGAAGGGGGAGCATCAGAAGATAAAGTACTCCCTGCTAGCAAGAATGGCTGAGAGCACACCTGGCCCGGATTCCAAAGTCCTTCCTTCCATCCTCCTACTGCACTGTGTCAGCTCCACCTCCAGCAGGAAGCGTTTTGCCATTTCAGTGCGTTGGGCTTACTGTGACAAATTGACTTCTGCCCTGCAGGAGTACAAGGATGAGCAGAGGCTGAAGCACCTACTCAGATTTCACACTTCTACAAACCAAGAGCCAACACAATCATAAAGAGGGGTGTGAATGTGGCTCTGTAGCAACCCAAGCAGTGAAGAATAGCAGTCCAAAATAAAGGGATGTCCAATCAAGGTTCTATACAAATATATATAGTTTAATTGAATGCACCAATAACAACTAGAAAAACACTACACAAGACCAAGACATGAAGAAAGAACACAGAATTAGCAAAGATAGCAAGATGCAAGACTCTGAGTAATGAATCAGGGCTATAAGGTAAGTAATAATCACTATGTTCTTCAAAAGGATATGTTCTTGGATGTAAAAAAGGGATTATTGTGACCTAGCCAGTCTCTAGGGCCCAAAGATGGAACAACGGGGCAGTTAGCAGTCATTAAAAACATTCTCACTTCTTGGAGGTCTGACAGAACCAAACCGGGATACTTGGCATTGTGCAAGCAATTCGAACATCAGGAGAGTGAAAAAGGCAACACCAGAGCATCGTGGTAGTTTGAAGGCATTGATCGGTTTGTGAAAGCTGCTACAAGCAGTTCAATGGCAAAGACACTAGAACCCCAGCTGTCTTGCCTCACAAACTGCTGTTAGTCCCACTCCAAGGTCTCAGGCACAAGATGAGTCTCTTTCTCATGCTCCCAAATACAGGGCAGGCTGGCACACAACTGCAGGAGTCCTTCAACGTGGCGAGGTTCTGTGTACCGCTTTGGATGGCAGAGAGGCAACCCTTGTGCCAGTAGCAGGTCCTACTCCAGGGACTCGAGACAAGATGTGCTTTTGGTCTCGAGCTCCCAAACACAGGGGAGGGTGGCACAGAACTGCAGGGGTGCTTCAAAACGGTGAGGTCCTGGGTACTGCATGGCTAGCAGAGAGGCAGGTCTTATTTCAGCAGCATGGTTCAACCCCAATGGTCCCTGGGGATGGTTTGGTAACAGTGCTTGCATCTGCCTTGGAACACCTGCCTTCACTTCACAACTGGAGGGCTCTGGAAAGGACTTCTGCCCCAGCAGGGTCCAAATGAAATCTTCTTCAAGGGTTGAAGTCCAAAAGACGATTCAAAAGATTGGTGGGACACACCTTCTTTTAAAGGCAAGGTTCATCAGGTGATTGGACTAAAGCTAACCTGCTTTGGGCGTCCAATCCTTGATCTTAAAATAAGTGGACTTGCTCCTTTGACATAATATCCTAAGTGCTTTCTGCTAAAGAGACTGGGGTGGGGAAGGTGGGGAGGGTGTGGAGGGTGGGGAGGGAAGGAAGGAGAGATGGAGGCAGAGAGGAAGAAAATGGCAGATCTTTCCTCCAGCTGTGCAGGGATCCCCTTGCCTAAACTAACTATGACTCCTACCCTTCTCAATAGATATGCAGCACCCTGGTGTGAGTCCAAACCTTTTGTGAATAGGTTTGCCCTTTGATTCCTGTTCTTGGGTCAGCTTCCTGTGGAGTGGCTGTCCCTGGGAAAGGATGTTACCTGCCCTCACAAAGGAACAAAGGGGCAATCCCCCAAGGCTACATTCCTGCCAGTGGGCAGAGACAGTCGAGTCTGGAAAGAATACACATAACCCTTCCACAGCTGACCTGGGACCACACGGCTGACACGTGTGATACAAATTTAATGTGAATGGGATAACTATGAAAGAGGTGGACCGCCATACCCAAACTCAGGTATGGCTTATACTTTTAGTTTAACTGTTCACCAGGACAACATCCTCAGAGTTATTTTGTTTTGGAACAGTGGTACATATCTTAAATGCAGCCACTGTGTTGCAGAGACTTGGCTGTCACTAAAGCTGTCAAGAGGGCACCTGTGACCCCTGAACCTGCTCTGTGACACTGGGGAGCAGGCGCTACAGGTTAGGATACTGATACAGTAGGGAACAGTTACACACTATGTTTTCTGGATTTGAGCTGGTGCAAGGGGAATCTGAGTGCAGATCACCCTTTCTGAGATGGAATTACGCTCATCCTTTTCTTAATTTCTACACCCTTGCCAGATGGCAATTCCTTACACTTAACACCTCCCATAACTTAGCACCTATTGAAACTGGGCGTCTCCAATTCTCCCGAGGGAGGAGGGAGAACCCAGGGAAACACTGGCCTGTTGAGGATCGGGTTGAGGTGCGGGGGAGCGCAGAAGCCAGACAGCGAGAAAGAAAGAGACAAAAGTAAGATAATGTGAAATAAGAAAACAGAGAGGGGAGAAGGGGTTAGCAACGGGAAGAGAGCAAGAAAGGGGCGATAGCAACAGAACAGGGGAACGTATTGAGCGAGTGAAAGAGGGGGTGGAGAGGAAGGCAGGAAGGCCGCCTGAAAGACAATGTAAAGTGGGCAAGACTCTGAAAGAGGAGAATGGAAAAGAAAGGCTGATGAAAAAGAAAACAACAGACAGGAAAGAATGAGAAAACAGGAGCAGGGAAGGTAAAAAAGAAGACAAGAATGTCAGGAAAAAAGAACAAAAGAGGGAGAAATAGAGAGAGGAAACTGCTAGACTTCAGCCATGGGCAAGTGAAGGATAGAGTAGAACAGGCTGTAGTGAAGAGGTGTTGACAGTTAAGTGGACACGCCGCTGAAAGCAGTAGTGCGGAAGAGATGGGGAGAGCAGTGCAAGACATAATGAAGTGGGCGAGCTGTTGGCAGTAACACAGAGGCGGAGAGAGGCGAGAAACACAGTGAGAAAAACAGATGCTGCAGCAGCGAACTCCGAGGCAGCAACACCAGCAGGAGATGGCGAAACTCCATCCCGTTGCTAATAATGCCATCTACTCTATCCTATACTAATTTCCCAAACAGGTTAAAACCCAGAACTGTGCTGACTTTGGGCACCAAAGGTTGTGCCCTATCACCCTTAAAAATAAAAATTAGCCGTTTCGCACCTAGGCCCGAACACGTCTGATTTCCTGATGCACATATTTAAAAATCCTCTGTCGCCATTTTTGTCGTGGCGAAATGTGGCCCTGCGAGGGTAAGTCTGTGATGCTGCCCGGCAATAATATGCCATCTTTTGATTGGTTTTAACTTCTGCTGCACTTATTTTCCCCTCCTGTCCCGCCCTCCACGCTTTATCCGCTTTGGCGCGGGGGTATTTGCATTCGTGAATCAGGGCCCCCTCTGGAACGGATTGGACAAAAGGGCTGGACAAAGCGGGGAGCAAGCCAGCAGGGCGCCAGGTCTAACCCGGCTCCTCGGGTTTGTTCCACTTGAGTCGTCCCATTCCGGATGACAATGCCCCTTTCCTCCCGGGGGAGGAGTGGCGGAGGGGCTCCCGGCACCCCCTGTGACCCTCGTGGAGAGCTGACTCGGGGTAGAGAAAGGCTGGCCTGCCAACCCAAGACCCCGCGAGAGAAAACAGCCGGCGCTCCCTTCGTTTTACAAAACCCAGCTAACCTCCGGAACGGGAAGCGGCTGGGCGTGAAGTGGAGAGGGGCTCGACGGGCACGAGTAGTGGGGAGGGAATGCCCTGCTGCCCCCGAACGAGACACCCCATGGAGCGCGACACAGGCACCTTCCATCTGCTTCTCACAGGTTTACATTTACGAGAAGCGTAGCAAATGCCGTGTTTAACACATGGCTGCAACGTGTGGTGTGTACATGCCCAAGCATGCATAGTTAGGGTGACCAGACGTCCCGTTGTTGCCGGGACTGTCCGGAATTTAGTGCCCTGTGCCCCTTTCTCAAGATTAGGTTCTCATTGCAAACTGCAGTGGTCCAGGTCTTTTGTAGTAGGTCTTCATAGCTGGCATGCAGGACTGTAACAGAAGAAATAATGCATTTTACAACTTAAGACATCGTTAGTTTGAGATAAATGAATCATAATATGTGTTTATTTGATTTTGAAGAGTAACACTTAACCGCCTTCTTCTCCCAACGCTATTGAAGTGTAGTGCCTTGGCAGCCACTTTCAAGAGTTAGTCCTACTTTTATGTTAGTTGCCCTGTCCCGGCTTTTTACTTTTTTAATCTGTCACCCTATGTATAGTGTGTGTTGCATGTGTGAAGTGTGTGCTTGTATGCTTAAGATGTGTGAACCGTTAACCTACCTGGGATAAGCAACTGAGGGCTGTTGCAGGTGACGTAGTATCAATGGAGCAAAACTGTTGAGCGGATCGGGATCTAGCCCCCCCCCCAGGCCCTGATATTTTGGGCTATTAGCACCGGAATTTATATGCATACAGTTTTAGGCAATTGAAATCATGATGTGGGGTTAGTACTTGCATGTCAGGGGAGTGATTGGAAGGGTAGGGTGGTTGGGGGACAGGAAACAGCACATTCTCAGGCAAGCCCTTAAGTGGGTGTTTTGCGACTTAAAGGAGAGAGTTAACTACTTGTAACATTGAAGCTGTACTAGAATAGTCACATTAAAATGCGCAAAGCAGTTAGATGTCCCCCCCCACACACGTTTTCCCCAGCCCCACAGTCTCTGAACATTTGAAGGGCTCGCCCCCCAAAATATTTGCCTAGGTACCTGGAATTGGTTGGGAGAGCAGTGGGAACTGCGGAAAGCTCAAAGCTAGAAATACAGATGAGTGGAGTGATCAGCAATTGGCGACCTGTTCTTTAAGGAGTAGGGTCTTCAGGTCCTTCCCAAACTGGAGGAGGCCAGTCTGAGCTGCGTTGGTAACTTGTATCAGAGACTGGGTGCGCGGCAGGGAAAGACGCATTTCCTAGCTCGTCCCTTCTTGCAGTTCTTTGCTTCCAGACTGGCAATGTCACGGCTTCTAGTGGTACGTTGGCCTCTGGAGAGGAGTTGCTCGGCCTGGTAGAATTGATTGTGACTGCTTTGGAGGGGAAGCATGTCGCCTTGAACACGATGAGTGCTTGAAGGGGTAGGCAGTGGAGCTCCTTGTGGAGACATGTTGTGCAGCTGAATGTTCTCAGTTCTGTAATGAGGCGAGTAAGATGTTGTCTCTATCCACGTGGGAGATGACCAGGGCTTGGGACAACTGGCCTGAAACTTGGGGAAGGCATGAAAGCTTGACTTTGCGGCGGGAGGAGCGCAAGCGGATACCATGCTGCTTCTTCGCGGAGATCTCTGTTTTGAATGAGAGGTCACAGTCGATGGTAAAGCCGAGAGATTTTGCAGTGGGTTTGAGTTCAGCCGTGAATCTGTCACGCTTCAGGTCGGTCAGCCAGTTTTGGACCTGGGTGTTGTTATGGAGATTTTCCGTAAACTGTGTAGTTAGGGTCTGTAGATGTGTCCTCTTTCCTTAGGTACAAAGGATTCTCTTAGTTTTCCTCGGGCTCCCCGTAGCCGATCAGCACAGTCTTAATTCTTAGAAGGGGAGGGGAGGGTAAAGGAGTGGTTAACAGGTACAGTGCACACTTTCTGCAAATACTCAATGAGAGATTCTCAAGACACAATGTTTGTTTACAAATATATTCTGCACAATGAAAAGGCAAGAGATAACCCCCTTCGACAGATACATGTTATGAAACAAATATGCAACCTTATAGCAACACCCTGGGTTCAAGAAGCAGTTCTGCAGGAAGCAGTTTTGCAGTTTCCCGCAGAGGTTGCTGTGGGTTCATAGTCAAAACCTCGAAAATCAAAATGTCGAAAGTCAAAATATCGAAAAAAAAAAAGATTTCTTTTTATAACGTTTTTTATTTGAAATGGGAGGGTACCCCCCAACCCCCCTTTTTTATTTATTTTTTATTTAGCCTTTTTTTTTTACATACGAGAGCCCAAAAAAAACTATAAATAAAAAAAGAAATTATTCAACTTTTTTTTTTTAGACTTTTTTTTCCGACATTTTTGTCATTCAACATTTTTTTTCTCGATATTTTCACTGCACCTTTCCACTTCTGGGTCTGCCATTGTCGATACAGTTAGGACCGTCAAGGTGACAAGGGCCTTTCCCCACCAGACTAAGGAGAAGGAGCTCCACCGTTGTTTCCTGCTGGTCGTCTGAAGAGGCAGACCTTCACCCTGTGATTTGCTTGGGTACCTCTTTATGACAGTAGGAAAACAGCACCCAATCACACACGGTGCAACAGTCAAATGGAGAGGTGGTAAGGCCATGGCTGATCAGCCCTCCAGGCACTCGGTAAGGGCTCACGTGCACAAAGGAAGGGGGTCCACACTAGCCACTGGCCAGCATCTGCATGTGCCAGCAGTCAGAACTGGATTCAGTCACCCTGTGACCAAATATGGCAATTTCCTCCCATACACACAAGGGGGGAAAGGGGATAGTCAGGTGGCCCTTTGGTCTGAGAGAAAAAACTTCCTTCATTTTGTGAATGGAGGTGCAGGACAAAAACGACACAAACCAGGGAAAATGGTTTCCACATGGTGGGAGTCCTACAATATAATCTATCCACAAGACTAGCAGAGAAGGAGCATCCTCTGTGCAACAGTATGGGGTAGCCCTGCCTCATGTGCCTCATGTGCCAAGAGGACCCTTAAGGCAGATCACCAAGACAGTGCCACTCTCTCAGTCAGGCTTTGGATGATGCCCGACTGAGAGGAAGAATACAGTCCAAAAGGCAGAAAAGCAGCAAGAATGTACAGAGGCCAACCACATTAGGTGAAATGTGGTCCTTCGACCTAATAGGTATGCTGGGTGGATGGGGGGGGGCGGCGAGCTGGTCAGATAGCACAACGAGCTGAGTGCTGAGTGCCTGTTTCTGACATCTGTGTGCAGCCTGCTGATGCAGGTTCACATCCCGGCAGGGCTAACTCAACCTTTCATCCTTCCGAGGATGATAAATTGAGTACCACGCAATACCACGCTGTGGGATAATAATATCAACTGTTATCTCAGCGCTCAGATACCTGCAGGCTTGTAGCACTATATAAAACTAGAGAATTAATTTTTTCATTCTTGGATCGAGCTTCAGGTAAGGTGCTCACTACCCAGGCTTGAATAAGGGACAGACAGTGCTTGGATGGATGTCAACGATGCAACTGCCCTTTGGGGAAAGCTGCATGTTGTCTATGTATTGGGGTATTCTGACAGGAGATCCCCTACTGGTTCCATGTAGAAGTTGAAGATGAAAGGGAACAGGGTGGATCTTGTGAAACTCCATAGGTTACTGGATGGCGCTGGAATCTGTTAAGGGCCAGCTGCACAATGTGGTCTCTGTTTATTTATTTATTTATTGTGCATTTGTAAGGCGCTTGTACAACAAGTAAACTGTGTTTCAATGCGCCCATAGGGCAGCAGGGAGGGAACATGGGAATGAAAGGCAAATATACTAACAATGAAGAGAAAGAAAGAGACGGTCCTACTAACCAATTTGTGAGCATTCAGAACGTGCAAGTGCAGAGAAGGAGAAGGGAGTGCGGGAAGGCGAACACTGCAGGGATAAAGTTTTGTATTTATAGGGGGAGTGTGCAAGCATCTATGTCTGTAAATACTGAAGCTAGACTATCTTTTGCAGTATTTACAGTTATGTAACAAATGCACACAACCAAATTGTTAATCCTGGAAAAAGAATGCTTGTAACCAAAAGTCAATGCCAGTCCCCCTTACTGTTGCAGTGCCTCCAAGAACACCTGGTTACTGTGTCTTTAGCCACATAGCATCTTCCTATGCACTGCCCAGTCATCTATACATGCTTTCTTTCTTACCTATCCAAATCAAGACATACAAATGAAGAATAAATATATATTTTTAAAGTTAATGTATGAAATTGCATTCTGTGTGTTTGTGTGTGCATGTGTGTGGTGGGTGTGTGCATGCTGTGGCATAACACATTATACGTCCTCCCTGCAAAATGTGCTAAGGGCCCTTACGCTTCCTTCCACTCAGAGACCCCATAATACTGGTGGGGCCTGCGCCACAGAGACTACAGGGGTGTCTGATTATAACCATGCATGCATGTATTCACTGTGGTACAGAGTCCATGACATGACCCACTCCAGTACCTTGCAACTACACAACTAGCCTGAGGATACTTGCTGGGACAAGGGATGAGGGGGACTGTGGATCTCTTTTTATACCCCATATTGGTCAGGGCAAAATGTCTGTAAAAACAAACAAGTGGTTATTGATGGCGCCAGATATGCGAACAACAGGCTGCCATGCCTGATCCGAAAATGGCGGACAGGCCATTTATAGTAGGTTGTGCTACCGGGTTCGCAGCATGGGCCAATACTTCATTGGAATAGCATTCATACCTCCTCACAGGTATGCACAAGCTAATACACACGAGGTGTTGGTGGACACATTTGAAAGTGACCTATCAAGACCCAGAGCCATAATGGGGAAACAGGCCCACAAATCAGTACTCTGATTAGACCCTTCAAACAATCAATGTGAATAGAAGAGGAGGCAAGAATCAGTGAAGGCTGAGGGTGTTAGGACAGTTCTCCAGAGCAGGTGAATTAGTGTGTAGAGAGGAGCAAGAGGAGAGTTAGAGTGTATAAACCTGCAATAGGCCAGGCTAAATAGTCGAAATAGTGAGATGCAGTTTGAGCGGGAAGAGGCTAAGCCAATTAGACCAACCTTTGCATCAGGCAAATACCAATGTCAGCAGCATGACATGGGCATGGGAAAGACAAGGATAAAGGAGTGCGGTGGGGCATTTAAAACCTCCTTGTGACTGGGTAGCTTGTTGGAAATTGTCCTGAGAGGAATGAAGGCACGCCCCTACATTCTCAAACCAGAAAAAATACAACCCGCTAGGGAAAAAGGCCCAGGAAACTCTTGCAAGGATAACAAGTTTAATTTCTACAAAAATAAATGTGTCAGCAAAGAACTCTGCTACCATAGGATCGTTCTGAGCAACAAGGGTTCAAACAGAAGCTTAAAAGGGGACGCAGCATCATTCATAAACAGTAACAACCTGCACGGCTGGTTGGTGCGACGCTATACATGGTCGGCCTACTCCATAGGGGATGCTGGGCCATTTGGTCCCAGCCCCGTCCGTCCATCTTCCCTCAGATGGGCTTGGCTGGGCTCATAGTCTCCAGGGAACCAAGGTCAAATAACAAATTAGATGAACATTTCTAACAATACTACTCTATCATTATACAGGGTACCTGGCATGAGCATAGCCTGATAGAGGGGGAGTCTTGAGGTCACTCTGACCCACACACATTTAATTCAGCCCATCTGCGGCTTCTGGCTTCCAAGGCTTACACCCTCGCGTTTGAACTATAATGTATCCCTCCCTGTACCTCGCATTAAAAATCATGTCAATATGAAATAAAGGTAGGGTGACCATTCTCTTGGATCTTTTGTAGCTTTGGTTTATGGTCGGTGGTTTGGGGTCAACTGGTGTCTTCGGAATTCAGGGGTCTTTGGACTGGGGTGGTTGTAGGTGCCATAACTCGTAGCTGGTTGAGTGGTGGTCGGAGGGCTGCTTTCAGGGACGTCATTTCACCAAAATGCCAGGGGTAGCGGAAGTGACATCACATGACCCTTGACCCCAGATGACATCACATCAAGTGATGTCATTAGACTCCACTCTAAAGTGACATCATGGGAAGCGATGGAACACAACCCTTTACCTCTTGACAAAACAGGAAGTGGCATCACATAGCATTGTTCCTAAATACACTACGAAAAATATGGCTACAATATTACTGTAATGTGATTTACATTTCATACAAGAATGGATCACCATCTGTATCGTTAATATCAGTGTGTATAGGTCCATATTACCAAATTACTGTGAATGCAAGACAACCAAGGCCAAATGATAATGATGTGTTATTATATAGCACCTACGCTTAAGTGATTTATATAAAACAGATATACATACAATATCACCCAACATGTGTTGGTACTCATTTATCAACCTCAGAAGGATGAAGGTTTTGCAGTGATTCGAACCTGCAACCTGCAGATCACATGTACATTGCAGCAGCGAGCACTCAACCCGCTGAGCTGTCTTACCGGCTATAGTACAATGAGCAGTTACATGTCTGAATGTTCTCAAAGTCAGAAAGCAAATAACACTGTGTAGTGGATACCAGTAAATTGGTAACTGAGATTTAACAGCAGGCCAGTTAATCTACAGGTCTGCTGGAAAGGTGGCCACATGTCAAGCCTCCTCGGATCTTCTTTTCAAGCTTCAGAGGTTGGCTAAATACATACCATTAGGAGGGTTCAGAACTGTGGATTAAAGAGTAGCATAGGGAAAGCAGTGCACAGCATCCCATACTCTGGGCACTCGTTACCTCATACATGCAAAGAAACATCCTGAGCAGCAACTCAGGGAGATAGGAAAGATTGATACATTATAACAAAGAATTAATTGTGGCACAATGAAATCAAGGACCACTTTATGTGCTATGGTCATACATTTCTACACTATACACAAGCTTTTAGGCACAAGGATTTTGTCAAGTGACCGATGACACAAAAATGGAATGTCTTGTGATGATCGTAACAGAGACAAAAATGCTCCAACTGCAACTTGCGAAAAAGCAAAATGCATAGTCTGAAATGGATGCTTATTCTACTCTAAATGCTTTTTGAAGGTTTTTGTCTGCATTGTGAATTTGAGGTGTTTAAGAACAGACTAAATCAGTGACTCACCCCATGAAGTGTGCCTGAAATAAACCTTTACCTTGAGACTAGCAATTGTTGTATAGAATTCCAGAAAGACATTGGGCCTCGTTACAGGTCTGGCGGTAACCCTGCCGGTGCTAACTGCGGGTTGCTGCCGGACCCGTAATAATTTACCGGTGCCTGGTTTTCTGGTGCCACCGGACTATTACAAGTCCAGCAGGCAGGAAGTCAGGCGCCGGTACATTTGTTAATCCCCATTCCCATAGAGTCCTAGGACTCTATGGGAGTGGGGACACGGAGCACCGGCACCATTAGCAATGGTGCCGGTGCTCCTGTGACAAGTCTGCCTGCCGTGGTTGCTGCGCCCAGAAGGGTCAGACATGTCGGGCACAGCGGCTCTGGTAGGAAGACTTGTAGTTTGCCAGTCCGGAAACAAGGGTTCTGGTACCGGCAACCTTATTTCCGGGCCGGCAACATTGTAATGAGGCCCATTATTTGTTATTCATATTCTTTCTAATTTTGGGACACTGCTCAAAGTGTTACACATCTGGAACCTCTTGTTTTTTTTTTTAAAAAGCAGCCTGAACAAGAACACCAGCAACTCCAGAAACAAAGAGCCAAGTGGCACTGGCCACAGCCCAGGAACTTCCATTTAAAATTAAAATAAAAAGACTTTGTAAAAATATGCCTAATTTTTATTTTAGGGGTAGCAAGGAAGACCACAGGGGTAGCCAAGGAGACCTCAGGGGTCACAGGTGCGACCCCCGGTGACCCCTAAATGACATGCCTGCCTGCTTTGGCCTCTTTGTGATAAAACGTGCATCATAGCGCCTAACACTATCTCGTGGACTTACACGGCACATTATTTCTTGGAATAAACATATTGGCAACAATTCTAGAACAAAGGGTAATTTCTGTGGAGGTTAGCAGCGTGGGCCTCTCATCAGTTCTTGGGTCTGTTCAGATTTCCCCTTGAGACTCGCAGTCTATGTGTAACACGCCAAATAATACTGCATGGCCGTGCAGGCCTCATGCTTCGATTCTGGCTTCAAAAATGTAATCTGCTTATATACGTGCACTAAATCTAAACATCTAAGTTTCGCATAATATTATAGTCATGTAGGGGCCCTTAAGATGCCCTCGCTCCCGCCTGCTATATAACAGGTCTCACAATGGGATTCGCCTCACCCTAAAGCGCCTAGGGGGTGGGATGGGGTCATTCCCTTCCCAAAATCCCCCCATTTTGTTGCTTCTACAGTAACAACCCCCCCCCACGCATGTGGTCATTCTCCCTTCTTACCACCTCTTCATATGATAGGGTTCCCTTTTGCGGTATCCATCCACTACACACGGACCCTAAGCTTTCCCCTGATTGTGCATGTTCTTCAGGCATGCATGCCATATAGATACAGCTCCCATCACCTGCCAGATCCACCCATACTCCTCATAGTTCTCATGGTCGGGGGGGTGGGACAATGGTTGTGTGAAATAAGTAGTACACCTAGTCTCCATAGGGAATGGGAATCATGTGAGGGATGGCGTGGTCAGTCTGTATCTCACTATCCTTTGTATTTATGCGAGGTACTTTTGAAACCACAATTGACACCATCATCATTGCCTACTAGGCACTGCTTTGGCCCAACACCGGAGACCCATTTGGCAGGTGCAGAAGTAGACCAAGATGAACACAATGATACGTACCAGCAACTTCACAATGGCTGCGAGCCAAGACGGGGCCCAAGCGACATCGAACCAGTAATTTCCTTGAATTCTGAACCCGTAGGCCCTTTAAGACGAGGTAACAGTATCTGAGATGGATGGGCATGCAGATCTTACTCTAACATCAATAATCAGACCGACTCAGGAAGTTGGCAAAACACGACTGTTTTATTTGCAATTGTCTAAACAGGGAGTACAACGGGCATCAACGGATGCCGTACAATCATAAGTCCCTCCCCGATTTTCATGAATAAACACATATTTACAACAAAAATTCAACATAAGTGACGTCATATTACATGGCAAAGTAAGAAAATCTACTAGGGGAGGTGATAGGCTTAAGGGGAACATCTAAGTATACTTTCTATGGGGTATGGAATCATGATTGGGTCTCTAAGGTCAGGTGGACAGCTAAGGCCACCTCCAGTGCAAGTCATCTTACGTGTCATACTTATACACAACACTTAATTGGCTTTTCAAACTGTAGGGCTCTTTGGTACGTGGCCCTCTATAATTGGTTGCCACGCTTGTACCCTTCTGGAATATTCCACTTGCTATCAGCACGCAAGCTGGTACCACAGGTGCTGGAGGGTTGAACTTGACCATGCCTCCCCACCCGATTAGCCCAACATCCATCATCTCTCCTACTGTCTGCCATTCAATTAGCTCTTTGAACTCAGCCTTGCAAAGGATCACTGTGCCTGAGAATAAAAGGGAGTGTGAGCATGGCCTTATCTTCTAGTCTGGGTGTAGCTTGCCCAAAGTCTATTTTCATCTGACCATGTGACAGGAGACCACGTTTTGAGCTCCTTCGTTGTATTTAATACTATTAAATTAATAAAACCTAGCATTTCTAGTGTTTATCCATTACACCTCAACAGGAGCCCGTCTTGCTTCTCACGTTCATTGTATTGCCTCGAATAGATAACCAGTTTCTTGGCTGCCCCAACCCTTGACACTGGGCCAGAGAAGCCTTCTCGAATATACCTTTGTTATCAGCTGTTGTATTCTACTGCACCACACTTTCAGCCCTTCTGTTCTTGGGGTCCAAGTTTTCTAAAATGCATTGTAGAACATCCAGATTCTATACACACTTATATATATCGGCAGCACCACCTGCAGTCTATTCACTACGTATAGCCAGCCTTATGATTAGTCTACTTGTCTACTTGCGTTACTGCATCTGTACAATTATAAAAGGACTTTGCATTTTCTTCAGTGCTCTTCGCATGTGAAATCTTCATTTTACTCATGAAATGTTGATCAATTCTTTACTTTGCCATCAGATTCTATAAGGTATATGTACTATCTCCATAGGCATCTCTTCTAGGTGCGTCATCTCTGCTTCGTGTGACATCACCAGTCTTCTCTTTCACTCATCTTCACACTTATTCCAGAATTTCATTCAGAAGACTGCCATATCTTCGTGGGTACATCATATAGGTTTTCTCAATGGATACCTTGTTTCAAGGACTCTTTGTTGTATAGGTACCATTATTGGCTTTCAACATGTCACAATTTCCGGTTGCCAACATATAGGCAAAATGGTGGCGGGACTTCTTGTAGAGACACTTGGCTCCTCCTCTAAACCCTCGCTCTGGTTGATTCATCGACCACTTCTCATTAGTCTTCTGATCTAGACATCCTCGTCTGAAGAAGTGTTTCGTCGGAGTTCATATCTTCATTACTCGTTTCAGTGATCCTGCTGATTTTACATGCTCATCAATACTCCAGGTCATGAGACTACATAGTTCATTCGGGCTGCAGTAGATCCATCTTCCCACATACTTCTTATGGTTTCTCGCATACAGGAACTTTTTTCCCTCAGGTGCATAGATACTGGCTTCTATATACTTTTTGATCTCTTCATCTGTCAGCCCTTTGGGTCCAAACCGTCACTCGACATTGATCATGATCTTCATTCCTGTTGCTTTCTTCGCTTTCTTCTTGCACTGTGTGATTATTATTCTGTTCACACAGAATCCAAGCATGATCATCACTAACAGGGCTAATAGAAACTTGAAGATATTCACCATCCATTGTGGAATCCATGAGAAGATGGACGCAAACCAGCTGTCATCTGCAATATCTTCTACTTCATCTTCCATCTTGATGTGCAATTCCGTCAGCATCGTTACGGCCTCTGTCAAGGTCCCATTCTCTTCATCATGAGAAGGTATGAATGTACAACATGATTCTCCTATTTTGGCACAAACACCTCCATCCATGGCTGTAATCATGTCCAGGACATATCTGTTCTGAAGAGTCAACAGTCTTATGGCTCTCAGCTCTTCCCTGATAGCGTTGAATCCCTTTATGGTAGTGTTGATCGTCTGCAGTAGCTCCCATCTGATAAACTGTAAACATCTGGCATTTACCATCGTCTGGATCCCTGGCATGAAGATAGTCGTGAATATCGCTGAAGTCTGGCTGAACAACCTGTGTTCACACGGAATGTCATTGAAAGCTTCTATCGATTTAGCTGAAAAGCAGTTCTCCCTCTTTGTTTGATTGAGGAACCCAACTGCTCTCCTCTTCCTCAGATGAGCATCTGCTTTTGGAAACTCTCCAATGTTCAGGTCACTCTTCGGAATCACCAATGCTGGAACATGAACGATCACTATAGAACATCGTCCTCCCCAATCCTTGGGCAGCTTCATGTATGCTCTGGATCCACAGGCCCAGTAGTGGTCCATTATCACTACTGTTCAATCCTTCATTCCTGGTACATCAAAGATTCAACCATAATGCTAGTTCTCTCTAACGTTTCTTGTGCCATTGTTTCGGAAGCATAGCTCTGCGCTAGCCTAAAGGCACGATCTGCAACGGGCCTCCTTTGTCTTCAACCCATAACAGCAATTTTGCAAGCTTCAGCCAGAGAAGTTTGCATCCCTTTCCCATACGATCTATAACTGGTTTGTGATGTCCTGTACTGACACCGCTTTGCATACGACTATGCCCACTTCCCATCCATCTGGAGAAAGTACTGTTCCCCAGATTTGCATCTGCCCTCTCTCCTTGAATCTTCATATTTCCTTATGATTCTTTCCTTGCCAATTGAGCTTTTTATTTATTTCTCATCTGATCCTGCTCCCTTCATTCCAGGCTGTTTGTATCTTATCACATGGTCTCTGGTGTGTGCTCTTGCTCTTGTCTTCAAATCTTGCAACATAATCATCTTCTTCTGGAGCCGACTATTCAGTCACCGATACCAAGAATGCAGTTCAACCCTGGAACTGACCTCTTGCATGGCAGAGTGCAAGGTGAGTCAGGCAATGAGCTGTCTGACTTCTATTTCTGTATCTATAAATATCTCCGACTTCCCCATAGAATAAGGTAGGAGAGCACAAACAAAGCAATTCCCCTCAAAGACATTTTCCCACCTCTTTAATGTGCTGATACCACATGTTATTCTCCATATATACTGTAATGTAGATACTTATTTAACTGATACTCCTATTCCCTTGTGCCTCTCTTGTGTATCCCTCTTGCAAGGTGAGTGTGTGCATAATGCTCATGAAGTATATCAGTAAGGGTCCTTCCAACAGGGGGAACCATAGGAACACTTGTCAGAGAAAAGGATGACTTCACATGTGTCACTGGTGTAGGGGTAATCACATATGACCTTGGCCTCTTTGCAACAGTTAATTCTACATAAATCACTGGAGTGGGAAGAATCAAAGGGACTCCTACCATTTTGGAACCAATTAAGGAGACAGTGTGGATTAGCAACATCAGAAAAACAATAATAAATGCTGAGCACGCATATATTATGCACCAATACATAATTCCCCACCACTTTCGATTCTCCACATGTCGTTGAGGTCGCTCATTTTCTGGACCTGCATTATTCTGAATAGTCCACGTAATGCCTGCTTACTAACTTTAAGGAAGGAAAACACATTTTTAATCAGGCAACTCTGTTAGATGATCAGGCAGCTGCTAGATCTGTTCAATTATCGCCATAAGGAACCTCCTAATTGCAGGGCCATTCTTAGGATCTTGTAGAAACACACGTATGTTAGTATTATGCCAAACAAGAGCAGGATAAACTTGAAGTATGTATATAAAGACAGCGATAAGTAGTCTATGGGCATCGATATTGGAAAGGACCATGAGGTTAACCAAAGAGAAAATCAGTGTGGAATGAATCGGGAATTTGCTCCCTTTTCCAATCATCAAACTCAAAATTGAGATCTGGCATTTTTTGCACATCACTTTCTAAAGTCCAATTCAAAAATTTCTGCGGCTCTAGAACGATTGCTTTTTCACTCATGCTAAAATATCTATAAAGAGTATCAGAGGTGAGCCACAGTCCGAATGCACACTTGCATTTATTTAATCAGCAATCTAGCGTCCTTCCTCGTCATCGATCGAGTCTGCATGTGCTGAACTACTTCTTCTTGTCTTGCTTCTGAATCAACGGGTGGGGGTGCATCGGTCTCACCAGCATAGAGCTTCATGTCGCCCAGGTGTATTTAGGCACACCTTTCTTGAACTTTCACTGCTGAGGGAGTGATATTCTCAACAATAAAGGGTCCCCTAAAACGGGGCTCGTACCACTTCCTTGTGAAGTTGCGCACTAGAACTGGATCTCCAACAAATAATTTGGCTATAGGTAGTAGTTCTTTACATCCGTTTGCTGAATGTTCTTCATCTGTATCCTGAGAACAACATCCCTTGTGCTTGAGTTGATCTGAAATGACAGAGATACTTACGGTCATACATGTTAAATACGTACGTAATTCATTTCCTAACAATTCTGCAGTCATCTGGGCATCACTTCTACTCCTCGATGGAGGAGACAAAGGCTTTCTCATTTGCCTCCCTGTCAATAGCTCACAGGATGTGAGGTTGTGGTCTGACCCAGGCAGATTCCTTAATGCATTCAATGCAAGGGGCAGGCAATAAAGCCATCCCTTCTTCAGTGACAATTTAATTTTAGCGATTCTTTCTTTGAGAAGACCGTTGAGTTTCTCACATAACCGTTCGCTTGTGGGTGATAAGCAGAAGAAAACTTGTGTTTTATGCTAAGCCATAAGGTGATCTGTTCAAATACTTCATTAACAAAATGGGGCCCATTGTTGGATCTCAGCACATCACATACTCCCCATCTAGGAAAGACTTCTCAGACTAGAAACCTTGCAGTGCAAGTGGCATCAGGGTGTGTACATGGACCTGCTTCAAACCATCTCGAAAATGGGCACACCACCACTATCATATAACTATATCCACTACATACATGTAGCATAACCACATAGTCAATATGTAAATGCTGAAAGGACACTCCTCTGATTGGTCTCAGTGTGTACTCAGTGGGAAAACCTTTTAAATACGATGCAATTTACTACATAAAATGCAACGTGTTCTAAAAGGTTCAGTATGGACAAGTCTTCCGCAATAGCTGCTGCAAGGCGTTTCCTAGTTACATGTGCAGGGTAGTGCAGCTGTTCAAGCGCTACCCTTAATAAGGCTACATGCATTACCGGCTTTCTAGTGCTGTCCTGTCGCCACAGTGCTTCAGAGGGGGATAAAGAACAAACCCCCCGTTTCCACAATTCTTTCTCTTCCTTGAACCTCCACTAACTGCGTTCTTGACACATGATTAAACCCTTCATTTACAATCATAATTGTAACTACTTTTTCTTTCACATTCAGAGTATCAAAATTGAAAAATCTGGTGTATAGGCATCCCGTTTGGGCTCTTCGTCTGCGGATTTGTTCCAGTGTGAAATAAAATCAGTTTGCTTAGTATGTGCTGTGCACTTAACTATTGTGATGGCTACTGGGAGTTGTAGTGCCTTAATAAGCCTGTCCAATAATGCTGCGTGTTGCACTGAAGTGCCGTCCACTCTGAGGTAGCCCCTCCTTTTCCAATTTACTAGCCCTGCATGCATGGTAGATGTCACACAGGCAGAGTCACTGTACACCGTCACTTCCTGCACTGCATGTTTTTTTAGTGTGACAATAAGCGCCACTAGTTCTGCTGCTTATAAGTGAGGCAGTAGTCTTGGATTTGCTACCCCTTCAAATTCTCCATTAGCTCTGTGCCTTACCACAGCTGAAACTGAATGCCTATCCCCAATAGTTTGATACATTTATGAAGACCCATCAATAAAGAGAACCTCCCCTCCTGCTAGCGCATTCTCCTTTACTCTTGGGTTATCATCATAGAACTCCTCGTAGCTGGAGCAGTCATACACCTGCTCACCATCTGCCAATGGCCTGACTACAAAAGTGTCAGGGTTCACTATTTTACACCTGACTATTTTGATTGCTGGATTCGATATAACCACCTCATATGCGGAAGCCCTCTGAGATGTCAATGTACCCGTAGGTTTTTCCAAAACAGAAAATAATACATGTTCAACGAACAACGTCATACAACACCCCATCACAATGCCGGTAGGCTTCTCAATCGCGAAAGCGGTTGCTGACAGCTATTGTTCGCAAGGAAAGTGTCCTCTCATAACTGGATATAGATTACCACTATAATATGCCAGAGGTTTGTACCCTAATGTAGTCCTCTGTGTAAGCACCGCTGTCATAACTGTCGCATATATGTGCGAAAATAAGAACAACTCCTCAGAATAGTTGGGAATTCCTAAAACTGGAGCTGTGCAAATTGCTTTCTTCAATTCTTCAAACACTCCCACCATTTCCTCAGACCATTCTATGTTTTCCTTGTTCACTTGTGCTTTCTTTAGAGCCTGCAAAAGAGGTCTTATGTATGAACTATAATCAAATACCCATCCTCTAACATAGTTGCACAATCCCAAAAACGGCTGCATTTGTTTTTTCGTGTGCGGTTTTGCTGTTTTCATAATAGCCTCAGCTCTTTCAGATGTAACATTCTTTCCCTCATGTGAGATTAACTAACAAATATACAACACTTCTTCTTGACAATACTGCAACTTCTCCTTGTCTACTTTGTATACCTTGTCTGCTAGAATAATCATTAGCTGAATCGAACCTTGTCTGCACTCATCTTCTGTCATAGTACAAACTAAAATGTCATCTACGTACTGCAGCACAACACTTTGTAAATCTATATTGCTTAGGTCCATCTGCAGGGCCCTATTAAAGATCAATGGAGATTCACAGTACCCTTGGGGCAAATGAGTGCTCTTCAGCTTAGTCTGATGAAACCTAAATGATGTAAGGTCTTGGGAGTCCTTATGCAGCAGGATTGAGAAAAACGCATTTTTCAAGTCTGCCTCTGTGGTGATACTACAAAGTATCGTCGCAGGATTCAGAACTAAAGGAAACTCTGCCTCTACAATCTGGTCAATTGGTCGCAGGTCCTGAATTAATCTCCATGACCCCACCTTTCGATTTCTTTCATAGGTTACACCGCAGTATTGCACAGTGACTCTGATGTCACTAAGATACCCTGTTCCATTAGTGCTGAAATAATCTTAAAAATACCCTCATCCAACTCTCAAGGCATGGGATACTGTCTTGCTCGAGGTAAAATGTCTCCTGGCTTCAACTTAATCTTAACCTCCCCAACCCCCTTCAGCAGGCCTACGTCATAGGGGCCTGTAGTCCATAAAGAGGTTGGCACCTTTTCCAAGTCCTCATCAAAAAATGCTGGGCATTGCCACACTATCATCATTCGCTGTGGGATTTCCCTTTTCTCTATTCTAATCCTATATGTAATATTCATCTCAAATATTACTTCATCATCTGGCAAATCATCTCTGAACATATCCTCGTCAGTGACGTCAGTCAATCTATATCCTTCCACAATGGCAATCCCTGTTCTCCATAGCCTGCCCTTGTCACCGGTTCCTTTGAACATGGCCAATTCCCCTCACACTATAGCTGCATCTAACCCCAGGGGAATAATCTGTCCACCCTCATCGTCCATCGGTATCTGTGGCCTGAACAAGAACTCATCAGGTATTCTCATAATTGTTCCCACTAGACTGGGCATCCATGTCATCAAAATGCACACCCCATAAAGAAAGACTTCTGGCTCTAATAGCATTCCTTGCAGAGCCATTTGTCCTGTAAATGCCATTATAAAATCGCCCACATTAAGATAATGGGCCTCGTTATAGGTTTGCTGGTCCGGGAACTACGGTACTGGTAAGCTAGCCGGTATCGTAGTTCCCGGACTGGCAAACTACGAGTTGTGCTCGCGGTTGCCTTTCTGCCCGCCAGGTCGGCCCTGTCAGGCAGAAAGGCAGCCACGAGCACAGCATTTCGGATGCACCGGCACTGTTTATAACGGTGCCGGTGCATCCAACCTGCCCATTCCCATTGAGCCCTATAGGGCTCAATGGGAATGGGGATCATTCTATTCCGGTGCTCGCGAATGGCCAATTACAGGGTCCGGCGGGGCTGGTATACCCTGTTAATTGCCCATTCACAGGTGCTGGAATTTTTTGCAAGTTTGGAGGTATCCTGCCGCTATTACAGGCAAGGCTACCTCCAAACTTGTAATGAGGCCCAATGTATCCCTGGAGTGGAACACACTATACCTTCATCAGTAAAAAAAATCGTCATATTTAGCTTTGTCATTAAATCCCACCCCAGATTATTAACCGGTGTCTGCCTTGAATACAATCATGGAACAGACATGTCACACTCTCCTATGGAGAATTGTGATTCATCAGTAAAAGGAACTCTGCTTGTAGCTCCAGAGAAACCTTGCGCATTTATGATATTTCCCAATAATGGATATTTTCCCTCTTGTATACATGAGCGAATTGCACTTGTGTCTACTTAAAAAGAAAAGGATTTGCCTCCTATGGTAACATCAAACCTTGGTTCCTATTGGGGGTCTGGTGTTACCGATAGTACTGAACACATCAAGTCGCCTTGTGAGCTTCCTATTGTGGGTAAATACTTATCCCTGTACCTGTAAAAGGACTTCCCCCACTACAGTGACACCCGCTACTCTAGGTGTCAATAACTGTCCTGTGTTTGCATTCTGCTGCATCTGCAATGGGTGTGTGCTGTGACTTCCCTTGCAGCCGATTCAATGGTGCTTGCTGTGGTTGCAATGTCTGTTGCAACACTGTACCAAGTGATCCCCACATTTGGGGCCCAGGACTTAACCATTCTGTGGGAGAGATTGGTAGGCCCCCTGGAGTTGGAGGAGTGGGTGGAGGCACTAATGTTCCCACGTGAAATAGGCATTGACGCTAAACTTAGGCTCATGCAATATAAGACACTTCACCAGGTCTATCATTCCGGGGTGCGATGGCCAAATGGGGACTGGTGGAAGATGCTGACTGTCTAAAATGCCGTAGGGTGCCTGGCACCTTTTACTCTATGCTGTGGGAATGCGAGGTCATACACAAATTCTGGCTTAAATGTATTCACAAAATTAATGGGATCCTGGACATTCCGGTTCAGCTGGATGCTAAGGTTGCACTTCTGAGAACTCGGGGGAGGGGGACCATACACGAGCTGAAAAAACATTCCTTGCTGTTGCAATGGGCCTAACCAAGGGACTTGTGGCCACCATGTGGGGGGCACAAGAAGGTCACGCACTAAATAGATTGCCCTAAGAGATGGATAGATGTGCGTCCCTGGAGAAACATATATAATCTGCTGGGGGCTGCCCTGGTAAATCTCTGAAGGTGTGGGGTAAATGGACTAGTGCCGCATGACCGGTGAAACGTTGGGTAACTACTTGGTCACAGCTGTCCGCCCGGGACCCTGCCCTCTTGTGGGTGCTCCCTGCTTCTTCCTATCATGAACTGTACGCCCACAGAAACTGAACTGTATTGTATTGTAATGAGACCCGACCCGCTTGTTTTGCATTGTTTTGTTTGTCTGTTTGGTTCTAATTTAACACTACACTCCTTGTTTGGACCATCTCACCGATCTACTGAGCATCATTCGGCTGGTTATATGTTTGGAGTGATGGGTATGCCCGTCCTTTGCCTGTTGTAAACCAATAAAAAAAATGTATTTAAAAACATAGTTTGTGTGGCATTACTCCCTTGCCAATGCACTCTTGTTGCCACAACAAATTAATCATGGATTGCTTACAACCCCTCCTCGCCCATAACTCTTTCTCCTGAGGTGGTGCTCTGCCTTACACTTCGATAAGCTGTGCGATGGGCACTGCTGTAAAGGTGGTGTCCTGTTGACTAGCTGACGGCGTGGTTACCATGTAGTCAGCAATTATGGGTATCGGGAGCCACGCCACCATTTTGGCCGCCGCATCTGCAACAGCATTCCCCAGTGAGATTTCGTCTGTGCTGTTGGTATGGGCGGCACATTTACGGACTGCCACTACAGAGGGCTGGGTCAATGCAGAGATCAATATGTCTAGCAACGCGGCATGTTGCACTGGCCAACCCTCTGCTCTCCAGAAACCCCTCCTCCCAACACCCCATATTGTTGACTGGATCTTGTTAAATGATGCTCCATCGTATGCATTGTTCTCCAAAGTCACTCTTGGGTATCCTGCTTTCACCCACATATCCCCAGCTTGGTCTCCAATAGTTGCTACAATAGTCTTTTTATGTCGACGACTGCCAGGAGTAGAATACAGCGGTCTGTTTTTCAAATGTGTAAATCCACTTGCCCGCACCTGCTGCAAGGAGCGTTAGTGCCTTTATCAAATTGTTTTTGTCAATCTGCGCCCATGGCACACAGTGCAGTCTGCAAGAGCCCCTATGTATAAGGGGCATCTGCATCTTTGTCCTACCACGATCAGCCCTTTCTCCACTTCCCCTCTTCCTTGACATTGCCATCCTGCCAAACCTGCTCCTTAACCTGCAATCCCACAGACTCTCCACCGAGGAGTTTGTTCAGGTGCTTGCTCTACGACCTCATACTCATCATCTTCAAACTCATCAAATATACTCCATCCTTCCTCCTCTCCTCAACTAAATCAAAATTTACCGTACCCTCGGCTGTTCACCCTCTTGTCCCCTTCTCCTTCTTTGTCTATATGCATGCTTTTTATAGCTGTACTATCTATCCTGAATAAAAAGCCTTCTGCTTTCCACCCATCTGACCTTTGCTCTGCTGTTTTGTCAGGCTTTATTTCAGACTGTGGTGCTTGTAATCTATTCAATTCTGTTCATGCAGCTGCCAGTGCCACTTTTAGGTCTCTTTTATTGACATCAGCATGCACTAGGACATCCAGACGGGATGCATTCAGGGGTGGTGGGGCTGTCACTGCAGTGGACACATAGGTCGGGTTAGTGTAGCCTACTGTGGGACAAGCTGCCAATGGGTATATTCCTCCATGCTCTGTTGGTGCCCCGACCTGTTTTCCTGTACTATCGCCCCTGTTCTCATTTTGCGCTCCCCTTCCCTCAAGATATTCTATTTCTTTGAACATTTTACAGTGGTCTAATATCTCTTTCCTCTTTTGCAACTGTTTCCCCTTATATTTGGCTGTCAAAAATATGGACATGTGCTCCAGAATTCCCTTCTTATGAGAGTCCTGCTCTCGCCACGAGCGGAGCCTCCCCACTCGCTTTGTTTCTGTCACCCATTGTTTGTGATATTTCTCGATTCTGTCACGATATGGAGGGCTTTATACATATACTCTATAGGTGTTTCTCCTCCCATTATATTGGTCCCTAGGCCTCACTTTCCTACGTCTTTGCTAACACACTGTGCATGCTGCTGCTTTTTTGTCAAAAAATGCACTCCTTCATACCCTCCCTCCAATCAAAACATTCAAAAATATCTTTCCCCCACCCTTTTTTCTCCCCTTACCCCCACTTAAACACTCCACACACTCAAAACTCACTATTATGTACACAAAACCCTTGTCAGGCCTTCACCCTATACAATAAAAAACTAAAATAAAAAGCTAAAATAACAAGTTAAAATAAAAACAACTACTATTTCCAAGCCCACTAACTATGTGGAGTTCTTATTTGTTGGCTTTTTTCCTCCATCACACAATTTCTGTGGTACCACCTTCTCCCATCACTCAGGAAGGGTCCCTACCAGTCCATTTTCCTTTTCTTAATATTTTCCTTAAAAAATTAATAATACCAAAAAATAAAAAAACCACACCAACAATTCCACTCCCCATGTGTTCATATCCTTCACACTTTCCCATATACCCGTCCCCTACTTGTTATCACTTGCAAGTTTATACTCATGTGCCCGTGTTCACCCGAACTCCTCCATCACAGGGTTCCCAATAACACCAGGCTGCACTCTCTTTGGAGCCGCGCACGCTCCAAAGAGCATACAGAAATTCTGTAAAGATGACTCCTGTAAAACCAATATGTGTTTTCCGGGACTGGTCGCTGTAGGTGAGAGCTACCCCTCTGGAGAAGCAGCCTGGACCCTTCCACAGGTACCGTGGGCGCTGGGATCTCGTTGGTATCACCAATTGAAGGCACGCCCCTAAAACGCTCAAATGAGAAATAATGCAACCCGCTAGGGAAAAAGGCCCAAGAAACCCTTGCAAGGATAACAAGTTGTATTTCTACAAAAATAGGTGTGCCAGCAAAGAACTCTGCTGCCAAGGAACATTCTGAGCAAAAAGGGTGCAAGCAGACACTTAAAAGGGGACACACCATCATTCATACACAGTAACAACCAGTGCGGCTGGTTGGTGCGACCCTATGCATGGCCGCCTACTCCATAGGGGATGCCAGGTCATTGGTTCCAGCCCCGTCTGTCCATCTTCCATCACGTGGGGTCAGCTGAGCATAGTCTGGTAGAGGTCACTCTAACCCACACACATTTCACTGATCCCATCCACATCTTCCGGCTTCCAATGCTTCCACCCTCGCTTTTGAACTATAATGTATCCCTCACTGTACTTCGCATTACAATTCATGTCATCATGAAATAAAGGTAGGGTAACCATTCTCTTGGAACTTTTATAGCTTTGGTTTAAGGTCGGTGGTCTCGGGTCAACTGGTGTCTTGGGAATTCAGGCGTCTCGGCACTGGGGCGGTTGTAGGGGGCCATAACTCGTAGCTGGCTGGGGTGGGGTCGGAGGCCTGTGTTGGCCTGTTTGTGATAACACTGTCTTGTGGCCTTGCAGGGCACATTCTTTCTTGGAATGAACATATTGTCAACAATTTTAGAACAAAGGGGAATTTCTTTGGAAGTTAGCAGTGTGGGGTTCTCTCAGCAGCGCTTGGGCCTGTTCAGATTTCCCCTCACCTATGTGTAACACACAAAATAATACTCCATGATAGTGCAGGGCCCATGCTTCGATTCTGGCTACAAGAATTATGTCTGACTATTGAATGGAACTCACAGCGGCAACAGTAAAGACAGACACAAGTGATCACAGTTCAAGGGTGTTTATTAAACTGTATGCAGGTTGGAAAAACGCCTAATCTAAACCTAAATCTAAGATGGGAGCAAACGTCGACCATCAAAATAAAATAAGGTAGTCCTAGTGGCGTTCTGTCAAATAAAAGGGCCTATACTAAGAAACCTATTGCCAAACCTTAAAACTAATGTAAAAAGGATGTGTGATGGTTTTCAAGAAAAGAAAGAAGTGTTCACAAATAATATGTCAGTATGTGGTAGCTTAATATGTCAGTGTGTGGTAGCTTGGGTTTCCCTTCCCCATGTTTTGAGCACGGTGTAAAGTGGGTCGATGGCCAAGTCTCGTTTCTCTTGAAAGTCTCTTGCCTTTGAGGGCCTGACGTATTCAATAACAAAACAAAAGTTCCTTCAACAAAAATATGTTTGTTTCCTGGTTTTACTTCGGGTGAGGATTCTTCACTCTTCAGAATGGTCCCCCTCTTACGGGCTAGGATCCCAAAACAGTCCTTATCGATATCAAAGCCTTCAGTGTTTGAGCCTCCTGTTTCCGAGGGCCTGATATGATATGATGTGGCATTTGTAACGCACCTATACACACGTGTTTCAAGGGGTGACGATGCAAGGAAGGGGGAACACAGAGACCATGATCTTTCTAGGCCAAGTGACGTTGAGATTGCGCAAGTACAAAGGATGGGCGAGGGGGAAAGTGCCAAGGGAAAGGGGAGGGGGTAGTGCTGTACATGGGATCAAAGCAATAACAAGAAGGGCGGCCAGCAGATGGCAGGTGCAAGGGTAAGTGCAGAAGAGCAGGTGTCCAAAAGGGCAGATAGGGGAACTGTAGGGTTACAGATACAGACCCAAGTGTAGGGGTGGCCGGAAGGCAGTGCGGGTGTGCAACTGGCCGGGTAGGGACCTGGGCCCGAAATCAGAGGGTAGCTAGGTGAACAGTGCAGTATCAGACAGGAAATCAGCAGGGGAGCGGAAGAGAGAAGGCAGAAGCAAAGAGGAAAGTGCGCCTGGAACCATAAATGGTTCTGCTCAAATTTCAGAGAGGCAGGGAGGCTGTTCCAGAGAGAGGCCACAGCCGAAGAAAGAGATCTGACCCTGAGCGGGTTGGAGGTGGAGGAGCGAAGAGCTCGAGTAGGAAGGTATTTACGAAGAGAGAATTGATAGGTTCACAAAACAACTAACAAACATAAAGTTCTATTCTATATATCTCTCGGGTGATGGCTTCCGCCTTGGGTCCCCCTCTTCCAGGCGCAGACCCCTCTTTGCGTTCAGCCTCCCTTGACCGGGTTCACTATGGCTTTTCCAGCATTCACCAATCTTTCTTGGATGATGGCTTCACCCCTGGGTCCTCCTCTTCTGGGGGCAGACCCCTCTTATTTTCATCCTCCCTCCATCGGATTCATTATGGCTTTTCTCATCACAAATCTTAATGTCTTGATATACAGTTCATGTGGACATTCCTCGGCCGTGTTATACTTTGTCAACACATTGTTTCTTGGGACTTTAGGCTTTGCACCTCTTTTGACAGCATCCCGCTGTCGGGTTCACTCTTGCCAACTATTCGGGTGATGGCCTCACCCATGGGTCACCCTCTTCCAGGCACAGGCCCCTCTATAATTTCAATGTTTTAGGAATTGATTTCCCTTGCTTTCTTACAGTTCTTCGGTCAAAGGCTTTCGACTGTACAGGGATTTTGCTCAACCTCCTTAATGACCACTTGACCTATCTTGGTGGCTCTTCTACGGCCTTCTGGAATCAGTAGTTTCACTTAGACGGGGATCAACCAGAGTTTCTTGGAGCAGCACCCACGTGATGCCGGTCCCCTACTGCAGCTGGTTTCCCCTTTCCAATTTTACAGTTTTTTTAACTTCTCTCACTTTGCCAGTTTGCAAATTTCATTCACCACAGCACAGTTATCATCTCTTCTTTTGACTCACCGGCTTTGATGAACTGCTTGGCTTTCCTCGTAACTGGAGTCAGTGCTGGTACCACGGTAGCAGGAGTCTCCCTCGGTCCGGCTTATCAGCGTCGATACGCTGCGTGTATGGTTCACATCACCTGCACCTCACTTGCTATTGTCTTACAATTCCTTCTCCAGAGGTTTTGCACGGTTTTGTCGAAAAGGACAAGGTTGTGTCTCTCCTCGTGAGCCTCTCAATGTTTGTCGCCTTTCTCCTCCTCTTGATCTACCGGGTCTGGATAGCTGTCTCATCGTGCTCTCTTGCTCCACCTTTTATCCCTTTCAGGAAAGTAAAGGGACGTCAGGTGTGTGTGATTCTGGTTGCCTGCCTTTGCCTGATCCTTGTCAGATTGTTCTATGCGGTAGGATGAGGAATCAGTGGTATATGGGATTACAACCCTTGTATTAGAGGGGTTTTTGGTAAACTTGGAAGGGTGGGTTTTGGAGGGTTTTTGAAATGAGTAGGAGGCTTTGTGAGGCAAACGGGAATAGCTAGGATTGTGAAATAAACCAGAGGGATTGTGGGAACAGTAGTATTTTGCCTGAGCAGGTTGTGAGTGCGGAAAACACGGTGTCTGAGATGGATAATCTTTGGGTGCAAGCGGGTTGGAGATTTTAGGAGATTGGCTATGGACGGAGGGGACTTTTGATCTGGGTAGGAGAGATTTAATGGGAGGAGGTGAGGTAGAGGTATTGTATCCTACACAAGCCTCAGAGATTGCGTCCTCCTCTTCTTTTCCATCGGTACATACTGCGTCTTCCTTGGGTTATTAACTCGAGTACAACCTCAGGTTCCCCCATCCTGGTGAGCCTTTCTCGCTCTTTCATGCCTAGAGTTGGGAAATGAGCGGATCAGACCTTCATTGGCCACTTGAATAAGGGTTTCCCAAAGTTTGTTGTGCAAGTTACCCTCAGGTATTTCACACAATATATGCACACTACATCTAAACATCTACATTATGAATAATATTATGGTCATGTAGGGGCCCTTAGGATGCCCCCCCTGGTATATCATATGTCTCCAAATGGAACACGCCTCACCCTAAAGCACCTAGGGGGGTGGGATAGGGTCATTCCCTTCACTAAGGGACGCTCAGGAACCCATATTTAGAATAGAGATTGGACTCTGTGACAAATCCAGGGAATTTGATCCTTCACCCCAAGGGGAGCCACCCCCGTTGGGATGAGGGAGGTGAGCATACTAAGCTTATCACTGCTTAGAGGACATGGCAAGCAGGATCTCACTGGGGGTGACCCCCCCCTTAGAGGACAGCCAATTCCAAGATAGGGATTTTTGGTTTCCCCCCTTATCCCAAAAGATAAGACCTTTCTTGGCTATATGGGAATTGAATGTTGCGTGGAGTCACATTTGTATACAAGAGTGGTTGCCCAGCCTTCCAACCCCTTTCAGACCCCTTTGATGGCAAAGCGCGTAGAACAAACACAGCCACTAGTTGGCTGGAACAAAAAAGTGCAGTCAACAGTGAGGTGAGGAGAGCGAGTCCCCTGAAAAGTGGTGCAAAGACTTACCTGACGAGACAGACCAATGCCTGGCGTGACATTCAAGGAAGTGGAGAGGCCCTTGGAATGCTGAGACGCCCACAGAGGTAGAAGCTGGGAATACCTGGATGGTCTCAACCCGAGATACCAATGGTGGGCCAAAGCAGAAATAAATGACTAAATACCATGGGGACCGAGAGAGAAAGGACCTGATGTGGAAAGGACACGATGTGGACAAAGGCTGAGATGAGAAAGGCCACCAAAAGTGACAACCCGAAGTGCCCTGTCTGTCCGAGGAGGACCACCACAAAGAACAAGGTATGCAGTGGCTCTGGGAGACATGGGAGGGGAAGACCAGCCATAGCCCAAGGCAGGCTACCAGAAATCATACCCAAGCCGGGGTGCCAGACAATATACCCTAAGGTGGTGTTAGAAAGAGTATAGCCCAAGAGGGGCGAAATAAGCCATAGCCCAAAATGGGCTACTAGAAACCATTTTCCAAGGTTGAGTGCCAGATAACATACACCAAAAAGGGGCAAGAAAGAGTATACTCCAAGACTAAAGGAGATAAGCCGTAACCCAAGGGGTATTACCCAAATTGACCTTTTAGAATTAATCTTTTGTCCTAATTGACCTAATAATAGTGGTCTTAATTGACCTTCTGCACAATTGACCTTTTACCTTCATTTTACTTTATATATATATGTGTGGGGTGGGTTTGGGGTAATAAATAATATAATGGGATTGGATAGAGGGTTGCGGGGGGTTTTGGATTGCGTGGGGGTTGTGGTGTGTTTCCCCCTGCATATATGTCCTAATTGCCAACTGCCCCGGCGAACTACTTCCGTCCAAATTCATTCTAGAATACAAAGAGCTTTTTGCTCCTTTTCTTTGTAGATTCGCAAATGCCTCTTTTAGAACAGGCGAAATTCCTAAAACCATAAAAAACGTAGCAGTCTCACCTCTGCTGAAGAAAGCAGGCCTTGACCCTACGGATGCAGCCAATCTAAGGCCTATCACAAATACCCTGTTTTTTTTTAAATTTATCGATAAGATAGCTACTATCCAGCTTCAAGCTCATGTCCAGATGGCTGGCATCTTGCATCCTAAGCAATCTGGATTCAGAAGCAACCACGGCACTGAAAGCGCGCTCCTGGACTTGCAGACGCATATGCTCTCAAGACTAGATAGTAGCAAGTCAGGGCTGCTGATGTTGTTAGACCTATCGGCAGCCTTTGACTTGCTCGACCACAACATTTTACTCAACAGAATGAAGTCTGTTGGGGGCCTTTCTGAGAATGCTATTACTTGGCTGAGAGCATTTCTTGAGGGTCGTCAGTCACGGGTACACTGGGGAAACAGCTCCTCTGGGCCACAAACCATTACGTGTGGCGTGCCCCAGGGGGCTTGCCTATCTCCATTGCTGTTTAATATATACATATTACCTCTATGTTACGACTTAGGTCTCTCACAGACCTTCTTTTGTAACTATGCAGATGACTTCCAACTGGTCCTTAATATCACCGGAGAA
Organism: Ambystoma mexicanum; assembly: GCF_040938575.1. NCBI lineage: Eukaryota > Metazoa > Chordata > Amphibia > Caudata > Ambystomatidae > Ambystoma > Ambystoma mexicanum. The sequence goes on from NC_090921.1 coordinate 187,007,105, forward strand.
TATGACCTAGACCAATGCGCAATAAACATAGTCTATAAATCGATAAAACAATGGATGTCTAACAATTGGTTATGCCTGAATGCTATGAAGACAGAGCTTATGATTTTTGGCTCACGACAGGCACAAATGAAGCTGGGACAAGAGTATATGGGTTTCACTATTGATGGTAGTTTTATCAATACGGTTCAAAAAGTGAAAACTCTGGGTACATATATGAACAGCAATGTCGACTGCCAAGCCCATGTTGCAGCTATTACTATCAGTACCAACTATTACCTTAAAGTGCTTAGACAAATCGCTCCTCTAGTCTCGGTCGAAAATTGCACGAAACTTGTGAGAGCCGTTATTTTGCCTCGCATTGATTATTGCAACGCACTCTTGGGTGGAGCAAGCAATGCAGATATCCAAGAGTTACAAAAAATCCAAAATAAGGCCATCCGCATCATTTTTAAAATGAAGTATTCCGAATCCATATCGATAGCCAGAAAAAAATTACACTGGCTCCCGGTAAAAAATAGAATTCAATTTAAGGTGATGACCACATGCCACAAATGTATCTTTGGCAACGCTCCGGCATACCTCAAAGATATCATTGGCATCTACCGGCCAGAGAGAAATCTCAGGTCGGCAGACGCCAATCTTCTTACACAACATCGAGCGAAACGCGCCCGAGGTACGGGAAGAGCTTTCCATTTCCAAGGAGCTAAAGCATGGAATGCTCTGCCAACATCCCTGCGCAAAACCTCAGACCTCCTTACCTTTCGCAAACAACTAAAAACCTATCTCTTTTCTTCAGAGTAATCCCGTGGCAATCTCCTGCTACAGTATTCTTGCTCTCGGCGTCTGGATGCCCATGGGCTTTGACGCGGTATAAATCTATTAACATAACATAACATAACATTGACCTTCATTTCACAATCAATTGTGCAGAAGGTCAATTCTCCCGCAATCAATTGTGAAAAGGTCAATTAGTATACATCCGCCCAAGGCAGGCTACCAGAAATCATACCCTAAGGCAGGGTGCCAGCACGTATACCCAAAGGCAGGATAAGAAACTGTAAGGTGGGGCTAGAGAAGTTATAACCCAAGACATATTAACAGAAACAAGGTACTAAGATGAGGTACCAGATACCCTATCACAGGGACGGGTGAGAAAGACGACACCCCAAAACGACCAATGAGAAAGCGAAGCCTAGCCAGGGTACAAGAAACGAAGCAGCAAGATAAGGTAAAGGCAACCCAATCCCAACACATGATTCAAGAAGTGAAAGGCTACGCTGGCCTGAGAAACTTGACAACGCCTAGAAGGATAACCCACACTGGAGAGAGTTGAACAAGACTCCAGGTTGAGGATCTCAGCGAAAGTACGTGGCACTGAGTAGTAGATGGGACAGCAACTCAGGCTGATCTACTAACCAGAGACTGACACAAACCTTCTGATAAAGTGTAACATGGAAGAGATTAATCAGAGACTTTGATACTATGATACGACCCAAAGGGGGAGAGAAGGAAATGAAAGACTGGTATTAGTGACTGGAACTTTGAAAAAGGCCAAGAGACTGTGCTACATGTTACTGGAAACAATCAAGAGGGGTCAGAATTCAGTCACCATTCCTTGGTTAGCGGAAGGAACTTTCTTATGTTTTTGTTAAACTATCCTTATGTTCAAAGTGGTAGAGACAGAATTCACACTAGTGTAGGTTTTCTAGATGACAGACTTAGGGCCTCATTATAACCCTGGCGCTCCCGGATTGAAGGGGGCCGGTACGGGACCGGCCCCCTTCAATCCGGGAGTGCCGATTACGAGTTTCCCATCACGGGACCAAGATCGCACGCCTGGTAAAACCAGGCGTGCTTTCTGGGTCCCGCGAGGGGAAGAGTTTGGCAATAATGGGCAAGTTGTACTCTGCCCGTTATTACCTCCCTCCCCGTTCCCATTGAGCCCTAAAAGGGGATGGGCTCCTGCATGGAGGACTTACCGGGTCCTCCTATCTCGGAGTAACCCGGTAAGTCCCCATTGCAGGAACCCGGTAATGGAGCCCGGAACGGAGGAAGCCATGGAGGTAACAGCTCCATGGCTACCTCCATTCTCGTAATGAGGCCCTTAGTCTGCTTTGTAGGGCATCTTGAGGAGCACACTTTTGACTTCCTTCTTTTTTTTCTAGAATAGGGCTCTGCACATCAGGGACAGAGCACCATTTGAAATCTTGAAACAATAAATAATCCTCCCAGAAATGAGAATGTTCGTCTTCTGATTATGACTTACCGTAAGTCAAAGTATGGCTTTCCACTAGATCTGCTTTATCCCACATCGTGGTCATGGAAGAAACTTTTTGTTTTGGTTCCCCCGTACCAATAGGCATTACGCAAACCCATCATACTCACCCTTAAAATAAAGGGTGTTGAGCAAACTGTGTTTTGATTGTTCTGTGACATCCACTTGTGAAATTCCAACCCTCTAGAACTATGACAAAGATTCTTTCAGCAAACCTCAATTCAATAACCACAGCAACGCAATCCATAACGCAGAGGATATCGACCTCCTTTCCAACGTATGCTCCACGGTTTTATGTAGATTTTTCAAAAAGATGTTATCAAATTAGATTTCATTGAAAAAAAGATTTAGTGGTAGATTTTGCCGCAAATATATTCAGAGGGAGACCCCCTGCAGCCTCCCCCATAATCCCACAACATTATTTATTCACCTAAACCCACCCACTGCATATATTCGAATTCGAGGAAATCTGACACAGCAAAACCTCCCTATCGCTGCTCCACACCGCTGAACATCTTGGCAAACATGCATTTACTCTATGACCCAGCGAAGCCTGTGAAGGAAAAGTGAGGGACTGCAGGGCTGACAGAGTTAAGGGAGTCATACTGAAGGTAGCTTCCAGGTAAATACATGGTGGATGTATGTTAAATTAACGTATCCCAAAAGAACGAATTACAAAATTGCAGAGCCCACTGGCTTTAACGTATGCGGGTGACACCCCCGCAGCCCCTGAATCCCATAATACAGAGCTGGGGGCGGCGGACACCCCTGCAACCCCCGCTCCCCTGTTCGGTATTATGGGCTTCAATCTAATCGACTATGCCAAATGCACACTAAACAGGCATTCGCCATTTTAGATTTGATCTTTTCGTGCAATCCCATACATGGCTGCTACATAACATTGTGCATGCATGCCTTGTTATTGGCGTTTACAGTGTGTTCTGCATGCATGCTTGCAAAGTGTGTAAGCATGTCCATATGCGGGGGTTTGGCTAGCCAGCCATGCTATAAGGACGTTTATCTCTGCGCTCCTGCGAGATCCTACATGATCTGGCCCGATCCTGCCACATAGCAGATCCACAAGTTAACAAGTAGCCACCAGAACATTCAGTGAACATATTGGCGAAATCGGAACTCAAATCGGAGCCGTAAAGCAGGTCATCAGCCTGAAATTGGAATCACCCACATAACATGGCGGCAGACCAAAAGGTTTAGTGCCCGGCCGACTCTCCGAGTGCACAGCAACGATGCAGAGTCCCCTAGATGTGAGGGACCCATGGCAGACCAGGCGCAAAGGGTTCAAATTCGGGCAACTAGCCAAGGACCGGACGACCGGCAGTTGGAATAGCTGCAGAGACTAAAGCAGGGAGGAAGCTCTTCGTGAGAGCTGGTACACGCCAGAGCTCGCTCTGACAAAATCTGCACTGGCGGTGGGCACCGCGGAGCAAGCCGGCCTCAGAGAAAGGTAGTACAGCAAAATAACTGCCTCAATGAGTGATGGTGAGCCCCCCTTGAAGCACGTATGAGGTAGCGGCATCCGGAGTGCACAGATAAGCACTGAGTCTGCGAGGCGGCTATAGAGGAACAATACCCTGTGTGAACATTCCGTAAAGCCACCGACCAGAGCGGACATCGAATAAGCATACCCCGGAAACAGTGGTCAAGGGGGTTATACTGACCCAACCCCAGATTAGAATAATCTCCAATTCTGGGATTCCCTCACAATCTGAGGAGAGGATCCATTTTCCTCTTGCATCTCGAACAAAAGGTTCTTCTTTTTTTGAGTTAGTTATGTATTCAGAAATATAATTTGGTTACAAAAAATAAGCCTTATTTCTGATTTAACGGACAGACTGAGCATGTAATCTACACATGCCCTTTTCTATGTTCGACTTGTTTGTGTTTTAATTTTATGTACTCCATGTCTATGTTCAAGAATGTGTATTTGTTGATGCAAATGTTATTTCAATGTGCCCCTTTATGTTGGGCTTCACTGTATTTGTTCTGTTCTTTCTGCAATTGTAACATGTAAAATGTTATTTATCCATTTTCTTTTTCTGATGTAATTATGTTTTCAATAATAACATTTAGTTTTTTTAGAGACTTGGGGCTGATAAGGTTTCTTTTGTTCTGTATGATTGAATGTAGAAGGTAAAACTTGGTGTTGCTTAACAGGATTGGACCAGGTAATTGCATCCAAATGATTTAAACCTAATAGGGCCAATCCGCGACGTAACAGCACCTTTTTGTCTTGATTCAAGGGGGTTAAAGTAAACAAAGTCCCACTTGAGCTGAGAGACACCCCCACTGGGTCGGAGACAGTCTGGATTGCACGGCATTACATTGGGCCGCAGTAGGCAGCACGCGCCTCCCTTCTGACAGCCGCGGCCTGTCACTGCTGCCCCCGCCCTGCCGTGGTAACAAGCAAGGTCCCCACTGGCCTACTCATAGTGCCACAGCCATGGACGCCTCCAGACACAAGGCACATTATAGGGGGCATCGAGAGAAAGTGCAGCCGACGGGTTATTGCGATAGGATTCCCCTGACATTGTCCAAACACTGGTCCGGATACACATGGGGTAGTAAGGCTTTTTCTGCCACCCCAAATGAGCATAATAGTGGTGCTCCAGGCAGGTTTCGCTACAGCCATGAGGCACGCTAGCAAGAAGGGGCCACACTCTGAGCCAAACTAATCATGAACCCAGGACAGCACTACACGCCTGGGGGCGATGGATAGGGGATCTACAGACACCAGGAACAAATACAAACAACCAGCAGGTCCTCTACATGGCATCCAAACAACCCAAGAATAAAAATAAGCAACCTACTTTGGACACATTTGCAGCTCCCCCTAATGCCAGCGAGGAAACAAAGTCAGGGCCCCCAAGACAGCACCCACAACACGAACGAACCCAAGATGAGCAACAAGTGCTTGCAGCAATCACTGCCCTGAAAATAGCGCTAGAAACAAAGATGACACCTTCAGTCTAGACGTCAAAATCTTAAGGCAATATGTCAGAGCGCTGGCAGATCGCACTGGCACCTTAGAAAAACAAGTCAAGGAGAAAACCAAAGGCCTGACAAGTGCCATGAAGGACATATCGATACTGAAACAACAGATAAAGAACTTGGAAGGATGTGTCGAAGATACGGAAGGACCCGCTCAAAGGAATAATATCCGAATCATCGGGCCACTGGAAGGAGAAGTAGGCACATGCCAAACCAATTTTGTGGAGAACATGCTGTTGCAAGAAATAGGTCCAGACAATCTAACCCAGGGCTTCACACTAGAAGGAGCGCATAGGTGCCTGACTAGGAAACCACCGCTCGGAGCCCCACCAAGGCCCATCGAATATTAAACTATAAAGAACGGGAAAGAATTCGGGAAAACATCAGGAAAGGGGACACGATACAAAGAGCATCGGCCAGATACACAGCGTTAGCTGATTATAACCTGCAGGTACAGGAACAAAGGATGCAATTCACAGCTGTGAAAAAGCGACTCCGGATGGCTAGCTCTAAATACGTGTTGCTATACCCAGCAAGGCTGAACAAGCAATGGGCGTACATGGTTCTTTGATACCCCTGAGGACACGCAAACATGGATGGATACCGGAAACCTACCAGCGATGACAGACAACCAAGAAGAAGAGAAGGTGAACACATAAAGCACGTGCCCATCGGGCCTGATGAGACCGAGAGAAAATCGCAGGATACCAACGCTAATATTGATAAGTTCACCAGTATCACAACCTTTGGTGACTCATGTCCCCTTGGGACATCAGGAGTACCCCACCCGGACTCTAAGCTAGAGAGAGCAAGAGAATAAGCATTGTCCTTTACCCGAGAATAGTTTTAGGCTTTGTTTTTTCCAGATACTAGCTGTTACGTATCCACCCACTGCACCGTGGACACCGGACCAAGACACTGGTGCAAAGGGAAAAAGCAGGAATGCCCAAGCACGAGGTACCGAGCTGGGCACATGTTGAGGTAAGGGAAGTTATAGGGGAGGGTTGGGTTAGTTGGGTACAGCCTATAGGACCACACAGCGCATGCAGGATATTTTTAGAGTACTGCTTAGACACATAGTAGTATATACCAGAGAGGAGTGAATTTAAAATAGCCTCCTGGAATGTCAGAGACCTTACCAGCTATATTAAAAGAAACAGAGTGATAACATACCTATGCCGCCAGAAGATAGACATAGCACTCCTACAAGAGATGCTCTGCAATAAGGAGAAACTTCTATCACTCACAGGAAGAAGGCAGGGCACCACAGCGGGCTCCCCGATTTGGCATGTGCTAGGGGGGGTAGTAACATGGATAGCAATTACGGTCCCCTTTCGGCTACTGCATATAGCTAAGGACAGAGATGGTATAATGGTCACGATAAAGAGTATGTTAGAGAACAAGGAGTTGTGCATCATAAACACTTACGTGCCAAAACACGATACGGCAGCCTACTTCCGCACACTTTACCCCCAAATCGGTGAACATAGAAACTGCACACTAATTTGGGGAGGATTCTTTTATTGTGTACTTGACCCCAAACTAGAACGTTCGGACGACAAATTCACACACCCACCCCCTGCGGCTAAAGTTCTCAACACTCTGCTGCAGGAGTTTTACCTGATAGACATATGGAGAGAGTGCCACCCGCAAGATTCATGATTCTCACACTATGCTGACCCAACAAAGCTATTCACTAGGCTTGATTACTTATTTACAGTCGAAGACACCTTAAACAAAGTCGTCTCTGCAGAATACTAAGCGCGGGTACTATCAGATCATTCACTGCTAATAATATCATGGTGTGCTTTTCCACCCACAGCACGCATCCTGACTTGGAAACTCAGAGGTGAGGCCTTGAAGGACGATGAGTTCCATGGACACCTCTGAGACGGTATTAAAGACTACTTTGATTATAACACTGGCAGCGCAGCGTCCGCCCGGACTTTAAGGGGGATCTTTAAAGTAGTGATTAGAGGAACAGCAATAGCTAAGGCTGGCGGCATTCAAGCCACAATAGTAAAAGACATAGCAAAAGCAGAAGCAGCCATGAAGGAAATAGACCGGGAAGGGGAACAGTCAATGGAAAGAATATGTGAGGCCGACCGCCTGACGCACGATTGCTTGATGTACATGGACAGATTAGGCACACAAAATTACACTAAATATATCGAAAAACAATGCACATTTGGAAATAAACCGGGGCGCCTGCGGGCCTGGTTATATAGAAGCAAATCCAAGCACAAACTTATAAAAACAGAGACAGATGACGATCAGACAGTACATGTGACACAAGTGGGGATAAATAACTGTTTCCTATAATACTACAAAGAGCTATATGCAGAAATGACAGTGACGCAACCCGCTGGTATAGAGGAGGCTCGGGCACACATAGTACTCCCAGAGTTAGACAAGGACACAGCAGCACAGTTAGATACCCCAATAACTCTAGAGGAGCTAGAAAGGACCATCAGAGAGCTACCAACAGGCAAGACACCTGGAACTGACGGGCTACCCAGCGAATTCTACTAGGAGTACAATGAGGAGGTCCTGCCCCTAATGTTAGCAATGCTTAATGAGTCATTTGACACATAGTCTCTCCCACTGTCACTGAGGGAATCCCTAATTATACCACTGCTAAAACCAAACAAACCGGAAACTACTGTTGAGTTTTCCCACCGCCTGTGTGTTATATGAGGTGGGGTTAACCTCATTAAACGCAAGGATAATGTGGAACAAACTGTCCCTATATAGGAAGACTCTAGAGGAAGCGGAACTAGCACCCTTTGAAGTTTTAATGAAGCCAAAAAGAATGCAAAGAACGCAAGAATGCAAGACAGCTTTAATCATGTGGAGACAGCAATGCAAAGACATCTTGGCACAATTGACATCGGATGAAAAAACCCTATTGGACAACCCAAACGCAGTAAAGGAAAAATTGCTGCATTTGGATTGGATCGAGACTGTGGAATAAAGATCAAAGCATAAATGTATGGCCAATTCGCCGGTGGAAGCTAAAGGAGTCAATATAATTCCCAAATACATGGTCATTTGGCCATGTAAACGCTTGAGAAAGCTGTACCTGAAATTCAGACTGAATCTATTTGAAACAAAGGAAATCTTGATTCAAAGAAAAATGATTCACTCTGAAAATACGACCTGCAGATTTTGCAATCATAATGAGGAAAACCAACATCTAGTCCTCTTTTGCCCGTACCTAAGAAATATGAGAACATTCTTCTTGGGGAAAGAAATGGACAAATGTACGACCTATGGTGGTGAGGACTGGTGGTGCCGAATGCACAACAGTGATTGTAAAAAAATGAATCCTAGCACTTACGAGGTACTTAGAAAAGTTACAAATTAAGTTGGAAGCAGAGAAGAGTGCTTTCTGAGAATAAGCCTAGAGTTTGTATACACAGCCTTTTCGTTCTTTCTTCTCTTTTTCTTCTTTTTCTAATAATGTTAATGCAAGGATTTTATGTAAGTATTCATTTTTGTAGTAAGTGATGTATCTATTTCCAAAGTTTTTTTAAACTGTATGAAATAAATAAATAATAAACAAAACCGATACAGACTGTGGCTCATACAGACCCCTGTCACTTCTGAACCAGGATGGGAAGATACTAACAGCCATACTAGCCAATAGACTCAAACGTAATAGCCAAACCAATACACTCGGATCAAACAGGATACGTCCCGCGAAACATGCATAGACTGCACCACATCATTGACTACACCAAAGATAGTGAGCACTCCTACGCAATAGTCAATTTGGATGAAATCAAGGCCTTTGACTCGGTCAGATGGCCATGGCTACTTGCTAAATTAAATAGCTACGGCATAGGCCCAAACTAGTCAAAGTGGGTGCGTTTGCTGTACAGTAAGCCGGTGGCCAGAATAAGGACAGGTAACCTGATTTCAAACAATGGACGCTGAAAAAGGGCTCAAGACAGGGATGCCCATGGCCCCCAATCTTGTTCATACTAGCCCTGGAACCCCTTGCAGTGTTTCTAAGGGAAGAATGCCATAGAGGTGCAAGGCAGGTGGAATCTCATTTCCTTATACGCCGATGACATGCTCATTTACCTACATAACCCAGAGGCTAACTTACAATAGATTGTAGACATACTGGGATGTTACGCTGCATTATCAGGCATTACGATTAGCTAAAAGAAATCGTGCTTGTTCCCATTAGCTGGTTACAAAAAGAAGACGCTAAGTACATTACCGTTGCTGCCGGTGCAATGGGCGACGGACACATGTAAATATCTGGGAGTTAACGTCTACCACGACCCCAAGACAGAACACACACAAAATACGATGAAGGCAGTAGAGAAAACAAAGAAGTCCATTGACTTCTGGGCTAAACTACCCACATCATTGATGGGCAGAGAAGGACTACTGAAGATACTGGAGCTCCCTAGGCTGCTACACTACTTTGCGAATGTCCCTTATGACATCCCTAAAAGCTTCTCCAAGACGCTGGAAACACTATGCCGGGGATTTCTGTGGAATAAGGGTCAAAACAGACTAGCCCTCGCGAAACTGCAGAGACCATATAACCAGGGGAGGCATAAAAGTACCGAACTTTGAGGCATATTTCGTAACGCACCAGCTACAATTCGTCACAAGGTGGTTAGTGGACGAGCCATCGCAGGACACCCCCCTGCTTCACACATCATGTGCCCCATTTGTTACGAAAGAAATAGTCTGGATACCATTGAATTATTGGACTAAGCACCCGCTTCTACTACGACTAGGGAAGGCGATATGGAACAAAGCCTGTCGCCTACTGGGCGACCAGGCGCCTTACTCAACCCAAATCCCATTAGTAGCACTCAAAGTAGAGGACAAGAAAGTCAGATTACAGGTTAGGAAATACTGGGAGCCCGGAGGAATTACTACAATTGGAGACCTATTACACAAAGACGTGCCATTAGACTTTAACACACTATTAACAGATACAGGTCTACATAAAGGACAGCACATATTACACGCCTCCCTCCTAGCAAAACTGAAGAAGTCATGGCCAGTGCATACTAGAGAGCCCAATCTGCCAGCACCAATTGAAACACTATATGATATTTCAGAGGGAGGCCATGAGGTATCTAGAATATAAGAATTGCTAATGTTCCAAGACAAGAATGGGCTAGCAAACACTAGATATAGTTGAGAAGAGGATTTACAAGGGCCAATTACAGATAGAAGATGGGGAAAAGTGCTGACATACCATAAACAGGTGTCCAGAAATGCTAAATTGCAGCTCATACATTTATACAGGTCTTGGGAGGATAGCTCAGGGGCAACGTGCTCACCTTGGTAGCAAGACGACACGGAGCAACACAGGTTCGATCCCCGGGTCCGTGCTTAGAAACCTCTGGGTATTAAGTGCGTTAAAAATAACCAATCATATCATACCATATATATAACACACAGAGCATACCTCACACCCAAGAGCAAAACCCCAGAACAAAAATGCCTGAAGTGCGGCTTTCACGGTGCAGACATGGTACATATGTTTTGGGCCTGCAGGGAAATACAGCAATACTGGGCGGAGATAGCACACAGGTTAGCAAAAGCAGAAATAATATTGGATGTGGGGTGCCTCGAGGCCTGTCTGCTCGGCATATTCGTACGATCGAAGGCTAGGAAACATATTAGTAAACTAAAAGATTTGGCATGCAATCTGGCTAAACGCAGGATAGCCATGAGCTAGAAGGCACATTGAGGTCCAGACGCTAAGTTGTGGTGCAAAGATCTCCAATAATGCAAGTTAGCGGACACTGCAGTGTGGCAGGAGGCAGCCCGACTTGGCCAAGGGGAACAAAACACAGATTTGAACTCATGGAGACAATTATTACAAGTACTGCAATCCTCAGTAGGCACTGCTGCGCAAATGGAGGAAGAGCTCAATTGAACCCGCTGGTGAGACTATGACAATGGCACAGCAGGCTCAACTCAGGCGCACAAGGTCAAGAATGGACATAGGTGGCATAGGCCGTTAAGGGGGCGGGGAGGGGGATTTGGAGGGGAGGGAAGCAGGTGACGTCCTGAAAATAGTTGTAATGTGTTGTTATATGTACACAATACCTGCACTGTTTTTTGAAAACCAATAAAACAAATAAAACAATAAACAAGCATGTGCAGATGCAATTATGTGCGTATATGTGGGTTTTATCAGTATGCATATGTGTGTGTTATGATTGAATGTATGTGTGATGGAGTGGTAGTTTGCATGAGAGGGAATTGCAGGACGGGGCCAGTGGACGCAGAAATTATATGAATTCATTCATTATTTGCACTGGACACATGAATACTGGAATACTGAACCCAGCCATTTACAGTAAGGGGACAGCAACACACGCCACTCTATAAGCCCGCAGCGACCATCTGTAAAACCTGATTTCAAATTTCCCCTATGGGAAATTATTATATGTCAAAAGCGATTGCACTGAAGACAGAAGGTTTTAAAAAACAAATCGAAAAATAATAACGGAGTGCTTCACCGCGATGGGTTGTGACAATAACATTGTTAAGTCTAAGGCCTGAACAGAGCCAAGGAATTATGAGAGGCACTCCTTGTGAGAAAGTCGGGACAAAATAACATTGATATTATGAGTGGCGCTGTTTTATTAGCCACACCTTGTTGTGACAGAATGCCATCTGGTGAGGTCGAAATAGCCTGAGTTTTTTTTTTATTTTTAAATAGAAAATGATGTGCGTAATTATGTTTCTGGAAGTGAAATCTGCTAATTAGATCCCACTTTCCCAGTGCTCCGTGCCAAAAAGCATAATGCAACCATGTACCTTGCTGTGACAGTCTACTGATATCTCCAGAAGCTGCCATGCAGTGGCAACAGGGCAGGTTCAAAGGTCACATGTGCATTCCCAAACACAGCACCTGCAGCCCAATGTAACAAAACCAGAGGTGGCTTTTGAACTGTACGCATCTCTGATTCAGATTATCATAATTGTCCCCCAGCAGTCTAGTGGCAATTTATAAACACTCAATATAAACCATGACTGGTTTAGAAATGGTGGCTACTGAGATTACACATTCATACCGCATAAGCATTTGATATCATTTTTATAGTCAACTTGGTGTACAGTGACTTTTTCATGACAGTGCCTGGTGCATATTAGGCTATCTGGATTAGCTTTACCTATGATAATCTATGTGGGTCCAGCCCAGGAAGCCTCACCTTTGGTCCCTGTGAAAGGTTGTGCAGCTCCTGGGTCAGGCCACAGGCAACAAAATCCATTAGAAATTGCTAGTTCACCAAATCCTCTCAGGGTTCCAGTCTACAACTGTCTGAATGAATCAGTTGTGCACTAGGTCTCCGATGCCACCGACCTCATTGGATCTGCAGCTACCTTAGCCCTGGGAAAGATGGATGCTGCTGTAACGACTAAGGGGTAAGGCACTGCACATATGCCTGAAGAGCCTTGTGATTGGCTCCCTCACAAAAAAATGCCATTGGATCATCTCAACATAACAGGTAGTAATTATCTCGGTGTTATTGTAAAAATGAAGAAAAAAAAGAGAAAGGTTGATGTATAAAAATTGCAAGTTGTTTTCGTTGTACATTCTTTGTAAATTTTCTGGGAAAAATGTCTATAAAAAGTACTGAAACTTGTTTTTTTTAATCTTCTATTAGAGAACTAACATCCTTAAATTCCAGCCTGGAGAGGAAAACCCTGGGGACTTGGAAGGAAAGGAGGAAAGGGGGTGCTGTGAAACACTCTCCAACCCGAAGATGGAAGGGTACTGCAGTGCCCGCTCCCAAAGGAAGGAAGTAAAGGGGGTGCAATGCTATATCACCCAACCCAGAGATGAAAGGGGATACTGGAGTGTCCACTCCCTGAGCAAGGAAAATTATGCAAAAGGAAACCCCACTCTGCCCTACTCTTTCTCAACAAAAAGTCATGGAAGAGCAGGTGGGATTTGTGGGGTGCATTTAAAGGCCCTAAACAGAAATCCCTTTCACCTCAAAAACCACATTTAAACACTGCCACCAAAAATGGCCGAGCTTTGCTATCCCTGTCACATGAGTGGTAAGCAGTTGAACACTGCATCCAAAAACGGCCTGGCGTTGCTTTTATTTCACCGAAATGACAAGAAGTTATGCACCGCATTCAAAAGCGGCCCTGTGCTGCTTTTATTCTGCTTGAATGACAAGAAGTTATGCACTGACTCAAAAAAGCAAGAAACAGCCTTGTTTTACTTTTAATTCACTTGAGGGGCAAGAATTTCAACACCACAACCAGACACGGCTTTTGCCTTCCATTTCACTTGAACAGCAGCCCTTGAAACACTACAAACAAAAAACGGCTTGGCTTTTTCTTTTGTTCATGTCAAATCAGAGAACCTTGTGGAAGGGGGCCTACCCCTCATTGAAAATTGAAACAAAAAACTAATGTAAACTTGCTCAAAAAGGAGAAATTAAAGTATCCCGTGACATACAAGAAAACATTTCAAACATTAGATGAAAAAATGGCTTGCACACGTGTGAAAAAGAAAAATGACTTTAAAAGGCCACAGTGAAAAGATAGCACTGCTCACACAGAAATGTCAGTGAAATATGATGTGGGGGGGTTGACTAAAGCAATGCACATTATGTTTCCACCCACAAGACATCAGTCACCTTTGAAGAGGCACAGAATACTAGAAAAACCAGTTTGGGGTAAGGCAGGAAACTTCACAATTAAAAGCCCTGCTTCACACTGGAAGTTGCACTTACCAGTGAACCATCACGCAGTCAAATGTGATGTTACTGAGGGCATCATAATTCCCTGCTCTGTCAGACTTGAAGACAGGGGCTCGGGATTTCAAAGAAAGCAAGTGTGGCTAAAGATTGACTAGGAGGTGGGAGCTCCTTCCTGCACCCACGACCAAGAACAAACTGACAACTTCAAAGGGGGCATAAAAGTCTCTGGTCACAGGCGGTGGGGGATGAAGCACCCCTCCCACAGAGGGGGACAGATCCTCCAAATGGACATTAAAGGACTGATTTCATTTTTTGGCATTTATCGCAGCAATTAGAATGGGAAATAATTTAGTTTTATGCTATTTCTATATGTAATTTCCAGACGGTTTTACAGAGATAAAGTGCATTTTTTTAGGACTTTGGAGACTGAAATGGCCAATTACAATGGTTTTCTGACTGATCTAAAAATGGGACAAATATGACAATTGGTGGAAGGATGGAAAATGAAAATATGAACATGCTTGATAATTTGCAGATTCATAACTGTTATACATTTTGTAAAAAAGATAGATATGTGCCAGCGGGCCATGCTACATAATACTGAGTTGGCGACAGGCTTGCCTAATTCCCTATGACCAATTAAAACCACTTATCTTATACGATTTCCTTCCATGGTAGGTGTAGATTCAGTGGGACGAGTTATGATAGGTGTTGCTGATAACTCTAATGGACTCCCGAGATTGTCCTTGTCCACAATCTCCGGCTCTTCCCTCGGATTCTCCTCCTCACATATATCCTCCGCCTCCTTAGGCTCAGTCATTTTGTCTCTATCAGAAATTAGCCAACTAGTCAAGCAACCCTCACCACAGTTCTTCCTTTTCTTTGCTCTGGCTGCCCGTTTTTTGGCTTTCTTTGAGGGATGTCCCGCGGAATCCTTAACAGACTTGGAGATGGCCATTTCTTTAGCTCTTTTAATCCCCGCTGCTCTTCTGGCCATTCTGCGTTGCTTACGCGAGAAGAATGGTTCTTCGTTTTCTTTGTCTGTCACCATCCCCGGGCTTTGTAGCTCTTCAGAATGATGTTCTTCACTTATGTCCGCCAGTTTTATGGCTTCCGATAGATTGGACTCTGCTGATTGATCAACTTCAGCAGTACCCTTTACTTTCTCTCTCGTGGCCATCTCAAAGGTTAGGGCATTTGAATTATCCAGAATTCTCCCCGTCATTTTCAATAAAACCTTAAGGGCGAATTGCAGTGATGCCACTGAGGACTGGATCTCAGCAATCTCTGTTGCTCCCGGATAGGTATCAGCCAGGCATTCAGTTTCGGCTATGGGGCTATCTTCCATAGAAGCCATCGCCAAATTTGGGGATGCTGATAGTCTGCCCATGCATTCAACTGGAGTGGGAGATACTAATGGAGTATTTCTCTGCTTGTTAGCATTGGCGCGGTCCATGTTGGTAGGTATCGATCCTGGGGCAGGAGTCATTTTCCTTTGAATATTAAGACATAGTTCCAATGGTGAATTGTTGTCAATATCATCGTAATTAGAGGCACATAGGGATCCTTCATTAGAGGGCACGAGAACCAAGGCTTCCTCAATCGTGGTAGAATTCGTTTGAGGAAGTGGGTTTTGTGGAAAAAACTCAGTGATCCTTCCCTGGTCTGCGGGTATTTCATTCTTAGCTTTCTTTCTGGGTTTTGCCCGCACAGTAGGATTGTTCGAGGGACTCTTAGCAGTCTCCATTCCCTTGGATCCTCTAAGATTATACTTTGACTGTGTAGATCTCTTCTTCGGAGGCATACGGGTTTTCTCAAATTAGCGCCCTCCGCACTTAGATATCACAAGGGACAATATTGCGAAAAGGTATGGTGACTGTCGGAGAAAGATTATCAACCCCTTCGCCCCCCTTCACCCCCCTTCGCCCCCGCCTCCGTTATCTAGACAGTCCCTCTCGCCTGGGGCCAGAGAGAATACTCAGCCCTCCCAGTAGCACAACACGCCCAGGATCAAAGGCCTAGGCCCGCAGTCTCCTGAGCGTATGGTCTTGAGGCCCGATTGCGTGTTTTGGGCAACACTGGCCCCAGTACTCAAATTACCAAAAAATGGTATCAAGGTATGAATAGGGGATCCAACAAAACTGCCACGAAAGCCCCACTGATCAAGGTAGGTGGGAGTTTGCGCTCGGCTAGAGGTTAATAGGGCGCAAATACTCTACACCAGATTGTTATATTATCACAGTTAGCACTCTGGTTTTACTGTGCTGACAAACGCAAGCATGGCGCCCAATGAACCTCAATGCTGCCTATATGAGGATCAGATGCGGAGAGCGTAAGGTGTAGCCAAGGGATATGCCTCACAGCTCCCCACTCACCTCCAGTGATCACAGCAAAGCCCTCAAGATGCTGTATCACCGTGTTCCATGTACCATGTGTATGGGAGTCGGCAGGAGAGAGCACGGTACCTCACCTCCTTAATCCGCTCCGGGACTCCCCTCGCTGCATACGTGGTCACCGTCCCCGTCCTTTTGCCTCTCCGCCTCTTTCGCCTATACAGCGGCTCCGTAGGCGTGGGGGGACCGAGGACCACGCAGTGACTCCTCAAGCAGACACTTGTCTGCTGCCACGGGCTTCGGGAGCCCCCGTGTCGAACCAGCCGCACCTCCGTCGCTCCACCGCCGCTCTTCGTTCTGTTAGAGGAAAGGACCCAGCGGCGTGGAGGGAACGTGCGTACTCGAGCAAGGAAATCGTGTCAAGCCACACCTCGTATCGAGCTCAGCGTGTACAGTGCTGCGCTGCACTGCATTGTGAGAGGCCGCTTCCGACACACTCCGACCACCAGAAAGAGACTATGGTTTAGCAGGGACTAATAGAATTATGAAGTTATGAGACATAACTGTTTTTTGTCAAAAAGTGGACAAGAGAACAGAGAATAGTAATAAATGCAAACACACAGATGGTGCTCTCTTCCCTTGAACCAATCATGCCAGGGGGCAGAGAGAAGAATGGTAAACTGTTCATCCGAGCAGTAGGGGTAATTACAGAGTACTCCCCCTAGATTATAAAGGGAATGATGTCATTTGTGCTATATAAGGGGCATTGTACTAAGTCAAAGGAGACACACAATAATCTGACAGGAGGAGGATGGAGAGAAGTCGGCTGTACTTTACCATCTTTGAGAGAGCAGTGACCAGACCCCTTGCCTAGCTGTCCAGAGTGTCCTGAGATTCAGCTGGATTTCCAGAATCCCAAACCATGGCTTACTGTGTAAGTAGCAAATAACCCCAGCCCTAAATTGCATAAGCCCTTCCTTTTGTAGCATTGCACCCAATAATTCCCCCATTGAAGACCCCACATTGCTAGTGTAATTCAGTCACCTTCCCATAGAGGAATCTGTTTAGGCTGTATGTTAGCACGTTCCCTTTGGCAAACCTCTCAGTGTCTGTGTAAATCATTAACCTATTTTTAAGTAAATCAATTAATTCCCCCATTGAAATTCACGGTACGAGATGGTTGAAATTTGAAATTAACCACCTTGATCGTGGTGTCTTTCTTTAATTATTATAGTCATTAAAGTGCTGTCTCAACAGATTAGTCTCCTTGTAACTTAAAACAGAGTTTGTCTGTGTATTGTGTGCATCACCCCACAAATTCCTATTTGCATCTGTCCTATTAAAACCTGAAACCGTAGTCCCATTGAGAGCAATCCCTTTGCCTACCAATCAATCTGTTATGTGCCTCTGTCCTTGTCATTAAACCATGATTTTTCTATTCTGAGCTAAAACCCTTCCTTGAGCTGCCAGTGATTATAAATCCAGTGTAAACCGAAGTTCTGTTTGCCATTGTATGTTTCCCTTCATTTCTACTTTGCCCATGTGTGCTGATTAGTAGTTTATAAACGTTTCCTATCTCCTACAGTGTAAGCCATTTGAATTTCTTTTCATTCTGTACTCTAGCCGTTGTGCGTAATAATCAAAATCCCATTCTGCCATTTTGCTCCAAAAACGGGTTTTCACTTACTTTGCTAGCTTCCCATCTTGGGATGGTGGGCTTTACCCCAAATGCGATTTTCTCTCTCTATTCCTACTCCTTGCCACTGCCTTCCATTCAAAGGAATGAAGTTAATTGATGTGTGGGGTGGGTGTTGTAGGGGGGAATGCTAAACCATTGGTTTGACCTCTTTATAAAATTGTTCTTTTTCTGTGTTGCCATTAAAGATTGGGGCTTTTGCCCTGTTGCTTTCTCATGCTGGGGCCGCACCATGATTTGGGTGTCCCAGGGTCTCGTGTCGGCTTCTGCCCAGTTGTTCTCTCTTGCTGGGGCTGTGCAGTGACTTTGGAGTATAAGCTGGCAGTATGGGGCAAGTTCCAAACTCACTGGTTTCCTCCATCATGCTTACTCCACCTCCTCTCTAGCCCACATATGCGTTCCTTTCTCTTCTCCCTCTGGGGTACATTTTTTAACGTTGTCTCAGTACATGGCATATTTAGATTTAAAGAGACATGTTAATTTCCAATAAGATAATGGTATCTCTGAGGTGTTTCTTCATCCCAGTCCTGAAATACAAAGGTGTCTTGTAATGTAGAGCCTGGTATGTAGGACATAGTGTGCACAACTTTAGCGAGTTCCTCACAGGAACGGAAGTCCTTGACTCCTAAGGGAGAGTCTGTTCCAGTGAGATCCCACTTGTCTCAACCCGTAGGGACGGTATCGCAAAGCAGGCTCACCTACCTAGCCTCACAGGAAGGGGCTCCCCCTTGGCGAGAAAGGATGAATTCCCTCGATTCGTCACAGAATGCACAAGTCTTTTATTAAATGTTAACATTCATCACACTTTGCCAGTCATAGGAAAGAAAACATGAAGTAATATGATGTCAAGTGAATGAAAGTGATTGTCCAAGTCACCAACACTATCAAGTATACTAATATACACAGTATGCTATAACATCAAGATCAACAAAGTTTATTTTTACTGCCATGAATATGTTTTCCAATATCAATCAGACTCGATAAAATTCTATCCAAACACTTCTCCCTTATCAATGCACTGTTAGCATTTTGACTTTAGTCACACTACAATTTTAAATATTTAGTGAACAATGCTTCTGAATTTAGCCACACTAGAAAGAATTGTAACGCAGTGCTTTTGAATTTAGCCACACTGGAATTGTAACCCGCAGCTTTTGAATTTAGCCATACTAGAATTGTAATGATTTGATTTACACCTTTTTGAATTTAGCTGCTCTAGAATTGCACTGACATAGTTAACACTGCTTTTGAATTTAAGAACACTAGAATTGCACTGACATAGTTAATACTGCCTTTGAATTAAGCCACACCAGAACTGTAGTGTTTTTCCATCTGCTGATTTGAATTGAACACAACAAAATAACAATTCTGCTGCTTTTGAATTTAGCCTCACTAGAACCGCATTGACATGATTCACACTTCTTCTGAATTTAGCCACACTAGAACTTTACTAATTTAGCATCCGCTGCTTTGAATTTAGCCGCACTAGAATTGTACTGATTTAGTTGATTTAGTTGTTTAGATTTAGCTTTGACGGGTGCCACCACAGTCCGTACATCAGGACCAAAGAAAACACTGTACAATTCAGAACGAAGAACCAACAATAAAACTACTCAACACTCAGAGATCACCCAAAACCAACTAACCACCCCATTCCCTTTTTCTCACCAACACACCTTTTGTATTCCACACATGCCCAGAGGACAATGGAAATAAAACAACCCAACAAAAACGTGCAAACCATGTACCTCTATCTAAGCATAATACAAACCCAATAACTGCAGACAGCAAACAACTCAGACACTGGACGCTACCATTACAGTCACAAGACCAGTGCACATAACAAGTCACACCTTGAAAGCTCACATGCACAGACGCCAGTTTCTCCTGGTTCTGCACTCATCAACAGATGAGCACAAACCATATATTATCCCTCTCTCCCTCACTGACCAACCACACCCACTTTTCTTACAGGCCATGTGAGTGCCTGGAGACCTGCAAAAGGCAGCGGTGCACGGTATACAGAACATAACATAATTACTTTCCGATCCACGACCTCGACAACATTTCTGTCAAAGGAAGAAAGAATATTTCTAGCTTCCCCATTACACTCTGAAAATCTAGAAATATCACAGATTGAAATCACTGAGTTCTTTAGAATTCATTGATGACGATGTGTATTACCCCGACTACATCATGGGTAGTGCGCAGGACTTATCCACTGCCATAGAATCTCAAACCAATATATTGCAGGACGATTGGCTCTTAAGGGAACCACATACATTGTTTTTGAGAGTTGCTCGCTGCAGATTATACAAATGATTAAATGCAACTATAGAATACATAGGAGGATTTGTGGGGAGCCATTGGTGAAGTTTACTCAAGCAGTCAAAGGCACCAAACTAAAGATCAAGGGGAGCTGTTTGCCCGACCATTACACATTTTCGTTGCCCACGCAACCCATTCTTGAAAGAGTACCTGTTGGAAATGTACTTTGTTCTTGTGCTCTGTTGTTCAGTGGTTCAACGTTTAGTAAGATATCAAGGTTCAGTAAATTTGTAGGACTTGAGTTCATTGCTAAAACGGCATACTACAAATATCAGAGACAGTTCTTGTTCCCTGCTAATGGTTAGGCCTGGAAACATGAACAGATATCATAGACAATACTCTCACAGGCAAATCCGTCAGGCTTGCTGGTGATATAGAGTGCGACAGTTGGCCAAGTACTGCACTTATGACTTTCAGGATATGGACACAGAATAGTAAGCTCTGTTGTGGTGCAAGTGTCAGAATATACATCCTCTGCTGACATGCAGAAATATGGTTTCATTAAATCTATTGAACTTCTGATATCAAGGAGATTGCAAATAGAATTGATAGCCACTGACAGGCACGTTGAGATAGCAAAGGTCATGCAAGAGCAGTTCTCGCACATAAAGCATCAACTTGATGTATGACACTTTGCCAAATCAATATCACCCCAAATAATCACAGCTGCTGGTAAAGAAAAAGGGGTCAGATGAAATTTTAAAATGTTCACAGTCCATCAGCAACAATCTTTGGTGGTGTTTAAAAACTTGCGAGGGTTCCGTCCAGATTCTGGTTGAAAAGTGGCATTCATAGCTCCATCATAGATCAAACATACACTCATGGGAGGATAATTAGCATTTTCACGAGTGTGTACATGGACCTTTGAGTGAAGAGCATGATCATAAGAAAAAGTGGTGAGTGCAAGGCTACCCTTCTCACATAGCCCTACAAAAGATTGTGTGCGACAAAACGCTTACCAGAGATTTGATGGGACTAACAGAATTTTGCCACACTGGTGATTTGGACGTTTTCCATAATATGTGCCTAAAGTACAGGCCTAAAAGGTTGCATTTTAGCATAGACGGTATGCAGGCCAGAACATGGCTGGCTGTACTTGTTCACAATGAGAACGTTGGTAGGGAACAAACTGGAACAAAGGGTGCTTTTGGTGGGCTTCGTAACACCATGGCATTTACAAAAAGAAAAAAGCAATGGGTGGCTTAGCTAATATTAATGCAGATGGAATTTGGCTTTGTGAAAGATCTGACTTTGCTGTCCATGCAAACGCTTGGACTAACAACAGATTGTGTTTGCAGGGGGCAGTCTATTCCAAAGAACATTGTTAATGTGGTTCGTCCTCCAAAAGGGGAAATTGTTGAAAAGTTGACTTCAAGATTCAAATGAAGTGGTGTGGTCTTTAAAAGGTCTTCCTATTCATGTTTAAATCCTTTTTTTAAAAAAATGTTATCATATACCCAATTTTATTTTACTGTCCATGTTTTTTAAAATATATACCTTTTTAATGTTTTCTCTGCAAAATAAATGTGAGTCTTTTTTCTTTTTAAATGTGTATTTGTATGAATCTTTGCATATCTTTTCTCAAAAATATAATTGTTTTATATTATACAAATAAATGTGAATGGAAATATTTGTGTTGCTGTGCTTATTGGTCGCAATCATTTCAAAGTATGTTGAGACTTAAAATGCCACATACATTTGGGTGTTATTTATTTTCAATACAAAAAATGATAAAAGGCACATATGTGTCAAGGACAGCATTGACACATTAGAATCAGAGTCACACAGGCAGTGGTGTTGCTAGGTTTGTAAAGAATCTGGGGCTATGCTAATATCGGGACTGTCAAGGACTCTGGGCCAGCTAGCCTTTTGGTTGTAGACCCTGAGCTTCTTTCCAGGGCTACACCCAAAAGATCTGGGGCTATAGCCCTCCTGGCACCCCCCTAGCAACGCCTCTACACACAGGTGATAGATGTGTATTTAAATCCTCTTTGGTTTTCATAATGCATGTCTAAAGAACCGAAGGAGAGTTTCCCACCATGAAATATATATACATACATATGTAAATCTTATACCAAATACACAAGGGAATACTTTAAACATTTGGCCTGGGGGGCTAAGACAATACTCTGGAAGATGGCACAGTGGCATAAGATGGAAAATCCAGCTTCTCTGACCTCCATAACAGCTACACTCAATAAGAAACTCTACACTATGCTCACATTACAAAGTATATGACAGACAGAACAAGGACAGACAGAACAAGAAGCATTAGATGTGGGGTTGCGAGTACTTGTGGGTCTGGGTCAAGAATGGCAGAAACCTTGCATGGATCCATCGAGATTCCTTCTTGAGACAGTATAAAGGCTAAGTAAGGGATGGAAGAAACACCAAAAACACATTTTTCAGGCTTGGCGAATAGAAGATTCTTCTGAAGACGGTCCAACACTGCTGATACATGGAGAGCATGATCCTTTTGGTTAGTAGAAAATACCAAAATATCATTGAGATAAATGATGATGGATATGAAGAGCAAGTCTGAGAACATCTGGTCCATAAAACGCAGGAATACAGCTGGAGCGTTTACTAGACCAAACAGCATGACTTTATACTCAAATAACCCAAAGGGGGTATGAAAGGCCGTTTTCCATTCGTCTCCTGCAGCAATGCGAAGCAAGTGGTAAGCATTCTTGGGATCTAACTTAGTGAAGATCTGTGCTCCTTATACGACCTCAATGATGTCCGTAATCAAGGGCATTGGATAGCGGTCATGTATCGTGACCTTGTTCAGTCCTCTATAGTCGATGCAGGGCCTCAGCTCATCTGAATCCCTCTTGGTGATGAAGAATAGCGAGGTGCCCACAGGTGATTTGGAGTGTTGGATAAGTCCGTTTTGCAAGTTGGCATCCAGATATTTCCGTAATACCTGCCTTTCCATCTGAGAAAGTGAAAACATACGGCCAAATGGAACCAAAGCATTGGGCTCCAGATCGACACTCCCTGTCTGCATCACTCTATATCCCTCTAACAATTTTTCTGTATACATCTATCTCTATGCATATCTCTCTGTCTACACCTTTATCTATCCATCTCCCTCTATGCATTTGTCGAAATCTCTATCCATATGTCTGTGGATCTATGCACATTGTTTACAAACTGTTATTTGATAGACCTGCCACCTGTAGACCTGTCACCCACACCCTCTCTATATCTGTCTCTTTTTATGTCTGATGTATTGTGTCTTTCGCTATATTTAAAGAATCGCCTGTTATAATATGCCAAGTGAAGCCTCAAATACCCCAATAAGGCCATTATAGGGTTGGTAGAGTCACCATATGTAGGGTAAAGCCCCAAAGGTACAAACTCAAATTGCTCAACACTGTTAAGACCCAGAGCACAAACCCCATCCCTCACATCCTGCCCCCACCACCCAGTGCACAACCCCCATACCTGGCATCCTGCCCCTCCACAGCCGAGATTCCAATACCCAATACCTGTAATCCTGACCCTGCAGCACACACAACACAAATCACATACCTGGCATCATGCCCCTACTACCCAGAGCAAAAGCCCATATCTAGCATCCTGCCTCCCCACCACCCAGAGCACAAGCCCTATACCTGGCATCCTTTCCACTACCACCAGGACTGCAAGCCCCACACACGGGACGCTTCCCTCCACCCCCAAACACCCACAGCAGAAACCCAGTACCGGGCACTTCCTGGTGCTGAGGCATAAGCATGTAAGTGCATTTCCCTTTGGCTGTATGCTGGCTTTCTCCACAGAGATGATGACAGCATGGGTTCTAGGTCAAAGGATCGACAGTAAAAGGGTCGAGAGGTCAAAGGATCGACACCAAAGGGTCAACAGGTCAAAGGATCTAATTTTTTTGGTTTTTTTTTCACATTTATTTTTTTGGGGGGTTCACCCCCAACCCCCCTTTTTTTGCTAAAAATCACTTTTTTCCCCTAAACGAAAACCCCCCAAAAAATATATAATTTAAAAAAAAATTCAATCCTTTGACCTGTCGACCCTTTGGTGTCGATCCTTTGACCTGTCCACCCTTTGGATTCGATCCTTTGACTAGACACCGACAGCACGGCAACCCAGGCCCACACCTGCCGCCATGGGGGAGTGAGGATGGACCAACAGGTGGCACAACATTTTGTAGGTGAAGCGCGTATTCTCACTTGCCCTACCATAGAGATGTCACTGTGTAAGAGAGTACTTGGTGTTTGCAACTGTAGACCGAGAGGACTCTATATTGTAAACCGTTACTATTTTATACAACTAACAGACAAAACAATTCTATTGAATTCTTGTTATTAGTATAGGACAATGTTTTAATTGTGGTAAAATAGTCGTTATTCATTTTACCCAAATACATTCTACTGAGAAAACAAGTAATAATCATTTGCATTGTAAAAGTTGCCGACCAGATGTAACACTGTGCATGTGTATGTAGTCTTGTTTGATAAAATAATAATTTAACATGGTATGATTAAGAATGTGTATATTAATAGTAACACTGACAGTAAATAGTATGTTCTTGTGAAGAGTAAAAACATTTTCTTATTTAATATGTAAAGATCACAATTGAAATAGGAACATAATATTTTTTCATTTCTGAAAATGAAAGCTAAGGGGGCCTTGGAAATTTGAGCACACAATGAAGAGGCTATTTGTAAGTTGTCCCTGAATCTCTCATAGTAACAATTCCAACCATAAAATATAGTAAGTAAGCTGAAACAAAAGATACGATGCACTTGAATTAACAGAAAAGATGAAATTCAAGTTTCTATTCGTAAGAGCTGTTGGACGAGAATGAGCTGCATTTTACATTGCTAAAATGGAAAGTCAGCAAATCATGTAAGCCAGGATTTCGGTATTACTATAATGTTTCTGCAAACGTGTGCTTGACGAGAAACTATGTGCCACATTGTTCTTCAAGATGACCCAACGATAGCCCATTTTTAAAATTTTAATATAATGTTTACAGAAAAAGTAATTATTATTGAAATATAGTTAATTGTGTAACTTATTTGTCCAATGGGTACTAAAGTATATGTTTCCTTTCTCAAATGTACATAGTTACATCATAAAGATGTGCGTATGTCATGTCAACCATCTGCCCGTTGATGAGTTCTTCAACCAGAATTGGAGTTTTTGCCATCACGAATAGAACAATGATTAGCATCTCCTGGGATGATCGACCCACACAAGTTTGCCCATATTCAGTGTCCATCATCTGAACGAACATGGCAGCATTTAATCAATGAAGACATACAGATAGAGAAGTTTTGTTGTTGATGTGTAACAAAACCTTTTTTCTCCCAAACGGAACCCCATGTGCTTCCATAGAAAACAGATCATAGAACATAATGGGATTATATTTTACTCCACAGAACTTTCAATTGAACAATTCAAATACTGGGATTAAAACATCAGAGAATGGAATCAGAAAGAGTATGTGCAGCAAAGGCTTGAATGTCTTGTTGGATGTATTCAACTTTTTCCGTTAAATTAAAAAATATAACGACTTAATAAATTCCCAGCTTTGAGTATTTATTGAAAAGGGTCAGTACTATTGAGCGAATGGAAAAAAAGGGTGTGAAACATCTACAAACATTACATTCCTCAATAGATGTGTTAACATCGAATCCAGACACAGTGAAAGACAAATTAAAACGCCTTTACTGGATAATCACACAGGGAGAAAAAGCGAAATATAAAAACTCAAAGAACACAGAAAATGATCATGGAAAATTGAATGAAGTACCAAAATACTTATGACAATTCCCCAGTAAATTCCACAGAGATCAACTACTTCGAATTAGATTAAACATCTATCAAACAAACAAATATCTGTGGCGAACAGGAAAAAAGGGGAACAGAAAATGGGAACTGTAGAATGTGCAGAGAATAAAATCACAAAGAATCGGTAAGACATCTAATGACTGAGGGCAAAGCACTGACGCAAAGAAGAACAGTATTTCTGTGGAATTACGTAAATAGTGAAAGTACGGAATCGGCAGAAGACTGGTGGAGAAAGTTTTTAACAGGAAATAAAATAGGCTTACCGTGTGCCGGAATAAACTTCCTAGAAGCAGTGATGAAAAGAATAGAGGCGATGAAAGCCTCTGAATGAAAAATACTGACTTATCGAACTGGAAGGAATCAACGTTGGAAGTTAATTTTAACAAATATGGTTCTTTTTTAATATGATGGATGAGTTGATAAGGGGAAAGACACGATAAGTATAGTAGTCTTGGTTGTGGAAATGTGTTAAAGGTGTGTATGTAAACTACCTCACAATAAAAAAAGAATTGGAAGTAGTTTGCTTCTTTTTGTGAAAAGTGAGTAAACTTTTACTGTGTGTTTGTGTATGTGTGGGTGTGTGTGTTCATCTTCTGGGTTTTGCGTTAGGTAACGTGATGACGTAGTTGTTGTCATAAGAAGAGGTGTGGTATATCGGTTTGACATGTCAGTTTAAGGGACGGGGTTATGATTAACTGCCGCAATGGCACTTGAACCTAGGGCGATTGATCAATGGATACGATTATCGCAAAATGGTGGTTTGTGACCCGTAAGGTTCACATGTCCAAATGTCAGAGAATCAAAGGTAAGATGCATTGGAAATACAATTTAATTGATCGATATATGCTCAAAAATACATGCCCAATTGATTGGGCCAATACAATTCCTGAGAGAACTTCCCCTTTAAGCTCCAGAAAATAATTACCTCCACATCTACTTTGGCCAAGTTACACCTACTGAATATCTGCAAGATCTGTCTTCAACACACTCTTCACTCTGCCAAATCCTTGATTTCCAATCTGGCCGTTGACAGTCTTATCTACTCTGCCACATCAAGTAAAAGGTCAATCCAGGTTCCGATTCCTGTAAGAAAGCTTGGGGTGTTAAGTGCCCCTTTGCAGAAACATGCTCGTACCACACAGTCTCGGGAGGATAGCTCAGGGGCAACGTGCTCGCCTTGGAAACAAGGCGACACTGAGCAACACAGGTTCGATCCCCGGGTCTGCGCTTAGAAACCTCTGGGTATTAAGCGTGTAATAAATAACCTATCATATCATATCACACTGCTCAAAATGTCCAATGGCAATAAGAAAGCTAAAAGCAGCTACTAAGCCTGCTAAATGTGGAACATGCAGACAGGGATGATGCCACCACACCAGAAGAATGTGGCCACACTCACACCATTCGAGCCCACCTCACCTCCACAATATGGAAACACTCTCCACCCTGCCATAGAAGAAAACACACATTGAAGATGTCATTTATTCGGTGGAAGGACATTTTAATCAAATAAAGGCTTTCCTTCTGGCCACACTCTGCTGTCTCTCTGGCTATTCTGTGTCGCTAAACGCACAGCCTAGAAGCCAATACTATTGTTTTGGGAAGTGAAGGAAGGAGAGAGAAATAACACTTTCCAGCTGTTGCCATCTTATGCCGGCTAGTAACATTATGACACCGCCAACCAAGTGCCTATGCCATGCCGACACAAAAGCTACAACTGTTGGCTTTGCCAATACTTGTTTGACTTTCAAAGCCTCCAGCCCTTTTGATGGTTCGTCGCTGCTGGGCAGAGGCAGCAGCAATTTGGGGGGAGGAGGGGTGAATCTACTTGTGGTCGAGAAGAGTGGGGAATCTTACTGTGGTCTGCTGCTAGGGGGTACCTCTGTCTAGAGGGCGAAATTAAAACCCCTGCCAGCCCACTTAGAACAGCACACATGCACCACACTTCGGCGAATCCTGGCTAGTTAGCCAATATCCGGTAGTTTTAGGTTACCTGTTATATGTGAGGCATACAACTACCAGCATGCAAAGTGCCAATGGCGAAAGAGCCAAGGCTGGCTCAAGGCGCTAACACGTGGCATGCGACCACTTACTATGCAGATCTGCATGTATCGAAAGCCCCTCATTTAACTTAACCCCCGCACCCCAGACCACCACGGCGTGGGCTCTCCACACTCTGAATATGTGTATGGCCCACGTGCCGCTCGCTGCCTTGTCGTCCACAGCTGTCCTCGAGGTCCTTTCTCCAGCAAATCAATACTGATGGACATAACATGGGCCTCCCCGCTGACCCTCGCCCATCCAAATCCCGCCCCCCAACCTCAGAGTGATCAAGCAGGACGGTAACCTTTGTAAGACAAAAAAACAGCCATGTGTGCATATTTTGTGGTTTTAATAATGCATATTGCGGGGTGCTTCATGATAGAAGTTTTACTGTTACTATTTTACTATTTGATTGACCCAGGGAGAGTGAAACAAGCCAGAGCCGGCCCTGCTGGGATTTCATTGTTTGACCTCTGACACATTTCAGACACTTTGGGATAGGATAGGCAGGGGGCTGCACTCTGTGGCTCTCCAGATGTTTTGGACTGCAACTCCCAAGATCTCGCCTTGGTCACTATGCTGGATAGGACTGATGGGAGTTGTAGTCCTAAACTTCCGCAGAGTTGCAGACCACGGGGCTGGGGGATTGATACACATGGCGAGCCTTTCACCCCACGCCAGGCACTGCGTTTGGTAGAAAGGTAGCAGGGGTGCAGGGAGCCAGGTGGCTCTGTGGGTTCAGCGCCTGCAACAGAGATAGGTGGGTTAAATGTCTGAATCCGCCAGAAAGTCGGTGCAGCTTTTATTTGCTGGAACTGGGAACCAATAACACCTGCTATCTTGTAGCCAAGAGCCAACCTGTACTCCGGCGCTGAGAGACGGCAATCATCATGGCCTCGGCCCTCGGGCACCCCTAATGTGCCCGGGAATGCGGAAGGTAAGTGGCTCTGCAAAGAGGCTTATCTAGGAAAGCGCCAGCTGTGATGGCAACATGCTACAGGCCAGGGCAAGGTGGGGGCGCCAGGCATCGGGGAGAATGTATGAGTAACAGTGGCGGGTGGGGGGGGATCTAGAAATAAAGGGCAGGGATTGAGAGCGCGATGTGGGCGTGCGCAGCCCTGGCACACTGCATACCCCACGCGCAGTCAAACAGAAGTTCTTTTAGTTTTCTTTTTACATAAGAAGGTAGTTACTGTTAGCAGGCTTTTCCCAAATACCCACAAATGCGTCTCCCCGCTTCTCTGGAGCATCATCCCTGTTAGGTTAGCGGTGACACCCCCTGGGTTCGTGAGCGATTAGGTTGGTGTTAACATGGTTGCTTGGATGTGTAGCCCTGCTTTGACTGGCATTGCCTCTATTGGGTTGGCATTTCCTCTCTTGGGCTGGCATTATCTGAATTGCGTTGGCATTGCCTCTGTTGGGTTGGCATTTCCTCTATTGGGTTGGCATTTCCTCTCTTGGGCTGGCATTATCTGAATTGCGTTGGCATTGCCTCTGTTGGGTTGGCATTTCCTCTATTGGGTTGGCATTGTCTCAATTGCGTTGGACTCTGCACGATCATCCCACTTGGGACGACGTCAGCCTGTTGTGTTAGTCTAATTTTTATCGAGTTAGTTTGTGTCTTATCAGTGCAACTTCAGCCATGTTGGTCCGGGCGGGGGGCTGTTGAGCCCCATTGGGTTGGTGGCGTTCCTGTTGAGGTGGCGTTATATTCCTGAATGGTTGCCTCTCTTGTTGGATTGGTGCAAGTTCTGTTTCCGCAGTACATGGCGTGTTAGCTTTCCCACTGTTGGCTTCCCATTGGTCCTGTTGGGTAGGTCATCACTCCTAGGTTGGTTTTGCCCCTTGGGGTTGGCTAATGCCCCTCTTGAGGTGGCGTTATATTCCTGTAGGGTTGCCTCTCTTGTTGGATTGGTGCAAGCTCTGTTTCCGCAGTACATGGCGTGTTAGCTTTCCCACTGTTGGCTTCCCATTGGTCCTGTTGGGTAGGTCATCACTCCTAGGTTGGTTTTGCCCCTTGGGGTTGGCTAATGCCCCTCTTGAGGTGGCGTTATATTCCTGTAGGGTTGCCTCTCTTGTTGGATTGGTGCAAGCTCTGTTTCCGCAGTACATGGCGTGTTAGCTTTCCCACTGTTGGCTTCCCATTGGTCCTGTTGGGTAGGTCATCACTCCTAGGTTGGTTTTGCCCCTTGGGGTTGGCTAATGCCCCTCTTGAGGTGGCGTTATATTCCTGTAGGGTTGCCTCTCTTGTTGGATTGGTGCAAGCTCTGTTTCCGCAGTACATGGCGTGTTAGCTTTCCCACTGTTGGCTTCCCATTGGTCCTGTTGGGTAGGTCATCACTCCTAGGTTGGTTTTGCCCCTTGGGGTTGGCTAATGCCCCTCTTGAGGTGGCGTTATATTCCTGTAGGGTTGCCTCTCTTGTTGGATTGGTGCAAGCTCTGTTTCCGCAGTACATGGCGTGTTAGCTTTCCCACTGTTGGCTTCCCATTGGTCCTGTTGGGTAGGTCATCACTCCTAGGTTGGTTTTGCCCCTTGGGGTTGGCTAATGCCCCTCTTGAGGTGGCGTTATATTCCTGAATGGTTGCCTCTCTTGTTGGATTGGTGCAAGCTCTGTTTCCGCAGTTCATGGCGTGTTAGCTTTCCCACTGTTGGCTTCCCATTGGTCCTGTTGGGTAGGTCATCACTCCTAGGTTGGTTTTGCCCCTTGGGGTTGGCTAATGCCCCTCTTGAGGTGGCGTTATATTCCTGTAGGGTTGCCTCTCTTGTTGGATTGGTGCAAGCTCTGTTTCCGCAGTACATGGCGTGTTAGCTTTCCCACTGTTGGCTTCCCATTGGTCCTGTTGGGTAGGTCATCACTCCTAGGTTTGTTTTGCCCCTTGGGGTTGGCTAATGCCCCTCTTGAGGTGGCGTTATATTCCTGTAGGGTTGCCTCTCTTGTTGGATTGGTGCAAGCTCTGTTTCCGCAGTACATGGCGTGTTAGTTTTCCCACTGTTGGCTTCCCATTGGTCCTGTTGGGTAGGTCATCACTCCTAGGTTTGTTTTGCCCCTTGGGGTTGGCTAATGCCCCTCTTGAGGTGGCGTTATATTCCTGTAGGGTTGCCTCTCTTGTTGGATTGGTGCAAGCTCTGTTTCCGCAGTACATGGCGTGTTAGCTTTCCCACTGTTGGCTTCCCATTGGTCCTGTTGGGTAGGTCATCACTCCTAGGTTGGTTTTGCCCCTTGGGGTTGGCTAATGCCCCTCTTGAGGTGGCGTTATATTCCTGTAGGGTTGCCTCTCTTGTTGGATTGGTGCAAGCTCTGTTTCCGCAGTACATGGCGTGTTAGCTTTCCCACTGTTGGCTTCCCATTGGTCCGGTTGGGTAGGTCATCACTCCTAGGTTGGTTTTGCCCCTTGGGGTTGGCTAATGCCCCTCTTGAGGTGGCGTTATATTCCTGAATGGTTGCCTCTCTTGTTGGATTGGTGCAAGCTCTGTTTCCGCAGTACATGGCGTGTTAGTTTTCCCACTGTTGGCTTCCCATTGGTCCTGTTGGGTAGGTCATCACTCCTAGGTTTGTTTTGCCCCTTGGGGTTGGCTAATGCCCCTCTTGAGGTGGCGTTATATTCCTGTAGGGTTGCCTCTCTTGTTGGATTGGTGCAAGCTCTGTTTCCGCAGTACATGGCGTGTTAGCTTTCCCACTGTTGGCTTCCCATTGGTCCTGTTGGGTAGGTCATCACTCCTAGGTTGGTTTTGCCCCTTGGGGTTGGCTAATGCCCCTCTTGAGGTGGCGTTATATTCCTGTAGGGTTGCCTCTCTTGTTGGATTGGTGCAAGCTCTGTTTCCGCAGTACATGGCGTGTTAGCTTTCCCACTGTTGGCTTCCCATTGGTCCTGTTGGGTAGGTCATCACTCCTAGGTTGGTTTTGCCCCTTGGGGTTGGCTAATGCCCCTCTTGAGGTGGCGTTATATTCCTGAATGGTTGCCTCTCTTGTTGGATTGGTGCAAGCTCTGTTTCCGCAGTACATGGCGTGTTAGTTTTCCCACTGTTGGCTTCCCATTGGTCCTGTTGGGTAGGTCATCACTCCTAGGTTTGTTTTGCCCCTTGGGGTTGGCTAATGCCCCTCTTGAGGTGGCGTTATATTCCTGTAGGGTTGCCTCTCTTGTTGGATTGGTGCAAGCTCTGTTTCCGCAGTTCATGGCGTGTTAGCTTTCCCACTGTTGGCTTCCCATTGGTCCTGTTGGGTAGGTCATCACTCCTAGGTTGGTTTTGCCCCTTCAGGTTGACTTATTCCCTGTCGGATAGGTCTGACTCTGTTGCACTGATGTCAACCATGTTGGGTTGGTGTTGTCCACACTGGACTGGAGTCATGCTGCGGATGCAAGCCTTGCTGGCTCTGGTTTTCTCTAATTGGCTAATGCTGCGCTGGTGCGGCCATGTTGGGTTGGTGTCCCCCTTAGGAGGCAGTGTTGGGTCTCTGGTATTGTTGAACGAACCAGGCCCAACCATGAAAGACTTTCAGAGATGTCTCTACTAGATCGGTCAGATGGGGCCAATAGCCCCAGCTGCTCGCCCCTAATCGTCATAAGAGCCACCATTCACTGGAGTCAATTGCTTCAGGCCTAGCCCCGGGGAGCTGCCCAGATGGCCCTGCATTCCTCGAGGAGGCCATCGCGGCCCGGGGTAATGCCGAAGACCCCCCAGCCCCAATCCATCATTGCTGTCTTCCTGGGACCAATCTGATTAGTGTGACATGACCCCCGACTTTGTAGCTCGTCTGCTGCCTTCGATCGTTTAACCTTCCTGGCTTTTTGACATTATACAGGCCCTGCAGAGACAGCTTCACCAAAGAAAACCCCCCACACCCCCCTCCCCCACCGCCCCAGCAGGGGCCAGAGCAGCACATCTGGTTAGAGATTCCAGGCAGAACCAAGCAATATGGGGACAAAGCTTTCTCCAGAAATGAACCCAAAATAGGTCCCTATGGGCCAGGTGTCCTTCTCACCCGAACAACGCTTTCTCCAGAAATGAACCCAAAATAGGCCCCTATGGGCCAGGTGTTCTTCTCACCTGAACAACGCTTTCTCCAGAAATGAACCCAAAATAGGTCCCTATGGGCCAGGTGTTCTCACCTGAACAAAGCTTTCTCCAGAAATGAACCCAAAATAGGTCCCTATGGGACAGGTGTTCTCACCTGAACAAAGCTTTCTCCAGAAATGAACCCAAAATAGGTCCTTATGGGCCAGGTGTTCTTCTCACCTGAACAAAGCTTTCTCCGGAAATGAACCTACAATAGTTCCCTATGGGCCAGGTGTTCTCACCCGAACAAATCTTTCTCCAGAAATGAACCCAAAATAGGTTCCTATGGGCCAGGTGTTCCACTCACCTGTACAAAGCTTTCTCCAGAAATGAACCCAAAATAGGTCCCTATGGGACAGGTGTTCTTCTCACCTGAACAAAGCTTTCTCCGGAAATGAACCTACAATAGGTCCCTATGGGCCAGGTGTTCTCACCTGAACAAAGCTTTCTCCAGAAATGAACCCAAAATAGGTTCCTATGGGCCAGGTGTTCCACTCACCTGTACAAAGCTTTCTCCAGAAATGAACCCAAAATAGGTCCCTATGGGACAGGTGTTCCTCTCACCTGAACAAAGCGTTCTCCAGATGTGAACCCAAAATAGCTCAATATGGGACAGGTGTTCCCCTCTCGTGAATAAGGCGTTCTCCAGATATGAACCTAAAATAGGTCCCTATGGGCCAGGTGTTCCACTCACCTGTACAAAGCTTTGATATGATATGATATGGCATTTATAACGCGCCTATACACAAGTGTTTCAAGGCGCGATATAGACCCAAAATGGGACAGGTGCTCCTCTCACGTGAACAAACCTTTCTCCAGATGTGAAACCAAAATGACAGGTGTTGCTCTCACCAGGAGAAAGCTTGTAGCAGCCATGACCCACAATAGACCCGAATGCGACACGGGGAAGGGTTTGCTGCCCCCGAGCAACCCTTTTTCCAGGGCTGAACACAGTAGCCGCTGAGACTTGCGATAGAGGAACACATAACAAGAGCTTGGATCGACACAGGACACTCCCTGCCCAGGGTTCTCGGTCTGAGGCAGCAGACTCTGCAATTAGGCCTTCCTGATGTCTGTCAGGCAATAGAGAGGGGGAGTATCGAGCGGGAGCCGCCACTGTCCGCCCCAGACAGCGGGTCCATTAGTCAAACGGCTGAAAGATGGGGGCGGGAGTCTTTTCATATTGAGTGGGGACCGTCCAGCCGCCGCGGCAGAAGTGATGCCTGTACGGGCATGAAGACTTTCTGGCCTCCTTTCCCACTGATTGTTACTGGAGCGGAACCACAAGTTTCCAGAAATAAAGCACAGCGGAATTTAAACAAAATCCAGTCAAAAATGAAACCAGCTCCGAGCAGTCGGATATTTTTCTCTGACTGAAGTTTGCCATTTCTAAAATCCCACCATGTGACAGTCGTTTGGGGTAGTCTGCAGGGGGGCGGGGGGGGGAGGCTGGAAGGAGTCGGGGGAAGCGGTGGGGGGGCTGAAGGGGTGGAGTCCAGTGCGTTGGAAGATCTCTGTACCGACCCTTGGCACAGGAGAGGGTGCTTCAGCTCCAGAGGTACCAGAGGTACATGCATTGGCCGATCTGCACGTGGCTGACAGGAGCGGGGTGCCCGGTGGAGGTGCCTCGGCAGAGCTAGGCCTGGAAGTGGTCGCGGTTAGTGCCGCGGTGGGAGGCTCTGCCAGGCCGTTTGGTTCTGCTACTAGAAGGCCAGCGTGCGCTGCATTTCGGGGTAAACGACACTGGCAGCCTTGTGGGGGGGGTGGTACTGGAATGGCTGGGGGTGTTGCAGGGTAGGAGGCTCTGTGTCTGGGTGCCAGTCGACGCGCTGCAGGCTAGGATGACGACGTACGTGGGCACCAGTAGAGGTTCTGCAGGCCTGGGTGGCAGCACAGTGCCTGCCTAGCGACGGGGCTGTAGGTCGGGGTGACACAGGGTGAGGGCGCCAGTCACGCGCCACAGCAGTGGCCCTGCAGATTAGGTGGAAGCAGTGTGTGCGTTGCATTCCTGCACCAGGAGAGGTGCTGCACGTCACGGTCTACACGCAAGGACAGGCCACCGTGGGTGGTCTCGGTATTGGAATAGAAGAGGATTCTGGACGGGTCAGGCTCGAGCTGCAGTCACATAGACATGTGCGGTCTCGCGCCTGGAATAGTAGAGGGTGCAGCAGGTCAAGGCTGAGGTGCATTGGCAGAGCTGCGTGGGGTCTCCCGCCTGGAATAACGGTAGGTGCAGCAGGTCATGGTTGAGGTGCATTGGCAGAGCTGCGTGGGGTCTCCAGACTGGAATAGCGGAGGGTGGAGCAGGTCGAGGTGCATTGGCAGAGCTGCGTGGGGTCCCTTGCCTGGAATAGCGGAGGGAGCAGCAGGTCAAGGTTGAGGTGCATTGGCAGAGCTGCGTGGGGTCTCCAGACTGGAATAGCGGAGGGTGGAGCAGGTCGAGGTGCATTGGCAGAGCTGCGTGGGGTCTCCAGACTGGAATAGCGGAGGGTGGAGCAGGTTGAGGTGCATTGGCAGAGCTGCGTGGGGTCCCTTGCCTGGAATAGCAGAGGGTGTAGCAGGTCAAGGTGCAGGTTCACTTGCAGAGCTGCGGGTGGTCCACAGACTGCAATAGCAGAGGGGTTGCCTAGAGCTGTCCAGGAGGCCTTCGCTGCACCTGCTCGCTCTGGGCGCCTGTTCAGAGGCGCCAGACTGTGCTACGCCTGTGTGCATTCCTCCTCTGACCTCAGAAGCCACCCCTGGGTGGTCGCAGCTTGTCTCTTTATGTGTTTCATGTACATAACTCACACAGCATAAAGCATCCCAAAACACGTGTCATTAGTAGCCGACATCAACAGCCCTGCAGTCACAGACGAGCTGATATGATCTGATATGGCATTTATAAGGCGCCTATACACAAGTGCTTCAAGGCGCGACGAGGCAAGGGAGGGGAACAGAGGCAGGAAAGAGACAACGATCCTATTGGCCAGGTGACATTGAGATCGAGCAAGTGCAGGGGAGGGGTGAAGGGGAAAAGTGTGGGGGAAAGGGGAGGGGGCAGTGCCGTACATAGGATAATAGTAAAATAAATATAGACAATAAATAAGGACAATAAAAGTGCGGCCTGCTGTTGGCAAGTGCAAGGGTAAGTGCAGACATCAGGTGTCAAGTGCTAGTAGGGGCTGTAGGGATACAGAAACAGTCCTCGAGTGTAAGAGCTGCCAGGGGGGCAGTGTAGGTGAGCAACTGGCGGGACGGGGACCTGGGCCTGGGCAGCTGCCATCCATGACACGTTCCCAAACTCAGTTTCTGGAGGAATGAACTTCACATGCGAATGAATAGATGAATGAATGATAGACGTACATAGCGCAGGTCTAAGAAAGGAATCCGCCAGGGCGATTGTTCCTCATTTCTCCGCCCCCAGGTCTAGGCTCTCCATGGGGGCCTGCACACAGCACGCAAGGGAAGAGGAGCAGCCTTACCACACACCCACACTGGTGGAACCCATGCCGGGGCGTTGAGAGATTCCCTGAGAACAGTCTGCACCATCTCCAGGCATTGCCGCCTCTTTGCCAGGCTTGCCCCATCTCATCTCTGTGCTCTGCATCCCATCCAGGCCATTACAGAATGACCCAGGTGAGACAAAGGCCCCTTTCCCTTCTCACCGTCATGGCGGTCCGTCTGTAGGACACTCATCTTTCTGGGGGATAAGGGAGCGGACACATTGGGGGTCATTACGAGTGCGGCGGTAAGGGGTTAATGGCGCTGGTAAGGATGCCGGTGCTGTTAACCCCTTACCGCCACATTACGATGACCCTTAGCGCGTCACACTAAGGCCGGCTGGTAAAACCAGCCGTCCTTAGCGGGAGCCACTAAGGGACCAGGGAGCTAATAACGGGCCCGTTTTTAGCTCCCTCGCCATTCCCATTGAGCCCTATAGGGGCGCGAATGGGAATAGGGATGGGGATTTTGAATGGGGACTAACTGGGTCCTCCAAGGTTGGAATGACCCGGTAAGTCCCCATTCAAGGAACCCGGACCCGGACACGAGTTCGGAGGCAGCCATGGCGCTAATAGCACCATGGCTACCTCCAAACTCGTAATGACCCCCAATGTCCACTACCTCGGGAACATATCCAAACGGAGAACTCACAGATGATATCGGATGCGCAATTCTGCACCACCCTTTGGGGTTCGGAATCACAGACGTGGACTATAGTTCCCTCTTTAGCACACGGGAACCCCTCTGTTCTGCACAAATAACAGAAGTGTGCTTGGCGGTTGGGTGGACGAACAGGACTGTCATGACCTTCTCCCAATCCGTAGAATCTTTGGGGGAACATATATGTTCTATGTGATAAATAGATCGGCCTCCTCTGGGAACTCCAATCCTGAGAGCGACTGTACAGTCTCCCTTGGAAGAGCTCGAGCTGAGAGTCTGGTAGGTGCAGGAGAAGGAGCCCCTTGCTACCAACTCAGTAGATATGGCTCATGGGTTTCAGGCTTTCTACTATTAGGGTGAGTTCTGGCAAATGGAATGAGTATAAAGTCTAGTATTCAGGGGTCAAGTCCTAAAAATTAAAGTGGGGGGACTCATCAACAAAACGCAATGGGATGTGACGTCGCCAGAAATTAACATATGAAGGTGAAATATGCACATTTAATAAAATTGTCTTTTCATAACCACCCAATGGGACTTGCCTTTCAGAAGATCAACACACACACAAAACCAAGAGAGGATATCTTCATCTAATAGTGTTTTGGAAATATTAAAAGGTGTGCACGTTTTAAACTCCAAAACCAATACAAATGTTTTCCCAGGAGTTTGCAGTACTGAAATTGGACATTTTACCTTTAGTTGTTTGTTATTTTTCATCAGGTTATATAGTGCAATGGTGAAGTGTCCAGCCTGCAAACCTGAGGACATAAATTCAAAGAGGACATTCAATGTTTCTCATTTTAGCTGGGGGGGCTGAGTACACCCTCTGAAAAAAGTGGTCCACCCGCGTGTACCCTCGACTTGAGCCC
Organism: Ambystoma mexicanum; assembly: GCF_040938575.1. Taxonomy (NCBI): domain Eukaryota; kingdom Metazoa; phylum Chordata; class Amphibia; order Caudata; family Ambystomatidae; genus Ambystoma; species Ambystoma mexicanum. The sequence continues at coordinate 187,045,379 of NC_090921.1, forward strand.
TGCTAGTATTTATGAGGTGCTCAAACGGTTTCAGACTTCAATCACTGTAACAGACATATTTCTGAAATATAAAACTGTGTTTTCATTCTTATGTTTTCAAAATGTGCGTTGATTTTATGCAAAGCAGCCAGGATTTCACTTTGGTGCCATTTGTTATCACACTTTTTCGTAGTTGATTCATTTACAACAGAAGGGCGATTTACTCACTGACTGAATTGTTGATATACTGAGTGAGAGAATTCTTTATTTGCATGCATTAATTTATTTACAAACTGAGTCAGAGAGATGTATTTACAATATTCAGACTGAATGCAAAGAAATCCATGGGTACCATGCTAAGTGACCCAGAATACAGATGTGCAGAGATTCATCATGTATGATATGATATGATATTTATAACGCATTTAATACCCAGAGGTTTCTAAGCACAGACCCGGGGATCAAACTTGGGTTGCTCCGTGTCGTCTTGCTTCCAGGGCGAGCATGTTGCCCCTGAGCTATCCTCCCGAGATGTACTGTGTGGCTCAGGCTGTGCCCTCTTTAGGCAACGCCTAGCACTCTTTAGACCACACCCAACACTTGGCCAAACCCCCATCTTAGAGCATGGAGAGTTGTATTTCCTGACCCCATGAAATCTAGTCTGGATAGTCCTGGAATTCTGCTTGTCCTTTTGGGATTTGAGAAAAGGGCTATAGTTATCAGCTCTTGTGGAAACACAAGGCGTTAGCCTGGTTGGGGAATTAGGATAGATAGGATTGGTCCTTTGAAATCTCCCATGTAAAACTGACATTATCACAAAGGATTTGACTGGGAGCATTGGATAGGGTTGTGGGTTTGCAAGGTGGATAATCTAGTTTTGGGGTGCAGCTCAATGTAACCCTGAACCCCCTAATCTCTGGCATTTGTAGGTTTGCAGCAAGCTAGTCACACAGTGCTCAGGTGCTACGGAGGCCGATGCAAAAGCTAAGCAGGGCTCCAGATAAGCAACTACCCGCCTATGTGCTCCCTAAAATAAAGCCAATAGTCCCAGCACACAAACAACGGGAAGTGACGCATCCACATGTATGACCCGTTATGCCACCCGTGCGCTCACACCAATGGCATGACATGAATCTTCGGGTTGGGGCTATTTGACCTAAAACATTTGACCTAATCACATTTGATCAAATTTATTTAACCTTTTTTCCTTCGCACAGAGGACCCCAGCTATAGCGCTGCCTGGTGTGACGACCACCTAGGCTATGTTAAGGAGATTTATACCATGCAGCACTGATGGTCTCCAGGCGCTTTGACAGATCTGAGAGAGAATAGGGGTGGGGGCTGTGGGGGTAGGTTACTGGTACGAGAGGGGAAATGCAAAAAAACGCCTTGCTGCTGTGTAGACATGCGCAGTGCTGGCAGTCTGTTTTTAGGGGGCTTGAGTCGAGGGCATAGGGGCATTTTTCTCTAGATGAAGCCTTGCGTGCTTGTGGTGGTAGCGCGCCCGGGTCAGGGTGATGGCATGCAGGTTTGGTGTAGAGATGCTCTGTTGTTTGCAGGAGGGACCTAAGATTGCTGTGCGCTTGTGGCATAGTTGGTCTGCGTGTGGGATGTCTGCACGTGAATAAAAGCATGTCAGTGGTGCAGCAAACACAGGGGGCCAATAATGAACCCAGGGAAAAATTGTGCGCCCTGAAGCCTTCGGGCGTGTGGCGCAAAGATATAAGAATTTTTAATAAATAAATAAAACAATTAAACTAGGGCAAACAATTCATGAAGTTCACAGTTAATCTAGGATTCTAATGTTAGTCTGCAAATGGGCAAAAAAACTTTTTTTTAAAGTACATTTTATTTACCGAAATTACTAGATATTTAGAATAATTGGATTATTAGGAACATGCTCGTGTTTTTCTCTCTCCACCAAGTCATTCATTGTCAGACTACATCCGTGGGCCTTGTTCCTCTGGCCTTCCCAAGGTCTGTAGGGAAAAGTGCAGCTCGCCTTGTCCCCCCCCCCCCCACTCCCCCTTGCTCGCCGATGTGGTGAGTGGAGCACCTGGAGCAGAAGGAGGAGGACTCATCTTCCTCCGGGCGAGATGTTTCAAGCAGACGTGTTTCCGCGGGACAGATATTATGAGAGCTCCTCTCTGGGCTCCAGGAATTGTAGGATGCATCCCATTGCCAAAGGGTGCTGGGACACTGGGACACGCCTTTTATACAGTCCTTAGCTACTGCCATTTGGGTTGCAGCAGAAGGCGTTGTGTTCACCAGATATTAAAGAAATGAAGCCTGACCGTTAGGCCTGCAAATGCATCCGAAGGCCTCAAATACCCAATCTGAGTGAGGTCAGCAGCTTCTCTGTTATATTCTGGCAACATCATGACTTTAAAATCAACCCCAATGTTTTTAATATGCTGGCTATAGCTAGCACGTTTATTGTATAGAACAACAGTGAACCCTTGCAGGTCCTCCACTGGATCATGAAAATTAACTAAAGTGATGTCCAGCTAGAACAGGGAGTATCTCCCCTCGGGGTCTCTTGGGCCTGCTGGCTTTAAAACGGGCGTGATTTACTATTCGGATGGAAACATCATGTTTTTTTTTAATATAGGGGGCTTGAAAGTCTGGTCCAGTCCACCCCTGCACAATGTACTTGGATTCACCCTGGGCCAAGAGTGTCTCTTGTAGACATGATCGCGGCCCGGATGTCATGGCAATGATTAACAAGGCGGCCTTCTGTTAATGGGGCCGCCAACACCTTTGACTTTGTAAGTGATAAACTTTGACACAGACGTTGAGTAAACATGTAATATCTAGGAGTACATCAGAAAACAGCATCCCACCAATCTCTTTCAGTTTTGGGAAAAGGAAAAATGTAACAAATTGTCTCAAATCCGTTGAACGCACAACCCCGTTGGTTGGAAACATGTCTTCCTCCAGAACCCAGAATAACACAAAATGACAAGAACAAAAAGCAAATCCAAACAATACTGTGGTCCCTGGAAACTTGGATCCGGCATGGTATGAAGATATGTGCACCTTGGTGGTCCGAACGCCCGATAAAGTGCATGCACGATTTTCGCACAAGTACCTGTAGCCTACGGGAGTTAAGGCAGCTTCCAATGTAAAGTCCGCCCATGCCCCTTAATGAAGAAAGGTCCCAAATGTGGGCAGGCCACAACATTACAGGTATCCAGAGAGAACAAACTACTCACCACTTGAACATAACAGAAAGCGGCCTGCGGATATAGCGAGAATGTCGATACCAATGTATTTTGGGACCACTACATTTGGAGTGACGGAGGAAGCCAGCACCTGCTTCTCGCTCAACACACTGCATGATCTGTGTTTTCTTCCATTGCAGTCTTCTTGTCTCTTGCCCTTAGAACTCCTCGAAAGAAACTGGAACTCCGCGAATTCAGTTCTTGAAGCAGTTGGTGGCCAGAGGGCCACACTCATTCGTATCGACGTCTGAAAGGTATCCCGTGAGACCAGATAATGCAGTTAAGGAATGTAGAGACCTAACTGAGATTCACACATGTATGCCACGATCCATCATGTTGAAGATGAAAATCAGCCAGGAATTTCAAACAGAGTCTTTTTGGTGAGCATGGGAATGTGCCAAGTACACCATTGGATTCCTTTTCCCACCTGGTGAGAAGTAGTAGAAAAGCTATATTATTGCCCCATTTTTGAGATGTCCCTGTTCACCCTACATGTTATCAGTCATCCCTTCTTTGTGTTGGAACTTGAAACATTGTATAGTGATGATCTTGAGTCTCTATCCTCCCAGGTTTCGGCACTTGAGCCCAGTAGCAATGCTCAGAGAGTTGGGTAGACGGAGATCGTCTTTGAAGACGGTATTGAGGAAGGTCGACTGGTTGAGTCCTCCCGTCGGCTCAAGGAGCTGGCATTATGTTGTTGGTTGGGACCAGTGTTCTAGGGTGTCCATGGTGGTGCTCATGAATTGGATTTCTTTTATCGCCTCATGCAGTTGTCTGCGTCCTTTATACGGCTCTCATTATCTTCAATGCATTCAGTTTCGCTATGTGTAAAATATCTTTGATTTCTTCTTGTACTTAATGGTGTCTTTGACACTGTGGTTCATTGTTTAGATTTGTTGCAGCTGGTCTCGTAGGACAGGATCAGCTAAAGTCATTATCCATTTCAATACTCAGCAATGCTCATCAAGGCTGAAGACAGCACTGTAGGGCCTAAATAAACACCCTACTGCTTATGTGAAGGGTACCTTCTACAAAATGGCGAGTGATCATTCATGCCAGTTAAGACCCTTAAGTTCATGGCCTTTCTTTTGTGTTCATTGCTGTTGTCAATGTGGCCTTAATTCCAAAAGCTTATGTGGCAACAAGCCATAAAAGCACAGACTTTGTATTCTAAGATGCACCTGTGTTTCACGGCGGCTTCAGAATCAGTCCCTTTGGTGGAAGGGTCTCCTGCTCAAAACATAAACGTGGTTAGGAGATGTAGCCTAATGTTGGGGAATACATCGAATGCCCCCAATGTGCACGAAAATACAAGCTTCAAAAGTCTCTGTGAAGAAACACGCAGCATAAAGAAAGCAGCTCCATGCATATAGAATTCCCCGTGTTGGACCAACAATGCAATAGTAGCCATGCTTTGGTAAGCAGTATCCCAGAGGGGCAGGTAAGCCATAAAGCACACAGCTTATACCCGAGTATAACCACATATCCTTCACAAGTATAGTAGCACTTAACATTAGTCAGGGATCCATTAGGGTCACTCATAATGATAGCAAATGACAATAAACCTTTACACGAATTAAATAAGCAGCACTTAAGTAGGCCACAAGACAAACTCAGCCATCTCTGAAGCTTAAAATTCCTCAAAATTTAACAGAAAATTTCAACGATGCCCTTGAAATGAAGCACACACATACAACGCTGTAACTTCCAACAGCACGACTGAATGCCGCATAGTGATTGGTAAAGGCAAGGAGGGCAAACACATTCTCAAGCCTGAATTGCGGTAGTGAGATCATCAAAACCAACAAAGAAGTATCAGACCCCAGATTTAAGGGACAAATACTGTACACGGATTGGTTGAGACACATCAACTTAGCCGAGTTCCCAATCCTGTGTTCAAATGACATATAACAACTTATGTTCCTAGCCAGTACATGGAAATGTATCACAGTGAAGGTCGCAGGTTGATAGGACTTAAAACAATGAGCAATGAAGAGTATGCCTGTTACGAAAGAATGATCAAGGAGCAATCGTGTCCTCTGTAGGAAAAACGCAGGCCATTGTGGGGAGAAGCAGCCCCGGAAGACTTCCGAAAACGATAGCAAGCCAGTATACCTGATCCGAGAACTACATCGGGAAAGTGAGTGTAAATGCGGAAATGGAGTGAGTGATGGTGTGAGCCATGTGGTCTCTTTTGCCTTGTTTTTTTTTCCCTTTTTCCCCTCTAGTAGAAACTGAAGAGGGCTCCTGTAGAGAAGGAGCAGTAATATCACAGTAGCTATAAGACTTGGAAAGTGAAGTGTACACATCCTTCAGTAAAGGAGGGAGGGCAGCGCTGATTTAAAAATAGAGTGGGAAGTCCTGCACTAGCGGGGACTGTAAACCTCCGTCCGTGGTAAGCGACGAGAGGCAGAGAACATAAAAAATGGTGTAAATAAGTGTCATTTTCTATTGCAGTTTATAAAGCATATATATAGGTGGTATCGGGTGATCAGAGGCAAATGTTTGATGTAAGATTTGAGTGAGGAGAAAGATAGGGGTGGAAACTGCATTTGGAGGGGCGTGGTTTTGACGATATTGGTTTTACATGAAGACGCACTGTGATTTTGAGTTCAGGTTTTGTGCCTTGTGTTTAGAGTTAGCTTATGGGGGCACCGTAGAGGGGCAACCCTTAGAAGTGTTATTAAGGTTATTGTGTTGGTCTTTGTGAGTAATAGATACTGGCCAGTTGTGTTTGTGATCTTACTGTTTATGCAAAAAATGAACACTCCATTAGAAAATATGTGCTAGGTGCTTCCAACCTATAGGGAGAAGATAATTAAGTAAAACAACGAGTGGGTGCTGGGAACTGTACTCCGGGACCCCCAACCGGCCCATAGAGTCAGGGTTTGCCCAGAAGCACTTTAAGACAAGATAGCAGCAAGCGTGAGATGGATGGGGGTGCGGATTAATTCTCCAACACCAAACCAATAAAGACAACTCGACTGTTTGGCAAAGGGAGTCCGTTTAATGACAAGTACAAAAAACGGGGCGCCTCATGAATATCAGCGGATGCGTGATCTTCTCTCTCGCTTCGCAACTCCAACGAACTTCAAAAAACATAACATTTATAGTGAAAACTCGTCATCATTGACGTTTAACGCTTAAAAGTTGGCATGCAATTCTATTGGTTCTAGAAAGGTAACTTTAATATAGGTACCATATCTGTATATCGTAACAGAGTAAGTGGATTGGATAAACACTGTCACGTGGGACATCTAAGCCCTTCAAAATGGCTACTGTAGATGTCAATAAAAGTACGACCTCCCATTGGTTCTACTAACTATAGGACCCTAGATTACTTGGTCCACTGTGATTGGGGTGGCACCAACCCCACTCATACTCTTCCACTTTGCTTAGCAGCACGCAGAATGGTCCGCCAGGTGCAGGGTGCCCCTTAGCTTCCCTGGCCTTCCTCCAATTATTGTTACAATCAATCATCACTTTAGTGGCCATGTGTCAATTATTTCACTGTGGTTGGCCTCGAGACTGCATCTCCTGTCTGGAAAAGTTCTGATATCTTCGCCTGGCCTGCTGCGATGCGCAGGTGTGAAAGTCTCACTTCTTCTTGCTCGGCTGGTCACGTGATTCAGACACCGTGAATTCGTCTCTTCTTCATGTAATTTGTGTATTTGCTTTTCGTTTCTCCCGCCACCTGCCTCCAGTTCCTTATCCTGACCTTTCTGAAGCAGGATATTCTGTTCTTAGCTTCAATTAATTGTATCTACTGTTTGTCTATTCTACTGATACAATCTTGGCTTTCTTGGCACAATTTGCCTCTGCTGAGTTTCGTTTCTGCCGCTTATTCTCGATTTCGCTAAATATGAAGCTCTCCCCGTATGGCCTTTAGTAACCATTGGTTAATTCTGCTTCTTGTGCAAAGTGGAAGTATACTTATATAACGTGCTTCGTTTGTGGTAGATATGTATAGGTGGCGCTTGCCCCACTATCTTTCTATTGAGCATAGCAAGCCCCACAATTTTCTTAGCTTTCTTGCGGTTCCAAGTATATGTACAAATGTAAACTGGTCGAATATCTTCGTCTTGCTTACAGCTTAGGCTTCTGATATTTGACATCGTCCTTTCACTTTAGGTTCACGATGCCTCTTGTCCATGGAGTTTTCGTCTCTTTACGTCATTCTCTGGTCGTCATCTCTTCTATATGTGAGTCAGTCCGGGTTCTCGTGACGTCACCATTTGTCTTCCATTAAGACCTTCTTGGTTTCTTCAGGGACTGCACTTAGACGATCTTCATTTCGGTTAATTTGTTGATATGGTTTTCTCAATGGGTACCTTACTGTCCATGGTTTCCTTGGTATCGGTACTTCAATAGGCATTGTACTTCTGATGGGTACTGGACAGAGCCCCACTGCGGCTCTCTGCTGGCTTAGTTGCTCATCATACGTCACATATTTCGGTGTGAACGTTCCTGGTACTTCAAATTGGACGGTTGGAGTGTGGGCTGTACTTGGGACATCCTCTACAGAACCGAAGGACATTTTTTTACAGTTTGGCCTGCTGAGGGCACACATGATAAAAATATAATTCAGCATATGTACAGTCATTAATTGTCCACCTGAAGTGTAAAAACCTGAAAAATAGGCAGGGTGTTTTAGAGTTATGGAAGTTGTATGAGGAATTTCGGGGCGGGAGCAAAAACAAGGGGGATACAGAAGGTATAACAGCCCCGTCCCTAGCAGACAGCACAAGTACGACACAGGCTTTGATGCCTGCACAGTCATCACACCAGGTAACTTTAGAAAAAAGCACTGTGTCAGCACAGACTCGAGCACCTGCACAGCCGACAGCCCTGCCCACAACCAGACGTTATCTTTTATAATCTGCATCAGGCTATACCAACATCCGGTACAATCCCCTCGCTTATACAGAGACAAATACATTTCAGGGAATACGTGTACATAGTGATCAGCGAGATCCAGCAGTAGTAAAAATAGAGAATTAGGCATGTAAGGTTTTAGAAGCAGCGATCCACAAGACAGAAGCAGAACTGTGAAGGGCAACGAGCAAGAGGGAGGGTCCTTGCCCTGTGGTAGATGCCGAGACATGTGCAGCAGGAAAAATACTATTAAAATTGAATAAGGTAGTGATAAAAGATGTGAAGGTAGAAACTGAAGAGCCAGAGCAACAGGATGTAGAGTACGAATCTGAGGTGATTGAAAGTGAAGACGAGCAGGAAGAGAGTGAAGAGAATTGGGAAACTGAAGAAGATCAGGAAGAACAGACTCTATGGGAGAGAAGATTCAGACCTCGCCCTAGAACAATTGCAGTAGTTAGAGGGAGGAAAAAGGCTAGAACACATTGTAGCCCAAAAAGGGGAAGTCATTTTCCATTAATACAAAAAGGAGTAGGAAGATCACAACACATACCATGGCCCCACATGTATAAGAAAAATTTGATAAAGACCCTCCAACCTCTCACAGGGGAGGGGGTTGGAAAATGGATCGATGCATTAGGAAAACACACAGCAGAGGTCACTCTAGCTGGAGAGGATATGAAAAGTCTATTAGCCAATATAATAGGGGATCAGACAAACACTGCTTAGGAGAGAGCAGGGTATCCTGGGGTCTGTCTAGAGGGTGATACACAAGATGGGGCTCCATTCAGCAATTGCCAAGCCCATCTGTGGGATGCATTGGGAAGGACATTCCTGGACAAACCCGATGTAGGTTCCATTATGGCACGACAATGAAGTATTATGAGGACCCAGCTTTATATATTCAGTCCATCCAAGAGATGTGGCGAGAGGATACAGGGGAAACATGGGAACAGAATATACAATTGTTCTACCATATAATACGAAAGGGTCTTCCCACAGAGGTGCAAACAGAATTAGACAGAATAGTAGGCACTGAAGTGAACGGATGGGGGTGATATAGGAGCACATAGTACATTTCTGTAAATGGAAGCACAAGAATGAAAGGGTAGCATGAGAAAAGGCACAGTGTGCAGAAGCAATGTTAGCATAGAAGAAATTGGCTAATATTAACATGGAGGGTGCAGTAACACACCCCACAGATGCCCAACAGCAGGCAGGGCCATCACAAGAATGGACAAATAACCCAACTAACAATCGAGGAGACAGGAGAGGGGTGCAACGGGCAAGCGGTAATTCACAAAAAGGGGGAGGATTTGGGGGGATTATGACTACGATTTGGAGGAACATGCTGGCCATGTGGAAAGATGGGGTACATGGCTAAGGATTGTCGAATCAGGCCTCCCATGCAATACCAGCCAGGAGCACCCCCAGCTCCATATTATGCAGAGGGCCATCAAAGGGATTTTATGTCCCAAACTTAGCTGCAGCCCCAGGACCCATGTATGCCCCAGTATCTGCACAACACCAGAACGTAGGCCCAGTGAAAGTGATCACACCCACACATGGTCAGTCCATACAATACCCAAATGTCAAATGACATGCAGAAAGACACCCAACAGGCTGCAGCACAAGCAACTTCCCTACCATGGGAGCAAAATGCCCTCTCACGAGGAACAGTGACACACTATACTGGAGCTAGTGTCTTAGGAAGCAACGCTTTCCTACTTCCAGGGTCGAACACATATGTACAATAGGACAGCCCACAGCGAGCCCTGAAGTGACCATTTCTCTCAATCACCCCAGACACAGACAAGGACCCCAAAGTGGGAGTGAGGGTAGGGGACAGAATGTTCACCTTTATGGTAGACACAAGAGCCACCCAATTCTGTATAAAGGAGGGACTGTTTCCATTGGCAAATGACAGAATGGACACACAGGGATTCTCTGGACTATTGTAAGGGCTCATTTTACAGAAGAATTCAAGACATAGTAGCACCATTACTCTACGGCACAGAGACACCAGTGAACCTATTAGGTAGGGATCTCCTTCAGAAGTTAAACATGACCATTTACTGACACACCAAGCATGCGTTAAAACAGAGTAGCTGCAGTAATACAAGCATTTTGCAGCCACAACACAATCTGAGAATCACCAGTATATGAGACTCTAGTCACATATGCAGTGACTATTGTGATTGGCTGGTTACCGGGCATGCAGAATGTGATATTTCACCTACCAGCAGAATTTCTATTCAGACACGCAGTAGCACATGAGGCAGCTCCAGGAACAGTGTTGACATTACACATTGAGGCAGTGACCATGCAAAAAGACACAGTCATCATAACAGGAACAGATGAGGAAAGGATGGATTGGAGGACAGTACTGTGCATAGACTGTACACTACCATTAAGAGATGTCACAGATTAACAGTTATTTGCAAACATGGAAACAGATGGAGAAATAGTATTCAAAATCAGCATACCTTGTCACATGGTAGTCCAACACAGAAGTATCCCAGACAATTCTGACAGCATCAGCAGAGCCCTCTCTGCTACAGGAGGACCTTGCACAAGTGCCTCGTTGACTATGGACAAGCAATCCACATAACGTAGGGCGACTGACCAGCATCGGGCAGTAAAAATCAAACTCAAATCAGGAGTCATACTCCCCGTAGGTAAAACACTACCCATTATCCAAAGAGGCATATGAGGGAGTTTATGATACAATCGAGGCACTACTTGACCAAGGCATTTTAGTGCCCTCAGACTTACCATATACCCCCTGAAAAAAGCAAAAGGGGCATCATGGAGATTCATTCAAGATCTCCACCCTCTGAATGACATAGTGGAAGCAGAAAACCCACTAGTGCCAAACCCTGCATCAATATTGTGTACCATACCCTCTCACGCGGTCTAATTCACTGTAGTTGGTATTAAGGATGTATTCTTCACAATACCACAACATACAGATTCTCAATATTTGACTGTGTTTTAATATTGCGGAAACAGGTTCCAGCACACTCATTTACCTCAGGGGTACCATGAATTTGCTAGTGTTTTCAACAGGGTCCCTCAGATGGATTTAGGAAACATCCACATGGTCAGCACAGTGCTACAGTACGTAGATGATCTGTTAGTGTGCAGCACCACAGAAGAACTGTGCAAAAAAGACACACTACATCTTCTGACAATCCTTGCAGACAAAGGGTACAAGGTGGACAAAGAAAAATTTCAGTACTGTCAAAAGGAAGTGGTATACTTAGGACAGATCATATCCTCAGCAGGAAGGAGGATAAGTCCAGACAGAGCCTCAGCAGTGAGAAATACACCACAGCCTAAAACAGTCAGAGGGATACAGCAATTCCTAGGCCTATGTAATCATTGCAGAACATGAGTATTTGATTATTCGACACATGTCAAACACCAATGACAGACACTGAAGGAAGCACAAAAGATTAAAGGCACACTTGAATAGACAGAAGAGATGGCAGAATGCTTTGAAGACCTCAAAATCGTCAATAGCAATGCACCAGTACTAGGGACACCAGACTACAACAGTTTTACTTATTCACACACTCAAATGGACATGTCATGTCAGCAGCACTCACTCAGCAATCATCGCAATGGCATACTAGTGTGGTCTTTTAGACCCAGTAATGCAGGGTCACTTCCCATGCGAACAAGCATTAGCTGCTGAGCATTTGCTTTACAAATATCTGACACCATTGTTATGGGATGTCCACTCACTATATACACTGAGCACGCAGTCTTCTCCTTTTTATAAAAAGCAAATAAATGCTCGCCACTCAGACAGCTAGTGGGTATGAGATAATTTTGACTAACCCAGCCATCACCATAGTGAGGTGCCACACAGTTAATCCAGCAATATTCACAGCCAAACCAGTTGACCCCCAAGATCAAGTACGTGATTGTAGAGTATATGAAGGAGAACCAGACAAACCCAGCAGGGTGAGTGAAGACACCCTAGACACAGGAGAAGTGTTCTATGTAGATGGGTCACCAAGTATAGCTCATGAGAGTGGCCAAAGGCACACTGGAGCAGCAGTAATAAGATATGTGAAGGACCAAGAAGAAGAATTTGAAATAGTGATGCAACAGAGGTTACCCTCACACTATTCAGCACTAGCAGCAGAACTCATAGCACTCATAGAAGCACTAGAGGCCTCAGCATATGACAACATCACCATTTATACAGACTCAGCTTACATGACATCAACAGTACATACAGGCTTATCAAGATGTAAGAGAAGAGGCTACAGAAGGGCAGATGAGTCACCAGACCAACGTGCAATATTGTTAGCTAGATTAATAGAAGCATTGAAAAACCCCATTCATGTAGCCACTGTGAAGTGCATAGTGCACTCCAAGTTGAAAGACCTGATTTTGCATGGAACCGCACGATGATTGTTGAGCACGGTTGCGAGACGGAGACACCCACGCCAAATACGGAGTGGACCCGCAAAGAAATCAGTGGAAAAACACAGAGAACAGCTCGCACAAGGAGTGACTGTCGGATAGGCAGTAGTGAGCCGGACCAACGAAGCAGTGCACAGACATTTTCTACATGACCTGACCATTGACAGGACTTGATTTGTAGCAGATACAAGAACAATACGGCTACAGACGCTCAGGAATTCAAGAGAAGGATAGATCATCGCCCTGATTCGTTTTGATTAGCGACAGGAGGTCCAAATATGTGGCATGAGTTACCATCTTTCACGTGAAACAATTTAAGAATCTGGCACCACCCTATTTGATAGCAAGTATAGAGGTGACGTAGCTTGAAATACAGAAGAAACAACAAATTTCTATTGCACACAAACTCGAGTTATTTTTTGTCAATAAATGTAATTTTACATTTACATGTCCTGATGAGGCACACTGGTCGTAATCCATTAACTGATCATTTGCCTGAAACTCAAGTCGACAGCACCATAGTCATTGCTCCACTCAGAAGTGGACTATTAGTTGGGCTACATATATATAAAAAATAACAAAAGAATGTGGTAATTGAATATATTGAAAACTATTTGACATAATATATACCAGTTTCAGAACATTTTGATGCACTCAATGACTAGAAATATTTGTCAGCATCCAATAGTCTAAGAGATAGACTCGTTGTTCTTTTCCTATTTTAGAACATATGTTATGTTATGTTACTTGGCATTTATATAGCGCCTTATGTATCATTGGTATGATCTCAAAGCGCTGGTAGGTTGAACGCCCTCGGGAACCGTAGTTCAAGTCGGTAAAGAGAGAGAGAGAGAGAGAGAGAGAGAGTCATAAGGTGCGTGGGAGCACCAGATATATGTGCAGCTGGTGTAGCAGTTGAATGATAGCTGCTTCTTAGTGGTAGGTGTGGTGGTGTGGCGGTCAGTTGTATGTGTTCATTCTGGAGGGTGGACACCCAGACTGATTTCTGGCTATGTTAGGCCTGGCGAGACGCTTGAGCTAGCGGTGTGTGCTCAGCTAGCTGTGTTTAATTAGGATGATGGGGAGTCTGTGGCTGGTGTTAATATGAGAACAGCTATACCGAATGTGTCATAGTATCAATGTGTTCTAGTTGAGTGGTGGTGTATAGGAGAGAGTACGCATGGTAGTGTGATATGGTGGTTATCAGTAAAGCACTTGAGATTGATCACTCCATCTATACCATCTTTACTATCCTTTTTATTTACTCTGTCCGTTCGTTCCACTTTCTGTTTATCTGTTGCATCCATTTAATCTACTAATCCTTCTATCCATTCCATCCATTCGACCCTTCATCCACGTGATTTAATCCATCCATTCGGTAGACCCATTTCTTCCTTCCCATCCGTTTAATGTGTTTAATCCATTCCATCAATTCCTAATTATTCGATAAGCTCCATGTGTTCCGCCAACTCCATCTGTTCCATTCACTTAGTCCATTCCATTCACTTAGTCTGTTCCATCCACTCCACCCAATCTATCCACTCCATCCGTTCCATCCGCTCCATCCACTCCATCCGTTCCATCTGTTCCATTCGTTCCATCGATTGCATCTGCTCCATTTGTTCCATCGTTCTATCAGTTCCATCCTCTCTATCCGTTCCATCCACTCCATCTGTTCCATCTGCTCCATCCGTTCCATGATAGAATGTATTTTGTTTTGCACAACTATGAATGATATTGTTTGAATGGGTATGAAAGGGTATGAGATGAATGTTTTTGATACTCATGGTCACTAATTGGTGTGGAGTTTTTAACATTTTCCAGATTTTAACGATGGTTAATGATCCTTTGCAATGGTGGTTGTATAGAGATATTTATGATGACATTGATGAGTTTACAGAAATAAGAAAAGAAAATAGATGTATACATGTCTTTGTCTAGAACTACATCCTTTTAAGCAACTGTTTTGTAGTGGAAGGGATTGTGGTTCCTATCGTTGGGTGTTTTTTACACCATGAATGCTAAGAGGGCTGGTATTTGTCAACTGACATTTATACCTTTTTGTATGGTCTTTGCATGGAAATGCAGCTGAGGACGCAACCGCCAAGCAAGAAGCTTATATGCCCTTTCCAGAGTAAAGTGAAACACCTCTCACAGCAGTACAAGAGCAACTACCAGATATGTACAGTGCATTATAAAAAAGAACACACCATTGAGTTCCAAGAAAGAGACCCACCAGAAGTAAAAGCATTATGGTTAAAAGGGAGGTCTCCTCTGTCACCCACTGACATCATTTGGAGACAGAAGAGCACAGGTAAAGTAGTAATGCACATTGAGCTCTTGAACATCACAATGAAGCAACTTCATTATCCTACGCAAGCACCTAAGCAGCACATTGCTTCAGACATTTATGAGGACTGGTTTTTGCCCAGCTTCGCCAAACAAGTCAACACATTTGTGGCAAACTGTTTCACATGCCACAAGTTCCACCCAGGACATACACTCATGACATTAAAAGCAACATTGCCCTGCCCCACGGGGCCCTTCAAAGAGCTCCATATTGACCACACAGGCATGGTAAATAGGTGGAGCACATACAGGTATGTACTGGTAGTTGTGTGCCCATATTCCAATTGGATTAAAGCAGGACCCTGTGTAAATGCAGTTGCCAAATCTGTAGCAAGATTCCTCGTGAGAGATGTGTTCCCCAAATGGGGCATTTATGAAATTCTAATATCTGATGATGGCCTTGATTTTGTTAATATCTTGGAGGAAACTAATCAAAAACTAGCTGGTTACAAACAAGAACTCGAAGTGAAAAAGATTAGAAAGATTAGAAAGTTCAGACGGGACACGCAGGACTATAGACTAGACATAGTCTATAGCTGGCAAGCCTATTATGGACACTATCCAAGCAAACCAAATACAAACTACCCGAGAAAGACAGGACAACTGGAGAAACTTCTTCTGACGCATTGAGCACTGAACTAGAGGTACCGTCTGGACAGGCGGCAGGAATATCTGAAAGACCAACGACTAGTGACCGACTAGTGACCTCATAAACAATGAGACTGCAGCTTTTTTAGAAAAAAGCCAACAAGAAGAGGAAAGAAGAAAAAATCCCCAGCGAAAGAAGGGGGCGAAGAAACCCTGATTGTGAATATTTCATCATATCAGCTATCAAAAATGGAGACACAAGTACTGAGGAAGGGCTTATCATTTGTTCCCAAGAATAATAGCACCTTGCTAAGAGAGAAAATTGATTTCTTCAAGCTAATGCGTAAACTCAAGCTTAAAGTTTTCTTTAACTCCTTGGAAGATGAGAATGTAGAAAAGGAACAACATAAGTGCTTGGAACTTAGTCCCAAAAGCAGTTTTAATCCATCGGTACAAAACCATGTACTCTCAACTTTTGAAAAGACTATTCTGGATGAGTTTAAGAAGATACGGTTCCAGTCTGATACACAAGGGAACTTCTCGAGAATCGAACGCCAGACCTTGAAAAATCTTCTTAATAATAAGGATGTTATCTTTAAACCGGCTGACAAGGGTGGAGCCTTGGTGTTGATGAACAAACAGGACTACTTGGAGGAAATTGAGCGCCAACTCAGCGACGAAGAGACATACCTAGAGGTACCGATGAATCCGACAGAAACAGTGAGAGCTCTAATCAAAGGAGTTTTGGACGAAGCAGAGGAAAATGAAGTCATTTCAGATAAAACAAGACGCTTTCTTGAAAATGAACATCCAATTATGCCAGTAATTTATATTTTACCGAAGATACACAAAAGACTGTTGAAACCGCCAGGACATCCAATCATAGCGGCAACCAATAGTATCCTTGAACCTCTCGGACAATACCTCGACAAAATTCTGCAACCATTAGTCCAAGAAACACCCACGTATGTGAAAGACACAATGCATTTCTTACAACAACTGAAAAATGTGCAGTATGTGGATGGAAGAGACATAATGTTCACGATGGACGTGACATCTTTGTACACAAACATCGCTCATGAAGCCGGACTAGAGGCAATAGAATGGCTTATCTTAAGATCTGACAAATGCCAAGGAGATCGACTGTTTGTCCTTACACTCTTGAAACTAGTCCACAACAACAATTTTTTCAGGTTCCAGGACCGATATTTTATCCAAACATCGGGTACTAGCATGGGGGCGGCGATGGCACCCTGCTATGCCAACGCATTTATGCTTTATCTAGAGCATGAACATGTCCTCTCATCGCCAAGATGGGCAAGACACCTATCACTTTTTGTCAGATATATAGATGATGTCTTTGGCATATGGACTGGGCCCCATGATGAACTAGACAACTTTTTCACAATGATGAATGGCATGAATCCTCGGATTAAATTCACTACACAACCAGCACCACTATCATCAATTTTTTGGATGTAGAAATCTATGTGTCGGAAGCCAAATTAGAAACCAGGATATATACGAAACAAACGGACAGGAACAGTCTTTTACTTGCAACCAGTTTCCATCCAAAACGTACCATTGACAGTGTCCCTCTGAGCCAGTTTTTAAGATACAGAAGGAATATCACGGACACGATGGAATATGAAAGACAAGCAAGCGCATTGGAAACAAGTTCACAACAAGAAGTTATGATCCAGCCTTGATTTCAGATATAGCAACCAAAGTCAGGAATACCAATCATGACACCTTATTGGTGCCTAAACAAACAAAGCCTGGAGAACCCCTAGTATACGCCACCACCTACTTGGTACAGAGCAACAAAATGAAGAATATTATTAAGAAAAACTGGCCAATGATGCAGTTCGACCCTCAGTTACAACATTTATTTCCTGAACTTCCTACGTTTGCCTACAGAAACAGCAAGTCACTGAGAAAAAGTCTGGTGAAGGCTGAAGTTTCAGTACCGAATACCAACTCTCAATACAAAGGTACAATACCTTGTTACAACTGTCAACATTGCGGGAACATCATAAAAGGCAACTACATTACGCATCTGCACTCAGGAAAACACATACAGCTAAGACACTCCTGTACCTGTGATGCACAAAATATCATTTATGCACTTAAATGCCCCTGCGGTCTTTATTATATAGGAATGACCACAAGAAAGGCTAAAACAAGATGGACTGAGCACAAGTCTAATATACGTACCAAAAGTTTGAAGTCACCAGTCTCAGTACATTTTGCGGAGGCAAGACACACAGTGGCACAATTAAAGTGTGTCATTCTTGAACAAGTAACACCAGGGAGGAGAGGGGGTGATTTACAACGTAAACTAGCACAACGTGAAATCCTGTGGATAGAGCTTTTGGACTCTCTACACCCTCGGGGGATGAACTTGGAATTTGATCTGATGTGCTATTTATAAACCTTTTCCTCTAGACGGCATCTGTACAGAGACCCTTTTTTCCCGATAGGGCTTACCCCCTTTCTTCAGAAACTAGGGGCCTCAGGGAAACTGTATAGAATGTATACTGTCACTATGTATTGTTTAAATTGTATCTATGTATTCTGGTTGAGTAAGTCGGGGTGTCAGTACACTACTTGCTGCTAAATTAGCCAGGTTACATGCAAGAGGTACCTATATGTACTGAGCATAAAACACTATTTAGTGTTCAAGTACTTGAAGCATTTTACATGTTTTTTATTTGATATCTGGCCAGTAGTTAACATGCAATGGTACGATTTATTTGTTCATGTGGATTATCCCTGCAATCGATACTCAATGTTACGTCACATGACCTCTTTCTGATTGGTTGTATAAACATGTGATTCACACTTTGTAAATAGAAACCCTCCTCTTTTTGGGGGCACATTCATGGCTACTTGGATTTTGCTTATGGATGTATTCAAGTGTATTCATATTTTGTGTGCATGATGAGTTTCTTAAATTGGTTACAAAGTTCATTTTTATCCCCAACATGTTGGTTGGTTGGCCTCGATCGAGGCTTTCAACCCGCTTGCCAGAGCAGTCATGATCTTCATCAGCGACCGAGCAGTTCTTGTTGAGTCCCCTGCCCGGATCCTCTTCCAAATTACTTCCTTTAAATTGTATGCAAGATGGGGGTGCCCAGCGTACCTCCCCTTTTGGGAGTTTCGCTTGGGGCCCTCACTTGCATTCCGTGCACTTTAATTACTTCAGTTTAGGTTTCAAATTACCTCCTTTAAATTGTATGCAAAATGGGGGCGCCCAGCGTACCTCCCCCCTGGGGAGTTTCGCTTGTGGCGCTCCCTTTCATTCAGTGTACTTTAATGACTTTAGTATAGGATATTTTTCATTAATCACCCTTAGATTCGTTGCGTATATTCCTATTTACGCTTTGATAACAATTAGCGTTTGCGGCTACCATGGTAACCTTAAGACGCACCTCATGCCCACACTAAGATGGCGACATCTCCATAGCCCACGTGCGCATGCGCAGGGTTTTCCTTGACAACAGGGAACGCCGCTCGCAGTCGAGCTTCGTTCGCTGCTGGTGGCGGTTGCTGTTCACGTATCCCCGTCTTTCTGGTAAGGATTCTTTACTGGGAACACAGTTCTGTTCGATTACCTCCCTTTGTGGCGCTAACACTAAAACGAGTTTCTAGTTACGCTACCATTTGTTATGGTATTGACATTCATTGCTCCTCCTAGGGTCCCTCCAGCTGCTCCTTTTCGCGTCCCAGTCCTATGTACCTTCCAGTTCTGGACTGGGTGAGTGATTATCTCTGGCACTTTTTTGAAATTTGATACTCTTAATCTGAATACTTTCATGCAAATTAAATATTGACATTTCCTACATCTTTTGTCTTCGGATTAGGCCAGAATTTTGACACTGCTTCCCCGTTTGAGGTTAGTACCATTTTCCTCGCCTGGCTTTTCAGCCATTTTTACTCAGCTCTTCCTCTATACCACCTACAATAATGCCCGCTTCAATTTTTTATAGGACAAGCACCTTGGTACATTTTCTCGTTATACTTCCCAAGATTTGCTTTATGAGTGAAGCCCCCCACCCTGAAGATGGATCATTGGATCCGAAACGCGTCAGTTAATTGCTAATATCTGCAAGAAAAAGAGGGCTTCGGACTGTAGATAGTCCTTTGAAATTAAGGACAACTTAAGTTGCCATTTTCAATGTAACACTGAATTAAGTGTATATCACTGTGAACACATATTGTGTAGTGTTTTACTTCACCTTGTCACTTTGTTATGACATAATGTATGATTTCTCCTTTGAAACTTTGTTTTGAAAAATTTAATTGTGTTTAATAGAGATTGGACAATTAAAATGTACCACATCTCTAGGAACCATTGTGAATGTTGTCTTATTTGGAGGCTAGTCTTCAACATAGATTCCAGACTGTAATTGTTATGTATTTACATTGTTTAAAAACACGAGCAATACCACATAGAACTTATAGTTTACCTATTTGTTAGGACCTAAAGAATTGGACTATGGTTCCTTAGGAGTGCATCCAGGCTAATTGCATAGTAATAAGCGGTTTTGGTTTTTCTGTATTTATTGTATCCCAAGTGGTCTTGTGATGCTAGCCCATTTGCACCTGAAATAATTTTAACACCTCTTGAATGAGGCCTTTATCAATTTATGCTTTGTGATTTGAATTTATATAATTTCTTTGATAAAAAAGCTGTGCACTCTCATCTCTAATTTTTTCGCCCTTGGAAAGAAGCACACACATAGAAAGCTGTAACTTCCCACAGCACGATTGAATGCCGCACAGTGATTGGTCAAGGCAATGGGGGCAAACACATTCTCAAGCCTGAATTGCAGTAGTGAGATCATACAATAGCTACAAAGAAGTATCAGACCCCATAATTAAGGTACAAATACTGTACATAGATTGGTTACACATCAGCTTAGCCGAATTCTCAAGCCTGTGTTCAAATTTCATAAAAACACCTATGTTCCCAGCCAATACATCAAAATCTATCACAGTGAAGGTCACAAGTTGATAGGATTTAAAACAATGAGCAGTGAAGAGCATGACTGTTATGAAAGAATTATCAAGGAGCAATAGTGATCTCTGTAGGAAAAATCGCACTAAAAGAGATCCAATGGTTCTATGTCGCACCCCTGCATTTTAAAGCACAAACACAAAAAAGTTGCCCACCCTCTCACACACATTCTCTTGTTACCCGGGGGAGGAGGTTTAATCCCCTCAACCCCCCTTTAAACAGCCCAACACCCCCTTCCTGCATCAACACATGCATTCTCACCATACATACCCATTCAGACATACACACATAGTCATAAACTCACCGCTGACTCCCATGACCACTCCGCAGGGGCTTGCAGAGCCTGTCAGCCCCTGCACACACTCGTTTGCAGCATGGGCTGACAGTTCAATTTAGAAAGACCCCTCAGTGAGGTCACTGAGCAGTCTTTCTAAATCTATATGTTTTCATTTCAGTACAGTGAAAAAGATCTTTTCACTAAGTACCGATCCAATTACTAGGATAAGAACCCTACAAACATCATTACAAGTAGAGTAGAATTAATTAGGCATCAATGGATTTCATGGCAACATATGAACTACCTTAACAGCACATACACAATATTATTGAGGAGCACATTTATACTATTGTAAGCTATATACATATATTCATGTCATTGCGAGAGAATGAAGTTTGCAAACATGTAAGCCCCCATCTCATAAGGTCAACGACAGAGCAAATGAAATCATGCAAAACCATGAGAAAGGCCGGGGATGCAAGTAATGTTTCCAACGAGGAGTTCCAATATTGAACTGGTGATGAACAGTTCATAATGGTGGGAACAGTAAGAAGGTGCCAACCGATGAGGTCTTTGGGAAGAGGATGTAAATTTATCATTTTGTTTTCACACTGTCACATCTTGCACAGGGATTGGTGTTAAGTTGTCCACTCCACGAAAACTCGTCCTGGAACAGCCAATCAACTACTATGACAAATTATAAAACGCAGCATCATGAGAAAGAAAATGATCTCAGTGTCAATTAATTAATAAACTGATGTCTCGCTATGGTCACGAGGGTTGAATAAGATAATAGGGCTACGTACTGTATAGATTAACCGGTTCTAAGTTATAATACCGAATCCACAAACACGAATTACAAAATTACAAAGCCCACTTGTTTGCACTTTGTAATTCAAGTTTTGGGGGTTTTGTTTCTTTTTCCCCCGCTGGCCATGTAATGTATGCAGGGGACACCCCACAGCACATGAAAACGAACTAAGGGAGTGGGTGACACCCCCGCAACTTCCACTCCACTTTATGGGCTTCGATGTTTTTATAACAAAAGCACAGTAAACGTGCATTCAACCTTTGTTTTTTCGAAATTTTGGGTTGAACCCGATTAACCACTAGTGCAAATGACAATGCCCAATCACAGGCTGGGAATTTTTGAATAACCTTCAACATTTTTTGTCATTTCACCTCTGATATTTACTACAAATTCAGCCATTTTCAACGGCCATGTTGAATGTCTTTTTGATTATTCCCAGCCCGGGCTGTGTGTAATCAACTTTTGTTTTTCTCACATCTCCTGCAATGTTTTTTGGCTCTTTGGACTAATGTTTTATTATTGAATTTGAGACTTGGCTTACACTACTGTTATGACTTAGATGTGGCGTTTCTTCACACTATGCCTCTACACGCTGGTCCCCCAGACATCTGGGGTCCCCATATGCAATATTTACTGTCAATGCCAGGTGCACATTCTGACGTTATACGCTGATGGGAGGTCTTGTATGTGTTATATTTGATCAAGGTTGCACACTTAGGAGGTTTTCCCTTGATGTTCATCGCTGTATTTCTGGATGCACCAATATTGTTCTTGTTATATGTCTATGTAAAAGCAATACATCAAGTTGAAAAAAAATAGAATCGGTCCTTCAACAGGAGTGCGTTTCACTGCTAGAATCGTCCACAGTACACCAGTGTTTTCAGATCGTTTCATCAGGGTGACCCTGCGTGTACAGAGGAGACCTTCACATTTCAGTGGCATGGGGGGGGCTCACTGCTCTCCACACAAACTCTCATCACCCTCGCCCACGGACCTACAGCCCTTCCTGTTGGTAAAGTGAGGCTGCGCCCGCCTCTCATTAAACCTCCGAACCTCACACACCTTCCACCCACTGACACTGTCGCCATCTGGTCCAAGTCAAGGGGTTCTTGTTAATTAGGGTGACCACCTGGCACTGAACTAACTCTGGACGTTCACCACAAAACCTCTGAACAAAAGGTCACATTTACAGACACACATTCTTCACAAAGTTTCAAATGTATTGACATTCTTGGTGGAGCACACAAGCCAAAGTCTAAATTGCACAAAATGAAGGACATGTGACGTGTTAATACGGGCAAATGGTAAGCTCAATATTTTTTTTATAACTGTAAAAGATGACATTTTCTGGGTCAACCAGTGACATTCCTGAGCGCCATCTACTCAACAGGGGTGGAGTAAATGCTTCGCGGGAAGGAGTGCGAGCAGCCAAGCCTAGCAAAAGCCCAGAGAAATGAAGGGGAGTTTGGGGGGTGGGGCACTCCCATAAGACATTTTTTGTGTGAAATAACGGCTCAAAATGGTGCATTTTACAGTACCCTTTTTGTGTAAAATTGGGTAAAAAGTCATACAATTTACAGTAGGCTTTGTGGTGTATCAGATGAATGAATCCAGTAGATGCCGGGTCCCCAACATCCCACAGGAGCATTGGACAACACATGTACATGATGGCTCTGGCCGCACTGTATCCCGGAACGGTGGGCCAAGCACATGTGCATGATGGCTCTGGCCGCACTGTATCCCGGCACGGTGGGCCAAGCACATGTGCATGATGGCTCTGGCCGCACTGTATCCCGCCACGGTGGGCCAAGCACATGTGCATGATGGCTCTGGCCGCACTGTATCCCGGCACGGTGGGCCAATCACATGTGCATGATGGCTCTGGCCGCACTGTATCCCGGCACGGTGGGCCAAGCACATGTGCATGATGGCTCTGGCCGCACTGTATCCCGGCACGGTGGGCCAAGCACATGTGCATGATGGCTCTGGCCGCACTGTATCCCGGCACGGTGGGCCAAGCACATGTGCATGATGGCTCTGGCCGCACTGTATCCCAGCACGGTTGGCCAAGCACATGTGCATGATGGCCCTGGCCGCACTGTATCCCAGCACGGTGGGCCAAGCACATGTGCATGATGGCTCTGGCCGCACTATATCCCAGCACACAATATTTGTAAGTGTTGACACCTTATAATGTACTCATACTGGCTCCGCCCAATAATGCAAGTACTGGCACTGTTAAAACTGGGCGGACAAATGTATGTTGGCGTTGCCACTGAGAACAGACCTATGTTGGTTGTGCCTGCATGCAACAGGTAAGGATCCCCGAACCCCTCTTACACCCCTTCTATTGGGGTAAGTGTATTCAATAAACACAAGGTGTACCTGTGTTAACGTTTCCTTCAAGGCTACATAGTTCTTACTAGATTCAAACAAACTGTGCCTGCTCTCCCTTGCTCCCTTCTCCCACTGCGTATCTGGTTCCCTGGCTGGATAACCACCACTTGCACCGCACCGGTTCCACCAGCAGCTACACGGGTGCATCTGCTGCCGCTCTGGCAGTGCCTGTAGCTCAGAGTCTACACTACTTGCTCAAGGCACCAAGTCCTGGTGGAGGGCCATGGCCAGGTGCGGCCTTAGCGGCGGCTGTGCCCCGGCAGCAAAACAAAAACGTGGCGCCCCTCTGCCAAAATATTCAATAGACACTGTTGCCAAACCATCAGCACCCTATTATTATTAAATGTGCCGCCCTCCCAAGAGCAGGGCGCATTTCATTTCAGTAGGTAGGGTGCCTTCCGCACCTTCTCCCACCACGCCAGCTACAGGGGGGCTTGAAAGACTCCCCCAAGTTTGTGTGGTGCGGGGCTAAGGCCGGGACTGGCCAGGGCAGCTGGGTGAACTTGGACTCTAATCTCTCCTCTTTTTGGTCTTGCTGTAAATGCAGGACCCCGAAAGCAGCTCCTCCTTCAGCAGCTGAACTCGGAGCACAGTGGGGTGCTCTGTTGCCCCACACTAGCATGCACAACAAGATGCAGGGGACCCACACAGCAAATAAGCCAAGCATGGCTCTGGCCGGCAAGTTTCTGGCACAAGCATGTGGAGGCCCTTGTTATGTCCTGGCTTGCGGTCACGCAGGTGAGGAGGACCAAGGCTGGGGGACCCAAGCAGACATACCATGACACGGGGCACCCTGCCAGCCATGAGCACACGGGCAAGACAGCACCAGCATTGCCCAGCAGGGGCTCTGCTGGGCACACGTAGAGTTGCCCGGCAGAGACTCTACAAACATGGATGACAGCCATTATGGACAGCGTTGCCCGGCAGGGGCACTGTCCTGGTGGAGGGCCCTGCAAGGCAGGCCGTCAGCCAGCTACACAGCGCCAACATGGAGCTGGTAATAAGGACACAGCACACCATAGTCAGTTGGTTCCAAGACTAATGAGCGGGAGCCCACTCATTACTTTTATTGATTCACCCACATGGTCACTGACACGTGATATGAACACGAGCCCTGGGAGATACCATGCTCCCAGGAGGGGTGACACACCATAGCAGTGATGTGCACGGCTGTGCTGCCACTTTCACATCCCTTGAAGAACGTGCCAACGATAGAAGGCATGAAAAGCTGCTGACTGGACAGCAGAAAGGGAAACCTATGACGTCACCAAGCATACATGCCTGGTACTTTAAAAAATACTGCTCAAATTCGTATTTCTCGATTTTTTGTTCAAACTTTTTAAGACAGAAGGCAGGCAGGACGAGTGGGTGTTGCAGTGCCTCCACGCTCCCCACCCGCACCAATACTGCCTAATCCCAGCACTCACCTACATTTTTGTGGTAAAATTCGAGACCCTCAGGCAAATTACATTCGAGACGTTTTTGTTCGAGCAATAGACCCACTTTTGTCACCAATGGTTCCACCAATAGTAGGCAGTAACAGGGCGGGCCTTCCTTTTCGGCAGCACAAGGAGATCACTGTATTGTCTGTGTAGACACTCGCAGTACTAGTCAAATCCTGTTTCTGAAGGGCAATTAGACAACAGACGAGAGCCCTGCATTTCAGAACGTTCCTTGTGAATACGGGCAGGTGGTCACCCTGTTGATACCTTCCTTCAGAGCCAGGGACGAGATCCATCCCTCCCTGTGTACAGCGTTGGGCGCGGCCTGTGACGTAGACCCGTCGCAGAGCTCTGTCAAAACACTGCCATCTTGCACGAATTCTCTAGGCCCGTCCGATAACTTTTTACTCTCTAAAAATCCCTTTACTGCCAACTGCCAAATTGCTCCGACCTCACATTCTTTTCCGGGGCTCAAGTTGAACCCACTGCTCTCTGGGCACCTCTATCTAACCGCATGCACTGGAAGGGGGTGCAGGGGAAAAACATACACGTTATGCAGCTGTCTGGGCTGCCATTTCATCATGACATCCCTTGCACACTGCCACCAGCCCATATGAGTCCTATGCTTCAAAGACAATCGATCTAAGAGAGTGCTCCTGCCCTGTAAGTGGGGTGCACTGCACATCTAAAGTGTTTGGATGCACTCCTGGATACAAACGTCCAAATAGTCAATGTAGATATAGAAAAGCACCACAAAGAAAAGGGAAAAAAACATCAATTGAAAAGAGCAATTCTATTGAATTGCAAAACGTTTTATAGAGCGCCAAAATGGATATTTCACACTGTTAAGATAAAGTGATATTGACCATATACCTGAAGTGGGAGAATGGAACAAAAGGCTCCCACCAATCCCCTCACACCCCTGGCCTAGAGGATCACGGCCCAGGCACCCGCCACGAGAGGAGTTTGCCCATCTACCAGACGACCAAATACCCTGGTACAGGAACATACGGATGTGCCCACCCGCCTGCCCACCAGCCTGCCCTGCCCATGCCGACACCTGCGGCATGGATGGACTCGACTGAACCATCCAACACTAAATCAACACATCGTTAGAGATGCCATGACGACCTAGCCAACGGTCAGTACACCCGTGCAAACATGCACACTGGACACTCCCACACCAATCCACACGAAGAACATACTCAGTGCTATGACGTAGGTGACGGACACACCCACTGACACGCATCTTTATTATTTTTCACATAGGCTTTTCAAAATGCAGAAACGCAAGACGCACAATGAACTCATCTAAAAAGGCTTGCTCACGCTTCTCCTAAACCCATGTATCATAATGAGAAATATAACGAAGACACGATACTGGGGATAAAGCAATGTGATACCATAACCTAAAGCGTTGTGTATCAAACGGTTCCGCCTATGCACCAGGCCCAAGTAGGCCGCAAGGAAGAGCTTCCATGAACATTGAATGAGCAAGAGTACAGTTGCTGACCCTGCAGAATGAGCCCGGCGAGAGCAGACAGTCAAGGGCACAATGTTGCAAACTCGCATGCCGCAAGCCGACGCCAAGGTCACACCTGCAAATTAAGCCAGGCACACAGTGGAAAATGCAATATTAATTGTGCAGAATTCTGCCTCAACCACGGTCTCACCTCACGTGACCAAACTGAACCTGACAGGGTGCCAGGCCCAGGAGGAGGGAGGCGCCTGGATCCCTCGTTTCAAGACACAGGCAGATACAATTAAGCGACTCAATGGACATCTGCGGCGGTGGGAGTAGTCTGCCTTCCAGCATATGACTAAATCCTCACATTGTCTGCACATACCCATAGTGATACATTGTTGCAAATGAGAGGTGCACCGCAAGCTGGGAACAACGATGGTCCCAGACTGGGGGGCTCGCGAGTGGACCAATCAGAACATGGGGCTCTTATCACTGACGCCATTAACATTGACCAATCCTCAGGGGTCTTCATGTAACAATTTTCATGTATCAAATTGAAGGGACAACCCAAGTATACCACCTGACTAACCCTCGACCACTAATAACGCTCTCTATACGTATGCTATACTAACCCTAACACTCGAGGAGCCAATCCAGAGTGGCGATAGGTTTTTTGCTAACTTTCCCAGGTGACGCAAGTAGCGCGTCATACTAAGGTAATAAACAGCAGAATCACCTTGCTTCTTGCGTGTGTCTCATACTCAATTTTTTGGGATATACCGGAGGAGTTGGGGCCTCCCTGCCCGGAGGTCTGCGGACGGCCCAGCCGACACCGGGATAATTTCCCCCCGACACGTTGGAGGCACTGCTGAGATCTGTTTGAGGTCTGCTTTTTTCTGAGTACTCCCGTTGCGAGGAGGCCCGGCGGCGCGGCCCCCTCTGCCGCTGCCCCCTTTTGAGGACTACAGGATCATCGCAGAACTGCGAGAAGACCGGACAGCGCAATCCGGATATTGGCCTTCGGGAGCCGGTTGAGAAGTATCCCGCCCGCGGTTGGCGAGTGTCCAGACGTGGTCCAGACGAGGGGAGGTGGCGAGCCGCTTGGAGGGGTGCACGCAGTCGAGCGGCCCCGCATCAAGAGAACTTGGTGAGTATGCCACGCACAACAAGCAATGTGAAATTGTGAGGGAGGGGGGAGGAATTGAATACGGGAGGCGGGAAGTGTTGCACAGGTGTGCGGCGAAGGTTTTATAAATCAGTGTTGGCGGGGAAATGAATGGTAGCCGGACAAGTGCGAGAGCAGTCCGTTACGTTACGGGAGAGAAGGGGGCGGAGCATGAAAACATCACGTGCGGCCGCTCGTAGACACTGATTGGCCTAGGCCGCGACCAAGTGTAAGGGTGTGTGTGTGTGCGGTTTCCTACGATTTGGTAATTACTGATCAATGAGTAGATGAGGATCCCTATTGATCGGGCAAGAAACTCGATAGAAAGATGACGTTTCCCTGTAGGCGGTAGCTAGCTGGTTGCCCAATACGGAAGATAATTGGCTGGTTAAGCCCTCCTGTCGAGGGGCGTATCACACGCGAGGCGACGCAGTGTGCGCAGTCCGATTATATTGTTGATTACCTTGTTCCAGGCGTGACAGGAAGACAGCTGTGGGGTTAACGGGGGTAGATTGCAAGTGTATTTTGAACTTTTAAAAAACATATGAAGAACTTATCAGTAGTTTGAAGAGATCGGTGACGTCACCAGTAGGGCTTTCATAGGATATCTCGAGCACAAGGCATCTTTATTTTTGAGAGTGGTGGGGAAGAGAGTTGTGGTAAGGGAGTGGAAACGGAGGTAAACGGTAATGAGTTGATCGGGGGAAGGTGAAAAGGGGGACGTGGCTGCGCACGGAGAACGCCGGCCACGGAAAGTGTAGAAAAAGGAGGAGGAGCAAGCGAAAGTGGGACGGCTGTATAAGAACGTCACAAGGGGCACGCAGCCGCAGGGGGCTACGTGCGCCTCGGCCGCAGGGGGCCGTAAAGGTGTTCGATAAAGGAAGAAAATAAAGAAAAGAATATACAAATGTAAATGCTATATTTTACTAATTTCCCTTAGCGAACTATCGCAAGTCCCCAAACTTACGGGGCCAGGTAAAGATATAAGGCTGTATAGTGTAAACTGTTAGTAAGATAACTACTACCAAATAGGGGAAGGATAACAAGTGAAGCGCTACTATGTCATACGGGGCAGGATCAGGAGGGTGGGGGAACACACTCACTACCCCGCTACAGCACATATGTAAAACACTGTCACCCCATAGGGATAAACTGATCAAGTATAGCATAGAATGGACACAGGGGACGGACAACAAAATGACGACACCATGGCCGCCTAATGGTAGCTTCGATCCATATACCCAACATTCACTATTAAACCATCTGCATAACACATACAAGGGGAAGAAGTTGACGCACCACGTGGAGGTGTTTAACTTATGGAGGATGTTCCAAGGGTCCTGACTAGGACCAAACGGAATGTTTATTATGGGGGGAACAACGGAGGAAGAGAAGATTAAGGAGGAAGGAGAGAATGGAGAGAAAGAGAGTGAAGGCACACAAAACACGGGGAACGGAGAAGAGGGAGGAGAGAAGAGTAACAACATAAGCAAAAAGGAAATAAAAAAGGAACAGAACGGTGATATACCCCTGGCGAAGGTAGTGAAAAAGGAGGAAGGGGGTTATATCCTTTAACAGAACTACGAGACATGATTCAATTAAGGGCGGCTGAGGGGTACTCGAACCCGGCATACAGCCCGCCACCATATAAAGCCACAGGTAGCCACACAGGAAGGGAGCAGAGTAGCACGATGGGATCAGCTCGCACGAAAATGCCCGCAGGGGAAGGAGGGATTGGCGAGGAACGGATCGCAGGAATAGGACAGGATGAGTGGGTAGCTGCGCAGGTATTATTAAAATTACGAGGTTCATTAACAGAAGAAGAGGAGGAGGTAGTAAGGAAAATGGACGAGGACAAAACCAGGAAGAGTGAAAGGAAAGGGGAAGAGGGGAAAAGAAAGGGGGAAGAGCTGTTACGACAGAAGGAAGAGATTCTGGAAGAACGATTAGCAGAATTAAGGGATGAGCAGAATACACTGATCAAGCAACTCAAGAGAGAGGAAAGAGAGAGAGCACGGAAAAGGAAAGAAAGCAAGGATGAGTTGGAAAAAATGAGGGAACGAACTGAGGAGAAAAAGAGAGAAGCCGAAAGGGTGAAGGCAGTAGCAGAGAGGGTATCCAGAGCCGCACTGCGTGACAAGAAAAGGGAAGAAGAAGAGAAAGAAAAGGAAATTGAACTATGGAGAAGGAGATTACTATCAGAAACGACAAGGAAATACGAAGAAGGAAGGATGATAGAGGGTATATTAGAGCGGGAAAGAGCGAAATGGGAAAGGAAGAAAGAAGAAGAAAGGATAATGGAAAAGAT
Source organism: Ambystoma mexicanum (assembly GCF_040938575.1). Taxonomy (NCBI): domain Eukaryota; kingdom Metazoa; phylum Chordata; class Amphibia; order Caudata; family Ambystomatidae; genus Ambystoma; species Ambystoma mexicanum. The sequence continues at coordinate 187,075,719 of NC_090921.1, forward strand.
GAGTATTGAAGTAATGGAGGAATTGAAAAAGAAAAGAGAGGAAATTGGTAGAGAAATAGCGGAGAAAAATGAAGGGGAAAGAGAAGAAAGGCGAGGGGGGAGTGAAGTAAGGAGGTATGTATACAGAGACACAGAAGTAGCAACAACATCAGCACAAAGGGGAGCAATTGGCAAAGAAGACAATGGAGGAACGGATCTAATAGACTTAAAAACAGTAACGATTAGGGGGAAAAAGACAGATTGGGGGTTGCCATTAATGGAGGACTTTTGCAGTGAGGAAGGAGAAGGGATAGAGAAGGAAGGGAGAGACAGTGAAAGGGAAAGCTTAGATTAATTATACATCACCCAGACAAATGGAGAATCACCATGGATCTGCAGGAGAAAGGAAGAACTGGAGGGAAGTGAGGAGGAAGGGCAAGGAATAGCGGAAAGGCAGACACGTGAAGCCACACCGTCACCATCCCGTCCTACATGTTCCACTACCGCACGCTCATTACGTGCAACATGCCCATCTAAACTCGCGCCCTTCCCACGCGATCTGACCCTCTATGCAGGTAGGCTTAGAGACCTCCCTGGATGAAGGCAGGGAGAACGAATACACACGCCCACATTAAATAAAGGAAATGATAAAAGAGGGGGACGAGATGGAGGAGAAAAAGTTACGAGCAATGTGGACCCTATTTACGACGTAGAAGACAGGGAAGACGAGGAGGGGTGTACGGATTCGATTGTATGGGACCCAAAGGGCCAACCAGGACACAACCTAATGCCATTTCTGGAGAGGGGAGGGGTTAGACCACAATACGTCCCTTGGAAACATGCAGACAAGGAAAATATAAAGTGCAGGCTCCCATCATTAAGTGGAGGTGCGGGTAAATGGATATATGAAATGGAAAAACACACCGCAGGACAGAAATTGGCAGTGGGGGATGTAAAGGGCCTTCTAATATCAATATTAGGGGATGCAGCGGATGACATCTGGAAGAAAGCGGGCTTCCCCGGGGTCACAATAACAAACACATCACACGATGGAGCACCGTTCGCAAACTGCAGACATGCATTATGGCAGGCACTGAGGGTACAGTATCCAGACACATCAGACATAGGAGCAATTACCTCACGCAAGATGCGTGAGAACGAAGATCCTGTCGATTATATCCAGGAAATTCATGAGAAGTGGCGCATGGAAACTAGAGAACAATGGGACAAGACACCAGCAATATTCTACCATATACTAGTACAAGGGCTCCCAGAAGCAGTTCAGAAACAACTGAAGAAAGCAGTGGGGATGGAAGCAAAAGCATGGCCAGAAATACAACTGACAATAGTGCATCATTGTAGGACATGGCAAGAAAAAATGAAACAAAAAGAAGAGGATAGAAAAACGGAAGAGGCTAAATTACTACAGAAAAAACTTACTAAATACACGATGGAAGGCGCACTAATAACTACACCTGCAACAATGACTCAAAGCCCGACACAAGTAGTGGCTGCACAAGATCCCTCCCAAATACAATCATCACAGACTATAACACAACAGCTGCCACCACTCCAACCATACACGACTAACCTAGGAGGAGGATACTTAACGCCAGGAGCTGGGTATTATAATTACAACAGGGGAAGGGGAGGAACAATGAGGGGGAGAGGATACGGATATAACACACAACAGCAGGTGGGAGGACTTAGAAATTTCTACCCCACCGGGCAACCAGTATACCAGGACAACACAGGAAGCTTTCCATGGCAGAACAGGGAACCACCGGTGTGTTGGATTTGTGTATTAGTAGGGCACATGTCACGCACGTGTAGAGTGAGACCATGCACACCATCATGGAGTGAACAGGGACAACAAGGGCCCACACAGGAACAGCAGGGCATCCAGCAACAGCAGACATTGCAACAGGGAAATGGACAGCAACAACTAGTAACACAACAACAGCCACAGACATATTCACTGCCACAACAACAGGTAGCAATAGCACAACAACCCCAAGTACAGCAAGTACAGCAACCTGCCCAAATCCAAGACCATAACATAACCTCTACCAATACACAACTACAGCAAACATAACTGGGAAGGGTGACGGTCCTGGGACACAACCCGTACACAGGAAGTGGTCAATCATTATACCCTCAATAGGACAGCCCACAGACGGCCTTGGTGTGTCCCATCCTGTCGGTAACACCCAATAGTGCGGAGGAACCACGCATAGAGGTAACGATAGGTGACAAAAAATTATCATTCCTTGTTGACACTGGGGCGACCCGGTCTTGCATAAGGGAAGGTAAATTTAAGATGTCAAGTGAAGCCATGAACACCCAAGGATTCTCTGGGGCTAGGGGGTTGGTTCCCTTTACTGATAACATTCCCTTATCAATAGGGGATTATGACATGTCAGTCCCACTTTTATATTCTAGGGCCTCACCAGTAAATATACTGGGGAGAGACATAATGAGCAGGTTGAATATGACGATCTCCTTTACGGAGGACGGCATAATTTGCTCCACTCCAGGAATTAACATGCTCACTGCACGACAAATTATGCAAGCATACTGTGGACAGACAGTGATTAGGGCTGAGCCAGTAGATAGTGAAGTGTTCCAGTACGGGACAGACATGGCATTTGCATGGATGCCAGGGATAGAAGGAAAGATCTGGAGGAGGCCAGCAGCCTATTTATTTAGACCAGAAACACCAGCCAATGAACCAGAAGGAAAGGTGATTTCAGTGAACATAGAGAGCATTATAGCAACCGCTGATTACATTGCAGTACATGCCCAAGACAGAGAAGGAAGAGCATGGAGGGCAGTAATAGCACTAGCAGAGGGATGTAGACTAACCCAGGTGTCAGATGAGGAGCTCTTTTCAGAAGAAAAGGAAGAAGGTGAAATGGTGTTTATGATGAGTGTAGAAATATGGCTAAGAGTGACCTACAAACAAGTGGCACAGAAAATTGCAATGGCACTTGAAGCACCCACATCCACCCCAGTTCCCTTCTTTGAGGGGGATATGGCAAAGGTACCCACATCATTATGGACTACTAGTCCCTATGACGTGGGGTGCATAAAAAGCATAGAGGGAGTAAGAATAAAATTGAAAAAGGGTGCAATACTCCCCAGAGTGAAAGAGTACCCACTATCAAAAGAGGCAGATGAGGGCATATATGAAACAATAACGGCCCTTATAAATAATGGCATATTGGTACCATCAGAATCACCATGCAACACAGCTGTATACCCAGTGCGCAAAGCTAAAGGGGGGTCTTGGCGCTTCATACAGGACCTCAGGCCTTTGAACAACATAGTGGAAGCAGAATACCCCATAGCAGCAAACCCGGCCACAATATTGTGCGGCATTCCACAGGGGCATCACGATTTACAGTGATAGACCTCAAAAATGCCTTTTTCTCAATACCCCTGCACCCAGACTCACAAGATCTGACAAGCTTCACTTACAGAAACACAAAGTGGAAACACACCAGATTGCCACAAGGGTACTGCGAGTCACCCTCAATCTTCAACAGAGTAATACAGATGGACTTGGGCAACATTGAAGTGGAAAGCACAGTGTTGCAGTATGTTGATGACATAATATTTTGCAGCACAAACGAAAGAAGATGCAGAGAGGACTCATTGAAGATGCTGACAATATTGGCTGAAAAGGGTTACAAGGTAGACAAAGAAAAGTTACAGTACTGTCAGGAACAGGTACTTTACATTGGTCAGCTCATATCCCAATACGTAAGAAAGATTGCACCACAAAGAGCACAGGCCATTTCAAAAACGCCGCTGCCCCAAACAGTGAGGGAACTGCAGCAGTTCCTGGGACTGTGCAACTACTGTAGAGCCTGGGTATTTGATTACAGCTCATACATAGGACCCCTACTTGAGGCCTTAAAAGAAGCTAACAAAGGGGAGAAAAAGTTGGGGTGGACAATGGAAATGAAAGAGGCTTTTGATGAACTGAAAGATGCAATATCAACTGCTCCGGTACTGGCCACCCCAGATTATGAACGACAATTCTTTATATTTTCACATTGCGACTCAGCAGTAATGAAAGCAGTGTTGGCTCAAATAACAAGCATGGGCTACAAACCAGTAGCGTTTTACAGTGGTCACTTGGATCCTGTGATGTTGGGACATTTCCCTTGCGAACAAGTTCTCGCCGCAGCTGCCTTTGCGGTAGAGAAAGCATCAGCAATAACCATGGGGTGCCCAACCACACTATTTGTGGAACATGCACTATTTGCAATATTGAACAAGCCTAAGTCCACACTAACCATGCAGAGGGCGTCAGGTTAGGAGATCATCTTATCTAGACCAGAACTATCAATTGTTAAATGCAGCACGGTTAACCCTGCAAGGTTTATAGCAGAAGTAATTGAGGAAGGAGACTATGCACACGATTGTACGCAGACTACCGAAATGTACTCATGTACTAGAAAGGTTGAAGAGAACACACTAGATGGAGGTGAGCTCTTGTTCATTGATGGGTCATCAACAATAGACCAAAGTGATGGGATAAGGAGAACTGGGGCAGCAGTGGTAAAAATGACAGAGGTACCGGTGTGTGTGGCGATGAAATGTGTACAATTACCACAGCATTACTCTGCTCAAGCAGCTGAATTAGTTGCACTGATCTTGGCGTTGAAGGAAAGCTTTGACAAACGAGTGACTATATATTCTGATAGCGCATATGTCACGTCTACTGTCCACTCAGGGTTGTCAAAATGGAGGAGAAGAGGGTTAGGAGAGCTGACGGCACCCCAGTGCAACAAGCTCTCTTGTTGGCTGAACTAATTGAAGTAATAAATGACCCCCAAGAATTATCTTTGGTCAAATGTACAGCACACACTAATGGAGAAGATCATATCTCAAAGGGGAATGCAGCAGCAGACGCACATGCAAAGTATGCTGCATATTTTGGTGAGATATGGAACCCCCCAGAGTCAGAGAGAGGGAGAGGGAGGGGAATAGCTAAGGCGATGTTGATAAGGGAAGGGTACACCCATCTCCCAGCCACACAGATAATGGAGCTACAAGCGGCTGCACCAATGGCAGAAAAAGAAATTTGGGTAAAAAGAGGATGTACAATGTCACCAACTGACGCACTATGGCGCCAGGGTAACACTGGAAAGATGGTAATGCCATTGGCACTATTGAACACCGCCCTGAGCCAGCTACACCACCGAGCCCACACAGGCAAGGAAGTTATTGCAGCACAAATTAGGGAAGATTGGTTCTGCCCCGAGTTAAATTCCCATGTGACAAATATTATCAGCAATTGTCTCACATGTCAACAGTTCACGGCCGGTCACACGCTGAAGGTGATAAAAGGTACTATACCCCGGCCAGAGGGACCCTTCCTACACATCCATATTGACTATGTTGATATGATCAACGTATGTCAAGGAAATAGGTATATGATTGTAGTAATATGCCCATTCTCCAGGTGGATTGAGTCAGGACCCTGCTCACACCCAGATGCATTCAGAGCAGCTAAATTTCTAGTGAGGGAGGTCTTCCCCAGGTGGGGAGTGTGCGAGGTACTGTGGTCGGATAATGGCCCGCATTTTGCCAATGAAATGTTCCAGCACATCACATCCTTACTGAACATCAAGCATAAATTTGCATGTGCATATCACCCGCAGGCCAACGGTATATGCGAATGCCTGAATGGCCTACTGAAGGAGGCAATTGCAAAAATACAGCAAACAACAAAGAAGAGTTGGTTGTATTGCCTTCCGCTAGCCCTATTTGAGCTAAGGAATAGACCAGGCTCCGATCACCACCTCACCCCTCACGAGGTGGTGACCGGATGTCAAATGCGCCTTCCTCTAACGCCAACATCAAGAGCATTCACTGATTATGAAAACACTGCAACCGTTCTTGGTGATGAAATGTACCAATATGTGTCTTCTTTGATTACTAGTGTGGTGTTTGTGTCTCAACAGCTCGAGCGCACGCGGGGCGGGTCTAAGAGTGATCAACAAGAGGACGCGGATAAAAAATTGGAAAAAGAAAAACTGTGCAAAATTGCTAAAGGTGACCACGTACTACTCCGCAATTTCAACAGAAAGTGGAACAGCCCACGCTTCACTGGCCCCCACCTGGTAGAGGAAGTATCAACGAGAGCAGTAAAGCTACAGGACAAACGTGCCTGGAATCACCTACACGACGTAAAGATCTGCAAACTCCAGACCCGCCCTAGCGTCACCGACAGGGCCATTGGAAGAACAACAACAGCGTCACCCACGGAGGAAGAGACTTCTACCACAGCCAACGGCCTATGTGTCTCCCCACCCTACCACCCCCCAGATTCCCCAGAGACAACTACTGAAATAGAGAAGGGTAATTCCCATACCGCCCACCCCATGGTCACACGATCAAAGAGTAAAGAGACTTCCGCCAGTTGAGCTTCAAACCCTCTACCTATCAACGCCCCACCCACTGCAGTAATAACCCAACTGAAGGACATTATCTTGCACATATACACATGTAAACACTTGAATGTTCTCTTTTTTCTCTCGCACATGCAGGTACCATGTATTATTGTACTGCTAAGAAAACAGATAACTAACAAAGTTCACTGCCCAGGAGTAGATGCTACCCTCAGACGATAACTACCCTGAAGAGCTATCACACCAATTCGTCTATCACATAAAAAGGCCAAAGTACCTGAAAAGAAGGAGGGTACGTGTCTACTACACAGCATTTCTCTTGGCCATAGAACAATCAATGCCCCACCTTCACCCATACTTGCCTGTCCTAAGAGATAGATCGCTTAGATTGGCGTGGGAACAGCTCTTTGCCTGGGCACTGAACGACTACTTGATAGGGAGAGCTTGAAAAACAACAACTAACACTAATAACAAGCATATTGAGAATTTTCAGGCGGGCAACTTTAACGTCGCAAGAATTAGCTGCCGGACTGCAGCAAGGTAAGAGCAAAATGCCGGTGAGACTAGCCTCTGTAATAAAGATGATAGGGATTTTGATGATCACCGGGTTCTTGGCTGGATCTGTATGGCAGAACAGTTACGCTATCAACATTTTGGCTGTACCCAAACCTAATATACCCCCACCCACGGCTGCAATAGGTGTTACGTCAGGTGGTACTAGCAAAATTCCACACAAGGGAAATAGAGTTAAACGCAGCACATACTCAGATAATAAAGGTATTGATAGCTACATACAAGATTCAGCACACGTCTCGAACAACATGTGGTACCAACACATGACCCAAATAGGCAAGCAGACAACAGAAGACAGCTGCTACGTCTGCTCATTGATCCCATACGCCATGAGCGCTTCCCGAACTTTCGTTGCCACGGAAATAGATGAAAAGACAGCACGATGTATAATATACCTGGCACTGTTCCAAACGAAAGGGAGATTTCAAGGGAACACGGTGTACCTGGTATGGAAAACGCGAGACACATACCCGTACGAAAACAACTTCCTCAAGGTTTATTTGAGTTACCACAAGACCAGTTTGCATGCTGAAGCATTCAGATACATAACAAGTGGCCCTGAAAAAGGAGAAACAAAGAAAGTAACACTACAATACCTACCATGTGATTGGTACGCCACTGAAGTTCCTGGTAAACAAGGATGTTGGGAAAGACCACTGATAATAATAACAGGGAAGGTGTACCTGAACAACAAATGGGACATAGGGGTGGTTGGCAGCAACATGGTAACTACAACTATTGCTGAACACAACAACAGATGTTGGACGACTTGGGTCAAGTACGTACCCATGCTAACGTGGATAGAGAAGGATGAAGACCCAAAAACAATACTGCCGCTGTCTGAACCTAAGGTATGCTACCAACATAGAGGAGAAGTGGACGTGGGATACAACACCAACTGTGCAAGCGTGACGGAGTTACCTGAGGGGGGAGCAGGAACAGCAGTATTAATGGACCATTACTGGGCCTGCGGAGACAAGGCATACCGCACACTGCCCCCTCTGTGGAATGGTATATGCACAATGGTACACGTTAATGTACCATCACTAGTGGTGCCCCAGAAACATGTGAATGTGGCGAACTTCCCTAAAATGGATGAAGGAAACAAGAGGAAGAAGAGATCTGTACAACCTCAGAAGGGGCCAGAGAACCAAAACAACGGCAACAACACTGTCCTGAATAGAAGAAAAGACAAGGAGAACCTCTGACAGGAAATTACCTATGGGGAAGGTCAGAAACAGCACTCACTTCAATCCCACCAGAACATAGACTATTCAGCAGAGCAGCAATGTTCTTCTCCTCAATAATACATCGGGACTACAGGCTTACGCAAATGCAAAATGGCTCCAGATAACTAGATGGGAACTAATGATGACAATTAATTCTACAGTAAATGGATTCAACGCAATAAAAGAGGAACTGCGAGCAGTGAGGATGGTAGCACTACAGAACAGATATGTACTGGACCTCCTCACAGCAATGGAAGGAGGAGTTTGCGCAAAGATAGGACAATCATGCTGCACATTCATTCCTGCTAACGATGCTGACAATGGTACACTGACAGAAGCAGTATCACAATTGGCCCAGATGCACTCCAAAATGATGGATGAAAGTAAAGGTGTGAAAAAGGATGACAGCTGGTTTTCGCTATTATGGTCATGGATGCCATCAGGGCTGTCGGACGGACTGAAGATTATAGTTGGATGCATTATTTTGGCTGGAGCTGCACTGATCATAATAAGATTTTGGAAGGCCCGGAAGGCACGCACCACAGACGAAATGATCGAAATGGTTGGTATGAACCCCTTGATGCCAGCAGATGATGGCCAACACACAGGCACAATAATAAAAGAGAGGGAGAAATTGCGCAACCAGATCATCACCAACCACCTGGACCCACCATCTGTGAAGCTCGAAAACCCAAGAAACCCAAGGAGCTACATAGGGAAATGGGTATACTGCACACCTGGAGGAACCTGTGTATATATGTATTGGTCATTTGAAGACCATGTTAACCACTATGGACATTTGGGAGGAGTAACTAAAATATGGAGAGTGAGAGGAGATAAGGAAAAGGATATGTTTGTGGTCGACAAGTCGACCAGAGGGGGGACTGAAGTGGGAGAATGGAACAAAAGGCTCCCACCAATCCCCTCACACCCCTGGCCTAGAGGATCACGGCCCAGGCACCCGCCACGAGAGGAGTTTGCCCATCTACCAGACAACCAAATACCCTGGTACAGGAACATACGGATGTGCCCACCCGCCTGCCCACCAGCCTGCCCTGCCCATGCCGACACCTGCTGCATGGATGGACTCGACTGAACCATCCAACACTAAATCAACACATCGTTAGAGATGCCATGACGACCTAGCCAACGGTCAGCACACCCATGCAAACATGCACACTGGACACTCCCACACCAATCCACACGAAGAACATACTCAGTGCTATGACGTAGGTGACGGACACACCCACTGACACGCATCTTTATTATTTTTCACATAGGCTTTTCAAAATGCAGAAACGCAAGACGCACAATGAACTCATCTAAAAAGGCTTGCTCACGCTTCTCCTAAACCCATGCATCATAATGAGAAATATAACGAAGACACGATACTGGGGATAAAGCAATGTGATACCATAACCTAAAGCGCTGTGTATCAAACGGTTCCACCTATGCACCAGGCCCAAGTAGGCCGCAAGCAAGAGCTTCCATGAACATTGAATGAGCAAGAGTACAGTTGCTGACCCTGCAGAATGAGCCCGGCGAGAGCAGACAGTCAAGGGCACAATGTTGCAAACTCGCATGCCGCAAGCGACGCCAAGGTCACACCTGCAAATTAAGCCAGGCACACAGTGGAAAATGCAATATTAATTGTGCAGAATTCTGCCTCAACCACGGTCTCACCTCACGTGACCAAACCGCACCTGACAGGGTGCCAGGCCCAGGAGGAGGGAGGCGCCTGGATCCCTCGTTTCAAGACACAGGCAGATACAATTAAGCGACTCAATGGATATCTGCGGCGGTGGGAGTAGTCTGCCTTCCAGCATATGAATAAATCCTCACATTGTCTGCACATACCCATAGTGATACATTGTTGCAAATGACAGGTGCACCGCGAGCTGGGAACAACGATGGTCCCAGACTGGGGGGCTCGTGAGTGGACCAATCAGAACATGGGGCTCTTATCACTGACGCCATTAACATTGACCAATCCTCAGGGGTCTTCATGTAACAACTTTCATGTATCAAATTGAAGGGACAACCCAAGTATACCACCTGACTAACCCTCGACCACTAATAACGCTCTCTATACGTATGCTATACTAACCCTACCACTCGAGGAGCCAATCCAGAGTGGCGATAGGTTTTTTGCTAACTTTCCCAGGTGACGCAAGTAGCGCGTCATACTAAGGTAAAAAGGGCCTGCGAGCCCCACGATTGAGAGAGAGTGTCAGGACGGACGCGTACGATCCTTGACCCATCCTTGCCATTTTGTTTAATAAACAGCAGAATCACCTTGCTTCTTGCGTGTGTCTCATACTCAATTTTTTGGGATATACGGGAGGAGTTGGGGCCTCCATGCCCGGAGGTCCGCGGACGGCCCAGCCGACACCGGGATAATTTCCCCCGACATGCCCATTACGTATACAACAGTCTGTGAATGCTTCCAACTAAATGGATTTAATTAGTCTCCTTGCACCAAATGGAGATGATGAAAGAATTGGAGTTGAATTCTAATGTTGTCTCTACCCCTCCCCCTTCCCCCGCCCTGTACCCTAAACGCCTGTCTGAATGCTCAGTTTCGAGATTGTCACTTGAATTGGCACTGGGTGGCTTTGAGAGGGACAGCATGTATAAATGGACCTGGGCAGGCAGCGGAGAGGGATTCGATGTATAACTGCCATTGGGGAGGGTGCAGAGATGGGTAAAATGTGTAACTGGCCCTGGGCAGGCAGCAGAGAGGGATACAATGTATAACTGGCCCAGGGTGGGCAGCAGAGAGAGATACAATGTAGAACTGGCCCTGGGAAGGCAGCAGAGAGGGGTAAAATATATAGTTGGCCCTGGGCAGGCAGTGGAGAGGGATACAATATATAAGTGGCCCTGGGCAAGCAGCAGAGAGGGATCCAATATATAACTGGCCCTGGGCAAGCAGCAGAGAGGAATACAATGTATAACTGGCCCTGGGCAAGCAGCAGAGAGGGATACAATGTAGAACTGGCCCTGGGCAGGCAGCAAAGAGGGTTACAATGTATAACTGGCCCTGGGCAAGCAGCAGAGAGGGATACAATGTATAACAGGCCCCGGGCAGGCAGCAGAGAGGGATACAATGTATAAATTGCCCTGGGAAGGCAGCAGAGAGGGGTAAAATTTATAGTTGGCCCTGGGCAGGCAGTGGAGAGGGATAAAATGTATAACAGGCCCCGGGCAGGCAGCAGAGAGGGATACAATGTATAACAGGCCCGGGCAGGCAGCAGAGAGGGATATAATGGATAACTGGCCCTGGGCAGGCAGCGGAGAGGGATAAAATGTATAACAGGCACCGGGCAGGCAGCAGAGAGGGATAAAATGTATAACAGGCCCCGGGCAGGCAGCAGAGAGGGATACAATGTAGAACTGGCCCTGGGCAGGCAGCAAAAAGGGATACACTGGCCCTGGGCAGGCAGCAGAGAGCGATACAATGTATAAATGGCCCTGGGCAGGAGAGGGATACAATTTATAACTGGCACTGGGCAAGCAGCAGAGAGGGATAAAATGTATAACAGGCCCCGGGCAGGCAGCAGAGAGGGATACAATGTAAAAATTACCATGGGAAGGCAGCAGAGAGCGGTAAAATATATAGTTGGCCCTGGGCAGGCAGTGGAGAGGGATAAAATGTATAACAGGCCCAGGCAGGCAGCAGAGAGGGATACAATGTATAACAGGCCCCGGGCAGGCAGCAGAGAGGGGTACAATGGATAACTGGCCCTGGACAGGCCGCGGAGAGGGATAAAATGTATAACAGGCCCCGGGCAGGCAGCAGAGAGGGATAAAATGTATAACAGGCCCTGGGCAGGCAGCAGAGAGGGATACAATGTAGAACTGGCCCTGGGCAGGCAGCAGAAAGGGATACAACTGGCCCTGGGCTCGCAGCAGAGAGGGATACAATGTATAAATGCCCCTGGGCAGGCAGTGGAGAGGGATACAATTTATAACTGGCCCTGGGCAAGCAGCAGAGAGGGATACAATGGATAACTGGCCCTGGGCAGCCAGCTGAGAGGGATACAATGAAAAAATGGCCCTGGCAGGCAGTGGAGAGGGATACAATGTATAACTGGCCCTGGGCAGGCAGCAGAGAGGGATACAATGTAGAACTGGCCCTGTGCAAGCAGCAGAGAGGGATACAATGTATAACTGGCCCTGGGCAGGCAGCAGAGAGGGATACAATGTATAACAGGCCCCGGGCAGGCAGCGGAGAGGGATACAATGTATAACAGGCCCCGGGCAGGCAGCAGAGAGGGATACAATGTATAACTTGCCCTGGGCAGGAAGCAGAGAGGGATACAATGTATAAATGCCCCTGGGCAGGCAGTGGAGAGGGATACAATTTATAACTGGCCCTGGGCAAGCAGCAGAGAGGGATACAATGGATAACTGGCCCTGGGCAGCCAGCTGAGAGGGATACAATGTATAAATGGCCCTGGCAGGCAGTGAAGAGGGATACAATGTATAACTGGCCCTGGGCAGGCAGCAGAGAGGGATACAATGTAGAACTGGCCCTGTGCAAGCAGCAGAGAGGGATACAATGTATAACCGGCCCTGGGCAGGCAGCAGAGAGGGATACAATGTATAAAAGGCCCCGGGCAGGCAGCAGAGAGGGATAAAATGTATAACTTGCCCTGGGCAGGAAGCAGAGAGGGATACAATATATAACAGGCCCCAGGCAGGCAGCAGAGAGGGATACAATGTATAACAGGCCCCGGGCAGGCAGCAGAGAGGGATACAATGTAGAACTGGCCCTGGGCAGGCAGCAGAGAGGGATACAATGTATAAATGCCCCTGGTCAGGCAGTGGAGAGGGATACAATGTATAACTGGCCCTGGCAGGCAGTGGAGAGGGATACAATGTATAACTGGCCCTGGGCAGGCAGCAGAGAGGGATACAATCTAGAACTGGCCCTGTGCAAGCAGCTGAGAGGGATACAATGTATAACTGGCCCTGGGCAGGCAGCAGAGAGGGATACAATGTATAACAGGCCCCGGGCAGGCAGCAGAGAGGGATACAATGTATAACAGGCCCCGGGCAGGCAGCAGAGAGGGATACAATGTATAACTTGCCCTGGGCAGGCAGCAGAGAGGGATACAATGTGTAACTGGCCCTGGGCAGGCAGCAGAGAGGAATACAATGTATAAATTGCCCTGGGAAGGCAGCAGAGAGGGGTAAAATATATAGTTGGCCCTCGGCAGGCAGTGGAGAGGGATAACATGTATAACAGGCCCGAGCAGGCAGCAGAGAGGGATACAATGTATAACAGGCCCCAGGCAGGCAGCAGAGAGGGATACAATGGTTAACTGGCCCTGGGCAGGCAAAAGAGAGGAATACAATGTATAAATGACTCTGGACAGGCAGCAGAGAGAGATAAAATGTATAACAGGCCCTGGGCAGGCAGCAGAGAGGGATACAATGTATAAATGCCCCTGGGCAGGCAGTGGAGAGGGATACAATTTATAACTGGCCATGGGCAAGCAGCAGAGAGGGATACAATGGATAACTGGCCCTGGGCAGCCAGCTGAGAGGGATACAATGTATAACTGGCCCTGGGCAGGCAGCAAAGAGGGATACAATGTAGAACTGGCCCTGTGCAAGCAGCAGAGAGGGATACAATGTATAACTGGCCCTGGGCAGGCAGCAGAGAGGGATACAATGTATAACAGGCCCAGGGCAGGCAGCAGAGAGGGATACAATGTATAACTTGCCCTGGGCAGGAAGCAGAGAGGGATACAATATATAACAGGCCCCAGGCAGGCAGCAGAGAGGGATACAATGTAGAACTGGCCCTGGGCAGGCAGCAGAGAGGAATACAATATATAAATGGCCCTGGGAAGGCAGCAGAGAGGGGTAAAATATATAGTTGGCCCTAGGCAGGCAGTGGAGAGGGATAAAATGTATAACAGGCCCGGGCAGGCAGCAGAGAGGGATACAATGGTTAACTGGCCCTGGGCAGGCAAAAGAGAGGAATACAATGTATAAATGACTCTGGACAGGCAGCAGAGAGGGATAAAATGTATAACAGGCCCCGGACAGGCAGCAGAGAGGGATACAATGTATAAATGCCCCTGGGCAGGCAGTGGAGAGGGATGCAATTTATAACTGGCCCTGGGCAAGCAGCAGAGAGGGATACAATGGATAACTGGCCCTGGGCAGCCAGCTGAGAGGGATACAATGTATAAATGGCCCTGGGCAGGCAGTGAAGAGGGATACAATGGATAACTGGCCCTGGGCAGGCAAAAGAGAGGAATACAATGTATAAATGACTCTGGACAGGCAGCAGAGAGGGATAAAATGTATAACAGGCCCCGGGCAGGCAGCAGAGAGGGATACAATGTATAACTGGCCCTGGGCAGGCAGCAGAGAGGGATACAATGTATAAATGCCCCTGGGCAGGCAGTGGAGAGGGATACAATTTATAACTGGCCCTGGGCAAGCAGCAGAGAGGGATACAATGGATAACTGGCCCTGGGCAGCCAGCTGAGAGGGATACAATGTATAAATGGCCATGGCAGGCAGTGAAGAGGGATACAATGGATAACTGGCCCTGGGCAGGCAAAAGAGAGGAATACAATGTATAAATGACTCTGGACATGCAGCAGAGAGGGATAAAATGTATAACAGGCCCCGGGCAGGCAGCAGAGAGGGATACGATGTATAACTGGCCCTGGGCAGGCAAAAGAGAGGAATACAATGTATAAATGACTCTGGACAAGCAGCAGAGAGGGATAAAATGTATAACAGGCCCCGGGCAGGCAGCAGAGAGGGATACAATGTATAACTGGCCCTGGGCAGGCAGCAGAGAGGGATACAATGTATAAATGACTCTGGACATGCAGCAGAGAGGGATAAAATGTATCACAGGCCCCGGGCAGGCAGCAGAGAGGGATACAATGTATAACAGGCCCCGGCAGGCAGCAGAGAAGGATACAATGGATAACTCACCCTGGGCAGCCAGCTGAGAGGGATACAATGTATAAATGATCCCCAGGCAGGCAGCAGAGAGGGATACAATGTAGAACTGGTGCCTGGGCAGCCAGCTGAGAGGGACAAAATGAGGCACTGGGCAAGGAGTGGATGGTGTAAGTTTGCAGCATGTCCCGGAATGGAGTGAATAAGGTTAAAACACTGAATAGTGTAATAGGGTCAGGTATATGACCCTGTCAGCGGGTCGTAGGGGCCTCTCTCAACCTGGGGTAGGAAGCTTAACAGTGTAAAACCAGACCCGGTCCTACCCCAAAGTTGGCGTGAGGGAGTTAAGGTGGACAGCAGTGCCTGGCTTCCCAGAATGCCTGCATATGTGTCCAGGTAGTGGCATAACTGTCATTGCCTCAATACATATTCACCTCTGTCCTGACCAGGCCTCCTTTTCTTTTTCAGAAGACATGAGAACCTGAGAACACCTAACACATGGGCTTAACCGGGAAAACGAGGCCTGAATTCCAGGGAAATTGAATCATGACCTGACTTATTGAAATAGATGGGAATGTGTCCTTCCCGAAAGGAATTAAATATCCAACACACAGCCCACCAACCCCAGACGGACTGCATAGGAATCAGGGGATAATAGCAAAAACACTGAGACTGGAAAGAGACTAAAGTAGAACAAAGTAGATCCAGAAATCCTCCCCAAACCAGGTTGAAAGCAAAAGTCACCCAAGATTGGAGAAAATCCCAGGAAAAACGAGCAGCCTGAGCACATGGCTGTCAGCACAAGATCGGAGGAGACTGAGGAAAGTGGGTGGGACAAGAACCTTCTTAAAGATATCTTCAGGAAGATACGCCCCCCCAGAGGAGTAGCTCAGCTAGGGATTAGCCATTGGGAAGGGGAACATCTTACAAAGGGCCAATGGATTCCAAGAGGTACTCACAAGAGGAAGGACGAGCATATAAAAAGCCAGCGGGTATAGAGGAGAGGAAAAGGTGTCTGGTTGAGTTCAGGAGCAGAGGAGGTGGACCAATAGACCAGCGAGGAGGGTGTACCAGGTGGAGATGGAGGTGGAGGAGACTATTTGAGTCTATTTGGTGTGTGAAGGTAAGATGTTGGGTCTGAGAGGGTGGTACCAATAGAGTTGTCATGTGTGTGAGTGAAGGACTAACTGACAGAAGGATAGAGAAAAATGGGTGTACTTGCGAGATAGGCATTGTGAGGATGTGTGTGTTTGTGTGCATGTGTGTGCAGTAAAGGGAGAAGAATGTGAGTCAGGAGGGTAACAAAGGGTCGAGGCAGGTGCAATGGTGAGAGTGAGGAGTTGGCGGGTGGAGACGGGAGAGTGGAGGGAGAAATATAGGGTACGAGACGGGTAAGACCAGGAAGCCTAGCATAGGGTGAAGGGAGAGACCAATTGGAGGGTGGAGATAGGAGAAGTGGGAGAGGTCAGTAACATCATTGAAAGAGAATGGCAAGCGAGAGACAGGGTAGCAAGAAGGGGAGGTGGTTGAGAGAGTGGAGGGGCGTGAGTACAATCTGTGGCGTCAACCAGTTACAGAACATAGACAGAAAAACCCGGCAACCAGTTAAGTTTGTTAGGCCTTTACCCCTCTCACCGCCCCGCCCTCACACACACCCCCTCAACCCCTCAGGGTAAGGGATACAACCTGACAGTAGGGCTCGCCTGACGATAGTCTGCCAATATTTGCGAATCACTTGGAGGGCGAGGTGAACTACAGGAACCACCGCTAATATGGGAATCCCAGAGAATGTGCAAATACATATTTCTTTCCACCAATGCCCCTTTACTGTAATGGGCAACAGTTTAAATAATGGTTGCAGCAGTCACCATGAACCGTCTAGGGCTGGCCCTCTCAAATCTCTCGGCTCTGGAGAATGCTGATTGCTTGATTTGCACATTAAGTATTACCAAAACGGGCACCCCCCTTTTAGTCACTCTTTTACAGACCGATGGATTTAACATAAACGCTCTTCTGGAGTGTGTTTGAAGTCCTGAACTTGGTAAGAACTTTGGGAAAATGTATGCAGCTCTGAAGGTGTCCAATGTTTAGTGTGCAATCTAATTCCCATACCCAGCATTTAGACCCATCATGTTTCATCTTGGTACTTGTAGTCCAGAATGTATAACAAGCACAGGAATGCACACTGAGAGGTACTAAAATCACCAGTGTCTACAGAAAATCGTTTTAGAAATTGGTTTCCACATATTTTGTGCAACAAAAAAAGTGTGAATGAAGCAGTGATTTCAGGGAAGTAAAGTGGGTAGTGGCTTGTCTGTATTTACTACTTGTAGTAAGCTTTACAATTCTGCTGTTGAGCAGTTGATTTACATGTAGATTATTGCTGTACAGCAGAAGGGAAAATATACCTTTGTCAATTAAGTGAGTTTATCCCATCGAGACAAAAAACACATGTATGTGATCTTTGTGCAACACGTATGTGAATGTTAGAACTCTGGAAGGGCAGTTCCCGTCGTTTCATCCTCATGCAGCAATAAAATTAGTTCCATTTCATGGGGTAGTAGTAACATCTGTTATTTATAGTGCACTGGATCTAGTGGTACTCGCTCTGAGGCCGTGAAGGTCAATCCTGGCACGAGATAGCCTTTAGATTGCATGGGAGCATGCAGGGACTAGGTCACGGGTTTGTCATTTGGAGTTCTCTGAATATTTTTGAATAACGTTACTATCATCCAGCACTATTGACTATGCTGGCTAGTTCTAATGGGATTCGTAGTCCAAAACATCTGGAGAGCCAATAGTTGTATACTTGTGCACTGGGTGGTGATGAGGATGCCATGTGGTTGCCTGGGTTGGAGTCTTGGCATGCACAGAAAAACAGACAATGGGGCTCCAAATAGCTTCCTCTGCCGTCTTTTGCCATTTAGTGAGGAAAATCCTTATCCCACACATTGTCACTTCTGCCAGTACCAGTGCTCCCATTATCACCTTTAGTCCATCTGACCCAGTGCTCCCATTATCACCTTTAGTCCATCTGACAGCCAAGATGGCATGTATGACCAGCTATCCAGCTCTGGTCCTTTCCAGCCCCTTTTGCTTCTTCCTCCATTTTGGCATGTATCTGGGATAGTTGAGATACCGCGTCTGACAGTGTACCGTTGTCTTTGTCATTGGCAGGATTGAACATGCAACAGGAACTCCCCATGTTTGCGTAAACTCCTCCTTCCATTACTGTGAGCAGATCTAGAATGTACCACCAACCTCACTGTTCAGAGCTCTTTTATTGCGTTGAACCCATTCACTGTGGAGTTGATTGTCACAATCAGCTCCCAATTGGTTATCTGCAGCCACTTCGCATTTGTGTATGCTTGTACAGATGGTAGGATTGCTGTGAAGGACATTTACATCCTGCTGAGCAATCAGTGTTCTGCCGGAATTTCATCTAGTGCTGTCTCTGATGCTTCTGAGAAGTAATGACCTCACTTCTTATCTGCTCAATTCAGATGGTTTCTCGCTCTTGCCTGTTTGTTCCTCTTCCACAGACCTCTTCTTCCTTTTGTTAGTGTCAATCTCTTGGAACTCATCAAGCTTCACATCTTTTCGTGCCTCGACCAATGATGGCATATTGATGTGTGCCAACAAACAAACTCCTCCCCAGTTGGGTGGCCGCTTCTCGTATGCCTTTGATTTGCATGCCCAGTTGTGATCCATCAGCGCGGTTGTGCCTGCCTTCATTGCTGCATGCTTCTCTATGCTTCTGCATCTGACATTCTCTCCAACTTCCACTACACCATTATTCTGGTAACAGAGTGCTGGTGTGTTCAGGGGTATTATCGGCATTGGTCCAGCTTTGTTTTCCACCCACGTCAGCAGCTTTGCGTTCGCGTCCCACTCTTTCAGGCACTTGTCGTTTTCTTCCTGTACCTTATTCACTGGTGATTGTGCTAGTGTCAGCACTTTGCTTCCCACCACTCCATCCTTCTATCCATCCTCTGTGTATATTTGACCATACGCAGGTATCTGTGGTCTTACAAATCATCCAGGCTCTCCTCCTGTCTCTTTCACTCTTGTCCATGGACAGGGCAATTCTTTCAGGGTTATAGTCTTAGTTTCTCCCTTCTTGGTCCCATCAGTGATATATTGTATAGCTTCATCTAACTGCCAGGAATTGTTCATCATGTCTAATGTCTTTATATAATTATCTTTGTATGGGAACATTGTGTCAGCGGCAGCCCTTACCTCTTTAGTCTTGGTATCCTTGGACGTGAAGAGGTAAGGCCTGTCCTTCCAGTTACCATTTGTGCAATTCAAATGTTAGGAATCAGGTGGGCACTGGGGCCACTGAGAGAGCCAGGTCTCAGGGAAAACCCCCGTGTGGGGGGAAAAACCCCAAGGTGAAAGAAGAAGCCTTGCAGGAAGGAAGATGTTTCAAGTGAAGATTTCAGCTGAAGCGCGGTTCCAGGAAGATAATATGGAGTTACAGCTATAGAGGATGCAGAGAATTCAGAGGAAGGCTCCGTGTAGATGGAAGGGTGATAGTTATTAGATGGAAGAACCAGTGGTCTCGGTAAGCAAAAGCGGGCGGACCCGCGAGAATTCCAGGAAGGAGTAGCTGACACATGTATATATAAAAAAAGAATGCCAGATGATGTTTTCTTAACTAAAGAGTTCAGCTTGACTTGAGAGAGAGTTGGCACGGCTCCTGCTGGCATGCAAATGTACAGGGAAATGAGGACCAGAGCTTTGGCTGAGTCCTCGCAAGTGTGCACAGGCCCTAAGCTATCACTCACATTGTTGCACTTGAGCCTTGCACACATGCTTCTGCTGTCTGCATGGTAGCTGATTGCATAGTGGGAAAGGTGGAATCCTGATGGTCTACCCCTGAACAAGTTGATGATTGATCTTGACAAAGAGGAAAACAGTGGTGTAGGGGTCTCTACTGTAAAAGTAACCATAATTGCCAGCACTGCCCCTTTAATGCTGCTTGTACCCAGAGCAAATTTAGAAGCTTTCCTCAGCAATATAATTTCCCCCACCAATCACATTGTCATGATACTGGTCACACAACAATACATGCTATCATTGCCAGTGTAAAACACATTTCATGCTACAGGTGCTCAAAGAAAATGAGGCCTGTTTCAAGAACATATGCCTGCACTGGCCCCATTCTTACTGACTGAGCTGAGGTAAGTCAGGGGCTTGTCTCAACCATATAAATCTGACGCTGCTCCACCTTTCATGCTGCTATAGACCAAATCAAATCATGCGGTTGGTCTTACAGTATATGCCCAATGCTGTGAAGCGGGAGTCGGGACCCTAAGACCACCCCTCACCCCATCAAGTTCATGACAAGATAGAAGGCCAGAAAAGTCTGCAACCACTCATTCTATTACGGACGAATCCCAAGTGCCCCAATGATCGACAAATTTATGCAGAGATACCCTCTCAGTCAGCCATACAGATCTAGTGTGGTACAAATCTACCCATGTGTAGGGGAAGAACTGGAGACTATTGTCAGAGACACCTATATGGACAGCTTGGACTAAGCACCAAGAATCCTCATTACTGACGCCATTAGAGACACAACGACATAGCAGCATTACACATGAAGCACACATGCAGTCCGAACCGCACAACATAAACAGAGACTTGAATTTCATGAGTGCACAGTTCTATAGTTAGAGGACAGCTACATATACATACTGTCATTGTTTTTATTATTTTGTCATTAGCCAAATGCAGTAACGTAGAAACCACAAGGAACAAGAGATCGTGAGCAAGCTTGCTGATGCTTAAAGCCCATAGTCAAGAGGACATACAGGAGCATATATGAAACCTGATCAAACCACGTATAGCTAACCCATAGAGAATACAGTATAACATGGACTATGTAGAAACTGCTTCATAAGGTTTAGGAAAATGACAGCAGGCCCCAAATCATTGAGCAGGAGACGAGCTGCACCGATTCAGGCTGGACGGAGAGAAAGACGCATGAGACAGGGCCCACAGCCAAGGCCAAGAGATATGGAGAGACATTCCAATCCCCAGATGACAAAGGGACCAGCTGCAGAGAAACAGAATAAATCTTCATAATTAGGAGCTGCAGAGCTCACATGGTACATACAAACGGAACAATGGACAGACTTCCAGGGTGGGAAGAAGAAGCCGGTCCCAGCAGCCACGTGCAGATTGCTACAAGTGTTGCTATCGTTAGGAGAATATTCTCATAAGGCAAAGGTGGTGGGTGGTGTACACAAGTTACAATACAGACACATAATAGTTCACATTACCTTGAAGAGGTACATCATGAGCTGAGAACTCGTTTGAGTCTCATACCTGGGGGGGATCAGCTCTAGCCAATCACCGTTTAGTATTCCAGGGGTGGGTCGCAACAAGGACCAATGGTACGCCCACTACTCTGCAACAATGTAATAGAAAGTGAATTGGGTACTGACAGGCCAGCCACCTGACATGTGAGAGCCAGTAGAATAACATGTATAGGTGACCATATAGGTCGTTAGACTCCCGATGGCCAAAACCTCACACTGATAGGTTTTTGGAGAATGGCCCAAGTAATGATGGAGTAATTGACATAGTTTTAGAGTAAAACTGGGCTGCGAGCCAGGAGACATCCAGATGTATTGCAATCCTTCTGGGTTCTTGTACCGATCCCTGTTGGTTTTATTAGTAATAAACCGCAGTTTGAACTTGCCGTTGACTGAGTCCTCCACGTATACTGGGGGAGAAAGTTGGGCTCTCCAAGTCCGCGGACTTCCAACATCGTTCTGGCACTCTGGGATACCTGGGAGTTAGTCCAAACAAGTTCATAGCAGAGCTGATGGTTGGCTGCGCCAGCCCGGCACACGGTAATCTCTTCCTCTGCAGAACCTGAGAGGCTGCATGACCCTTGCATATTTCGAGAAGACTGGGAATGCCTACCTGTGGAAAGGCCGACAGGAGCCAGCTTGGAAATGATCCTGCCCGAAATCAGTGCAGGAGTCCAGGCAGACCAGGATGGGGAAGTGCGCACTTTCTGGAGGACACAACAGCTGAGCAGAGCCAGCAGACCATGGAGTGTAAGTATTGGCCCAGTCAAATAGCAACTGTGAGTGTGAGGGAGTGAGGGAGGGTATTGAGTATTGCGGAGTATTGTTTAGAAACGTCGAGTATTGTCAAAGTATTGTTTAGCATTCTCAAAGTTAGTAGGGACAGGAGCAGAGGTAGATGTCCTTTTTCTATGTTTAGGGCACATTTGGGTTTAGAGGTAAACGGTTCTGTTGAATAACCTAGACTACTGACTCGAAGGCATGGATGCCAGATGTTAAGTAAATAGTGGATTTCCTGTGGGTTGGCCCTTTTAGCTTGGGTCATAGATGAAAGTATCCCGTAAGGTTTAGTAAGGGCAGCTGCCTAGATTGTGGAAGGTGAGTCTACTGGTTAAGTCTCCTGGAATGAGATGTTTTGCATGTGACGTGACGCAGCGGGCACAGTTCGATCACAAGAGACTATTGGTATACTGTGCCTGGAGGCAGAAGGACAGCTGTGGGGTGTTTGTGTATTTTGGGAGTAACGGGCTATAACAGTGTACGCACAGTATTTGATTTCTCAGCACTACACTGGTTAGTAAATTGGTGACGTCACCCATAGATTTGCACATAGGTCACGGAGAGCACAAGACAGTGAGGAGCTATAATTGGAAACTTGGGATTAGCAGACGAGGTGAACCAGTGGCGGCGCGTGGAAGGCGCATGCGCAATATTGTGGGCGTGCCTGAGGAGGCAGTGACAGCAAGTTTGCCGAGGGGTGGTGCACAGAGCATGCCTGATAAGTTGTAGAGTCAGAGAGGCTCGTAGTAACCTGAAAAGTATTGTTATTACATTGGGCCTTTCTCCGTAAACAGCAGATTGTCGAAACCCTCGACTTGAGGTCAGGTAAAAGCAAAAGAATGTATCAGGGAAGGTGCGGGGGTGACACGCCCCTACAGCACCCGTTTAAGACACTCCCACCCTATAGGGGGAAGATTTGTAAATATAGCATAGAATGGTCCAAAAACATGAAACCAATCCATGGCCATCTTGGGGAGGTTTCTCCAAAGACATGCAGCAATCACTACTGACACACATCCAGGGTGCCTATAAGGGGAAGAAGTTAGCAAGTTACATGGCCATATTCGAGTTGTGGCGCATGTTTCAGGAGGGAGATGCAGCGAGGCATCAGTGGATGCTGAGCCAGCAGGAGGTACTAGGGCCTACAGCCTGGCCCTCCGCTCGTCCACATGTCCCTCCGAGTGTAGTATCAGATGACATGGACGATGAGCATGTGATGTACCCATTACAAGAAGTAAAGGCATTACGGGAACTGAGAGCAGCAGAGGGGTATTCAAATCTGACATACAAGCCATCAACATATAGTCGAGAGGAGGGGCAGAGAGGCGCAGGACAGCCAATCACTGAGAAGGGAATGAACAGCGAGGAGGAGAAGGGAATGAAGGAGGGGCTCTGGAGCATAGCCACAAACTATTGGATAGGGGGACAGATGCTTCTAAAGCTTGAAAGAAAGACAGATGGGGAGAAAGAGAGGGCCGGCTAAAGCAATGGAAGTTCTGAAGGAGAGCAGTGAAGCATCAGAGTGGCCTGAAATAATGGAGGAAGCGGACAGAAGGGAGAAGGAACAAGAGGAAAAACTAGAGAGAGAGGACAGAGAGAAGGGAAGAGAAAAGAGATTAGAGAGAGAGGACAGGTAAAGAAGGAATCAGGAGGAGAAGGTGCAGATGCAGAGGGAAAGAGAACAAGGATTGAAAAGGATCACAGGGGAAGAGAGAGGAATGGAAGCAACGGGACAGAAGAAAAAGGGAAATGGAAGAGATCGAGAGGCAGAGGGAAGTAGCAGAGTTAGAAAAACACAAGTTTGTTGAGAGAAAGCAGAGGAAGTTACAGGTGGACAGACTGGTAAGGGAATGCACATATGAGGAGGACGAGTGAACCATAGGGCAGAAAAGACACGTGGGATGGGGGAAACGGCAGACCTGAGGAGGGCAGATGAGCAGAGCCAGATAGCATGAGCTCAAGGGACAGGAGCATGATGGAAAGGGGCAGAACAGGCATAGGAGCCTGTGGGGGAGGCAGTAGATACGACTTGAGGGATATCAACCTCAGCCTGAAACCTAACATGGACATGACAACTAGGAGACTAAGCTTCGCAGATGACTTTTGCAGCAACATGGGATTGGGGTCTGACAATGAAGGCCTGAACAGTGGGGACGGGAGGGGAGACCCATGTCGGCTCCAATCCACGGGGACAGGGGCAGACAAGCGGGTGGCATGGGACACATATAGAGGGAGCAGGAGGAGGAAGTTTGGACAAAAGGGCATGGCTAGAGATTGACTTGCACACCCTCAATGACGTCATTGCATATGTGGATAGGCTTGGAGATCTACCAGGATGAAGGAAGGGGGAAACAGCGATAGTTTGTTAGAGGGGAAGGCTAACGAGGGAACATGACGACAGTGTTCAGATACCCCTAACATACCCAATGGATATGCACGCAGTCATCGAAAGTGAGAACAAGCAGGTTAGACTGACTAGAAGCGCCCATGGGGAGGTGGGGTTTACACAGATGCCCTTACTAGAAAGGGGAGTGGTGCGACATCAGTATATTCCATGGAAACACGCTGACAAGGAGAAAGTGAGGTGTAGATTAGTTTCTGCTCTTGTGACTTGACACAAACTGCTTATCGACAGGATCTATTTCTTGCATAATGTTTGAAGATCCATTGGTGGCTCTGAACCCATTTCTTGAGGTCGAGTCAGCTCTAAAAAGGTCATTTCCGTTGACCACTAATGCATAGTTAATGTGGAGAACTGACCTTATAGGTAATTTCTGCTGGCTGTGTTATCTGCAACCCTCCAAATTTGATCTCACTGTCTGTTATTTCTTTGTATTTCCAACTGAACCAGGGCTGCTTTACCTGTGGGGCCCAGCCCACAGGTCTTGAGTTCAAAGTTTCAAAGGCACAGACCTTTCAGTTCAGTGGGGAGAACACCAGCTTCAACCATACTTCTGAAAATACAGCTTTAAATCAGCAAGATGTGCCGACATGTAACATTCAGCATTATATCTGTGCATGTTGTTTATAATACAATCTTTTTTTACATACGGTTTGGACAGATATAAGTTCACTTTTGCTATTATTCACACATAGGCCTCAGTTACATAGAACATTATTATTCACTTCTCCAACAAGTAAACCTTTCCATTTAAATGTCAGTTTATTTGTGAAAATTACGTGCCTTTCTTTGAAATATTGTCACTTAGCTTCACTTTTTAAATGTAAGACACAATTCCTCCTTGGTATTTTTCACATGCCTAGCATTTCAATGTATCTTTTTCCACGTGCACTGCTGCAATTTTGAATCTGTCAAAAAGTGCCTTTTCCCAGTTTGCACAAAATCAGCATCTGCAGCACCACATGTCATTTCCCATTCATTGGGCATATCCAGTAGTTGTAAGCTCTCAGATAGATTCCCTTTCACTTGCGCACTTGTCCATTTTAGTATTATTGCACTAGGCCCATTTCTTTTCCTTCACTAGGCCTTATGTCGGAAATCACTGTTTTATATATCAATGAGACTCCACATTAGCCAGCTTCACTCTTACAATAAGTGCCTAGCATGGCCTCTCCATCTCTATCACTCTGGGGCTGTATTTTCACCCCACAAGATTGGAATGGATCATGTTGGCAACTATGATCCTGTGGGCTATTCAATTGGCCCACTGACATTGCCATCTACCTGAGCCAATTGCTCTAAAAATGACCATCACTGGCAATATTCCTTAAACTCCTGTGCAAGGGGCAAGCCGGACCAACTGAATGTGGCAAAATGTATGTTACGTTTCATATCCCTGCCCTGTCTGCTTACTTCCGGGAAAGTCTGTGATGCATTTGGCTAAAGAGTGCATGAATACATTAGAACTCTGATTCGAAAAAGGGTGTCTAGCACCTGCGCTGACTATGACAATAGTTCTCAATGCAGGAGGGAGTCTGCCTATCCAGATGATGTGGCTATGGCATATTATGGAGGCCAGTGCAGCGATTGTTGGTTCATTAGCAGTGAATTTAACATGAGAACTTTACTTCTCAATCCAAAAAACACTTCAGTGTACAACAATTTGGCATTATTTCATACAAGCTGATATACATTTCATGCATCGTGCATTCTTAAAGCATTATGGGCCTCATTAGAATTTTGGCGGTAGCCATGCCGCTCTTGGCGGCATGGCTACCGCCAAAATCGGGTCCGGGTTCCCAGAATGGGGAATTACCGGGCCATTCCGAGTTTGGGGGGGCCCGGTAATTCCTCCCTCCAGGAACCCGGGCTCGGACTTTCCCCATTCCCATTCAGCCCCCATAGGGCTGAATGGGAATGGGGGAGGGAGCTAACAACGGGCTGATTACGACCGGCCCGTTGTTAGCTCCCTCTTCCCCTCGCGGGACCCGCGAAGGGACCTCGTAATGTGGTGGAATGGTGTTAATGGGTCCGCATCCTTTTGCGGCACCCGTTAACCCATTCCACCACTCTTGTAATGAGGCCCTATGTGTTGCCAAGAACTAGACTGGTGTAGTACATGTAATGTTCTTTGTGCTGATCCAGTAAAAAACTTCTTTGTAATGTGTTCAGAGCATCTTCACGTTGGTTTTGTCACAGTTTATTATGCGGTCACACTCAACTCAGGGAGTTTCTTTCCCGCCAAGCAAGGTGGCGCACAATAAAGCATTTTTTGTTTCAGGTTCAATTTGGTGAGGCCTCCAACTTGTCTGGCACCCAACCCCAACAAATACCCTATGTCACCAATGGACTAGGAACCAGCCAGGTTTATAGAAAGAATATATATGTATGTATTTATTTAATATTTGACTCTATTCAAAAACACAGATGACATTTTGAAACATGCAATAAGAATTTACAACAGATTTAATTTCGATGTAACCAATGAAAAACATTCACAATATAATACAGGGTCCACAAGAATGTCTTAATTTGAAATTATACTTTTCTCCCAGCAACCTCCACACTCCAGGGCTCAATTACATAGGACCACTTGGGGGCACTGTTGTGTGCCTGGAAAATGGCTGCTGCATGAGAGGGCTCCAACAGAGGGTGTCTAAATCCTGCCGAATATCTTGCTTTCTAGAGGTCTACAACCCTGCTATGGGCATTGATTCATTAAGAACATTTGGCTATGATCAATGTGATGACGACAAATCAGTGATGAGGACAACACCAGACCAGTACTTGGACGTGGCAGCAGGGTACCCCGAGCCAGGTTCAGCCCTCAACGCTCCCAGGCGACTCCGACCAGGACCATAGCGGAACGACACCTCACTGACTGCCCCCCTCCTGGGGAGCCAACATCCATACTACCTACCTGCCATGGCTCCCTAACCACAGCATTACACCAACGGCTCTGTGAAAGAGGAGGAGCCTTCTGCACTGTATTGCATGGAGCCTCCTTGAATCTTGATCAGCCCAGGAGACATAACAGCTTGGGCCGCCCGCCTACATCCTATCTCCCTACGACGTGTGAGAGCTCTGGCCCCAAGCATGCCCCGTTCTGGGCAGGAGAGTTGCATCAACTGTGAGGCTGGAGGGAGCCAATCAGTGAGGAGTGACACCGGAGCACCAGTAATTACACAGAGGGGGGGGTGCTCGCTCAATGCCTCTGTCTCCCTGTGACACGGCTTGTTTTTCCCCTCAGCTGCCTGTATACTGGGGTGTACTGCCCCCCCCAAGGACACCACACTCTGCAGCTTTGCCTGCCCCGTCACATGGCCTGGAGTGGAATATCTGGGCACCGCTCCCCCAGCACTCTTACACACTCCATTTAATGTATGGGGTCTCCCTGAGTGCGCACTGATAGCCTAAGGCTGGGATAGGTTATGGAACCCTCAAGTGGCATCCTACCTGACCGCCCTGCTGCTCTACAGAGGCCCCCACATCATCTTGATCTCCTCCCTGATGGGGACAAACAACCACAACAACTTGGACATCCCCCTGTGGCCCACAGCTGATAACCCAGGGTGCGAGGTAGGGCCCACCTCACAGCGCCGCACCCAGCCTAAACCTCCCCTGGGAAACACCAAGACCTGTCGGCTTGGGTGCCCTGTACTTCCCTCATCTTTCTCCTACGAGGGCCTGTGAGCTCCTTATACCAAACAGGAAGCAGACACCTGCCCTGCCTCCTTCCCCTCTGAGCTGGAGTGGCCTTTCAGCTGGGAGGCCTGTTAGGTTGTGTGTATCGAGCGGCACCACCAGGATCATAAGTGAACACGTGTGAGGGGGGAGCCCATGCTTAATGAGTTGGGCACCCCCCTGAAACAGCACGCTATCTTGCACCAGTCCCCCCCCCTCCTTTCTGCATGAATACCCTGTGTATGTTGATGTGTGACTCCACAGAGATAGCTTGAAGAGCAACCCAATTTAACCCACAACATTATATACACAGGATAGTCAGGGCTCTGCTCACTCCGGAACCAGCAAAATCGCTCTCATGGCAACACAAACCAATTGGCAGACAGAGTGACCCCCTGAGAAAGTAACACTCTCTAGCACAAGAACCTGTCGCGGAGTCCATAAGTGGCATTACATCCAACTGTGCTACTATGGGCAACCCAAAAGAAAGCTGAAAAAAGATCAATTGGCCAGATCCGTCCAGACACCCCCTGCCGCTGTTGAAATGCTGGGTCCATCCCAACTTGATGTGGCAGCCCTGAACCAAAAACTGTTGGCCCTTAAAAACAGCACTGATAACCTGGGGGCTAAAATTAGTGCTCTGGCCTGCAAAGCTGATGTATCCGCATTCCAGATAGATAATCTCTGCAGCTGCATGACCGAAGCGGAACAAAGGATTGGCGATGGGGAGGACAAAGTGGAGATACTTCAATGTGAGGTGTCCACCCTTCAACAAACCATCAAGAATCTGGTAGCCAAGAACAATGACCTCGAAGGAAAGTCCAGAAAGAACAATATTTGTGTCACTGGAGTTGCTGAGTCCACCCGTCGAAAATATGGAGACATTTGTCGAAAAGTTACAAATGGAAGTCCTTGGGAATCCACCAGTCACAAGCATGTTTATAGTGGAGCGAGCACACAGGTCCCTGGCCACAAGACCTCCCCCAGGGGCACTGAAGAGGGCAATAATTACTAGAATTTTTAGCTACCTGGACAGAGACATCCTACTCCACGCTGCCAGAGAAAAGAAAGAGTTACGATGGGGGGTGGCAACCATTTGTTTTTTCCGTGATTTCAGCCCACAAGTACAAGATGAAAGGAAAACATTTCAGGCCGTAATAAATATCCGAGACAAAAGGAAATCCGGTATTCAATAGTATTCCCAACCAAGCTCAGGGTAGTGCACAATGGCAAAGTATCCTATTTTTCCATCCCCGGAGGACGCTGAAAGTTTTGCAAGAGACATTCCAGACCGGAGGGTGTCACCCTGTAGGTCGCCATGACGACCTCTCCAGATGAGTATATCCTGATATTTCGATACCACTACAGCACCCTCCTCATGGGTGTAAACACATTCTTAAGCAAAAGATTCAGGCCATATGAATCCCACCAATGAATGGTTATAAAGTGACCAATATGTTACCGGGCCTCTGTCACATGGAGTAACTCCAGCCAGTGCTAGCTCCCCATGCCCAGATGCATAGAACTCATTTTTTTTGGTTATTTCTTGGGGATGTGTATGGGGGCGGGTGGGAAATGTGGAGCCGATAAGTTTCTGTTTCTGGCATGGGAGGTGGGTGGTTTCTAATGGGGTTTCTGATTGTAAGTTGACTTTGCTTCTCTTACAGGTTGGAGGGATACGATGTGTTGAATGACTCTACATGCGAATACCATGGGCTCCCTTGTTGGACAGTGGTCCAGGTCCTGTTTAAATAATTTCCAATACTATACAAACAACGGCTGGAAATGCAAGATAACCTGCAACATGGGTACCCCGGACAATGCACAAGGGACTAACATGAACATAACACTCTTGACCTGGAACATACATGGCTTCACTAACTGCAAAAAAGTACGCTTAATAATGAACTATGCAAAACATGATGGGGTGAACATTTTATGCCTACAAGAAAACACACCTTGCACGGGATGGCAGGCTCCCCAACCTGGCAGGCTAGGGGGTCCATAGATACTGCTCCTCCTTTTGAACACATTCCCGAGGTGTGGCTACATACATCCATCATATGCTGGAATGTAAGCTCCACAGCCAGGGGATGAAGTGGGTCTTTATTTACTGCTTTCGGAGAGATTGCAGGATGGCGGATCCTCATTATGAATATATATGCCCCAAACAATGATAACCCTGACTTTTTTCAGCAAGGCGCTACCCATTTGCGTACATTCCCGAACTATGAGGTGAAATGGGCGGGTGACTTCAATGTTACTATCCCCCTAGACCTGGACAGATCCTCTACAACCCAGCTCATCCTTCCAAGATCAGTCCAGAAATGGGCAGCCATAGCTGAATAGTATGACCTCCATGACTTCTGGCGACTACTACATGCTAGGGAATACTCATACTACTCAGGGGTACACAGCAGCTCCTTAAGGATAGATTATATCATGGTGTCATTGGACTTAGCTCGAGATATTTCAAATGCTCAAATACTTACCTGAGCCCTATCTGATCACTTCCCAGTGCTTGTGGGGTTCCTTGGCCCGATTTACCCCCTTAAACACCTGTGATGGCACCTCAGGGCTTGCACGTTAGTATGCCCAGTCTTCTGCAAGGAAATCAGGCAGGACATTCACATTTTTGTTATATTAACGTGGGCTCAGTACAAGACTCCAGGGTTATATGGGAAACCTTTAGGGTGTATATTACGGGGTGCTGCATGGCAAAGAAGGACAGGGTCCTGAGATCCATATGCAGGTCCATATCAGTGCTTGAACAGGAGATTAAGAATATAGAACTGCAACAAGGTCTCCTGTACTCATGGGCGATAGGCTCCTAGCTTCGTGGGGCCAGGGAGGAAATTACTCTCCTAACTACCAGGGAGGAACGATACATGGGGACCCCATGACAGCGGCCTCATACGCCGAAGGAGACCAGCCAAGTCGGACACTGGTCTGGGCGATCAAATATGAACGCCAATTGAACACTATCATGGAAATCGAAGACATTGAAGGGACTCCCACTAGAGACTGCGAGGGGATCATCACTGTGTTCCATGACTACTATGAGAGACTAAATACCTCTCAAACTTCGGTGGATCATGACTCAATAGTGCAATATTTGGATAGAATAGTGAAGGGTTGGTTGGACCCGGCCATAGGGTCGGCCTTAAAAGACCCCCCTCCAACAAGGAGTTCCACAGAGTGATCCTCTCTCTCTCCCTAATGGAAAGAGATGAGATCACTGGAGAATTGTATAAAACATACGCCGATCTATTGATTCCTGCATTTACGTGATATGATTGAAGTGGCCAGAACATCGAGTGGGCTTCCTGAATTCACCAGGACTGCCCTAGTAACTGTATTACTGAAACCCTCCAAAGATTCTAGCAAATACTCCTCATATAGACCACTATCTTTAGTCAATACAGACAATAAAATCCTGGCAAAGATACTATCTGACAGGCTCCTACCATAAAATGCCTGCGTTGTTGCTCCCCGACCAAGCCGGCTTTATCCCTTGTCGCTCCACCAGGAACAGCCTCCATCATTTGTTCACACTCATGCACAATGTCATCCCAGAGAACCCAATTGATTTAGCCACATTGGATGCCAAAAAGGCCTTCGACTGAGTGGAATAGCGATTCCTGTTTGAGGTCCTTCGATGTCTGGGCATCAGTGTCTCATTCCTCCAATGGGTACAGTTGCTGTACACAGCACCAATATACAATAACCATATGCTCTCCGACTCACCATGTTTGCTCCCTGTCCCCCATCCTTTTTGCATTGACAATTGAACCCTTGCTTGCTCCCTGCGGGAATATCATGCCCATAGAGGGGTTAGAATACACTCACACCTCTCTATAATCTTCCTCCCTTTATGCTGATGATATGATGCTATAGGTTAAACACCCCAGACAGAATTTACAACCATTAGTGGAGGAAATAACCCTATTCGGGAGCCTCTCTTGCCTAAAGATCAACTGGACTAAGTCGGAGGTTCTCCCACTGATGCCATGTGTCGACCACT
The DNA here is from genome assembly GCF_040938575.1 of Ambystoma mexicanum. Classification (NCBI taxonomy): domain Eukaryota; kingdom Metazoa; phylum Chordata; class Amphibia; order Caudata; family Ambystomatidae; genus Ambystoma; species Ambystoma mexicanum. The sequence continues at coordinate 187,108,079 of NC_090921.1, forward strand.
CGGATGTCGGTGAGGCCTTCAGGTGGTGCCCTTAGGGCATCCGATATCTGGGAGAATTGGTCACCCCTTCCCCGTTGGAACTGTATAATACAAACTATGTAGAAACCCATGAAAAACTGGAGCATAAGGTGGATACATGGATCAGTTTAACTATCTCCTAAGTAGCCTGAATGTCACTAGCTAAGCTGGTGATCCTCCCGAAATATCTATATATTATCAATAATGTCCTAAACTGGTCCCCATCAGGATTCTGGTCCCAACTCAGGAGCTTATTGACTCGGCTAGTTTGGCCGGGAAGGCAAGCCAGAAGCTCCTACAACATCCTGACCCTACCATTTGAACGGGGGGGGGGCCTAGAATACCTGTATTTGTATGCTTACTACTTAGCAGCCCAGATACAGTACTTGGTCTGGTGGCGGTCACCCACACCTGAATTCACTCATATCCTACTTGATAGGGTAACCTCATACCCAGATGACATGAAAGGCTTGCTCTGGGGCTCCAGGGTTAAGGGAGTAAAAACAGAAATACAATGAGACGCTATCACCTGTAAAGCCTGGGATCAGCTACACCGAATAACAGGACAGGAGGGTTGGTTCTCCCCTAAACTGGCTATATACCAGGTTTTCCGGAATCCCTCTAACCCACGAGAAAAATGTTTGACAACATTTTGAGAAATTGGGGTTCCACACACTGGGGGATCTTCTTCGAGATGAGAGCTTCATCACATGGGACGACCTGAAGGTTATACGGGAATGGTTGCAAGGCCCTTAAAACCATATGGCCAGACTTCCCACAAGCACCAACACCCGCCCAAATACTCCAATATGTCATAAATACTCCATCCACTAAGAAGCTGGTGTCATCCATATATAAAGGTATCAGATCACAAAACGTAACCCACTTCTATAATAGCACGGTTAATGGGAAACGGCTCTAGGGAGTGAATTATCGGAAATGCAATGGAAGAAAATCAGCATTCAAACATGCAAAATATTCATGAACAATCGTTTCCAATTAATACACTTCAAATTCATACACCAGATGTAATACTTCCCAGCCCGGCCTGCACAGGTTCTACACAGACAGACCCCCCAATGTATTAGATGTGGATACAACCCGGCTGATGTTCTCCATATCTCCTGGAGTTGCCCGCAGCTATGTCCTTTCTGGGACAGGATAGAGATAACGGTGTCTCAGATGTTGAGGACTCAAACGCAATACACCCCAGAACTATGGTGGCCCGCCTTGGTCAAGCAGGAATCAAAGGCTGTCATGAAGTTAGTCGCAATGGCATCAGTAGTGGCAAAATCCTTAATAGCCAAGGCGTGGCGGAAGCGTAGGGCCCCTTGTTTCCAGGGATGAAACAGCATGAGCATGTGCGAGAAGAGAGAAACCCAGTATTCAATAACTGTCCCGGAAAGTTGTAGATCACTGGACTACTGGGCCCCTTTCATATCTTATATGAATAGTAATGGAGGGGACAAGACTTGAGAATTCCCCCCAGCGTGCATGAGAAATAACGCATATCCCATATAGGGGGTATCTTGTTTTTTTGGGGGGGGGTTTGTGTGTTTGTGTGTGCAGGATGGGACGTTCCTTGGTAACAATATTCACTGTATATGTATGTTCAGCCTTGTTGCCATGTGCTGTATCGACAGGAATTTATGGTGGTTGGGGCCGGGGGGGGAGGTTTTACGAGAACAACCATGACGGGATAGTTTGCATTGCTGACTGTTCAATTTAAAATGTGATTAAAGAAAGTTTTTTTTTTAATGACCCATTTGATCGAAAGGCAAGGTGCAGTGAGTGAGAGCACAATGGAAACATAGTGTTAGCTACTGATTTAAAAAGGTGCTGGTTGGGAAAGGAATTCAATGGGAAAAATCGTTTTAGGCTTGTTATTTAAAAGTGCAATATTACAGAAGGGAATACAATGGGAAAAAACGTGTTTCTGCTTTTATTTAAAAGGCAAGGTTGGGAAAAAGTAACTCAATGAAAATAGTTTTTTCAACACACATGAAAATAAAAGGCAGGACTTGATAGCTTAGGGTCAGAGAAAAATGGGCACAAAAGGGGACATTTCGTTTGGCAACACACATACAAATGAGATGCAATACTTTGTAATTCTGATTCAAAATGGAGAATTTCGTTTTGCAACACACATATAGAGAAGGTGCAATAACTTGTAATTCTGATTTTAAAATGAACAGGGAATTTCGTTTTGCACCCTCTACATACACTGGAAAGGTAATATTTAGGATCACCTATTGTGAATTTTCTCCTGCACCCAGACTCCTTCTGCTCCTCTGGTTTGGGTCCCAGCTAGCTTCTCTATTTCCCAGTCACTGTCTCCAACGCAAGGATTGAGATCTCTCTGATAATTGTTGCTCGCAAGAGTCCAGCAGCAGCTCTTTCCCGGAATAATTCACAAAAAGCCCAGTTCTGATGTTTAAAGCATGGATGACACTGCAATATGGTCATAATTCCTGCTGTCGGGATTGGCTTGCTTGCTCCATTCACCTACCACCAAGACGCCCACAGGCTGCAGATAGGACCAGAAGTTGGGAGACATGTATGATGTAGGATGAGGGAGAATAGATACATTATTTCAAATTCAAGGATTCGTGTATCTTTTGTCCTGAAAAATCTTCTGCTGTCATAACTTCCTTGGTCTTTCAAATAACCCATGACTATATATATATATATATTTATATATATATATACACATCTATATTACATGGCCACAGTAGTGGGCGTGTAGTTATGGTTGCATTGCTGTTTCCATAGGAAGAGCACTTTTTGGCCGGCCTATAACTCCGCTGCCCCTGGATGAATCCTCACCAAACTTTGCAAATAAAGTATATGGGCCACTCTGAATTTTTTTGCAAAGTTTGGTGAGGATTCGTCTAGGGGGGGGGAAAGTTATAGGGGGGTCCCAAAACATCTTTTTTTCCCATAGACATAATGGGAAAAAACGTTGCTCACGCCTACACCCCAAACCACTGGACGGATTGTCACCAAATTTGCGGTAGGAGTGGCGGCTTGCTCCCGAAAGTGTGCTTGGTGTAAATCCGTCCAGTAGTTTTTTTTTAAAATGACCAAAACATAAAGCAAAAAGATTTGTCAAATCTATGTCCGCTCCGCGGTCACACTTCCCTGTTCGCTCCGTGGACAAGATATCGATTGGCTAAGGGGCTGGCGTCATGACCGCGGACACGCGACGTCTCTGCCGATCGGCTGCAGTGAGCCGTGTTCTGCGTCAGATTGTTTGAATGCGCCCGGCATCTTGGATATGCCGACAGCGCAGCGGCCACCAGCAGCAACATGCTATTTCGAAAACTATTTTGCTGTGTCAGAGTGCTTGGGGAGGTTCAGACAGTAAGAGATGGATGAAAAACTGTATTTGTTCAGGCGGTGTCAGGCTGAGATCCTGGTGTCTGCAGAAGCTGCTGAGCCCCCGACAATCCACCCAAAATGTGGCACTCTGAGCTGATTCTATAAACTGCTCAGTTTACCTCACTTCCAGGGGAAAGGGGGAAGGGACAAATTAACAAACACTAGGCTGGAAGCTAAAGGCTAGCTGTTTCTTCACCTGTAGTAAAACATAAACATATAATACACCTTGTTATTCATGGAGTACTATACTAACCTTAATTATCAATATCCTTTACCAAATAAAGTAAAAACCATACCTGGAACTTCTCAACAAAATGCCCAGAGAAGTGATAAGCTGACTAGACTTCCTTACTAGTTGACTTGAATCTCAACGATCATTCAGCCTTCTTAGTAGGTCCATGAATGTGAAATTAACTTTGCAGGTAATCTTCTTTAAACTCAAGAAGCTTGAACAAAGTCTTAAGTTCATTAAAAGTAAATGGAAGTTCTAGTGTTTCTGGAAAGAACTTATATTTCTTCTTATTATTTTTAGAGTGTCTTTACTTAATAAAAACTGTTCTTGAAACTTGCAACAAAAAATCTCACGTGGAAATATCTTGAACATGCATAAGAATCCAAACTGAGTGAAGAACGTAGATGCGCTGAAGACTAAACCGCGGGAAAAACCGCACGCGCTTATCCAAGGAGCGAGAAAACTCACACGCGCTGAAATCTAAAACAGCGGGAAAAATCCACACGCGCTTTGTCCAAGATGCGAGTATACGCACACGCGCTAAAATATAAACCGCGGGAAAAACCACACGCGATTAGTCCAAGATGAGAGAACACGCACACGCGCTGAAGTCGAAACCGCGGGAAAAATCCACACGCGCTTAGTCCAAGATGCGAGCACACGCACACGCGCTGAAGTCGAAACCGCAGGAAAAATCCACACGCGCTTAGTCCAAGGTGCGAGCACACGCGCTGAAGTTGAAACTGCGGGAAAAATCCACACGCGCTTAGTCCAAGATGCGAGTAAACGTACACGCGCAGAAAACCAACCGCGGGTAGAAAAAAAACACGCACAATAGTATCACGCGACACCAAAGAGCTCGCGCTAGATTCTCAAGCCAAGACTTTCACGCGCAGGCTTCTGTTAACGGAAAAACCACGCGCTTGATAGATAACGTAGCGTAGCAAAGCCAAACATACGACAGCAATATAGTTCTTAATTAATGTTTTCATATGAACTTGAAAATCAGTTTAACTCTTCTACAATGACATTATAAAAATAGTCTTGAGTTTTAAAAGAACTTATCTTGTGAAGAGTCTTGGAAACTTATTTTCTTGGATAACTCGAAATCTTCTTACTCCTGTTCAGTGACAAAATGAAGCTCCGTAAGATTCCTGTTTACTTTTCCAAAGAAGCCGCTCGACTGCTTGAAACTTGAAACCCCTGAACAAGTTAAGCAGGAGCAGCTTAGTACACGACCTCTCAGCTGGGCAAAGACGATGAAAGGCAGTTTAGAATGTTCACTGTCTTCCCTATAAACAATCACCAGCCAATCAGAACTTAGACTGAGGACCTCCATCTTGGCTTGGGGCATTCTCCATAGACTGCAATGAATGTTAAGGGCAAAATTAGCTGTTTTAAAATTAAACTCATCATAACTTCCAAAAACCTTTCTATACTAATTTTCCCCATACCTAATGTAATTCAGAATATGTCACTGTATCCTGACAGTACCTGACAGTACCCCCCTTCTAACGCCCAGTCCCTGGGCCTTTTTTCAATGGAAATTTCTTATGGAATCTTTCAACCAAATGAGGAGCATGTACATCACTTGCTTTTTCCCAAGTGCGTTCTTCAGATCCAAAACCCTCCCAATCAATGAGATACTGTAGCTTTCCTCTCACTATTCTAGAGTCCAGAATTTTCTTAACTACAAATTCTTCTGAATCATCTTCCTCAAATACAACTGCTGAAGGAGTAGGTGTCAATCTAGTTCCTTTAACCACAGGTTTCAACAAGCTAACATGAAAAGTTGGATGAGTTTTCATATGTCTTGGTAATCTAAGGCGAACAGCCACTGGATTTATCACCCTTTCAACAACAAACGTTCCTACAAAACGAGGGCAAAACTTATTTCTTCCTTTAATTCTCAAAAATTTGGTTGATAACCATACCAAATCTCCCTCCCTGTACTGGGGACTAGTCTTTCTTTTAAGGTCCGCAAATCTTTTATATTTTTGTTTACTCTCCACCAACACCCCTTTTGCCTTCTCCAAATTTCTTTTCATGACTTCTAGTCTCTTTTCCACTTCCGGGTTTCCAGCATCATTATTGATCTCTATACTAAGAAAACGAGGATGAAAACCTTGTCCCAAATAAAATGGAGACATTGAGGTGGCATCCTTACTACAGTTGTTATATGCAAATTCTGCCACCCACAACATATCTACCCACTCTTCCCCTGTCTGTAGATAACACCTCAAATATTTCTCCAACTCCTGATTTATCCTTTCCACTTGCCCATTGGTTTCGGGATGGTAACCGGATGATAGACATACCTCAACTCCCAATCTCTCCCAAAGCTCTCCAAAACTTAGAAATAAATTGAGACCCTCTGTCTGAGATGACCTGACTGGGAATTCCATGCAGTTTTACTACTTCTTGCAAGAAACTGTGAGCTAAACTATCGGCGGTAACCTCTCCCTTCATTGGAATGAAATGTGCTTCTTTAGTGAGTAAATCAACTACAACCAATACTGATGTACACCCCTTATCTAGTGGTAGATCCGTGATGAAATCTAAAGACACTGAGTACCAAGGCTGCGTTGGCACAGGCAACAGTTCCAATAGCCCAGAAGGCTTTCGATGAGGTTCTTGGATCTAGCACAAACTTCACAGGTCTTAACAAAATTAAGAGTATCTTGTCGAATTTTTTCCCACCAAAAATGTCTTCTGACCAACTCTAGTGTTTTCCGATATCCTGGATGTCCTGCCAGAACTGAATCGTGACATTCCTTCAAAATCTTTTCTCTAAGTTCAATAGATGGTAAATAGAGTCTGTCGTCTAGATAAGGCAAACCATCTTTAATCTTGCGAGCTGGATCCAAACGAACCCAATGTTCAAGTTGTGTCTCAGAAATGGATTCTCGTACTTGTTTGAAGATTTTGTTTTCTTTCTCAATTCCAGCAAGAACAAAACGTTCTGGAGCGATCAGAGGAAGTGACTCACAGACCGACTTAACTTCACTTTCTGGAAATTGCCGTGACAGAGCATCTGCTTTCTTATTTTGATTTCCTGGCTTAAAAGTAAGTATAAAATCATATTCTGCAAAAAATAAAGACCACCTTAGTTGTCGAGGTGTCAGAGTTCTTGCTGTCTTCAAAAAAAGTAAATTTCGGTGATCAGTTAATACTGTCACAGTATGACATGCTCCTTTTAAAAAATGTCGCCATTCTTCAAATGCTGTTTTGATAGCAAGAAGCTCGCGATCTGAAATGGTGTCATTTTCTTCCGCTGGTGAGAACCTCTTAGAAAAGTAGGCCACTGGATGCAATTGTCCAGTAACATTATGCCTCTGCGACAACACTGCTCCCATTGCCACATTGGAAGCATCAGCCTCTACAAAAAATGGCTTGGAAGTATCAGGATGAATCAAGATAGGAGTAGTTATGAATTTCTCCTTCAATTTTTGAAAAGCCTCATTAGCCTTAACGTCCCAAACAAAAGGAACTCCTTTCTTCAAAAGTTGAGTAATTGGAGTTACTAAACTGGAGAAGCCTTCAATGAATCTTCGGTAAAAGTTGGCAAATCCCAAAAAACTCTGGATCTCCTTCACCTTCGTTGGAGTAGGCCAATCACGAACCGCTTCCACCTTTTTCGGATTCATTTCCAGACCACAAGGAGTGATCACAAAAAAAATTCCACCGAATTCGTATGGAACTGACTCTTCTCCAATTTAGCGTAAAGATTATTCTCTCTCAATTTTCTCAAGACCTGTCGAACGTGAATTTTGTGTTTCTCCAAACTTTGGGAAAAAATCAAAATATCATCAATATAAACGATAACAAAAATATCAAGAAATTCCCGGAGAACCTCATCGATAAAAAATTGAAAAGCCGCTGGGGCATTGCAAAGACCGAATGGCATCACTTGGTACTCGTACAGGCCAAATCTGGTCTTAAATGCCGTCTTCCACTCATCTCCCTCTTGAACTCGTACAAGATGATTTGGATTTAAGCTCCCCTTAAATCCACTTTAGAAAAAATGGTGGCACCTTGGATTTGATTTAACATCTCAGAGATGAGAGGGAGCGGATATCTATTTTTTACTGTCATTCTATTTACCGCCCTATAATCTATACAAGTTCTGAGGGAACCGTCAGATTTTGGCACAAAGAACAATGGTGAGGCAGCCGGCGATTGAGAGTGCCGAATAAAACCCTTAGCCAAATTTTCCTTTAAATATTCTTTCAAATAGTCATTCTCTTTTTCTGTCAGGGCATAAACCCTACTGCAAGGTAAAATAGCTCCAGGCTCCAAATCTATCCTGCAGTCAAACGGTCTATGAGGAGGCAACTCTCCAGCTTACTTTTCATCAAATACATCCCAAAAATCCTGATAACAAGTAGGAAGTTCACCCACTCCTGCTCCAACATCAAAACCTATTGCCCCTCTTTCTGCAAGTGAAAACGAAACTGAATTCACAAATCTTTCTTTCTCTTCATGACTTTTTCCTAAGAAACAATGTTCCTTACAAAAAGTTGATTCTAGGGATACAATTCTTGGACTCCAATCTATTCTAGGATTATGCAGAGTAAGCCAGGGCATACCCAAGATTATTTTCAAAATTGGAGCGTCAATTAATTCAAAAGAGATAGTTTCCTTATGACCTCCAGTTAACTCCATCTCAAGTACCTCTGTATTATGAGTGATTGGACCTGAAGAAAGAGATGTACCATCAACTGCCCTTACCTGCTCCACTTCTTTCTTAGCCACTAAAGGAACACCTAGAATCTTTGCCAATCCTCTGTCCATAAAATTTCCTGTAGCCCCTGAATCAATAATAATTGGCCCAGAACCTAAGATTTTCTTTTCAAACATTAAGGATACGTTCACAGTTATGTGAGGAACAGCTGTCTGTATCGTGTTAGCCACTTGTTGTACTCTGCCTGAAGAATTGAAGATCTTCTTGGAGGTAAAAGGACAGTTTTCAAGGAAATGACCACTCCTACCGCAGTATAGACACAAATTATTCTCCCTTCTTCTTGTCTTCTCTTCCTTTGACAACGGACCTCTCACCCTACTCTGCAGCTCATTTACCTTTGACTTAACTTCCCTGTTCACCACCTCAACCTTAGATCTCTCTACTCTTCCTGGAAACCTAACTTCTCCCTGAGAACGTCTACGCTCTAAACGTCTTTCGGTTAAACGAAAATCTAACCGAACTACCAAATCAATTAGAGCATCTAAAGTAGTTGGTCGTTCCAAAACACCAGCCAAAGCATCTTTCAATTCATCTTTTAAGCCCCGATAAAATAAGGAAGCCCTCTTCTCCTCTGGCCATCTACTCTCTAAAATTAAAGTTCTAAATTGAGTGATATAAGAAATCAACTCCTTTCCTCCCTGACACAGCTCCAGTAGCTCTCCATCTACCTCTAAAGATACCTGTCTCTTATCAAACATCTTTTTAAATTCGGCCTGGAACAGGGAATAATTATTCAAAGCCAAACTCTTTTGACTCACCAAAAGACTTCCCCACGCAGAGGCTTCTCCTGATAAATAAGATAATGTAAATGTGACCTTGGAAGCATCCGTTGAAAATAACTCAGGACGACTTAAGAAATGTAATTCACACTGAGTCTGAAAAATTTGAAACTTTCTCGGATCTCCCAAAAAACGCTCAGGAGCAGCCAAAGGAACTGGCATAACTAAAGTTCCTAAACCACCCACCACTTCCCTTGGAAGCCTATGTTCTTGTTCTTCCCCTACTCTCACCAACTCAGGTGGGTTTCCTGCACCTCCCGAAACTTCCACTTCTTTTTCTTGTATTTGTGTTACCTTTAAATTTAACTCATCTATTCTTTTATTAAGATTTGAGTATTCCAGATGAGCCACCCGTAACTCTTCTCTAATTTCCCTAACCATTTCTCCCAACGCCTCCATGGCTGGCTCGTCGGGGTTCATACAGCCTGGGCAGACTTTTTTTTTATAGGCCTTTCATTCTGTCAGGCTGAGATCCTGGTGTCTGCAGAAGCTGCTGAGCCCCCGACAATCCACCCAAAATGTGGCACTCTGCGCTGATTCTATAAACTGCTCAGTTTACCTCACTTCCAGGGGAAAGGGGGAAGGGACAAATTAACAAACACCAGGCTGGAAGCTAAAGGCTAGCTGTTTCTTCACCTGTAGTAAAACATAAACATATAATACACCTTGTTATTCATGGAGTACTATACTAACCTTAATTATCAATATCCTTTACCAAATAAAGTAAAAACCATACCTGGAACTTCTCAACAAAATGCCCAGAGAAGTGATAAGCTGACTAGACTTCCTTACTAGTTGACTTGAATCTCAACGATCATTCAGCCTTCTTAGTAGGTCCATGAATGTGAAATTAACTTTGCAGGTAATCTTCTTTAAACTCAAGAAGCTGGAACAAAGTCTTAAGTTCATTAAAAGTAAATGGAAGTTCTAGTGTTTCTGGAAAGAACTTATATTTCTTCTTATTATTTTTAGAGTGTCTTTACTTAATAAAAACTGTTCTTGAAACTTGCAACAAAAAATCTCACGTGGAAATATCTTGAACATGCATAAGAATCCAAACTGAGTGAAGAACGTAGATGCGCTGAAGACTAAACCGCGGGAAAAACCACACGCGCTTATCCAAGGAGCGAGAAAACTCACACGCGTTGAAATCGAAAACCGCGGGAAAAATCCACACGCGCTTTGTCCAAGATGCGAGTATACGCACACGCGCTAAAATATAAACCGCAGGAAAAACCACACGCGATTAGTCCAAGATGAGAGAACACGCACACGCGCTGAAGTCGAAACCGCGGGAAAAATCCACACGCGCTTAGTCCAAGATGCGAGCACACGCACACGCGCTGAAGTCGAAACCGCGGGAAAAATCCACACGCGCTTAGTCCAAGATGCGAGCACACGCACACGCGCTGAAGTCGAAACTGCGGGAAAAATCCACACGCGCTTAGTCCAAGATGCGAGTAAATGTACACGCGCAGAAAACCAACCACGGGTAGAAAAAACACACGCACAATAGTATCACGCGACACCAAAGAGCTTGCGCTAGATTCTCAAGCCAAGACTTTCACGCGCAGGCTTCTGTTAACGGAAAAACCACGCGCTTGATAGATAACGTAGCGTAGCAAAGCCAAACATACGACAGCAATATAGTTCTTAATTAATGTTTTCATATGAACTTGAAAATCAGTTTAACTCTTCTACAATGACATTATAAAAATAGTCTTGAGTTTTAAAAGAACTTATCTTGTGAAGAGTCTTGGAAACTTATTTTCTTGGATAACTCGAAATCTTCTTACTCCTGTTCAGTGACAAAATGAAGCTCCGTAAGATTCCTGTTTACTTTTCCAAAGAAGCCGCTCGACTGCTTGAAACTTGAAACCCCTGAACAAGTTAAGCAGGAGCAGCTTAGTACACGACCCCTCAGCTGGGCAAAGACGATGAAAGGCAGTTTAGAATGTTCACTGTCTTCCCTATAAACAATCACCAGCCAATCAGAACTTAGACTGAGGACCTCCATCTTGGCTTGGGGCATTCTCCATAGACTGCAATGAATGTTAAGGGCAAAATTGGCTGTTTTAAAATTAAACTCATCATAACTTCCAAAAACCTTTCTATACTAATTTTCCCCATACCTAATGTAATTCAGAATATGTCACTGTATCCTGACAGTACCTGACAGGCGGTAGGTGTTAATGATGTATTCCCTATGCCCGCCTTGTTCGGGATGATTGTAAGTACAGAAAATGAGGGGTCTCATAAGGGTAGTATTTCAGTACGTGCTGTGCGCAGACAACTTGAAACTGTTCTAAGGACACGCGTGGTGTTAGCGAACATTGAAAATGAGTACATGCCGTAATTAAATTATTTTTTTTCTATGGGTGTGCTATTCATTTGTACGCCGTTGGCCAAAGGCCATACTTCCAAGACTGTACGTCCTGGCCACAACCACCGCAGCATGTCACAGCAATGGATACACCTGTAGTATTGCTTATTGATCAGATGGTTGTGGGGAGTGTGTAGGGTCTTGGGCACTGGAGGTATAAGCCACTGCACACCCATACATTGTAATATCTATGGACATACAGCTAGGAGTCTAGCCTCTGGCCACAACCACTGAAACATACCACACCTATAGATACACCCGTACTACCGCACATCACTCAGGTGGTTGTGGGGAGGGCCTGCAGTCTTGGGTGCATGGTGGTTTTGGGCAGGTTTCCTGCCACCAAATTCATACGGTAAAGTGGAAGTTGGTGCTCAATGTACGATGAGCATTGCCTGCGTCTGTTTTGTAATGTTTTCAGATTAATATTGAAGTCGGACTGGCGTCCTATGTTTTGAAATCTGAGGCGGCCACTTGGAGTGTTTGATGGAAACAGTGGTTTACGCGCCTTATGGGAGTAGCAGTTCTCATGATAGGATGCTCATATGTTGTTGCAAAGTGAGAATGTATTTGCCTTCTGTGTGAAGGTCAGTTGATTTGCTTTTTTGGTTGCGAGCTCAGTAGGCCCACGCATCCAAGTCAATTCATAAGGGGCTATTGTTTTTTGACCTTGAGCGAAAGGGAAAATTTAAAAGCTATGCAAGGAATCAAAGCTTGGAAAAAAAAATACTATTTGATAAGGTTATAGTTTAAAAACGCTTGTAAGGAACATGAAATATCAGTTCACGAATATTCTTTGATACGAACAGTTTGCTGTCTGACTTAGGCAAAAATAGTGGAGGCTGTGAAGATGATGTAAGTTTAATTTTGATGACTGTACACCAATTGTGACAATGTAACTGAAGTATTATATTTTTGTGGAGTTGTAATTTTCCCCAATAACAGAGAGTGTACATTGTTCGCGTTTGCAGGCTAAGACTAGAGTCACCGTTGGTGACCGTTATTTCTTTTTCTTTGAAATGTTATGCTTGCCCACATAGCTTTGTTTATCAGTTTGCACGTTCTTTTGGTCTTGTGTAACATTACAACATGTATTTTTTTTTGCTTGTCCATTCATGCTGCCTCCATAACTGAATGACCATCTCACTGTGTAGTTGTCCTTTTTTTAACCCTTACGGCGAGTGCTGTTTATCTGTGTTTGTAGGGTGTCATTATATGTACCCATGGTGAACTCTAATATTTCTTTAAAATGTCATGTTTGGCCACTTACATTTGTGTAGTATTTCCCACAATCTTTGTGTCTGTTTTGGAAATATTTCCTTAAGGTTGGGTATTGACACATATTTTCTCTTACGTTTTCCGCCTAGCTACATTTTGCCATACTGTGAGTGCCATGGTTTTCAGATGCTGAGTGACGGCTTCTTTCCACGCCAGATTCAACTGCTGGTGACCAGGTGCCTGTCCATTATAATGTTTTGGGATGACAGGCCAGGCCGCTCTGTCCCTACGCTGAACTAGCGACAAGGAGAGACTTAATATCATTTATGGTGGTGTAAAGCAACAGTGATGCCGCCGTGTTGGAAATACCTGTGCAAACAAATCGAGTGCTTCAACAGAAATGCATACTTTGTGTATGCAAAATTAACTGCATGTGTCTCTCCAGGAACATTTTCAATGTTGGCCTTAGAGTCATTGCTACACATTATTTGGAAATGGAATTAGTCCGTTCATCTCTGTCAGTTGTTTGTTAAATAAAAGTACTTTCCAAATTCTAAAATGTTACCGTTTTCTTTTAAAATCACCTGTATCATTTCAAAATGTAAAGTACCACGTTATACGTCGCTGTATGTTTATTTACAGGTTCTGCGTCATGGTACATACTGTTGCTTTTTCTTTGCTGTCATGGAAAGCGAAGAGGGGCTATGTATGGAACAACCGCCTTTCCTTTCGATGGTGGCCATCTTGAAAAAGGATTTTGTTTTGTAATCCGGCCCGCGACACGCCGGATTATAACCATAAATCCTATTTTTCCATAGCATACGTTAATGCTTTGCACATCTATACTCTTCCATATTCTAAAATGATACTGTTTCCTTTTAAAATCACGTGTATCATTTTGAAATGTAAAGTACTACGTTATACGTCTCTTTATGTTTATTTACAGGTTCTGCGTCACGGTACATACTGTTGCTTTTTCCTTGTTGTCATGGAAAGCGAAGAGGGGCTATGTATGGAACAACTGCCTTTCCTTTCGATGGTGGCTATCATGGAAAAGGATTTTGTTTTGTAATTTGGCCCGCGGCGGGCCAGATTATAACCAGAAATCCTATTTTTCCATAGCATACGTTAATGCTTTGCACATCTATACTATTGTTGTCAAATCTTATTGCGTCAATGTCCTTTACTGTGAAATGTGGTTCTTAACGCAACATTTACTTTGTTAACGGATGGTTTTCTTTTTTGGTAGAATAGCTAATACGGCCATTTGCGACCGGAAATGAGGAAAGACGCATCAAACAGTGATATGAGGGAGTGGGTGTCCGGTGCAAAAATATTGTGCTTTTGTTATTTCTAAGGTTGGGCCAGTGTTTGTCATGCTCCTTCATTACAGTAGATCTGCTGTTTCTTGGGGAGGAGGGATGGCCTTAGCTAATGTAATTTTCAGATAACTAAAACTTTTGCTGAAAGTATGCAATGTGTACTAAATTGTTAATGGCTAACTACCAATATGTGGTTGCACTGTGCGAGGCAAATGTTGCAGGTGGACGTTCCTATATCAATATAAAATCTGTTTCCACATTGTCGACGACACAAACATCTTACTGTTAAGTGTTTACGGATACGGGGACATGTTACCGTGCTGTACACCAGCATATTGTCAAGTGGTATTCTCCGCAAGGTGTTTAAATAAGTCAGAAGTTGCTTTACATTATGGTTACATGGCACTACTGTAAACCGATCATCTTTAGCAAAATAAACTTTGCAAAAGGGACAGTATGGTTAAGTTGCTCTACTGGAAACCTGTCAAATTGAGTAAAAAAAACTTTGTTAAAGGTACGTTATGGTTAAGTTGGCCTACTAAAAACCCATACAATTGACTAGAAAAAACTTTGTTAGAGGGACGTTATGGTTAAGTTGCACTACTAAAAACCTGTGAAATTCACTAAAAAAAACTTCACAAACGTGACATTATGTTTGAAAGTACAATTGAAAAACCCCTGAAATTCGACAGTTATGGTAGGCTAAGTGACCATAACTGCCCGCATAACTGTGCACTGCTAACACTAACACCCAGGACATCAAAGATGACATCACTGATGACATCACATGTTATGGTAAGCAAAGCAACCATAACTCGTGCCACCACCGTGCACTCCTAAGACTAACACACAGGAAATCAAAGATGACATCACAAATGCCATTGATGACATCACATGTGCATTTAGCTTTCATGCAGAGCCTCCACAAGGGATTGTCATTATAATATTGGCATAAACGTATCACAGATCATTGAAGAACTATCATATGCCAAATAGTTCATTAAGCAATGCATTGCTAAAAAATTCCATTGCATTACTGAGTTCTTTTAGTACATGAACGCACTCATGAAGAAACGTAGGCATTGTCTGCAGCATGCGCTATTGAGGTGCAATATTTGAAATTTTCCCATGTTGGATACTAAATTGATAAATGCTTCCATTACAGAATTTTGCATTTTGTGAAACATAAGTATCTGCGAATGCTTACCTTACTGCATAATTGTACTATTACACACAAAACATAAAGAGACCACAATGCATACAAATAGAAGCATATACAGGGAACGTAAAGTAAGCAAAAAAAACTGCAGTATTACCAGAAAGTGTTCATAACCGAACTAATTAACTTCATGCATAGAAAAGATTCTTGTGTTTCAGGATTCCTTCTTCTCCCGTGTATGTGTATCATATGATGTAACTGTACCCCAAGGGAAGTATTGTAAGAACATATGAGAAGGGTAAGGTCTACAAATGTAGTACTTTTTACTTTTTTAATTCCTGACTGACAGTGAAGAAAGCCACCTGGCTTAGATATGTCAGTAAACAAAAAAAGAGGGAGCTAGACACTTGATGTCATCAGTGATATCATCAATGACATTTGTGATGTCATCTTTGATTTCATGGGTGTTAATCTTAGCAGTGCACAGTGGTGCGGGCAGTTATGGTTGCTTAGCCTACCATAACTGTCGAATTTCAGGGGTTTTTCGATTGTACTTTGAACCATAATGTCACGTTTGTGAAGTTTTTTTAGTGAATTTCACAGGTTTTTAGTAGTGCAACTTAACCATAACGTCCCTCTAACAAATTCTTTCTAGTGTATACATATATATATATATATATTTATATATATATATATATATATGGGTTCTATATTTTACGGTGGATCAGACCATGCTAATTTTATTTCGGCACGCCCTTCCTGAGCAGAGCTGCCATTTTTCGTGGTTTTCTGCTGCGCCGAAATAGCTAAAATTGGAACCATTTCCAATTCAAGCCTTATGTTTCCCAGGTGCTTGAAAATGGCAAAAATCATAATTTTCCACATAACTTAAATTGTGTACATCACAAAAAATGTCGTTTTTACAGAGTCTCAATTGGATTTTTCTCCTGTTTAATTTGAACCCGACGTTATTAATGAAAAACTGTATTCAATGTTTAATCACTGGCAGGGCATATCATGGCCCAAGTAAGTTTCATTTCTCTCAAGCTATGTGACCTGCCATTTGGTTTATCTGTGTTTATCTTAACATGTCCTTCTGCTGGGTTTCAAAGCCTTGCTCAGTGTGTAATGTACAGTTTATGGGCAACTTTACCTCAAAATTACTTCTGCAGGACGTGTTATCATCAATTAATTGACAACCAGACATTCTTCTTGGTGGGACCCAGCTCCAAAAGGCCTGGAGTTCAGATTTCAAAGGGTCTTTGTTCAGAGTTAAATTCACTTTTTATGGAGAACCTGACCTTAAAGGTTGTGTCTATTGGTTGTGTTATCAGCAATTCACCACTAATTATATCTCCTTCTTGATATATTTAAGCATATCTTTGAAGCCAATCCTTCACTCCTAGCATTCATCAGGCCAGAGGGCTGGAGGTCAGAATCCAGGCACACTTATCCAATTTACAGTACAATGAGGCATTTGAGCTTAGACGGAAAAAACAAACTTTATCATTTTAAAAGGCTAGCAGATTACATTTAACCACCATGTACCAGAAACTTTCAATGCTGCACTAGGGCCTGTTCTTCATACATACAGTCTTTACTTTATATAATATTAACAATAATGAGTTCGGTTTTGCCACACAGATAGTCCATAGTTACATAAGGAAGCAGTATTCAAATCTCACCAAATGAAACAGGCCCTTCTTTGTTCATGCTGTCATTATATATGATGGACTTAATGTCTATGTCTTCCTGATGTATGCACTCTGTCCTTCATTTTATTTCTTAAATGTCAGGTATCATTCCTCCTTTTTAGCTTCCAATTACACAACTATTTATTTTCCTCTCAAGTGTTCTGCCGCAGTTTTTATTCTGTCCATGTGTAATATCTGTCTTTAATATAACAGTTGAAATAACATGAGTATTGCAAAGCTCCAAGTAGGCCTTTCTGCACTTGTGCACTTGTCCATTTTAATAGTGTGTAACTAGGCCCATTTCTTTCCATGCCACTTGGCCTGATGTCAGAAAAAGCAGTGTGTTGGAACAAGCCTGCATTTTCCAATGGATAGCACCAGTCATCTCCACTCTTTAATACTAGCCTGGACTGGCCTCTTTATTTCTGACATTCAGGGCTATATTTTTCCCCACAGCATGCGATTCACTTGGCTTCTACTTTTCTAATGAATTATGATGAACCTTGATCAATCCACCTACAAGCTCAAAGGGTCCAGAACCCCAAGGAAGGAAGCCCAGAATATTTATGCTGTCGGATCACGTTGGTAACCAGCAACGGCCACCCAAAGTCTAAGCGAGTCTCAGGGGATCTCCAGGTTGGCAGGAGCACTTGCTCACCTAATCAAACCGAAACCACTTAAACCCCAGTGGCAGTGACATCCCTCGGCTGAAGCACCTCTGGCATCCCCAAAAAGGCATAATCTGAAGACCTAGTTTTAGTCTCTGCCAGCTGCCAGTGTTCACGAGACCTATGCTGGAACACGGTCACTGCATCAACAAGCAGTGAGCCCCACAGCAGTAGAGTACGGGGTTGCGACCTCATTTCATTGCCAGTAGGCCATGTCCTGATGCCTCTGTTTTCCAGTGGTCCATAGTTCATCTTCCATGAAAACTGCCTAGCTGGAGTTGTCCTACCTTCCCTAAGGACCCATAACCACTGCTGCCCCCACAGGGAACTCTGCCTCTGCAAGGGTGCAGTGCAGCTACGTGCTATTTTCCACCAGCCCCTCTACTGTGGATCACCACCAGGGACATTGCCATGTTCTTGCCTCCAGGAAACAATAAGGGATAACGGAAAGCTGTGCGGATCCTACTCTTATTGAAACAACACAGAAGACATTCAACATTTTCACTAACCTCTGTTTTCAATCAACTGTGAGCTTCCTAACTCAGGAAACAGCCAGGGTAGCGAGGAACACTACCATGCGAGGACTGGAGTAGTCATAAGACACAGATTGTTGGAAAAGCCGGACCTTGATAGTTATGATATGATATGATAAGGCATTTGTAACGCGCCTATACACAAGTGTTTCAAGGCGCGACGAGGCAGGGGGGGGACAAGGGGAGACAGACAACGATCTTACTAGGCCAGGTGTCATTCAGATCGCGCAAGTGCAAGGGTAGAGGGGAGGGAAAAGCACATGGGGGAAAAGGAGAGGGGAAAGTGCAGTAGAGGGTTATTAGCATACAGCATACAGGATAAATAACAAGGGCCAGCTGGTGGCAAGTGTGAGGTAAGTGCAGACAAATGCTGGGAAGGGGGGCTGTATGGATACAGACACAGTCCCGTAGTGCAGGGGTTGCCGTGGAGGCAGTGCAGGAGAGAGTGGCTGGGCCGAGAACGGTGAATGGCCCATTTGCAGATACAGTGCAGTTTCAGTAATATTAGCAGGGGAGAGGGGGAGAGAAAGCGGAGGCAAAGAGGAAGGTTTTGAGGTGCTTCCGGAACCAGAGGTGGTTCTCCTCAAGTTTCAGGGAGGTAGGAAGGCTGTTCCAGAGGGAGGCCCCTGCAGTGGAAAGAGATCTGCCCCCAACTCGTTGTTTGGAGAAGCGGCTGACTCTGAGGGAGTTGGAGGCGGATGAGCGAAGAGCTCGAGAAGGAAGATATTTAGGAAGAGAGAGTTGAAGGTATTTTGGCCCAAGGCCCCAGACGGCCTTGTGGACAATGCAGAGGGTTTTGAACTTGATCCTCCCAGTCACTGGGAGCCAGTGTAGTGATTTCAGTCCTGGAGAGATACGGTCCCTGGGCTTGAGGCCAAGGACAAGTCTTGCAGTCTTGTTCTGGATGAGTTGCAAAGGGCGGAGAGTAGAGGTGGGCAGATTAAGATAGAGGCTGTTACAGTAGTCCAGCTTAGAGAGAACCAGGGCTCTAGAGACAGTGAGCTTCTGGGGGAAGGAGAGGAAAGGAAGGATACCTCTGAGGAGGTGTAGCTGGTAGTGTGACTTCTTAGATACGTCGGATATGTGAGGAGAGAAGGAGAGTGTGGAGTCGAAGATGACCCCAAGTTTTTTTGCCTTGCATGTAGGAGCAGGAAGAGGGCCCAGATAGGCCGGCCAGAGAGCAGCAGGGAAGGAGGGAGTGGGAGTGCCGATGAGTAGAATCTCAGTCTTACTGGCATTAAGGCAGAGGTCGTTGGCGGCACACCATTCCTGGATAGCAGAAAGACAGTCAGAGATGAGGGAAGGAGAAGAGGAGGCCGAGGGTAGCCTGAAAATGAGTTGGGTATCATCTGCATAGCACTGAAAGTAGGGGCAGAGAGTGGCGATGTGGTGGGCGAGAAGTGCCAGATACTGGTTGTACAGCCAGGGAGAGAGGTTAGATCCCTGGGGGACACCACAGGTAGAGAAGAAGATGTCAGAGAGGAAAGACCCCAGTTGGACCTGGGAGGGTCGATTTGAGAGGAAAGAGGTCAGCCACGTCAGAGCCTGACCAGTGATACCGAGGTTATCACGGAGACGGTTGAGCAGGATGGTATGGTTGACAGTATCAAAGGCAGAAGAGAGATCAAGCAAAATGAGAACACATGGAATGTTAGAGTCAAGGTTCGAGAGCAGGTCCTCACGGATGTTAAGGAGAGCAGTTTCCGTGCTTCTGGCAGCTCTGAAGCCAGACTGATGGTCATGAAGACTACCAACACATTCAGCATGGAGATTAAGCTGGGAGATGGCCAGTTTCTCCAGGAGCTTGCCCAGGAAGGGAGTGATAGAGATTGGGCGATAGTTAGCTGGGCAGAAAGGGTCCGAAGAGGGTTTCTTAAGAAGGGGGTGCACAAGGGAGTGCTTGAGAGGGGATGGGAAGACTCCAGAGGTGAAGGAGTGATTGCAGAAGTCAGCAAGGGCAGGAGCCAAGGAGTCAATGTGGTCCTTGATAGTTTTGGAGGAACAGGGGTGGACCTGTTTTGACGAGACTTTCATAGATCGGACTTGTCTTGAAACCTCGTCAGCAGAAAAAAGGGAAAAGGAAGAGAAGGAGAGAGGAGGGGTGGCTGCAGAAGAGCCAGAGGAAGGGCAGGGAATAGAGGGGGGGAGGTCATAGGAGGAGAGTGAGGACAGGATGTCCTGAGTTTTTGAAATGAAGTGAGAGGCCAGTGCTGTGCAGAGGGCCTGGGATGGGACAGGAGAGGTAGCAGGGTTGGCCAGCTCCTTGCAGATTTTAAAGAGTTCGGCCGAATTGTTAGATGCCGCAGAGATGCAGGCTTGGATAAGGGCTCTCTTCTTGGTGAGAACGGAGAGCCGGTATTGCCTTTGGAGCAGGCGACAGGCCAGTTTGTCAGAGGATGAACATGAAGCACGCCATTTCCTCTCTGCCACCCTGCACTTACGTTTAAGGGTGACGAGATCCGAGTCATACCAGGAGTTACATTTGGCTTTGGGCTTCAGGCGGATTCTCATGACAGGGGCAAAGATATCAAGAGTATCAGATATAGCAGAGTGGAGAGTGGAGAGGGCTGTGTCAGGGTGGGAGTCAGCCGAAGTGGGAGGAGGGGGCAAGAAGGTGGCAGCGAAAGCCTCAACTGACACGCGCTTCATGGGTCGGATGACTGAGAAGGAAGGTGGCAGTGATGGGGGTGGCTTTGCCTGTGGGGTAGGGAGGGTGAGGTGGGAGGAGAGGAGAAAGTGATCACTCCAGGAGAGAGGAGTGTAGAGAGGGACAGAGAGGGGAAGGTCAGAGGAGATCAGGGCATCAAGAGTGTGCCCTGCAGAATGAGTCGGCCCAGACGGGAGAATAGAGAGTGAGAGAGAGTCGCAGAGGTTGCGAAAGAGTCCAGAGGGGGGACAGGAGGCATCCAGGTGGATGTTGAAGTCTCCAAGAAAGAGGAGTTGAGTGGTTGAGGACAGGAGTGAGGAGGAGAGGTCCGCCCACTCGGAGAGGAAGGAGGAAATTTGACCAGGTGGCCGATAGATAGTAGCCACGGTAAGGGAATGGCTAGGAGAGAGAGAGAGTCGGCAGACAAGACATTCAAAAGAGGAGTAGGTCTGCATGGGAGTAACAGTGGCAGGAATCCACTCAGGGAAGATAAGGGCCACACCTCCCCCCGCACGGTTGGGCCTGGGCACAGAGAGGATCTTGTAACCATCGGGTAGGAGTGTGTCAAAGCTGGTGACAGAGCTGGCCGTGAACCATGTCTCAGTGAGACCGAGTATGTCAAGGTCAAGTTCCTCAAGAAGGCGGCAGATATCAGAGGAATGTTTGACGGCAGAGCGAGAGTTAAGAGTGGCAATGTGGAGAAGTTTGCCATTTTTGAAGGATTTCCGGGGAGGGGTACAGATCAGAGGTACGCCATGCGGAGGTGAAGAAGGAGCACGAGAGGGGGTGAGGAGGGAGGGAAGAGGCAAGTTAGTCGAGGACAGAGGAGGGGGCACAGCAGGAGAGGAAAGGAAGTTGATGAGGCGTGGGAAGCGTCTATCGAAGAGGTGAAGGTTGGCCTGAGGGCCTTGGACCAAGACGGTCCCATTAGCATAGACATTAATGATGGCCTTAGAGGAGTGGAAGGAAGCCAAGAGGACATCCCAACGGGTGCCACCATTAATGGGAGAAGAGGAGAAAGGAGAGAGCACAGAGACTATATGAAGGGTCCATAGGTCAGGAGAAGGCACGAAAAAGAGGATGTCAGTGAGAGTTTCCTTGGAGGAGGCACTAGTGTAGGTGTCAGCGATAGGGAGGCCTGGGTTGGAGACCAGGATGTCCTTTTTAAACTTTTTCCTACCAGATTTAGTGAGGCGAGCAGGATAGTCAATGGAGAAGCAGTTAGAAAAGATTGGTGAGATAGAGAGCACCATAGAATAGGAGGGAGTGGGTGGGGGAAGACAGGACAAGCGCAAGCGGACAGGAAGAGAGCGCATAGTAAGCGTATCAGGTACACAGTGGAGAGGCCACCTAAGTTTGAAAATCCTGCAGAGAGAGAAAAAACCCTAGTTTACCACAAATTCAGAACACAGTAAGGAGTATCAGGTACACAGTGGAGAGGCCACCTAATTTGAAAATCCTGCAGAGGGAGAAAAACCCTATCTTACCACAAATTAAGAACACAAAGAAGTGTAGCCGCACTGCGAGGAAGTGAACAGGTAGGGGTGGGCCGAGGGAGCAGGTGGAGCTCACAAGATGAAGCAGTGGAATGGCCCTGGCGTTCCCTGCGGACACCTGCAGACACACCGGGAGCCGCAAAGGAGGGAGCCACCCTTTGCCTAAGGGGGCCCTTAGCCGCTGGGGCTGCCGGGCAGGGGCTGCCCTGGTAGCACCAATAAAAGGAGGAGGAGACACGGGCCAGCAGCCAATCAGGGGGGAGCTGGGAGGATTGGAGGCGGGAGGGAGGGAGGCGACCAAGGAGAAACACGGAAGGGGAGAGAGGGAGGCTGGGGAGAACACACGAGGGGAAAAACAATGGCAGCATCCCAAGAATGGGCAGAAAAACAACACACGGCCCACGGGGGTCTCAAATACCTTTGTCTGGGGGCCTGCATTCACCAGCTCTGCCTGATGGAAGTGGCGAGCGCGGTGGACTGCAGGCAGCCTAGCCTCGAGAACACACGGGCCGGCAGCCAATCAGGGGGGAGCTGGGAGGATTGGAGGCGGGAGGGAGGGAGGGGACCAAGGAGAAACACGGAAGGGGAGAGAGGGGGGCTGGGGAGAACACACGAGGGGAAAAACAATGGCAGCAGCCCAGGAATGGGCAGAAAAACAACACACGGCCCACGGAGGGCTCAAATACCTTTGTCTGGGGGCCTGCAGCACTTTCCTCAACACTCATATGTGACAGGCACTTTACTTAAGGGATCATGCAAATCAGGAATGCTGCTTATTTCACATGTACAGGCATCATGTATCACAGGGGACCCAGGCAGATCTTAGCACAACCTAGTACAGCTTAAAGCAGTATTGTGTGGCTGACCTACACACCCTATTGTGTTGTTGTGCAGGATACTCTTTTTCTAGGCTTTACAACCAGGTTGGATATGAGCGTGGACCCGGCACCACCAGATCATGGGACCTAACCTCAGAAAATGGGAATACAATTCTACCAAACCTATCCTTAGGATAGATCTACAGGTGTGTGTCGTTTCCAAGAAAATTCCATCATGAAAATGAGCCAAAATGCCCTTAGTGTGAAAACAGATTTTGGAAAGTGGCAAAAAACGCATGAGTGCCAGGAAGGTTGTTTAGTAGGGAAGGATTAGCTGGGAGTGATGGGAGAGAGGAGTGTTTGGGAGGTGAGAACCCCTCCCATAAATGCAAAGTGGGGGATAAGAAAAAGGGTAGACACAGCATTATAGAATTCGTAAAACCTGAATTTGCTATTTTGCTGTAGCACCAATGCGTTAAGTGCTAAGGGCGTGTATTTTCGAACTGAATTCCCACAAGGAATCATTGTAGGCTCCGCCCACGCCCGCAGTTAAGTGTAAACAAACGCTCCTTAAGGGTTGATTTCAGCAAAGGGGGGGCACAAGGCAAGGTTCTGATGTGCGAATCCACGGATTGCGGGTTTTCCTCCATGTTTCTTGTGATGCAGGGTGGACTGAGAGGTCCGCTTTGCATCGCAACGCTTGGCAATGCTTTACAGACTGCGACTCACATTGAAGAATTAGCCTCATGGTGTTGCCGCGTAATCCATGGGTTGATGGGTTCAAGGTAGGCGTGAAGGTCTCTGCGGGTCATAGCAGACCAGGTGACAGTGCATGGCAGCCTGATACTATTATCGGTATTGGGAAATGTTAAGTTCCTTAGTTTAAGTGAGGTTTCTTTTCATTACTAAGAATTTCTGTTCAACGACAGGTCGATTTTTGTGGTTAACCTGAGAAGGCTCATTTGCTGTTAATTGTCCAAGGAGCCAGCAGCCTTCAAAACTCCTGTGGTTGGACACGATGGGCTATGTATTGTGTAATGTGGTCTGGTCTCCCAGGATAGTGTACCCGCTGTATAGAAAAGCAAGTTAGTATGTTGAATACCTTCTCTGGGCTTTAGGTGGGCCAAGGACAGATACAGATTGACTGAAATGCCCCCCATCCTAGCCGGTTGGAGTGGCTTGAACGTTCTAGTCACCCGATTGGAGGAAAAGAGTACTCTTTCAGGCCACAGCGTGTAGAAAATTCTGTTCGACTCTTCAGTGACCTATGATTGGTGGGAATGTTGTGACAGTTTCGGAGCCGTGTGTCCAATCTGCTGGCTGCGAAGTGGTACCAATGCTGAGGGGTAGATCTCCACCATTTTGCTATTCAACCCTGCTGTGCAGGAGAAGGTCGTTTTGCACACGTGCAGCATACACTTAGGATCTACCTACTGGTAAGGAGTCTGAGGTATTTTTGTATAGTGTGAATCGCTGGGTAAATCTGAGCACTACAGTGGTATGCACTGGACACCTGTTTTTGCACAATTATCAATTGTTGGCTTTTGAGGGTTACATCCTGGGACATGTAGGACCTTACTGATCTTGAAAAAAGCAAAACTATAGTCCAGGCAATCTAAAGTGCTATTGGTCAAAACAACAAGGACCGAACATAGACAGTGGTGGCTGGTGATTTTTATTTTAAAATGCTGGAGGTAAACCTTTCCTATAAATATGTGTGAGTGACTATGCATACTGAGGGAGGCCAAACCAACCAATGGTGGAGGGAAGAGCTTCACAAAGGGGCTGCCCCCAGAAAACCTTGGTAACCACGCAATTGACAATAATTCTTTATGGGTAACATGAAAGAAAATCCAATAGATGCAAGTCACCAACAGTGCAAACAGGCCTTTCCCAAAGCATGGTCCAACACATTTATTTTTATTTTTTATTTTTTTACATTTGTAGAGCACGCAGCAGCCCGAAGGCATCGAGGCTCTATTGCATGAAATTGTATGTAGGCAAGATTACGGTTACATAGACAACATGAGGTAATTAGTTACAGATGGGGGTGCTAGGCATTTGACACTTCCTCTGATTTCGACACGGTCAATCATGCCATCCTGATCAACCGACTGTGAGTACCTGGGCATCAGAGATCAGGCCCTGGAGTGGCTGACCTCTTTCCTTCTGGACCGACCCTCCCAGGTCCAACTTGGGTCCTTTCTCTGCACCACCTCTCTCCACATGTGGTGTTCCCCAGGGCTATAACCTCTCACCTTGGCTCTTCAATCTCTACGTGGCCCCTCTGGTCCACCTAATCTCCACCTTCTGCTGTAACTTCATTGTTTTGCGGATGACATGTAGCTCTCTTTCCGGCTCCCTACACCCTCCTCTCCTCTTGTGCACATTCCATACTGTCGATCCACGATTCAGGATTAGCACGCCTTCAACGATTTCTGCCTTAATGCCAGTAAGACAGAGATCCTTCTCATCAGGATCCCCCGCTTTCCCTCTCTCACTCTGGCCTCTCTCCATGTGCCCTCTTCCTTTGCCTTCCTGTGAGGCAAAAAACCTGGGTGTCAACTTCGACTCCACTCTCTCCTTCTCTCCTCACATCACAGACCTTTCCAAGAAAGCCCACTACTAGCTGCACCTCCTCAGAGGTACTCTTCCTTTTTTCTCACTTTCACCCAGAGGCTCACGGTCTACAGAGCCCTGGTTCTCTCTAGGCTGTACTACTGCAACCGCCTCTTTCTCAATCTACCTTCCTCTTCTCTCCACCCTCTGCAACTATTCCAGAACAGGACTGCAAGACTTATCCTTGACCTCAAGCACAGGGACTGTATCTCTCCAGTCGTAAATCTCTCCACTGGCTCCCGGTGGCTGCAAGGATCAAGTTCAAGACCCTCTGCATCATCCACAAGGCTTTCTGGAGCATGTGCCTGCACTACATTCAACACTCTCTTCCTAAATACCATCCTTCTCGGGCCCTTTGCTCTGCTGCCTCCAACTCTCTGAGGGTCAGACGCTTCTTCAGGGAGAGATTAGGGGGGAAATCACTTTCCTCTGCAGGTGGCTCCCTCTGTAACGGCCTAACTGCCCCTATCAAACTTTAGTCGCACCACCTGAAGTTCCGGGAGCAGCTCAAACCCTTCATTTTCTCCTCTGGTTTCTCACCCTCCGTCCCTCCCCTGCTGACCTACCTGTCTGCTGGCCTGACTGGCTGCTCGGTTACCCTCAGACTCACTGGGTACCTGGCTCCTCTTGACCAGTCTCCCCTGCACTGCTTCTGTGCCTGCCATGCACTAGGGGCTGTAACTGTAACCTCTGCAGTCCCCCGCCTCCTTGTACTTACCCAGAGCTACGCTGTCCTGGCTGCACTTACTCAAAGCAATGCTGTCCTGATTGCACTTTCCCCTTCCTACCCTTGTACTTCCCCGTCCCCTTCCCCTGCATCTTGCATTACCGCACTTGAACGATCTGCATGACGCACGGCTTAGTAAGAACATTTGTCTTGTCCTCTCTCTATACCCTTCCTTGTCGCACATAGAAACACATGTGTACAGACATGTTATGAATAACTTATCATATCATATAATGTTCATGTTGCCTTGGCTGCAAAATATGCCAGTGTAAAAAACATGTTCATACTGGTGGTACCCAAACATGTCCATATTGGCTGCACCAGTATATGCCAGTATTCTCACATAAGAGCATACTGGTGTTTGCTTTTCCTACAGCGCCAGTAATGATACTTAACGAATATATGTCAGCAGCCTCATATAAGAAAATACCTTGCTCATAATGCCTCTAAAAAATGCCACTGTAAATAAACATGTTCATACTGGCTGCACCAATGTATGCCAGTATGGCAACGTAAGAACACTAATCATGTTGGCTTTGTCCATAATACCTGTAAAAAAGCAATGCTCACTGTAAGAACATATGTGGACGCTTCCTGCATCAGTGAACACCACCACTCACATAAGAACACTGATCACCTTGGCTTAGCCCTTAATGCCAATAAATGTTGCCACGCTACTGTCAGAATACATACATATTGGTTGCATCAATATATGCTAGTATGACTGCACAAGTACACTCATTTGATGGCTTTTTCCATGATGCCAGTAAAAATGCTATGCCTAATTGCCCACCATAACAAAGCATGTCCGTGCTGTCTGCACCTTTGAAGCCAACTTCTTCCCAATGTTAGAACATTCATGTTGGCTTTACACATAAGGCCAGTAAAAAACATATGGCCATACAAAAAAATGCATGCATGCTGCTGCTTCACCAATGTAGCCTCCACTGGTTTCCCCTGAGCACACATAGAGGAACCAGGCAACAGGGAGAGCCTGCGACTTATAATTTGAGTGCCACCATCTTCCTGTCCCAATTCCTGGTACAAGGCGTGGAGGCAGAGGAGAACCCCCTTGGCAAATCTTGCCCTGCAGTTCGCCAGCTTGCATTCCCATGGGGCCACGAAACGCCGCTGACTTTGCATGGCTCATCGGGCGTGCATTGGTGAATGGTTGTAAAAGGGAACCACACTTGCCTATTCACAAACGCCAGCCCCGGGCCGCGACACCAGCTGCAGCAAGCAGCTGAAGAGGCACCTAGTCTTTTGACTGTCCTGGCTTTCCTCTTCCATAACGGGTGGCGGGTCAGCGCCCAGATGACCATTATGGACGAGCTACTCCTGGGTATAGACGTAACGTAAGACTATTTGGTGTGATCAGTTGGTCGCTTTGGAATACCACATGGACTTCCCAACATAGAATACTATGGGCCATTTAGTGAGATTTATGGTAATTGGTTCCTTTCTGTGACATCTAGGGTAACTGTTCCTTTCTGTGACATCTAGGGTAACTGTTCCTTTCTGTGACATCTAGGGTAACTGTTCCTTTCTGTGACATCTAGGGTAATTGGATCCTTTCAGTGACATCTAGGGTAACTGTTCCTTTCTGTGACATCTAGGGTAACTGTTCCTTTCTGTGACATCTAGGGTAACTGTTCCTTTCTGTGACATCTAGGGTAATTGGATCCTTTCAGTGACATCTAGGGTAACTGTTCCTTTCTGTGACATCTAGGGTAACTGTTCCTTTCTGTGACATCTAGGGTAACTGTTCCTTTCTGTGACATCTAGGGTAACTGTTCCTTTCTGTGACATCTAGGGTAATTGGATCCTTTCAGTGACATCTAGGGTAACTGTTCCTTTCTGTGACATCTAGGGTAACTGTTCCTTTCTGTGACATCTAGGGTAATTGGATCCTTTCAGTGACATCTAGGGTAACTGTTCCTTTCTGGGACATCTAGGGTAACTGTTCCTTTCTGTGACATCTAGGGTAACTGTTTGCATCGCGGGTAGGGAATACTTCCGTGAGCTGTGGGTCTTGGTAGGGGATCTGGTGTGATTGTATCCGTTCAGTGAAGCTTGGAGTCCAGTGAGATTATTATCTAGTCATTGGCATTTGGGGGAGGGGAGAATCCATTCTGGGTGGGGGTGAGGGGGAATACTATCCCCGAGTATTTAGTAACCCTTCCGAGGGCACCTGGGTTCATGTTAGACATTGGCTGAGATTTTGGACTCATGTTATCTCTTCAGAAAGATGTAGTGTCCGTGTGCAGGTCTTGGAGACTTCTGCATTCAGGGAGACCCCGCGGCTTAGTGCCACTGAACTCGCCCTTCCGGGAGGTGCAGCGGGCCTGCTCGCGCGCGGTGGCGGGCAGGGTCTCAGGACATGCTCCCCAGACTCCACCCGGGGCCCCGGCCAGATCGAGGGGACCCCCACGCAGATCAGCCGCGGACTAAGAAGAGGCTGGCCGCCCTGTGTGTCGCAGCAACAACCTGCCAGAGAAGCACTTAGGCTTATCAGACAGCACCGGGAGAAGGCCTTTATGAAAAGCGCAGAAAATAGAAAGCATTCCTGAGATAGCGAGGGGGTGGGAGAGCCCGAGGGAGAGAAGCACTTATCTCCAGCGAGCGAGAGGCAGCAACAGCACTTATCGCCAGAGAGGGGCAGAAGGAAGCACTTATCCCCAGAGAGAGGGCCACAGAAGCATACTTATCCCTTAGGAGAGAGCAGAGGGGGGCACTTACACCCTCATCGACAAAGGACGACCAAAAGAAACAGTGAGGCCCCGCCCCCCTTCCAGAAAGAGCCCGATATAAGAGGCGGAGAGGGGTGGAAAGAGACTGCAAAACATATAGCATATAGCGTGGCGGGAGAGAGATATTATTGGGGGGGTGGGCATGGAAAAACATATTGCCAGGCAAAATGTGCAGTGCAGGGGGCAAATATTAAGCCCCTCCCCCTCTCCACAGTGCCAGAGGCTGCATGGCACACGTGTGGAACTTCACGGCATCACAGTGAGCGACAATAGCTTCGCGCCGCTGGGAATAAGACATATTACGATTGCAGAACCAGACGGATAAAAAGGCTGAGCCTGGCAGCATTAGTCGGATAATCACCTGCTCGCAGTCATTGTTTAACAGAGGACTGTGTCTTGTTTTAATGTGTAATGTGCGTATCAATTGCTATTCCACAAGCAAGTGAACATCAGCAAACATGCAGGCAAATACACTTTGGAAGCTCCCTCACAGATGCGAGCTGGCTTTACTTGTGGCATATAGTATTGTACAAGCAAGACAATATAATATGTTTTGACGCTCCTGTAGTGCATACAGCCCCCTGTACAGATACACATATGTGTACACCTTGTTGGCAGTGTCCAAGCACTGCCGTCCGTGAGCCCCCCAAACCCTGTGATACAGAGACACGGAGACGGAGATGTTTCTCGTGTGGGCTCCCCGGTGGTTGTGACGGCACCGGACACGCCCCATTTATTTAACAGGGCACGCGACGGAGTGAACGTCACCCGTCGCGTGCGCGCCCTTAAAGGGCCAGCGCCACACTCCTCCTTTTCCATAACAAATTGGACAAAAGAGGATCTAACTATCA
Organism: Ambystoma mexicanum; assembly: GCF_040938575.1. Taxonomy (NCBI): domain Eukaryota; kingdom Metazoa; phylum Chordata; class Amphibia; order Caudata; family Ambystomatidae; genus Ambystoma; species Ambystoma mexicanum. Next base: position 187,138,118 of record NC_090921.1, read on the forward strand.
AACTTCTACACATCACACCAAATACACACACAGTGAACCCCCGTTTATTAGCAGCCACCCTGGAACCCCCGAGGGTACCTGCCACGGCCTGACCATGTTCCCAGGTCAGCCTCGCAGTTCAGTCTGTCACATAGTCCGTGAGACGGGCAGGTCTCCCACGCCCTGTTCTCATGGGGTACCTCCTGCCAACGTCTCTGGCCGGTGTATTTTGCCCTGGCACGCCCCGAACAGGAGAGTCCACAGCGGGGCCTTCACCTCCGCCTTCATCCAGCGCCTCCTCCCCTCCTCGGTTGTCCGGGCTATCCACTCTCGGCTCGCCGATTTTCTTGAAGAAGCAGGCATTTCTCGTCACAGTTGACGTTCCATCAGAAGCAGTCACCATAGAGCCCTTCACTGCCACGACATCCAGAGGGGCCGGTTCGTAGGTGAGGGACAGCTTGCCTTGTGGGTGGCGATTCTTCACCAGCACCTCATCCCCCAGAGTAATGTGTGGGGGTCTTAGCCCTCTCCTGGTGTTTTCCATCTGTGTCCGCGCTCGTCTGTCCTCCTCGACCTGTTCATTGTCAATCACGGCGGGCTCCCTGTCGCCCAACTCCGGTATCACGTCCCTCGGGCATCGTTGGAAGAGAGCCTCTGCCGGTGCCACCCCGTTGACGAGTGGGGTGTGGTTCGATATCCCCACAGGAACACATATAATGCCCTCTGTAAGCACTTGCCCTTCCCTTGGGCGATCCTGAAGACTTTGTTAAGTGTGCGCATCATGCGCTCTGCTTCACCATTGGCCCGGGGCCAGAGTGGGGTAACTCTTCGGTGTTGGATGCCATAGTCCTTCATGAGCTCAGAAAAACTCTCACCCTGGAATGGTGCCCCATTGTCGGAGCACAGTACGGAGGGCAGGCCATGGGTGGCGAAGTTGATTCTCCTCAAGAAAATAAGCGGCAAATAACTGAAGCAGTCTCTGTTACTGATACAGTGTGGTACATTCCCAGAACATGGGAGTTTGTTCAAACGTTGCAAACGTTGCAACTGTGAGTTCAGGGGCTGGTTCCCCACTGTGGCCAAAGTCCAAACGCTTCAGAAGCGTCTCTTGAGGAGAATCAACTACTTTAGAATTGGCCCATATATCTGCCCCCCCAGGATGGCTTTGGGTTTTCCAACGCAGTTTGAATAACATCCGTCTTGCCTTGAAAAGGACCCGTTGTTCTGGGTTGAAACACGTGTCGGCAGTCTTGTTTTTGCATCATTTCATAAAATCTGTTTCGACAGCGTATTTTGACTGAAGAATCTACTTGCTTTGGACTCTTTGTTTCACCGTATCTGTTGTCCAGTTACACACTCAATTTGAATAGGACATTTACCATTTGCTCAGGGCTGCGCAATCATTTAGAGGTGACAATTTCAAGTGTTTGTATCTATTAGCAGTTTATGAGGTGACTGCTGGTCCCTCTTTCGTGCAGCAACCCAATCTTATTTGGTTTGTAAGGGTCTCATTGACTTTAGTTTGTCTTCTCAAATTTAGTTCTAACCCAGCGCCTCACCACACCGGCACACCTCAATTTTGTTTTTCATGGGTGGCGAAGATCTTCTCCAGCGCCACCACCACGTTCTCAAATGCAACAGACTCTATGAACTCGACCTCCGGATACCGAGACCACTCGTCCACCACAACCAGGAAGTGAGTGCCTCTCGACGTGGACCCAGAGTTCGCATGCACGACTTCCCATGCCTAGTCCCTCTTGGCATCGTTTCAATGGACGGTTCTCGCTGGGCCGGTGCCGCGGCCTGGCACCATACGCACGATGCCACAAACGCCTCCACCTTCCGCTCTAGCTCCGGGAACCACACCTTCTGGTGGAAATGAGGCTTGGTCTTGGGGGGCCCTTGGTGGCCTTGGTGCGCCAGGGCGATGACCTGCGCGACTTTGGCCTGGGGCACCACGATCCTCTCACCCCTTAGTAACAGCCCCGACTCCGAGAACGTCAGTTCTTCTCTCACTCGACATAGCTGCTCCAAGGCCACCCTGGCTTCACATGTTCGGCGTTCCACCGCCTCCAACACCGTCTTCCAGGCACTTCGCTGCATGGCCTCCCTCAGGATGGCAAAACACTTGTCGCTTTTTGACGCCAGCTCGAGCTCTTCCACCTGCATGGAGTTTGGGGTGGCCGTTTCCACGACCAGGCGAACATATTCGTCGGCCTCATCCGCCGACGTGGCCTCCTGTGAGCCTCCCCTTGGGTGTCGGGAGAGGTAGTCCGCCGCATTGTTAGCCCCAGGGCGATATATCAGCGACACACCATACTCGAGCAGAGCGAGCATCCAGCGCTCTATCCTCACTGGTGGTCTGGATGATGAGCCAGCCATGATCGGCAGCAGCGGTTTGTGGTCCGTGATGACGGTCACGGGGCACCCCAGGATGTAGAGGTGAAAATGTCTGCAGCCCCACAACACCGCCAAGGCTTCCCTCTCAATCTGAGAGTATCTTTGCTCGGTGTCAGAGAGCGCCTTGCTGGTGTATGCTATGGGCCGGATCTCCTGGTCGCTCCCCACCTGAGTCAGCACTGCCCCCAGGCCATAGGCGCTGGCATCAACTACGATCTCCGTCTGCAGGCTCGGATCGAAAAACGCCATGGTGTCGTCCGCCGCCAAGGCACTCTTGATATCGGCGAATGCCGCCTGCTCAAGGGGGCTCCACTGCCAGACGGTGTCTTTTTTTGTCAGAGATCTCAGCGGCTCTGAGCGGGACGCCAGGTTCCGGATGAAGCGGCCACAATAAGTGACCATGCCCAAAAAGCTCCTGACCTCCGCTACATTTTTTGGCGGACGCGCCTCTTTGATGTCTCTCACTTTGCCGGGGTCATGCGACACTCCATCCGCTTTAAATACGAACCCGAAGAATTTGATGGTGGTCTTCAGGAACTCACACTTGTCTTCGTGTAGGGTAAGTCCCAGCGAGCGGAGGCTCTCAAAGGTCTTGGCCAGTCGTGCCAGGTGCTCTGTTTCTGACTTGGCATACACCAGGATGTCATCGCTGATGTTAAGAACTCCATCCAGATCAGCCAGTGCTCCTCTTATGATGTTCTGGAACACCTCCGCCGCGGAAGATACCCCAAAACTCAACCTTTTGTATCGGTACAGACCTCGATGAGTGGTGAACGTTGTGATGTAGCGGGACTCGGGATGCAGGACCACCTGATGATAGCCTGCTCTGAGATCCAGTTTGGAAAAGAATCTCGCCCCTTGCAGCTCCGCTATAATGTCATCGATGCTAGGGGTCAAGTGTCGTTCTCTCTTTATAGCCTTGTTGGGGAGTCGCATGTCCATGCAGATCCTCACTGCATCAGGCTGTTTGGGCTTGCGTGCGATGACAATGGGAGACACCCAAGGGGTGGGGCCTTCAACCTTTTCAATGATGTCCAACCCCACTAGATTGTCCAGCTCTTGATCCACCAGATCCCTGAGATGAAAAGGTACTCGACGGTGCTTCAGCGCCACTGGTTGGATGGACTCATCGATGTGTAGCCGAACCGGCTCGCCCACCAACTGTCCAATGCCTTCGAACAGGGAGCTGTGTTTGGCCAGGAGCACCTGGATGTCATCCAGATATACAGAGTACGCAAATGTCACAATCCCCAGAGCTTCAGCCGCAGCACAGCACAGCAGTGTGTTATTACTCATCGGCGTGGCATAGAATCTGGCCCGTATGTATGAGTCGCCGTACCGAACCTCAGCCACGAACACGCCATCCAGAGGAATGGGCTGGTCGCCTCCAAATGCGAAGATGCGTGCCCTTGGCGTCGCCAGCGAGGGCGGGATCTGCATTGTGTCATAGTGTTGTCTAGCCATGACATTCACAGATGCACCGGTGTCCACTAGCATTGAAATAGAGTCCCCATTGACCAGCACGTCGCATCTGGGCTGTCTCTTGGAGCGAGTTCTCAGCATGCGCACACTGGACACAAAGAAAATGTTCTCATCATCCTCCTACTCTTTTTCCCCCTCCTGAGGGGCCCCTTCGTCACCCTGGTCAACCTGGGCAACGTTTGACGCCCTCTGGGGGAGGAACGCACCGGCTCGAACAGGCCCCCTGGGCACTATCTTCGGAGCTGCAGTACTGCACATCCTGGCGAAGTGATCTGCGCCACCACACCTGCCACACTTCACCCCCGTCGCAGGGCATTCAGGGGTGCGGGAGGTCGTACCCACATTTCGGGCACGATGGGGACGTTCCTGGCAGGCGCAGGCTCTGGGTGTTCATGGGGCGCCTCGCTCCGCGGCCTCTGCCGACCGCGCAGACTTCCTCCACCTTGCCTGGGCGCACACTCGCTTCCATTTTTGTTGCCCGCAACTCAGACACCTCGTGGGATCTTCCCAGTTCGAGGATGCGAGGAAGGGTGATGCCCAGCTCGCGCAGTATCTGGCGCCACAGTTTCCCAGAAGCGCACCCCTGAATGAGCTGATTGCGGATCATGACATCCGGGTCGTTCCATGCACATGGCGCCGTCAGTCTGCGCAGCCGCCCGTAGAAGACATCAAGAGTCTCGTCATCCTTCTGTCGAGCAGTCCCCATGAGAAAAAGTTCATAATCAGCATTGGCCACCGGCAGAAAGTGATTATGGAGTGCATCTTTTGCCGCTGCAAATGACCCATCCGCTGATTGTAGGGACAGAAAAATCTCATGCACAGCCGGCCAGCCGAATACAAGAGAGTAGCCAGCTTACTGTCATCACTCGTCTCCATCGTGGACCTGAAGTACATCTCGAGCCTGTCTATCCACATCTTCCACCTCTGTCCCAGGCTTGATGGTGTGCCCGAGATATCAAACTCAGGCATTGGCTGTAGGGACCCAGGAGGCTTAAGCAGAGGTCTTGGCAAGAGGGCGGGCGGAGGCTGAACCGCAGGAGCAGCGGCTGCAGCGGCAGCCCCAGCGGCACCTTGGCTCATGGTGGACAGCGCACAGGCACCCCAGAGTATTTGAGTACTGGGGCCGCAACTCACCACCAGATGCCACCAGCACCTTCTCCAGCAGGGAGTCTCCTGACGCGGTCTCAAATGCCACCAATCTTCAGATGTGCCCCTCGTAGATGCACCGCTCCGGCCAGTAGGCAGGAAAATGAAGAGTCCAAAAATTGAGCAGGGCAGGCCTCCACTCGGATTTGGCAGGCTTCCTATGGAGTCTCACCCATTCACTCGGTGACAAACAGTGAAAATGCCAATGGATCCTTTGAAAATTGACAGGTGCTGTTTCCAGTGGCTATCCGCCACAGAATGTTCCAAAAATTGTGGCCAGATGGCTCACAGGGGCTTCGTTACGAAGCAGTGAGCATCCGAGGCCTATTCATCAAAATGGCCGCCAGCCGCGTGTGCCTCTCCCCTCTCCGCGGTCAGATTTCGCTGCAGCGCTCACTTGAGATCATCTGCTCTGCACGCAATAATCTCCGCCTGTCCCAGGGAGTGGTCCGGTCCTCGTCACCACTGTTGGCAGTGTCCAAGCACTGCCGTCCGTGAGCCCCCCACCTCCCGTGATACAGAGACACAGAGACAGAGATGTTTCTCGTGTGGGCTCCCCGGTGGTTGTGACGCCACCGGACATGCCCCATTTATTTAACAGGGCACGCGACGGAGTGAACGTCACCCTGTCGCGTGCACGCCCTTAAAGGGCCAGCGCCACACACCTGGTTTCAGCAGGCTCCCATCGGTGCTGCATCCCTATGAGGTGACTCTAGAAACGCAAGGGCCGTACACAGCAACACAGGAATGCACACCACTGACATACAGCTTCAGATGCAGAGCACTTCACCGGCATCAGCCTCCCCACGCATGCAGTAAGTATAAGGCATTCCATCCCTCACAGCTGCACTCGTGCTGGACTGGTGGATGCATGGAAACTGCTGCCACAGCCCTGGCCGCACTACACTGCTTATCAAATGCACAACTCACCTCACAGACTACCCTCGCATAAACACGCCACAGCAACAAGCGTGCAGTGCCAGTGCAGCCATCCCTGGACCAGCGTGCACATGCCAGCCACCAGCTTTAGGGCTCGTCAGCCCCTCCACCCCCGAACGTTCTCCTATCAGTTCTTAGGTACTGACACCGCCCTGCAAAGATTCCTTAGTGGAAGCCAGAACAATAAGAACGCCAGCAGCAGATGCGAAACACAAAACAAGTATTGGCAAAGCTAACAGTTTGGACTTTTGTGTATCCATGTCATCAGTAGGGTGACCAGATGTCCCGTTTTTTTTCCGGGGACTGTCCCGGGAAATCGCCCGGGATCACAGGAGTTTTTTTATTTCATGAACCCCATCCTGGGATTGGAAAGGTGGGTGGCTACGGTTTCGGTTTTTGCTCGGACCTGATTTTGAAATCCCGAAATCGAGCCTGGTGCGACTCTTCCTGTGCGTGAATGGGGGCATGTATGCTTTTCACGTCCCCATTTCCTCCCCCTTCCCCTCCCCGGCCACTCTCCTCCAATGAGAAGAGTGTGCCTGTGAACGCACCCGCCAACCCCCTGCAACATGCCAGCGAAATAGAAGTAGGACTACCGTTTTATTTGTGTTTGCTTTACTTCAATGTCTATAGCCTGTCCCGATTAAAAAAAAAATATGGTCACCCTAATGTTATGGTTTGTTAAAGGTTCTTATACCGCGCACTGTTGCCACCTGTGTGACTTTTTGGCACTCTGCCGGATCTGTAAAGGAAGGGGTGAGGGGGTAAATTAGTAGGACTGAGCCGGAGAAAGAGCAAGAGAGCTGGGATGTGCTGTTGGTTAACACTGTTCACTGACCGTCGGTGTGTTTTACGGTTGGTAGCCGCCATGTGCTGTTGGGCGAGTCTATGTGTTGTTTGTTTCATTGTTGAAGTGTTGTGAGGTGTGTGCAATTTGTTGTGCTGTAGTGGTATGGTTGTGTTTAGTTCAGAGTTTGAGAGGTGTATGCAGAAGGGTGTGTTTTTAGTAGGGGTGGTTAATGGCAGTGCCCTTTCCTACCCCTGGTGTACTAATTAACTGTAGCCCACATCCCTTCCCCTGTCGTACATTTCTGGTGTGCTCCAATTATCGCCCCTTGGTGTATGCTAAAAGTGTGGGTTTTTAGTAGAGCTATTTAGTGGCAGTACCTTTTCTACCCCCAGTGTTCCGACTAAGTGCCGCCCATGTCCATTCCCCTTTTGTACAATTTGGTGTGCAGCAATTACCACACCCACGGGTTCCTACTGGGAAGGTGGCCCTGTGCCCTGCGGTCCATCCGGTCCGAGATCGGGACACCTCTCTCTCCCCTTTTTCCATTTTAGGCCTTCTATCTGTGGTCCAATTAAGTCGGGCCCATCTCCCTCCCCCGTTTCCCGTTTGGTCGTCTACAGGGAAGGGTACAGACTAGGCCTCAAAATAAAAAACACCCCTTCCATTCAGACACCTTTCCTGTTCCTGCACTCCACACCGGTCCGGCCTACTCCCCACTCCATCTGAGTTAGTAAATGGGTGTTGTTCAATTGTTTTCATCCCGTTTGGAGTTCAAAAGCCAGGTTTTTAGAGGTTTTCTGAATTTTAGATGGTCCTTCATAGTTTGTATTTCTCTGGGGAGGGAGTTCCAAAGTTTTACTTCTGAGCAAGAAAATGCTGATCCGCCACGTTTTTTCCTCATGTATGGTGTAGGTTCTAAGCGGGTGTCATTGCTTGATCTGAGTGTTCTAGTCAGCTGGTAGTTGTTGATTTTCTTTTGAATGACTGGCACTCTTAGGCCGTGGATTGCTCTGTGTGTTATGCACATGAAGGGGATTCGTTTTTTGACTGGGAGCCAATGTAGCATCCTTAGCGCCGGAGTGATGTGGTCCCTCTGTGAGAGTTTGAAGAGAAGTCTGGCAGCTGCTTTCTGTATTCATTGTAGTTTCCTCAATAAATAGTCTGGCATTACGACGTATACGCTGTTGGTGTAGTCTATGCTGGACATGATGAGGGAGATGATGGCCAGTGTTTTGTGCATGGTGGAGAGGAATGGTAGAATCGTTTTGATCGTGTGTAGATGGAAGAAGCATTTCTTAATTATCGCTTTTATTTGCGGTTCTAGGGTTAGCTCGTTGTCCTTTAGGATTCCAAGGTTTTTGACAACTTTGGATGGTGTGGGTGGGGTTCCCAGTTCTATGGGCCATGGGATGTAGTGGTTGCTTCCTTGGCTGTTGGATGTCATCATGATTTCCGTCTTGTCCGGGTTGATTTTGAGGTTGTTTGTGTTCATCCATCGGTAGAGTCCTTTGAGACAGGCCAAGGGAAAGGCATTAGCCGGGCACTCTCATAATGTTTCGCCCTGCCCATAAGATGGTAACAGCTGCAACATGGTGTGAGTACCTGGGCATATGATAGCTGTGCCTGGCAAAGGCCTATCTAGCACCCACACAAAAGCCAAAACTGCTGGCTTTGCCAATGCTTGTTTTTACCTGCTCTTCAGTAAAAGGACACACATACTCCTTATAAAGAGGATGAAGGCTCGCTTGGTTAAGGTATTTTTATAGCACCAGTATCTTATTTATTACTGCAATTAAGCCATTCACTCTCTGAAGACAGCTTTGAAATAACACGGACAGGCACAGAACAAAGTTTGCTATTGCAGCTTGATAAAGCAAGCTCAAAGAGATTCCAGGAGGGACAAAGAGGGGCAGGAAGTGAGTGGAGATGGACATAGAGATTAAAATATCATGGGCAGTTAATGGATGGATAAAAGGCTAAACAGCACCTACAAGCCATGGGTCCCTACTCATGTCCCTTCAAGCTGTAGTACAATGCGAAGATTTCGGGCCACCTAACAGTCAAAACTAAAAACAACGGACTGCAACTGAAACAGTTCAGCCCAGCCATGAAACACCAACTAGAGGACTCAAAACTGCTCTCCTATCCAGAACAAACAGAATCCCCCATCTACCCTCTACTACCCGGACGCTGTGCACACAGGGCCCCACATGGATCTATGTGATTATTGCGACAGCCGAAAATGCCAACTTTTTTTAAAACCCATTTACACCCCAGCAACTCCCACCCATATTAATATTATATTCTATACCCCCCCACATATATATGTGGTGTATGGGGGGGTCAACAAAAAAACCCAGCATTTTCGGCCATCGTAATTTTGAGGTACGATTTCGCCACACATACATGGCAGCCTATGCCTGTTAGCACCCCCAAACCCCAGTACATTAACCATTGTGGAGCAGCTCACGGCAGAGGTCAACACATCTTTAGTGCCATCACAAATGCCCTGCACACCAGCTGCACCATCTAATTTATTTAATTAGTAACTCAGTTTGTAACAAACCTTTTCACTATAGAAAATAACAAATACAAATAATGTATACCCAAATCAACTCAATTGAAATCATTCACAACATATATTACAATTAATAATTCATAAGGTTGGTTATAGCTCATTGCATAGTTTTGCAAAGGTAGCAGGCGCCCCTCTCTCGAAAGAACAGACTTGATAACCTGTTCAGTGGTTATTAACCACTTGAGAGTTCGCAGCCACTGCTTTTACTCACTGTGCCTTTCACAGATGGGAAATATTCATTTGCATATCAGTCTTTGTCCTGCCCAGGGGCAGTCCAGCACCGAAATGCAATGGCAATTCCAACCTGAACAAGAGTACCACCAGCAACCCCATACACGTATTTCACCCTTGTTGGGGATCATCAGTGAGGTGAAGCTGATGCCTCTCTAAGCACAGTGAGAGGGAGACCACGTCTGGTTGCCCCCAGGAGACCTAGGGTTACCAATCCCAGGTTCCTTGAAAAATAGTTTTGCAAAGGTAGCAGGCGCCCCTCTCTCGAAAGAACAGACTTGATAACCTGTTCAGTGGTTATTAACCACTTGAGAGTTCGCAGCCACTGCTTTTACTCACTGTGCCTTTCACAGATGGGAAATATTCATTTGCATATCAGTCTTTGTCCTGCCCAGGGGCAGTCCAGCACCGAAATGCAATGGCAATTCCAACCTGAACAAGAGTACCACCAGCAACCCCATACACGTGTTTCACCCTTGTTGGGGATCATCAGTGAGGTGAAGCTGATGCCTCTCTAAGCACAGTGAGAGGGAGACCACGTCTGGTTGCCCCCAGGAGACCTAGGGTTACCAATCCCAGGTTCCTTGAAAAATAGTTTTGCAAAGGTAGCAGGCGCCCCTCTCTCGAAAGAACAGACTTGATAACCTGTTCAGTGGTTATTAACCACTTGAGAGTTCGCAGCCACTGCTTTTACTCACTGTGCCTTTCACAGATGGGAAATATTCATTTGCATATCAGTCTTTGTCCTGCCCAGGGGCAGTCCAGCACCGAAATGCAATGGCAATTCCAACCTGAACAAGAGTACCACCAGCAACCCCATACACGTGTTTCACCCTTGTTGGGGATCATCAGTGAGGTGAAGCTGATGCCTCTCTAAGCACAGTGAGAGGGAGACCACGTCTGGTTGCCCCCAGGAGACCTAGGGTTACCAATCCCAGGTTCCTTGAAAAATAGTTTTGCAAAGGTAGCAGGCGCCCCTCTCTCGAAAGAACAGACTTGATAACCTGTTCAGTGGTTATTAACCACTTGAGAGTTCGCAGCCACTGCTTTTACTCACTGTGCCTTTCACAGATGGGAAATATTCATTTGCATATCAGTCTTTGTCCTGCCCAGGGGCAGTCCAGCACCGAAATGCAATGGCAATTCCAACCTGAACAAGAGTACCACCAGCAACCCCATACACGTGTTTCACCCTTGTTGGGGATCATCAGTGAGGTGAAGCTGATGCCTCTCTAAGCACAGTGAGAGGGAGACCACGTCTGGTTGCCCCCAGGAGACCTAGGGTTACCAATCCCAGGTTCCTTGAAAAATAGTTTTGCAAAGGTAGCAGGCGCCCCTCTCTCGAAAGAACAGACTTGATAACATGTTCAGTGGTTATTAACCACTTGAGAGTTCGCAGCCACTGCTTTTACTCACTGTGCCTTTCACAGATGGGAAATATTCATTTGCATATCAGTCTTTGTCCTGCCCAGGGGCAGTCCAGCACCGAAATGCAATGGCAATTCCAACCTGAACAAGAGTACCACCAGCAACCCCATACATGTGTTTCACCCTTGTTGGGGATCATCAGTGAGGTGAAGCTGATGCCTCTCTAAGCACAGTGAGAGGGAGACCACGTCTGGTTGCCCCCAGGAGACCTAGGGTTACCAATCCCAGGTTCCTTGAAAAATAGTTTTGCAAAGGTAGCAGGCGCCCCTCTCTCGAAAGAACAGACTTGATAACCTGTTCAGTGGTTATTAACCACTTGAGAGTTCGCAGCCACTGCTTTTACTCACTGTGCCTTTCACAGATGGGAAATATTCATTTGCATATCAGTCTTTGTCCTGCCCAGGGGCAGTCCAGCACCGAAATGCAATGGCAATTCCAACCTGAACAAGAGTACCACCAGCAACCCCATACACGTGTTTCACCCTTGTTGGGGATCATCAGTGAGGTGAAGCTGATGCCTCTCTAAGCACAGTGAGAAGGAGACCACGTCTGGTTGCCCCCAGGAGACCTAGGGTTACCAATCCCAGGTTCCTTGAAAAATAGTTTTGCAAAGGTAGCAGGCGCCCCTCTCTCGAAAGAACAGACTTGATAACCTGTTCAGTGGTTATTAACCACTTGAGAGTTCGCAGCCACTGCTTTTACTCACTGTGCCTTTCACAGATGGGAAATATTCATTTGCATATCAGTCTTTGTCCTGCCCAGGGGCAGTCCAGCACCGAAATGCAATGGCAATTCCAACCTGAACAAGAGTACCACCAGCAACCCCATACACGTGTTTCACCCTTGTTGGGGATCATCAGTGAGGTGAAGCTGATGCCTCTCTAAGCACAGTGAGAGGGAGACCACGTCTGGTTGCCCCCAGGAGACCTAGGGTTACCAATCCCAGGTTCCTTGAAAAATAGTTTTGCAAAGGTTGCATAATTACAATTTGATTCCAGATGAATCGGTTAGAAAAATATGACAATTCAGTGACATTTAATGTTTTATTCCGATGGGTTTTTGCTGACATTTCTTTTCTGAAAAAATGAATCTAAACATATATCTGGGGTTGTGGGTAAGAGTATATAAGTGGTAGGGGGATTGGGAACAGTGTAACATTAATAGGGAAAGGGGGTTGGAGGAACCCCCCAAAAATAAAAATAAAAATGTTCGATCCCTTTTTTTTTCGAGAACTAAAAGTTCGGGAAAAAACCCATAGAAAAAACACTGTCGATGAATGAACATAGAACCAATTTCATAATTAATAGACATACCCTCTAAGAGTCTAAATATGAATGAGACCTGGAAATCATTCAAGGATCATGAGTCCTGGTCATACACAAAGCGATTACACAACGCACGTCTTAACGGTCCTAAAACTTGATTGTTAATCATTCAATGTTTTGGGGACCCTATTTTGTGATTTTCCTTACACACACGGCACCCTTGCATGTTCAAACCTAAGAATAGCCTCCGACCTAAGACTTCTAATGTTGGAAAAGGATTCATGGAAATGTCATGGAGTGAAATCTAATGCGACCAAAGGGGAATTGACATCAATACATCAGATGTGTCCCTAATGTTTTCTCTCTCACGCTATGACGTATATTTCCTCACCGCCTCAACTGACCGACCCTAAAATGTCTTCTTTGCTGATGCTGCCCTGTCCAGCAAGGAACCCCCAGTATACCGAACCTTGACAGAATGCTTCCACAATCATTGACACAATCTTGGATCCCCTTCGCAGGTTGACCGCTCAATAATTCGGAGATATCGTAATACAAGGAATTGCTTGCTCGATTCATAACCTAGCAGCACCGCCTACTAGACATTGCTTATCCCCTACGAATAGAGCACATAGACACGTGTATGTTTCGTTTGGACTGGTGCTACTAACCTAGGGCTGAACAGCATTCCCCCACGGTACCTCAGACAAGAAAGTCAAGCCAAATTCATTGACTTCATCAGAACAGAAAAGTTTTCACTTTGTTTCTAAACTTATAATGAGCTCCTATTTCTCTAAAGTCAAGAGGGAGACTGTTGCAAAACTTCGTACAAATAATTGATTAGCCTACGCCCTTGATGTCTTAAATTGTGTTACGATACTAGACCACCACATGGAAACATACTGGCTCAGGACTCTTGTCGTTTTAGCCTCCGCTTTGCACCACTGAAGGTTTTGCATCTGCTCCTCCCGCTACCCTCCTAGTGCCGCAAGACACGTACCGCCATGCCCAATAAGGTGTCCAAAATGGCTGACGTCCTCTACACAAGAGAACTTTAGAATACATTTGATTAAAAAGGCAATCCGCACCCAGGTCAACTTCCATCCAAATACCGCAACCCATTATGCTGGATCAGTGAGCTGTGCATTGACTAGGCTATCAGACATAGTCGTGGCACCTGTGCGGTATACAGAAAAACGTTGACTTTGGCATTAGGAAAAGGATCCTCGCCTTCCTGTCCAGCAATTCATCACAATCTTGTGGACTCCCTCTTTGTCGCTACAACTCTTTGGGGCCCAAGATCATTCTGATGTCCTCATTTAACAAAAGTTAGTGATAGAGTCCTCTTAGGTCTACGCCACAGGTTTCTTGCAGAATCCATGCCCCCGGCTCATATCGCTGTTTCATCAGTAGAACACCCCTTCCACTCAGGATCTTCTGGCTCCATTTGGATAGTACATCTGCCTGCAGAACCTGCACAGCAAAACATCGGTCCGAAGGGCTTAGCTGACATTCTACCATATTGCTACCCAGTCGGATATAAACTGTTATGTCAACTTGTTGTTGAGTCTAGGGGGGGCATTACGAGTTTGGAGGTAGCCATGGCGCTTTCAGCGCCATGGCTGTCTCCAAACCCGGGTCCGGTCGTACCGAATGGGGACTTACCGGGACATTCTGACCTATGCGGACCCATTAAGTCCCCATTCATTCAGTAAACCATTCCCCATTCGAGCCACTATAGGGCTCAATGGGAATGGGGAAGGCGCTAATAACGGGCCCACAAGTTGCGGGCCCATTATTAGCTCCAAGGTCCCTTAACGGGTCCTGCAAAGAACGGCTGGTCAGACCAGCCGTTCCTGCTGGGACCCGCTAAGGGACCTCGGAATAGGGCAGTAAGGGTTTAACGGCACCGGCATCCTTACCGGTGCCGGTAAACCCTTACCGCCCAGCTCGTAATGACCCCCTAGGATAAGGTATCTAACCCCACATCCTCAGCGACTTTCATACTTCAAGCATCCACTTGAGCAGATGTCGACCACCCATCATTCACTTGGATCATAAGGAAGCACATAGGCCTGCCTAAAGCAGCTCACCATGGTCACCTATCTGTCCGATCTACCAGGCGTGGAAACCTACGCATCCAAGGAAGAACGAGCATTTCACCACCTCTATGGTGTACCTCAACTCTTTCCTTCTAGGCTAGCCGGACTATCTGCTTCAAGTCGCTCCCTTCTCCTCCGCGTTCACCTGTTCATCTGTACTCAGGCGCAATTCTGATTACCCCAAGAGTGTGGAAATATCTACACCGGACAAACCTCCACTTGCATGATAACCGGCATAGTATATATGACTATTACATTACATGAGAGTTAGGCTTGTAATGATGTTTCAAGGACTTTGGAACTTCCAAGCATTGCTTCTAGTGGACCCATAGTCTAAAGCCCACAGTCTGCTAAGAAAGCCTGTAACTTACTGTACCTGGTGGTTCATGGCCTAGAGAGCGAGTATTTGCTCTTTTCTCGCGTGTATTGTTTCAACGCACCCACACTAACACACCAGTATTTCCAAAGGCCTCAAATTCGGACCACCCCCGAGCCAAAGACATATTCACATCATATTGCGATTTTGATGGGAAGGAACCAAGCAAAAGAAATTACAATTTGTCACCCTCAGGTTCCATGCATGGCACTAGATTTCACATCATTGCTTGACCTAGAACATGGAAATCCTGAACCCGAGCCCAGACAGCCCACGTCAATGATGAGAGGGCTCTATGTGAACACCAAAAAACTAGCATTTAGCAAGAGTATGAGCCAGATGATCCAACCCGCAAAAGGAAGAGAACCGTACTGGAGAAGCAAACACCGGGGAGAACCGGTGTCACTCTGGAGGTTCCATGAAGGCCACTGATCTGTCTTTTGGCCCTCGGTTAGTATTCTAGCTATTGAAGGGCCATTACCGAGCAGCCAGCGGCGCCGCTCTTGAAATGGCTACCAAGGTGTGGCTGTTTTCATATGGTAAACATTTAAATCTCTACAGCAAATTATATTGCTGAGAGAATTGTATTTGTTTTTTTATAACAAAAGACATTGTGAAATTAAGTCGAATGCACAATGATGTTTCCAAGAATTCGGATATACTAATTATCGCATTAATTAATACAGGGCTAACACATGGGCACTTGTCCTTTATTTTTAGGTGCCTACCCCTGCCTGAATTGCCAATATCGTTGTGTCTGCTTAATTATATAAAGAACTGGTGTACTGTGATCAAGCTTATCCAAATTGAATCCTCCCTCTGAATGCATTAAAGCATTGGCGGTGCCCACACCTAACTTAATCGATTTAGATTGACCAACACACCCACCTGCGATGGCGCCACATTTGTAGTGTGTTTTAGTTCCAACCAGTTATGGAATTTCTGCCATAGAAGATTTCAGGGTTTGGTGATAGCATGTGTGACTTAGATTGGCATAATCTTGTCTCTAGGTTTGTCGTATGTTCACAAGCCCTCTGGAAGCACTGCAGGCCCTAAGGCCCTCAGAGTGTTTACACTTAGAGACTGTGCTGAGGCCTGGGACCTGTGGGATGCCGCTCTAGCCCCTGTCCTTACTGACAATCTCCAGTGTTGAGAAACCACACTTGCCCCCCGGCGGGATGATTGGAGAGAAGCATTGCTCATGCGGTTGTCCTCGCCATTTTCCCCCTCCAGGTCTTGTCCTTTCGGATACACAGGGGCCCTCATTACGACCTCAGCGGTAGCCATGCCGCTATTGGCGGCATGGTTGCCGCCGAAATCGCATCCGGGTCCGGGTCCACAGAATGAGGAATTACCGGGCCATTCCGAGTTCGGAAGGCCCGGTAATTCCTCCCTCCAAGGACCCAGACCCGGTCCTTCCCCATTCCGATTTCAGCCTCCATAGGGCTGAATGGGAATGGGAGAGGGAGCAAACAACGGGCCATTACGAGTTGGCCCGTTGTTTGCTCCCTCTTCCCCTCGCGGGACCCGGTAAGCACGCCTGGTTTGACCAGGCGTTACTTCCTGGGTCCCACGAGGGGACCTCATAATGAGGCGGTACGGGGTAAATGGCGCCGGCACCTTTTACGGCGCCGTTAACCCCATACTGCCAGGGTCGTAATGAGGCCCAGGGTCTACCTGGTGCCCCGGGACCTTCACCCTTACCACCCTCGCTTCTTCCCTAGCTTGGAGGCTGGTCAGCAACTCAGGTTTATTAACCTTAGTGCTGTGGGGAAGTCCCCTCTCTTGACATAAGACGCTCAGGACATCCTTGGCCATGCCTTTTATAGTCTCCATTTCAAGCTCCATGACTATTACTAATACCTAGTAGTACTAAAAGTTGCCTGAAACAGTTCATTTATCGTTGGGTGACTAAGCCATGCTCAAGGTTCCAACTGATCTGACTGCTTGCCACCAAGGGGTTGAAACAACTTCCGGGGCACCAGTGGTCCAGGCATGAATATCGTTTTCTAAGGCATGAATATCGTTTTCTAAAGCATCAATCAGCCCCACACTTCTAGTACACAAGTCAATTATAAACCTCCTTGCCCAATTTTGGTAACATGGATGGAATGGCAGGCTAATCTCTGCAAGGCCATGGATCATTGGTTACTTGCAACACAGAGAAAATACAATAATTATCCAATGATAAAAGGGACTGTCCAGTTAAGATTGTATAAAAATATCTACTTTATTGTTATTACAAAAGACAGTTCTAGCACACTACATTATACAACCCATCCTGTAAAGAAACACAGAGGACAGACAGTTTCATGAAGGAAAGGGATGCACTCTGGATACTGACAGGAGGGTAATCGGTAAAGCAATCTGTCTTAACTGTTCAAGGTTATTTGGTTTCAGCACCAAAGAAGCAAGGGGCCGAAGATGTGACTAGCGGCCTTTGGAGAAGGAACAGGGGGACAGAACCACAATGTACCTGGTGCTTGAAATGATCTTGATGCTCAACAGCGTCAAGTCAGTTCCAAGACACTTTGCAACTCCTGTGATAGAGTTTAAGATGGGAGACAGCTGCGGGTATTAGGTGGCAAGCAGATCGGCAGGCAAGGCTGGACAGACGGCTGCATGCTGGCCGACACGGCGGCTCAGGTTCAAGAATCGTTGTCTTTGTGCTGGTTGGTGGATCTGGAACACTGGTCGAGGTGTCTCGGATGGCTTTAGTGACTGCAGCATGACAACAGTCAGTGGTGAAGCCGGTCGCACTTCGAGGGCTTGACTGCCTCGAAAATGTCCTTAAAAGATGGACGCTGGTTGATGCTTTTGTGGCAGTCCTCCCAGCTTCTTCGCAGGGCTGATGCCGTCCTTTCAAAGTGGACGGCCCAAAGCTGAGGAGAGTGTTTGCAGGTAACGGTCTTGTCCTTTGTTCAGAGACTATCTGGTACTTCTCACCTAGGAAGCTTCCTGGCAGAACTCAGCAGGGCACGCTGTGCGCTGGCTGGGTACGGGTTCTGGAGCTGCTGGGTGACTCGTCTGAGTCTGGTATCTCCCTTTGTTCCTGGGAGAAGTTTAGGGGAGGGATCCTGCTACCCTCTTGGAAATCCTGGCCTTCCTTCACTGGCAAAAGCTATAAGGCAGACTGTACCTTCATCCAGGGTCCAAATGAGTCCTTCTTCTTACTCCTTAGGTGATCTGGTAAGGGTCTCTGCCCTCTTTTAATGCTAAATGGGCTCCAGTGATTGGTGCATGCTAAGTCTATCTAATGAACCAATCTGGGGTCCCCACCAACAATGTTGTGTTATTCATGAGGTCAGGACCAGACTGCTTTGCAACAGGAAAGGTAAGGGGTGACACCAAAGTCCCACCTATCTTACTGTATGTTGTAGATCAAAGTGTCTCTCTGGTTAACTGAGCCCTCTGTGGCTCTTGATCAAAGCATAGGTCTCCCTTGAAGTTTGTGGTGAGAGCAGACTTCTTGTGTCCCTTAAATCACATACCTCTCCCTCTGAAATGGGACCACTTTTCTGGGGTTGCCTACGGTAAATAGTGGACCCAGACATGTCATTCACTTTCCTTTATACAGAGGGGTGGTAACTAGCTTCAAGTTGAAATGTAAAGGTGGGCACAACGACGTGATACATATGTTAAATAATCAAAATTCTTTTATTCATGAGTAGTTTTCGCCTAGAGCAACCCAGTTATGAGGAGGTCCTGTGGCATAAGGACCAAATGGAAATGAGCAAAAAGATAGAGTTAATATACTCTATCAAAAACTGAAGAGGGCAGCGCATTTAGGTGATCCGCTTCGTGACCATTTATTGGAATATTTGCAATAAATTATCACCATAAAAAGGAATTGTGCTTCAAGGAAATATTTATTCACATCCCTTAACGTAGTTCTTTTTTTGGAATATGTTTATATGATTTGATATTATATGATATGATATGGCATTTGTAACGCGCCTATACACAAGTGTTTCAAGGCGCGACGAGGCAGGGGGGGGAACAAGGGGAAGACAGACAACGATCCTACTAGGCCAGGTATCATTCAGACCGCGCAAGTGCAGGGGTAGGGGAAGGGAAAAGTGCAAGGGGAAGGGGAGGGGGAAGTGCAGTACAAGTAAGTAGAATAAAAATAAATAAATAAATAGGGCCAGCTATTTATTTATTTATTTCACTTACCCTGCACTTACCTTGCAAGTGCAAGGTAAGTGCAGGCAAGTGCTGGGAAGGGGGGGCTGTAGGGATACAGAGACAGTCCCGCAGTGCAGGGGATGCGATGCCAGGGAGGCAGTGCAAGTGGAGAGTGGCTGGGCCCAGGACCGAGGTCGGTGAGAGTGGCCCAGTTGCAGATTCAGTGCAATTTCAGTGTAGAATTTAGCAGGGGAGAGGGACAGAGAAGGCAGAGGCAAAGAGGAAGGTTTTGAGGTGCTTCCGGAACCGGAGATGGTTCTCCTCAAGTTTAGGGAGGCAGGAAGGCTGTTCCAGAGGGCGGCCCCTGCCGCGGAGAGAGATCTACCCCCAGCTCGTTGCTTTGAGAAGCGTACGTGCCTCGACACGACGCTATTTGGTCACCATGGGAACATTTAAATACAGAGACGCTTGACATTTGCGCGCGTGCTTGTGCGAATGCAGTTTCCATTGACACAGCGTTTTTGTCGGGTAAGGCTGACTTTGTTCTCTCCGTACTTACGGCTGTTAACAATGGTGCATTTGACTGATTAGCTTGCCTGTGGGTTTTACAGGAGCCCGCACTGCAAACCGTTGCTTCTCACTTAAGGTGGAGAAACATTAGATACTTAAGGTATGAAAACATTTTGCTCACTTTTTTAGTTTTTAGTTGCTAATTAGTTGGAATTTATGGATGCTTAGTCATTTACAATGTGCTTGTTTCTTTATTTTTTCTCCCTTATCCACATTATCTTGTGTTTGAATTTTTTCAATTGAAACTATGTGATTACTTGATGGTTCACAATTATTTATTGAAATGTTGATAGATCATTGAGTGAATGTACTGCCCTGATGAAGGTTTCATTAACCGAAATGCATTGGCATCTGTACATACTATCTGAGCCAATTTTGGCACAGCCTCATTGAATATGATATAAACATATTCCAAAAAAAGAACTACGTTAAGGGATGTGAATAAACATTTCCTTGAAGCACAATTCCTTTTTATGGTAATAATTTATTGCAAATATTCCAATAAATGGTCACGAAGCGGATCACCTAAATGTGATGCCCTCTTTAGGGTTAACTGAGGGCACCAGTTTTTGATAGAGTATATTAACTCTATCTTTTTGCTCAACTAGCTTCAAGTTGACACATTGCATATCAAAGAGGTGTTATTTTTCCTGCCCATTGTTAAATACTGTGACCAGGCCTATTTGCAGGCCTGCTTCAATTAACTCTCATCAGTAGCCACCATCACCACACAGAGCCTTGACAATAGAACAGGGCGGATCCATTGAGCCTTTGATATTTAATTAGGCAGGCCATGGGAGGGGGAAGGTGTTGCCCTTCTCCTCTGGATGTTTTCGTGCACCCCTAGCTACCACCTGTGAAATAAATGTGACAGGGAGGGCTGCACCTGTAGGCTGTGTACCCCAGAGTACACTGGACAATGTGCTTGTTGTGCAGTGAGCATTAGAAAATGTTTGTGAATTAGCCCCACACATTTTCGGAGGTTGATCTCGCATCATTCCACCCATCATTCCATTTCCAAAAAAATCAAAAAAGTCCAAGTGAATGCACACTCCCCATACGGATGGTTGAATCCCTCACACTGCGCCCGCAAAGAAAAAAGTCCAACCCCACGTTAGTCCGGTTTCAAAATCACACAAGATACAGGTTTATATACCTTTCATTGAAGTCATTGAAAATACTATGCAGAGACGGAACAAAGCATTAGCTATCAAAGTCTCACAGACTTCTTTATCAGATGGTGAGGTGTGAAAGGATTCGTAAGAAATCACAGCACAGTTTGTTGAAGGGAAGAAAGCATCTGAAAGGTTCTGGGTTTGAAAATAGTAATGGTGAATAATTATGCGGTTGTGTTTACTAATGTGAACATAAGACCAGATATGCAATCAGGACATGCATGCATTTCTGAAGGTTATTACTATGATCATTAAGTTGGTGGCTGAGTCCTATGAGGATGGCATGTGCATTTTGCTGGTGGGGATTTCAGTGCAACCAATGTAACTTCTTTATGAGGAAGATAATGCACATGGAATTCCACCTGTGACAAAAGTACATTTTATTATAAACATGCATTGACCATTGCTAACTGTTGTATGAAGTGGTTCTACGTGCTTGTGATGGGAGTCTAACAGGCGATACGCCAGCCTGTCCAATCTTTTGTCAGTCATAAATTGAAGTCCTCCAACATAGACTACTTTTTAGTACATTGGAAGTAGGCTATTTATCAAGGACCGGAAGGCAGGGATCGAAATTAAGATGTGCTATGCAGGAGCTGAAAGCAGCTCTTTGGTATCCAGCATTAACCAGTGACCAGGAGCTACCACTGGGGAACCAGGAGCTAGTACAATTGTGTTCCGTGATTCTAACTTCCACATAAGATGCAAACCTAACTCTGTATCCATTATTTATGACCCCTTATGCTTTAAATGTTGCATAGATGTATTCTAATGCGTATTCATAGATTGTCCAAAATACACAGAGTTAAATCAACAAAGGTGTGTTCGTCTGGCATCTGTTGGCCTGGGGAGCCAAATGTTGCTCCTGGTAGCTGTTTGGGTCAAGCTAACCAGGCTCTTCTAGACCAAAAGCAGAAGGCAAATAGTTCCTTGGAGGGCGATAAAGTGTCCAGAGAGCAACCATGATCCTCTGCACTTGTCGGCCGAATTCCAACACACCTCTTTGTGCAGGCAATCGAGGTTCCCTAGCCCCTATACCTGTTGCCAGCAATAATCGTCATCTTCACTGGTCCAAGATTAATCTGGAGCTTATTCTACATAAGCTAAATCAAACTTGATCACATGCTTTCAAGACATTATTGACATTATGGTCAATAAAATCTGCCCTATGCGAGCCTATAGAGGGTCGCCCCATGGTGGTACCCATTTCAAAGAAATCTTGATTAGATAATGAATGCAGTGATTTAAAATTGAACAGAATTAGTTCCTTAAAAATGGAAGTGGGGTTCAGACCTGAAATTCATTAGTGAATTGAGGAAGCATTATAAAGCCTCATTACCCTTTGAGAAGAGGGAAGATCAAATGAAGAGATGGGAACTGTTAAAATCTGTTGATGAAACAAGTAATACAATGGCATTTTGGCAGATCGTAATAAAGGGTGAGGAGGTGCCTCATACTGCCTTGGGTATTAACATATCGGAGGAAAGCCGAGTTGTATATTTTCAAACAATGTATACAAAAAAAGGAGCTCCCTGGTGATTGTGAATCCAAATGATTGTTGCGTTGATGGGGCACTTGAGGGAGAGGTAGAAATCACTCTAGTTTCCACGCTTGCCCCACTGGAGGTACAATAAAAGGGGCCCTGATATGATTAGGATTCCAGCTGACTTCCTTCCACAATATGGTCTCCCTTTTTAAGAAAACCTTTTAACAAGATGGATTTGGAGCATGTGCATCCGCGCAGCTGGAAGGGAGCAGTAATATTCGCAATTTTCAAATAGGGAAGCAGGATGGTGGTGTCAAATTAAAAGCAATTTTTGTTATTCGGTAGCACAAAAAATGGCAGCTAACATTTTGCAGAATTGCCTTTTTGGCTGGGATGAAGAAAATTACATCATCTCCCCGCTCCAAGCCAGATCTCGATAGAAGAGTAGGTATGATTGACCAAGTTTTTCAGCAAAGTCTGGTATTGCAAAAATGTGTGTAATTTAAGGAACAAAATCTTTACATGGTTTTTGTCGTTTGACAAATTACTATGGTCTGAAATGTCTGTTTTGTCCTTGATCTGATGAGCGTACAATGTTGTTACATCGCTCGTTTAAATAATAAAAAGCAAACCGAAGCCAGATGGGCGTTGAAAGCACATAGAAACCTTATGAGGGCTATCGAAGGCCTCTGTGGGGCAAACCTTTTCTCAATATCATATTGTACTGGCGGCAATACTACTAAGACCTTGCCGGTTATCACAGGAGTTTGTCAGGGATGCGTGTTGGCTACCGTGCTGTTTTGTGTGTGATTCTCGGTATTGTGAAGTGGAAAGATGAGCATCCTAATGTTTGCAGAGGAGGCCATCTTAATTTCTAAGACAATTACAAGTTTACAAAAGCAGACAAGCATGTCACGATTTGGGAATCTCCAAAGGTCTAACTATTAAAATCAGTAAGACCAAGGGTTTGAAGTGCATGTTGAAAAGAAGAGTGAAAGCGAAATCCACCATACGCTTCTTGAAGCAAAAACATTAGGTAAACTATTTTGATTATCTAGGGGTTCACCTGTGTAGAATCTTATACTGAGTTCCACAGATCCAATATATCTCCCTTACCCTTTCCTATCAACAGGGGTTCATGGGGGGCTTTTGAAGCTTCCTTCAACCGATTTAGGGCAAGTCAATAGTACCAGCGCTTGAGATATAGAGGGCAAAAGCTCAAAGTGCTGTGCTTTAAAGAGCTGGATAATGGGGGTTGATTAAATCTGAAATATCTATACTTCGGTCATTCTAGCATCTACCAAAGATGACCATGATCGAGCAACTGGAACTGGGAGTCTGGGTTATAAAATGTGAAGCCCATTGTGGCCTTTGTTAAATTGGATAAATGTTTGGAGTTCCCCTTAACTGATTGATTATAAAATAGTCCTTATTGATTATATGTCTTATCTAGGGGCTAGAGACACAGCTTGGATGCGGGACATTATAAGCATATCAAAAGTACTGGACATGTGTAATATGCGAGAAACCGGATGCTACTATCTACTCTATGAAAGAAACCTAGATGGGAATGTTCATTGAACACAGTGGCACAAGTAGTATGTTATCCAATTTCCTTTTAATCTAATATAAAAGGAGCTAAGGATTGAAAGCTATTTTGCGATGTTTGAATCTGTCTGAGATCTTGTGTCCATTTTGGAAGGACGCAGTAGAACATCTTTTGCATTTTGTTGCATTGTGTCTATTATATCCTAGTATGACGATAACATGGTGTACACTGCAACGGCTCAAGCACGCAGCAAAGACTTGTTGTGAAGCCTTACAACTGTGCTTGGCCGAAGATGCAGGTATTTTCCTTGTGGACTCCTAAATTACATAATACAATCTTGAAGATTAAGTGTATGAAGCTAGGTCCTGAGTTATCAACATGAGGGATGAAATTATTTATTCTTGTTACTGAATGTACCTGTTTTATAATGTCATAATGAATGATTGTGCGATTGTTTCATATGTATGTTTCATATTTATTCTGTACTGTTTTCTTCTCATGTGACGTACTTTTTATGAGTAATTTATCCGAATACACAAAATAAACGAAAGAAAATCAACAAAAGGATGTATTTTGTAGATTATATTAGGGCTGAAATAAGTCGTAAATACGGAAATCCAAGGCAAAGATAATCGCCTGCCACAGAGCAGGTATCAGGTTAAACGGGCCTATAGGCCAATGCCCGAAATGACAGCCCATGATTCTGGTGTGGGGAAGTCTTTTTGCCAGAATGGGCCACTTTTGAGCCAGAGTGGAGTCTTGAAATGCACTATTTGAAATATATTTAACCCCTCCCCCCCGGATAGTATTCAAACAAGCTGTTCTGAAAATTGATGAATTTCAATTCGTGATTGTGGGCAAGTTTTTCACCTAGGACCGGGCTGGTTTATTTCCTAGTCTGACCCTGGTAGGTAGGCTCTAAAGACATGACCTTGGTCTTATCCGAATTAAGTTTCAGGGCGTCATTGTTATGCAGGAAGTCGTCTGGCCATTCAGTTTTGAAAGCAGATGGGTGATGGGACCACAGAAACCACAGAGCACCAGTGCCAAAGGGGTGGTCCTAGATATAGGTCCAGGATCAACTTATCATGAATAATGGAGCTATTTGTGCAGGCCATCTTTCTGTGCCCTTCAACTGCCCGTTCCACCATGCTTGCAGGTCCCCTTGCATACTATGGCTAATGCTCTGTACGTACCATGCTTCTTCCTCTCTGCACCTCCCATTATTCTGCTGCCTGCTGCTTACCCCCCGACCATCCTTTGTCCCTTTTTGCTGGGGTGATGACCACCTACAGTCCCCTGCTTTCCCACCCCCACCTTGATGTTCCCTGACTCTTCCCACCCGTATCCTTGATGAACGGAGCGATGCTGAGCAGGGGAGTCCCCTTTCTCTACAGCGCAGCAGCACGGTACGTTCCTCAGTGATATGCTGACCGTAGAATCATGACCAAAAACCTAGATGTTTCCCAGCAAAGAGATGGATCTTGAGGCATTGAGGGTCCTCAAAGTGGGTACACAATGAATCAAAGCAGTGGATGTTGTGTTGCATAGAGGCATGCAGAGCCATCAGTGATGTAAAGGTTGTGTTTACACTGCAGACATTGGCCGCATGGCCTCATCTCGGGAATCATTCTGGAGGCCACACCTGAGGAATCGGATCCAGGTCTAGAATCCTTCTCGCACTGTTTCCTGGACTGGAAGTCACATCTGGAGAAGTGGCCCCTTTTCTGGAGGAATCATCCGGAGTGTTGGGTGTGCTTCTCGAGTCCTCATCTGTAGTTTGCTGTGAAGAAAATGATGGGGTGTTAGAATCAGGGTAGTTGCAGATAAAGGTGAATTAATTTTAATATTAGGTGAAAATGAATCTAAAAGCTGAGCTCTTGCGCGTGTTGAGTGATTTCCAGTGCTGCCACTGGGCCTCCTGCTTAAGAAATAGACAGGTTTATTTTCCAAGTAGCAAGGAACATGATACTGGGAGGAGGTTTAAACATTGAGCCGTGTAATTTACTTACGGTCTACAAAACTATTTCAACAAACCAGCATTTTTCAGGGGTATTCAGCCTATATGGACGGATGCCTGAAACACACACTATTTTGATGACAGTAAGACAACGATAGGCCTGCAATTTAAAATTTCTCACAGTAATCTGCTTCTTACTACTTGGTAGATAACTATTTTCCTCCTAAAGATCCCTGAAGAAGCACAGAAATGTGTGAATCATAAGACGGCAGCGCTTTGGGATATATTTGCACATAGTGAATGATCAAAGTAAATACACCTTGAGCCGTAACCACCTGTGGTCTAACGCCCCATCATAAAGTGTGCTCTTCATAACATTGGGGGAAAAAGAGCAAAGGATCAGGACCTGAAAGCCTCATTTATTTTATCTCCCACATCGCTAACACTGCTGCCATCTGTTGAGTCACTTTTGGGGTGCAGTTTTTTTTATTTTGATCTGGATGGTACATTCCAGACGTCCTGCCTCTTTTCCAGAATCGGCAGGCCCATAAGAATAAACGAGATAGGTCAAGAGGGGTGAACAAAATGGCGGATGGGTTAAACCAAACACATATGAGTAGCAGCTGCAGAATATAGGCGTGTGTACAGTGGTAGAAGGCGGGAGAGAGTGCAGTTATAAAGACGAACACAGGAGGGCCGTAAACAGAGTGCAAGGAGCTGTATGTATCATGAACGAGCACGCTGGGACTAGAGTTCACAAAAGGGAGACTGGTGGCAGGACAGGTATGAGACCGGAAGTTGGTCTTTAAGCACCAGTGATATATCTAGAGGACCAGAATACACATTCCTTAGTCTAAGGCCAACAAACAATGGTGGGGTGGGGCAGTGGGGGGGAGGGGGTCCATTTATAGAAACACCCAGATGCATCTTTTTGCAGCGAGATTGAATGCCCAAACTTTACTCTGTAGAAGGCAGATTAGGCTGTCCCTGATTACAGTAAAACAAATACGTGCAATCACAGTAAATACATAGGCTTTTATAAGATTATTATAAAAATCGACACTTTTATCAATAACAAAAATCACAATTCTATCCTAGCAAAACTACAAACTATAACATAAAATGCTGTTAAGTGTTCCAAAAATAGTTGTATAATAAAAAGTTGGAGAATATCTTACTCCTGCAATACACTCATAGAGGAGTGGTTGAAAGTGTCTTCCCCTGAACACTTTGATTAATGGTGAGAAAGTGACTGGTCTCCAAGTATTCTTATGGCACTTCATTGCATACTAAAAGGGGGCAACCTTCCAGTCCAGAGGCTAAGGGTTTGTATAGCAATAGAGTGAATGGAAAAAATGGGCCTTGACTTACACGGTCTCATAGTCTCGGCAGGTCTTCACGCTACTACCGTAACTCCTTTGTCAATGGACCCAAAGCACTATACATTAGAAGAGGAACATCACTCAGACTGGCTACAGAGCACAGACAGCTGTCAGTCAATAGAGCCTAACTGTTCTTATCACTATCGCTGGCCGTAGATAGCAGCTCTTCAGCCACGAGAGGGCCCTGACGCTCAAGTGAAGCATCTATTGAGGCTGGCATCGCACAAAGTCCTATATAGCACGACATCTTCAACTACTGAACACATCTAGGCACTGGTGCTTAAGGGCATGTGGTGTGGCTAGCTCTGGCAAAATCATAGCTCACGGATCTGCCCAAATAAGAGTATCTCTTATCCAGTTCCATCTCCCATGTCTCCATGGAAGGGTAGATCGCAGAGGCTTCCTCCGAGTTCAGAACTTTATAGCATTGGGAGAGTCTTTTACTATCTGCCCCTTCAGCTGCGAAGAGTCCCAGAGCTTTGGGCTTTCTAGAGGCCGCGGTTCTCATTATCCACTCGTTATCCACTCCTTATCCAGTGTCTTAACTGTCTGTATCCAAAGCGTTCCTTCTCAGATTGGCGAAATGTGAGCGGGACCTTCGTTGCTATATAGTTTCTCCAAGGTTAGGTTTTTTTCGTGTTTTCTATCTGGTAAAAACAGCCGTATTTAGACCTGTTGTAAAGTCTGGACCTGGTGTAAAGTCTGGATTCATAGATATCGGTGAAGTGGCACACAGGCCCGGTTGAATTTTAAGTCATTTACAATTATATCATGCAGTAGATTGTGGGCAAGAGGTTCCCTCCCCTCAATCTCACTTCATGGGACATGAACGGTAAATGTGACATGGGTATACAGCACTCCCCCTGTTGCATCGCCTGCCATATCTTGGATTCCCGCCAGTCCAACATATGACCAATTTCTTCTGATAGGAGATAACAGTATATGTAATAGTCGCTCTTGCAACACCTTTCGCGGCATTCGGGGAAATCTCTTGACCCAGATGTACTTGAATATGGCCCTGTGTATCAGTCTCACCTCCTTGGGAACTATCAGTATCGCCAGTGCTTGGAACACATACAGAAGCTTCGGGACCAATGCTATTTTGACTGCTGCTATTCTCCCTAGCGACGACAATGTCTCTTGAAGGTTCCAAGTCTCCAGTATTCCCAGAGCATTTGTCCAGAATGCTGGAATATTTTCCCAGTACAGCTCTCTATATGTATGAGTAATCTGAACCCCTAAGTATTCTACTGATGACTCTGAACCATTTTCATAACATTTGCGCCCAGCTGCCTGAGGGCTAGGCGCGCAATACAAATGTAATAATAAATAAATGTGATTTCATGGAAAATATTTGACCTAATGAAGATTTCACTGAATTTATTTCACCAAAAATGGTAGGTAAAGTGGTAAATGTGTAGTGCATAATATGTGGGGTAAGGGTATAAATTAGGGTAGCGAGGGGCGAGCATGGGCTGTGGGGGGTCTTCCCCTGCGTTATAAAAAAAGTTAATTTCGTATTTCGGTGAAATGGATTCAGTGAAATCTTCATTAGGTAAAATATTTTCCATGAAATCACATTTATTTATTATCACATTTGTATTGCGCGCCTAGCCCTCAGGCAGCTGGGCGCAAATGTTATGAAAATGGTTACAAGTGATACAAGCTTAAGAGATTGGTTACAGTTTTGCATACTTAGGGAGTGTAGTTGCAGGCATTTTACGAATATGGTTACAAGTAGAGCAGGCTTAATAGATTGGTTACAGATGTGCAAACTTAAAGAATGTGGTTGCAAGTAGTACAACTCAGGTTACAAGTAGTGCACGCTTAAGAGATTGGTTACAGTTATGCATACTTAGAGAGTGTAGTTGCAGGCATACAGTCTTACAAAAATGGTTACAGGTCATGCAGACTAAGAAAATGGTTGCAAGTCTTACGGGCCAGGGGCTGTTGTTGCAGGTAATACTTAGAAATACTGAATAAGTCTAAAGTGTGCGGGAGTTATACAGAACAGAGTGAGGAGCAGTTGTATTTTCATAGATAGGAGTGTAATGGGTGCTGTGAGGTGTGCAGATACCATGTTGTAGTCCAGTGCAGAATACCTAGTGGTGTGGCAATAGAGTTTAGTGGGAGGTAACTACGGGCAATCCATTACAGAAGTCGGGCTACTTACAGGTGAAGGTTATTCTGCTTGGTGGCTTGTGTGAAAAGCCATGTTTTTAGTTTTTTTCCGGAAGGATGGTAAGGAAGGATCTGTCCTAAGATTCGTCGGCAGGGCGTTCCAATTCCGGGAAGCTCGAACCACCTGCTCTTAGTCTTTTGTAGCTAGGCTTGGTCAGTTGCCCAAGATATGCTGCTCAGGTAGGTCTGGCTGAATTGGTTTTCGGATATCAGGTTTGATAAGTAGCGAGGGGAAGTGTTCGAGAGGCATTTGTGCATAAGTGAGAGTACTTTGAATTTAATATGGTCTCTCACTGGCAGCCAGTGAATGTTTCTTCTGATAGTGGTGATATGTTCTGTTTTGGGGATGTTAAGTGCTGCTCTGATGGCGTTATTCTGCATAATTTGGAGTTTCTTAATGTTTTTTAGCACGGAACCTGCAAAGATGGCATTGCAATAGTCAATCCTAGACGAGATTAGTGCTCTTGCCAGGGTGAAGCGGTTCACTTCTGATCGATAAGGTCTACACGCCGTAATAAGTTTAGCTGTGTATACGGATGCCGAAGGGATAGCATTGACTTGCCGAGCGAGGGTAAGTGAGGAGTCGAGGTAGACTCCTAAGGTCTTAACCTCTTTAGCGGTTTTTCTGCGGTTTCCATCTATGTCAAAAGATTGGTAGGATGGTGAGTAATAGGGGAAAACTCACATTTTGGGAATGGTTTGGGTAAGTTATGTTCGATTGTGAGTTGTTGGGATGTATTAAGTTTCAACTTTTTATTATTGATTTTAAGTTGGAGTGACACCATTTTGTCAATGAGGGCCTTTTGCATATTTTCACACCAGGCTTGGTCTTTGATGCATGAGTCTGGGGTTTGAGATGGTGCTCCTAATTCTCTTAGAACTGAGAAGAGCTCTTTAGAGCTGGAGTTGGCATTCTCTATGCGCAGGTTAT
The DNA here is from genome assembly GCF_040938575.1 of Ambystoma mexicanum. Taxonomy (NCBI): domain Eukaryota; kingdom Metazoa; phylum Chordata; class Amphibia; order Caudata; family Ambystomatidae; genus Ambystoma; species Ambystoma mexicanum. Next base: position 187,168,196 of record NC_090921.1, read on the forward strand.
ATGTGTTGCTTTTGGCTTGGTGGGTCGCTTTTTTTGTAGTCGGATGCTACGGAGTTGAATAATTGTTTATTGATAATAAATGGGTTTTTCCTCCAGTTATTTTTCAGCAATTCTTTTTTTGCAACGGAAGTGAACCATTGGTTGAGATGTGCTTTTGGTTTAGCTTTGCAGTTGCCCATGGGTTGAGCTAGGTACAACATAATTTCTATGCACAGTACAGGCTAGGATCAGCATGTAAGCAATATACTGTTTTCAATACGGGCTAGAGTCAACATGGAAGCAGTGTATTGTTTTCAATATGGGCTAAAATCAGCATGGAAACAATATATAGGTCTCGGGCCGGAGATGAGCAGTTAGAAGGCAAATTCCAATTAAGTTGCAACAGACAACATAGTAACAGTTTTCCGTATCGTGATACATGCCGCGTGGGCTCAGTTTGCACTGTCAGGCTGTGGACAAGGTAGCACCAGTTTTGAGGTGTGGCTAGTTATGAGACAAAGTAAAGCACCAATTAGTAGTGCGGACAAGCGAGAACGGGTAGGTTCGGATTCCAGAATACGGTTACCACAAGGTAAAAGCGATTAGAGGAGGAGTGGCACTGTGTGCGCTGAGGTCATCAGTAGAGCACCGTGCTGCTCCCGTCGGGCGAAAAGGTAGGTTGCTATAATGCTATTAGGCTAGTGGAAATGCAAATTTGATGGTAAATTGCAGGCAACGGAGGCAAATAAAAGTTTATTGACTAGCCGGCAGGTTCCGGTTTGGGGACAGGATAGAGAATCTCTATTGAGTAGAGGATTCAATGCATTAGTACATAGCAATTGTGGGGCATAGAAAGCATCATAATTCGCCTGTTGGGCAGCGGACCAGTACAAATTGCAATAATCGTACAACGTGAGGGGGCATTCAAATTAAAACATTAACAGTAGGGCTGTACTTGGACAGCAAATGCAGCTCAGCCTGAGAGCACTTGGATGCATACGTACATCAAGTCAGATCATATGTTCAAAAGACGCTCCGGGGTACTGAGAATAGGGATCGCTATTCAGATAGGTCTCACCATATCAATTCAATGTTGCACATACTGCAATAGTTCGGCAAGTGAAGCGGACTCTCCGATCAACGTCTAGGCTTCGGGTACCAGAAGAGTGAGGGCCACCAGCGGTGTTAGGGTGTAGTGCTTCTAAGCGAGAGAGCAGAGCTGTTATGGGGTGACACGCTCCCAGCTCGTTATGCTCGATCAGCACAGTCAGCAGCCTTGATCGAGTACCTTCAGTGAGGGCCGGCTTCGCCTACCGGTTCTCGCTGATAGGCTTTAAGGCAAAGGATAACGGGCCAATCAGCTAGTCAGTGTTCAAAGACTGTGTGCAGCTGATGAAATGATAGCGGCCATCTTGGAATGCGCTTCGGGCCACACGTTTTCTTTACTCAAACGGGTCTGTCTATTACAATTGGAAGATGAGCTCTTTATTAACCGTTGTAGCGCAGATGGATAAAGTTGTAGCAGCGATCCAGTAAAAGTAGATGGCAATCGAGGTGATCTTAGCACGTGGGCTTACCTTGTGTAGGTAATATCAATCCTGTCGTGGGTTGCTCCTGTCAGGACGGGAAGAGCAAGCTCCTGCTCCTCACGAAGACGCATCCGATGACTGCGGCACAGTCAGCAGCCTTGATCGAGTGCCTTCAGCGACGGCCGGCTTTGCCTACCGGTTCTTGCTTATAGGCTTTAAGGCAAAGGATAACGGGTCCATCAGCTAGTCAGTGTTGAAAGACTGTGTGCAGCTTATGAAATCATAGCGGCCATCTTGGAATGCACTTCGGGCCATGCGTTTTCTTTAATCAAGCGGGTCTGGCTATTACAATTGAAAGATGAGCGCTTCATTAAACGTTGTAGCGCAGATAGATAAAATTGTAGCAGCAATCTAGTAAAAGTAGATGGCAATCGAGGTGTAGGTAATATCAATCCTGCCATGGGTCGCTCTTGCCAGCATGCGGAGAGCGAGCTCCTGCTCCTCACGACGACGCATATATCCGACTCTGTCCACTGAAACTGACATGTGTCACGAAGCCTATAAATGCGTTCCTACGGCTCTGAGATATGAAATGCCATTGATTTAGCCATGTTAATTTTGCAACCTGGCAGTCTCTCAAAGCGTGTGAGTGAAGCAATCAGGGCCGGCATCAAGGACTCCGCCTCTTCCAAGAATACCAACACATTATCGGCATATAACGTCAGTTTGTGAACTTTATCTCGGATCATGACCCCTTGGTTCAGTCCTCAGCGTGAATGGCTAATGCCAACGGCTCCATGACAAGGGCAGAAAAAAAGGGTGGGAGTGGGCATCCCTGATGAGTGTCCCTGTGTAGCGAGATTGGATCAGACAGTAAGTTGTTAACTGTCAATCTGGTACTTGGGTACTGAAAATTCACCATCATCATGCCCAACCCAAAGGGTCCCAGGGTTTGAGCCAGGTAGCCACAATTTACGCTGTAATTTGCATTAAGTGCATCCAGTGCCAAAGGCGCGAAGCCCCTTCCTACTTGAGAGCCCCCTTTTACCACATTTACCACCCTTCTAACGTCGTTGAAGTGTTCCGTCCTACTATAAACCCGGTTTGCTCTACAGTAATCAGTCCTGGTAACATGGAAAGAGCCTGGCGGCCAGGATTTTCGCATATATCCTAACATATCCCTTAAAGCAATAAATGGGTCGGTACGACATGCTTTTTTCGGGTCTTTGCCCGGCTTCACTAAAAAGATTGTGTCCGATTTAGTCATGGATGGTGTACCTGAGACCATAGCCGGAATCAAATTGAACAGCTTGGTCAGATGAGAGCCAGATGTGGGTGAAACATTTTTTTATTTTTAATTTTTTTAATTTTTTTAAAATTAATTTATTGTGCAATAGCCTATTTGACTTTTAACACATTTCAACGAGAAATAAAACAATATGCAAACCAACAAAAATGTACATAAGCTAAATATAAAACAGCAAAACATCTTGAATAAAAAGACAAGACAAAAGAAAAATAAACAGGAATACAGATCACCATTAACAATTCAGTCTAAAACTAACTTCAGTTCCCTTAAACACCTTACAATCTCAATTGATAAGGCCGACTCATTTCCAGACGATAGTCTTGCCCAAAACTTTTTTTTATAGAATACGTTGGAGAAACAATCAGGTCCTGGGGATTTCCCTCCTGGGAGTGATTCAATGGCCTGGATAGGGAGCTCCAGTTGCTCCCTATCAATCGCGGACCGCCTGGGCTGTACCATCTTGTAACAGGGCTTTGTTTAAGTGATAGTCCCTAAAGCAAAATGCTGTGGTACCTCTTTAATAAAAATCTTATACCACAAAGCATATGTGTTCTTTTCAACAGAGTCACCACAAGCCGTTTGACAAGGTTTTGACATGAGAGTAATTTACAATACCATGGCGAGAGACACTTGTACATCTCTGAACTGTTGTGCCACATTGGTTCATGCAGGTCTTCCCATCTACTTGGACTGTCATTAAGATGTAAATATGTGCATCCCAAATTCAATTGGAAAGCTTTGCAATCCAGGCAATCAAAGATGAATCCAGCCTTAAAGGAGGCCGACGAGCAATATCCGAAGTATATTGGCACATTCAGGAGTGAAGGTTGCAAGGAACAACCTCTCTGCCTAAGAGAAAATGGTAAACCTCAGATCTGTCCATGATTGTGATTCTTTTGCCGTCCGCCCTCGATTGTCCTGCATCCACATTCATGACCTATAGCTTCAGCCGGGGCAGAAATATGTTGTACAATTTTGGAAAATAAGCGGGAGCTGATGCGACCCAAAGGAAACCGTTATAAGGCGTCCCAGATGGAGCTGTAGCCTCTGTGCTCTCTGGCAAACCTCTGCATGCCGCATGAATCTTAATGATGCTTCTTTTAACTACTCCATCCCACCCTACTGCATAGTGACCATATGGGCCTTAACTTAGGGAGCGTGTCATGTAGGTGGATGGGAACAGATTAACTCCATACTCCAATAATCCGACCGACTCAGGAAGAAGGCAAAGTCTTTTTGCTGTTTTAATATCAGTTATCTAGAAAAGGGAGTTACAATGGACATCAACGGATGCCGCACAGCATTCTCTCAAAGCATTTCATAAAAAACAGTAGTTATATAGTAAAAACATGTCATACGTGAAATCATTCCCCGTGGCAAATAAGAAAAACCTACGGGGGATTGTGGTTGGCGGAACATCTAAGTATACTTTCTATAGGGACTGGGATTGTGATAGGGTCTCTACAGTCAGGTAGACCACTCATGTCCACCCCTAGTGCAAGTCATCTTCATCAGTTATTAGAAACACGTTACTCTATAGGCTCTCAAAATATAAGGCTTTTTGTTATATGGCCCTCTAAAAGTGGTTGGCACTCTCGTGTCTGGAACATTTGGTTCACTTAGCAGCATGTGAACTTAGACCGAGATGTCAGGGGGTGGACTTGACTGTACTTCTCCACCCAATGAACCCATAATCTCTCACCACCTATGCCTTCTACCATGCAGATTGTCTTTAAACTTGGCCTTGCAGTGAATTCTCGTCTCTGGGAAGTGAGTACGGGCACACTCTTATCAAAGTTCTGGGCTGTGTGCCCAACTCTATTCGCATCCTCAGCTCACGTAACAGGAGACCACAATTTGGCCCATTTCATAGCATTTAATTGTCTTGAATTAATAAACTTGGCACTCATGGTGTTCTTTCCATGCATCTTAATGAGGGATCATTCAGCTTATCACGGTCATTGTTCTTTAAGGATAGATAACAAGTTCTTGGCTGCCTTCAGTCTTGACACCAGGCCAGACAGACCTTCTCAGCTCTTCCATGCTCCCAGCTAATTATTTGCTGCATCCCAGTCTTCATCCCTTCTCTTCATGGTCTGAACTCACTGAAACAGTGACACCATTGTCCAGCTTCCATATAACGGCGGCTTCGCCTGCAGTCTATTCACTAAGTATAGCCAGTTTCTATGATCATTTAGTCTACTTGCTTTGCTGCATCTGTACATTTATTTAACGGATTATATTTTCTACAGTGCTTTTCACAGTTAGTGTGAAGTCAGGCTTGCCAAAAGAGTGAATGGTTAGGATTGATTTAAAGACCCTCCTTTTCCCCCAACCCACTTAGATATGTAATTCACTACAGTGCGTGTCTCACCTGTGTGTTTATTTTGGTGCACACTCCATCCTGCTCGTGCAGGGGCTCTATTTTCTGGGTGATGCCTCGGATGTTGCTGTTCTTGGAACTGTCTCCCGCAGTTCGCTGCTTTCGATCCAAGAGTTCGTGATTACCCAGTTGCTGCACTGGGAGTGTCCGTTCAGGTAAATTCAGGTTAGTTCAAGTAAGTGGTCTTGTAAGACCACTAGTGCTGGATTCGTAGAGTCACCAAGTCCGTGACTACCCAGTTACCTCACTGGGGTTATTGTATGCAGTATTTCAGCTGCCGTAGCGCTTGCTGACTTGCGTGCCAGTTGCGGCACTGGACTTCTAATTGCTTTTCTCTTTCCTTGCAGGGTTCCCGAATTTGGATGAGTGATGCGAGAAATGATGGGAAAGCTGGTTCCTTGAATGTTTGCGCGAGGTAAGTTTACTACCTTACTACCTACTCCAGCAACAACAACAATAGGCACCACAGAGGAGATGCAGGAGGAGAAGGAGGGTGAGACAGGCCCAGCATGCCCCACCAGTGCAGCCAGGGGTACCACACAGGCAGCCCCCAATCCCTTGCATCAGAGCCAGTCCATTCAACCTAACCCCTGAGCAGATCCACACCATGTACCGTCTGGACCGGGACACCATCACCACCATTGTGGACATGATACACAACGACATTGTCAGCCTGATTGAAATATGCACCGCCATCCCCCCTCTACTGAAGGTAATGTCTGTGCTCCACTTCCTGGCCACAGGCACCTACCAGCACACAGTGGGGCACATGCATGGCATATCACAACCCTTATTCTCTCGCATGCTGAACCAAGTGCTGGATGCCCTCCTGAAGCACTGAAGCAACTACATATCACTACAACGGACTGCCCAGGAGATCTTTGACATGAAAGTTTGCTTCCATGCACTGGCAGTCATGCCAAATTGTATTGGTGCACTTGACTGCACCCATGTTGAATTGGTGGTCCTGCATGCCACGGAGGTGGTGTACTGCAATCGTAAGATATATCACTCCATCAATGTACAGATGGTATGTGACTCCAGCAAGATCATCACACATTGTTGTGCTCGATTTCCCGGATCAACTCATGACTTAATGGTCCTGTGGAACTCCACGCTACCACGTTACATGGAGCGACATGCAGGACTCCGTGCCTGGCTGCTTGGTAAGTCGCATAACAGGCACATGGCAGTGTAATGTGGGAGAGATGCACACACCACCCTGGCGTCATTGTTGTGGTGACAGCACAATGTCCACATAGCAAAACACTGTGCCCCAAAGCATCCCAAACTGAACATGACAACCAATCCCCATAGTAATGACGGAAGCTGCACACCAATTACAATATGCCTAACTTTCAACCAGCCCACATCCCACAACACGTCCACCACACATCATCAGACCTCACCCTCCGTAACACAATCCAGCAACATGCTGTGAGTATGCACAATGTAAATGTATGCAGCAAATCACAACACAGGACAAGCACCAATGAGTGTGCACAAATCAATTCCACCAAGGGAATATACTGCTTGTCACAGGGCCACCACCATTGTAGCACTGCATGTCACCATGGGAATAATAAGCGCTGAATGATAAATCATGCTGAGAATTGTGCCAACGCTGCCAGTAATAAAATCATACTAATCACTACACATCACATTATGATACCAAACACAGCGGTATGCATCCACAGTGCATGAACACCAGCAAGGGAGTGGACACCCTGTATCATCTGGAAGACGCAACCCACACCATTAGACCATGGCACAGCACACATTGTGACAAGGTAGAATGTGTGCATACATCCAGGGACATGTGCATATGAACAACAAATATCTGCAGTCATGTGTGATAAGTACAGGTGTCTATCAGGAATTGACTTACACATACCTTATTATGCACACATGCAGGTGATAGTGGCTATCCTTTGAAGACATGGCTACTCACCCCTGTCCGGAACCCGCAGAACAGGCACGAAGTGGACTACAATCGTACCCATACCCGTATCCGTGTGGTGATCGAGCAGGCCTTTGGCCTGTGGAAGGCACGTTTTTGCTGTTTTAGCCGGTCAGGTGGGGCACTCCTGTACAGGCATGAGAAGGTGGCCAAGATCATCATGGCATGTTGCACAACATGTGCATCCGGTCGGAACATGCCTCTGCCCCCTGACATTGAACAGCAATCACCAGGGGAGGTTGAAGAAGATAGGGTTGTACGTCATCCCGGTGGTGATGCACAGGAGGGTCGCGCTGTGCGCCAGTCTGTGATAGGCTTATATTTCTAAGACACATGGATGCAGAGGAATGTCGGACTCAGGGCACTGGGTGTGGGGGTACATGGACACTATGCACTGTAAACCAATAAATCACACATACACAATAAGGAATGTCCAGTCAAGTGTTTTTTTGGTACACAACGGGTGTATTTAACAGGAAAAAGTAAAAAGTGCTCAGACCCTCCACCTCACACACACCCCCTTACCCCCCTCTCCCCACAACTCCCCCAGACGCCCACCAACACTCCACCACACACCCCCTCACCCTTCCCCTTCCCCCACAACTCCCCCACACACCCCCTCGCCCCTACCCCTTCCCCCACAACTCCCCCACACATGGCGTGCAATGTTATGCCACTCGAGTCTGCATAGGTCTGCACATGCAGACTGAGCCTGCTACTAATGTCCTGCGTCTGACTACTGGGGTGGCATGTTGGGGCGCCGCATGGTGCGTACAGACCTGCGCAGGGGGCTCGTCTGTGTGGAGCTTGACGAAGACCCTGTGGGCACATGCTCTATTGTCGGGGCAGGACGCAGAGCCTCCATGGCATCCTCAATCCTGGCAAGGACCTGCCTCACTGTCAAGGTGCTTGACTCTATGGCCCCTTTCATGGCTGCAGTGTTGTCTTGGGCCTCCCTCCTTGTCACACCACCATCAGAGACATATTGTTTCACTAGGCCGGTCAGTTCCTCCTGGCACACCTCCATCTGTGACATCCTGAACTCCCCGTCCCGGACCCCTGTGGAGGTGGATGGCACAAGTGGCAAGGAGCCCAATTCTGGTGGGTTTTGTGTGGAGCTCCAGGCCTCTGCTTCTGGCTCTCCTCCAGACTGGACATGTGAGGTGCCATCGGGTGAGCTGATGGGTGTGTACTGGTGTGCTTGGGTGGATATGGGTGTGCCACCAAATTCCATGGAGCGGTTGTCCTCCTCAGGGGCACAGATCTCGCTTTGGGAAAGTACCTCATCACCACTCTGTGGCGCAGTGGCAGCGGCCTCCCCAACCGAACTGGTAGCTGCAGACAGGCACCCATCTGCCACCGGTTCTACAGCTGCAGATTACACAGGTGTTGGAACTGTTGGAGTAGTGGCTGACCTATGACACCCGTGTTCACTGCAATCCTGTGGTGCCTTTGTCCTCGGTTGCTGATGTGCCTTGCCAGTGCCCTTGGACGTGGAAGGCCTTTTAGTGTCTTCCGTGGACCTGGCCCTCTTCGTAGGAGTGGTGGCCTGTGCTGCAGAGTCCTCTGCATCGCTGTTGGTATCACCGCCTGTGGGGGACCAAAAGAGGGACGGCATCAGTGATGGTTGTACATGCATCATGCATACAATGCTATTAGTGCAGTTGTACACATTTAATGACTTGCTGTCCTACTGTTGTGGCATACAGGTTGTCTGCCATATGGTGGGGTTGTTCAGCCATACGTTAGGTTCACACAGGTGTGAGGTGGTGTCTGCTGTATGACATGCAATTGTGTTGTGGAATGCGTGCAGTGTGACACATGCCGTTTCCCTGTTTGTGGTATGTGTCTCAGGTATGGCATGGGCATGCTGCATGCATGTGGATGTGTCAGTGCTGGGGATGGCATCTAGGCAGGGATGTGTCCATGTGTGTGTAATGGCTCATGCATTGCCTCATGGCACGGTCTCATTGGTGGACTATCATCATACTTTGCATTACAGTGTTTTCTTTGGACACTCACCTCCATCTGCCAGTGACGAGGCTCCACCTTCCATTTCTTCCACTCCTTCTATGGATGCCATACCGATGGTGCTGGAGCAGGTTTCTTCCCGGCAGCTGAGTTTGACCAGTGAGTTTGAGCCACCGCCAGTAGCCAGGCACTGGCTCGGGTTGGCAGACAAGATATTGCGCACTCGGAAGCGCAGGCCGTCCCAGTGTTTTTTGATGTTCTTTACAGTGTGGGAGGTGGTGCCAACCGCACTGACTTTCTGGGCCACTAGCTCCCATATCTCTTTCTTTTTGAGCTGTGCTGCTCTCTTCAGGTCTGAGGCAAAGACCACCTCTGCATTCTCAGCCAGAGTGTCAGCGAGCATGTTCAGTTCATCATCCTCGGAGAACCACTCCTTCAGCTGCAGGGATGCCCCTCTCTTTATGGCCTTTGGCATAGTGCTGGTGGTGTACATGCTGATCTGAGTGTTGGTTTAAGGCTCCAGGTCCTGTATATCGAGGATGGCAATGGATTGTGTTTTTCAAGATGGCCACCGTGCCATTTCCCATTCTGGCGTGATGACGTTACTTCCGGTTCCGGTTTTAGCTGGCCCTCTATTAGCGGGCCCGCTAATGCTGGGCCCACTAATACTGACCGCGTTATTTAGGGGTGGACGGAGGCGGAAGGGGTGTCAGCACTTTCCATGATCCCGCTAAGGGATGGTTTCGGGACTTTTGCGGCAAGCCGGTACTGTCGATACTGGCATGCAGCTACGCATGTGCACACATACTCGTAATCGCCCACTGTTGGCGGCGTCAGTGCTACCCGGACCCGGTACTGCCTCCATGCTGGTAAAAACAGATTTTTACCATGATTCTCATAATGACCCCCAATATGGGTTATGGTTTACTATGATTCCTATTGATACTTACAATCCACTTTAATTTAGGATTTTGGACTGTCAAGGGTTGTGGTCATCACGGATCAGGTCTAAGGACAGCAGGGCTCTTCTGGTGGAGTAGGTCAGCTGGTTGGTTCTGGTTAACTGGACTGGCACCTCAGACTGGACTGGACTGGATTGGATGGCCCTTCTGGTTGCTGGACACTGCAGATTAGTGGGATGGCGAGTTTCAGCAGGCAAGCATCAATGGTAGCAAGCCAAACTGGATCCAATTGCTTTCCTTAAGTTTTTAGAGGCTTTCAGGGTTTTGGTCCTAGCTGAAAAAGGAGTGAAGCAATGCTGAGGCCTTGGCTTTGTAAAGAAATCTGGAATCAGGAACAAGATGGAGAATTCAGGAACAGGGCGCCACACGGAAATCAGGATGGAGTCAGGAATCAGTGTCTGTGTGTTGTGACGTTCCCTTATTTATCATGCCAAATGATATCACTAAGTTTATGGTAGGGGCAGACTTACAACCCACACCCACAAGGCTATGATTGGTCAAAGGCACAGTTCCCACCTTGCTCTTTGCTGGTTGGATGACAGAAAGGGTTGTCAGGTTTTATGATCTGATCTGGAAACCTCACATAGTTATTGAGTCCACAATCTAACTTTCCCACAAATACATATTTATGTACATATGCCCTCTAAGAAAAGCGGATACATAAATTACATATTTCGTGGGTCACATTTACATCCAACTCCCAAGTTGGTAGGTCCTGGTCTTGTCTTTCTGTGGAATTTTGGCAATTTTAATCATAAAGGTTTGGCCTAACATTTCCTAATTCAGTACATATATGTGCAATCACCCATAGTACATGGGTACACATTATTAGATTTGCAGCATTAATAGTTTCTGCGCAATAAGTCATTTTTCATAACTTCAGTTCCTTACGCAGTAAGAAATCCTACCAAGTCTTCAAATGGCTAGCATAAATTCAGATTTATATATATATACTTTTCACTTATTTTTGCTGCCAAGTTAAATGTCTTGAAGTTCAGTGGCAAATTAGCATTTCAAATCCAAAAATCACATGTCAGTTTTTTTCTTCCTTCTCAAGTGGGAGCAACTGGCAAGTCCTTTGAAGTTCAATGAGAAGCCCCTACCTGGAGAGTAGAGCATTCTGCCCCTCCCCTGGAAGGATGAGTGTCCAAGCATGCTATTGTCTTTGCCTGGGGCCCAGACAAATGTCTAATGAGGTCCTTTATTATGAGTATGCAAGGCCTCCCCACAGCAATTAGCCTTTCCTGCCAGCATGAAGTGTCAACCTTTCCCAGGCCAACGACTGTCAGAGCAGAATTGTTTTTTTTAAATAGTTAATTAACTCAAGACTGGGTTTAACTTTAAGTCTCACCTAAATCTTTCATTTAAACATATAAAATGAACACAGTTTAAAGGTAGATTTTTAACCTTAGCAATCCTTTGACATTCTTAAAGAATTAAGCCTTTAAACAAAACATGCTTTCACAACATGTGATTTTGCACTTCATTCATAAAAGGCACATCAAACTGCTTTCTTTAAATCCGATTTTCCTATGCAGCACATACACATTTTTTTCAGCACCAGTTCTTACCTTGAGTGCTGGGATTGTTTGCAGTCTGGATACATGTATCCTGCCTTTGTTAAGAGTTTCTCTCTGCACAGCTGATTCTGCTACTTGTTGTAATTTTAGCTGCGTTTTTGCTGTGGAAAGTGAAAACAAGGGTTCCTGGGTTGTTTTTTCATTAGATACATTTTATAGAGCTGTCAGTCAATGAGGCCCGGTCCCTCTGAGCCACACTCGATGATCCTGGGCATTGCAGTACCCTTTAAATCTCAATAATTCAATGGAAATGGATGGATCTAGTGCCAAAAACAGCACTTTTTAAGGTTGAAAAGCTAACATTTTAAAAGGAATTATCGGTTTTCAGCACAATTCTGCTACTTTGCCCCATGTTGAATGTGGCAGAGCCCACTGGCATGGTCCTGCAGTGATAACTCTGTTTTCACTCCCCCCTGACTCTGTGTGGCAAGGTGTGCAGCCTTTTCTGGTTGCGACCCAAACGCAGTTTCAAGATTTTGGCACGCACAGGAGTCAACGCATCCATTTTGGGCTGTTTCTTTCACCATTTGTAAAGTGATGCAGTGGGGCACATTTGAATGGTTCAAACTATCCCACAGAAGCCCCCCCCGCCCGACTTCAGCTTGACTTCCAGTCGTGGGGAAGTCGGCACGTGGGATTTGTCTTTCTTTTTGTGAAGAACACAAGTTTCTTCAGGTGTAAGTTCTTCTCCCATCAGTGAATGATGCGACACGCTCTCCTCGCTGGCTCTGGTTGGAATAGGAATGATACCCCCGTCTTCTCTCATGCTTTCTTTTCCGGTGTGGAGCAACACTCTGGATTTCTTTGCTTTTCCTCCTGGGTCCGCAAGGAAGTCCTCCTTGATTGTTAGGTACAATCAATGCTAACCTATCAAACAGAACACAACCCATTTATGAAAACTTTCCAACTACTGCCCTCCAATAGGGATGACAACCGTGGGATATACATATGCATTCAGTGACAATTTACAATATTCTCCGCATGTATTCAATGACAATTTAAAACTTTCCTAGGTTTCAGAATTCTCTCCCTCTGGGTTTTCATAGGCTCCTCTATTTGCCACAAAGTATGCCTGGGGTGGCAACTCTTTAGCTGATTGATGTGGACCCACTTGTCTTCCTCTGTCAACTCGCCCTTGGGGATGCAGATTCTGTAGGCGACTGGTGAGATTTTGTCCACAATTTCAAAAGGTCCCTGCCAGCTGGGCAAATGTTTGCGCTCCTTGGCTTGGTTCCTTTGGAAATTGTACAAGTAGACCCTGTCTCCTACTTCATATTCCTTATTGGTTGTCTTAAAGTCATAGTGGGTCTTCATACTGTCTGCAGATCTTTCTAGATTCCGCTGAGCATACACAAAAGCATGCTGAAGGTGTTTTCTCAGATTCTCAACATACTCATGAGTTGTGGAGGCATTTATCAATGTCTGCTCTTGGATTCTATAGAGCAGATGCCGGGGTGGCAGCATCCTTCGTCCAGTCATCAGCTCAAATGGAGACATTTTAGTTGCAGAAGAAGGGGTAGATCTGATGGCCATCAGGACAAGGGGTAATCGAATATCCCAACTTGGCCCAGAGTCGACCACAAACTTTTTCAATATGCTAACAATGGTTTTATTGTACCTCTCAACTCCACCACTAGAGGATTGCTGGTATGCAATGTGTAGTTTCCTTTTTACCCCAAGTATCTCCCACATCTTTGTCATCACCTTACTGGTGAAGTGACTACCTCGGTTTGACTCAATCCTTTGGGGTAGTCCAAAACTGGAGAAGATGTGATTGATCATTAGGGCATCTGCTGTTTCTGCCTTGCAATTTGGGCCCGGGAGACATCCCACCCACTTAGTAAACAAGCATGTTACGGTTAACATGTACTTGTTCCCCCTAGAGGAGCGAATCACTGGCCCAATGAAATCTACTTGTAAATCTGACCAAGACAGTGTCATGCCCCTCTTTTGGAGGGGAGCACGGTGTGTGAGTGATGTTGGCTGAAATTGTGAACACGCAAGACACCCCTTCATGTATTGGTCGAGGTCCTGCCCCATGTGTGGCCAGTATGCAACCTCTCACAACATTTCTAATGTAGTATGAAACCCCCGATGACCAGCTGTGGCCGCATATAGGGTGTGACTTAGCATTAGGCTTCGGATTGAGATAGGGCCCACCTGTTGGTCACAGCCAGATTTGGATCTCCTCACCAACAAACCGTCTTGGATACGGAACATCTTTGGACATTTCATCAACACTCAGAGGTCCTCTTTCCCAATGCAATCAGTATCTGTCAGGGGAAAGTTCTCAGGGTCCTCAATGTGTTGATAAAACTTACCAATGATTGGATCCCCTTTTTGAGCTGTAATTAAATCAGCATCTGGGTTCTCCTTACTCCACTGGGCAGTTGAGAGTTCATTGTGAGCATTTGTCTGGGACCTAGTGATAGCAGTGACCTGGATTTCCCCCAACAGGGACTCGATCTCAAGGAGATCCCCTTGGATGGCTCTGGTTTTTGCCAGCTGATCAGCTAAGTCATTTCCAGTTTTGTCTGGTCCCTCTACTTTGGAATGACCCTTGATCTTTTTCCAGTAGATGGTAGATCATCAATATTTTGTATTAGCTTGCCATGTTTTAGTGGTTTGTTGTTAGCACATAGCATGCCTTTGGTAATCTGAATCAGTGATTATTACCAGTTTGTGGAGTTGGTGTTGGGCAGCAGTGAGGATGGCTTGATGAACTGCTATCAGCTCTGTCACCTGACTACTATGGGGACCAATTTTGTACCCAGCTGAGGGTTTAGGGGCATCATTCACCCAGGCATTCCCCACGCCGGCCACTAGTTCGTTTTCCCCGTTGTTGTCAACATGGTAGGAGCACCCATCCACATAGACAGTGGGCATTCCCTCACACTTGTCTTCTTCATGGACTTTGTGCAGGGAATTCAGGTACGCCTCAATGGTTCTGGATTTTAAGACTTTCGTCCTCGAGACAGATTTCTCTGGCACAATCATGCAGGTCAACCAGACCATGCGCGAGGGGACTCTTCTTATTTTGGCTATATATGACCTCCACAGGAAAGCCTTGCATTGACAGAATCCAGAAAGTCATTCTGGAATTACTCACATTTCCGGCTCGGATTCTGTCACTTTGAAGATATTGAAGAGGCTGCTGTGGAGTCTCCATTATGATGTGTTCCCCCTGGATGAACGGGCAGTAATTCTTCAATGCCCACACCGTTACCAGGAGTGCCTTCTCACAATCATTGAATTTGACCTTGTCATGGTTTTGGTATAATACTGCGGTCAAGCATGTATTTGAGAACCCTGTCTCCAAGAAGAATTCCTTGTTTTTGACAGGGTAGGCAAGGCAAGGCACTTGTGAGAGGCTTCTTTTGAGTTTCTTTACTGCCTCAGCTTGTTCTGGAGCCCACTCCCACTTGCTCCATCCTTCAACAGATGGATAAGGGGTCTTATGATTTCTGCATAATCCTCAATGAACTTTCTACTGTAATTAGTCAGTCCAAAGAGGCTCCTTAGCTCACGCAGAGTTCTGGGGTGTTTTAGTTTCAGGAGTGCTTCCACTTTCTTTTCCTGGGGACAGAGATCCTCAGGAGTTATATCATGCCCCAAGGAATTGACACAGGTCCTGCACCACTGTGCTGTTTGGAAAGATAGTTTTTCTCCGGCAACCCTCAACTGTGTCAGAACATAACGAAATTCCACTATGTGTTCCTCCACAGTTGAGCTTTTGACCAGAACATCATCTACATAGGCCAGGTTACCCCTTTCACCCAAGTTGGGCATGGTCTTGTGTAAGAAGATATTAAATTCATTGCAGGAGTTGATGTATCCAAAAGGAGTCCGGGTCCATGAGTACTGCTGCCCCCCGAAGGTAAAGGCCAGCTTGTATTGGTCCTCCCTACTGACAGGTACGGTCCAATACCCATTGGTCAGGTCAATGGCAGTGTATACCTTTGACCCCTGGATCTGGGCCAGCCCTTGGTCAATGTAGGGAAGAGGCCATCGGGACGTGTGGACCCGTTTGTTTAGCTCCCTTAGGTCAGCACAGAGCCTCCACTGGCCGTTCCGTTTTAAAACTCCCTCACCGTATAATTAAGGTGCTGTGGACTGAAAGAATTATCCCACGGGACTCAAGGTTTTTAATTATTTCTGTGAGGGACTCCATAGATGCGAGAGGCAAGCGATATTGCTTCACAAATACTGAAGTCATGCCAGGATGCATGGGACTTTTTGTATGGATTTCGGTGCGACCACAGTCATATGAGTCCACTGCAAAGAGATCCTGAAAATCTAAGAAAACTTGTTTTAACTTTTGCTTTTCCTCCAGAGAGTCACAGGCATCAGCTAGATTGACTCTCTCTTCAACCATTTGCCTGAAGCCTGGAAATACTTCTGGTTTGGCTATCTCAGCGGCCTCCTCCAGCTGGGTGGAGAAGTCCCTGGTTAAAGTATTGACCTGGACAGAGGGTTTCAGGCAGGGAAGGCAGTCCTTGCGGACTTGGAAGATCACCTCATCCCTCCTGAAGTCACAGGTCACCTCTTCCTTACCATAAGGGCAGGAAGAGTACACCAAGAAATTCCCCCCATGCCGGGTGAAGATCCTGTCTGGTGTTGTGTCATTGTTGCTATCACTGTCAAAACAGTCATTAAGGATCGGTCCTATCAGTGCATTACCTAAATCTATGGAAAAATGTCAGTCATCAACCGCCATTCCAATAATGGTGCCTGTGTCCAGAGTGATACTCCTAATGACGCTGTTACCCACAAACATTGGAATGGTGTTGTGTTCTATATTGACTAATGGTGTTGGGTTTAACCCCAACCCTTGCTGTTGGAGATGGGCATTGAGGTGAACATATGCGTCAGGATTTTGCAGTTTCGGTCCTCATTTAATTTTTACTTTAATTGGGACTAGTCATGTCCATCCTGGGATGGTGACTTCCTCTCCAATTTGAACTTCACCTGCATACGGCAGCGATTGAGCTGACCAAACTGCTTTCTCTAAATCATCAAAGTCCATGGGATCCCCTAATTGGTACCAGGCTTTGTAGTTTATCAGGTCCAAATTAATGGCAAAGCGATTGAGAATGTCACTGCCTAAATACAATGCAGCAGGGACATCTCGCACGACCCAACAGTTATGTACTATGCTTTTGTTGCCTATAGAGATTTTGAGCATACACCGGCTAGGCAGGAGATGTTTGGAATTGGGAGTTTCCAGGTCCATTTCCCATTTTTCTATCAATTTAAATGTGGGAATAGCTGGATCTTTTGGGAGTTTTTGGAACATGGCTTTGCTGATGAAGCCCTTACCGTTGTTCATGCACACTCGGGCGAGAACTGATTCTTTCCCCTCATTTAACTGAATAGGGATAAATAACTGTTCTCTAATCCTCTGAATGTCAGCTAAGCTTTGAGCTGGTTTCTCATCATTCTGGACTATGGAAGTGGGATTTTCGGATTGTGAATTAGTATAGAATTTCAGAGTATTTCCTTCCATTGTGGAATGCCACTTGAAACTGAAAGGAAGGTTGATTTTCATAAATAGAGAGGACTTCCCATCACCAGTTTGTTGTCCAACTGCAATTACTGTCACGTCAGGGATTTGGTTGTTTTGAAAATGGAAGTCAATGTGATCCTGTTTTTGTTCAACCATGTGGCATGTGCCGTTTAAACTAACTTGACACTATGTTTTAATTTTATTGTTCGGTTAGTCTGGGTTCAGAGGACCTTGTTTACACAGTCTATTAGGGGAGACAATCTGCGCAGGATGTCATTCCCCAGTAAACATGGTGTGCTCTCTGGAGTCACGACTATGACTGGGTGTTTCACGTTGTGTTGCCCAATTTTAATATCCAAATCCACAGTCACCTCAACATGAATTTCGTTCCCATCGAAGTTCCGAAGTTGTCCAGCAAGAGGGGCGAGAGGGACCTGGTATCTCTCCCCCTTCCTGAATTTAGCTGATCAATGGCTCTCTTTGACAGAAGAGTGGCTTGGGATCCTGTGTCCACCAGTGCCAAAAATGTACATTGCCCTTGTACTTGGACCAGGGCATTAAATCTTCCCTCCTTCTCCTCAAGGGGGCAAAGATAATGTGCATTTTGGGCCAGTTGGTGGGTTCGTTTCTTGATTCTTGATTCAGACACAGGGGTAGTTTGGGCAGGATTATGTGTGGGAGCTTGGGGATCTGCAAACAAATGTGGCAGTTGGATATTGGGGGAGTTCTGGGCTCCCCTGGTTCTGATTCTGCCCCCCACCCCTTTTTGAAGGCAGTCCCCAGAATAGGTTTGGGCAAGGTGGTTTTCTGGATTATCATTCTGGGGTTCAATGATGGGTGATCCTAACTCAGTCCCCACATTCACCCAGTCTTCATTAGGATCTCTCGGGACCCATTTTTCTTTGGAAGGAGTTCCCCTGTCCCTAGAGGAGAAGATCTTTTTCCCAGAGTCCTCTGAGGACCCCTCTCCTTCAAATTGGAGGACACTAACCTCCTCCACAAAATGGGTCTTTTTAGGTCCTTTAGTTCTCCTACCTGCCCTCTGTTCGTTAGGTTGCAGACATTCGGGGCAGGAGATTTTGGTCTGGTTCCTGGGTTTCCAGGGGTTTTTCACAAGTGGGGAAGGAAACTTCCTCTAAGGCTTTAAAACCCCTTTCCCCCGTGCCTCCTCCTTTGGAACCAGTGAGTTGTCAGGGTTCTCTTCCCGTCATTGTTTTGGAGTACCAGACCCTTGGTTTGAGGGGTTCTGAGCCGCCATGTTCATCTGAGGGTTCTGCTGAGCCCTCAACATGCGACCCAGATCCTGTGACAAGTTCTGGCCCTGGCACTCCAGTTGGGACACCCGCTCTGGCGGGCACGGGGGTCTCTGGTCCATCCTAGGTGGATCACGGGAAGGGTAACTGTCCCTTCTCCCATAGTACTCCGGGTTTGGATAGTTGGGGGAACCCTCCACCCTTGGCCTCTCCCGGATTGATCTGTCTGGACTCAGGAAAGTGGGGAAAGAAAGGAGGGTTGTTTTGTGGGTTGAAGTTTTGAGGGTACCGGGAAAAGAAACTCAACCCGGCATTTGGGGGATTACTGCACTCCTGGTGAAAGTAAGGAGGGAAGTTTCCTTGGTTGGTACCTACATGGTTGGATCCCTCCCATGGGCTGGGGAAGTCCACACATACCCCAGGATGGGTTTGTTACCCTTTTATCGGGGACTAATGTAATCAAGGGAGTTAGGAGTCGCATTTGTGGGATTACCTCCCTGACTACCAGTCTGGGATTGGCCCAAGGGCCTTCGGGTTCCTTGATTGGATAGGATTTGTACAGGTATATTTCTATCCCCCCCCATCTCCAGATTTAAAATGGGGGCAACCTTCACCTCCGCCACCTTAGCAGCAGCAGGGGTGTTGGCTGGTTTTGGGTTTTTATTAGTGTTCTTACTATCTACAGGTTTCTGCATCTCATAAATGCGGGTTGCCTGTTCTATGACCCAGTCCAGTGATCTCTTCTCGTGAAAGTCCCTCACCAGTTGAGTCATGATGTATTTGGGGAGTGCACGGAAGAAGGTGTTGATGAACTCCCTACTATCTGTGCGCACCCTCCTGGTGGTCTGCGCAAAGGCATGTTTGGGTTCCTGCACAAATTCTTGTGGAGCCTGATCTTCCCACACTGCAGATTGTAGGCCGCCTTGCGGGCCTCTTGAGGATTTCTATGGACAGTGAAGTGTTTCAAGATGGCCGCTCTGTAGGTGGACCATCTTGAGTGGTTCTGATCCTCCGCAAAAGAAGCTGGAGTACTCAGGGGAGAATGTCCATTTCACATATTGGATGCAATTCTGACTATCTTTCAGATGAAAAGTATTCATCATCTTTTCGCAAAATTCAAGATGTTCCCAGACTAAATACTTAGCATTTTTATGATAGGAAGTTCTCACACTCCTAATGGCCTTCATCTGCTTCAGGGGATCTTTTTGTATAGCCCCCTTGATTTTGTTTGCCTTTTTTGTCTTAGTCACCCGTCTCCACTCATCCTCTGACTTATAGGCACTACTACTGGAGGTGGCTATCTGATCCTCTAGGCACTCCCTGATTCTGTGGGCTTGAGGAGGGCTTGCAGAATGTGGGGGCCCAGTTTCTCTACACCTGTGGTGCTCAGAAGAGTCTTCTGACTCTCCCCTGCTCCCAGGATTGGCGGAGTACCCTCCTGACCCCCCTTCCCCACTGCCCTAACTGGGAAGAGGTTTTTAGGATACTCTTTTTGGGCTTTATATCCTGGAGTTCCCCACCAAATTTAACAAACTGATCTTTTGGCAGGTGGTCGTTTTGTGGATCTAGTTCCCTGACTCTCCCCTCATAGGAGTCTTCCTGATCTGATATGTTAGCCCTAACATTTGGGGATCTGTACAGTGATGCCCGTCCATCAATTTCTGGGAGGTGCTGATCTGTCAGTCCCATATTACCAATTCTGTTGAAGTCTACCATCCCCATAGCCACAGGGTCATATGTGCCAGTGGACATGAAGGTGGAAGAGTTCATGGTACTGAAGGGGGCAGAGTCCCTGATTACAGGGATCCTGATGTTAGGATCAGGGGTTGCTCTATCCCTCTCTACCTTTTCTCTTTCAGCCCCTATTCTCTGGTGGTATGCAAAAATCTGAGCCTTTTGTTCCTCTATCAAGGCCTTACTGGTCTCAATGATTTGCTCTTGCATTGCTATCTGTTGGCGTAGCACATCCTTCTTTTCACAGAGCCTGATTGTCTCTGTGTGCTTCCTGTGTTCTGCTGCAGGAGGCTCACCTCTTGGGTTTTAGCATCAGTGGTGTGGGTGTTCTTTTCCAGAGCATCCTCCACCCGTCTGGTGTGCTCTAGTAGCTTCTCATATTCTGTTTTTACTTCATTGAGCTCCTGGAGGGCCAGCTTTCTTCCCTCTAGCTTTGTTTTGAATTGGCTTACTTCCTGGCCTAAGGAGTCCCTCTCCTGACTCAGGGTGCCCCTCTGTTCAGCCAGGTCGTCCCTTTGTTTTTTAAATGCATTGAATTTCCGGTGCTCCTCATCAAATTCCTCTTGAGATGGGAAGTCTTTAATAATTAATTTATTATTTTCCTCTTTTAATTTGTCTATCTGGTCTTGTAGATCAACCATGTGTTCTGCACAAACTCTATTAAAATGTCGTTGTTGCTCCAGTTTCTGTTGACTCTGTTGTAAAGAGTCAACCGTTTCCTGACGCTCCTCTTTCAGTGCCTGTAATTGGGTATCTTGCTCTGCATTCTCTTGCTGTAGGAGAGCCAGATCTTCTTTTAATTTTGTATGCTGTCCCTAATTCTTGGCTCTTCTGTAGCCTTTGCATTGCAGAGTCTAGATCAGTCTGGATTCTTTCTAGTGTTTCCACTTGATTATTTGCCAGAACTACGTGCTCAGCATGCTTTTCCTGCATTACTCCTATGTGGAGGTATAGGTGGGCTGCTATTTTGGCAATTTTACTCTACTCCTCTTTCACTTTTGGGGCCATGTACAGTTCACTAAGAGCTTGGTGTAATGGGTCCTTGTCCTGCCATGTATCCGGGTCCATGGCAGTGTCCTGTTCTTTGATTTTCTTCAGCCAGATCTGTTCATTTAGTTCTGGGCACTCACCCCTGACAGTTTGGGCAGGAGGTGTTCCCTAGCCATTTCTACTGGGATCACCATTTTGGAACTATCAATTTCTTTATGAATTATTTCAGGGTGGATTTACTTTTTACTTTTACAGACAGGCCTGATTTTGGAGTATTTGTTTTGAAAGTTGCTTGAACAGTGTAGCACAGTACACCGACCAAAGAAGGTGCCTGTACCCTGCAGGTTAGTCTGCTGTGTTAGACTGTCACGGGTGGTAACTCGAACTCAAAATCACGGCATGAGCCCCCAAATCTGTTAAGGATTTCAATCAGGCAATAAACCCTGGTCTCAGCCTAGTATGCAGTGCGCAAATTAAATACTTATTTTATTGTGTCCATAGGTTCAATATACGGAGTGATATACCACTAATGACACACCCCTTCTCAAAATACCCCCAGGTCACCCCCAGGTCACAATGGACCAGGAATCAGGCTGGTTGGTAAAGGTAATATTAATTTATTTATTTTAAATTCAAATCAAACATATGTTTTAATATATGGGGCGGTAATCACCAATGTGGTGACAATACAATTGAGAAAATAGGTAAGGCAAATTTCTCAACTCACAAAGAAGCAATTCTACACAGATGTAAGTAAGCAGCAAGTATTCAGAAATAAAGAACAGTGTGTAGGGTATGAATGCAATCTTCCCTCCCAAAACAAGAGAGAAAAGGTTTTGGAAATTTTACACTTTTAAAATGACATTTGAAAATGTCTGGCAAAACAATGAAAAGTGTGCAAAAATCCTTAAATTGATATAAATTCCTACGGGAGCAACACTGAAAAGATCTTAACAAACATGAGCTATAATATGAGCAACAGTACACACTTTGAATCAGAATGGAAGTTTGGAAAGAAATGAAATTGAGAATCGCACGTGTAAAACTTTTGCAGAATTGCGAATTCCCTCCTACGTTTCGCTAAGCAGTTTTTAAGAAAAACGGGTCAAATACACTGTTTCTTGATGCGATTTTGGGGTTGGGATATAGCTACAGGTCTTATGTTTATGTCAGAGTTGAAATTAAGTCTTTAGCTAATCAATTAAGGAAGTCATGCAAGTTTGAATGAGAGGTGTTTTTGGAGAATAAAGGCGTGAAAAAGAAAACAGAAATCAATTTTTACAATGACAATTATGCTCTACACTAGGGCAGTCAGGCTGGTTACCAGTTTGAAACATAGTAAACTCTAGAGTTGATCCACGGAACCAACCTCAGCACCTCTGTGTCCGTCCTGGAGGACTCAGTCCGATTACCCGAGGGAGGATTAAGGGTTTGGGATTCCACAAGACAAAAGGATTTTAAAGAAGTTATCACTAGCACAAGGAATCAAAGGCAAGGTTCAAGACTGGGGTGACAATATTACAAGTTCTTAAGTTAAAGATAGGATGGATTAGAGATTGGGATAGGAAAATGTAAGGCAATATATGCTATGGTTTACTGTGATTCCTATTGATAATTACAGTCCACTTTAATTTAAGATTTTGGACCGTCAAGGGTTCTGGAATGGACTGGACTGGATTGGATTGGCCCTTCTGGTTTCTGGACACTGTAGATCAGTGGGATGGTGAGTTCCAGCAGGCAAGCATTAATGGTAGCAAGCCAAACTGGAACCAATTGCTTCCCTTAAGTTTTGGGATGGTTTCAGGGTTTTGGGCCTAAAAGGAGTTCATCAATGCTGAGGCCTTGGCTTTGTAAAGACATCTGGATTTCAGATGGACAAGATGGAGAATTCAGGAACAAGGCACCAAGCGGAAATCAGGATAGAGTCACAAATCAGTGTCTGTGTGTTGTGAGGTTCCCTTATTTATCATGCCGAATTACATCACTAAGTTTATGGTAGGAGTAGACTTACAACCCACACCCACAAGGCTATGATTGGTCAAAGGCAAAGTTCCTGCCTTGCTCTTTGCTGGTTGGATGACAGAAGGGTTGTCATGTTTTATGATCTGAGCTGGAAACCTCACATAGTTATTGGGTCCAAAATCTAACTTTCCCACAAATACATGTTTATGTACTTATGCCCTCTAAGAAAAGTGGATACATAAATTACATATTTTGTGGGTCACATTTACATCCAACTCCCAAGTCGGTGGGACTTGGTCTTGTCTTTCTGTGGAATTTTGGCAATTTTAATCATAAAGGTTTGCCCTACCATTTCCTAATTCAGTACATATATGTGCAATCACCCCTAGTACATGGGTACACAATATTAGATTTGCAGCATTAATAGTTTCTGTGCAATGCCATTTTTCATAACTTCAGTTCCTTACGCAGTAAGAAATCCTACCACGTCTGCAAATGGCTAGCATAAATTTGGATTTATATGTATGTACTTTTCACTTGTTTACTTATTTTTACTGCCAATTAAATGTCTTGAAGTTCAGTGGCAAATGAGCATTTTAAATCCAAAAATTCACATGTCCATTTTTCTTTCTTCCTTCCCAAGTGGGAGCAACTGGCAAGTACTTTGAAGTTCAGTGAGAAGCCCCTTCCTGGAGAGTGGAGCATCCTGCCCCTCCACTGGAAGGATGAGTGTCCAAGCCTGCTTTTGTCTTTTCCTGGGGCCCAGACAAATGTCTAATGAGGTGCTTTGTTATGAGTATGCGAGGCCTCCCCACAGCAATTAGCCTTTCCTGCTAGCAGTGAAGTATCAACCTTCCCCAGGCCAAGGACTGTCAGAGCAGAATTGTTTTTTAAAAATAGTTAATTAACTCAAGACTGGGTTTAACTTTAAGTCTCACCTAAATCTTTCATTTACATATATAAACTGAGCACAGTTTATAGGTAGATTTTTAACCTTAGCAATCCTTTGACATTCTTAAAGAATTAAGCCTTTAAACAAAACATGCTTTCACAACAGGCGATTTTGCACTTCATTCATAAAAAAGCACATCAAACTGCTTTCTTTAAATCCGATTTTCCTATGCAGCACATACACATTTTATTCAGCACCAGTTCTTCCCTTGAGTGTGTTTAGAGTTTCTCTGTGCACACCTGATTCTGTTACTGTTGCAATTTTAGCTGTGTTTTTCCTGTGGAACTTGAAAACAAGGATTCCTGGGTTGTTTTTTCATTATATACATTTTATAGAGCTGTCAGTCAATGAGGCCCGGTTCCTCTGAGCCACACTGGATGGTCCTGGGCATTGCAGTACCCTTTTAATCTCAATAATTCAATGGAAATGATTGGATCTATAGCCATAAAAAGCACTTTTTAAGGTTGCAAAGCTAACATTTTAAAAGGCATTTTCGGTTTTCAGCACAATTCTGCTTCTTTGCTCCATGTTGAATGTGGCAGAGCCCACTGGAATGCTCCTGAAGTGATAACTCTGTTTTCACCCCCCCCTGACTGGGTGTGGCAAGGTGTGCAGCCTTTTCCTGGTTATGACCCAAATGCAGTTTTAAGATTTTGGCAGGCATAGAAGTCAGCACATCCATTTTGGGCTGTTTCTTTCACCATTTGTAAAGTGATACAGTGGGGCACATTGGAATGGGTCAAAATATCCCACAGTGCTTAAGTCTCATCTACTTTCTTCTGTGAGTACATCTAACAGTGAAGGATTATTCCCGCTGAGGCCTAAGATTTTATTTCCCGGAATGATGTCTACTGGATTAGGGAAAGAGCATCGGCTTTACCGTTTTTAACTCTGGGTCGGTAGGTCACTACAAAGTCATATTCCATCAGGAATAGAGCCCAGCGGAGCTGTCTGGATGACTGAACTTTGGCTGACCTTAGGTTTTGTAAATTTCGATGGTCCATTATGGTCGTAATGGTATGTTTGGCTCCCAGCAGTAGTGTCCAGGATCGGATTTACCCCTCGGCCTTTCGGCCCGTGACCAGGCCGAAATCGTCCCTAGGGAGTGAAGCCGGTTTCTGGCTATGCCTGGGATGGTTTGGAAGAAAAGAAATGAAAAAAACATTTTTTGATTTTCTTTCACTTATTTTTACTTTTCAAAAAGCCTTTCATCCTTCTTAGGTCGATAAATGAGTACTAACACAGGTTGGGTGATACTGTATGCATATTTGTTCGATAAAAAAGAGCTTATGCGTAAGTGCTATACAATAACATTATCATTTGGCCTTGGACGTCTGCTTGGATTCACAGTAATTCAGTGTACTTAGGCACAATGCTGTTTGAAGCCACTTCCTGTTTTGTCAAGGGGTGAAAGGTTGTGTTTCATCGCTTCCCGGGATGTCACTTTGGGGTGGGGTCAAATGACATCACTTCTGGTGATGTCTTCAGAGGTCAAGGGTCGTGAGGCGAGGGGGGGGCACTTTTCTTTGGGTGACCGGGACTATTTCTTGCCCCAGTCCGACCCTGGTAGTGTCTCCATTCTTGAAGGGCATTTTTGATTTCCAGCAGCTCCTTTTCCGTTATTGCATAATTAAGTTCAGCTGGAGAGAATTTCCTCGACCAAAATGCCACCGGGTGTAAATGACCTGTATTAGGATTTTTCTGGGCTAAGACCACTCCCCTGGCCACACTTGAGGCATCTGTTTCAAAGATATAAGGAAGATCTGGTTGTGTATGTTGGAGCAACAGAGCTGTGGTGAACTTATACTTCAGGGCACGGAATGCTTTATCTGCTGCAGATGTCCATTCAAATTTTAGATTTTTGCGTAATAAAGATGTAATCGGATGCACCAGATGTGAAAAGCCAGGTATAAAGCGCCAATAAAAGTTTGCAAAACCGAGAATGCTTTGTACCCCCTTGAGTGATGTAGGGGATGGCCAGGTGAGAATAGCATCCACTTTTCTATTGTCCGTTCTTATACCTTGTGAAGACAGTATGAACCCTAAAAACTCCACTTCGGTAACATGGAAGAAACATTTTACAAGCTTAGCGCATAGGTGGTTTTCACGCAGCTTCTGGAGTACTGCCTGCATGTGTAATACATGTTCTTGGATATTTGCAGAGTAAATAAGGATATCGTCAATGTATACTACCACACATACGTCAAGTAATTCCCATAGTACGTCATTCATGAAGTGTTGAAATGCCGCCAGAGCATTGCAAAGCCCGAACGGTATTAACTGATATTCGTACAGGGCGTATCTGGTACGGAACGCTGTCTTCCATTCATCACCCTCTTTGACTCGCGCTAGGTGATAGGCCCCTCGGAGGTCTAACTTTGTGGAGACTTGTGCTTGTCGTACCTGATCCAGCAGTGCCGGAATTAACGGTAGTGGATATTTATTTTTCACTGTAATGTGGTTTAAGGCTCTATAATCGATACATGTCCTGAGATATCCCTCCTTCTTGCGTACAAAGAAAAGGGGAGAGGCAGCAGGCGACTTTGAGGGAAGGATGAAACTGTTTGCAAGATATTGTTCCAGGTAATTTTTTAGATGAGCATTTTCACCTTCTGTTAAAGCATAGATACGACTACATGGTACTTGTGCTACAGATATTAGATCTATTTGGTAGTCGTATGAGCAATGCTGGGGAAGTGTGTGAGCCTGTTCTTTAGCAAATACATCATGGAATTCTTGATATTCGGTGGGCAAAATCCCTAATGCGTTTGACGTTGGAACTGATTTCAGGGATGCGAGTAGTGGGTGTACTGAGACTCGGTCTTTGGCATAACAGCAATTGCATTCACTTGGGAAGGTCAAGGTTCTAGTATGCCAGTTTATCAGTGGGTTATGTGTTTCCAACCAAGGCATTCCGAATATCATTTGGAACTGTGGAGCTGTGATAAGATCAAACGTGATTTCTTCGCTATGACCATCTTGGCAGATCAACATAACTGCTGCCGAGCATTGAGTAACTGGACCGGAGAGTAACTGTGTGCCATCCACTGCGGTTACATTATCTGCAGTGGTCTTGGAGCACACTAGTCACCCCATCCTACCAGCAATTCCCAAATCCATGTAGTTACCTACGGCCCCACTGTCAATGAAGACTTCAAGTGCCTGTATCCTGGAAGGATATTGTGGACCGCTGGGATAGCAAAATGTGAGGTCAAATGAGGTTTTACCACGCTCGACAGACTGACCTCTAGATCTGCCGGGTGTTGGAGTTTTCCAACTTGGCTGTCTCTTTATTCCCATCCATTGCTCCCACTTTCTTTCGCGAGGGTTTGGCAGGGCAACTACGAAGGAATTGACCAGATTGTCCACAGTATAGAAATAGCTGTTCTTGAGACCTTCTATCTCACTCCGCCTTTTAGTGTGGGCCCCAAACTACGCCCAATTGCATGGGCTTGGCATGTGTTTCAGTGGAATGACGTGCAGGCTTTTCCTTAGGCCGCATGTAGTATGTTCTGTTTTCAGAGCGGGCACGATCAGTTTCCCGATTTTTCAGTCGAGGATCAAGCTGAATGGCTATATCTATATAGTCCGCACAGTTATCTGGAGGATTTACTACCTGTGTCAGTATGTGTTTAAGCTCCCCTCATAGGCCTCTATAAAACAGCGTGGTTTGTTTTTCTTCTGGCCAATTCACCTCTGCCACCAGACGATTAAACTTAGCTACATAAGCCAGGAGATTTTGACTGCCTTGTCTGAGGGATAAGAGCTCATCGTCTAAGGCCTGTCCCTGTGTACAACGAGCAAAGAGTTTTTCTAATTCACGTTGGAAACCTGTGGAATTTTGAAGTCATGGATCCTTCCTATTCACTAATGGGACTGGCCAGTCTGCTACATGTCCCCCCAGGTATGATAATACAAAGGCCACTTTCGACTGGTCTGTAGGGAACAAAACGGGTTTGCACAAGAAGTGCAAGCGACGCTGATTCATGAAGCTCCCGAACCATTTAGGATCCCCTAAAAACCTCTCTCTGACGCTAATGGGATATTCCCTGGGATCACCACCTGTACAGGAGCAACGGGTGGAGAATGCGGTGTCGGTGCTGAGGTAGCTCCACTAGGTAAGGGAGCCAAACCTGCTTGTGTTTGCAGTAGCTGCCGGGCTATCTCATCAGTTTTGTTCTTGTTAACTATCAGCTCTCACCTCAACGCATTAGTCTCAGCGCGGCTGCATGGACCTCTGCTTCCAAATACCCCAGTAACTGGGATAATGGATCCACCTCAGAAGTCTCCATTGCTCAGGCAGAGTTGTTTAAGGGCGGCTTTGTGTTCTGTCACACTTACCTGAGTCTCTCTTACCTGAGTCTCTGCAGGAGCAATGGAGTCCTCTGATTCCTTATATGGTTCTACACCACCCCTCAGTTAGTGAGAAGTCAGGCCTGACAAAAGAGTGAATGGTTAGGATTGATTTAAAGGGGTCGCCTGACCCTCTTTTTCCTCTCAACTCACTTAGATATTTAATTCACTAAAGTGCGTGTCTCACCTGTGTGTTTATTTTGGTGCGCACTTCATCCTGCTCATGCAAGGGCACTATTTTCTTGGTGATGCCTCGTATGTTGCTGTTCTTGAGAACTGCCTCCCGCAGTTCGCTGCTTTCGATCCAAGATTTCATGGTTACCCAGTTGCTGCACTGGGATTCTCCGTTCAGGTAACTTCAAGTCCGTGACTACCCAGTTACCTCACTGGGGTTATTCTATGCAGTATTTCAGCTCTGCCGTAGCGCTTGCTGACTTGCATGCCAGTCGCAGCACTGGACTGCAGCAATAGCAGTGAGCGGAAATGGCGGAAGAGTTTTAATTGCTTTTCTCTTTCCTTGCAGGGTTCCCGAAGTCAGGTGAATGATGTGAGAAATGATGGGAAAGCTGGTTCCTGCTCTGAGCGATGCGCAAGGTAAGTTTACAGTTCTGCCTTAAAGCGTGTTGAGCGGAGATTTGCATGCCCGCGAAACGCACTGCAAAAATAACTGCTTTTGCCCTCTTTTTCTCGTTTCAAGATTGGTACCAATAATGTGAGCGCTGACTCCAGTCGTGGAAAAGAAGCTGGATCGGGAAACTGAAGGCTGAAGACCGAGCGGCGGTAAGCGTGTGCTCTTACAGGAAGCACACGAAGCACGGGCTGAGCTGCGGGCATGGCTTTTAATGGTAGCCACACCCAAAGACTAGAATGCACAGTAACTTCAGGATGTCACACAATATCCATATTGGAGTGGCAGGAAGTGAAGTAAAACCATGGTTGAACAGGAAAAAAGAGTGCAACTTCCTATGTGATAGAAGTGTCAGTTCTGAATAACTGATGTGAGTGTTTTAACTGCTAGGCCTTCATCCACCTTGTCCCTACCTGATTTCCCCTCCTGCCTCCTCTTGCCTGTGCTAAAGGGGGAAAGGTTTATATGGGAGCCAGAGGTTAGTAATCATGACACTGTCTCTCTTTTTTATATTCCTTCAGGGACCTCCTCCAAGAGATTATCGTCTCTTCGGGAATTCATCTGATAGGGATTTCTCAACGGGTACCTTTTCACGAAGACTCGACGCAGAATAGTCATAACTGTTGGTTTCAAACATGGCACTATTTCCGTCTTCCAGTATACAGGTAGTAGACGAGCGGGACTTCCTAAACTGCTGCTCTACAATAGGGTTTTACAATTCAGTACGATTTCAGAGTTAGAGCGATTTTTATGTGGATCATTATTGTGACAGTTTTCCTATATAGGAAAGCGCAATTTTCGTACCACTTATTGCAATGTTTTTAAGCAGTTTGTACAGTAGCCCCAGCACCTATATTTAGACTCGGGTTAGTGGGGTGGATACACAGTCCTGTGACTGAACCCAAAGACCCTAACCTTTTCTGCCCAGAAGATGGATGGAGATCCCCTCAGGGTTTTGAGTGTCGAGAACCTAGGGACCATCCAGATATTTCATCATGTGTGGTACCTACCCCCTGGCAGGAGGAGACGCCACATGCCTGTTTGTTGCAACGGAATGTTAATCAATGGGTACCGACAATTGTAGGCTTGATTGTTTACTAGGTGTTAACTGACCGAAATATGCATCTTGTATGCAGGCCGAATGGATCAATTCTTGTACATTATTTGGTGATTGTTTTGCTGTGACTAAGTAAATTCCAATAAGGTTTCACACTAACGTGTGTCGTCCTGTAAAGCTTTTGGCTATAGTGCTACTAATGCTACTGTCGGGTTGGAGGTCTTATGGGATCTGCGGGCCCCGCCAGCTGTGGAGGCAAGGGTGGTCCCCCGGCTGGGATACATAAGGGAAGATGTATTGCTAGGTCTGGAAAAGACGGGACTGGCAGGACTCAGGCTAGCTAGCCTTTTGGTTGCAGCCCCTGAGCTTCTGTTCGGGACTACAACCAAAAGACCCGGTGCTATAGCCCCCCAGTCTCCCACTAGCGGCACCTCTGACCTGTAGGCTCGCTATACTCTCACGTCAAAAGCAGAACCTTTGCCCTTGCGAGGCTTAGCTTGCAGCATGAGAGAGCAACCACTTTTGGAGGATATACCAGTAATCTACGTGTACAAAAAACCCCAGGGCAAAGCTATGTCTTCACTAATTGGGTACCTTCTGTCCAGGGTCGGACTCGCCTAAAGGGCAATGTCCGAATTGCAGGCCCAACATGCTAATGTGGGGCAGATTGTTTGGTGAAAGTGGACCACGAGTTTGATGAGTTACTTCACTGTGCAGCTTGTAGTTTTGGCCAGTGTTATTGAACAAATAATTTTTAATGTCTTCCATTTCAAACACATTTTACCAACAAATGCCCCCATGAATACTGCTGAAATAATCTGTTGTAAATGGAACTGATAGCAATTTGCAACAGTTTTTCATTGGTACCCGAGCCAGGACATTTGATTTTCCGGGGGAGGGGTGGGGGTTTAGGCGGGGTCAGTGGACAGATTTTTAGGATGTCCCATTGAAAGTATAAGGACTTCTAGCGCAGATTGCACCCATGCACTCTGCGCCCCTGACACGAGCCATTGGTATGCCGCAGTCCGACCCTGTTCCTGTTCCTAATATTTGTTATCTACGATGCCCTTGCCGGTCTGAAAAGAAAATGCTGCCTTTCGTTCATCATTTACCGCTGGTCATATAACACATTGAGCTAAGCACCGGCTGCACAGATGTGTTAACCATGCAGGCCTTTCCTCCATCTTAGGTTGATCACCATTAAAACATTGTAACAATTATGTGCAGTGCTACAAAATGCTGCGGTAGCAAACGCTATAAAGTTATTCATAATAGAAGAAACTAACACCACACAACTGTGACTGCCCAGAGCATTCATGCGACATTTAGCTTCTGTCCTCTTTCTATTTCAACTACTTTTATTGTAGCATTCTGTAGATAGTAGCCATCTTGAACCCAACGCACGACACATGCATGCTAACTACCCTTCTTAGTCACAATGGAGCAGATTCTTAAAACAATTATTGGCATAAGTGACAAGATGTACCACGCGTTCCAAAAAAATACATTTAAAAAGAAGATTTTATTGAATTCACAATGGACATTTGATTGAGCGTATCAAATTCTCCTTTGACCTACTTTGTGCATTTCTGCAAATCAGGCGGCGTTTCTGCACATTTTAAAATGCATCCCTTATTAACAAAAGAAATGTGTTTTAAAAAGGGCAGAAAATAAAAAATGACAGTCCACTGCAATTGTTAGGAACACGTGGAGCAGGGTGTGCAGTGCATTATAGGGTCAGTCCTGACCCTCTATGCATTTTGTTTTTAAGTAGAGCCGCTGTTTGAACCGCTGCTGTCCCACTTGCATTTCTATCCCTCAAACAGAGACTGTCATGCATTGTTTGCCAGGCCTTTCAGTGAATGCTCATTGCCGTGAAGTGTGACCGCGGCCATGCTGTGGGCACTGAGAGCCTGCCATAGATTGGTGTCGGGCGCATGCCAGAGGCTGACTAGAGCATCAGGTGCCCTGCTGCCCTCGTGTATGCATGCCAGCTTTCAGAATAAGGTGACCTCTGCATGCTCCAAACTCACTCATTTGCTTTCATTTTTCAATATCTGCCGCAATGTGTGTACATTTGGGAACTGCTTCATTTAACAAATAATTGTACAAAAATGTATCTTTAAAAAGCTGCGCTTTGGCCCCAGAACTGTATTTACAAAACCCCAAATAAAAACCTACAATTTTCAAATTCATATTAATTTGTCTGCAAACGTTTATCAGTAACTCCTATTCATCCTCATTGCCCGTAAATGGTGCCCTTGCCCAATGAGAAACACTCAGGACAGATGATGATGATTGGTTATTTATAATGCAGACCCGGGGATCGAACCTGTGTTGCTCCGTGTCGTTTGCTTCCAAGGCGAGCATGTTGCCGCTGAGCTATCCTCCCAGTAACAGAGAGTTACTATAGGTAGGGACCCAGCTCAATGGTATTCTGAAGTATGAAATACTGCGTCAGACTCTGGCCTGCAGGTGGATGAATGGGCTAGCTTACATCACTATTTGAGTGGAGGCCCCGTGCATGGTCAACTGGAAGACATCGTGGCAACGCAGACTTGGAATAAGCATAAGGAACAAGGGAAGCTCCCAATCCCCGCCACCTCCCTCTATATCTAGGTTGGGCCAAGTTACCCCCATTGCCACGAGGACCAATGTCATACTCATTCCTTGAAGGAGGACCGCCCCCCGGCCCATTCCTGGTGAGTAGGGCCAGGGAAAGTTCTATGAATGCCGCCTTAGAAGAAACGGTGGCGTGCTGGTGTGAAGGGAGGGCAAAGGTCCAGGCTTGGCCCCATTCCTGACCTCCCTCCAAAGAAAGTTTAATGTTAGGGAATGGGTATTTAAGTGGAATTGGCCATGATGTCCCTTGTGTTTCCCAGCTCTAGCCTACCTCTGTGAGTTAGTAGTTGGGCAGAGGCAGTTTCGTGGCTATCTGGGCACGGGGAAACATAAAACGGGCAAGTTCTCTCACTCCTTGTCAGAGGAGAGGATCTTGAAGCTGACCAAGGTGCCACTCAGGGAAGAGGAATCACCTAGGAAGAAGTTGTCCAAGAGTGACAAGGACCTTCCCAGATGCTCTCCTTCATTGACCTCTTCTCCTTCCTTTTGTAAAGAGGAGGGGAGCCCCAGAGGGAAGCTGCTTGATCAGAAAGCTGTGTAGAAGTTCCTTAGGAGGGTGACAGACTGCATGAATCTAAGGACCCTACTCTTAAGTCAGAGGACCCTACAGTAAGCAATTAGAGGATGGGCCCAGAAAAGCTTTCCTTGTGAACTCCTCTGTTATGCAGAAGATTCTGAAGGATTGGAAGAACCCGGAGGTGCTGTCCCCAGGATCATGAAGTGCGCCTCCCGTGGTCAATGCACAGCCGTCCTGACTATGCTTCTCCCCCTCAGATGGGAGCCGGACTTCTGAAGTTCTCGCACATTTGTGGGTTCAGCTTTGAAGATCCCTGGGTATTACGAATCATTTTGTAGAGGTAAAAGATAAGACTTTGCTTCAACTCCAGAAGGGAAAAAAACAATACAAACCCCTCCTCCCAATGAATGCCAGCTAAAGGTGGGCTCTGGTGGAGAAAATTATGTCTGTCCACTGCAGAGGTACGATTGTAGAAGTTCCTCCCTAAGAGAGGAGCTTGGAATGTAATTCAGTTATTTTCTTAGTACTCAAGGCTTCTATAGGTTTTGACTGGTCATCAATTAGAGGGGTCAATGAGATTATTCTGAAGCTCCTCTTGAAGATGGAAACTCTAAAGTGGATTATTTCTCTCATCTCAAAGTGGGGTTGGCTGGCTTCATTGTCCCCATTCCAAGCTTATCTGCACATTCCTAGACATCCCTTCTGTTGGCTGTTTCAGCAGAGTACAGTGGGTTGTCGAACATTTCCAATTAAAGAACATCCCTTTTGGCTTCGGTCTTCCCCTCATTTTTTCACCAAGGGGTTGGCCCCTTTGGTGGGGAAGTTGCATGGGATGGCATAGCTCTTTATACCTATCTGGCCAACTGGCTGATTTAGGGTTGCTCCAGGGAATACACGCAAATGAATGTTCTCCGGTCTCGCAAGCTTCTCAAAGATTATGGCCTCCTAATCAACATGAAGACATTCTTGTTGACTATGACCCAGACATTGGAGTTTATTGGTGCTGTATGCCACACAGACTCTGTCTGGGTTCATCCTCTGGAAGACAGGGCACTCTCCCTCTTGGAGGGGTTCTTGAAATTATGTCATGCTCCACAGGCCAGAGCCTGGGTGTGGCTACAGGTTGGGGCCTGATGGCAGCTACAGCCTTTGTAACACTATGGTCTTGACTGCCTCTTTGGCTCTTTCTCTTCTACTTGCAGAAGCACTGAGCTGCTCAGTCCAGGAACCTCTAGAGGATGGTATTTTAGTACCATCCCATGGTGTCCCAAGTGAGATGATGGCTGTTAAAGTTAACCCTCATGCAGGGATTTCCTCTGATCCCCCACGCCCCTGGGATCACTCTTGCCACAGATGGTAGCTCTAGGTGGTCGGAAGCGGTTTAGGGCCAGAACATACCTCAGAGATGCTGGACTTGGAGGGAGATCTCTCAGCACACTGCAAGAAACTGGACGGAGTTAGATGGCCCCTGCTAGTGTTCGCTTCAGAGGTTCAGGGCCGCAAAGCTTTGATCAGTACAGGCAAGGCGTCAGCCCGGTCATATATAAACCACCAGGGGGTGACCAGGCCCAGATCACTGAAGAAAATGGCTTGTTCCCTGGGCAGGTAGGTGGGAACCACTCCCCTTGCTCTTAGGGTGGTGCCTGTTAGCTGGGTTGGAGAACTGTCTGGTTGATTCTCTAAGCCAATCTTTTCCTTCCTCTAGTCTACAGAGTGGATGCTTCCCGTTCCTATGTCAACTGTGTGTTGTCCTCAGGGTGGTTATGTTTACGTCAGCTAGGAATGACCCCTGCCCACTTATTGGTCAAGATTTAGGGAACTAGGCTCTTGGAGGGTGGATGCCCTGATGTTTCTGTGAAGGATTTAGTCTTTGCCTTCCCCCAATCTCATTGCTTCTGAAGGTACTG
The DNA here is from genome assembly GCF_040938575.1 of Ambystoma mexicanum. NCBI lineage: Eukaryota > Metazoa > Chordata > Amphibia > Caudata > Ambystomatidae > Ambystoma > Ambystoma mexicanum. Next base: position 187,203,350 of record NC_090921.1, read on the forward strand.
TAGAAAATCAGGGAGAGCAGGGCCTGTGATACTGGTGACTCTGTGGTGGACCTGTAGGGAATGGCATGCTAATTTAGTAGGGAGTGGTATGCTAATTTAGTAGGGAGTGGTATGCTAATTTAAAGTGGATGTCTGTTTCGCCATCAATACATCTTTCCTGGAATCCAGCTCTGGTGTTGGACACATACTTCTCTCAGCAGCAAAACAACTGGCTTTGGGGAGCTTGGCTACTTAAAGGGCAGATTTGACATGCATGAGTCTGGTGGACAAGACCTCCGCTTTAATCCAGGGCTCTCGCCATTCGTCCAGTTTAGCCACTTATGCCCATCATTGGACTTTCTTCATTCCTTGGGATAATTGGCACAGGGTCTTCCCAGGAGTAAGGGCTCTTTCCCAATTTCTCCAAGATGGGGTTGTCTTGCGCTTGGCACATTCTTCCTTCAGATTGCAGTGGGTGGCAATTGGGGTCTTCCAAGAAGATCCCTTCGGTGGATAGGTTCTAAAGGGCACATTACAGCCCACTTTCTAAAGAGTTTATCGGTTGCTCGCCGCAGAGTCAAGAACCCTACCCCATCATAAGATCTCCCTCTGGTGTTTCAAGCTTTGCAAGGCTCCCCTTTTGAACTCCTAAAATCTACTGACCTAAGGCTTCTGACCTTTTAGAACTCCTTTTTGCTGGAATTGTGTCAGTCTGATGCATTCTGGAGATGGGAGCTCCTTTCTGTCCTCACACATCACCTAGTAGTCTCCCCTGAGTCCATCACCTTGCAATGTGACCCAGTCTTTCGCCCAAAGGTGATCTTACCCTTGGTCTAGGTAATTGTGATTCTCTATCTCCCAAGGGATCTACCAGAGGTTGAGGACAGCGCCCTTGCTCATCTGCACATCAGGGTTGTCCTTATTGCTTATTTAGATAGAACAGCTGCATTTGGGCCTACCACAGTTTGTTTTTGACCTTTAAAGCCATGAGTGTGGGAAGAAAAGTCCCCTCCCTGACAGTTAGGAGGTGGCTTAAGAAAACTATCCCTGTATCCTATTCCTTGCATGGGTCTGTGCATCCTTAAGGATGTTTGGTCGATCCATTAGTGATGGAGGTTAGTGGAGCACCTGTCTCGGATATCTGTAGAGCAGCTACGTGGTGCCTAAAAAATGTGAGAAGAGAGCCCTTTGGCTGATCTTATCTGATGGAGGGGGTCATTCATTAGCACATTCATTTTTTGAGTGCTGCAACTTGTTGATTTGCTCAAAGAATAGAGGGAGTTTTTTTGTTGTTCAGGCAGTCCAGTGCTCTCTGTGTTCTTTATGCGCCTTGGTGCATCAATAGTTGGCATTCTTTATGGCATAGAATAAGCATTATACACTGGACAGGATTTAGAGAAGGAAGACATGCCTATACCTGTAACCCCTGCTGGTGTTCAGCGTTTCGTTGCTTCCTGGAGCTACGGTTGTGCTCAAATCCCCAAAATCAAATAAAGTTTTAAAAATGTCACTTGTGCCTTTGTTCTATTGGTAGCAGAAGCCTGGATCTCAAAGGGAAAGGATTTGTGATCGGTCATGTTGTTCTATTGGTAGCAGAAGCCTGGATCTCAAAGGGAAAGGATTTGTGATCGGTCATGTTGTTCTATTGGTAGCAGAAGCCTGGATCTCAAAGGGAAAGGATTTGTGATTGGTCATGTTGTTCTATTGGTAGCAGAAGCCTGGATCTCAAAGGGAAAGGATTTGTGATCGGTCATGTTGTTCTATTGGTAGCAGAAGCCTGGATCTCAAAGGGAAAGGATTTGTGATCGGTCATGTTGTTCTATTGGTAGCAGAAGCCTGGATCTCAAAGGGAAAGGATTTGTGATCGGTCATGTTGTTCTATTGGTAGCAGAAGCCTGGATCTCAAAGGGAAAGGATTTGTGATCGGTCATGTTGTTCTATTGGTAGCAGAAGCCTGGATCTCAAAGGGAAAGGATTTGTGATTGGTCATGTTGTTCTATTGGTAGCAGAAGCCTGGATCTCAAAGGGAAAGGATTTGTGATCGGTCATGTTGTTCTATTGGTAGCAGAAGCCTGGATCTCAAAGGGAAAGGATTTGTGATCGGTCATGTTGTTCTATTGGTAGCAGAAGCCTGGATCTCAAAGGGAAAGGATTTGTGATCGGTCATGTTGTTCTATTGGTAGCAGAAGCCTGGATCTCAAAGGGAAAGGATTTGTGATCGGTCATGTTGTTCTATTGGTAGCAGAAGCCTGGATCTCAAAGGGAAAGGATTTGTGATCGGTCATGTTGTTCTATTGGTAGCAGAAGCCTGGATCTCAAAGGGAAAGGATTTGTGATCGGTCATGTTGTTCTATTGGTAGCAGGAGCCTGGATCTCAAAGGGAAAGGATTTGTGATCGGTCATGTTGAGAGGAAAAACAAAGCAGAAATGTGCAGGCATTTTGGACAGTGCATGTCTGAAAAACATCTTTGAGTGTGTTAAAAGCTTGGCAGTGGAATACCGCTAATCGATGCTTAACTTGGGCTCATCACTTACTCATTCAAAGACGATTACTAATGACTAACAAAATAATTACAGCCAACACAAACACACACACATACACACATCTATGCATTATAGCATTTTTATGAAGACACAGCTACTGGTTTCTACAAAACTACCATCCATAAACTTATTCATAAGATGAATTTCTGGTTCAGTAGATTAAACGCTGATCTTAAGGGTAACCTGGATAATATGAATACATGCACTTTATACAGTCTCCTAAAAAAATATTTGTTTGAATATCTTATTAACATCATTCAAAGGGATTATTTACAATAAAAGTGATTGGTGCACGGTGGAAATTACTTTGGAGTAACTGAATTTGCAGACTCTATCATGCTGCGACCATTGAAGGGTATTTTCAGCCCCAGGATACAGGTTCACTGCATCTTGCTAAATTAGGCACAAAGTTGCCGTAATAAGGGAAGGAAACTGTTGGATATAAAAAAAGGCCAGCATTTAACTTCAACGACCAAGCATTGAAATATTACTTTCAGAAATGGAAAAAAAAAGAAAATAATTGTGCCCTGTGTTGGAGTGACAGGGTCGAAAGCCTGAGCCCTTCTTCCCACCACATGAGACAGTTGCACTGAAGTGCAGGTTTGCTAAAACAGAGAGCTGCCATGGATTTTGCAGCGTGGATGGAACAAAGAACATATTAAAGATGAACTCCATTGCCACAGTAATTGAATTATATATTAAAGGCAAGGTTGGACATTGATGGCATGGTGCAGGAGATACATGTATATTATGTGATGTAAGATTTTAAAGCAGGCCTCATGTAAAGAAAGAAAAATGTAGAATTTAAAAGCGCTATGTTCTTTTCGAATAAGTGCCTTCAGACTGTGCTGGAACACTCAAGAAAACCTTCCCCCCCATCAGATCACAAAGGTGAAACACCCCTTCACCTATTTGGAAAGACCTTTGAAGCTCACCGGAGGCAAGAAGGGGGTGGAACCTGGGCCTGTGACAGAGGTTTATTGGGGTAGAATGATGACAACTGAGTAAACAAACATGCAGCCCATGGATTCTGAACTTGCAAAAATGCTCAAAATTAAATTCAGTTTGTGGTGGGGTCCAGGTGGCTGACAGTTGGATATGTAGCTGAAGATGCCACTTGATTCCAGAGGGGAGTTCACCCCCTCTGCTCAAGGAGATAAGGAAACACATGCTAAGGTCATTAGCCTTCAAAGAATGTTAAGTGGTTTCATTGTAGACTAAGTCAACAGAAGGCAGATGTCCAAGCCTATATCTAAGTTTTGGGAACAGAAATGTGTTGTTTTATTGAACTAATCATGTGCATATAAATAAAGAAAGATACCATAGGGATATATGGAGATTATCCTTTGCCTAGAATCTTGGGAACCGTGACAGATACAGAGATGGTTCATACCATTCCAGAAAGCACATAAAGAGATGTCAGGTATCCCCTCAAAATTCGACCTTGAGAACCAAAGATGTGAGACAAAATATGATTGCAGTTCCTTAGAATTAATTACAGATCAGAGGGTCTCTTGTAGCTAATGGAATCATATACCTGTCTGTAAAATATTAAGCTTTTAACTGTAATCCATTCTGTGGGAATCACAAAACTCTGCCACTTGTGCAAGCGGTCGCCTCCCGACACCAGACACGGTTCAGTGCGTCCGGCATTACCAGACCAGTTTAGAAAAATGTGAGTTGTGAACCTTATTAGCAAGTTAGGAAAAAGTGCCAAGTGGAAGATTTTTAAATTCATATCTGAGTTGTTCAGAAATGCAATTTCAGATCGGTGGACCAAGAGCTCCCAGAAATGGGGCCTGGAGACCTGAGAACCAACCAAGTGAAAGGACTAGGCCTTGCTTAGGGGAACAGAACAAGAGATGCCCAACCTGGAGTATTAACCAATCAGCCGGTACATTTTAATTTAGACTTTTTATGGGTGTGGTTAGGAGATTTTAAAACTGGATGCACAGCATAAAAGGGGAGCTTGCGAGCAGATCAGACGGTTTGAGAATGAGACAACGAGACAAGGATGAGACAAGGAGAAGGGTGGAACTAAAATCTGGCAGGATCCAGGAGATGGACTGGGGCTGGCGGCCATTCATAACCAGAGACTAGGAGAGGCAGACAGAAGGGCATTTGGAGTACTATCCATAACCAGGTGCCATTGCTTCTAATGTGTTGACCCAGGATGTTTGATGACTGCTCCTGTGCACAGACCCAGAGAGATTGAAAGTGAGTTCATAATGTCAACAGACCAAAGCATTGGTGGGGTTCTAATTGAATGAATGTCTTTCCCTACAGAGACATTCATGAGGCGTGTATCCAGAAGTAGATCCCTAGCGTTTCCTTATTACTGAATAATTTAATTAAATCCCACATAGTTAAAGGACACAATTGCGAGCCCAGGGAAATTCAAAATCTCTGATCACTCTCCCAGTGCTGATAATGACATAGTTGTTAAAGTAATTGTGGATCACCTATTACCCTTTTGCCATCCCCAAAAATCCCCTAAAGGAGAGGGGCGCGCCAAAGCTACAGGCTTTGGCACGCTGAAAATCGAATAACATAGCATAACATAACAAAAACAAAATTCCGAATTGTTTACCACTCCCCGAACCCTGCATGAATCCAGAAGGTGGTTTTCAAATGGTGAACTGAATCTTTAGATCTGTGCTAGGCAGGGTTAAGTAAAGTGAAAATAACTGATTTCAAATCACACTCTCTCTATAGAGTGAGCAAGGAACTCCAAAGGGAATGGGGATATTCTCACTTTACAGCGGCAAACATAATATTTTCATGGTATGATGAGAGAGTATTTTCTTCAAATGCTGGCTGTGCTGGGATATTGCTAGAAGGGAAAGTGCGCTGGGGGTTAGAGATAAAGAGTGCTGCCTAGGTCTAATTTATTGCCCAATAGAAAAGCGCTTCATTTTATTTAAGTTAGACCACATACAAAGTACATTGTAAAGCATAATTGTACTTTCGGGTTCTAGGGTACCGCATTAATTATCTTTACATTAGGGGTATTATTGTGAGTGACCCAACAATCCGAAGAATTCTTTAGGCTTGTGTTTCCTCTTTAAATGTTACGAGGGGAGTCTGGAAAGCAGAAATGAAATCTGCACATGCAGGTGTGTTTTAGAGATTCTGTGATCTTTCATACCAAATACAAACTGTGTTTTCAACTTGATTGTGTGAAGTTTGGTCAGGAAGGAAAGGTTTTGTGCCACAGAATAAGGTAGCGTGCCTCTTGAAAATTGTGGTGTAATTATGAATATTGTCTATTAATTAAAGGAACAATACATTGATATTCTTTCTGCCCATCGGCCTGATTCTTGCCTTGCCTATTGCAAAAAGGGGGATGGGGGATGGGGTCTAATGGTGTTATATGTTTCAAAGGCAGAGTTGGTCAAGAACCTGGTTTAATTATCAATTGGTGTGGCCCTTTTGATTGGGTGGGGGGTGAATGAAACTACCCAAATTAATTGTTGCCCCATAAAGATTTTCTACACTATAAACAACCTGAAACACCTAATTCCAAAATGTCCTGGCACTAATGGCCTCAGATCTAAATATTTAAGATAATTTCATGTCAAAAGAAGACCCTATTTGGCTGAAAATAATGTCTGGCAATGACTTTTTTTTTGATAAAACATTTTATTGAGTTTTATAACACAACAAGACAGCCACCAAACGAGGGGCCGGTAACAAAGAAAAAGCAGAAAAAAGGGCAAAGAAAAGATAAGAGATTGAAATCAAAATTAAAACGCTCCAGGACAGCATCTTCATTCAAAAGTCTGCACAGTGTCATTAGTATCGCCAATCACCATGAGACACCTCCCCCTCGCACCACCCTCTCTTCGTACATGGAGAGATCGCCTCCATCCCTAGTTGTCAAGGTCCAATGTCTTCCCATTTCCCCCATATTTTAGTTGCCTTGGTCGGGCATCCCCTTGCGCCATAAACCCGGTGTTCCAGCATGGCACATGTGTCCATGTCGAGTATCCATTGTTCCAATGTCGGGGGGTCAGGCACTCCCCATTTTTGCGCAATGTTGCGCTTCATCAGGGCCGTCGCAGTGTTCAGTAACAGTTTTTCCCACTTGGTAAAATCGGACGCGTCCGGTACACCCAAAATCAGGACCCGCGGGTCCAGTTCAATAGGACAGGTAAGGACCTTGGACAATTCCGTACAACACGCATTCCAGTAGGCGCGGATCCGGGGGCATGACCACAGTATATGAAAGAAGGTGCCCTCCTCCTCCCCACAGCGGAGACAGTTCAGGTCAGTTGCCCTCTTCCAACCCTACAGAATGGTCCGAGGATAGTACACCCTGTGGAGGATTTTGAATTGCACCAGTCTGAGTCTAGAGGAGATGGCCACTTCCAGTAGATGCATCAGGACCTGGATCCAATCCTCTGGGTCTATTTCGCCCACATCCCCCTCCCATTTAGCCTTTAATCTCGAGAGTTCAGGGGTAGCAAAGTAAGTAATGGCATTATAAAGAGTAGATGTACATTTGCTGGGAATGTACGCTGGCAGCATGTTGCGTTCTATTGGTGTATAGTCGGGGACCGTGGCTTCCGAGGGTATGTGGGTTCACAAGGCATGGGTCAGTTGCATAAAATGGTATTGTTCGGTTGTGGGCAGGTGAAATCTACATTGCACGTCTTCAAAGGAGGTAATTTTTCCCCTCTTTCAGGATATCTGCAACCTTAAGTATTTCCGCCCTCACCCAGCGCGGCCATGGTTCAAGTTTCTCGATTTGTTTCAGGTTGCCATTCTGCCATAAAGGTTGCGCTGCAGTTATTTTATTTCCCCACCCAACAAACACGTGTGCCTGTCGCCATATGGTAGTGATATGGGCTCCAATTGTGGGTGGGGGGCCTCCTCAGGGATTGGTATAGCAACTGCAATGGCTCTGTGCCCTGCATAGATTCTAGTTCCGCTCTAATGTGAGACAGTGTCCGATCTCCTTGTAGCAGGTCGTTGACCACCGCAAGTTGTGAAGCCCAGTAATAGGTTTGGAGGAGGGGTATGCCTATCCGACCCTCCCAGACCGACCTTTGCAACGTGCTTAATGCCACCCGTGATTGGCCTCCCCCCTAGATGAGTTCCCTAAGAAGGGTTTCTATGCGGTTGAATTCAGAGGTAGGGATAGTGAGCGGGGCATTCTGTAGAACATATAGAAATCTTGGAAGAGACATCATTTTGAAGAGTGCGGCTCTCCCTATAAGGGTCAAGGGGAGGAGTTTCCAGTGGTGGATGTCGTTAACAAGTTCATTTATGATTGGCTGTAGGTTATGCGTAGCATACTTGGTAAGGTCAGACGTCACCCAGATCCCCAAATACTTGAAGCCCTGCCGTTCCAACCGGTATGGGCAGTGCGGCAGGTCAGCTTGTTCCCCCTCCTTCACCGGGAAGAGTACAGATTTCTTCCAGTTGATTTTCAATCCGCTGAAATCCACATCTGGATTACAGTGGGGCACTACCGAGCTGGATCAGCCAGGTATAGCAGGAGGTCATCAGCATAGAGAGATGCGGTCCTCATGTCACTCGGGCCATCTAAATCCCATCCATTCCCCGCTCTGGCGAAGCCACAGTGCAAGCGGTACAATTGCAAGGGCAAAGAGTAGGGGGGAAGAGGACAGCCCTGTCGTGTGCCACGGCCTAAGGGGAAGGATCGGGAGGTCCAACCGTTCACTTTGACTTCTGCTCGGATATTTGTATATAGAAGTTTTACCCAACCCAGGAAACCCTCGCCAAACCCCATACAGGTCATGATTTCCCAGAGGCTGTCCCAGCGGATAGAATCAAATGCCTTTTCAAAATCAATCGCTAATAGGGCCAGTGGGGTACTAAGTATGGGAGCCCATTCTAGCACCAGGTGAAGTCAGCGTAGGTTCATTCGGGTCGATTTATGAGGCATAAAGCCACACTGGTCCGGGTGTATCAGTGTATCTGCTACCGGTTGAAGCCGGTTAGTTAAGAGTTTGGCCAGGACCTTAGCTTCGCCATTGATTAGCGAGATCCGCCTGTAAGAGGCACATTGCTCCTGGGGTTTGTCAGGTTTAGGGATAACCAGTATGGTGGCTTTGCACAGGTCATCTGGGAGAGAGCCTCACTCTAGGGTGGCCAATAGCATCTGGTGCAGAGGGGGCGCGGTGTTGTTACTCCCTAGTTTCTGCCAGATTTCTATCAGGAACCCGTTTGGGCCCGGGGTCTTCCCCGGTTGCAGTTGTCCAAGGGCTTCTACTATTTCGGCCTCTGAGAGGTCAGGGTCCAACATCTCACGTTGTTGCACTGATAGAGTGGGGATCATCACTCCATCAAGGAGGGTCGGGTCCAGCGGCAGAGTTGGGGCCTGATATAGTGCAGCATAGAATTGAGCAAAGGCTTCTGCTATCTCGGCGTCTGATCGACAAGTCTCACCCTGTGGGGTGACGATCTCCCGAACACAGCGCTGCCCCTCATCTCTTTTCTCCAGCCAAGCCAGCGTCTTCCCTGCTTCGTCCCCCAGTTCGTATATCCTAGCTCTGGATTCCCAGTGGGCCTGCTTGGCGTTATCTAACATGAGATTTTGGATGTATTCCGTGGTGCGTGTAAGGGACGTGTGGGTCTGTGGGGTGGGATCAAGGGTGTGTTCATTTTCTCGGTGGGTTACCTCCTCCTCTGCCTCAACTATCTTCCGAAGCCTCTCCCTCCTCCTATTTGCCGTCCAAGAGATTATTTCTCCCCGGAGCACGGTCTTATAGGCCTCCCACAATACCATCGGGTCATGTACGGCAGCGTCGTTGATCTCGAAATACTCAGTCGAGACCTCCGTGAGGCGGTCAACCAGTTCCGGGAATCCCAGATAGTAGGTGTTCAGCCGCCGCGTTCTGGGAGGGGTTATTCTTTGCAGCCTCGACTCCACCATCAGGGGAGAGTGGTCCGAGATTCCCCAGGGGAGCAAGTCAACCAAAAGTATTCTAAAAAGCTCTGTGTGCGGGACAAACAGGTAATCGAGTCTGGAGAGGGAGCCGTGGGCCCCAGAGTGGAACGAATAACCTCTGGTTCCTGGGTGCAATTCCCGCCATACATCACAGAGACCCAGGGCAGACACAAAGTTAGACAGCTTCGTGGAAAGGTTCGGATTGCGTTGTCTGAGGTGGGAGCGGTCCAGGTGTTACACATAACATCATTCAAATCTCCACCCAGAAACCATTTATCCGGTTGATGCCTTCCCATCAAGGTGGTGAGGTCATCAAGAAATTCCTGCCCCAGTCCAGGTGGGGAGTAAATTGAGGCGAACCCAAATGTCTCCCCCCAGAGTGTCCCCATCACCATCACGTAGCGACCCGAAGGGTCTCGTTCTAGTACCTGAAGAGCAAACGGGACGCGTTTATGTATGAGAATAAGGGTACCCCTGAACCCCATGGTATATCCCGCATGGAAAGCGGTCCTATAATTAGTTCGCAGAAAGAATTTACATTGTGCTCCTGCCAGATGTGTTTCAGTAACCAGGGCCACGTCAGGGGAGTATCTGAAAAGTAGCTGCTTGACCAGGCGCCTTTTGATTGTGGAGCCCATCCCATTTACATTCCAGGTGAGGACCTTAAGGGATCTAGGGCGCATGGCCTTAGGCGATTGAGATTGTTCAGGAGGTATCTAATAGGATTATCGGAGAGGCGGGCGGATGTCCCACAGGGGTGCAGCCCCAGTGTGTGGCAGTGCGATGTGAAACACACAAGGTGTGACGGCTGAAGCGCTGCCTGTGTGTGATACGGTCCCAAGTTGCCAGGAGCCCTCCCTTCCCCTGACAATTATCAGGGAAGGCTTATCCTAGGGTAACAAAAAACTCTTCCAAACTAATCCCTCCCTCCCCCACCCTATACTCCTCCCCAACATGAAGTACCTGTCGCCCAACCATTTCTGACAATCAAAAGGAAAGGTAGAGTGTCAGCTTAACAACCCTTGTAAAAGTTCAACTAGAAACATTTTTGGGGTGGGGGGTTTCTGTTCTCCCCCTTCAAAAACTCCAATAGGGAGGGTAGCATTCCTCCACTTACCGCTTTGTGTGTGTAAGAAACGCCCCTGGTAGTCCCCGGGAGGGCCAGCTGCAGCTGTGTCCATGAGGTGGGCACCCGCCAACCAGGAGATGGAGCCCTCGGGAGGGGTCAAGGTGGAAGTTCGCCCCACCCGTCCACTGGAGGATTCAGCAGCGGAAGCCGGTCCGGTCTTTGACGCTGCTCCGGTGGTGGTCTGGGGGTTCTATTTCTGTTACCTCGGGTTGTGGACCAGTCCCCTTCAATATGCTGCTACGCCCAGCGCCAGGCCTCACCGGGATCATCAAAGTGGACGGTTGTGCCTTTATGGTAAATTTTCAATTGTGCAGGGAATAGCAGGCCGTACTTAACTCCCAGTGTTTGAAGTTGCTTCTTTAGTTTCCCGAAAGATTGCCGCGCCTTCTGTACTTCCTTCGTGTAGTCGGGAAAAAAAGCCAGTCTGGACCCATTGAAGGTGATCATTCCCTTAGTTCTTGCAAGTCGGAGGAGCGCATCCTGATCCCGGTAGTTCAGGAATCTCGCTATCATGGTGCGTGGGGGAGCGCCGGGCAGCGGTCTACCAGCCGGCATACGATGTGCCCTCTCAATGGAGAAGGATTTTGAGAAGGGGTGCAAATGAAACAGGTCCGTTAGTAATTGTTCCAGAAAAAGTTCCATGCAGCGCCCTTCCTCTTTCTCCGGGATTCCGAGTATGCGGACGTTGTTCCACCTGGACCTTCCTTCAGTTTCCTCCACCCTGGCTTCCAGCATCTTAAGTGTGGTCGGGACGCCGTGGAGTTGTTGTTGCACGTCATGTAGCCCATCTTCGGTAGTCGAAATGCACTGTTCTGCTTCGCCAGTGCGTGCGGACAACTTCTGCAGGTCATGTCTAAGAAGGGAGACATCTAGACTTATCAAGTCTATCTTCTGCTCCATAGATGAGCGTGAGTCCAAAATAGCAGCCATGACGTCTTTGAGGGAGAGCGTGTGTACAGCCTCCGTCTCTTCGGATTGTTGTGGTTGGAGACCAGCATGTTGTGACGAGGGCACCGTGTATTGTTCAATTCTATTCTGCATATTGGGCTTCTTCATCTTTTCCTTGCCCATGGTCACCTCTTGGCCCGGCAATCATGGTTTATAGGAGTATTCCTGCCAGAGATCTCGTCAGGTATTAGCTGGGGCGATCCCAGTCCGGCCATGTAGTAGCAACACAGCGCTGTTGTCTGCTATTTCTGCAGTGCCGGGCTTCCTTCCTGCTACGTGCTTTTGTCAGAAGCGCTAGGTTTGGCACGTTGTCTATAGGTTACAGTCACTGACTCCAGGCACTCAGGATTGTTTGGCCTGGGACTCGGTCGGTAGCGCGGCACAGCGCGTATGATTGTGCTGTCAGCGCATACGTGCACCACAGTAGGAGAAGAGGTGGCTTGGTCGGGGGGAAAAACCTGCTGATTGTTGAGTTGGCGTTGCAGGCTGTCGTCAGATAAGCCCTTGGTGGTCAATAGGAACGTCCTGGTGCGCTGAGGCATTGGATCGTACATGTGTTATGCACACTTGGCTATGTTCCCGCCAGGGCCTGGGGTTTTCTTATGTTGGCTTCACTTCGTTGTTGCCGGGGCCCCACGAGGATCCGTCACTCCGTGATCCGTGTGGTGCATGCAGTGGGGCTATATTAACCCCTTCCCTTGTATTGCTACAGTGTTCGTGGTAGTCCCGGCATGGAGAGCGTTGATTGTCACGGTTATCATGAGGGTGATGCAGCCCCTGCACTCCCCTCGAGAGAAACCTTCACTGTGCGAAGGTTTAGCAGCCCCAAGCACGGCATGCCAAGTGTCCCGGACAAGGCAGTCCTCAGGTTGGTAAAAAGGTTAGCAGCCCTCTACACCTTGGGCCGTTCAGAGAGGTGGGTACTGGTGGGTATAAGCCAAGGACGCAGGCTATCGCTCTCCCCCCACCAGTGCACAGGTCGTACCTTACAGAGGTTGCCTGGGGACGTGGCGTGATGTCCTCTGCTCCACTACTGAGCTCCGCACCAACGCAGCTTCCGGCTCAGCAGACTCCCACTGTCTAGCCCGGAGCTACACCCTGTAGATGTGCCTCCAGAGGGGCGAGCAATCGCGGGTCGAGGCTTCCACGGGCACTCCCTCCAGCTCTAGCCACTCCTCTCGCTCCCCGATGCTGGCACGGGCGGCGCCACGAGCCGGCCAGCGCCGGGTGCAGTCCCTCACCGATTGAGTCAGGTCGCGCACCCAGGCCCCTCCGCTGGGCGAGGGCGGCGAGCCGGAAGGGTGGAAGAGGGAAGCTATGGGGAACCCGGCTCCCGCCACGCCATGGATCTTCGAGGCTGCAGTCCAATGAGTTTTCCCAACAGCACGGTCCCCACCTCCTCTGTCGTCGGTTAATTGCTGAGGGTGTTCACAGCCCGGCGCCTGGCAGGTAAGGCAGGTCTCACTCGCCGGATCGCAAGCCGACGGCTCACCAGGGCAGTAAAGGTCGTCCCAGCGCCGTTCCGCGCTGGACATGCCGAGTCGGGACCACCTTGTCTAGGTGGCCATTTTGGAAGTGCGCCAGGTGGCCCCGGGTCCAACTACTCCTCGGCACAGCTCCGCTCCCAGCATCCGATTAGTGCTGCATCCGATTAGTGCTGGCGGGTGGTCCAGATGGGCACGGCAGTGTTCGCTATGCGCAGGGGCTATTTTGGAACCACACAAGTAGCGTTAGCAGGCGATTGTTTCAGGATTATTGCAGCGGTCGCGGGAGCGATGGAGATCTACGTGCTCTTCATCGCGTAGTTGGCCACGCCGGCAATGTCATTTATGCAATGTACTGTGCTGTAAGATTTTGGTATGACATTGCTAGAATGTTGTCAAATTAGAACTATTATATATATGATTAGCTAAGGTATCAAGATTAAGACAACACAGGCATAAGGACTTACAGGCCGATTCATGGAATTAATGTGTGCCGGAAATTCCAGCGGAAGCGTGCTAAAACGTGCGATTCGCAGTGAAAGAGCGGAAATCGCAGTGCAAGTGCGAATATCGCAGGGAAACCATCGCACATCTATTCATGGAAGTCCGTGTGCGAGTAAAATAAGGGATGTGCGCTGAAAAAGTGCGCGGCACACGCCGGCGCACAGGTCATCTAACGGCGTGCGCTAAGGCCACAGCGAAAGTGCACATAGCGCGGCGCACATAACAAAATTAGGTGGAACATGGGGCGTGACACGGGGAATGGGGAACAACTCGCTAAGGGCCTTTCCTCGAATTATACGCTGACGTGCAGAATTTTCACGTGCCAAATCACTCCGTATCAAGCTGGCCACGCGTAAGCACACGGAAGACCACGCTCCTGCCCAAAAGGGCGAATTACTGCCCCCCAGAGCCCCGAGCAGCCTCCCACGAGCTATCTGCTGCTGCCTGCTGCCTCCGTGCCCTGCCATTTGGTGCCTGCACATCAGCCATTTGCAGGGGTCCAATTGCTGTGTCCACGCCTGCTGGAACAGAAGACTCCCGACTGGGATACCATCGCTCCACAGCCCAGCCCCAAGACCCAGTTGCCCACCCACGCCTGCCTCGGGGGTCGCTATGTCGGGGCAAACACCATCCGAGACCACTGGCGACCCCCAGCCAGAGGGGCAGAGGGCCACCAGCTTCACTGCCACCGAAGTTGGTGTCCTGGTGGAGCAAGTCCTGGGGCATTATGATGCCCTATTCAGATCATCACGCGCCAACAAGGATGGATGGGACAGGATCTGGGACGACTTTGTGGTTGCCATCAACGCGGAGGGGGTGGCAACCCACACCATCAAGCAAGTGAAGAAGCGCTGGGAGGACTTGAGGTCCAGGACCCTCATAAAGGCCTGGCGCCTCGTGGAGGGGGGCCGGGGCACCATGAGTACCATCCAGCTGAGGGTCCTGGAACGCGTACGCCCAGCGCTCCACGCCCAGATCCTTGAGGGGCAGACCCGTCCGGAATTGAGCAGTAAGTGGCCAAGCATTGCTGTGTGAGACAGGGCATGTTGCAGTGTGCTGGTTTTCTGATACTTGCCTGTATGTGTGACATAGGCCATGTACGTATGTGTGTGTGCAGGGACATCATGGTCATGCATGTGAGGACAGTAATGTATGAACCACATGGTTGGTGCATGTGTTCAAATGCAACATGGGGAGATCTATGCAGAATGGACACATGAAAGCATGCCAGTCTCTGTTCCTGGACATGGGTTGGGGTGAGGGATGGGTGCTGATGCCATGTACATGTATGGTGTCCATGTCTGTGTGTCTGACCTGCGTGTCTGTGACTTGTAAATGGCATGGAAGCATGACACATGTCTGTGACAATGTTCAGATTCACTGATGCAGCCTAGTCATCCTTGTATCCACTCTGTCAGATGGATGAAACTACGGTGAAGTGTGTGCATGTGATAGGCATGACCCATGATGCATGTGAGTTTCAAACCAACATTGTATGTTTCAAGAGTCCCTTGGACATGTATGCTAATGTCCATAGCATGTGCCATGCCTGTTACTGCATGTGTTTTGCCTGCGCTGACCCATGGGTTGTGGAGGGACATGATGGAAGTGATGTTTGACAGTGCCACTCATCTGCTATTGCTTCCTGTCTAGGGGACCATTGTACAGTACCCTGATGCATGTGTTCTATGTCTCCCTCTACACAGCGGCAAGTGAAGAAGAGGGCGTAGACGGCGCTGTGGAGCCAAGCGGCGGGGATGCCCCCACGGCTGCAGCGGAAGGTGTGGGTGAGCCCCCACAGGGGCTTGCAACGGCAGAAGACGGTGTGGAGCCATCCAGGTTGGTGGTTTCCACAGAGGAGGAGGAGGAGGCCGCTACTGAGGCACGCATGGGGCCTGGTGGGGGCATCCCTGCTGGTGCAAGTGGTGCAGTCCAGGGCCAGGGGCAGGAGGCAGCACAGGTCGCCGTGGAGGGGCCTGTGCATGTCACTGTCCCTGACACTGTGACTGCACCACCATGCACCAGCAGGGATGCCCCATCCCAGGCCCGTCCGTAGGTAGGGGGGATGTCCATGTCATCTGACACTCCTCTACCTGCGGACGAGGGGACCCCAAGCCGTATGGACAGGGTCCTGATTGGTGTCTCGTTGCGCACGGGTGTCATTCGTGATGAGGTGCATGCTTGCCGGGGGGAGCATGCACGTCATCACGAAGAGCACCGTGCCAACGTGGCCCAGTTGGGAGCGACCATGGTCGGGGGTTTCGTACATGTGTCGGCCACTCTGGCGACCCTCTCCTCCTCTGTGGAGACTGTGCGCCAGTCGTTCTCCATGCCGTCTTCCGGCCCAGATGCCACCAGGGCCTCCTGTGGACCTGCCCCGACCAACGCAACCAGCTCGGTGGGGATCCCATCCCTGCCACAGTCGGGAGTCGGAGGTCCAGCAGGGGTGGACACACCAGCAACTGGACCCTAGCAGATGGAGGATGTGACGGCATCATCTGGCAGGGCACGTGCACGACGGCATCGGTGGATTCCATCAGCATGGATGCCGTCGTGCTGGCAGAGGCAGTGGCGTCGGAGGCAGCGGCAGGCTCGACGTGGGAGGCATCATGCCTCGGGGCCATCAACATCAGAGGGGCAGGCATCGGCCGGAGGGCAGGAGAACCCTGGAATGGGAGTGTCTTCCCTGTGGGAGTGGTTGGGCCAGCAGATAGGTGCGGAGCGGCGGCGGGCGGAGGAGGAACGGCTCACAATGGTCAGGGCTGAGAACTCCATGCGGAGGGCGCTGAGGTGGGCTGAGTGCCTCGAGGGTATTTGCAGGGAGTTGGAGCTGGACACTGCATTATCCCTGCGAGACCTCAGGGCCAGTGAACATGCCCGCCTCCATGCCATTGAACAGGAGTTTGATGATGCCCTGGCCCATGACATCAACCAGTGAGCCGTTGGACATGCCCGCCGCCATTGTATATAGTTAGTTAGTTAGTGTTAGGTTTCATTTTGGTTTTCATTTATTTTGGGGTGCTTGGACAATGCCCCACATTTTTGTATACAGTTCTTCATTAGTTAGTGTATTTTGGTAGGTTTCATTTCAGCTGTTGGGCACATGGACCCAGGATTTCATCCTTGTAAATAGTTGGACTGTGTATTTTTCGGCATTTGGAATTTTATTTGGCCATGGAGCAATGTATTTTACTTTTTTCTTGCAGTTTGGATTTGCTTTGTTGCAGTGAGAGTTTGGAGTCATTTTGTTTTGTGTTCTTTTTTGGATTCATATTTCATTTTGTAATGATTTTATGTCATTCAGCATTTCATTCCTTATGTCCATTTTTTGGTGTTTTTATTTGTTTCACTGCATTTTTTGTTCAATACATATTTTTCCTTAGTTCAATGTGTGGTATTCTCTCACTGGTTTCATGCATGTCACGATGTGGCTTTTCACATTCACTGGCCCCTATTGTGTGTGTGTGTGACAGACATGTGTTGATGTACATACATGCCATTTGGGTTGTTTCATGTAATAGCCATTTCAATGTGGGGTGTATGTTAGACTTGGTTGGTTATTTGGCCAGGGGTGGCGTGCGGTTGGATTTGGGTGGACATGAGGGCCATGATTGTGGGTCATGTTGTCGTGTTGGGGGGGTAGATAAGTGGGGGCCTGCTGGCAGGTGCCCCGCACTGCTGGGGGGTGGGGGTGCTGGGGGAGATGTGTGGGATATGAGTGGGGGCCTGCTGGCAGGTGCCCCGCACTGCTGGGGGGTGGGGGTGCTGGGGGACATGTGTGGGACATGAGTGGGGGCCTGCTGGCAGGTGCCCCGCACTGCTGGGGTGTGGGGGTGCTGGGAGACATGAGTTGGTGTTCATATTGCAAGGTGACATGTGGCTTGGCTGGGGGCATGCCCATGGTGGATGGGCTGCCTGCGGGACATGACCAGGGGTGCAGGGTAGTCCCCTGTGGTGTGGGCTGCCTGCAGGGGCCATGGAGGGGGTAGAGGGGACACCTGGGAGGACCCACACTGCCAATTCACGTGTAGGAGTCCCCGCGCACCTCTGAAATGCACGTACCCAGGCCAGTCGCGTGTGAAAACACCCACGCACCCCTGCAATACACGTACCCCGCTCCCCCAGGCCAATCGCATGTGAAAACACCTGTGCACCCCTGAAATACACGTACCCAGCCCAATCGCGTGTAAAACTTCCCGCGCACCCCGGAAATACACGTACCCAGGCCAGTCGCGTGTGAAAACACCCGCGCACCCCTGGAATACACGTACACTGCTCCCCCAGCCCAATCGCGTGTAAAACTTCCCGCGCACCCCTGAAATACACGTACCCAGCCCAATCGCGTGTGTAAACACCGGTGCACCCCTGAAATACACGTACACAGCCCAATCTCATGTACAACTTCCCGCACACCCCTGGAATACACGTACACCGCTCCCCCAGGCCTAATCGCGTGTAAAACATCCCACGCACCCCTGAAATACACGTACACAGCCCAATCGCGTGTAAAACTTCTGGCGCACCCCTGGAATACATGTACACCGCTCCCCCAGGCCCGATCGCGTGTAAAACATCCCACGCACCCCTGAAATACATGTACACAGCCCAATCGCGTGTAAAACTTCCCGCGCACCCCTGAAATACACATACGCAGCCAATTCGCGTGTGAAAACACCCGCGCACCCCTGAAATACACGTACCCAGCCCAATCGCGTGTAAAACTTCCCGCGCACCCCTGGAATACACGTACACCGCTCCCCCAGGCCCGATCGCATATAAAACTTCCCGCGCACCCATGAAATACACGTACACAGCCCAATCGCACGTGAAAACACCCGCGCACCCCTGAAATACATGTACCCAGCCCAATCGCGTGTAAAACTTCCCGCGCACCCCTGGAATACACGTACACCGCTCCCCCAGGCCCGATCGCATGTAAAACTTCCCGCGCACCCCTGAAATACACGCACACAGCCCAATCGCGTGTGAAAAAACCTGCGCACCCCGGAAATGCATGTACCCAGCCCAATCGTGTGTAAACCTTCCCGCGCGCCCCTGAAATACACGTACCCAGCCCAATCGCGTGTGAAAACACCCGCGCACCTCTGAAATACACGTACCCAGCCCAATCGCGTGTAAAACTTCCCGCGCACACCTGAAATACACGCACCCAGCTCAATCGCGTGTGAAAACACCCGCGCACCCCTGAAATACACGTACCCAGCCTATTCGCGTGTGAGACTTCCCACGCACCCCTGAAATACACGTACCCAGGCCAATCGCCTGTGAAACTTCCCGCAAACCCCAGTTATACACGTACCCCGCTCGCACAGGCCCTTTCGCGTGTGGAAGTTACAGCGAAACCCGTAATACACGTTCCCCGCTTGGCGTTTGCTGTTTGGCAGTCCGGTAAACTGGTTTTGGGTTGTCGCAGACCTTTGCGCTGGATTTGGATTTTGATGCCTTTTCCTTGCGCGAGGGCGTTCTTGGGGGCGTAACTGGCGCTGCTGCAGGGTCGCTGCGCCACTCTGCACCACGGCTGGTTTTGGAAGCTAAAATCCATGAATACGCTGTGCGCTGAAATGGATTTTATCGCACTGCGCCACTTTTGTGTGAATTTCCATGATTTACCCTGTTAGTCTCCATCAACGAGGCTTGTATAGAGGAGACTACACGAGGAGCATATAAATATTGCTGATATTGGATGAGTTTGAAATTATAAATTGTTGATATGATATGATTTAACTAATACCTATTGAGCTACAATATAAGTATTATTTATTTCAATTAACAATTTATCACCATACCATAGTTATATAGAATAAACAAAAAGATGTACTTTGTGAGTATCCTGTAAGTACCCTAATTATCTGGTGCGGGAGAGAGTCTGTGAGTTAGGGGGTATGTTACAGGAGGTAAGCAACCAGGGACAGTTTCTCTCATCAGGACAGATTCATGCTTTCCTGGCTTCCTGTATCATTAGCAGACATGCCCCCCCCCCCACTCCTTTAAATGCCAACTATGCTAGCCGCATTGTGGACAAGTGGCTCAGGGAGTGCAAGGGCTCATAGGAGCCTGGTAAAATCTGGGATTATAGGACAGTCACTCTAGAAACCTCCACAGAGATGGTATCTATAGCAAATCTATTATTATTTTATTTTGTGTCTTTATTGAATGGAGGCCCAGCTTCGAGTAGCAGCTTGCGCTGTACATCAAAGATTAATATGATCACACGTAAGAGGTCAAAGTTACGAAAGTGCTGTGTTACATCAAAGCAAAAGGAGCAGCAATTAGCGCTGCAGTGGGCTTCAATGAGGTGGGATTGGATGAGTGACGGTGTGTGAAGAAGGCGATCCTTGACGAGGAGGGTCTTAAGCACTTTTCTGAATTGTATGAGGATGGGTGCAAGTCTAATGTTGACTGGCCTGAGGTTCAAACCCCTGGTGGCCTAGATCAAGAAAGCCCATTTCTTGTTTTCTTTTCCTTTTTTGCAGCTTCAATCTAAGTCCTGGCTTCCTTTGGAGGATTGGCTGCCAGAGATGGTGATCTTGTCAGCCAGGCAAGTTGACACCTTTGTAAATGAAGCATCTGGTCTTGAAGGTGATGCATACTTGTAGGGGCAACCAATGTATTTTGAGTCTCGGCGTAATGTTGTAATGTAGTCAAATGCATTGAGGCCTTTGTCGAGGTGGGCAGCAGCGTGGAGGGCACTTCTCATTGGTGCCACAGTATAGGTGGCTATGCCAGTGAGCACAGTGTTTCTAATATCCAGGTGAGACGGGAATCGGGCCCAGAGACTGTCTCAGAAGTTATTGTCTGGAAGGAAGGACTTGATTTTCCACAAGAGAGCTAGTTGGAGCCAAACTATCTGGGTTTTCTTTATTATGCGTGTTGTAAAGACCAGGTAAGTGTCAATGAG
This sequence comes from Ambystoma mexicanum, assembly GCF_040938575.1. NCBI lineage: Eukaryota > Metazoa > Chordata > Amphibia > Caudata > Ambystomatidae > Ambystoma > Ambystoma mexicanum. The sequence goes on from NC_090921.1 coordinate 187,223,776, forward strand.
AAATCCCAGGGACTTGGCACATGTCAGCTTTGGGGGTAAGAGGACGAGGAATTCTGTTTTGGAGGGGTTCAGTTTGAGGTAAGCGTTCGACATTCACGTTCGTATCACGGTGAGGAAGGCCTTGAGTGAACGTCTTTGATGGAAGATATTATAAAGGTAGAGTTGAGCATCATCTGCATATGGGTGAATATGGACGTTGTGAATGTCAAGGAGGAATCACAGGGACTCCATGTAGAATTTGAAGATCAATAGACTGTACAGGTGACAGGTTGTGTTGGTTATCTGGAGATATTCATCTGTACGAATGGATCCCAGTCTTTTAGGTATGAGGTGAACCACTGGAGGATGGTTAACCATGTGGGTGCATATTATGTCAATATGGGCTTGATGGTCACTGTGTTGAAGGCTGCAGAGAGATCCCGAGGGGCAGTGGTACTCACCATCAAAGCTGTGGAGACCATTGTCTATCCTTTGCATGGTTGCAGCCTATGTGCTGCTTCTTGGTGTGAAGTCAGATTGGTTGCTCTGTAAAAAATTGTTTGTTTCAACGTGTGTTTGAGGTCAAGGTATGGGGAAATAGCTGCTGAGGTCATTGGGGTCTCGTATTGTTTTTTTAATGAATGGGGACGTAGTTTTGATGGTAGTAAGAAATGTTCCCTGGACGAGGGAACCATAGATGATAGCTAGGTAAGGATGGAGTACGTCTGTGGGGAGTGTCTTGTGTATGTAGGCTATACTGGCAGGATGTCATCAGCGTCTTGTAGGTAAGAGTTGAAGCACTGGAAGACTGTCTCGCCAATTTCCACATATTTGTGTAGTATGTCACTAAGGGATTGATCAGATACTGTGTCAAACTCTGCAGAGGGATCCAGGAGGAGCACCAGGAGGTGGGGATGCCCATCATCAAGGATGCAGAGAGCATTGTCTACCACTTGGATGGAGGCAGTCTCTGTACTTCTTTTGGTCAGACTCCCGATTGGTAGGTCTGTAGGAAGTTGTTTGCGTCAATGTGTGATTGAAGTTGACTGGTTACAGCTTTTTTGAGGCTCTTTGCTAGGAATGGAAGGTGATAGTTATTGAGGTCATTGAGGTCCAGACGTGTTTGTTTTCAGAAGTGGGAGTATTTGGCCATTGTTGACGGTAGTAGGAAATGTTTCTTGGGTGAGGGATTCTTTGATGAAAGCCAGAAAACGATGCAGTGCTCTGTGGGGAGTGTTTTGAGGTTGAAGGCTGGCAGGAGAGAGTAGGAGGCAGGTTTATTGGATGCTAGGTTATTAGTCAGGTCCTTGATGGATAGGGCTTTGAAGATGGTCTGTAGCATTGTTTTGCATGTCAGGATGAGTAGGGTGCTGTGTGCGTAATGTGATTGGCATCAATATTTTGGGAGATCTTGCTGATAACGAAGATGATGATGGCAGATTTGACAAAGTAATGAGGATTTGGAGGGGTAGGGAGAGCGCTGATGCCCCGTTGCTCTGCCTTGAAGAGTGTTTTACTTTCAATGTTGGCTTTGGCTATGGTCTTATGGAGTAGCCCGCTGTCAATGGGGTTCTCAGTATTCTGCGGGCAATTTGAAGTTTTATTAGACTGCAGACACCACAAACACCTGCACGACTGGAAATATTTCCAAGATTACAAACCCAACAAACTTAACAGCCAGAAAATCTATGCTGAAGTCCTTGACAGCTATATCAGTCAGTACACTCCAAACCGCATTTTCTGCAGTTGACCCCTCAAGTGCTGGAAATTGAAAAAGTACTCTTGGAACTCACCTGTCGGGAAGTTAGGGGGCAGAGTAATGGTGCGTGGCTATGAATGGAGTCATGGCAACCAAGTGATAAACTTGCAAAACACAGGGCTACAATAAATGTTTTACAGACATGATGTGAAACAGGCACACATCACATAAAAAAAGCAACCTGACTCGTGGAAATTGTCTTTGTCTAAGAGAGCAGTGCTACTTTATACATAGACTTTATACATAGCTTAACCAGCCCAAGACAGACATTTGCAGGGCTGCCAGGACAACTACATAGCTGGTTTCACCCTTATTAGGGATCATCAGTGCAGTATAGTCCTGACAGGCTTGAGGTTGGAGCCTTTGGCAATCTTTTCACAACACCATGAATGTTATGGTGGGTTTAAAAAGGTTTGAAAAAAAAACCTTTGAACTGAAATGTGAAAAAGGAAAGTCCATTCAAGCCAAGTCACACATTCCGCAACGCCATCTAGTAGTCATCGCTGAAGGTTCACCTCCAGTTCTGAGCCACAACAGTAAGGCATTGTGAGTATGCAAATTAGCTCAAATACAAACCTTTTTCTCCAGGAAACCTTCTTGGTGTAATGTCTGTAGGGTGGCTTCAGAAGCATTCTACACAAAGCTGTCGCTCATCCCCTTCCTGCCTATTAAATGGTAACGGCAGCAAAAAAAACCCAAAAAAAACAGAGCACTTGATCTGCGCTTAGAATCACTTGTGATTTAACGTTTCATGTAAAAAAAACAGTGCATTAAAATACATTTTTACCAGGCATGGACTTACTGAGGAACGTACAGTACTGGAGTAAACACTCCATGAGTTCCGTCCCCAACACTGAGACTTCGTCAGGTGCAATTCAATTGCCCTTGCTCAGGCACCCTTTCAGAAAAACACGTGTATGCAAAAGCAGCCCCATTCCCATTACTCACAGCAGTCATGTGACTGCCTACTAGTGGTGATGGTGGTCTGTTACACACAGCGCCATCTTGGAACAGGGTGTTCTAATCCTCTCTATACCTAAGTGGCTCTATGTCTAGGTTATGCAAAAATGATATACCAAAATAAATGCCATGCGTGACTGTCATATTTTACATACTATAGACTCATAGATAAAATATGCCTGAAAAGATTGTGAAATCAACATATCTATTTTATCATTATATAGCGTGCCAGTGCACTAGATATATCCAGGGCTGATCAGAGGCAAATAGCCAGAAAAAGGTGCCACTTTCAAGTGTTTCAAATAGTTGACATACTGCCCCAGTGGGCTCCAATAAGATTGGAAACTAACACTGTGGTTCTGCCCCAGTGGGCTGCACGTCTATTACAAATAATCCTCCTACAGATTATACCTTTCCTACAGTCCGGTCGAAAAATCATCTCATTCAATGTCAAAGATCTTACTTTACAATTTACACATCCTGTCTCAGTCCATCAAGAGAGTCCATGTCCATGGACTGATATCAGTCATGCAGCGAATGTACCGCAGGTTCTTCATCAGTGTTATGTCCTGGTGGCTTCTGGGTATTAAACTTGATGAGGAGTTTCGATTCCAATTGTCTCAGACGTCTTTCTCTGTTACCCTTCCTTCTATGCTCTGGAATATGTGCTAGAGCTGTATACTTCAATGGAGCAGGCTTATTACAACGTTTTTCCTCAAAATGTACTGCCAGTGGATAACTTGTATCTTTGCTCTGTAATGGTGTTAAATTCTCGATTGTACATGAAGTTGCATGGACATGAGATACCGTACACTACGAACCTGGTGGTACATGTAATGTCTTGGTTGATCTGCCATTTTTGTTTCTTGTCTTTTCCAAATTGGACTGTAGCTCCTGTTTCTGGCTGCTCACATATCTTACACTTCCGGCACTTAAAAAATCCTCTTGTGTTGCTTAGTCAATTTCCTTGTTTGGCCTTATAAGTTTGGCTACTTGCCTTCGCCTCTCTAGAATCCAAGGCCTGCAACTTCAAGAGCTTTAATAACAATAGTTTGCCCTTCTCCAAGATGGTGGTGCTGTGAGTAGCTAAAGGCATGGTGGTTACACTGCTCAAAGCGGACAAGTTCCCCAATAAGGTGTTGATAGAAGCAAAACACCCCAAGGGCGCGGGTGAAGGAATCTGTAAGGTATGTAGCGGAGAATGGCAGTGAATGTGGAATGTGGCCGTTCCCGACGACCGGCGACGACCCTGCCCAGAGGATGCTCAGAGATAGACATGTCACCCTAGCTTCTTTCAAGAGCAGAAAACAGTCTGAAAAGGGCTGGAGAGGGGTGTAGAGGGGGGACGAGGGCGAGAGTGGGATGAACACTGAGGACCATATTCGCCAGCCTCTTTTCGGCAGAAGCCCTCACATTCTCTGCGCTCCTTTCATTTGCGTTACCTTTTGAGAATATGGCCCTGAGGCTTCAGAGGGTGGTGGTAGGAGAGCTACCACAGAACTGAGGGGTGACACCCCTAATTGAGCTACAGAGAAAAGAGGCACCCGGTTTACAGGAGGAGGTCCTTTTCAGAACAAAATCCACTCACATAACGACTATGCAAACCCCAGGTCCCTAGTTTCAGTATTCATATTTTTATCATTACGGGCGATACTCGAGAATGGGCCATACAAATACCACCTGAGATAATGGTCAACACCCAGCTTTAATGAACTTCCCCTTACAGAAGGGGAAAATCTCGCCCGCCAGTAACACCCACCGCACCAGCAGTAAATACCTCTGGTTAATTGCCACCAGTGGCAAACATGCACACAGCCCAACTGCATTACCAGCGGCAATCTCCTTAATGGGAGACATGGGTGCATTTACTACCCAGCCTAATATTTCTGAGCTGCCATATGCAGGGGGCAAGTCCCAAATAAAAAGTGGGTAGACTCATTAACATACCATTTGAATGGGGTGGCACCAGAAATGATCATATCAAGGTGCCCTCTGCAACAAGTGGAGGAGCTACTGAAAAAAGTGGGGGACTCCGTCCAGCCGTGTGTACCCTCGACTTGTGCCCCACGTACGTGGACCGTGCACACGCGTGATGATTGAGTCTGTGCTTCGAGGGGCACATGCCAGCCCATGAAGTTTGTATGTCATTTATGGGTCGATTTTCACAGCAGCAGTAATGACCTCTGGCAGTATTCGCGGGGGTGATGGAAAAAGAGAACAATGTCTTCCACCTGCTGTATTTTTACTGCTGTATTCATCACCGGCAGGAGCGTGGTGCTGCCAGCAATAGTGTTTAATGGCAGTACAACTGGCACTGCTGTCTGGCGGGGAAGTAACCTACCACCAACAGTATTTTTCTCTGTAGTAAGGACATTCAATATTCAGATATTAAAATGTTCAACAAATCATCTCAATAACATGGAGAAGTGAATGGTCCCATGTGTTCATATCCCCGCAAAAATAACGCCATACAAAAACATCGCCATATTTTTCCTGCGATTTTAAGGCATGGAACCTGCAGGGGACACCCCCGCAACACCTGTATTATTTTAAAGGAAGCGTGGGACACCCCCGCAACCAAAAACCCAAAATATTATCCCCAATAAAAATATCGCCTATGGCCATTCCTGACGACCGGCGATATTTTTGTTGGGGATAATATTACGTGATACCATGTGAATAATGTTACTACTGGTCTTTACTATTTCTTTACATAGCAAATTAATAACATGTTACTACTATTCTTTACTTTTCCTACCTAAGAAAAACTGTCTATTCAGGACTGTGTTTTATTGCTATTAAATAAAGTAGCTTCTGATACCTGGAAGTTTTTTTCATAATCCAGGAGGTGCTTAATAGCTGCAATTAACCCATTACCATTCAGACAGATGTTTTTCTAGACAGAAATGGCTGTTTTTTAATCTAATAAATCACATTAATGTGACACTTTTTAGGTAACAGAAAATGTGTCAATTGTCATACTACTGGCACATGGTATCCCTCTTCAAATTCCGGAAGAAAAAGGCAATTCCATATATACCTTGTATAGCTGTCTTTTTCTCATACACGTCACTACTGCCATCTCTGTGAACAAAACTGAAAAGCCCCTGCCAGTCAATATTTCCCCTTACCAAACAGCTGGCACACAAGGCATTAGTAGAAAGGTCACCTCAATTGCATGAGGGCGATATGACCACAAGGATGCAGGCACCAACTACCCCTACAAGAGATCCACAGTAATCAAACAACCATTACATGCACAAAAAAAGGCTCACAATTCTGGCATAGGTCAAGGCTCTGCACCCTTGCCAAATCTAAAGGCCAAATGCAGCAAATTTGATCCAAGAAAAATGAAATCTAATCGTGAAGCTTCCTATACAGTGGCAGAGCTGGGGGTGCCCCTCCTGGTACCTCCCTGGTGCCCGGCGTGTCCCCAGCCATGTGTATATTAGTATCACTGTGTGTGTGCATGTCACTGCAGCATAGCTGCAAGAGTCCTCTCCTGTTGATAGGGTTTGAGTCATCATCCTCATGTATGTGATTTAAAGTGGCCATTACGGGCATGGATAGGTTGTGGCAGCAGCTTCATGCATGTGATTTAAATGGATAGGTTGTGGCAGCAGCTTCATGCATGTGATTTAAAGTGGCCATTACGGGCATGGATAGGTTGTGGCAGCAGCTTCATGCATGTGATTTAAATGGATAGGTTGTGGCAGCAGCTTCATGCATGTGATTTAAAGTGGCCATTAAGGGCATGGATAGGTTGTGGCAGCAGCTTCATGCATGTGATTTAAATGGATAGGTTGTGGCAGCAGCTTCATGCATGTGATTTAAATGGATAGGTTCTGGCAGCAGCTTCATGCATGTGATTTAAATGGATAGGTTGTGGCAGCAGCTTCATGCATGTGATTTAAAGTGGCCATTACGGGCATGGATAGGTTGTGGCAGCAGCTTCATGCATGTGATTTAAAGGGATAGGTTGTGGCAGCTGCTTCATGCATGTGATTTAAAGGGATATGTTGTGGCAACAGCTTCATGCATGTGATTTAAAGTGACCATTACTGGCATGGATAAGTTGTGGCAGCAGTTCATGCATGTGATTTAAAGTGACCATTGCTGGCATGGATAGGTTGTGGCAGCAGCTTCATGCATGTGATTTAAAGTGACCATTGCTGGCATGGATAGGTTGTGGCAGCAGCTTCATGCATGTGATTTAAAGTGACCATTACTGGCATGGATAAGTTGTGGCAGCAGCTTCATGCGTGTGATTTAAAGTGACCATTGCTGGCATGGATAGGTTGTGGCAGCAGCTTCATGCATGTGATTTAAAGTGACCATTGCTGGCATGGATAGGTTGTGGCAGCAGCTTCATGCATGTGATTTAAAGTGACCATTGCTGGCATGGATAGGTTGTGGCAGCAGCTTTATGCATGTGATTTAAAGTGGCCATTACGGGCATGGATAGGTTGTGGCAGCAGCTTCATGCATATGATTTAAATGGATAGGTTGTGGCAGCAGCTTCATGCATGTGATTTAAAGTGACCATTACTGGCATGGATACGTTGAGCATGTGATTTAAAGGGATAGGTTGTGGCAGCAGCTTCATGCATGTGATTTAAAGGGATAGTTTGTGGCAACAGCTTCATGCATGTGATTTAAATGGATAGGTTGTGGCAGCAGCTTCATGCATGTGATTTAAAATGACCATTACTGGCATGGATACGTTGAGCATGTGATTTAAAGGGATAGGTTGTGGCAGCAGCTTCATGCATGTGATTTAAAGTGACCATTACTGGCATGGATAAGTTGTGGCAGCAGCTTCATGCATGTGATTTAAAGTGACCATTACTGGCATGGATAAGTTGTGGCAGCAGCTTCATGCATGTGATTTAAAGTGACCATTGCTGGCATGGATAGGTTGTGGCAACAGCTTCATGCATGTGATTTAAAGTGACCATTACTGGCATGGATAAGTTGTGGCAGCAGCTTCATGCATGTGATTTAAAGTGACCATTGCTGGTATGGATAGGTTGTGGCAGCGGCTTCATGCAGGTGCTGGCATGGGTAGGACAACCTAGGGCAGCTGGTGATTTTCTTATTTGGAGGTGAGTAAATAGTTCCAACAAATATGCCAGAGCAACCAAACAGAGTTGGAACCCGAACTAACCTAGGGAGTTGGTACTGTTTCTCTCTCCCCAGAGAATGGTTTTTAAATATTGGGTTAAAAAGCTGCATTATACAGCAGACATTCTGTGTAAAACTGGGTACAAAGCCAGACAGATTGGAAGTCACTAACAGTGCACACAAGCATCTCCCAACACATTGTCATTATGCCTTTGCCCAAGGCTGAAGCGCTTCATGCATGAAATTTAAGGTGACCGTTACTGGCATATATAGATTGTGGCAGCAGCCTTATGCATGTGATTGACTCTGGCCATTGCTGGCATAGATGGGCTGCGGCTGCAGCCTTATGGACTTGCTATAAAGTGCTCCTATGTATTTTACTCTTGGTGAGATGGCAGCTACTTGTTTTTTCATGTATTACCCTAGAGAACCAACTCTAAACTGTATAGCTTCTTTACCTCATTTTTGCCAAACATTGTGCAGCAAAATGCATCACATTAGCACATTATTTTAACAAGATTTCTCGGGTGGAACCTCCCCAACTCCATCCCCCGAATCACCCTTGATTTTTTGGGTTTCCCTGACTACACTCAATCGCTTGCATTAATTTAAGGAGTAATTTAGAACCCCCCACTGAAAACATTCACCAGTCCGCGAGGGGCTCCCCCATGAAACGTTTAGCATCTCAGTGCCCCTTAACGAGCTATCCGCCGCCATGGCACCAAAAGCTGTCCCCGCCTCTGTTCCTATAGCGACACATTTGAGCCACGAGAGGGCTTGTGAAATGGGATAATGTCAGGGCAGAAGGATCAGGTCAGACAAGTGTAATGTGTGAGCTCTCCATGGGATGCGACCTAAAAGAAATCCTGAGCTCACATCCACTTTGGTCACCGCGTGACTAAGCCTGCAGAGCCGCACAGAATGAGAATATAAGTTGACTGGGGGGTACAGGCAGAGACATGAGGAAAGGAGGCAGAGTGGAGCTGCTGACCACGCCAGTGGTTTGCAAGAACCAACTTGTCATATGAAGTAGCTGCTCCAGCTTGTAAAGCTTGTAAATAAATAAGTGCCAGGGCCCAAATATTTTCTAGCACTCCTGTGGCACCGTGGGTGGGCACCACTGCTGCCACCACCCATAGCTGTTCCCCACAGTGTCAGCATATTTGGGGTTACACTGCAGCTCGCACCTGCTCGTTGTGGTTGATGGATGCGCTGACTATCACCACTTCATGATTAAAGTCAGTCTGAGACAATAAGTGCCAGGACTCAGAAATAAGTGCCAGGGCTGAGCCCTGGAAAACACCCACACAAATTAAGTACTGGAGCTGCATTAGGGTGCTCAGCAGAGGGTATCGATAAGGAGGAGGCAGCATGGTGTGAGAAGTATTGACCAAGTCGGGAGGAGACCGCAAGCAGCAGAGTGAGCTGACCACTGAATATGGACGCTGAGTGTACCGGGGACGAGGAGCGGGGAGCACGGTGGAGAAGAGAGTGGAGACACGCAACCAAGAAACAATTGACTCTTTTGGTCTGAGAGTAACGAGAGAGGAAAATACGAAACTGATAGGTGATGGTAGCTCGAAAGCCATGGAAATGGAGGAAAATGGTGCATCCAAAAAGAGATCGAAAAGCCGAATAGTGAGGCAAGCGAGAAGGACCAAGAAGCACCAGAAGAGTCATCTGGTGAGGGCCCCAAGACAGAGATCCACACCATCATAGTGCATGGCAAAGGGGGCATGATGGTCTGTGGCCCGAAAGGAACACACAGACCCAGGTGAGTAACCAAGATGGTACAGGAGTATGTGTTTCTGCATGCTGGGACTTGAGGTTCAGTATCATAAAGTCAGTCATAGAAGGATTGTGAGGGATACAGAAGAATTGACTGTGTGGGGAATAATAGTCCAAGTGCTGCAGTCCCATATGTCTAATGTATCCTGCCTCCTGCAGGAGCTACCCTGGGCCAGTAACAACAAGGAGCAGGAACCAGGCTGACCCAGGTATGTAGAAAAGGAAACACGCTTTATTCTCTTAGTCACAGGTATAGAATAGAAAGTAGGAGAGATAAGATCCATAGCTTCTGCCCTGGTTCCCTGCCCAGCTCCAAGTCCTTAGCCGTCTCCCTTGGAATCCCCAAGAGCCTCAACACTCCAAGCTCCCCTAACATTCCACTCAGCTCTTTCACTGACTCAGACCTCATTCATACATGTGCAGGATACAACAATGTCAAATTGTGAGAGTTACAAGCTAAGTGATGTATGCTGGGACACGCAGTCCAAGGCTCTAAACAAGTATAAAAAGAGACTTGAACATTGATTTTTTTGGTAGAAAATGAAGTCTCATATCCCAAACCAAGCTTGTGAACATCAAGTGAGAATGGGTGCATGTTGGGACTGGAAGTCCAAGTACTAGCCGAAGAGAACGTATGACTTCCACGTGTATTGCATGCTGGGAAATGTAGCTCCATTGCTGGGCCACGTCTATGAAGGACTGAGGTAACCAAATCTAAGATATGCATTACTTAAGTCTTATCACCGATGTAAAAGTCTTGTGCATGTGTAAGAAGGATGTTTATTGGAAGTCTAGCTATCACTGAGAAAACAAGGTCTTATGCATGTTGGGAAACATAGTCTAATCAAAGACTACAAATCAATGAGAGGAGAGCGTCTACTGCATGTTTGATCAAATCGAATCAAGGACATCCCCAGCCTCAAGGAGCAGCACTGGCTACCCCTTCAAGCACACGCCATGCTCAAGATAGCCTGCAGCACTTACAAAGCAGTGAACCACTAATGCACCACTCTTCCTGGCCAAGAAGCACCCCTATCCGAAGGCCAGCGCACCCCCTGAAGCCAGGAAATCACCAGGAACTGTAAGAGGGAAGAAATAGTGAGCAGGCCTTTTCCTGCTACGCACCCTTTCTCTGGAGCAGGTTACCGAGGTAGATGTCACTGGCCCCCTCCAGTCTACTCTTCAGGAAGGGCCTGAAGGGCTGCTCTTTAAAGAGCATCTCCACTCTACTTGTCTTCTCTGCAGCTGCCCGTCCTCTGTTCCCCTTACCTAGCCTAACTCCTCTGCTGACCCCGCACCCCAGTAGTAACCCTCAGGGTGCGTCCCCTATGTACAGAGCTCCCTTGCTACCCAGCTAGGTTTGTGCTTTGTAAATCCCATACATACATATACCATAGCGTACTGAACATAACATGTCAGGGAACAAAGTCTACTCAAAGACTAAATCGTTGAGAAGACAGAACTTAGGGCATGAATCAACTTGGAGCTTGGAGCTAGAAGACTCGGCACGTCTCCGATGCGGAGAAAACAGAGCTTCAGCATCAAGTGAAATTCAGAGATGCAGAGGAAGTTGCGTTGAGAACAAAGAGGGTGCTGGTGGTACCCATACAGCATTTGACAGCATCAAAGGTGTCCAAACCAGCATTGATAAGGTTTGGAGATGCAGGGAGAGCAGCGCTCACTTCCTTAGTTCTGTGGTTACCGGAAGTCCAAATCCAGGGTCTCAAAGACAAGGTGACTTTTTCTGTGCTCCCACTCCAGGGAGCTTGGTTTGCACCTACTGGGGATCCTTCACGACCAGTGAGCTTGAGCCTGGTTCCAGCGCAGCTAGTATGAAGAGGCCTTGGCACAACAGCAGTCACCCCCAACTGTTCCTCTGGGATGGTTTGGGGACAGAGCTTTCACTGCCTTGGATACCTTCTGTCTTCACCTCTATCACTCCCAACAGAGGTCCAAAAGTGTAGAATTCTATAGATGATACAGGTCCAAAAACAGTTGTTGTAGATAGGGCCCATTGCCTTATGACATCACACCCAGAGTACCTTCCAATCAGGCAATAGAGAAGACAGGAAAAAGGAAGAGAGTGCTAACTAAATCAAGATGGTGGGACCACCATTCCAAAACTAGCATGGCTGTAGATAAAGATGTATGTTGTCACCAGACCGACTAAAGCATACAATGAATACAATTTAGATCAGAGGTGCAGAAGAATAAAAAGGCACCACTGCTCCGATGAACTTTGTGTCCCAGTAGCTTTCAGGGATGCACTTCAGAGCAGGGGTCTGTGGGCATATGTAGGCTGTCCAAGCAAAGGCACACATATGCACTATATTTTTGACAGAGAGCATTTATGAAAAGGTGATCTGATTAGCAGGCCTCCCTTTCAGCAACAGAATTATCCACATCATTTTATATGAATAAAAAATCAAAAATGCTCAGGCTATCCTGCCCTCCCCAGATAGCCAATTTGTCAGAGTGTAATCGAAATGTGTTATTATCACACTGAAGCCCTCCAAAACTAACATTGTTAGGGAGAGGCTAATTTCCCAAACCTAGTGAGTTCCCCAGCAGCTTTGCTGGATTTTTTGGGGTTTATTTTTTCTCCTGCTAAGAGTGAGACTCTTTTCTCCCACTCTTAGGCATGATTTGAGAATGTTCTTTGACTTGGTAATGTGTTTTATGGGCTATGGGGTCTTTTACTCCATAGGGCTTCATGTGTTTTTGGTAAGTGTGTTACACAGCACCCCCAGTCTAGTAACACAGGGGTGTCATAGTGACCCCCAAACATAGACTCCATACCCTGGGACTGACTACTGTCTCCCAGGGCATGTAAACTCACCATTGACTTTACTAGTCTTAAATTGTGAACAGAACCAGTACAAACCATCATATTGTGGAAGTACTGGTAGGGGTAATTCGATTGCCCCTGGGTCTGTTTTTCAAGGGGGCACTGTCAGTCCCCCCTTGTCGAGTTTCTGGCTGGTGGCAGTGGTTACCACGCAAAATATTCCACCAGAATATTTCCTATGGGATTTTCCCATTCATTTTAAACGCACCAATTTTTGGTGCAATGTTAAAGATACTGCTGGGTTATTTATTTAATATTTATTCCCCAGTTGGGTCTTTTTGCCGGGACTCGGTTTTAAAATGGCGTTTGTGTTCTCCTCTGTAACTCCAACCCAAGTCGAGCCCTTTGTTCGACTTTTGGCGGGCTTTTACACAGAATGTGCCTACAGGATGTGTGGGAGGGGGGAAATAGGCACCCTGGACTGAGTTGCCTTAGCAACTCAAGTCGCACTCTTGTGTGATTGGCCCAGTGGTGAGCTGCCCTGCTCACCACTTAGCATGTTTGATTGACAGCTAGGCTGATGAATGGGGGTTTTGCTGCATGAAAGCAGGGCTTTGGGGACTGGAACTTCAGAAGTCGCCACAGGACCTAAAGAATCCAAAGAGGGGAGAAGCTGAGCCATCTACAACGACGACACCACCGGTGGAGCCCTGCTGTACGAAACTCACCACTTTCCTGACGACACAGAAGATCTTCTTCCAGGAGAGTCTTCTTCCCTTTGAGCTGGTGGGACCAACCAGTTTGCCTTTTTTGCCTTCCTGGATTGTCTCGTGGTTGAATCGCCCGTGCCAAGCACCCCGGCGGCCGGATAGCCACGCTTCACCACTACCGCGAATAAAAGTGTAGTACCTTTTAACCGGGAAACTCTGTGGCTGGTTTCTTCCCTGGCAGTGCAACGACCACCAGCTTTCCTCCACGTCGAGATCTTCTCTTCCCCTGGACGAAGCACTGACTTGCACCCGCTGCCAGGAACAACTGCCCCTGCTGGAGCTTTCTACCATTTCAGGTACTGTGTCCCGCCTGGTCTCCCTTGCAAACAGACCGTCCAATGTGTCCCGTAAATCCTTGACTCTCTATCCTGGGGTGACCTCGGACCTGTTAACATTACCTTTCTAACTTGATCCAACCTCTTTTTGACTTTCCTGCAAAGACTTTTAGTGCATTTCCACTGTGTGATCTTGGGCACATTCTGCCTTGCTCTCTCCAAGAGTGGGTCTGGCCTATGAACTTTTTGCTCTACAGTAGACCCTGCCTTTCTTGACTTGCTGTGGTTCTTTAAAAGTGTTGGTATTGTGTGTTTTTCCTATTTCTGCCTTTTCTCCCCCTTTTTAAATAATTATTGGAGTGTCATCTATGGTTACGCGCTCACCTCTGTTTTACTAAATTAGTGGTGTATTAACCTAGACTTGTCAAATAATTAATTAGGGAGGTGTATATATTTCTAGTGACTGTGTTTGAACTTGCTTGACATATTAGTGCCAGTGTATTTTTACAAGTGTGTTTTTAAATAAATAATTATATACTTTTATACCAAAGCTCTGGTCAGTGTTTGCTTGTACTACTGTTTTTTTTAGCCCTATTGTGTATCCTCTGTATACTGCCTAACTCTTCTTGAGAGAAGTCTGACTGCTCAGCCACAGCTACCAGGTAAATCTGGGTGGTACAGACTGCTACCAATTGGGTTTACTACTAACACCTGTAGTCTTAAACTTTTTGCAGTGGTCCCTACGGGAACTGCACAGGTTTCTGCCTGACAAACATCTAAAAATATTAGCCCTTCTGTTGCTTATCACGGTGAAGTTCTTAACTCTTTTCACGAAGAAGAAAAATATATACATTGCAAGACCGACTCAAGCGACTTTGGGAGAGAAGGCAGAATATAACTGTAAGATAGCTCCACCTATTATGATCTCACCATTAGACATCTGTGCAGAACCTGCACTCACACATTTGAGTCTCACCAGGGCCCACTATGACGTTCATCCACCCGAGGTGGATAAATAGAGTAGCATTAAATTGGGTAAAAGGATCACCACTTATTAAAGATCTTGGAAGTGGGAGGAATCATATTCTGGGACTAAAAAAAGTCATGCAATTCATAATATGATACATTTATTAGGATGATTTTTAAGTACTGATTATTGCATACATGAAAAGCTTAATGCTTGAGCAGCAGATCATATAAAGTTCAATGATTGCCTTTTAACACATATGTTTGTAATATGTTTGTAATTTATTTGTTTTATCTTTATTTCCCTTCTTTTTTTGCTATCTCCTTTCTTTGTATTTGTGGTATGTAATATGAAAAGTTCCAATTAAAAAACGGATGCTAACCAGTCTGTTCAGATGAAACACATTTTAGACTTGCTTCTTGTAAATCGACCTTAAAATGTTCCGTTTGCTCCCATTTAGAAAGAACTGGTAGCGAAGTCAGGCGAATGCCAAGCACCTATTGGGCAAGTGGGAACATGGAACACACCAAGAAAGGCTGCCAGTGTTTTCCTTATGTGCACCAAAGAAAAGATTTGAAAAGCAGCGCTGCTAGCTCAAAATTTCCCATTAAAAAAAGAAATATTTTACATTTAAAGTGACTGCACCTGATGCTCTTTTTCTTCTCTTCAACAGTACATAGTTGGTTCCAGTGAGACCCAGCTATGCCCAGTCATATTCAGGTTGTGCTCCAGCAAAAGAAAGTACTTCTCTCTGAATGACAGGCTGTGTCAGGCAAGATCTGTGAAATAACAAAGAAACTTCACTTCAGGTCGCATGCAAAATGGTTTACTTTGCAACAAAATATCAAAATTAAATTCTTTATGAAAAAGCCCTCTCTCTCTCCCAGCTCAGTTTCAAGGGATCTTTATTTGGACAGATGCCTGAGCATTAGAAACATCAAAGGGGCTTTGGAAAGATTCAGGAAATGAATGTGAGAAGGCCTCATTTGAAAGTGACATCCCAGCAGAATTAACCCACGTGTAAAATGTGCTTTTGACAAACAAAGAAAATGCTGTTAAAAGTGAAATGTTGAGTTAAGGCCCTGTCTTTGCAGAGAATGTGAGGGGGATTTTGTTGGTGTACATATATGTGATATTTAATTACAACAGATTTGCTTTCTGGTTCAGAAAGAAAAAATAAATAAATAAACGCATTTACTGTGCTGAAGCCACAGAACAGGTTTTTCCTGGCCTTTCTTTAAAGGCCATTTGCTTTCTGCCTTCCCACAAGGGGGCCAGCTCTTTGGAAAATATGCATGGACCAAGAGGAAGAATGTAACACGATCATCAGACTCTGTGGCAGTGCTTCAAGCTGATACAATAGATTCTGGGACACCTAGGTGTGACTTTGTTAGCAACACCTCCCCTCAACTTCAACTGGGGGGCCTCAAAGGCCACTCCAGAGCAACATTTGGAAGTATGTCCTTATGTGGGAGACAAAAGCTATCTGATTTTGGGGAAAATGACTGTTCTGAATTAATAAACTTTGGACTTTTATTTCTGCAACCAGATAACGCAGTAATGCAAAGGTTTAACAGTTTAAATATGATTTTGAAGGTGTAAAACAAAATAGTGTAGCTTTCCCTAGGCTGTAGGGGACGCAAATAGCAGAAAAAGGTAAATCATAGGAAAATTATCCATGGTGGAACGTTAAAAAATTAATGCAAACATGCTCTATGATAATATGTACACATGTATAAAGTTATAGAATTGTAGGTGAAATATGTCCCACCAAAAATGTCAAAACATTATTAGAAGGATGAAACAATGTCGTACAGACCTGGGAGTTGGAATGTCATTCTCTGTGTGGAATATGTCATTTGCCTATGTGATTTGCAAAAGTGTCACAACTGTAAAAATGTGTGATTTATGGCCTGACTGAAATGTTTCTAAAAATGACCGTGGGAAAGCTCTGTACCTCATAAAAACACAACCCCATAAAACTGAGTCCCCTCCTTTAGTCCCATCTACTTCTAAGGAGGAGGAGACATAACATAGGCTGTCGTATCCAATTCTTAGGGGTAGGTCTAGCTTAGACCTGCCCAACAATAAATCCTGTAATGTCACCCACCTAATAAAAGGGGGACGCTCACAGAGACAAGACACACACTCTTCTGAATTTTCCAGCTCCTGTAGATCCTGATATTCCATATTCATCCTGCCAGATTCCAGATCCCACTGCCAGGCCAGAGCATAGCTGACCCTATCCAGGCAGGACCACTGATCCAAATATAAACCACAATGAAAGTCCCAATAACTCAGGGAGAAAGGGGGAAAAGCTGTGGTACCCTTTTTGAGAGTATCCTGTGACCAGACAGGTGCAGCCGTTTCCTTCTAGGAGAGCCCGCTGCGGTGACCAGTGACCAGATATTGCTATGGTGTCCAGAAACCCAAATCCCCACCTCAAGTGCTGATGTGAGTATCATCCCATCCCATAGCAACACATAGCATACACCATCTTGGTACCTTGTCTTTGTTCCACTCTATAAGTAATCCCATCAATACCCTGATAACTTGTTTAAAAGTGTCAGAATTCTTTGTGCATCCTGTCCTTGATTTCCTAGCGGTAGCACCATTCTTCCACTCATTTGCGTCATTTGTAAGTCCTTAGTAATATTTTTAGTAAATTAATTAATTCTCCCTAAAAAGAGGCACACTGCGTGAAGGGTTACAACTGCTGCATAACCTTTCTATTCACGGGTGGTGTTTCTCTTTTTTGGCCACTAAATCTAGTTTAAGTGAAACGTGTCTGTTCCTTTCCAAACTGATTTTCTCTGTTAACTGCTTTTATTTTTAAAACCGAATTTACTTTCCCATTGAGCTTCTCATCCTGTCATTAAGTTAGAGTCACTCTTTCACCTGCATATAATCCTTGTGATGTGCCTCTGTCATCTAGCATAAATACTGCATTCCAATTCTGCCCATTTCACCCGTTTTTCAAACCGTTTTGACATTTAAACCTGTGAAAGTAAGAAAATGCAAATTCCATGCATGTGATTTGGCTGCACTTTGTTGTCACTTCAAAGTGGATTTTCTGAACTGTACGCCCTTTGTTAGTACCTAGCCTTATAGTTACTAGTGTTCCTACATCCCTGATACTGTTATAACTCATATTTACATCTGTACAGGAGTTCCCCCCTTCTCACCTGGGTCCGTTCTTTGATGGAGTCCTTGGTCGCTGCCTTCTTGCGGACGGTCCTGGTTTTCACTAAGGCTGCTAGAGTCTCTTCCGACTCCAGGGCACGTTCAGTTCCAGGAACGTGGAATCCAGGAATCCAAGAATCTAGGATGAGTGCAACTAGCACACGAGTCCAGGAAACAGGAAGAAAGGAAGGGGCAAGGAGCGGGTAGGTGCACAAGGACAGAGAAAGAATACCGCGAGCTACGGATCACACGTCTGATGGCTACTTGCAATAGCATTGAGACCCGCAGAGCCACGGAACGCGTGGTCTATAAATAGAGTACGTTATGTCCAGCGCATGGAGCGAGAAAGGGTCTTAGCGCTGGGAGACCATGTTGGGAGTATTAGAGAATGCAAGCCCCGTTGAGACAAGGACCAGGAGGTCCAAAAGGGGCGTGTTCTGAAGTTCATGACAGCATGCCTCCTCCGAAGACCTTTTCCTCCACGTTTGCCCGGGTGTATGAGGTGAAATCTTCTGAGCAAGCGAGGGGCCTTGATGTTAGAGATAGGTTCCCAGGTTCTTTCACTAGGAGGGTATCCTTTCCATTCAACCAGGTACTGAAGCTGGCCCCGTTTATACCTCGAATCGCAAATTCGGGACACCTCATATTCCAGTTGATTGTCGACCAGCAGAGGAGGAGGTCTTCTGGATTTCCAGGAGGACAAAATGTAGGGTTTCAGTAAGGATGTATGAAAAACTAGACGAATTATTTTCCAGGCGTTGGGTAGCTGGATCCGGTATGAGACAGGGTTAATAATTTCCTTGATGGCAAATGGCCCATAGTACCGTGGGGCCAATTTGTTTGGTCGTACGTGTCGGGGTAGTAGTTTTGATGACAACCACACACGGTCACCGACTGTATAAGAAGGGCCAGGTCTTCTTTTGGAATCCGCATATCTCTTGGTCTGTGATCTGGTCTTTTCTAAGTATTTCTTGGCCACCTGGTGTATGTTGATGAGGATTTCAACAGTAGCTACTGGTGTAGGATGAGGAAGGACAGCGGGTAAAACCAATGGATGGAACCCTTGACTACAATAAAAAGGGCTGGTCTGGAGCACTGAATGGTCAGAATTGTTGTAAGCGAATTCCGCAATGGGTATCAGGAGCGACCAGTCATCCTGGACCTTGGTGGCGAAGCATCGAAGATACTGTTCAGGGTCTGATTCGCACGTTCTGTGGCTCCGTTGGTTTGAGGGTGATATCCCGAAGGGAGGGCACGTTGAATTCCTAGAATCCGGCAGAGATGTTTCCAAAATTGAGAAATGTATTGAGGTCCTCGATCAGATATCATCTTGGAAGGAAGTCCATGCAGGCAGAATATGTGTTCCAGAAATATTCCAGCTAGTTCGGAAGAGGATGGTAGTTTACAGAGCGGCGTAAAATGAGCCATGTGAGTGAACAGATCTATGGTGACCATGATGGTAGTATATCCTCGGGACGGTGGTAATTCTACTATGAAGTCTGTGGTGATGATTTCTCATGGCTTAGTCGGCAGTGTAGGCTGCAGAAGAAGACCCGCCGGTTTCTTGTTATCATGCTTATTTTGAGCACAGACCACACAAGTTTGAACGTAGGAGTCAACATCTACCACACACCGTAACTCATGCACGAGAACAACACAGCGGCAGTATTGCCTCCTCTGCGCAAGTCAATAGGGTTCTGGTCACGACTCCCCCTCTCCATGATGGAGCTGTATGTCAGATTTCATTCTAGGCCACCAGAACTGTCTCTGTATGAGACGGAGGGTATTGGTGATGCCACGATGCCCGGAGTGAGGTGTGTCATGACAGAGGTTTATTATTCTCTGTTGTAACTTCTGTGTAGGAATGAGCAGTGCATTGTCCTTGAATAAATATCCTTCCTTGGCCTTTAAATTCCAGTGGTTTTTCCTTGAGATGTCCTTCCACAACCCAGAGGATTGGGTTTGAGCTCGGATTTCTTCCAGGAGGTTGACTGCTTGAGCTACGAATATCGTGGGGGAAAACATTTTAGGGTATGCCTTATCTTCAGTGGTTGCATAGTCAGGACGTTGAGACAAAGAATAAGCAATCAGGTTATGTGATCCTCGGACGTGAGTGATGTGGGACTGATACTGGGCAAAAAAGTAGGCCCAACGCGCCTGATGACTATTCCTACAATCAATGACTGTAGAATCTGAAGGTTCCGATGGTCCAGTACGGACTTGGACAGGAAGTCTAGCTCCCAGGAGTAGGTGCGTCATTCAGTGAATACTTGGTAGATGGCTAACAGTTCTTTTTCCAGGACGGAATAGTGTGTTTCACTTGGAGTTAGGGTTCGTGAAAGATAAGCAATGGGGTGTTCCAGCTTGTCCTCTCATTTCTGTTTTAATACTGCTCCTATAGCGTAATTAGAGCCATCTGTTTCCACTAGAAATGGCCGGCTTGTGTCGGGTTGAGCCAAAATAGGAGCTTGTGTAAACTCGGCCTTCAAACGCTGGAACGCAGTGTCTTGGGGTGTTGACCAGATAAAAGGGGTGTCCTTCTTTAAGAGAGCCACGATCGGTTGAACAATCTCGGAAAAGGTGGGTATGAATTTCCGATAGAAATTGGCTAGTCCTAGGAATGATTGGATTTGTTTCACGGACCTGGGAGCTGGCCATGCCAAAATGGCTTTTACCTTTGATGGATCCATTCCAATTCCCTCTGGACTAAGGATGAATCCTAGGTAGTGAACAGAAGTAACGTGAAACAAGCATTTTTCAGGTTTGGCTAAGAGTTGGTGTTCACGGAGTCTTTGTAGTACTGCCTTTACATGTTCTTCATGCTTTAAAGGGTCCTTGGAAAATATCAGTATGTTGTCCAGATAAACAATGACGAAGAAAAACAACATGTCAGAGAACACCCTATCCATAAAACGTTGGAACACTGCTGGGGCATTAGCTAGTCAAAATGGCATGACCAGGTATTCGTAAAGGCCAAAGGGTGTTCTAAAGGCGGCTTTCCACTTGTCTCCTTCCCGGATACGGATCAAATGGTAGGCACCCCAGAGATCCAACTTGGTGAATATTACCACGCCTCTCACGGCTTCCAAGATATCCGATATCAAGGGTAGTGGGTACCGGTCTTTGAGGGTGCATTGATTTAGGCCGCAATAATCGAGGCAGGGTCTGAGTTCCTGGGTATCCTTCTTGGAGACAAAGAATAACAAAGCACCTGCTGGAGATTTTGAAGGTTTTATGGTGCCGTTTTTAAGGTTGGTGTCCAGGTATTCTTTGAGGGCCTTTTTCTCAGGTTCTGAAAGGATAAACATCCTGCCGAAGGGAATCACTGCTGAGGGATCTGTTTCAATTGCGCAGTCTTCAGGTCTGTGTGGGGGTAAGGCCTGGACTATGGCAGTCGAAAATACATCAGCGTATCCTTGGTAGGCCTCAGGGACTTGTATGATATTGGAAACCATAAGTGGTGTTTTTTGATCTTTAGATGATTCCTTAGGGGGTGTTGACGAAGGTTCCAGGAATAGACAGTGAGTCATACAAAACTCTGAGCCTAGGAATAGTGATCCTGCTGTCCAATTGATATACGGATTGTGTTTCTGTAACCAGGGCATGCCCAATACCATGGGGTAGTGGGCTGACTTAATGATAATGAATCTAATCAGCTCTTGATGATGTCACGCCACCTGTCCTGGGGTCTCCTTACCCGCTACGGCGCTCCCCCGTCCTGGAGGTTGTATCCCCGCTTTCAGCTTCGGGGTCCGGGGCTGTCCTGGGTCTCGGGCGCTTCCGGGTCTCCTGTGCGCACTGCTTTGCGCATGCGCGGGCGTCCGCTCTCCGCTCTTCACGCATGCGCGGTGCGCAGGATGCTCGATTCGGGGAGATATGCGGCTCAAGCCTCGTTGTGGGGTATCCAATGCCTGGGAGACGGCACAGCTTGCGTTGCAAGCCTCCCAGGTGCTGGTGGGCCTATTTAAGGAGCCCTGATCCTTTTCCAAACCGCGTCTCAACGCGGTTTGTACGGATCGTGTCTTCGCTGCCCTTGTGTTGTCTTCCCGTTTCCTGTTGCCTTCCTCCTGCCCTTGTTCTGCCTGGGGCACCCCTGTCTTCCTACCTGTTCTGCCTCGCTCCCTCCATCCTGCTTCCTTCCTGATTCCGAGTTCCCGCTGGCCCTCCTTGGTTCTGTTCCCTGCCATTGCCATTCCTTTCCTGCCTGTCCGGCTCTGTCCTTCCTGATTCCATCTGGTTCAGAGTTCCCACTGCTCCTTCTGGTTCTCGTGCCCACTTCATTACCTTCCTGCTCCTCTTGCTGCCTAGTCTTCGCTCCTGGAGGTGCAGTTCTGCTTCTGGTCTCCTGATCTTCATCAGCATCTGTCGGGATCATACTGCCTCCTGTGGACCTTGAACCTTCTACTCAGAGGCTCCCCCTGCCAGTGCTTGCACTGTCCTGACGCCACGCAAATCAGGGGTGAGCCAACCCGTGGCGTTGGGAGCCGGTTCACCTCCAATCCGGTTCCATTCGGGCTGGTGTTGGGCTGGTTCCCCGCGCCATCAGTCACGTCTCCTCGGATCATCTGACAGCCTGGCCTCATCACCAAGGAACCCAACCGGACGAACAGGTACGCAGCGTTCTCGTGACGCTATTTACAACAGATTGAGACGCCTGTCTTCTGACACCTCGGACTCTGCGATGGAAGAGGATCCGGGTCTTCGTAATGAGCTTCAAGCGCTACGTGCTGAGATGGCAGCACTTCGTCAGGAGAATGTAACCTTACGCCAAATGGTGACACAGAACGTTGGTGCCATTCCACAGCCTGAAAGTTCCATGGCTCACACTGCTCCCATCAAGTTCGATGGAGATCCCCGCCGTGTGGGTGAATTCTGTAATCATTGCCGCATACACTTTCTCTTCCGTTCAACTCACTTTACTAATGACAAGGCCAAGATCGGATACATATTGGGCAACTTGTCTGGAAACGCGCTTGCCTGGGCAACTCCTTTGGTCGTTACCAATAACCCAATCCTGAATGATTTTGTAGCCTTCGAGAAGGCATTCTTGGATGTGTTTCAATCCCCCAATCTGGCTTCAGCAGCACAGAACCAATTGATGGACCTACAACAAGCCAATACTGACATCTCTTACATCAGCCGTTTCCGTCAATTAGCAACTGACTCCTTATGGCCAGAGGTAACACAAAAGACCTTGTTTCGCCGGGGATTAAGAGAGGAATACAAGGATGAATTGTTACACATTCCTGAACCTGACGATCTACAGAAACTTATTGATCAAGTTTTGAGGATAGACCAAAGGTTGGCCGAGAGAAAAGGAGAGAGACGACGGTTTGAGAAGGGAAACCCCAGACCACTGACTCTACCTACTGGGATGTCAGCACCTTCGGATTCTACCCAGGAACCAATGCAACTGGGAGCTGTAAGGGGCCCTTTATCGGAAGAGGAGAAGAAGCGCAGGAGAAGTCAGCGACTGTGTTTGTACTGCGGAGGTGCTGGTCATTTTCTGGGTACCTGCCCTCTGCGTCCTATCAAGAAAGGGGGAAACTAGAAGACCTGTCGTCTAAGGGAAAGGCTACGACAGGTCCTTTCTTGCTTTCAGACCTTTCCAGCCCTGGGTTACAACTGCCCCCCATGCAGCCTGCCGTCTTGATGATTCTAGAGATCACTTTGAAGTGGCTTGATAAAACGGTTGATGTCCATGGTCTATTAGATTGCGGGGCCTCCGGAAACTATATAGATGAGGCATTCGCCATCAACATTGGTATGCCTTTACTTACCAGAAGAACTGCTATACCGGTAGAGGTCATCGATGGTACACCTTTAGCTTCCGGTCCCATCTGGTTGCATACAGTCGGCATGCTATTACAAATCAAGGGGCATGAAGAAAGGATAGCCCTCGACGTCATCAAGTCACCTTCGTATCCAGTGGTTTTGGGACTGCCTTGACTTTTGCGACACAATCCTACAATCAATTGGGAGTCCCGCACTTTGAAGTTTGTTTCTGCATTTTGCCTCCGTGAATGTTGCTGCCACAACACATCCTTGAAGTCTACAGCCTCGATCCCTCTAGTCCCGGGAGGGGACTCATCTGCTTTATGTTCCCTGTCCCAGATTCCGAATGTTTATGCCGACCTTTGTACGGTGTTTTCTGAGCCCGGAGAAATACCTCTTCCTCCTCACAGGACATTTGACTGTCCCATAGACCTGATTCCTGGTGCTGTGATTCCTCATGGGAAGTTATACTCTCTAACTCAGTCTGAAAAACAGGTACTCTGGGATTATCTGGATGATTGTTCTAAGAAGGGTTACATCGTACCTTCCAAATCCTCCGCCGGTTTCCCGCTGTTCTTTGTAAAAAAAAAAAGAGGGGACCCTGCGGCCCTGTATCGATTATCGCCAATTGAATGACATAACACTCAAGGACAGGTACCCATTACCTTTGATTCGGAACATCATGGAGTCTTTACGTTCTGCCAATATCTTCACTAAGTTGGATCTCCGGGGAGCCTACCACCTGGTTAGAATCAAAGAGGGCGACGAGTGGAAGACGGCATTTAAGACACCCTTTGGGCACTATGAATACAGGGTAATGCCCTTCGGGTTGTGTAATGCCCCAGCCGTCTTCCAACGGTTTATGGACAATGTCTTTGGCGACTTGGTTGGCATCTCGGTCTGGGTTTACCTGGACGACATCCTGATCTTCTCGGACAATCTGAAGGAACATGTCTCGCATGTCTGTGAAGTACTTCTGCGATTGTCACGTAATCACCTGTACGCCAAAGCCGAAAAGTGTTCGTTTCACCGGAATAGCATGGAGTTCCTGGGATACGTAATCAGCAATGCAGGGATACACATGGATTCGGGCAAAGTGAAGGCTATTCAGAACTGGAAACAACCACATGATTTGAAGTCCCTTCAGCGGTTTTTGGGGTTCGCCAACTTTTATCGGCGTTTTATCCCACAGTTTGCACAGGTCACGGCCCCATTGACACGTCTGACCAGTGTTAAGATAGCTTTCCTTTGGGATCAAGAGGCATCAACAGCTTTTGAGTGCTTAAAGACAGCGTTCAGTACAGCTCCTGTTTTGCGTCATCCTAACGATGGGATGCCATATGTCTTCGAAGCAGATGCCTCCAACTTCGCTGTTGGAGCGGTCCTCCTGCAAAAGCATCCTACGTCCGGTGACGAACATCCTGTGGCCTATTACTCACGGATACTTACCTCCAGTGAGCTGAACTACGCAGTCATTGAAAAAGAACTTTTGGCCATCAAGACGGCGTTCGAAGAGTGGAGGCATCACTTACTTGGTGGTCGTTTCCCTGTAGAAGTCCGTACTGACCATCGCAACTTGCAGTTCCTACGATCATTGCAGTGTCGCACTGCTCGCCAAGCCCGATGGGCCTTCTTCTTCTCTCACTATGACTTTAATATCACATACATTCCTAGCTCCCAGAACCAGAAGGCTGATGCCTTATCTCGATCCTTGGAAAAGGAAGAACTGGGAGTCGGTTTGAACACGCCTATGATATCTCCCAAACACTTTCTACTGACCTTAACTCCGCATCTCCAGAAGATCATTCAAGAGACCTTGAGGGATCCGGAACGTGTCAATCTGCTGAAGAAACCCCAGATCTGCAAACGTGACGGTTTTTTGTTCTTTCTGAACCGGTTATACATACCATCGACTGCCCTTCGCTTGGACATTCTACATGGTTTTCACGATTCTCAGGTAGCTGGTCATCGTGGTATCAAGGCTACCCAGGAGGTGATCTCCAGACAATTCTGGTGGCCTGGATGGGCCAAAGAAGTAAAATCGTATGTGGAAAGTTGTCCAATCTGTGCTCAGACGAAGACGCCCAGAAGAAAGCCTTTGGGGATACTTAAGCCTACTGAAACACCACCCTACCCTTGGCATACTATCACCACTGACTTCATTGTTGAGCTTCCGCCCTCTGAGGGTCACACTTGTGTCATGGTGGTCCTGGATTGTTTCACTAAATACGCACACTTCATTCCTTTCATGAAGATCCCAACTTCCTCCCAGATGGCTTTGGCATTTCTACACAACATTTATCGGTTACATGGACTCCCAGAGAAGATCATCTCTGATCGTGGTTCACAATTTCTTTCTTCTTTCTGGCATCAGTTGTGTAATCATCTAGGTATCCACAGAGCCTTGAGCTCAGGCTATCACCCGCACACCAATGGTCAGACCGAAAGGACGAATCAAACCCTGGAGCAATACTTACGTTGCTATGCCAATGCCACTCAGTCAAACTGGCTAAGGTACCTGGATCTGGCGGAAGTGTCCTATAATAATGCGGCCCACGCTGCCACCGGCATCAGTCCTTTTTTTTGTTCAGCCGGACAACATCCCAAACTGGTTCCCTTCTCACCTGTGGTGCCCAGCTCTGTTCCGTCTGCGGATCAATTGGTCTTCAATATTCAGAAACAACATGACCTGGCCCAGAGAACTCTTACGGAGACACGAGAGCTTATGAAGGAGCAGGCTGATAAGGGCCGAACCACGGAGCCTGATTTCCAGGTGGGCGATCTGGTTTGGTTGTCTTCCAAGAACCTACCTGTTCGTAATTTACCCACTAAGTTGGCACCCCGGTTCTATGGTCCTTTCAGGATTGCCAAACGTTTGTCTTCAGTGGCTTTTCGATTAGTGCTGCCCTTCACTTGGAGAATACACCCTGTATTTCATGTCTCCCTTTTGAAGCCCTATGTGAAGGATGTCTTTAGGCGCTCTGGTCCACGACCCTCCTCTGTCGGGTACAGGGGGTTCCTGAGTTTGAGGTACAGGAGATCTGTGATTCACGGATTCGTCGGGGTGTACTCCAATTCTTAATCGATTGGAAGGATTATCCTGCTTGTGATCGCACTTGGGAGCCGCACTGTAATGTGCACGCTCCCCGGCTTATCCGTGAATTCTTTCTTTGTTTTCACTGGAAACCTGGGGCCCCGGGTCTTTCTGGGAGGGGGCATAGTGTCACGCCACCTGTTCTGGGGTCTCCTTACCCGCTACGGTGCTCCCCGTCCTGGAGGTTGTATCCCCGCTTTCGGCTTCGGGGTCCGGGGTTGTCCTGGATCTCGGGCGCTTCCGGGTCTCCTGTGCGCACTGCTTTGCGCATGCGCGGGCGTCCGCTCTCCGCTCTCCATGCATGCGCGGTGCGCAGGATTCTCGATTCGGGGAGATATGCGGCTCAAGCCTCGTTGTGGGGTGTCCAATGCCTGGGAGACGGCACGGCTTGCGTTGCAAGCCTCCCAGGTGCTGGTGGGCCTATTTAAGGAGCCCTGATCCTTTTCTAAACCGCGTCTCAACGCGGTTTGTACGGATCGTGTCTTCGCTGCCCTTGTGTTGCCTTCCCGTTTCCTGTTGCCTTCCTCCTGCCCTTGTTCTGCCTGGGGCACCCCTGTCTTCCTACCTGTTCTGCCTCGCTCCCTCGATCCTGCTTCCTTCCTGATTCCGAGTTCCCGCTGGCCCTCCTTGGTTCTGTTCCCTGCCATTCCTTTCCTGCCTGTCCGGCTCTGTCCTTCCTGATTCTATCTGGTTCAGAGTTCCCACTGCTCCTTCTGGTTCTCGTGCCCACCTCGTTACCTGCCTGCTCCTCTTGCTGCCTAGTCTTCGCTCCTGGAGGTGCAGTTCTGCTTCTGGTCTCCTGATCATCAGCATCCGTCGGGATCATACTGCCTCCTGTGGACCTTGAACCTTCTACTCAGAGGCTCCCCCTGCCAGTGCTTGCACTGTCCTGACTCCACGCAAATCAGGGGTGAGCCAACCCGTGGCGTTGGGAGCCAGTTCACCTCCAATCGGGTTCCATTCGGGCTGGTGTTGGGCTGGTTCCCCGCGCCATCAGTCACATCTCCTCGGATCATCTGACAGCCTGGCCTCATCACCAAGGAACCCAACCGGACGAACAGGTACGCAGCGTTCTCGTGACGCTATTTACAACAGATGATGATTAATTGAGAGCCAGACCTCCTTGGTCTGCATGCTTATGGGCCCTGAACTGAGGGGTCTTCCATCGATGGCCTCCACCGAATGGATGGTACTTCGTGCCTCATAAGGTATTTGGTGACTGGCAACGCACTCTTGATCAATGAAGATCCCCATAGCTCTGCAGTCTACCAAAGCCAAAATAGAATAGGTCTTGTTCTTGGAGGGTGATACAAATGTCTGGAGAATGACCAGTTTGTTTTGTCCAGGAGAGTGCAAGGATGGAATTGATGTGGAGCAAACATCTCTCTCCCGAAGCTCTGCTCCATCTAGGATCGGGAGCTGGCATTTCCCGAACGCCGAGGAGGTGCTAGAGGACATTCCCTAACCAAATGTTTGTCCGAAGCACAATACATACACAAGCCCATATGGATCCTTCTCAACCTTTCTTGCGGTGATATGGGTCCACAGAAGGCTCCAATCTGCATGGCATCTGGTTCTGTGACTGAGCTTGGGTTTGTGTCCGTTCTGACTGTGCTTTCACAGGACATCTTGGATGAATTTCCCCTAGACTTCTTCTTTTCAGCCTTCCTTTCCTGGATGCAGAAGTCTATTTTCATGGCTAGGTCCATTAGAGCCTGGAATGAGTTTGGTCGAGCCACTCTGGCCAGCTCATCCTTTATCTCATCGTTCAGTCCTCTCCTGAACAGGGTGAAACTCGTCTCAGAGGACCAATCGGCTTCCTTGGCCAATTGTTGAAATCAGGTCACATAAGTGAGCATATCCTGGGAGCCCTGTTGAAAGTCTAACAAACGTTCCTGGGCACTATAGACCTGGTCAGGATGGTCAAACATGTTTTTTAAGGCTTGTATGAATCCCTCATAATCATCCAGGAGGGCATCGCCGGAGTTAACGAGGGGTGTAGCCCAGGTCAAAGCATTGCCGGAAAGGTGGGATATAATGAAACCCACCTTAGCCCTGGGAGTCAAAAAGTAATAGGGCTTGAACGTAAAGTGGACCAGGCATGAATCCAAGAATCCGCGAAGGGTTTTTGCAGAACCATCATATTTGTCAACAATGCCGCCCAACCGGACCCCTTCTTTAGTGGCAGTATCCTGGAATAGGACCAATTGTTTGAGTGCAGTGTTTTCCGCCTTTAGGTTTTGAACCTCGGTTGAAAGTTCCTGCATGCCTCGCATCAGGTCCTGAACAGCGGCCTCCATGCCGTTATCAAGTTCGGTCGAGTGGCGTCTCAAACTGTCAAGGAGTTCCCCCCTTCTCACCTGGGTCAGTTCTTTGATGGAGTCATTGGTCGCTGCCTTCTTGCAGGCTGTCCTAGTTTTGACTAAGGCTGCTCGAGTCTCTTCTGACTCCAGGGCGCGTTCAGTTCCGGGAACGCGGAATCCAGGAATCCAAGAATCTAGGATGAGTGCAACTAACACACGAGTCCAGGAAACAGGAAGAAAGGAAGGGGCAAGGGGCGGGTAGGTGCACAAGGACAGAGAAAGAATACTGCGAGCTACGGATCACACGTCTGATGGCTACTTGCAATAGCATTGAGACGCGCAGAGCCGCAGAAGGCGTGGTCTATAAATAGAGTACGTTACGTCCAGCGCATGGAGCGAGAAAGGGTCTTAGCGCTGGGTGACCATGTTGGGAGTATTAGAGAATGCAAGCCCTGTTGAGACAAGGACCAGGAGGTCCAAAAAGGGCATGTTCTGAAGTTCATGACAACCTCATTTATTCAACCGCACATGTAAATTAAATATTTACCCATTCCGAGTGTTATTTATGAAATTGCAAAAGGTTTTCAAATTGCTACCTAGTATCCCTCACTCCTTGCTGCTCCTTTCTATCCACTCAAAATTCGATTAATAGGGGTTTGAGGGAGCATTACAGGGGGAAATCTTAACTCGGGTGCTATCTACCCAAACAGTAAAATTGCTACCATTCATTTGTGCTTTGGATATGTGATAGTAGAAGATTTTTAAAAAAATATTGGCATATATTGTGGGTGAAGGCATCATGAAAATGCATTGGGAAATGCTCTTGTGCACTGTTGGTGACTTACATCTATTAGATTGTTTGATTTGAGTTACCCTACAAAACCAATTGCAAACTGCCTGGCTTTTAATTCAAAGTTTTCACAGAAAGTGTGCTGTATAATGCACGATTTGTACCTATTATTCAAAAATGTTCTCGGGGGAAAAATCCTTCCTGAACACTTCTTGGTTGGGACTCCCTCACTACGCTTGGTGAAACGAATGGGAGAAATGATTGAATTTCACCTATGAAAAATGACCGAATTAGTGAAAATGTCGATCACTTCATCCATTCTAAAAACAACTTTAAAATGTTTTATGCATTAATAATATGAGTTGAAAAAAATGTAAAAATGCAGTTGAAGGAACATGCATAATACAGTAAAACCAAGATGTTTAAGTTGGTTTTTGCCCTCATGTGGAAGGACATATTGAGCTTTCGCCATATTTTAGTCGAAACCCTAATACAACAAAATAAACAGAATAATTATTAAAATGATGTGCTGTAAACGATTTTTAGCTTGTGGGTAGTAAGATAAAATATATAACTTACCTGTCTAAAGTTTGCTGTGAGTAAAATGTCAGTCAAACAAAACGGAAGTTGATTAACTTAAAATTCTGGCAGCAAGGTAATGCACTTCCTGATTTTACCTCTCCTTGTAAGTTCTCAAAAGCTGATTTATTAGCTCTTTCGCAGCTGTTTGAGGATGGCTCCCCGCTCTCCTACGAAGAACGTAAGAGCCGCATCCACCTAGCAGAAACAGAGAGCTTTACCTATGCCCAGATCAGCCACTGGATCTCGCAGCCAGCAGTTCGACAGGGGGCCATGAGGCCCACGGCAGGGGCTGCTCATCAAGCTCTACCAACTACTACAAGATGACATGCTAACTATTAAAAAAACGTACATGGACAGATGGGAAGCAGACCTCTGGCACCCCATAGATGACCAAACATGGGTGGACATTTGGACTAGGATCAACTCCGCATCTAGATGCATAACCAACAAGGAATTCACACTAAAATTCCTTCACCGCTGGTACTACCCCCGAAACGTCTACGCCACTTTCAGAAGTCCATAGATCCAAACTGAGGCAATGTGGCACCCGCGGAACCTTCCTCCACATGTGGTGGGAATGCCCGAAGGAGCGTGCCTTCTGGGAGATGGTCATACAAATAATTTAAACTATAAGCCAGCGCAAATTGCCCATTAACCTGGAGGTGATCCTGTTGGGGGTGTCGTGGCCGGAGTGCTACTCGAAAGTGGGCCGCACTGCTCTCACGCAGCTGCTTCTGGCAGCCAAAATAACCCTACCCATAAATGGAAAACTCAGGAGGGCCCCCAATTGCCCCTATGGTGGATAAAGGTTTGGGAGATCCTCGTCGCCGAAAAAAGTCACGCGGCAAAGGAAGGAGCATTACATCGCTTTACGGACTGTTGGGCTCCGATCCTGGATTAAATAGCCAATTTCCGGCACTTACCTTCCAGCTGCAGCTGGCAAAATGCTTTTTAAGAATATAGGACCCCCCCCCCCACAATCTGAGCTACCCAATGTATCATAACTGGCTGTCTGCATTTATCTTTATCATGAAACTTGCTGTAACCAGATATAAATGAAATTGTTAAAAAAAAAAAAGCGGACTTATTCATGAAGTTGATGAACATAAATAAGGTTTAGAAGTCATCACGTGATTGCTGTGAGAATAATGTCTGTCAGACAGTACGCGCGGACGTAAAACAATCAATGAAAACATAAATGAACTTCCTGATATACCGACTCCGCGCAAGTTCACGCAGGTTGTCAGCATAATGAAGTAAGTCAAAATACAAGATCCCTTTGCGTGGATTCTCGCGAGATGTCAGCATAGGGAAGAAAATATCACAATAAGTGTGATATTAATAAAGTAGAAATGATTAGAATAACAACAGATTTAGAAAAAAAGTACTTCGAAATTTTGGAAAACTGCATTTTTTAATTTGGTTATATTATATCTACGGATTTCACGCTTGGTTGCTCTGGCATGTTTGTGGGAAATATTTACGCCCCAACAATTAAAAGATTCCCCAGCCGCCACTGTCTGGGGCACAAATTCACTGTGTTGCTGGAGCAGGACCGGGCCAGAGGGCACTAAACACCTGTGCAATCACAGCTATAAGGTAGCTGTGCTGTATAAAAGGGTTTTCTCAATAATTCATTATTTCCCCCTTACTTTCAACATGGGTCCTGTTGTATTCCTTTTTAAAGTCACCCTTGGATGAAGCGCCTATTAATCATTTATTTATTGGTTTGAGTGTGCATGATGTATAAGGTGCATTATTAATATAGCCAGGTTGGATGGCCTGCGCCCCTGCCAGCACAAACTGTGATCAAGAATGGAACAGTGGGAATCGCAAATCTAGTACTGTCGAACACCGGAAAACAGCCAACAAGTACAATAAAAGTAACGGTGAAATGGAGGCTTTTGTGCTGACTTGCAGCAACACTGCACCTAAAACATTTACAGGAGGCCTGATCTTTGACGAGGCATAGAACACACTGAAATTCTGAGGGGGACAAGGCACAGCCGGATGTATGTCTTTACTTTGCCTTCATTCGCTTCGCCATACATGCTTTGTTTGTTTGTTTGTTTGTTTTAATTATTTATAATGCGCGAGCGTACCCGGGGATATCAGGGCACAGACTTTACAAGAATATTCGAAGCTTGGTTACAGTACAAAGAATATACATAATACAGGAATAACTACACCAG
This sequence comes from Ambystoma mexicanum, assembly GCF_040938575.1. Taxonomy (NCBI): domain Eukaryota; kingdom Metazoa; phylum Chordata; class Amphibia; order Caudata; family Ambystomatidae; genus Ambystoma; species Ambystoma mexicanum. The sequence continues at coordinate 187,256,105 of NC_090921.1, forward strand.
TGTTATATACAAATCAGTGGTAGGCCTACAGGCCATTATATACAGGTAAGCAAGGCACACAAGCAGGTAAGCAGGAAGGCACATGTAGTTACAGTTTGTACAGGTGGTGCTGGGCACTTCATGGTCTTAGTGGGTCTCGCTTTTCAACCATGAGATTACCAGTGAGCGGAAATTCTGGTTGGCATGTCAATTCTAAGGTTTGGAGGCAAGGAGTTCCACAACAAGGCAGCTTTTACCGGGAAGCTGTTGCCCCCTATGGTGGCCCGCTTGAAGTGGGGAACACTTAGACAGTTTTTGTATGCGGTTCTGGTGGTTCTTGTAGAGGACTGTCGGTGGAATCTGTTGATCAGATAAGTTGGGGCGGCATTGTTCAGAGACTTGTGAGTGAGTGATGCCGTTTTTAATAGAATTTTATTTTTAGTGGTTAGCCAATTGTTCTGTAGGCTATAGTTTGTAATGTGTTCCCTTCTGGAAATGCCCAGAGCTGCTCTTAGCGCATTGTTCTGAAGGGTTTGCAGTTTGCTGGTGGTACGTTAGTAGATCCCAGGTATAGGGCATTACAGTAGTCAAGGCGAGACAGAATAAGAGCTCTGGCGAGTGTCAGGCAGCTGGAATCCGACAGGAAGGGTTTAGCTGTGCGGATTAATTTGCAGGTGTAAGCCGTGAAGGATGCAAGGGAGCTCACTTGTCTTTTAAAGGAGAAATTGGAGTCAAGATAGAATCCCAATGTTTTGACCTCCTGTCCAACTCTGATGTTGTTTCCATCAATCATGAAGGAATTGTAGGCCGGGCCGAGCTTCTTTATATTAAGTGAGGTACCTAGGATGATAAGTTCTGTTTTATCATCATTCAGGCATAGTCCATGAGTGGCCATCCATGCCTGGATGATGATGTACACCCTATTTAACAAGGCCAAATCCTTTCCATAATCTCCAGAAAGCGGAGGAGGATCTGAGTATCATCTGCATAATTAGTGTAGGTGATACCGAGATGATCCAAATCATCGAAAAGGGGCTTGGTAAATATGTTGTATAGTGTGGGGGAGACACAGGAGCCCTGAGGAACACCGCAAGTGATGGGTATGGGGTCTGCTGCAGCCGTGGGGGAGAAGACCCTCATGGTCCTGCCGTTAAGGAAGGATGTGATCCACGTGATGGCCTCCGTTGAGAAGTGAGCTGCAGTGTGGAGGTGTGAACCTAGGACAGAGTGATCGACCAGATCGAAAGCTGCAGATAGGTCAAGGAGAAGGAGTAAGGCAGCTTGCCCATTGTCTCTGAGCGAATCGATCTGGGCTTTTAAGTCAATGAGAGCGGTTTCAGTCCCATGTTGGGGCCGGAACCCAGACTGTCTAGATCCTAGGAGGTTGTGTTCTTCCATGTGCTTCTGTATTTGTACATAAGCAACCTTGTCTAGAATTTTTAGGAGAAAGGGAACGGTTGTTATGGGTCGGTAGTTTGTGGGTATGGCAGGGACAAGGGTGGGTTTTTTCAATAATGGAGTACCCAGGATTGTTTTAGGTTAGTAGGGATGGATCCGGTGGCAAAGGAGGCATTGATCAGTTTTGTGATGAAAGGGGAGAGGTCCCGGGCAGCATCTTTGATGAGCTGAGCAGGGCACAGGTCACCCTGGCAATTGGACGGTTTCATAGATAAGATGATTTTTTCCACTTCCAAAATATTGACTTTGGCAAACTGGAAACGGGCTAGGTCGGTGGGCATGGGTTTGTCATGAATTTTTGAATTGAGAGTGTTATTCAGGGAAGCTCTTTTACTGGCGATTTTACTTTGAAGAGTCACAATCTTGTTTGCTAGGGTGTTTTGAATGTTTGAGCACCAGCTTTTATCATTGGTGCAAGTATCGGGGGTGCTGTGGGGGTTTCTATTTCTTTGAGGATAGAAAAAAGTTCTTTCATGTTGGATTTGGCTTGGGATATACGAGAGTCAAATGAAGTACGTTTGGCCAGGTAGATTTCTTTTTTGTACAGTGCAGCTAGTTTGGAGAGTTTGAGTTTGTTTGAGACTGTGGGGGATTTTTTCCAAATGGCCTCGCAACTTCTTTTTTGCTGCCTTAGGTTTTTGAGGAATGGTGTATACCATTTGTTGAGGTGCGTTTTTGGTATACTGGATCTGAGTTTGAGGGGGGCGATGCGGTCCAGCGAGGTGGCCATAATCTTATTATATTCTTCGACCATGGACTCGGGGTCCAGGTTGTCTGGCAATGTGTTGAGAGTGGGGAGTAGATTAGGGATAAGTCTTTCTGCTGTCATGTTTTTCTTGTTTCTGGTAAGGATAGGTGGGGCCTTAATAATAGGCGGTGGTGGTGGCCTATCGGTGGAGAGCACGAATTATATCAAGTGGTGGTCAGTCCAGGCTAAAGGTGACATATTTGTAATATTCGCTAGGCAGTTGTGGTCGGCCACCCAGTCGAGTGTTCTGCCTTTCGAGTGTGTTGGTACTGTGCATCTTTGCACAAAGCCTAATTCAGTGAGAGTATTAACTATAATGCTGGCAGGATGGTCTTCCGGGTCATTGTAACCCAAGTTGAGGTCTCCTAAGGTGAGTGCTTGAGTGGAGCTTTTAAGGTTTCTGGATAGAATAGAGTTGAGGTCTTCATCGAAGGTACCAATAGGGCCTGGTGGGCGGTAGATCAGGTAAATGTTAAGAGTTTGGGTGTTAGTGAGAGGTATTTTGACTGCTAGTATTTCGCAGGAGAGAGCATCTATAGAGGTGGCTAGTCTCATGGTAAGACTGCACTTATGGATAATGGCGACACCGCCTCCTCTCGAGATGGGTCGGTCTTGTCTCAGGATAGCATAGTTATCTGGGATTGCCCGCATGAGCATAGGGCCTGCTGCTGGGTGTAACCAGGTTTCGGTGATGGAGAGGAAGTCAAGGCCTTCTGCCAGTATTAGGTCTGCGATTTCTGTAGCATGGGCTACCAATGATCTGGCGTTGATCAAAGCTCCCTGGATTTTAGGACTAACTATGTTGTTGGGAGTGGAATCTGACTTTTCTGAGGTAGTAGTATGGCGCTTGTCCTGTGAGGGTGCAGGAGTGCCCAAAGTGAGGGAGTTGTGAAAGGGTGTGGAGTAAGGTTTTTGTAATAGGTTACTGATTTGTGTGGCGGGGTTAGGTCGGAAAGGTTGCGTTCTACGGTTTTGTGTGTTAGTCAGTGAGCGGGGCAGGGGCTCATGGATTTTGGCTAGCCTGGCTCTAAGTCCTAGGTTCCTTTCTATAGTGATGCGAGGGTGACTGGAAGGTGGCAGAACTTGAAGGTCATTTGAATCTGAATAAGGTACTTGGTTATTAAATTTAGGTAAACCTGGCATGTTGGGTAGTTGTGGAGCCATCTTAGTAGGTGGTGCACTATTGAGGCTGATCAGGATATAGGCCAGCAGGTACGTGGTGAATAGACACATACTAGATATGTGAGATAGATGCCTAGCATCAGGATGGGCGGTTAAGCAGAAATGCGTGGGTGAACACCTAGATTTGAAATGAGGCAGATTGGCAAGAATACATGGATAATCACCTAGATTCAAGTGAGGCATAAATAAACAGCTAGGTTCAGGGTGAGGCAGTGTATTCGGAATGCAGAGATATGCAGTTAACGGTTAAGCAGATTTCAGACAGGCTACTTTAAGTTGATAGCTTGAAGCCACTTTAGCATATGGAGGCAGGAGCATCAATCAAATCACAACAAGTCGCAAGTACATCTGCATAATGAATGCAACGTGCGACGTGGCTAATGCAGAACAAGGAAATAGTGTAATGAAAGGTTCATCTGAAAGCAAAAATTACACTGGGCTAAAAATGGGTAACCGCTGATGATAGGCAAGAGTGGTATGTCTAGAATAGGCACCCAAGGGGTGGTGGCTGATGCTGGGTGAGGTTAGGTTCTATGGGCTAACTAGGTTCTAGAGGCTACCTAGAGCAGCAAAAACAGCAATACGTTGTGGCAAGGGTGCACATGAGAGGGCTGCATACAAGCAGAATCAACCATGCAGTAGGCATGAACACGTATGGAAGGCGAGCAGAATAGAACAGGCGGCAGGGCTCTGTAAGAGAGGCTGTGTGCAAGTAGAATCAGCAGTACAGTAAATTTAAATACGTGGAGCGGCTTCAAGCATGGTAAAACAACAATAAGGCAGGGTTCTGTGATAGGGCTGTAGATTATGTAAGTTAAGCACAACTGGAATGGCTGCAAGCAGGTCAGTCAACAGAGCAAAGGGCTTGAAGCACATGAGGAGGCTTATGCAAATGTCATATGCACAGATTGGCAGAGCAGGAATTTAGGCACAATGCAGGGAAAATCAAACCAGTAGAGCAACAATGCAGAGGACCTGGTATGTCAGAGGACTGGGGAATACTCTGAGTGGGGATTGAATTGCGCAGTGTCAAATAGGCATAGGTCAATGGGTGCAGGTTTAGAACATACCTTAATGCCCGTGGCGTAGTTGGATGCAGTGCATTAGGTTGATAACCTGTTAATAGCATCTACACATTGTATTGTGCAGATGTTGCGTTCATGGGCAGCTTTGGAAGTCTGAGAGCCGTAACAATAGCTGGGTGTTTGCACATTAGCTGGGAGAGCCGTGTGGATTCGAATGAGGTAGGGCTTAGGGGCAGTAAGGCAGACAGTAGTACGTTGAAATCCCTGGTAAATAGCTCGAGTTAGGATCTGCAGGGAAGGGCTGTGTTGTGAGAAAGCAGCACGCTTACCCCGATCGGCAGGAGGGAGCAAGGGTCGTGGCTCTAGGCTTGACGGCTCCTGACAGGCTCACGACAGGGGATGGTGCCTTTGTTGTGTGCCTTCGTTCGGTGGGCCGACTCCAAGCCTGCCGGCTTGCGATTGGCTTTCAAATAGGAAGTGGTGGCGAATGGGATCAGGCGAAATGATGTTGGCCAAAGGGGAGGTCATGGACATGGCGGGCGGCCATTTTGAAGAGGTGAAAAACCTTGTGGTTGATAATGGTGGGAGATTGCACTCTGGGTCGTTTGGCAGCAATTCTGCTGAAACGAAATCACAAATCTGCATGGGATAAATAGCGGATGTGTCTGCACTTTGTCACTTCTACTCCTCCATACCTTTACTTCTCCTGCCTTTCACTTCTGCAAGCATTCACTTTGTCATTAGAGGGCGAGACCGCCTTCAACCCCCTTTTTTTCTAACCCATATTCTTCTCCCTATCTCCCTCTTGGCCCTAACCTTAACCACATCCATTACCGCCTTGAGAGTGTGAAGATGCAGACAAAGCTAAAGCAAGACATAAATTCAAGAAGCAGTGAATATAGAACAATTAAGTGCAGACAAATAGTTCTGGGCGAAGTAAAGGGGGATCCTGCTCAGGGGACCAAACCAACTAGTGGCTACCTGTATCTGTAACTTTTAGTGTTCACCGGTAAGGCCGACTTGGCGTGGGACTTCATTTCCCAGCCATGGTTGGGTGGGCGCACAGCTTGCCGCGTCAGCACATCGTGCCGCAGGCGTAACAGGCCTGTGTCAGCGCAAAGCGCTGAAGCGAAGCCTGTTTTGACCTGTGCTGGCCGTCGGCCAGAGACACTTCCGGTCTGGAGACAAACCCCTTGGCAATTGTCTTCTAGGTATTTACTAACGCCCTTCTTTATAATTGTGTTGCCTCTATTATGTTCCATCAAAATAAGAGCTCAGCTTTACGAGCTACGAATAACGATAAGGGAATTTTCCTCTCAGAGCGCTAAAAAAAATTGCGCGCGTTGGGGATCTTGAAAACAGATGAAGGACAGCTCTTGTTACCTGTCGTGAGTGGAGTAACTAAGGCTGCCTTGATCGATCGATGCCAGGTCGGCAGTTGCTCATGTCACTGAACTCCATGACTTTATTGAGGAACATGCTCTTGAGGTTTTGTCTGTAACAGAGACCTGGTTTACAAGCAGCTCCCAAGCATCCTTTCATAACCTGATTCCTGAGGGGTTTTTAATACACATTATAAATCATGAGAGTATAAGAGGGGGAGGCATAGCAGTGATCTATAAATCCGCACTGCAGATCTCCCGTTTAGACCTACTGGAGTAGGATGCGGTGTCACAGGTGGGCCAGTTGGTCATGTTGATTACCCCCTCCTTCTCCCTGAAAACTGTCTTTGGTTATAGACCTCCTGGCCCAGCTAAAGCTTTTTTAGAGAAGCTGGACCTGTTTCTCTCTATACCTGGAAGTAAATATAAAGATATTTTGTTTTTAGGAGATTTTAACATATGATCGGACTATCAGACCAATTCGGATGCCAAGGCACTTTGGGAGATCATTGATAATCACAGCCTATCCCCATTGGCCACTTCCTCCTCCGACACAAAAGGCCACTGCCTAGATGTCACAAACCACATCCAGAAACCCCCCTGGCAAGCCCATGGGCCAGGATGGGTCTTGGCTCGGGTCTCCAACAAATTAGGCATCCTTTGCCTATGCCCTCTTGGGGCCAGTCCTGGCGCTTTTGGCGCCAGGCTCATACTTAATAAAGACTTGTGTTTAGGAACTACTTTATTTCAAGTGCCAGCCAACATGGAGGCATCCACATAGCTTGGCTCCTTGGAACAAAGCTATGCAGTATAGTGGTTTGGGTGTGGTACCCTAGGAACTACTTTACCTGGACTACATTCTTGAAGCTATTTAAACCACACCCGACTTGGATAACACGCTTTGCGTTACTTTGAAATCCTGCAACGTGACGCTCATCGTGTTCAGCTGTACCCACGAACCTTGGAAGAACAGAATCTGTAAAGAGGCAAAAGGACATCGTTAGCAGCAGCAGCTTACCTGAAATTTTCATTGTTAGCTGCCCACAGTTCCTGTGAACAGCATCCTAGGATCAGCGCGTCTCCCGGACTGACGGATCTGCAAAAAAGGAAGAAACAAGACATTAGACACTTTTACAACATAACGAACTGTGCCGAAATGCTTACCTCGCAAGTCGCCTATCGACCAGCATCACCTCGGGATTTCATACACTGGGTGAGCACCGCGATCTATGGGAAAGAAAAGACAACAGGTTAGCAAAGGCAAGGCATCATAGCGCTGCGCATAGCGCCTACTTACCGCATCATAGCGCTCTTTATACCCCATCATCTACCGGCGAGAGCCAATTCAGCCAATGCATCACATTGGACTTCCGCGCACCTAAGGAAGAGAAAGAGACATTTATTAAACCAAGAAAGGCATGCAAGAATAACAACAATATACAACAGCAATAAGACCTACCTGAAAGACTCAAAGCGGGCCGGCATCAGTGAAGTAACTAGATTGCATTCGCCCACAAAGGACAACGCGCCCCGGCCAAGAAGGCAGGACGGAGAGCACACCTGAATTAACAACAAGGTGAGGAGAGGTCCAGAGGGGCTGCGGGCATACGAGGTGGTGGGGGGCTACTTACCCCAGTTGCCCAGTCTTGAACATTGCCCACCTGTATTCCAGGCAGAACTTCCCTGCTGGTCACACCTGGGAACCGCAGAGAAGGATACCAGAGTCCCTACGGCTGGGTGACGTCCCCGTGGATACCAGGTGAGCGTAACACTAGATGTCTTATTAGTAGGAGGGAACAGGGTGACTCTGATGGATACATTGCCAGTCCATTGGTCAGATCATTAGGCCCAGTTTTTCAAGCTGAAGCATACTTGTTCTTTTTTTTTACTACGCGCTTAATGCCGGAGAATTTTCTAAGCGTGAGCCAAGGGTTCAAACCTATGTTGTAATGCGTTGTCTTGCTACCAAGACACATGCGCAGCCCCTGAGCTATCCTCCCGGCCATAATGTAGAGAAGCAATTTCTACCTATTGATAAATCCACAGTGTTAGTTCGCAGAGTAAAGGACTTAGCAAATATTGCGGGCGTAAAGTACAGCAAGCTGTAGCAACCATAGTCCCAACGTGGCAATGTGATTACTTTTTTGCCGGCGGTGACAATGTTTTGGACAATATCTGTTCTTTATTGGCGCCACTTAAAACCTTAAAGTAAAAAAAATTTAAAGTCACGGTTTGCTTAGGATCTATTACCCTTACAAAGACAGTGTAGAGCCTTGGAGCCGAAATGGGGAGAGGCTAATACTTGGGCAAGAAAAACATTAAAGATATATAAAGTCAATTTTCCAAGCTAAATCTGCCTACTTTTCAGGTAAAAATGGATGCTGTGAAGCACCCTCCTAGAGAGCTCTTCTCAATTATCTCAAATATTTGTCACCCAAGGTGCACCTCTACCTCTTTGGGACCATCTCCGAGGCAAGCTAATGTATTTAACTCATTTTTTAAGGAGAAAATAGTAAATATTCAAAGTAATATTTTTTGCGTCTCCAGTCTTCTGATAAGGGCCCAGACATATAGAACAGGATCCCTCGGGGCTCCATCAGTGCCGTTTACTTTAATCCAGTAACGGGGCAGCAAGTATCGGCATTGATCGCTCAGCTCAAACCCACCAGCAATCTTTTATTCGCTTGTTCAGCAAAATGTTTAGCATTGGAGATTGCTCCCTTCATGACAAATATCACTAACAAATCATTAGAGCAAGGTTCTGTGCCTCTGGGCCCTAAGAAAACTGTTATCAGGCAGCTTTTGAAAAAGTCGAATCTGGATTCATCTGCATTGCAGAACTATCACCCTATTGCTGGTATCCCATGACCAGGCAAACTACTGGAGAAGGTTGTTGCCAACCAACTGCAGGGCTCTGAAATGAGTGTTTTTGTTAGACCCCTTTCAGTCGGGACTCAGACCAAGGTTCGGGACTGAGACAGCGCTGCTGCCAGTGCAGTATGACTAGTTGGAGCCTGTGGATAATGGAGATCTTTCATTATTGGTAATGTTGGATTTCTCGGCGGCTTTCGACACTGTAGACCACTCCATACTGCTTAGTCGCCTGAAAGAAATTGGCAAAGTCTCGGACAATGCTTTGAAATGGTTTTACTCTTTCCTGTCCAATCGGCATCGCCAGGTGAAAATGGGGGGGTTTCCTTTCAGACCCCACTTACATTGGCTGTGGGGTTCCAGAGGACTCTTCCCTCTCCACTTTAATTTTAAATTTCTATTTGTGGCCATTGATAAATATCCTGAGGAGTCATCAGATTAGCTTCCTTTGTTATTCCGATGACACCAAGGTTTTCATCAAAATAGAGGATGCCGAACACACATTTCTCAGGGTCAATCAATGCCTAGATGAAGTTAGTCACTGGATGTCAGCAAATCAGCTACAAGGGAATCCAGCTAAAACAGAGGTTGCCCTTTTTGGGCCAAAACATCTTCTCACTGCAGGAAAATGCCCCCAGGATTCCCATTTATTGGGGGCTGATCTTAAATTCACCCACCAAGATAAAACATCTTGGATGTATTTGGCAAAATAATCTTGGCAGTGAAAGTCATGTTAGTGCTAAGGTTCAAGTAGTTTTTTTTACTGCCTGCGCATGCTGTGACAAGGTTTGCCATTTGTTCAAGCAGTGACCATGCTGTTGTAGTGGGGTCGCTGGTGAACTCACACTTAGACCATTGCAACAGCCTTCTTGCTGGAATACCCGCCAATCAGCGGCAGAGCCTGCAAAAGGCTCAGAATGCAGCAGTCAGATGAATCTGCTGTTTGAACAGTTGTGATCATGTTTTGACTGCACGACGCACCTTGCACTGGTTGGCAGTGGACGATAGGATCAAATTCAAGATCGCCTGTTTGATATATAAGAGCTTGAAGGGGATTGCTCCTGCTTACCTAGCGTACAAACTTAGTCGATATTAACTGACTAGGCTGTTGCGCTCAGGGGTCTGTCTGCTACTGAACATCCCCCGATCACACTGTGCGTCCAGGGGTGACAGAAGATTTGCAGTCTATTGTCCTAAGCTCTGGAACAGCATCCCCCGAGCAATTAGGTCCTGGAATCATTCCACCAGTTTCATAGAGCTCTGGAACCTTTCTTCTTCAAATAATATGAATGTCAGACGATTTGTTCTCTAATACGGACTGTAGCCCCCCCCCCGTGATAAATCGATCCTTTTTGACCAATGTTATGTCTTTACTGCCTATTCTAGTACCTATAGACCATCGACTCCTTCATACGATTTGGTTCGTCCTTATGCGCGTTATAAATAACTCAAATCAAATACTGGCACAGCTGGGGGTGGCGAACTTTCACAGTGATTCTTTGGACAAAAAGAAAACGATTTCAGTGTTTTAGAGAATATTAAATCATATTTCACAATCAAGAAACCCTGAATCTAGTCAGAAAGCATAAACATATGCATGTTCTCCTTTTCAGACTGGGCCTGTGTGTGGGGCACTTTTTGGCTTGTTAGTCTAGTCCAAACTGCCCTCATTTTCATCATAGGTTAAAGTGGTCTCTCCCTTGTGGGGGTACTTTTTATGTGGCTGGGAACACTGTCCTAGTTCCATTTAATTTTCCCATAATCCACTGTCGCAATTGGTACAACATGAGTCCCCGATGTCAGTCTCAGCAGAGAGGCCAAGCAAAAGTTGAAGGGGCATGGATTCCAAACTCCCCTTCGGCTCACTCAGGCAGGTTTGAGGCACACACAGTATATGTCCACAATTACTGCACAATCTCTTAGGTCCATATGAAACAGTCACACCTACCTTAAAATGGATGCATAACTCAAATTAGAAGCTTCCCCCACAGAATGCACAAGAGTTGAAGCAGGAATAGAGGAGAGGGATTGGGAGCAGTGTAAGGAAGGAAGGGCGATTTAGCCCTCCCCACATACATTCTATGCGAAATTAACCACTTGCTCTTGCACTAGTGAGGGACGCCTCCATCGCCCTTATTACAAGAAGGGTCAACCCTAATATGGAATGGTTTTAAAGTACTTTGGACCCACAATGCTTCCTTGAATGCTAATTTAACCACTCTGCACAAAAACTGAACTGTCAAAACCCCAATTTTATATACACTGCTATGGGTTATGATGTTGATAACATGTTCGGTATTTTCAGGCTCGCCAGATGCAAATATGCTCACAACCGAAGAACCAACCTCAGATGGCGACAAAATGCACTTTACACCCTATGTCCCAACCACCCAAATGTATCCTGTGTCACAAACTTGGCAGGGTGGCAGTAAGCAGTATGATGAAACGTGGACAAACATTTTCCCGGTACGGTACCAAAAGGTTAAAAAGCGACACAATGGCCAAGAGGGGAATGAAAGGTGGAAAAGGGGGGTGAAAAGGAGGGGTTATGGTGCATACCATGGCCTGCGATTAGATGAAATCGAAGACCCCCGCCCCCCTGATCAATCCAATAAATGGTACTCAGACATGGGTGCCACAGCTAAAGAAGCAACAAATGAGAGATGTTATGTTTGCTCTCTCATACCCCATGCCTCTGGCACACCCAATGTTCTTATACCCCAAGAAACACGCATGTCGGATGCCCTGTGTCTAATTCACCTAGTTTTATGTAGAATTCGAAGTACCTTCCAGGCACACATGGTAACAGTACAAATGCTGCAATACGAGAAAGCATGCACAAGCAAATCCCAAGAGGTAATATGTGTGAAAGAACCATTTTCTATCATTAAAGGGAAATGAATGGCAAGACGAGACAATCACATGTAAAGCTGAAGCATTGCGAGGACTGACAGAAGAGGACTTTCAATGGGTCAAACGAACATGCACTGCAAAATGGTCCCAACACATCTCCAAACTAATGTGGGTAACAGCACTTGAAAAACCGATCAAGATACAAAAAGAGATTCAGCATGAACTTTGCTTTCACGGTGCGGGGAAGGTACGAATGGGCTCCAACAAACATTGCAACAAGACAATCATCCTTCCAAACATGAAAAAAGGAACAGCAGCTTTAATGGACACTTACTGGGTGTGTGGCAAACAAGCATACCTGCACCTCCCGCCATCATGGAGAGGGACCTGTGCCATGGCAACGCTACACTCAGCCTTGATGGTGATCCCGGAGAGCCATGTCCAAGGGGGGAAGGTTCCAACCAAAACATCACCAGCACCCCAGCCAGCAACCAAAGAGCCCTCCACATATCACGCCCTGTCTGAAGATGAGTTACAGGACAGTTTCCCGCAAGTGAAGATCATCAAATTACATTTCCAGCGAATCCTCAGACCTCCTGGCAGAGATTCCTGACCAGTACAAACTCTTGAATTCTGCAGAAACGTTCTTTTTTTCACTCTTACTGCCAGTACTTCAGGCGCGAACAAACACCAAATGGCTGCAGATCATGCGCTGGGAATTGATCCAGCTGGCCAACGACACAGAAGAAGGGTTCAATGTGATGAAAGTGGAACCTGCGGTTGATGACCATCCAAAACCGGTACGTCCTGGAACTACTTACAACAATGGACGGCAGTTAATGCTGAAAAACCGGGAGTGCCTGCTGTACATTCGTACCTTCTGCAGATGCGGACAATGGGACTTTGTCACATGTAATATCGGCAGTGCATAACCTGGGTGAAAGAATGAAGAAAGAGGGAGGCATCATCCCCAGCAACTGGTTCGAGGACATTTTCAACAGTATACCTTCCTGGTTCAGCATGATGATGACAATTTTTGTCCCACTCATTGTTTTTCTGTTACTCATTTTTTGTGTGTGTCAGGTAGGGGTTCGATGTTGTGCAAAATCAATACCTAGCTCTGCTATGATGATGGTGACAATGGGTCAACGGACAAGGGTACATACAATGAAGGATGCACAGGTACAAACAGGAGAGTCTGGTCCCTCCAAATATCGTATGACAGCAGTGTACCGCTATCCAGGGACAGGGTCGACAACTTGTATCATACCACAATTAAGGAACCCCAGGAGTTACAATGGTACAAGGAGGTGTGGGTAGATCTGGATGGGGATGGGGGAATATACATGACCTGCACCCCTAATGAGTATGCTATAAAGGGCCAGAGTTTAGGATGGGTATGCAGAGACTGCATGCCAATAAAAGGGACACCGACTTGGGATGAGGCAGTAATGGAAGCGGAATATTATTGGAATGCAAACAATAATAAAGATGTGTTTGTTACTTATGATGTAACGAAAGGGGGAATTTAAGAGAGGAAGGGGCAATTTAGCCCCCCGATACATTCTACACGAAATTAACCACTTGCTCTTGCACTAGTGAGGGACGCCTCCATTGACCTTCTGCTGCGCTGAGGAATAAGGCCTCAGCAGAAGCAGAGGTAGGGCTATTGCAAGACACACTTGGACTCTATTTTTGTGGGCCCCCGACTCCATCTTTGGACTAGGCCGAAATTCGGCACTACAAAGTCTCCTCTCCACTCAGCAGCGCTGCGCACAGCGAGCACCAACTGCCCCCACCTTTTCTGTGTGGCCCAAGTCCCTTTCTCAAGGATGCGCTGAAGCTAACTGTACAGTTAAAACTATGTATCTTATCATTCTTCCTCTGAGATCACTGTCCTGTGTGTGAACCGGTCTGAACCATAACTTGTAGCTCATCATCAACCTGCTGTTGCACCTCTGACCCTCGCTGTTGGAAAATTACTGCTTGTGTAACCCTGTGCCCTCCTAAGGTATTCTCTTGATGTGACAGAAGTGTGCCCCCACTGTGCTGACAACCCCTGAGTGCCCCCAATAAACCCAAACCCCTGTCACGGTATATCCTGTCTTAAACTAACATGTGCCACTCCACTCCCCTCCTTGCCCTGATGTGCCAGACCAGCCCAGTCCCCAGGTTATCGCAGAAGGCAAGACCCCCGCGCCCTCACATTATGAATGACCCAATGTACGACAATACAATCATGTGTTTGTGGAATTTACAGGTCTCTAAGATTTATTCAAAGGTATATTGATGCTCATTGTGTATTGCATGTCTAAAATAAGTGTGTAGATTAGCTAGTGAGGTCCAGCTGCTTCTCCGACCTGGCCTAACCTTCACCTCGCACGGACCGGCCCAACTGACCCATGTGATGTCCAACCTCCCGCCAAGTCATCTGCCAATCCCGTGGAGCCGGCCCATAAAGAACTATATGTGCCCCTCCCTTCTAACCAATGATACTGTAACTTGTGGACTGTATAGAAATCATCACTGATGACGCTGTAACCCTTTAAAACATACTGGGGGTCATTCAGAGTATGGAGGTAACCATGCCGCTATAGGCGGCATGACTACCCCCAACCGGGTACCGGGTACCGGGTCCGGGTTCCTTGAATGAGGAATTACCGGGCCATTCCAACCTTGGAGGGCCTGGTAATTCCTCATTCAAGGAATCCGGACCCGGTACATCCCCATTCACATTTGAGCCCCAATAGGGCTCAATGGGAATGGGGAGGATGCTAACAACGGGCCCGATGTTAGCATCCTGATCTGCTTGTGGGACCCGTTAACCAGGCGTCCTTAGCGGGTTCCCGCGAGCAGACTCGTACTGGGGCGGTAAGGGGTTGACGGCTCTGGCACCTTTACCGGCACCGTTAACCCCTTACCGCATACCTCGTAATGAGGTCCATTGTATCTGTATTGTTTGCCAGAGCGCTCTTGAGGCAACAGAGTTTTCTTGATGCTGAATATCATATAAATCTTTGACAAACTCGCAATCAACTCTTGTGGTCTCATTCCCTACTGGGATGTGTCCTTTATTCTATTTTTATTGGTATTGTGGGGAGTGAGTACTTTCAGCAGCAAGGAAGGTACACATACCATTGCACTGGTGGACGATATGGGTGGACGATATGGATCAGATGTTACCAGGAAGGGGCATCTACCCGAAAGTAGACTGAGATGAGAAGAGGTCCATGGTTTTCAAGTGGTGTTGCCTTGAGTGAGCCAACAAAACAAATAGGTTTGTGGTGCACAATATGTGGGTGTTCAATATTATTGCATATGAAATTACACTAAAGCCACTCATCCATGAATACGGCTTGTTAAATGGGCATTCGATGAGGGCTAAATCAGACGTATGGATTGACCATTCTGGGACTGGCCATGTTGACCAGCTAGCCACAGTAATCCAACATCACACAGTGCAGTACGGTTAAGTGGCAACGCTAGGATTTGAGCCCAGTCTGTAATTTCAGCACTAGACCACATTCTTTGCCCGCTCTAGCTGCGCAGCCTGGGGCATTCATTTTGAATGGCGTCCAACACTGCAAATAATATTCAGTTTTGTAGAACTGAGTTCGAAAGTATACACCCACACGATAAAACAATGACAATATTTTTCTTTTAAAACTTTATATAAACAAGGAGAATGATTGTAGCTTTAATTTTAGCATCATAAATGGAAGTCTAAAAGAAATAGAATACTAGTTGATGTGAGCTTTAAAAACATCTCATCTGGTTTTGACTACAGTTTTTAAAGATTTTAAATAATGTACCCAGCAACACAAGCTGGGCAACGAGGCCACCTGGTTGTATTCATTGTTTGACACTGTTTGACACAGACGAGACAATTGTTCTTCCTGATATGAAGAGCATTTGAAATTCTTGAAAAGGGAAAACTATGATCGTGCAAAAAAGGCAGAACTGAAAATAAGCCTGCAAAGGTCTGTGACATTTAGCCATCTCTTCTATCCAGAACCCCTTTTCTTTAAATAGCATTCATGAAAGAAAGAGCAAACTGTAGGCTGAAGAAGGCCTTAGGAATGTGAAGACGCAAAGCAATTAGCCAAAGCCAGCACAGTACTATACAGTGAGATGAGATGATGAGCCCAGAATCACAGTATTGTCCAGTGGCAAAGCCAGGGTGTGGGCCTTGACTTGAATGTCACTGCCTAATCAGCACTCACATGCAACATGCTCTTCATTGTGGGTGGCTTCCCAATTTGGATACCCCTTATTTGGAAGAACTGAGCTCTAGGCCTGCACTAAACTGATGTGTTAGTTTGTGTAACTAGTGCTCTCAAGTGCAGGAAGCTTGTTTAGTATCATGGTAAGTGTCACAATCACAAAATCTTAGGTGCACAAGTATATCAACCTCGGAGAGGAAAGGCTGAGTTTAGGTTTCTTAGCTGCTTTTTAGTAGTGTGATGTGCCATATGAACACTCTGCAACAGGTTTGGGTGACCAGATGTTCAAAATAAACAACCGGGATGGCCACAGACATAAACGTAGGACTAACCCCTACGCGTCCACCCCACCCACACCAAGCACCTACCTCCTCATATCCTTGGCTCCGCCCACCCTAGTGATCCCACAGTAAAAAATAATAATTTCAATTTCCAGCACTGCTTTATATAAACTGTGGGGATTTGGCTGTAAATGTAAGCATGTGAAAAAAAGCAAAGGAGATAATGCTTTTAATAGCTATTAGAGGCCTTGGATATATATCAATCACCCCGCTAGTACTGTGGCCCAATCAGTTAGTTCATCAGGCTGTTACTTCAAAGGTTGGGGGTTAGAGCCCATCCTGGGATGACATGTAAAAATACTAAACTGTTAAAAATATGTTAAATTGTCTGGAGCTCACCCTACCTTTAATCAAAAACGGGACAGGGGCAACTCTCGGGACAGAGGGCCAAATTCTGGGACTGTCCCAGCAAAACCGGGACGTCTGGCAACCCTACAATAAGTGCTTAACAAACTGACCTTTAGCACACTGAGCTGAACCTTCATGGCACTCACTTATCAAGATGCATTTCAACTTTGGTTATTGCGCAGAATGAATGTACTTCACAACGCAAAGTGAAAAATGCCACACAAGTTGAGCTACAGTGAACACACACACTATGCACTTCAGTGGAGAAAGGATACAGGACAGAATGAATTGATCAGATCAGAACTTAACCGTCAGCAACAGGCCGGAATTCTCAGCCTCAGAACTATACAACTCCATCACGTGATATTTATGATTTGTATTAAAATGAGTACAGGCAATGGCAGGGGGTGGGGTTGCCACCCATAAATTCTGCTCTGAGCTCTAAAGGGGATTAATGAAATTGTGCCCCCTCCACTCGAGACTGTTCCTTCTGAGACCGATACAAACAGGATGGTGTTTGTAATTGTTGCATAGTGCTTGCGCCTGATGCATGAGCCTGGTGACGTGGGAGAGAATGTTGTGGTATGAGTGAGCGGATGTTCTGTGTAAAGGTTCCACGCTCAGGCAGTTAGCGAGAGCCTGCCTGGGTGATGGGTGCCAGGGATTCTTACAGAGGCATCTTGATGTAACTTATTGTAACTGAATAAAGCAACTTACTGGCAACCGACCTGAAGAGCCCGAGGATCTTACTTTACATCAGTAATGTAACGTGCTGCTTGTAGAGTGCTCGCTCACCCTCCATTGCATATCCTCGACGTGCTCCGCGCAGTCTGAGGGGGCCAGATTTCATGGTTCTTGCATTTCAGAGAACTGTAATCTGACCGTTCATGAAACTGTGCAAAATGCTGTTGAACGACAAACATTTGGCAAATGGGTACCACTGCAATCTGCCAATGGTTCTACCCTTATTATGGTGGCCATTTTTGTCATGGTGTCATTCGCGCTCTGAAACACCTGTGTATGTGCGCGATATAAATAAAATATCATATCATATCATCACTTGGCTACATAAGTTGCTAGAGCGCAGTGCGTGTGTTTAGGCGCATAGTATCGGAACCCCATGTAAGACAGAGTGGCGCTGCGCTTGAAATTTATGGGTGGTGCAGGGCGGCCCTGCCTTAGGGTAGGGCAGCTCGGGCAACCGCCCGGAATGCCATTAAGCCCCCCCCATGCCAGTTCGAGGGAGTCTTTCAAGGTCTCCCCCGACCTGGCATAGTGGGAGAAGGCACGGCAGGCGCCCTTATTGAAATTAAATGCACCCCGCTAAGGCCAGCCCTAGTGAGCTGAGTGGGCAGTCGGAAGGGAAGCACAGGCAATTTGATTAGACATTGCTTGCACTAAATTGTATGGGGTAAACAGAGCTCACTAGTGAAACTACTTGATCTGACTTCCCAACTGGAGGCTTGTGCGGCAAACCCAGATATATTAAAGGAGAGGTCCTTTAGAACGTCAACTGAGCACATTATCCTTACCTAGTCATTAGTAAGCACTATTTGCACAGTTACGATTCTTAAATTATCTTGGAAATATATACCCCTGTCTTCAAGAACAAGAATGTAGATCTATATACCAGTAGGCCTTCCAATACAAAGGAAGCACTGGCAAAGCCAACAGTTTGGGATTTTGAATAGGCATTTTCAGGCAGTGCCATATTGGTAATGCCTTGCCGCAAGGTGGAAACAGCTAGCTAATGGTGTAAGCACATGGGCAGAATAGCTCAGTGCCTGGCAAATGCCAATCTAATGCCCACACAAGAGCAAAAACTGTTGCTTTGGCAATGCTTTTTTTTTAACCTGGATTCAGTACAAGGAACGGATGCGAGGACACACATACTGCTTATAAAGAAAATGGCCAAAATCACACATGGTTAAGACAATTATTTTACACAAGGCTGTTTCATAGCTGCCGTTAAGCCATTATTTTTCAGAAGGCTGCTTAGAAATAATGTTGGCGCCCCCTTAAACGCACAGCATCAGCTCTAAGAGATGGGGAGGGTGTTGGGCAGGAAGAGGCAGGTTGTTGGAGGAGACTGGCCATAGGGACTAGCATTGTCATGAGTCAATAAGTGCGTAAAAACACAAACACCCACAGGCCGTATCTCACTCCTCACATCCCATCTCTTTCTCTCTTCACATCCCCTGCCAATAGTGCTGGCTTAAAGGCAGTGCTACAGCCCAACTTAACAGCCAAAACTCAGGAGTATGGAATATAGTAGGATTGAGGGAGGACTGAAGAGGGAGTGCAAATGACGTTAGAAAGTAAACATGAAGAACATTGCAGATAACTAAACACTCCAAAAAGCACTTGCTCACTCACCCAAATTCAACATGCAGGATTTTTTGGAATGAAAGTTGAACGAGCCTTGATTTTTATGAATTTCGATTCTCGTCTTTTGCTTTCGGACAGTCTCCTCTATTACAGAAAACCAAAAAAATGTGAAAGTTAATGCCCGAGACAACTTAAAGTCTGAGCGGCAAATGGCCTCACTTTCTTACTTTCTGTGAAAGCAAAATGGCGGCAGACAGTTGAGATGCGAATTGCTCAGCTGGCCGACTCCACGTGACGAGGCGAGTCGCAAATAAGTCAGAATCCAGTGAACGACCCGC
Organism: Ambystoma mexicanum; assembly: GCF_040938575.1. Lineage (NCBI taxonomy): Eukaryota > Metazoa > Chordata > Amphibia > Caudata > Ambystomatidae > Ambystoma > Ambystoma mexicanum. The sequence continues at coordinate 187,275,181 of NC_090921.1, forward strand.
CAGAGTTCTTCACCTCCTCGAAGTCCGGCCTGGTGCCAAGAAAAGGAGGTATGACTTTTGGGGAATTCAGACCCCACGGGTGGCATTTTTCTAGTACGCTCATGCATGAACTGTCAGTAGAATGTGAAATCTGGGCTATTATTACTCCCACAAACGTTTTCCTGAGCAGCAAATTGGTTGAGACAGCCGGAAAACGTCATTGACAGTTGGGAAAGCTGAACCGCCTCTCGACTTTTCGGCCCCAACTTTCAAGCGGTTAATGCAATCCTTTAAGCTCAACCCGTGGAAAGAAGCTGTCAGCGGCCCTGTAAAGAGGGGGACTTGGAAGATTGCTGAATGGAGACAAGTCACAGAGAAAGAAAAAAAAGTACTAATAGGGTATGGGAAGGTTTCTTGGAAAATAAAGATGGGGAGAAATAGAGCAAAACACCAACACAAAGAGAAAAGGTAAAATAAGCAACACACAAAACAATGAAAGATCAAAGTTTAGGTGGAAACGAAAGGGTGATGGGAACAATAATGCAGGATAGTCTGAAACGGAAAGAAAAAGAGATTAAAGGAGCAATATGCATAAAAATAAGAGAAAGTGAGGTAAGAAGAGAGAAGAGAAAATTAAAATACATTGATTGATAGGATCGAGGAATACTAAATGAATAAGTAGTAAATGAAAAATAATGGAAAAAGTGGGTGAGTGAAAAAAGAAGAACGAAAATCTAAAAGTGAAAAATAAATGAGAAAAAAGAAAGGAGCAAGATAAAGCTAATGACAAATAAACAAAAAATAAGAGGAAATAGCTCCAGGTAAAACGGTAAAAATAAAGCAAGCGCATATTTAAAAGATGAAAAAATAAGGCACGCGAACAGAAAAAAAAGAAATGGCAATGCTATGTTATTCGGCCTTAGGACGGTGCCTTTTTTTATCATTGGTACGATATGAAAGCGCTGTGGGTTGAACGCCCTCGGGGACTGTAGTCCAGGTCAGTGGAGAGTGTAATGAAGCAGATAGTGCTTAGCTGCACGCAGCATGTGGGCAGCCAGTGCGGTTTACTTGGTGTGTAGCTGCAGTCTAATGCTAGGCGTGGTGCTGTGGTTGTGTGAGATCAGTGCAATGTGTGCAGCAAGACTGAATGAACCTCAGTATCTGCATTCTGGTGGCGGTGGAGCTTGTGTGCAGGTAGTTCGATTTTTTCGTGGGGTATAGCTGCGTTCTAAAGGCTGTTTAGGTGTTTATAGAGGTGTAAAGGTATGTGTGCAGCTGTCACGGCCGCCAGCGACTGGCGTTTGTGGCGAAGGTGGACACAAGGACGCCATTAAAATGTTCCATTACGTTCCTCCTCGCCTATCAGACTCGGTCTAGTTGTTTTCAAGATGGCCGCCGCCGTTGGTATATCTCACTCGGCTGCCGGCGGCTCGGCGCGTTGCAACTGAGTTTATTCCACGCCCTGTTGCTTGCGCTAGTTTTCCTTCTGATAGTCTGACTTGCTATCTTCCTGTTTTTTCTCCTCCTCCCGTTCCCTACGGGCCTCCCCCTTTCTCCGGATCCTGTTTGCCTTCTCCTGTGTTCTGTTCCCGTGCTGAATCTCTGCTGTGATTTTCTTCGCTCTAGGAGACTCTTTCTCCCGGATTCTCCGTTCACTCGTGTCCTCCACCCCGAAGGGATCCTACCTGTAAACCGCCCTATACATTATCCTCGATTAGCAGAATCACGCCGACCTTACCATTTCCTGGGTTTTCGGCGAAGGATCATTCAACCTACTACAGTGCCGGGACTCCCACAACCTTCACGTCTATATTGGATCCAGGGGTTTTTTGCCGTTCCAGTGGCTTTTTCCCCTCTGGCTGTCGCGGAGGGGAGTCACCGTGGGTTTTTCTCTGACTGAGAGTCACGGTGGCTTCTTTCCGAGGTAGACCATATCTTCAAAAAAAGAAGAAGCCGTACACAGGACTTACCCGCCGGAAGAAACTGGACTATTCAGGTGAGGAGGAAGAGATTGGGGAGGGTTATCTATCGAGTGAAGACGAAGATACAGCTGATCACATAGCAAAACCCGTAGCCCATAGTGCCAGTCCTGATAGTTTGCAACGCCAAAAAGAAAACATGGCTACACCACAACAACTGCAAGAGCTGGTGACAGCTGTCCAAACCCTCAACGTAGAGGTCCAAACACTAAAGGCTGACAACGTGGCGCTCCAACAAAGAGTAGCTGCAAGAGAACAACAGACAACTGATTTACCCCCACAACCCCCACTACCCCTGGTGTCAGGTAAATTCGACGGCTCGGAAAGAAAGGTTAAGGAATTCCTGGAGGCCTGTAAATATCATTACGGATACTTCATATAAAATCTTCACCCAATTAATCCTAAAAGAATTACAGATTTTTTTTTTTTTTTGTATCGCAATGATGTATTATCTAAATTCCAAATTGGGTTTCGCAAAGACATGGGGTGCACTCTTAATGCGACCATACTTGCGTATGTGCATTGTCAAACTAGCAAGGGGGGTAGAGGGAAGGTATATATGGCTGCACTTGACTTGAATTCCGCATTCGATACAGTAATTAGATCTAAACTATGGGAGATCATGAAATATCTGGGGATCCCGGTACATTTAGTGGCTTTGATAGCCATGTTGTACTCAAAGACGAACTATAGGGTACGGGTGGATAAGACCGGAAACTTAACACAGCCAATTTCTACGGAAATTGGATTAAAACAAGGATGTTGTCTAGCAGCGGTACTGTTTAATCTATACCTCTCTTATATGGACATTATTTGGAAGGATGGAATAAATTATCCTGTCTGCCTGGGTGACTTAAAACTGAATTGTATCTACTTCGCGGATGACTTATTGATTCTCGATAGAACGCCCGTTGGGTTACAGAATAAGTTGGATGTATTATTCCTGTTTGCTGAAGAGCATAATCTAAAAATAAATCAAACAAAATCCAAAATTTTAATATTCAATGATGGAAATAAAAGAATCAGGAAATTCTCTTGGTCAATTGGGTCTATAGAACTCGAGGTGGTGAAGGACCTACGATACCTCGGATACACCCTGACCGATCAGAACTCCAAAAGATGGTGGGAGTTACTGCTTAAGGAAAAAATGAAACCTCTCACTGCTCAGATGTGTATTCTTTACAGAAAATATTGTAAATTGTCTATAATACCGATTAGACAATTCTACCTGTTAAAAATTGAGCCAATTATTTTGTATACTCTTGATTTATGCACTGTTGATATTGATGACATATTGGACAGGCTTCAGGGCGTATTGTGGAAAAGGGTGTTATGTATAGCAAAAACCATACCGAACGATATAATCAGACATGAGCTTGATCTCTTGCCAATCTCTGTGAAAAGAAATTGGAGGTTGCTTAACAACTACAGAAAAATGCTGAGTCCCACTAGAAACTCACTCTACGTAGATATACATGAAATGATTAATTTGGAAACAATACCTGTTCTGTGTAAATTTGTAAGGAAAATGGAGGCAATCTTGGAAGAGTCAAATATTTCAAAAGAAGACTTAATTTTGTGTCTACCATGTAATAAGCGAAAATTCCAGCGATTGAACTGGTGTTTGCAATCTGATCGCATTGGAAGATATAGAGCATTTAAGGAATATGCTATGTTTAGAAGAAAAATGGGAGATATGCCTAGATACCTTTTACAATTTCCTTGTCAGACTGCAAGGAAACTTTACATGCGCTTTCGATTAAACCAGTTCCCGACATTGGATCGAATAGGTAGATGGGGTTGGAATTCAGAAAAGTTTGGGAACATGAGCTTTGAATGTAGATTCTGCAAGGAAGACGGATCGGTGGAGTCCCTCAAACACTTAGTTCAGAATTGTGTTTATTTTGATAACATCAGAACGGTCCATTTGGGAAGATATTGGAAACCTGGGATGGAATGTTCAAGTCTCCTTTTTTTTTGGTCCAAGTGTATGTGGGGGAATAGCATTAATCTTCTAATTGGTTTAACTAATTTTCTTGAAGTTGTAATGCAAAAGATTACCAGGTTAAATGAACTAGATTGACACCCCAATGAGTTTATAAGAATGTCTTATTCGGAATTGAATTTTAGTGATGAATGATGTATAAATTGTGATTATTGTGGAATGAAATGAAATGTTTTAACAAATATGAATTTTTAAAATTTTGTAATATTGTAAAGGTTCTTAATGAATCAAACACATTAAAAAAAAAAAAAAAAAATATTCATTTCACCTTCCGCAGAAACGCTTTTTCCACAGATCATTCCAAGGTGGGATTCATGATCACGCACATGACGGGAAACGCCTTGGCATGGGCTACTCCATTGGTATCCCTATCAGACCCAGTGTTGCAGGACTACGCGGCCTTTAAGGAACTGCTGCGACACACCTTTTGCGAACCGAATGCTCACACGTGGCTAGCGAAGACCTGCTGGATATACGTCAAGGGAGTACCGACTTACTATCCTATATCTCCTCTTTCAAGAAACTCGCTGCAGAGGCAGGTTGGCAAGAGCAGGCCCAGTATACCATATTCCGCCGGGGCTTGCGAGAAGAGCTCAAGGATGAGCTTGCCCGGATCCCGCGCCCAGACACCTTTCTAGATCTTCAAACCGCAGTTCTGAGAATCGATTTCCGCCTGATGGAACGAAGAAACGAAAGGAAGAAGGCTCGAGGTCCACATTCGTTCTTGGATATACCCCCCGCCTCCTCCTCACCTGTATCGCGTCACGCCAGAGAGGAACCCATGCAGATCGGAAGCACCAGATCTCCGTTGACTGCCGAAGAAAAGAAGAGGAGACGTGAAGGGAACCTTTGTTTATATTGTGGGGGAGCCAACCATCTGCTGAGAGACTGTCCCGATGTGCCCCCAAGGAGATCGGGAAACGGCCGCCCTCGATAGTCAGTGGAACGGACTATCGAGGGGCTACACCTTGTTCCTACACTACACTTTCTGTGGCCTCATCTCGGATGAGCGAAGATGTGCGTCTCATGGTGATAGCCATAAAACTCCGCTTTCGGAAGAGAGAGGTAGAGACGCAGGCTCTACTGGATTGTGGGGCGGCTGGAAACTTCCTTGACACTTTTTGGGCTGATAAGATGGGTCTGCTAAGGATTGAGAAAAAGGAGGACCAAAAGGTCGAAGGAGTGGATGGTACACCCCTATGTTCAGGACTCATTACTCACACCACCGAGGAGATCCAGGTGTCCATACACCAGCATTCTGAAATCATAAAGTTTGATATTATACGGGTGGCCCATTTCCCTGTCATCTTAGGAATAGGCTGGCTCAGGAAACACAACCCTACGGTGGATTGGTCTAAGAATCTACTAAGTTTTCATTCCGCCTTTTGCCTAAGAGAATGCCTTCCAGAACCAGCATTCGCAACTGTAAAGACCATGTCTGCTGTTGAAGGCAGTTCCATCCATTGCATACCGAAATGTCTTTCAGAATACAACGAAGTCTTTCAGGAGCAGACCCCCATTAGACTTCCTCCACATCGCCCAGAGGATTGTGGTATCGACCTAGTGCCACAAGCATTGGTCCCCTTTGGGAAGATGTATACCCTCTCAGTATCGGAGAAGGCTGTACTCCGATGCTACCTTGATGATAATTTAGCAAACGGACTCATAAGGCCTTCCAAATCCCCCGCTGGGGCCTCTCTGTTTTTCATACCCAAACGGGATACCAAGGAGCTGCGGCCCTGTATCGACTATCGGGGGTTAAACAGAGTGACCATAAAAGATCGATACCCTATGCCCATTATAACAGAGATTCTTTAGGCTGTCCAAGGCTCTGTTGTGTTTACTAAACTTGATCTACGGAATGCGTATCATCTACTCCGCATAAGAACAGGAGATGAGTGGAAGACGGCCTTTCGCACTCCCTATGGGTTGTTTGAATACCAAGTCATGCCGTTTGGCCTAGTCAATGCACCATCTATTTTCCAGAGATTCATGGACCGATTGTTTTCCGACCTTCTTAACCTTAACACAGTGGTTTACCTGGATGACATTTTAGTCTTCTCACGGAGCCAGGAGGAACATACCCGACATGTCAAGGAAGTTCTGCGCAGACTACAACATCACAGTCTTCTGGTAAAACCTGAGAAATGTGCATTTGCTCAATCCTCGTTGTCTTACTTGGGATTCATCCTATCCGACAAAGGGGTTACTATGGACCCAAGGAAGGTGGATGCCATCTTGTCATGGCCATCGCCTTCTTCGGTTAAGGATATTCAACGTTTCCTGGGGCTGGCGAATTTCTATAGGAAGTTCATTCCATGTTTTTCCTTACTCACTCTTCCTATTACATCCCTTCTCAAGAAATCCACAGGCCCTTTCATCTGGTCTAGTGAGGCTGAAGAAAGCTTCCTCAGCTTGAAGCACAAGTTCTGTGCAGCTCCTATCTTGAAACAACCAGATCAGCTACTACCCTTTATCCTGGAAACTGACGCTTCTGCAGCAGCCGTAGGTGCTGTTCTTCTTCAGAGAGTCAAGGACCTAGAGCATCCGGTGGCATATTTCTCAAAAACTTTAAATCCTAGCCAACGCAACTACTCAGTCATAGAGAAGGAATTACTTGCTATGAAATTGGCTTGTGTGGAATGGAGGCATTTGCTCCAAGGGAGCCTACACCCGTTCCAGATACGAACAGACCATAAAAGTCTGCAAATACTCAAGCAGCAAGAGTGTTATAACACCCGCCAGGCCAGATGGGCTCATTTTTTCGCCCAGTTTGATTTTGTCATCACATTCATCCCTGGCTCTCAAAATCTAGTTGCCGATGCTCTCTCCCGCAGAGACGATGTTATCTTCCCTTACAGAAAGGAGTTTATGTTTCCTCGTACCCGGATCATATCTACAGTGTCTAACTTCTTGGATGAAGTACGAGGAGCCTGCATCCAAGAACCTACTCTCAATATGGGAAATCAACCGGTCACCACTAAGGACGGGTTGCACTTTATCCGTGGAAGACTGTTTATACCTTCCAATAGTCTCAGAAGACGAGTCACTCAGTGGTGCCACGATTCCAAGACTGCAGGCCACCGAGGAGTACGAGGTACTCTGGAACTTCTCCAAAGGGCTTTCATCTGGCCCAACATGAAGGCTGACACGCAAGCCTATGTTCAATCCTGTATGGTATGCTTACAAAGCAAATATTCCACCTCGAAACCTATGGCGCTGTTACAACAGGAACCGGTTCCACTTGGCCCCTGGAAATGTATTTCTACAGATTTTATTGTGGAGTTGCCGGTATCCCGAGGCTGTACCTGCATTATGGTAACTGTAGACGCTTTCTCGAAACTTGCACATTTTTCTCCATTGACAAAGATCCCGTCCGCCTCGGTCATGGCTGACGTATTCCTCAAGGACATTTTTAGGTTACATGGGCTTCCTCAAAAAATAATTTCAGACAGGGGCAGCCAGTATACCTCCAGATTCTGGTCAGCTTTGTGCAATTCATTGGGCGTTGAGAGAGCTCTTTCGTTGGGGTTTCATCCCCAGACAAATGGACAAACCGAGAGGTTAAACGGTACCTTAGAGCAATACTTAAGGTGTTTCATAAACAAACAGCAAGACAACTGGGTGGACCTGCTTCCCACAGCAGAGTTTGCATACAATAACGCTGTCCACACGGCTACAGGAACTAGCCCATTCTTTTGTACCTACGGATACAACCCGCAGTCCATAGTTCCGAGTTTCTGGGAGGAAACTAACGTTCCTACTTTGGAGAACACCCTTGCGCAGATCAAGGAGGCCCATAACACAGCCAGTCAGAGCCTCTCTAAGGCTAGCGGTCATTACAAAGAATAAACTGACAAACACCGGAGTCAAGTTCCTGCCTGGGACAAAGGTTCCAAGGTCATGCTGTCCACCAAGTTCCTTCCTCGATGGGTTCGGCCTTCTAAACTGTCACCACGCTACATCGGACCCTTTGAGATAACTTCAAAGTTAAATCCTGTGGCCTTCCGCCTCAAGTTGCCAAAGGGACTCAGGCGGATTCATCCCGTGTTTCACTCATCTCTCTTACGTCCCTTTGTGCCAGATACCCGGAAACAAGCATCCCCCAAGCTGTGTACTTTGCCAGTTCCAGCTTCCGAGGAATATGAAGTTTCTCGGATACGGGACTCCCGTTATCATCGGGGACGTCTTGAGTATCTCGTTCATTGGAAAGGATATCCCTCCTCAGAAGACACCTGGGAACCACAGTTCCATATTCACTCTCCTCAACTGTTACACAAGTTCCACCGACTACATCCAGGAAGGCCGGGTGGGAGAAGCCTTCGGAGGGGGCATACTGTCACGGCCGCCAGCGACTGGCGTTTGTGGCGAAGGTGGACACAAGGACGCCATTAAAATGTTCCATTACGTTCCTCCTCGCCTATCAGACTCGGTCTAGTTGTTTTCAAGATGGCCGCCGCCGTTGGTATATCTCACTCGGCTGCCGGCGGCTCGGCGCGTTGCAACTGAGTTTATTCCACGCCCTGTTGCTTGCGCTAGTTTTCCTTCTGATAGTCTGACTTGCTATCTTCCTGTTTTTTCTCCTCCTCCCGTTCCCTACGGGCCTCCCCCTTTCTCCGGATCCTGTTTGCCTTCTCCTGTGTTCTGTTCCCGTGCTGAATCTCTGCTGTGATTTTCTTCGCTCTAGGAGACTCTTTCTCCCGGATTCTCCGTTCACTCGTGTCCTCCACCCCGAAGGGATCCTACCTGTAAACCGCCCTATACATTATCCTCGATTAGCAGAATCACGCCGACCTTACCATTTCCTGGGTTTTCGGCGAAGGATCATTCAACCTACTACAGTGCCGGGACTCCCACAACCTTCACGTCTATATTGGATCCAGGGGTTTTTTGCCGTTCCAGTGGCTTTTTCCCCTCTGGCTGTCGCGGAGGGGAGTCACCGTGGGTTTTTCTCTGACTGAGAGTCACGGTGGCTTCTTTCCGAGGTAGACCATATCTTCAAAAAAAGAAGAAGCCGTACACAGGACTTACCCGCCAGAAGAAACTGGACTATTCAAGTGAGGAGGAAGAGATTGGGGAGGGTTATCTATCGAGTGAAGACGAAGATACAGCTGATCACATAGCAAAACCCGTAGCCCATAGTGCCAGTCCTGATAGCAGCTAGGCGGGATTGATCGAGGGGTATAGCTGCATTCTATTGTTTGTTGCAGGGACTTCATTTAGGTGTCGCCAGGGGACACACATGCGACCCCTGTAGTCTCCCTTTACCCCTGTGGTCTCCCTTGCTACTCCTGAAAAATACTTTTTTAAGAAAGAATAGGAATAACAAATAATTTGTCTTTCATTCTATACAATAATTGCTAGACTCATTAAAGGTTTCTTTCAGGCACACTTCAGGGGTAATTCAAGTTGCAGTTATAGCATGTTTTTTTTCTGCCGATACATCTGGCGATCCATTCTTGTATGAAATGTATATTACGTTACAGTGATTTTGTAACCATATTTTTCATAGTGTTATTAGAAACAATGCTATGTCATGCCACTTACTGTTTGGTCAAGGGGTAAACAGTTGTGTTCCATCGCTACTCGTGATGTCACTTTGGGGTGGGGTCAAATGACATCAGTTCCTGTGATGCCATCAGGGGTCAAGGATCACATGATGTCACTTCTGCTACCCCTGGCATTTTGGTGAAATGACATCCCTGGTTTGTTGGTGTAGAGGAGAGAGTGAGCATATTAATATGTGTGAGTGTATGTGTGCTTTGGAGGGACGCCCCTGTTCATGAATACCTTTCAGTGCCTGCCGGGGTGATCATATCTATTTTAGAGGTTCAGAGCTTCAGTTCTCAGAGACATTCTCGGTCTAGTGTGGAGGCTGTTCTGATTACCAGGCTTGAGCGTGCCTTTCCCAGCTTGGTGGTGTCATTGGTGTTGAGTTGTCTGATTTCAAAACTTTACTGGGCTAAGTGATTTCAGGTCTAAGGTCCTCTCTGTGCCACAAATGAGTCTGCAATTGTTTATTGGATGGCATCTTCTCATTGTGCCGTTACATCCAGTTCTAGATTCGAGGACTGGTGCACAGTGAACCCGAAGGTCCAGCATCAGCGTCTGTGGTTATCCCTTTGTCGTGTTGGGTCTACAATTTCTTGATGGATGACGCCTACTTCCAGTCATGTCCTGTCGGACTTACGAATAATCCTAAACATGATGACTGGTACTAAGTGAACACGAAAAGAGAAGAAAAGAGGGAGGGAGAAAAAAGAAAAGTGTAAAAAACTTCAAAAGTAAGAAATATCAAAACAAGATTTAAGTGATGCAAGAAACAAAAAGCAAATGCAAAGACAAATAAGAAATAATTGAACATAATTAATAAAAGAAAATGAAAAAGAAATAGTATGTGAATGAAATGAAGCTTCCACAGCAGAGGGGTATGATCCTCTGTGGGACAGAGCCACCCCATTTTCATCTTGCTTGAATTCTTTCGTTTGATATCCAGCACTCCCCATGCTTGTCTCCCTTCCCCGCTCATCCCAGTGCCCGCTTTCTATTCCCTGCAGTTTCCCGCCTCCGCTCTCCCCCCACGGAGCACTGATTGGCCCATGAGGACTTTTCTCTGTGCCCCAGAAATCCTATTATACAATACTCCAAGGGCAGCCTTGCCCTGGGCAGCCGACGGAGTGACTAATGCAGAGGGCAATTCCCTGGGGCAGTACCCATTCTTGTTTGCCCCTGTTCGCCCGTGGACACCTGCAAAGTCATCCTAATAATAATAATAATAATTTGGCATTTATATAGCGCTACGAACCCTCAGGTATCTGAGCGCTGCTTATTATTACCCATGGTGTGTGGTGCTCATTTATCGACCTCGGAAGGATGAAAGGCTGAGTTTGGCCCTGCCGGGATTCGAACCTGCGTAACAGGCTCTGCACGGATGTCAAAGCGAGCGCTCTACTCGCTGTGCCACTTGACCGGCAACAACAAGGTAAGGAGATATGGGTGGGGAGCACAGCCATTACTGTGCTCCAGAAAACGCTGTCACTCTTTTATACAAAGTCTGTTATGAATTGTGTCCCATAATTAGCCTGTGCTGCACCCCATAGTTAGCTATTGTGTTTTGCCCCATAGTTAGCTTGTGTTGCACTGTGCTACGCCTTATAGATAGCCACTGTGTTGAACTGTGCTGCACCCTACAGTTAGCCACTGTGCTGAACTGTGCTGTGGCCTATAGTTAGCCATTGTGTTTCACTCCATAGTTAGTTAGTGTTGAGCTGTGCCCTATAATTAGCCATTGTGTTTCGGCACATAGTTAGCTAGTGTTGAACTTTGCTGTGCCCTAAAGTTACCCATTGTGTTTCACCTCATAGCTAGTGATGAACTGTGCTGCGCCATATAGTTAGCCACTGTGCTGTACTGAGCAGCGCTCTGTAGTTAGCCACTGTGCTTCGCCCCATATTTTTCTAGTGTTGAACTGTGCATTGCCCTATAGTTAGCCATTGTGCTGCGCCCTATAGTTAGCCATTCTGTTGAACTGTGATGCGCCCTATACTTAGCCATTGTGATTCACCCCATAGTTAGCTGGTGTTGACACGTGTTGAGCCCTATAGTTATCCACTGAGTTGAACTGTGCTTCACCCTAGAGCTAGCCACTGTGTTAAACTGTTCTGTGCCATATAGTCACCCATCGTGTTTTGGCCCATAATTAACTTGTGTTGAACTGTGCTGCACCCTACAGTTAGCCACTGTGTTGAACTGTGCTGCACCCTGTAGTTAGCCACTGTGCTGAACTGTGCTGCATCCTATAGTTAGCCACTGTGTTGAACTGTGCTGCACCCTATAGTTAGCCACTGTGTTGAACTGTGCTGCACCCTATAGTTAGCCACTGTGCTTAACTGTGCTGCACCCTATAGTTAGCCACTGTGCTGAACTGTGCTGCACCCTATAGTGAGCCATTGTATTTCGGCCCATAGTTAGCTACTGTGCTGAAATATGATGTGCCCTATAGTTAGCCATTATGTTTTGCCCCATAGCTAGCTAGTAATGAACTGTGCTGCACCCTATAGTTTGCTACTGTGTTGAACTGTGTTGCACCCTATAGTTAGCCACTGTTTTTCGCCCTATAGTTAGCTACTGATGCACTGTGCAGGGCCATATAGTTAGCCACTGTGCTGAAATATGATGTGCCCTATAGTTAGCCATTGTGTCCCCCCCTTAATTAGCTAGTGCTGAACTGTGCTGCGCCCTATATTAAGCCATAGTGTTTCAACCTATAGTTAGCTAGTGTTGAACTTTGCTGTGTCCTAAAGTTAAGCATTGTGTTTCACTCCATAGCTAGTGATGAAATGTGCTGCACCATATAGTTAGCCACTCTGTTGAACTGTGCTGTGCCCTATAGGTAGCCACTGTGCTGAACCGAGCAGCGCCCTGTAGTTAGCCACTGTGCTTTGCCCCTTATTTATCTAGTGTTGAACTGTGCTATGCCCTATAGTTAGCCATTGTGCTACACCCTATAGTTAGCTACTGAGTTGAACTGTGCGTCACCCTATAGTTAGCAATTGTGTTTCACCTCATAGTTAGCTTGTGTTGAACTGTCCTGCACCCTAGAGCTAGCCACTGTGTTGAACTGTTCTGTGCCATATAGTGAGCCATCGTGTTTTGGCCCACGATTAGCTTTTGTTGAACTATGCGTCACCCTATAGTTAGCCCTTGTGTTTCGCCTCATAGTTAGCTTGTGTTGAACTGTCCTGCACCCTGTAGTTAGCCACTGTGTTGAACTATCCTCTACCCTACAGTTAGCCACTGTTCTGAACTGTGCTGCACCCTATGGTTAGTCATTGTGTTTCGCCCTTTAGTTAGCCAGTGTTGAACTGTAATTCACCCTATAGTTAGCCATTGTGTTTCGCCTCATAGCTAGCTAGTAATGAACTGTGCTGCACCCTGTAGTTTGCCACTGTGTTGAACTGTACTGCACCGTATAGATAGCCATTGTGTTTCGCCCCATAGTTAACTACTGATGAACTGTGCTGCACCCTATAGTTAGCCACTGTGTTGAATTATGCTGCACCCTATTGTTAGCCACTGTGCTGAAATGTGCTGTACCCTATAGTTAGCCACTGTGCTTCCCCCCATAATTAGCTAGTGTTGAACTGTGCTGCGTCCTATAGTTAGCCACTGTGTTGAACTGTGCCACACTCTAAAATTAGCCACTGTGTTGAAGTGTGCTGCGCCCTACAGTTTGCCATTGTGTTTCACCCCATAGTTAGCTGATGTTGAACTGTGCTGGTCCCTATAGTTAGCCATCGTTTTTCACCCCATACTTAGCTACTGATGAACTGTGCTGTGCCCTATAGTTAGCCACTGTGCTGAAATATGCCCTATAGTTAGCCATTGTGGTTCATCCCAATAATTAGCTAGTGTTGAACTGTGCTGCACCCTATAGTTAGCCATAGTGTTTTACCCCATAGTTACCTATTGTTGAACTTTGCTGTGCCCTAAAGTTAGTCACTGTGCTTCACCCCTTATTTATCTAGTGTTGAACTGTGCTATGACCTATAGTTAGCCATTGTGCTACACCCTATAGTTAGCCCTGAATTGAACTGTGCGTCACCCTATAGTTAGCTCTTGTGTTTTGACTCATAGTTAGCTTGTGTTGAACTGTCCTGCATCCTAGAGCTAGCCACTGTGTTGAACTGTTCTGTGCCATATAGTCACTCATCGTGTTTTGGCCCATGATTCGCTTGTGTTGAACTATGCTGCACCCTCTAGTTAGCCACTGTGTTGAACTGTCCTGTACCCTATAGATAGCCACTTTGCTGAATTGTGCTTCGCCCTATAGTTAGCCATTGTGTTTTGCTCCATAGTTAGCTACTGGTGAACTGTGCTGCACCCTATAGTTAGCCACTGTGTTGAATTATGCTGCACCCTAGTTAGCGACTGAGCTGAATTGTGTTGTGCCCTATAGTTAGCCACAGTGCTTAGCCCCATAGTAAGCTAGTTTTGAACTGTGCTGCGCCTTATAGTTAGCCACTATCTTCAACTGTGCCGCACCCTATAGTTAGCCACTGTGTTGAACTATGCTGCACTCTAAAGTTAGCCACTGTGTTGAACTGTGCTGCGCCCTACAGTTTGCCATTGTGTTTCACCCCATAGTTGGCTGATGTTTAACCGTGCTGCACCCTATAGTTAGCCACTTTGTTGAACTGTGCTGTGCCCTATAGTTGGCCATTGCTTTTAGCCCCATAGTGTGCTAGTGTTGAACTGTGCTGCGCCCTATAGTTAGCCACTATGTTGAACTGTGCTGCACCCTATAGTTAGCCACTGTGTTGAACTGTGCTGCAGCCTATAGTTAGTCACTGTGTTGAAGTGTGCTGCACCCTAAAGATAGCCACTTCGTTGAATTGTCCTGAACCCTATAGTTTGCCATTGAGTAATGCCCCATAGTTAGCTGGTGCACTGTGCTGCACCATATAGTGATCCACTGTGTTGAACTGTGCTGCGCCCTACAATTTGCCATTGTGTTTCACCCTATAGTTAGCTGATGTTTAACTGTGCTGCACATTATAGTTAGCCACTGTGATGAACTGTGCTGCACCCTACTTTGTTGAACTGTACTGCACCCTATAGTTAGCCACTGTGTTGATCTGTGCTGCAACCTATAGTTGGGCACTGTGTTGCACTGTGCTGTGCCCTATAGTTTGCCATTGTGTTTTGTCCCATAGCTAGCTAGTAATGAACGGTGCTGCACCCTATAGTCAGCAACTGTGCTGAACAGTGATGTGCCCTATAGTTAGCCATTGTGTTTCACCCCATAGTTAGCTAGTGTTGAACTGTGCAGCACCCTATAGTTAACCATTGTGTTTCATCACACAGTTAGCTAGTGTTGAACTGTGCTCTGCCCTATAGTTAGCCACTGCACTGAACTGAGCTGTGCCATATAGTTAGCCACTGTGCTTTACTCCATATTTAGCTAGTGTTGAACTGTGCTATGCCCTATAGTTAGCCATTGTGCTGAGCCCTATAGTTAGCCACTGAGTTGAACTGTGCATCAAGAGAGAAAGTGTAGGTTCCACAAGATCAGTGGAACTAAAGCTCTGTGCACACTTTTGTAGCAAAACACAATGCTAAGTACATTCAAATACAATTAAAAATGCAAGGTTTAATGATGTCAAAGTTAAATGAAATCCAAAATCAAATATCTTCAAAAGTTTTTCAACACATCCATATAGGTAAATCAAATACTATTTCTTGGTATGAGCTTCCTTACATTGTTCACAATTTCACATAGGATAACAAATACTTTAAAAAATAATTGAATACTTCAATTAATGGTTCACAAAGTGAGTTGATTCAAATAATGGTTCTAAACCCATTGGTGAGATGCCTTCTGATATACATGTAGAAGTCATTAATTGTATATCGCGTCTCTACACATGGCGTTTCGGGTTATAGTGTCCTTCATCAGGTGTGGACAATTCAAAAGTTCAAGGAGTTCCTAAAAATTAAATATGACATATTGTCAGTCTAACTGTTCGATTTCTCATTTGGACTTCAATTTTTTGTTCTGATTTAACTAACCTTAGCGTGCTGGCGATGTGGCCTGACTAGTGATAGTGAAAGAGTTTGTGGCTGGTGGTATTTCCATCTTCGCTTGCTCCGAGAGTTAAAACTGTGGATAAATAAAATTTGAAGTCACGAAAGATGGGCTACAACCAGGACCAGTCGCTAGATAATAGCAATGTGTCCCAGTTCTACGCCCTACATTAGTATAATGCACCATCGTTTTTTATTCTGAAAATAAGATGGCTCACCTCATAATGAACGCGTAAGAATAGCAACTTGGGTCAAGCTCTTGTCTCTGTTATTGCCTCTGGCTCAGAAATATTCAAATTTCCTATGTTCGATACAGAGCAACTTGTTTTTTTAGATCTGCCTGCAGGAAAAACGACTCTGTTTTAGTTCTGGGTAAACCTAACTCGGATGTTATGATTATTCTGATGTTATAATTATTTTGATTAAGTGCAGAAATATACCTTCTCCATCAGATTCGTTTTAACCACCGATGCTCCTGGTTTGTATGTGTACGTGTTCCTTTTCAGAAAGTTCAGCCGCGTGCTTGTGAGACACTGATGCCTTCAGCAGTCACTGAATCGCCTTGTGCGGTGCCTGTGAAGAAAAGGATACATTACTGTATCTCTTTTCCTATAGGAAAACTGTAAATAGAGTCTCTACTGATACTATGAGGCGTCCATGTCTTACCTATTGCAGGTTTACATCGGTTTCGTTCCAGTTAGCGTGCAGCTTCTACTCAATGCTTTCTGTTGATACTGGTTGCTGTGGTGATTTGCAAGCTCGCAAGCCCCTGGGAATCAAGTTTAACTAGAGAAGCGACTAAGTAATGCGCGTTCGCAGAGCGCCATGTTTGAATGGATTTTCAGCGCTTGTTAGTCTTTGCTTTGTGGGTAAAGCATGACTCAGGATGTTTTATACGACATACACGTGTAGTGAGTCTGTTTTTTTTGGATGAAGTTATGATTTTCAGAATCAGAATTTTGATTTATTGATATTCATTAATATCTCCTGTTTTGTTACAAATAGAATGGTATAGAATTGCTTGCTGCAGTCTTTGTTCGCAATGATTTTAGCATATAGGGTGTACGTGTTGACTCAAAGTATCCCATGAATCTGCTCGTCAGATGGGTATATCTCCTGTCTAAATTGTATGGATTCAACCATTCAAGGCATTTGCAACTGTGAAATACAGCAACACTTCCAAGTAGTCAAAGGAAAACCACTAGAAGACATAGAAAGACAGAACATGCGAAGCCACAGAGGGGACAATGTGCGAGAAAACACGGAAAAGCGAAAATGGAATCACAACAGGCTACCACACCAGGAAACATTCATTAACACAGCAATAGAATGACATCCTTGCGCCTGACTGAAATAAGATGCACCACAAAAACCAGCAAAATCACTCTACTCAATGCCTTACCTGTCAACATACCACCCGCCAGAGCAGCAACTAACAATCAGAAACACTAGGCATATCAACAGGATATCGGGATTCCCAAGGGAAAGGCAAGAAATACAAAGAAGAAAAACAATAGGAAACAAGACCTGCACGCCAGACATCACATAAAGCCAAGGGGACAATCAACACCATCAACCTGAAAGACAAGAGGATCCAGAAGACAACGTGAACCCAACACGAAACCTAACCAAAATATTTAATGAGGAAACAGACCCAACAGAACATAACCTGCAAACAACCGATGGCAACAATGAGCACCGTCAACAAGACCACCAAAAGACACAATCAAAGACAAAACAGGCCACAACAAGGAAAAAAATACACTGCAACCTAATCAATGCCAGATCAATGTCCAAACACACAACATAGATATATGATCTACTTAGCGACAGGGGTTAGGCATCCTATTCATCATACAAACCTGGCTAGCCCAAAACTACAAAGTCACACTACACAGCTGTCTGCCTGACCACTTTAAGTCCATACAGACAAACAGAAAAGGAAAAAGAGGTGGAGGACTTGCCATGGCATACAAGGAACATCTAAAAATAACATCCGATCCTCTGACCATCCCGAACTGTGAATCCCTCCTCCTGCACCTGACCTCAGACCTGCAAACAAACCTCACATTTATACACGTCGCCCCTGACCTATGATGCAACCTTGGTAGACACTTGCATAGGAACAGTCACTAACATTGTCATTAAACATGACTGCCTGATCATTCTTGGCGTCTTCAACAAATAGTTCGAAGAAGGGAACGGAAACTTGCAGAAAACACAAAACAGTTTACGACAATGGAACAACGACAAATGGTAGAGGCGTACTCGCCTGAGACTTTTCTTGGACTCGAGTACTGACAAACTTGTCGGTAGCAGGCCACACCCGAGATGCAAACTTGGCCATTACAAATCTGATCACAATAGCGCCCCCAATCCAAACACTTTGGAGCAACCACCTCATTATGTCATTTGTCATCCAAATACCATCAAATACAATCAAAAGCATCCAACAATAACCCACCAATCTGGAAAAGAAATGGGAGAATCGTCAAAAACAGTGACCTGGAGGAAAAGTGAGAATCCTCAAAGCCATCAATCACCACCCAGAATGCAATGGACATAGATGAAAGAACAGACATAATCCTGAACAGGATCACAAAAACAATAGATATCATTGCACTGTAAAAACCAGTCATCCCATCGTCAACGAAATTGGTGGCTAGATAGTTCATGCCCCGCCTCAAAGCAATGACAAAAAATAAAATGAAACTAGAACAAGCAAACTATGACCAAGACACAAGAATAACATATCAAAGACATATCCAATCATACAAAGCAGAAATTCTGATCTATGTGATTACTGAGACCCGCAGATGCGTCCGAAAATGCTGAC
The DNA here is from genome assembly GCF_040938575.1 of Ambystoma mexicanum. Lineage (NCBI taxonomy): Eukaryota > Metazoa > Chordata > Amphibia > Caudata > Ambystomatidae > Ambystoma > Ambystoma mexicanum. The sequence goes on from NC_090921.1 coordinate 187,293,566, forward strand.
TTTTTAATTTATTTTTTCAACCCCCTTTACACCACATACATATGCCGGGGGAGACCCCCTGCAGTGCCCCATACTTGTTTATATCCCATAACCCCCTCCCATATATATGTGTGGTGTAAGGGGGTCAACAACAAAAAAGTCAGAATTTTCGGCAGTCGGAGTTTTGGAGGCGACATTTTGGTATATTTGCCCAAAATTCTGAAAGCAAAATAGAAATACTACAATGAACGGATCACAAAAGCCAACAACACTCACGAAGAATTGTTCAACATCATAGACAAGATGAGAAACCCTCCTGGATGCAATAACACACCAATCCCTTCACAAAATCTATGCAACGATCTTGCAGAACTCTAAGAATAAAATCAACAACATACAATGGATTATACAAAGTAGACTGACCCACCCGACTGCTCACCACAACCAAGCCTTCCACAACCCACAGACCAGGGCTGAACCTCTACCTAAGCCTCTTCAACATGTCACATTCAATGGGAAGTGTACCACAAGCCTTAAAATTAGCCTACATTAAACCATTCCGCAAAGATACAACGTGCGATATTGAAGCTATAGACCTATCTCAAACATTCCATACCCAACAAAACTAATAGAGACCTATGTTCACGAACAAAAACTGGAACAGAACGAAAACCGCCAGCTATTAGATCAAGCACAAGTAGGCTTTAGACCCATGAAGGAATGGAGACGGCAATACACTTTATATGGGTGAGACCTAAAGACCGATGTAGACTCCAACACAAACTCGACACTGATACTACTCGATCTATCTGCAGCCTTTGACACTGTCAACCATAACACCCTTGTCAAAAGGCTTGAAAACATAGGTGTTAGGAAAAGGGATGGAAGGAAGCAGGCTGGAGCAACCAGAATGTGTGATGGGGGCCAGGCTGGGTAGGATCTACACTTCCCAGGTTTCCTGGGAAGGGCGTGACGGTGTGCACACTGCACGGTTACTGGTGACATGAAGACCACTACCGGCCCGTGCCAGCTGCGGATTATTGGTGGGGATTACGGCACGGGCAGACAGGCTGTGTGTGGCGGAGGAGACAGGGGACAGGCAAGCAGTGACGAGCAACCCTGTGCCATGCGGCTATGACATTGTTCCGCTCCTAGCATTTAATGGCATCAAGGAGCAACCCGGGCCATGCGGCGGTGATGGTGTTCAGCTCCCAGCATTTACTGCCATTCTCAGCATCGTCCGGGTAGCCTTTTGGGGCTCCTGGACCTCAGTTAAGTTATATTACCGCATTATGTTATCAGTATTGTCTTTGCAAATAGAACATGAGTAACTAAGACGACACTTAATGAAAGACGCTCTGAATAGTGTGTGTTAGAATATAACGAACAGTGCCTTGAGTGCTTCAGGGCTATAAACTTTGGTGCACATGTGTGAAGGGAAAACGGGGGCTTTTCAAGGGTCATAAAAGATGTTCTAAATACTGTGTATTTATGAATATATAACGAACAGCGCTTTGAGCATGCATGGGCTACAAACTTGTGGGGCGTCAGGTGTGGCATGAAACACAGGTTTAATTTTTCACAGGTTTCTTTTGCTGTACCGATGATTAATATCAGCCAATCTCTCCCACACCGGTTCTAATGTAACTCCATTGAATACAGCATTTTTCATTCTCCAGGAATAGTCAGGGTTTGTTATGGACTACTAGCCCTTGGGGGAGAGCTTTATTCTTTAAATAGTTGAGCATAATTGCTCCTTGTTGTTCTGTCTGTACTAGACATTTTCTTAGTTGGATTACTTCATCCTAGTCGTTGGGTTGTTGTGTGGTGTCCAAATCACTATTGTTAATGATGGAAATCGCTTTCATTAATGCCGCTGCATAGTCGTCGCTGTATGCTAGAGTTCGTGCCTCTTCCATCTTGGTTCTGGAATATTTTGTCTGTGTAGCTTGGGGAAATGCCTCTGGCTTGTTTTCCTCTTTTTAAACTATAGTTCCTGTGACCGATGGCCACTATGTATCTAAATATAGGAGGAACCCCGGGTGTGCATTCTTTAAGCAAATATCAGAGTGATGCCTCTATCTAGTCCCGGGCTGGGCTTACATATGAGAAAAAGTAAAGGAGACAGAGGCAAGTCTGAGAGGTTAGGAAAAGAACACTGAAAGGGGGACTACTTTCAGTAGTTTAACACCATTTTGATCATAACAGATTTAAACATTAATCATAGTGCAATCCATTTTCTAAAATCACATAAAAACCCAGAGCCTGGATAATTGACTTATTGGTTAAACAAATTGTCAAACACTGCCACTACTGTGGCCAGGGTATCATATCAACCAAAGATAGTACACGTTGTTGAGCTCCTAGTTTTCCCTAAATCTAAGGTTTTGTTGCATAAACCATTTTAACAAATTGCATCACTTTTTTCTCACACTGTATTGACATTACACAGTATCTTATCTCAACATGTTTGTTCTCTATGGCAAAAGTCTTGAACATTCATCAGGAGTGGAAACCTGATGTTTTGTGCAAGCGTTTAGACTACGCCATAGTCCAAGGGACCGGTTTCTTAGTTTCCTTCCACTATCAGACAAAACAGAAAAAGTCTGGTATGAGCTAATTTTACTCAAAGTACAGTCAAACTCATTAAATGAGTGATAAACCTCCATAGGTTGTAGATTACCTGTGTTGGTGTATGTAGAGGGCGAAGCCAATCTTAAATGATGGAGGTAGGTGCAGAATGTGTCCTTCCTGGTCCCTAAAAGGTGGAACAGCATTTGTGAAGTTTGCCTGTTATTTCACTAAAAACAGAGCCAGAGGGGACCTGACCCCATGGGCTACACAGAACATTGGTGAAACGGGGTATAAATAAGCCTGTAACGGATATAGAACTGAAACACTATGCGAGGAAAAATCTTAGAGGATCAGTCTTCTCTTGCATAGCCGTAAAAACTCTGGATCTTCCTCCTGAAAGAAATACGAACTGCAGAGGGCCATCTAAAATTCTGAAAACTTTTTAAAACCTGGCTCCTCAGCACTGAAGGGGAGGAAAGCACCTAAACAACATCTACGCACCACAAAATGAGCAAACACACAGAAAGGTACCCCACAAAACCAATGACTAACCGAACACACCCAACATGAACTGAGACCAACGTGAGTGGCCTACTCCATCAACACATCCCTACGCGCTAGACCATGCAAAATCCAGCAAGAGAAACCTACCAGAAAAAACAGGAGGACAGCCACTAATGTACTCCAGAAAGCGCCACCCCTCTAATCACCTTATATCCTATGCTTACACGCATTTAGCCTACTAGCACAGTTTAACCTTTTCCAGCATGTAGCCTAACTGTGTAAACTACCCACATTCTACACTCAGCCTGTATGGGTAGGTTAGCCACATTCTGCTTCTGGCACAATAATATAGCTAAACCTTATACTCACTGTTGTGCCCTGATACAGGCACTATGTAACATCTGTAGCATGCAGGGTTCGGCTCCCCGAGACAGATTGATGGGGTGGGAAATGCATCGCACTTCGATAAACTGTTGGGGGCAGGAAATGTATCACAACACCAATCATACTAATATCTCATCTTTCTGTATCTGCCCAGGTCCCCGCCCCCACCAGTCGTACACCTGCATTGCCTTCCTGGCAACCTCCGCACTTGGGGACAGTTTTCTGTATCCCTTCAGTCCCACTACCAGCACTTGGCACCTGTTGTCTGCAATTACCCCTTGCACTTGCCACCAGCTGGCTGTACTTTTACTTATTGTTATTTATTCTTTTATCCCATGTTCTGCACTGTTTCCCGGCCCCCTTGCCCCCCTGCACTTTCCCCCTTCCCATGCACTTGCACGATCTGATTGACACCTGGCCTAGTAGAATCGTTATTTTTGTATTCCCTCTGTTCCCCCTCCCTTGCCTCGTCGCGCCTTCAAACGCTTGTATAAGTGCGTTATAAATGTCATATCATATGCACCCTAAAACCCTGAACTAAACACAATCACTCCTACCGCATCACAACCCGCACGCACTTCACAAGACCTGAGCCGACATGAAAACAAGCCACACCTCAACACCACATGACGGCTACCGACCAAAAAAGCACAAGTGCTCAGGGAGAGGTTTCTCCGAACTGAAGCGGCCACCAGCACATCTGAGCTCTCTTGCTCTTCTCCCTCTAAATCCCACTAACAGACCCTGCAATCTTCCTTCCTTTGCAGACCCGCCAGAGCACCAAGAGACCATGCAAGTGGCAACAGTGCGCTGTACAAGACCCATCAACATTAAGATGTCAGTGAAACGGTTTAAAAAGAGACAAGCTCAGAAAATCGAGAACGTGAAGCAGGCACATGGATGTAGGCCCAGTCCGCGAGGAAGAAAATGAAGAGATGCGGAGAGACAGTGGCGGGCCTCTGCCAAGGGTGTGATTAGCTCAACAGGCCCAGCGCTTGGATGGCAGCCAGAGAGTCCTGAGTTCAGCCCCCAATTAGGTCACTGTGCTGCCGTCCCCTGGCTGCCAGCTCCAGAGCAGACGCAGCGAGTTAAAGTGCTGGGTTGTGGCCGGGGGCGCGCTCGCTGGGTCTCGGCTCTAGTAATCATGACAGCGATGCTCACAGAAGCGCCACGTGAGGCAAACGGACATGAATCCGGCACATCAGGCAACCAACCAAACTCTCTAGATCCGTGGAAGGTGGGGGGCACTCGAGCACCAGAGGAAAAAGCCTGCCATCGGGGGCAGATTTAGGACAAGGGACCCGCATGGAGGAGAAAAAAAACTATGAGGGCCCCAAGTGACCATCTTTCCAGGATTTTAAGATGACAGGATGCTTTCTGCTTTTGGAGAGCGCTCAACATACTCTAGAGTAATGGTCTTCAGACTGTGGTGTAGGCCCCCCTAGGGTGCACCAAAGGATGTCCAGCAGGGGGGAGGGGGGAAGAGGCTCTTCCAAAAGGGAGTACGGTTACTGCTTTTAATAGAACATATAAGCAGATATTGTATCTTGGGCCCCCAGCAGCAATATATTTACTCATGGGGGGGCTCGGCAACAACATGTCTACTCTAGTGAAAGCATCAGCATGACAAAGTTTGAATACCACTGCTCTATGGGGCCAAAATAGTACCTTTATAGGGTAAATAAGGATGCTTTGTGAGGGGAAAACACCAACGTTTACTTGGACTGGACTTACTGCGTAGGGTTTACCTTAAACACGTCCATTACTACGCTCCCTCATATAGAAGTGCCAAATCGATCATTCCATAATGTGGTGTATGCAGCCTTGGGTGGTAGGAATTTGAGCCGGTCTTGGGTGTGACAATGGTACATTTCATTGGCATATTCTAATTTTCTAGACTGAATTATTCCTGTCACTTCGACTGTTTGAATGGAGTGACTGTGCGTATGATCATCGCGTAGAACTACTGTGTCTCATCAGCAAATTCTTGCTGAAAAAGACATTCTGTGTGGCTGTCACCGTCCCACCTTGAGGTTTTCAAACAAGGATTGTGAGATAGGTTTTAAATAGGTTTGTCATGGATAAAATGAGACATTGGGCTGTTAGCCCAAGACTGGGTAAAATATGCAGTCAATTGACTTGAAATGACATATACGGCCAATTAGAAATGTAACTGACTGGGCTAGTCCCTCTGAAATCAATGAGATTTGCCAACACATAAAAAATGCCTTCACAAACAGGACAGAAACTGCTCTCCTGAAAGTCTGGGATGACACCTCGCAGTGAAAGGAAGAGCCACTACAGTTTCCCTGTTGGACCTCTTGAAAACTATTTTAACTAAATATTTCTACTGAAAAAAAACAGTTTCTTTTTTATTTGGGCCCCCCTGCCCCAATTTCCCTTCATTTATAATCCCACCCAAACCCCCTCCCCTCCCGTTTTAACCCCAACACCATTCATTTATTTAAAAAAAATCAGTGTTTTTTTCGGCAAAAATGTTCAGGTGAAAATGTTCGTTATTTTTCACTCGGTAAAATCACTGCATCCCCTCTTAGCCGCCTTTTAAAAAGTCAACCACGAGTTAATACTGAGAGATACCCTTGATGAACTGTGGTTCTAACCGGTGACATCTGGTTACTTTTCGCTCCGATATGTCCCCCTTCGTGTATCATGTTTTGCCAGGGTCCCCCTTGGAACCCATACACACTTCTCCTGTTTAAAGCAGTCAAATGTCCTAAGCTCTTACATTACTCCCATGCGGAGGAAACCCAATGCAACTTGCACTTCTCCAGCCCCTAGGGCCAAAAGACCAGCCGCGGCACTCTCTTGCCGACGTACAATCTTGGATAGCTAAAAACGGGCTCCATTTTAACCCAGGCAAAACATGGCATCTTTCAAGGCTCCAATAAAATCACACGCTTTCCCGCCTTTCTCTTAAAGGTTGCCCTCACCTCCCCAACATGAAATCAGGGATTCCAAGGGACTCAATCCTGAATAAGGATACTTTGTGAGGGGAAAACACCAACGTTTACTTGGATTGGACTTACTGCGTAGGGTTTACCTTAAACACGTCCATTACTAAGCTCCCTCATATAGAAATGCCAAATCGATCATTCCATAATGTGGTGTATGCAGCCTTGGGTGGTAGGAATTTGAGCCGGTCTTCGGTGTGACAATGGTACATTTCATTGGCATATTCTAATTTTCTAGACTGAATTATTCCTGTCACTTCGACTGTTTGAATGGAGTGACTATGCGTATGATCATCGCGTAGAACTACTTTGTCTCATCAGCAAATTCCTATGCCCTCCAGATTACAAAAGTAAAACGTTCCTCCAGCTTAAACTCCTCCTCCTCGCCTTCATAACACCTGAGCTCAAAGCAATTGTCCTGGGTTCCCTCATAAACTCCCCCCTGGTCTATTGCACCTCGCTGTACTCAGGACTCCTGGTCTCCGAGCTCACCCATCCCCAACTCGTCCAAAATGCTGCAGTGGGTTTAGTCCTCGGTTCACAGAAACAAGATCACGACTCAGCTGCCTGCATCTCCAAATTGGATGGACACCAGGCAGAGGGTATTTCTTAAGGTATTGTGTCTGATCTTCAAAAGTCATGGGATTATGCTCCTAAAATATGGCCCTTTTAGTGCTTATAGAGACGCTCCCTCTGGATTCCTATCCACTGCTTTGCTTGGAGGGTGAAGCCGGGGGAGTTCTCTGTCTGGGGCGATTGACAATGAAACTCCCTCTTCCTCTCTATGGATCTTCAGCTATATTCCAATCCGCATTGTTTTAGAGCTCTCCTCAAAACTCATCTTTCTTGGCACTCAGCCTAAAGAGCTGCATGCTCCTTCCACTGCAATGATGTCAAGCAGCAAGAGGCGCGTCACTACGCAGTGCCCGCTTCACAAATGATCTGACTCACTCCTTTTTTAGTCTTCCGATCAGAAATATCAATTTTACGCCAAACGCTTACCCAATGTACCCTTTCTGATTTCAGGCGACAGGACTGACACACAAATGTAGTCTCATTATTCCCAAAGCCACAATCTTCCAATAGGCACCTTGGAATCACTTGCTTTTGACTGCTCACAGTGGCATGGAAGTTGGCAGTGAAACAAAAGAGTTGGCTGCATGTAAAGAGAGCCAACAATGAACGCATGAGAAGAGCAAGGAAAAAAAGAAAGCAATTCTGGTGTTGCATAAAAGTTGCGTAGGCTAAACACAATTACGAAGGCCACTGATGATAAAGAGTGTAGAGTCTAAAGGCCTGATTTACATAGCGTTTTTCAATGGGACTTTCTGTTAAGATGGATTTCTAAACTCTGACCTGGTGGACAGACATGGAGGAGGCCACCCTAGTTTAGTGGAACAGGGGAACCTTCTGGACAAGCCAGATCAATCACGGTAGCTTGGCAGGCGATCAAGACTAAGGGCTTCATTACAATGTTGGCGGTCTGAAAACAAGGGTGCCGGTAAGCTCACCGGCACCCTTGTTTCCGGACCGGCAAACTACAAGTCTGCCTGATGGAGACGCTGTGCCCGTCAGGTCTGACCCTTCCGGGCGCAACGGCCACTGTAGGCAGACTTGTCACAGAAGCACCAGGACTGTTGCTAACGGTGCTGGTGCTCCCGTGTCCCCACTCCCACTGGAATGGGGATTAACAAAAGTACCGGTGCCTGACTTCCTGGCCGCCGGACATGTATTAGCCCGGTGGCACCGGAAACTCAGGTGCCAGTAAATTATTACGAATCTGGCGGCAACCCGCCAGAAGCACCGACAGACCCATAATGAGGCCGTAGGTCTCCGGAGGGGTGAGAGTGATTGGAAGCCCACAATGATCACACACAGTAAAACTCCACAGAATACGCTTAAACAAGTGTATATAAAAAATACATATACATTTATTACAGACCTTAATAATTAAACATGAATAGACCACAGTAATATACAACAGTTACCACACACGCCTTTCACTATTTAACATATATACAGTTACATTTCGCCTAATGCGGTAAAGGGGAAAACACAGCCACAACCTGCAACAGAAGGGTAAATTAATACAAATATAGCATTAGGTCGTTCTTCAGAACCAATCCCTAATTTAAGCAGTCCAGCCCTACGAAGTGGGGAGCCTTATGCTCAAAAGTACAGTAGTGCGTTGAAAACATGCATTCGTTCGTAATGAGGGAAAGTGGGTCCTCTTCAATGGGTCCTCTGCTGTAGCAGTTCAGGAAGGGGCTTGAGGTGATGAACTGTGTCCCACTATTAGAGAACGGTCTACCTTTGCAGGCAGAGCCATTTTGAGTTTCTAGAATAGCTAGGAAGGGCAGGCAAGCCCAGCTAAAGTGAGTATCTTTTTAGGGATTCATGTGTGTAAAGAACAATGGCTCTACCAGGGGGCCACCGGTATGTGATGCAAGTACTCACTGCCCCTCGACAAAGTCCAGGCTAATCTTTGCCAGTCTAGGCAAGGTCGCTTGAAGGTTCAATCCCTGCATTTACACGTCACTCTGGCTTTCAGCGGCTGCAGGACAGGGCGATCGTCAGTGGCAGACCGTAGCCTTTTCTCAGCTCCCGATGAAGGAAAGAGGATAGTTCAAGTGCAGCACATCTCAGGGCACTAGGGAGCAAGCAGGCAATGCTCCACCAATGACCGTCACCACAGCAGGGCTACACAGGGACTGTAAATGCTTGCATTGTGGAGCACTCTCTTAAATCGCAACCCAGAGGAGCTAGGACTACAAAATTTGGTGGGAGAGTGTCCAGGACCACAAGCTTAAGTCTCGAGTATCAACTCATGACGGTGGCACTCCTACACGATATCCCGGGTTTGAGCTGGTCAATTCGTTGGATGGCCTAGGAACACTTCTGATGAGGCTCTTTGGGAGAATAATCTGGAGATGCCGAGAGTAGTTGTACCCACTACTCCAAAGGGTCAAAGCCCCCTTAGAGGCCTTCAGTGATCTATGCAAAAACGGGTCCAACGGGAACAGCAGGCCCAGGGTGCCAAACCTTCCAGCATGTCTCCGGCGGTTCCACAGGTCTTCTTTAGCATTTCAGGATACTTGGCTCCTTCTGTAGTTCGGAGTGAACTTCAAGTGATCGACCTGGAATGGATGCAGGGCTCCTTCTCTTATCCAAGATTCGTTTTGCGCTCAAATTTGGGATAACCATTCGAAGATCTGCTCTCTTGCATGCATGTCATACATGGAGCAATCACGGTCCACGGTGGTCCTAGTCATTCAGGCATACCAGACATACTGGCACCAGTAGTGTGGATTGGGACCAGACAGGCCCAATCCTCTTCTTGGGCACAAGCACACATGACATGCAGGAGCCCCCAAAGTGGTGGTTTTCATGGGAGGCTGCATGCCCATATAAGGAATTCTCTGATCTGCTCGACCTGGGGGAAGGCAAAGGGACAAAATGGCCAAAGTACAGAACAGAAGACTTCATGGCAGGGCTATTTTCGGCACTGGCCACAGTTTTGAGCTAAATGCGGTAAACTCAATGTGGTTCATTAAAAAGAAGTAATAATACTTTACAAGTAAACTGCTGTCCCCAGTTCGCCCTGAGCATATTTGTACAATCACCAAAACATCTTTAGAGGGTGTCTAAGGCCATAAACAAAAGGACCCCTATGCACGGTACTGTAAGGTACTTGGCACATAGATAAAATGTTAGCAAGAAATGGCAACATAAGGGACACAATGGGCCTCATTACGAGTTTGGAGGTAGCCATGCCCTTAATAAGGGCATGCCTACCCCCAAACTCGGTTCCGGGTCCCGCAAAAGGGGACTTACCGTGCCATTCCGACCTTGGAGGACCGGGTAATTCCCTTTCACAGGACATGGACCCAGTACGTCCCCATTCCCATTTGAGCCCCCAAAGGGCTCAATGGGAATGGGGAGGATGGCAACAACGTCCCGTTAATAACGGGGCCGTTGCTGCCATCAGCTACTGCTTGCGGGTGCCGCTCTGCATGCCTGGTATGACATGGCGTTCCAGAGCGGCACCCGCGAGCATACTCGGAATGTTGCGGCGAGGTAACAACAGCGCCGGTAGCACTACCGGCGCCGTTGTTGCCTTCCCGCAACATTCCTAATGAGGTCCAATGTTTCCCAGTACTGACAGTCGGAAGGACGTGTCAGTTTCCCCTTAAAAAGATGAGCTGAAGGCTGCGCTCCACTGGAAAAAGTCAGGTTAGGTTAGCCAAACTAAAGCAAAAAATGTGGGGGGTCCATAAATGGAGGGAAATTGCACCTAAGAGAAATCTTTCCTAACGCTTTCACATTGAAAAACAGTTTGTAAATCATGCTTTATGTCGGTTTGTAAGCATACATACATTTAGAAAACACATGCCATTAAATGGGACATTATGTTATTTAAATCACTTTTCTCGTGCAAGGGAATCAATGGCTTCAAAGTGACATTGTCATGAGTGGGCTAAAAGTCCATCAGGTGGTGTCCACTCTATACATTATCATTACTGTGACTATATGTAGAGCATCACCAGAGTCAGTTGAATCATGTGCGAGTGTGATCTTTTCTGATTCGATACACTTTCGAAGCTTTATAACATAACGAAACACAGAACAGAATCATTTCTAGGTGGACACAATTTTTGGCAGATAATGAAAAGCAGGCATGATAAAGAGTAGTTATCTGGCCAAGATCCAATAGTTTACTGGAGCAGAAAAGGTCAGATTGGCACCCTGGTTTTCTGGTTCTACGGGTGCAATTTAGACTGTAGACCACCACGCCGACAGCTCTGCACCAGTGTACAATGCTTTCAGCAGATCTCTCTTTAGAAGTCAAACTAGTACTCTATCTTTAAAAAAGTTGACTTTAAGCCAACTTGTCAAAATATTGTAATTTGTAGAGGGGTTTTGTAAAGCACACCTATCACCTAAGAAGGCGCTATGAGAAGGCTGAGTGATCAAGAGCAATCAGCGATTAACATATGTGAAACATGACTGCATACGCAGGCAGGGTTTTAGCTTATTGCGAGAACAGAGCAGATCAGTCTTGTTTGCAAGTCTGATGGGACACAATTGGACTGTTTTGAAAACATAAAAAGAAACTATCTGCCATCGATTCTTGGGGCTCTTCTGGCAGTAAATGTTTTATGATATAGGCGATCTGTGAATTCGTGGTTGGATAAATCCAGGTGATCGCATAGATAGTTTCGGATTGTGACTTATTTTATGCACAATACAGGGCAGCCTGAAGTCCAACCTTTTTTTTCCACAAGCAGAAAGTGCAAAGAAGCAATCCCTGGCGAGATACGCTCATACTTTCTGTCCAACGGAGACGCCTGGGTGCCGCATTTCGCACTCTCTACAGCTTTTGCATCAGTTTATCAGGAATTCCCAAATAAATGCTTTTCCATATATCTGAACGTGATGAGACTAACACATTCACAGCCAAAGTCAAGACAGGTAGTATGTGTCCTATCCTCTGTAGGTGATAAAAGCACGAGTTTATCTCTTGGGCCGCCTGAGGATCGACTGTTAAATAAGATGCCTAGATTCCTAACTTTAGAAGAAGGAATAGGCAGGTACTGAAAAAACAAGCTAGCCCCTGGAGCACCGTGGCTAGAGCTTCCGTATTGATGGGATTGATTCTGCCCTTAACCCCCTACATTATTTCCCTAAACCCACCTCTACATATATATCCAGCAAAATATGTTGCGAAAAACGCAACAAATTCTTCTTTGACGAAATGTATTGTGGCAAAACATCCCATTCTCTGTGGTTCACTGTGTCAAATGCTGCAGAGAGGTCAAACAGGACCAAAACAGCTGCTCTACCCCTATCCACTCCCTGACGAAGTTGGTCAAACAATACCAACAGACTGGCATCTCATTAATAAGTAGAATGTAATGGTTTATTTATTTAGAATTTATAGGTTCCATCATGAGGCTGAATATTGTGAGAATTGGGATGCTTTTAATGATTTATTTGGCTAAGGTGTAGAGAATTTGGATTTGATGACTGTGGGGTTGGGTGGGGGGTTGATGTTGTAATGTTTTTGTTTGTTTGTGGTTGTACTTTGTGGAGTTTAGTGTCAAATTTGGGACAGGGGGTTGGAATATGTTGGTTCCTATTAGGGTTATTAATGTTTGTATATTTGGGATTTTGCTTGAAATTGTCTATGTTTTATGATTCTCACTGCCGATTTGTTGATATGTTAATTAAAATTAAATAAAGATGATAAAAAAAAGAACTGTCTCACAACTTGCTCTCATCTTTGCGCTTTTGTACATGCACCCTTTGTTGGAATGCCTCCACCATCTGTAAATATGACATTGTAAGTAATTTCTGATCGAAATTGACATCCCTGTTCTTCAAATAAATACAAATTCAAATAAATACAAAATACAAAAATTCAGAAAAAAAAGAAAAAAAAAAGAATTCCATGCAGTATCTGCAATGTAGAAGATTCAGTACTATGGAATGTACGTAATCCTGATTATTGAGCAGGTAAAAGTTGGTGGTGGTTAACAATATGGGTCACCAGTTGAATTGCTGTTACATTCTCAAGGATTTGGCAAAGGAACGGAAGGCTGGTGGTAGAGTGATCATTATTAAGTACATCTGCATGCAGGGAAGGCTTTCTCAGAAGAGGGCGATGGGGCCGATCTTAAGGTACGGTGGAAAGATGCTGTCATGATGCCTGCCCCTGGACATCAGGATCAAGTCCATCTGCCCAGGAAACAGGCATCCAAGCACCACCGGGTTTCCCACCATCCCAGTTAGGAGCTATATGGGTGCGGTCCTGGCGCCGTAGGCTCATATTGTCAAACTTACCTCATGCAGACCATGCTGCAAGGAACCTAAGCATAGGCCATCGTGAGGCCTGGAAAGGATTACTTTTCTTTGTGGACTATTTGTTTGCTTGGGTGTGGTTTTGGGACTTCTTACCTGGGACTACTTTGAAGGCTATTTAAACCACGCCCGATGAACAGCACACGCTTCGCGTTATTCTGCCTTCTGCAGCGTAACGCTCACCGTGCCTGCAAGCCGAGCATCCTGTCTTCAGCCACGCCCACCTCGACCTCAGACCAGATTCTAGAAAGAAGGGGAAGAAGAAGGAAAAGTTAGAACAAGGACATTACCTTTTTATCATCAGCAGTTCTCAGAGCTGGCGCACCATCGAATCGAGAAAGAGACCCTAAATTCAAATGCGTCGCTTCACCAGCTGCAGCGCCGCGCCATACTCACCAGTCATCAGTTGTCTGGAACTCGCAGGCCAGCGAAGTAACTGTTTTTTTACGCGCCCCTGCCCCCCACGCAGGATGGAGAGCTCATCTTTTCAAACAATAAGGTGATACTAGTGAAAGGGAATACAGGAGGTGTTCAGTGGGGAACAATTGAGTGCGTGCATCCTCTCGCCCACGGGTGGCTAAATCCTTTTTCCTACCTTTAGGAGATTATTCCTACGGGTCAAGCAGACGAAACTAGGAGGGCCAGTCCAGTCAGCCATCACCACACTACGAGTCACGCTGGTGGAGTCCGTGGCAGTCCAGTTCCGTTCGACACCCCTATGGGGTCCAGGTGAGCCTAACAGATTCCTTGGGTCAACTATAAAAGACCCTGACTAATTAAATGGGACAAAGCTGGCAGGAGGAGCAGTGATCTTACCAACATTTGGACAGAATCTAGAATAAGATCATTGTCATAGAATGTAGGCGTTAACGAAGTAATAATAGATGATGATTTATTTGAGGAAAAATGATGGACTGTGTGCCAGGTGGGGGTAATGCATGGGAGGAATAAAGGGAAAGCAAAGAGAATATTACTAGCTAATTCCTTTTGAATCCTTTCAATTTTCTCAATAAGGAAAGAATAATGCCATTGCATATATGTTTGGAATAATAAAGTGTTGTAGCAGAAATTGTAACCAGAGAGTGAGGTATCATCATCAGATCGGGAAGACACATTGGTGACAGCTGCAGTGTGAAATCTGGTTTTGGAAGTAGCAATCAAGTTTTGTGGATGATTCCGGATGTATGTAGTAAGTAAAGAGAACGTTCTGGGTGTTATGTAAGTAGTGGATTTATATAGCAGAAACATAGCTAGAAAGCAACAGAGCAGTATACAGTAGAGGGGGTGATACGTAGTGGGGGTGTGAGGGGCAGGTCCATTTGGTCAATCTATAGTTCTTGTTTATTGGTGAAGTGTCCTCAATTGTAGAAAGGAAGGAGCCAGTCAGATGTTTGCAGGAAGGAATGTTCTAGACACTGGGAATATAGCTGGAGAATGATTGTTTTCTGGTCTTCCACTTCTTGGATTCCAGTCTGTCAATATTGTAGCTCCTGGTGTTGCATTTTCCTCTTGAGATGGTGATCTTTTCTGCCAAATATGATGGAGTCTTGAACATAAAGGCATTTGGTGATACAGACTGTGTTGTAGATGAGGCAAACTTGGAGAGATAACCAATGTAATTCCTTGATAGTGGAGGCAGGGGAGCTTTGGTCAAATGTCTTCAATCCTACGATGAGCCGTGCTACTTACTATGTGCTGGACAAGCTAGAGTTTTGGTTGGGGCATCTGCCAGGATGGTGTTGCCACCATCCAGGTGGGGGTGCCCCAGAACCTGGACAACGGATCTGAAGTCGGAGATTGGGGTAACCGCACTGCACCCTTTATCAACACTTTCAAAACAAACCTCAAAACACACCTGTTTTCCCACATATAGCTGCCCCTTTACCTCCCCCAGTACATTTGTCTATCCTGATCTTCCTATCCCACACTGAAAATATTCTGTAATTCCAGTTTCACTAACCACCTTTTCAACCTTTGAACCTTGTAAAATCCTCCAAAAACATTTGGATGGAACCAGCGCTGAACAAAAATTCCAATAATTAATAATAATTCAAATAAAGGGTCTGATTCCGTGTAGGAAATAGAGCTGGTACCATATTGTTTGTGTCTTCTTACGAGAGGTGTGGTATGTAAGAGTTTGCAATTGATGGTGAAGCCAAGGGACTTTGCACTAGGGATGAGTTGGATGGAGAAGCTGTCAATATCATCTCTTCCCGTTTTGAACTTGGGTGCATTTGGAAGCACCTCCACAGAGGCTGAAGTCTAGGATTATGATTTTGAGTTTCAAGCAGGCATTTGGCATCCATGCTTCAATGGAGGAGAGGCAGTGCTTTAGTTGGAGAGTGTCATTGAGGCAGTTGACAATCAGGTTTAGCTGTGTCATTAGCATACTGATAGATTTTGGTGTTGTATTTGACCATGGGTGCCACCGAAATTCTATGTAGAGTATGAAGATGATGGGGGAAGAGGTTGGAGCTCTTTGGGACGCTGCAAGTCACCGATTTTTGTTGGGATCTGCAAGCACTCATTTAGAGAAGTTGGTGTCTATTGGTGAAGAAGGAGATGAAACATCTAAGGTGGCTTGGAATCTCAAGTGGAGGACAGGGTGTTCAGTAGCGGTTGGTGGTTGCCCATGTTGAATGCAGCAAAGAGGTTGAGCAGGACCACAAGGCATGTATCACCTTTATCAATGATAGGGAATGATGTGTCAATTACCTGGATGGTAGTGTAGAGGTGGAGTGAAGTCCCCCCACCAAAAGCTCCACCCCCATGTTGCATATATGTTGGGAGCCAGAAACTGAGACAAGTGCAGTACGAGTAAGAATGCCTGTACTGCATAGAATCCTGGAAATAAGGTATCCATTGAGAAAACCTTATGTGTATTCACAGAGAAATAATGGCCTTTTGGATAAAGTCCCGGAGGAAGTACGAAAACAAGTGACAAAAGAAGATTGGTGACATCATGCGGCGCAGAGCTGACGCACCCAGAGAAGATGCATGAGGTAAAAGAACAGACATTCTATAAGATCTGAAGAGAAGGTGGTAAAGATGAGCAACATTTCAGGTTTGAGATGAAGATGCTCATGCTAAAGAAACACTGAAGAAAATGCAAATCAGTTTACACTTGTACAGACACAGTAACGCAAGTAGACAAAGTGATCTTAAGGCTGGTACGTAGTAAACAGCTGCAGCAATGCGCCAATGTATAATACATAGGAATGTATAGAACCTGGATATTCCACAGTGCACTTTAAGCAAGGGTTGAAACCCCTTGATTGAAAAGGGTTTTTCAGTGTGGCGCAGTTGGAAAATAACTGATGGCAAAGGAGAGATTCGAGAAAAGCTTGGCTGGTCCAGCACCAAGAAGTCGAGGCCACCGTGAGCCTGGTAGTCCTTCCAGTAGTTATATGAACATGAGAAAGAAACAAACTTCTGTTGAGGTGGAAAAGGAAAACAATAAATGTGTCAAAAGTTCATCATTTCATAGAATTAAATGCTGCAAAGAGCTTGAAAATGCAGTCTCTTGGTCACATGGTCAGATCAAAATAGACATTGGGTCGAGCTACACCGAAACCAAGAAAATACTCCCCTTTTATTCTCAGGCACAGAGAGCTTCTGCAAGGCAAAGTTCAAAGCCTTAATTGACTGGCAGACTGCAAGAGTGATGATAGATGTTGGGCTAATTTGAGGGGAAGCATGATCAGGCCAACCCTCCCTGCACCTGATATGGTAGCCTGCGTGCTGCTAGCTAATGGAATATTCTGGAGGGGTACAAGGTTGCCAAACCAATGATAGAGGGCCATGTAACAAAGAGCCCTATAGTTTGTGTAACCAATAGAGTGTCGAGTATTAGTGTGACACGGAAGATGACTTGCACTTGGGATGGGCTTAGTTGCCCACCTGACCGTAGAGACCCAATGACGTCCCCTGTCAGTATGGAACGTATACTTAGATGTTCCCTGCAACCCTATCACATCCCCAAGTAGGTTTTTGTAGTTTGCCACATAGTGTGATGTAATTTATGACGAGTTTTACTATAAAAGTGTGTTTTTTATAATATGCGCTGAGAGAAATCGAACGAACGCCCGTTGATGTCCGTTGTACCTCCCTGTTTTAGACAATTGAAAATAAAACAGACCACGTTTTGCCAACTGCCTGAGTTAGTTTTGATTATTGATGTTTGAGTAAATTCTGCATCCCCATCCATCTCTCAGTATTGCTGCCTCATCTTAAAGTGTCCTAGGTCTATGAGTTCCGTATTCGTCGACCCAGTAGGCCTTTAAGGGTCTCAGAAATATCGGATGTCCTCCACCATTTAGCTGGAGGACCGCAAGGCTTCCTGTGGACAGCGGCTGCAACAAAATCTTGCAAGTCAAACAAAGCAGGTAGGACGGGTCCCTCTTTCAGGGAATTACCCTCCCGGTTTCTACAGGCAGCGGAGCGGACTGAAGGCTAAGGTGGCCGGTAGAGGAGGAGACGATCCCGAGGGTCAGGAGCTGAAAGGAAATGGTGAGAGAGGTCACAAAAAATAACTGTGCATTAAATGGGGAAAGTGAAAATGGGGAGAAAGTAATGGCGGGTTGGTGGGGTTTGGTAGAAGTATTTAGTTGTGGATGAGGAGCGATCCATAAGATAAGCCCAGAATCCTACGTCAAGGTCGTCTAGAAGGAGTTGTTTTAGAATCCACGTGGATGTTTAGGCGACAAACAGATACCTCTGTTAAAGAGCACAACACACACCCCGATCAGAGTTATTATTAGGGGCGATAGTAGGTACGCGGAGCGTTGGCAGAAGTATATCTGGGCCGGCCAGTCTGTCCTTCTGTCTGTATATTGTATGTATTATATGTGATAAAGAAATGATGAAATCTCGAAGAGCGACACAACCAATAGATTATGGTAAAAGGCTGAGAATAGATTATTTATTTAGCTGTCAAAGGTATTGACTAAACAGGTAGACTGAAGTAAAGTGAGACATAGGAGATTGGTGCTGTTATGATTGGTGCACACTCATGTTTTGTTATTTTTCTGAAAAAGTATTTTCTTTGTAAAACAACGGTAAGTATTGACAGTTGAGTGAGTTTTACAACACATGACTACATACCTGTACACACCATACACGGTAAAGAAGTTAGATAAAAGGTTAGCTAGCCGAGAGCTTTGGAAAATATACCAGGAAGAACGGGAAGACCCACCTCCTGAAGACTGAATGCTTAACCTGTGTAAAGAGCCTTCTGCTCCCCCTACCGTGCATGAAGTAAATGGCGATAGCACGAAAGACGAAGGAGCATATCCATTAAGGGAGCTTAAAGCAGCAGCAGGATATAGTAATCCGACGCATGAGCGGCCTGCGTACAGTAGTGATGAAAGTCCAGACATTTGTTTAGAAAAGGATATGATCTCTAAAGTCCCACAGGACAATGAGAGAAGTGAACGACCAAGAATGAATCTAAATATAGAACGAGAAATGAAGAAATGGAAAAGAGAAAATGAGAAATCTGACGAGATAGCACTCATACAGAACAAATGGATGGGTCGTCAGATATTGCTCAAACCTGATGGGAAGAGCATCGAGGAAGTACGCCAAGGTGAAGATCAAGACGGGCAGGATAAAAAAAACAGGAACGAGAGAAACGATTGAGAGAAGACAAGGCTAAAAAGAAGAGTAGCCTAAGACGAGAGCAAATGTATCAAGAAGAACAGTTAAGAAAGAAAGAAAGAGCAGAAGAGCAAATAAAATATGACAACAGGCAGAGAGCAATCAAAGAACGAGACAGGCTAGAAAAGAGCAGAGAAAAAGAGGAAGAACAGAATTAAGATATAAAAGAATGCAAAGATGCAGAGATGATGAGGTATATAGGGCAAATGAAAGAAGGGACGCGAAAAGAGAGGAAGAGGAAAGAATTAGGGGAAGCAAAGAAACAAAGAGAATTTCATGAGGCAATGGAACGAAAGCGAATGCAGAGGACACGCGACATTGATCGCATTGAAAGAGAGTTAATGGAACCAAATCTAGTAGTGGCATGGGAGGACGTAGAGGAGTTCCTCTCGTCACAAGAACCTATTCCAGGACCCTCTAGAATAAATCTAGAGGAGAATTTTGAAATAGGAGATATTGGAGGCATAATAGAAAAAGCCTATCAAGAGATGAGGGCAAAAGGTGAATCGAGAAGTAAAGGGTAAGACGATCGATCTGAAATTGCCCAATCGCGAGGCCAGGAGGGCGGCCAGTTTAGCCTCGAACATTGAACCCTGTTTTTGGACAGGCTGACTCAAAACGAGAAACAGGACAGTATTACAAGTTGGGGACAGGATATGTCAGACGAAGAAAGGTAAACCTTCTGCGGGTAGACGGTGGTGCATGTGGTCCCTAGGCTGTTTTCAAACAGACAAGGAAGTTAGATGGTCGGATCTGGACCTACCAAAAGAAAGAACGCCAGAGCCTCTGCCGTGCACAACATGATCTAAAGAGTGAACCCATAGTGAGAGGGGGGAATCGCCACCATTCGTGAGCAGACTAAGGTCATTACCAGGAAGAAGGTGACCAGGAACCATTGTCCCGACTATGGATAGGCAGACAATGTAATCCGATTGCGATTTTGGGATTTCACAGTTTCCCTTGTTAGAAAAAGAAGGGGCCAGTCCGCAGTATATCTTATGGGCCCAGATGGATAAGGATCATTTAAGGTGTAAGCACCTGAGTCTGACTTCGGGTGCTGGAAAATGGATTTATGAATTAGAAAAAAATCACAGGAGGAAACACGTTATCTATAGGGGACATTAAGGGTCTTCTAGAAACTATCCTTTGGGAGAGGGATGACATTTGGATGAAAGCAGGATACACAAGTATCACAGCACAGAACAGACTGCACAATGGCACGCTGTTTACTAATTGTAGAACGGTAGTCTGGAAAGCAATTAGAGTACAGAATCGTGATACGTAGGATATGGGAGATATAAAGGCATGAAAGATGCAGGAAGGGGAGGATCCACTTGCTTGCATTCAGAATTTTCAAGAGCAGTGGTCTTTGGAAAATTGCGAGCCATGCGGAAAATCTATACCTGTATTTCATCATGTATTATGTCAGGGGTTGACAGATCAGGTACAAAGAAAGCTCAAGATGGAGGTTGGTATGGATGCAAAACCATGGCAGGAAATAAAGCTGACCATTGCCGATTGTTGCAAGAGAGAAATCTAAAGAGAGAGGACGCTAGGAAGCTCGAGAAAACCAAGTTAGCACAAAAAAATCTGTTGAAATATGCTATAGAAGGGGCAAGATGGACTAGTGTAGAAGGGCATGGATCACAGCAAGTATCAGGTATGCTGCAGGTGAATAACCAAAAGCAGTCGGATCAAGGAGGGAACGGGTTTATGTCGAGAGGCAGGGGAGGCTTCCGCGGAAGAGGAGGCTTTCAGAATAATCAGGGAAGCTTTCAGAAAAACCAAGGCGGGTTTCAGAATCTGCAGAATGATAGTGATAATCAAGGCATGCAGGGAGGGCAAGTGGGGAGATGCCCTCCTTTATGTTGGACATGTGGAATGACAGGGCACATTGCGCAAACATGTAGGAGCCAAGGATACATGCAAAATGGGCAATTCTCAAGAGAGGGGGACAGCTTATCCTCCAGCATATAGCCCACACAGTAGGGAGGGGATCGCCCAAGATCAGACAGTGTATCAAGCACAGGTGCCGCAAACACAACAGGCTTTGCAACAACAGCAAGCATCAGCTGCAAGGGCAGTCACAGCACGCACCCATGCAGAAACAGCAGAGAGCAAACACAGGACAGTTATTGACTCCTAGAGTAGGGGGTGTCACTGTCGAGGGAGGGAATCCTTTTACAGGTATGGGAATAAATATGTACCCACAATAGGACAGCTCACAGGGTGACTTGATGTGTCCAGTACTATCGGTGACACCCAATCCTTAAGAGGAACCGAGGGTTGATGTTACTGTAAGGACTGGTAGGGGATGTCCGTACTTCCGCTCTCTATATGGTAGAGGAGAGGCACAGAAGACCCCAGCCAAGATTCTCTATAAGGTAGCAATGGACGAGCAATCAAGGCCTAGCTTCTCAGGAGGTGATGCAGGCTGGTTCTTAAGTACAGTGTAGTCCCCAAACCCTCACAAAGGAATGTCCACACACTGTATTACTGAAAACACAGTCTTTATATAATTAATATTCAAAGGTATGTACATGATCACAATAACGCACTTTGTACTCGGAAGTCAATAATGATAAATATATACAATTCTAAAGTGGTACCACCAATGTTATCAAATCTCATTAAAGTGCATCAACTGTACGGTTAAAATGTCACACAGATCAATAACGAGGATACCAGCACTAGAGATAGGAAGGAACGTAAGATGTTGAAACAATAGGCAGAATGCTGGCCCCGTTACGTAGACACAGTTCTGTGTGGAGATCCACCCACCTGGGCAACCTGTACAATAAAGATATATAGCACAAACCCAGTCCATATGTTCAATAGTCTTACTTCCTCCTATTAAGGTTTTACCCCCCCCCCAATGTACCTGGTGGAGTAGAGTTCTCCGACGATGCGTCGACCGATCCTTCTTGAGTGACTCCCTTTAAAGCAGGAGCCACGGATAGTCGAGAGGCGTCGAGGAACTCAGCATTCGGTGTCGGGAAATCGACGGCCCTTCTTGAGTGCCCTCCCTTTAAGGCAGGAGTCACGGGTCGTCGAACGTCCGACGGAGAACAGGTTGAACTACGGTGGTGAAGTGGCAGCTTCATTCCTAGCGGTGCTCGTCGACGACAGAGCGTTGGCATCCTGCAAGGAAGAGGCGTGCGGGGCACCTCGGTGACGATAGTTCTGGACCGCAAAGAGATGATGAAGAATGGTGGCCCAGCAAGGGCGTCGAGTCGTCGGCGTCTCTGTGGTCTCTAGGTGGCGGGAAACCCACTGGCGGATGCTCCTCGGCGCGTCGACGGTCGGGCCTTCTCCAGCGGGAGAGAAGCGGGCGACGATGCAGACGAGAGCGTCCGATGATCAAATAAAGTTCTTAGGCAAACGGGAGCACGGCGGCTCCGGTCGGCGACGGCGGTCGTCGACAGTGACGGACAACAGTCCGGGTGCTTCTCTTTGAGAATCCGCGGCAGTCCCCGTCTCGGGTCGGCAGCCTGTCGAAGGTCTGTCTACCAGGGAGCTTTGGCAAAGATCAGCTGTGCACGATGGTCCCTCATAGCTCGGGAAGAGGGGGCCTTACCAGGTCCTCTCTGGGTCAGTCCTCGGAGGCACAGCAGCTTTCAGATTGTGAAGGAGAGCAACAGCACTTCTTCTCGTCCGGCGGGGCTTCAAGGTCAAGCTTCAGTTACTCCAGTTACTCCAGTTACTCGTCGTAGAGGACTTCAGCTTCTGAACACGATTCCTAGCAGTGAGAGGTCCCCAGATATACTGTTGATCTCCCATTCATTCCGCTGGGTCACACTCAAGCATCCAATCACGACTAAGGGCATTCATGCAGGCAGGCAGCCAATCAGGCACATGAGGTATTCAGGCCATTCACTTCTCTCCAGACACTCACAACAAGTTATGTGTATTGGGACAAGTACCGAGCCATTCAACACTCCAAGCTGCATTCATACCGCTTTCGGGCAGGGCTGTCCCAGTCATTGTGTCAACCACCAGATACTAGACATCCACAGCACAGAATGCATATTCGTCACACACTCTATTCACCCAGGTGCCACCCACAGGAGGTACCCACAACATACATCACTGTGAAGGCTCCAGCTAGTCTGGCCGGGCCTTCACAACAACACCATATATGTCATTTCCACCCAACAGCCAGTCAGGGGGAAGGGACAGAGTCAGGGCTTCCCAGAACTTTGGGAAAACAAGGTAATGGGTAATAGAAAGCAAGGGGCCACAGGGGCCATCTTGTTCTCCATCAGGAATCTACTGATCCCAATGGCAGGGCCGGGGTATCCCAAAATGGAGGATACTCCGCGCACCTGTTAATTTCAGCATGGAGCTGCCACCAGCCCATACCCTGCTCTGTGGACCACCCACAGGTGCCCAAAAACATACACTAGGGGCACAGGGTTGTACCCCCACCCATGGGTGCCATAAGGGTATCCCACGGGTCTATTCACCAAACCAAAAGAGAGCTGCACCGCCAGGAGTCCCACATGAACTCCTGCGCGGAAAACACGACAGAACACACAATAAAAAACAGTAAAGGACAAGGATACGGAGGCCCTGTCCCTCCGATGCATTTCCAGCATCACAGTTACCATAGGAGGCAAATCTTTTTCTTTTTTAGTAGAGACAGGGGCAACACGCTCATGTATACGAGAGGGATAATATTCGTTATCGGGTAATGCCATGGTTCTCTGGAGCTACAAGTAGAGTTCCTTTTGCTGACATGTTGTATTCAAGACAGACACCAGTTAATACACTGGGCAGAGATTTGATGACAACGCTAAATATGACGATTTCCTTCACTGATAAAGGAATAGTGTGTTCAACACCAGGAATGCACTATTTAAATGTAGGTGAATTTATAACAGCATTTACAGGACAAATAGCTTTGCAAGGAGCGCCATTAGAACCAGAGGTTTTTCACTATGAGGTACGCATTTTGTTAACCTAGCTACCTGGTATAGTGGGCAAGATTATGAGAATACCTGATGAATTTCTATTCAGGCCACAGATACCCATGGACAAAGAGGGGGATGGGTTTTTCTTTGGAATTGCAGGCAGCCATAGTGCAAGGAGAATTAGCCATGCTTGAAGATTGGGATCGAGGCAGACCATGGAGAACAGTGATTGCCTTTAGGGAAGGAGGTAGATTGACTGACATCACTTACAAGGATTTGTATGGAGAAGGCCGGTCAGATGACCAAGTAGTATTCGAGGCTGTCCAGTTAAAGCATCGAATGAAAAAGGATTGAATGCAAAAGGATCGACACAATAGGGGTGAAAACAAAAGGATCGAATGTTTTTTTAATTATATTTTATTTTTTTGGTTTTCGTATAGGTAAAAATAAAATTTGATCCTTTTGTTTTCGGTACTTTTGAGTCGATCCTTTGACCATTCGACCCTTTTTTCTTCAATCTTTTAACTTATAACCGTATTCGAGATGAGCATTACATATTGGATTAGAACAGAAAGACGAGACGTCCCAGAGAAAATGTTGATAGTGCGGCAGCCACCAGTATTTTTGATGAAGACATGGCGAAGGTGCCAATTTCTCTATGGACTATGGTCCCTCATGACATAGGCATGTTAAAGGGAGCGGGGGAAGTTAAAATCAAATTGAAACCAGGAACAATTTTACCTCAAGCAAGGCAGTATCCTATGTCTCGAGAGGCAGAAGAAGGTATTTTAAAGACTATATCAGCCATGATGGATCAAGGCCTCCTAGTGACGTCAGAGTCACCATGCAATAATGCAGTGTACCCTATCAAAAAATCAAAAGGGGGATGTGGTGTTTCATTCAGGACATGAAGCCAATTAACCAGATTGTAGAGGCAGAATTTCCTCTAGTTCCAAATCCAGCGACGATCCTATGTAGTATCCTGGTTGAGGCATGATATTTCACGGTGATTGACTTGAAAAATGCGTTTTTCTCAATCCTGTTGCATAAAGAGCCCCAAGACCTTACGTCATTCACGTTTTGTCAGACTAAGCTGAAAAGTACACGTTTGCCCAAGGAGTATTGTGAGTCTCCATCAATTTTCAATAGGGTCCTGCAGATGGACCTAAGCAATATTGATTTGCCGAATGTTATACTTCAATACGTAGATGATAGTTTGGTCTGTAGCACATCAGAAGAAGAATGCAGATGAAACTCGATTCAACCAATGATTATTCTAGCCGAGAAAAGATATAAGGTGGACAACAAAAAATTGCAGTAATGCCAAGAAGAGGTGTTGTACATAGGTCAGTTAATCTCAAATGAAGGAAAGAAGGTTATGCCTGAAAGAGTTCAGGCAATTCTGAAAACAGCAAAACCACACACAATAAAGCAAATGCACCAGTTTTTAGGACTATGTAATTATGTTAGAGCCTGGGTATTTGATTATAGTTCATACATGAGGTCCTGAAAAAGGCATAGGTGAATCAGGAAAAAATTGAATGGACTGAGGAAATGGAGGAGGGGTTTGATGATTTAAAAAAAGGCAATATGCCAGCTCCAGTTTTAGGAATTCCCAATTATTCAGGGGAGTTCTTTTTATTCTCGCATACGAATGGGACAGTAATAACAGCAGTGCTCACGCAGAGAACTACCTTGGGGTTCAAACCTTTAGCATATTACAGTGGGATTTTAGACCCAGTAATGAGGGGTCACTTCCCTAGCGAACAATCATTGGCTGGAGCCGCGTTCACTATTGAGAAATCTGCCAGCATAGTAATGGGGTGTTCCATGACTATTTGTTGAACATGCTTTGTTTGCCGTTTTGGAGAACCCTAAGGGTACACTAACATCTCAAAGAGCCTCTGCATCCAAGGTGGTCATTTCAAACCCATCAATTAAAATAGTCAGGTGTAAAATGGTGAACCCTGCCACGTTTGTAGCTGAACCATTGGCAGAGGATGAACAAGTACATGATTGTTCAAATTATTAGGAGTTCTATGACGAGATCCCGAGGGTAAAGGAGAATGCTTTAGCAGCAGGGGATATTCTCTTTATTGATGGTTCTTCAAGGATTGATCAAACTGATGGAGAAAGGCATTCAGGTGCCACTGTAGTGAAGCACAAGGCTAATGGGGAATTTGAAGTAATAACGAGTGCAAGACTACCGTCTCACTTTTCAGCACAGGTTGCAGAATTAGTGGCGCTGATTGTTGCGCTTGAAAAACACGCAGACCAGGAAGTAACAGTGTATAGTGACTCCGCCTATGTGATGTCAACTGTGCACACAGGGCTAGCAAGTTGGAAAAGGAGAGGCTACCTCCGAGCGAATGGCACTCCAGTGCAACATGCCGCCTTATTGGACAGGGTTATTAAAGAACTACAACTCCCTCCATTGTAATAGTTAAGTGCGCAGCACACACTAAGAGGACAGATTTTATTTCATGCGGAAACCAAGCCGCGGTTGAAAGGCAAAAAGGGTTGCATATTCATCTGACATAATGAGTTTTAGTACGCCTAATGTGAAAGAGAAAATGGTTGTGATGATGATTGTGAATGAAAGTTTTAATCACTTATCTCAAACGCAGCTCATGGAAGTTCAGAATGAAGCCCCACAGGAAGAGAAAAACCTGTGTTCATGGAGGGGGTGTTCTTTATCCTCTTCTGAAGCACTGTGGCGACAAGACAGCACTGGTAAACCGGTGATGCCTGTAGCCTTATTAAGGGGGGTGCTAGAACAGCTGCACTACCCTGCGCATGTCACTGGGGAGAGCCTTGCAGAAACAATTTCAGAGGACTGATCCGTACCGGACCTGTCAGAACACATTGCTTGTTATGTAGTAAATTGCATCATATGTCAAATGTTTACTGCTGGGCACACTCAGTGAACAGTCAGAGGAGTAATTCCTCGGCCAAATGGTCCATTGAAGTATTTACATATTGATTATGTTGATATGCTGCATATCTGTAATGGATATAGGTATATGGTAGTGGTGGTGTGCCCCTTCTCCAGGTGGATCGAGGCCGGTCCATGCACACACCCTGATGCCACTTGCGCTGCAAAGTTTTTAGTCTGATACTCCCAGATGGGGAGTATTTGAGGTGCTGTGATCAGATAATGGACCCATTTTGTGAATGAGGTGTTTAAGCAAATTAGCTTATTGCTTGGTATAAAGCACAGGTATTCTTCTGCTTATCACCCGCTAGCGAACAGACTATGTGAGAGACTCAATGGTCTGCTCAAAGAGAGAATAGCTACTTTGAAACTGACACTAAAAAAGGGGTGGCTGCTCTGCCTGCCCCTTGCATTATATGCTTTAAGAAATCAGCCCGGCTCTGACCACCACCTCACACCCCACAAGTCAGTTACAGGGAGGCAAATGAGAAAGCCTCTAACTCCTCCATCAAGGACTAGAAGTGATGCCCAGACAACTGCAGAATTGTTAGGTGATGAGCTACCTGGGTGCTTAACGTGTATGAAGGCGAGTATCTCTGTCATTCCAGATCAAGTCAAATGGATGGTGTGTCGCTCTCAGAACACAGATGAAGACCATACAGAAGCCGCAGCTAAATAACTATTTTTACCTAAAATCTTTGCTGGAGCTAAGGTTTTAATCAGAAACTTTACATGAAGAGGCACGAGCCCCGTTTCAGTTGCCCTTTTGTAGTGGAGGACATTACTCCATCAACAGTTAAAGTCCTAGGGAGACGAGCTTGGACACACCAAGGAGATATGAAAGTCTACGCTGGAGAGGCCGCAGCACCCCCGACCCATTCGGAAGCAAGTCAAGGAGAAGAAGTTCAGCATGTGCAGACTCGATCGATGACGAGGACGAAGGATGCAGGGACTGTCCAGTAGACAGATAAAATTGTACATTTGTACTGTGGCTCCTCACCTGAGACACTATTTTAGCTTTTTAGCTGCTAAGCAAGGAGTGTAAAAACTATTGTTCTTGAGTCACAGGAGCTTTGCTGACAATGGACTGTGGAGTGCGCAAGTAAGGAAAATATGCCATACTTGGATTTTGTTTTCAACGACTGGAAGAGGTAGCAGTTCCCCGACTCATTTCTCACTGAATTTCTCATTGGTTGTGCCTATGGTACTTATCGATGTATGTTGATGTACACAGACTACTTCTTTCTGTCTTCATATTTATACTCAGAGCTTACCCTGCTCTTGTTGGGAGGAGCACTGACATACTTTTCTCCAGGATCCTAAGAATGGCCAGACTATTAAACGCTTATTGGCAGCAATAATGACGCAGATCAGACTATTTCCTGAGCATCTTACTAGAGGTACAGATGGTCCTGTCTAAGGATGATGCCCACAAACTACATGCTGTGATCTTTCACTATTTGCTTCAAGTTCATCCTTACCTTGTTTGGCGAGACATCAACACTTTTGTGTTCATGCAAGATCCTATAAATCATCCAGCAATCAGCCAGTTACTTGTGGAAATCATTGAACAGATTCAGCAACTACCGGAGCATCTGACGAGTTTGCCTGAATAAAAAGAGTTTTTCCTTCCTTAAAAAGTAATCACAGGCAGATAAACATGTGGTCCACAGAGTATATTGCAGGTCCAGAAAATGAGCAGAGTCAACAACGAGTGGAGAGCCGTCGATGGTGGAGCCTCATGTATTGGTGCATAATATATGCCTGTTCTACGTTTATCATTGTTTTTCTGATTCTGCTAATTCACACTGTGTATTTCATTCGTCCCAAGAAAGCAGTGGTCCCTTTGATTCTTCTCACTCCAGTTACTTTGGCAGAACTAGATATTGTGAGACAGCCAAGGCCTTATGTGATTATCCCTACTCCAATAGCTCATGTAGAGGTACCTCTGCATGTGACAATAAATCCAAACCTTCCCTTTGGAGGGAGATCCATTTTTGATTTACTTTATGGTCATTACAGGGAGAACTATTTGGCAAGAATGAAACAGAGACCTAAGAGAAGTGCAAGGGAGGATGATTATGAATTAAACAATTATTTGGACAGTACAGCACATTTGGGGAACAACATATGTATCAGCACATGAAAGAGGTGGGAAAGAGTACTTCTGAGGAGGATTGCTATAGAGGTGCACTCCTACCTTATGGGGAAGTCTAAGATATTCATAGCTATTGATATAGATGTTCAAACGTCTTATTGCATTGCTCACCTTGCATGCTGCCTTACAAAAGGTCAATTCTATGGCCGAACAGCGTCTTTGATGTAGGTAACAGAATTATCAGCACCCGATGAAGATGACTATGTCCAAGATTTGAAAACAAGAGCGAGAGCCTGTAGATCCAGAGCATACATGAAGCAGCCCAGAGATTGGGGAGGACTATGTTCTATAGTGATTGTCCATGGTCCAGCATTGGTTATCCCGAAGAGGGAACTGAACATTGGTGAATTTCTCAAAGCAGATGCTCGCCTGAGGAAGAAGAGATCTACTGTGCTCCTGAATCGAATGAAGAGGGAGAATTATTTCTCAGCCAAGTCGATAGAAGCTTTTGATGCCATTCCATATGAACATAGATTGTCCAGTCAGACTTAAGCAATATTTACGACAATCTTTATGCCCAGGATCCAAGTGATGATGAATGCCATATGGTTACAGTAACCAGATGGGATCTTCCTCAGACAAACAACACCACCATAAAGGGTTTCAATTCTATCAAGGAGGAGCTGAGAGCCATAAGTCTGATGACTCTTCAGAACAGATATGTCCTGGACATGATCAAAGCTATGGATGGAGGTGTTTGTGCCAAAATCAGAGAATCATGTTGCACGTTGATACCTTGTCATGATGACGAGAATGGAACCTTGACAGAGGCCATAACGTTGCTGACAAACCTACATGTCAAGATGGAGGATGAAGCGGAAGACATTGGTGATGACAGCATGTTTGTGTCAATATTGTCATGGGTTCCACAATGGATGGTGAACATTTTAAAGTTACCTGGAGCCCTGTTGGTGATGATCATGATTGGGTTCTGTGTAATTAGTGTAATAATCGCACAATGCAAGAAGACTGCAAAGAAAGCAGTAGGAATAAAGATTGTGATTGATGTTGAATCAGTATTCAAACCTAAAGAGCTTGTTGATGAATTGCCCAGAGGGGGGAGTGTAGAGGTGGAGTCAAGTACCCCCAACAAAGAAATCAGCCCGCATGTTTCCGATATGTTGGGAGCCAGAAATTGAGACACGTACAGTACCAGTAAGACCGCCTGCACCACAGAGAATCCTGGAAACAAGGTATGCATTGGGACAACCTTATATGCATTCACAGAGAAATAATGGCATGTTGGATAAAGTCCCAGAGGAAGTATGAAAAGAAGTGAAAAAAGAAGACTGGTGACGTCATGCGGAGCAGAGCGGATGCACCGAGAGAAGATGCACAAGGTAAAAGAACATAGACATTCTATAAGATCTCAAGAGAAAGTGGTAAAGATGAGCAACATTTCGGGCTTCAGATGAAGATGCTCATGATACAGGAACGCTGAAGAAAATGAAAATCAGTTTACACTTGTACAGACGCAGTAACACAAGTAGACAAATTGACCTTAAGGCTGGCTACATAGTGAATAGTTGCGGCGATGCACCAAAATATAATACATAGGAATGTATTGAACCTGAATATTCCAAAGTGAACTTTAAGCAAGGCTTGAAACCCCATGATTGGAAAGGGTTTTTCAGTGTGGCGCACTTGGAAAATAACTGTTGGCGAAGGAGAAATTGGAGAAAGGCTTGGCTGGCCCAGCACCAAGAAGTCGAGACCACTGTGAGCCTGGTTGTCCTTCCAGTAGTTACATTAATGTGAGAAAGAAACAAACTTCTGTTTGAGGTGGAATGGAAAAACACTCAAGGTGTCAAAAGACCTTCATTTAATAGAATTAACTGCTGCAAAGAGCTTGAAAATGCGGTCTCCAAGTCACATGGTCAGATCAAAATAGACATTGGGTCAGGCACAGAGAGCTTCTGCAAGGAAAAGTTCAAAGCCTTAATTGA
This sequence comes from Ambystoma mexicanum, assembly GCF_040938575.1. Taxonomy (NCBI): domain Eukaryota; kingdom Metazoa; phylum Chordata; class Amphibia; order Caudata; family Ambystomatidae; genus Ambystoma; species Ambystoma mexicanum. Next base: position 187,324,450 of record NC_090921.1, read on the forward strand.
CTAGCAGACTGCAAGAGTGATGATAGATGTTGGGCTAATTGGGGGGGTGGCATGATCACCCGGACAATGCCTGCTCCTAGTATGGTAGCCTGCCTGCTGCTTGCATGTGGAATATTCCAGAAGTGTATAAGGGTGACAAATCAATAGTAGAGGGCCATGTAACATAGAGCCCTATAGTTTGTGTAACCAATAGAGTGTCGAGTATTAGTGTGACACAGAAGATGACTTGCACTTGGGATGGGCTTAGTTGCCCACCTGACAGTAGAGACCCCATCACTTCCCCCGTTAGTATGGAACGTATACTTGGATGTTTCTTGTAACCCTATCACATCCCCAAGTAGGTTTTTGTAGTTTGCCACATAGTGAGACGTCACTTATGACGAGTTTTGACTATGAAAGTTTTTTTATAATATATGCTGTGAGAAATCAAGTGAACGTACGCGGATGTCTGTTGTAACTCCCTGTTTTAGACAATTGCAAATAAAACAGACCAAGTTTTGCCAACTTCTTGAGTCGGTTTTGATTATTGATGTTTGAGTAAATTTTGCATCCCCATCCATCTCTGAGTATTGCTACCTCGTCTTAAAGGGCCCTAGGTCTATGGGTTCAGTAGCAGTCTTAGTGGTGCTTCTTGATCGAAAGAAAGTTATTCATGAACTAGGTTCAAGACTTGGTCCCGTGCTTAGAGACTGGTCTCCGGTTTGGAACGCATTAGAAAAGATTAATTAATTAGGTTGTGTTGGACGAACATTACATGTAGTTGAAGTAAGATGTTCGTCTCGATTATCTTGCTAATGAAGGGTAGATGCATGTTGGGACAGCAGTTTGCTTTGTCGTCTGGGATTTGGGGGCTTTTAAGTAGGGGTAGGAGCTGTCCAGTTTTCAGTACATCAGGAAGATGCTTTGCAGTAGTGAGGTGTTGAAGTGTGGGGGAGAGAATTGGTCGAGTTTTCTGTGTCTTTCGTCAGGATGGAGTCTGGGATGGTGCTGGGTTAATGCAGTGCTTGACTTCCTTGGAAAAGGATCTGCTCTTGTTGGAGGCTTCTGCTACTGATGCGGTGCAGTGCTTTGCTTTGGCAGAGGTGACGAGGGTTCCTGAGGGCTGGGCAGAGGCTTTTTAAGGTCAGATAAAGGAACCGTACACGGCTGAATTCCTTCAATACTTCTTCCTGCAGCCAATGAAGTGTAAAGTAGGAGTTAAATGATATGTCCAGCTATGTGTGTGATTTGTTTGTTGTTGCTCATTTATTGCGTGACTGCCAATTGGTGGAGAAGTCTCTGGGGATTTGATAGCACAAGCCGCTACAATCTCAATATAATATTTTCAGTTACTCCAATAAAAAGAATCCAGACTTGCATTTCGTTTGGTATAATAATAGGAAAGGGAATGAGGAAATGCCCAGCCTAGCCTGGAGAGGAGTATGAAATAAGAGAATCTAAAGCAACGGAAAAATCCAACCTATTCCCCTGTACATGGGCCGAATCTAAAACAATTTCCTGCAACAAGAACAGGAAAAGGAACTCCTGACATCTGACCAAAGAGCTGCAAAAGGAATCCATCTCAGGTAAATTAAAGTCACCCAGAAAAACATTCAGAGAGTAGCCCAAAGATCTGTGAGATAACAGATTACAAAATGCATCACAGAATGTACCCGATGACTCAGGAGGATGATAAAACAAGTGGAAAAACAGGCGCGTCTTGAAAGAAACTACAGAAAGAGACAATCATTCAAAAGAAGAAAACAGGGTTACAGCTAAACCTTTATAATGAATTTGTTTCTTGATAATGCATCGTAGTCTACCTCCTCTGTTGTCAATAGGTACAATTTCATCAAAGTGGATGCTGGAGAGGAGGAAAAGCAGATCTTAGTTAAAATGTCCAGAGAAAAAGAATGAACAGTGCACTTCATTTCTGAAAGGCAGGCGAGGGCTGATTGACAATTTAAAAGTGCAACTAAGAAGCATTTCCTTTTAGCACAGGCATTTAAATCCCACTGCGTTTGTACATCGGTTTCGTTTTTGACTGCTGCTCATCACGATAAGTAGTATTTTGACTTCTTTTTGACGTGACCTGGTGCTGTGTATGAAACAGTGACATGTCTGGTGACAACGAACAGACACTGCTGAGCAGAAGAGGCTAGGCACGACGGGCAGGAGTGCAAAGGGCTTGTGCTCAAGGTGAACAAGCGGGTTCTTTCTTTTTGACTCACTATTATTCTTCAAATACAAAAAGAAAAGACCCAGACAACACACAGTTGGCGGCTTTTCCATACTGTTTTTGAAGCATACGTGGGAACTAAAGAGTGTCGAGTGTGCTATGTTAAGATCTGTGTACCCTGTACCTCTCCTGGTTTCATGGCCTCCTCCAGGCACCCTGGCGGCACTGAAGGAGAGGGTGGGGCTTGCTTAGTCGGAAGGAGAAGGGGAAGAAGCAAGGTGGTTGGGCTCTTGTGTTGATGCCTGCGGACCACAAATACCCTGTGCTCTGTGCACTTGTGCAGGTCTAGTTGTGTAGTGTTATGGACGCCTGGATGAGGGTCCTCTGCCCACTACCCTGCCACCTCTATCATGCCAGTGCAGAGGGTACACAAAAGGCTGCGTTTCTGCACCACACCAGTACAGCTATCATGCAGGGACACTGCACAAGAGTCGCCCACATCTCAGGTTGTAGGGCAAGGGAAATGTTGGTGACATTTCAGGCTGCAAGACTTGGGTAGGGTCAGCCACCTTGGACACTGGTGCGGTGCCTGTGCCAAGTACCTTCCCAGCTCTAGCGAAGTAGCGAATTGAACATATCCCTCGAAGCCAGTTCACCTTTGGCTGCATGAAAGCAACGGGTGATGCCTGAAAACGTGTGTTGTGCGTAAGAAGGCTGGAGCCCCATGAACCATATTATGGCCTAGAAACTTCACTCATACTGACTCCGAAACCCTCCCAGTTTGTTAATATAATGGGCTTCATGAAGAGTTTGTCCGTAAATCCACTGAAATACCACCAAACTCAATTACCATTACCGCCACTTGGCCCAGTGGAGTTACCAAAAGTGGTGGCAATTACCCATTTTCGGAGTTCATGGGGTTCCATGGGGATTTTTGGTGAATTTGCTGCAGGGGGAATTACCATGCTGTAAATCCACCGATTTTTGGAGGTAAAGCGGAGGTTGTACCTCCAGCGACCAGCTGGAGGGGAATCCGCCCCTTTTCCTCAGAAATCAGCGGGTTTACTGTGCAGTAATTCCCCCAGCTAGAAATCTGCACAATCATTCTAATTTGTTGATGCAGGAACAGTGGTGGTAATGAGGCTCGGGTCCTTAATTTCCTTCTTTTGCAATTTTTGCTTTTCTCATTAGTCCTTTTCTTTTTAGCTCATCCCCACTGTACCGTACATAAATGTGTTTCTGTAGGTCTTATAGCAGTTTAAATTGCCATATATTGAGAAATGGTTTAACATATTGAATCTAATAAGTCTTGAATACCCCCGATCCAAAAAAAGAGAGCTCTGTGTTCTTGTCATTTGGAACTGTGTAGCAAAAATTATGAAGCACCTGCCAATGCAGGGCAATTACATCTGCAAAGACGCGGAACAAAAAACAAAAGCACACGATTGGGGAACCCTTAAAAAAAAGCTGAGACAGCATCCATTTTGTATAAACTCAGGGAAACGATACAAGTACCTGCACATATCATGTCAGTGCCTGGCAAATGCCTATCTAATACTAAAATACTTGACAAAACTGTTGGCCTTTACCAATGCTTGTTTTTAACAGGACTTAAGTACAAGGGAAGGATGCGAGGACCCACATTGCTTGCAAATTAAGTGTTTGGAGGCAGACTTGGTGAAGATTTTTTTTTCCACAGCAGGACCTCATTTACAGTCACTTAGAGCTGCATATAAACCATGAAATCACAGGAGACTTCTTAAAATGTACATTATGAGGCCTCACACAGCACACCGTTTGTTGTTAATATTTATAGAGCAGAGATCCCAGGAGGGTGTGTTGCGGACGTGGAGGGGCAGGTAGTGGATTGGAAAAGCCATGGGGTTAGTATGGCCATGAGTAATCAATGGGTGAGCAAATAACCAAACCGCAATAGGCTGTGTGCCCCTAAACACATGCCATCTCCCCCTTTTCTATATATACCGATGCAATCGTTTTGGCTTATCGGTGGTGCTCAAGGACCATATAATGGCCAAAACTAAAAAGTAGCGTAAGCTCTAAAAAAAAAAAAAACAACAGAGAAAGGCAAAAGAAAGTATCCTGCAGCTACAAACTCTGTCAATAAAGAGAACCTTCTACGTTATTGGCAAAAAATGCACATGTAGGAAGCATTGATTTAAAACAATGGCCCCAGAATGGAGGAACAAATCTTCCAAACTGCAATAGGTCAACTCCGCCCCCTGGACCTGGACCCATTTAAACTTCAGAGGCTGGATAAACAGCCTCGTTATCGCCTGCCTTGTAAACCATCAACCTCAATTAGATATTCTAATGGCACATCTACTGCGGCCAACCAGGACAACATTTCATCCGGCCAGGAATAGTTACTGCCTCTTGTACCGTCCTCTAACGCCGGCGATAAATAATTCAAAGAGCAAAACAACAGAGGCGGTGTTTGCGCTAATTAAGGCATTGCCATCTTCACATCAGAGGCTATAAGATACAATGCCGAGGTATTGCTTTTTTAAAAATCGAATTCACTTACGTATTTGTCTTTTGATAATGTAAGCCCACAAACAGTCCTAGGACGTATTCAACTTTCAATTTAAAGAGTAGTAACAGAAGAACCAGGTAGAGGCCAATCAGAAGAATTGCTCTGTTTTTTTATTACCGATTCAAACCCCTCAAGTTTGGATTCAGAACTATTGGTGGTAAACCCTGCTATTTGGGGAGGACAGTGCCGGTAACATCCTGCCAACTCAAGACAAGCTTTCCCCGCCCCATATAGTACGGTGTGTTGCTATGTACACCCCTGTTGGATCCCTTTGGGGTACTAATCATTTTTTCAATGAAACTGAGGGCGCACCTCTTGGCATGCCCAAGGAAGGAAGGATGGGAGCGAAGTGATCTCAGAAACAATTACACAACGCAGGGGAGAGCCAGAGATGGCCATGAAGAACCCGGGCATACATTGGAAGTTTTTGTCTGCATTCTCCACCACTTGACTGGTAGGCGCCCCGGATGCTAAAGCTCCACCACACCAAACCCCCCAATCGGCATTCTGTGGCACTCCGGCAGGAGTCTCTGGAGAAAGTCACAACCGCTTTTCAACGCCTCAGTTCTCTCAAATCCGTAGCCCATCCAGTGATCACACCAAGAACTACCTCTAGACTTCCCTGACACTTCACCCACCACATAAACACAAAGGCGCTGATGCCAGTGCTAAGATGTCTCACAAAAGCCGGAACTACTAAAGCTCCTCTCTTGCCTTCTGTTCCAACTTCCACCCCAAATCTGTAATAAAGACTTCCACAAACAAGTTTGTAATTGTATTTATTAAAGAACCAGGTGTCCTTTTGAGAAGAAATGACTTACAAAATTGGCATAAGAGGGAGAGGAGGCAGTCCTACTGTAAAGTGGCTTTAAATCAAAGCATTACTTGATTGAGTGGTCGAAAGGAGGATAGACTATTAGACATTGACAGCTTGCGCCATTATTTAGACATTTACGAATTGCATTGTGGTTCCATGGCCAGAATGTAGTTTGGCTAGGAGGGTGGAAGAGTTTGGGGGCTCCTCCCAGCACTAGCAGGTGGACCTTGAGATGTGTTTTGAAGAGTTACACTGAAGAGATGGCTTTGATGGCCTGGTGTCGAGAATTTCAGTGGAGCAGGACAAGCAGTGAAAAGGAGCGGAAGGGGGAGAATCCACTGGGTGGGTGGACTAATGGGTTTTGAAGAGGCAAGGAGTCGAGGGTTTGAGAGGGAGGGTACAGTGAGATGCAGTCAGAGAGGTAGTGGGGGACAGACCATAGATGGATTTATAGACAAACAGCAAGAATTTAGATAGAGAATAATTTTGCATGTAGAGCTATCCAGCATGGTGATACTAGGTGGAGGTGTAGGAGGATCTGGGAAGATTTTAAAAAATAAAAAAAGTTTACAACTTTGTTGTGGTGTCCATATGAGTAAAGAGCTAGAACAAGAAGTAGTCTTGTGCAGTAATCCGATTTGGGAGCTCAATTGTAGTTGTAGAGACCGGTATTTTAGTTCAGTGTTGTAACAGGTATGTACAGATTTTTCGATTGTTTAGGGGGTTGAGCCTTGCATTGGTGGAAGTGAGCGTGATGAACTAGAAGAGTTTAAGGTCACTGTCAAAAGACAACTCCAAGATTGCGAGGTATGGCTGAGAAGTTGTGGAGGTCAAGGGGGAAAGACTGGAGGGCGGGCTTGGTATCGGAGGCAGGGCGAAAGAGAACTTCCCTCTTTGAGTTGAGCTTGAGGCAGTGTAGAGACAACCAGTAGGGCAGTTAGCCAGTTGGTTATGTGTGCATACATCATAGAGGGTGAAGGAGAGGAAGAGGAAGAACATCTGAGTATCATCAGCAAAGTGGGCGAAATGAGTTTGCAGAGGGAGGTGTACTATGGGGTCAAGAGGGGTGGGCGTAGGACTGCACCATGAGGAAGGTGCATTTGTAGAGGTGTCGGTGAGCAGGCGTTGGGAGTCCCGTGAGATGGAAAAGGAGCAGTCAGAGAGGCAGGAGGACACTCATTCTAGTGCAGTACAGAAGCAAAGGAGCCAAAGAGTGTGGAAGAAGGAGGGATGATCCACAGTGCTGAGTGTAGCAGATAGGTCTAGACCGAAGTGAATGGAGGAATCGTGAGCAGTGGTAACAGAATTGGTGATGTAGATGAGACCAGTGTGAGAGGAGTGTTTGGGCCGTTTTCCAGCGCAGATGGCGTCAAGCAAGGGAGTGCACATTAAGATAGTTCACTGTAACCATTGAGAATGTTAGATTGAGTAGGAAGGAGGCAGTCAGGTCTATAGTGCTTTGCCCCTTTTCTTTTTATGAGATGAAAAATTGTCAGTTGTTGATTCCTTAAGTGTGAGATGGAGATTATGAAGATTTCACAGACTTTTCTGTGCAGCTTCAATGCTTTAAACTATCAACCCAAAGCAATAATCAGGATCAACAATGAAAAATCTATGTTTTTTGCAAAGAACCGAAGGACTAAACAGGGCTGCCTCCTAACGGCTCTGCTTTTTAGGTTGCTCACCTAGCCGTTCTCATTCGTAATACTCCACAAAGCCAAGATTTCAGACAACTAGCTCAATGGATTTCAAATTAGCCGTATAAGCTGACGAAGCCTACATTATTTCATCATCGGAGGAACTCCAAATGGCAGGCCATTATCAATATAACATCAAAATGTGGGGAACGTTCTAGGGACAAGTTAAACATTGCTAAAACACACATAGCCTGTTTGTATAGGACTACACAGAATACAGTGTGTGCATAAGTCTACTTATCTGTGCACTCAACTCCTTAGGGGGACACACTCCACATGTGAATGTAATATGGATTTAGTAATCGAAGAGGGGAATATTCTATTTCATAGAGGACTGCATCTTCCACTGACACGTATTAGCAGGAATTCTCTTATTTGGATGTCAAGAATACCAACATGTGTGTACTGTTTAAGAGCAATCCCAGTAGCAACATCCCACAAACTGATGAGTAATATCACCTGTATGTTATCAGCTTTATCGGGAATAAAAGGAAGCCTAAAAGGAGTATAAATAAACTGTGTTTAGGATGGCTGAAAGGGGGTTTGGCCATGCCGAGTAGAAACAAAAATGTAAGAGTTACTATCCCCGACCTGGTGAGGCTTAGCGATATTGCACAGCCTTATAATCTCAGAGAGGTCTACCCTGCACAATGGTATGTTTGTGAATTCCCTCAAGTGCTAAATTGAGCCTGGGTAGTGATAAGCAAATGTATGTCCTTGCCTCCGATTCATGATGTAAGTAAGCTGCTCGATAGTTCTCTATTCACAACTCGTCCACACTCTGAGTTTACTGTGTGGAGACATAAATAATTAATATAGGTGGAACAAGCGTTTGCTTGAGCAGGTATGAAATCCTTCGAACAGCTTGTCGGTGTATTGGGAATGTCAGTTAAGGGAAACTCTTTAAATATCGACAAGTCAGGAGCTATTTGTCCACTTAACCGGGACTAGTGCATTTACATACAGGCGTAGTCTAAATGTATGATTCACTTTATCGCCAAATCAAATTTGGGATTTAGAATAATCCCACACTTGTCTATCAACTCATGTGAACTATTGTCGGTTAAACTTCCTCTCACTAACTCACACACTATAAGAATGCACCTGATCTACAGACCCCCCCAGACCCACAGGCTCCATTGAGGAAGTCATCATCACGCTACTTTCCACTAACACTGAACCCTACTCACAAATCCTAATATTGGGTGATTTCAATCTAGGTCTCAATGACCCCAATGATCAACCTGCAATGACTCTGGCAAGCTCCCCTCACATGAAAAGGGAGGAACCCTAGATTGGGTCGCTGACCTTAACTGCGGTACTGCCATTACCTCCATTGAACCATACCCTTGGCCTGACCACTCCTTCCTCACCTTTACTATACTAGACTGTACACCTCAGAACAAACAAAACCATTTTGCTATGCCCAATCCGAAATAAAAGGAATATTACAGTGAACAATCTCAAACCTCATCTCCAACCCTTACTCAATTCATTACCTGCCTCTTCCGATCCAGCAGAACTCGTGGATCTCTACAATAATACTATCACGTTCGCACTAGACAAAATTGCATCCCTTAAACTTAGTAAAGGCAAACCTAAAGCACCCCTGAACACCTGGTTCACACCCAAACTCAAATCCTTACTAAATGAAAAAAGGAAATGGGAAACAACCTGGAAAAACAATCACATCCCAGCCAACAAAGTTCAACTTCTCAAACTCACAGCTAACTACAAAACAGAATTTCTCCCAGCTAAACGTGACACCTACAATGACAGGATTGATAAAGCCAGTTCAAGCACCAGAGAACTCTTTACCATATTAAGAGAACTGCAGTCCCCCATCCCTCCACTAGACAACTGCATCAAAGACAAAACTTGGTGCACCACGATCCAAGATGCATCAGCTAACAAGATCACTCTACTCCAAAATAAAATCACAGACAAAAAAACGAAACTTCCAAACTATAAAAGTCAAGAAAACAACTTGAAATCTTATCCTAATTTTCCTAAACCCCCTCAAAGATTTAAATGTACCCAAGTCTCCACCCTAGAAGTGGAAAAAATCATAGCTTCACTGAAATTCTCTAATTGCCAAGGGGACTCTTGCCCTGCATCTACCATTAAAGAAGCTGCCAGTGATCTAGCCCCCTTTATCGCCACGCTTATTAACTCATCCTTCCGCACATGTACTGTCCCCAATAATCTAAAAAATTAATGGGTACTCCCGCTTCTAAACAAACCTTCTCTAGACCAGAGCATCCTGACCAATTTTAGACCCATAACAACAGTCCCCTTTCGTTTAAAGATCATCGATAAAGAAGCATATATCCAGATTCAGTCCTATTTAGAAACCAACAAATTATTAGGACTCAGACAATCTAGCTTCAGACCCCAACATGGCACCGAAACAGCCCTGATTGACCTGAAGATCCAGATTGATGACCTTAAAGACAAAGGAAAACCTGCCCTCTTGCTTCTGCAGGATCTGTCAGCCGCTTTTGACTTGGCAGATCATAAGGTGCTCTGTAAACACCCATCACTAGTGGCCCATTTTTCAGAGGAAGCAACGGCATGGATACAATCTTTCCTAAGCAACCGATAGATAAGTCTTTTTATCATCGGCAGCAACTGACCCCACCTCGATTACGTGCAGCGTTCCATAAGATTCATGCGTTTCACCTACCATGTATAATATGTTCACCAAACCACTGTTTGATGACCTAGACTATCTGGGTGTCACCTACACTAACTATGCAGATGAAACCCAGATCCTCCTACCTCTGACAGGCGACTACGAAACAGATCTAGCCCTGGTTAACAAAATCTACCTCATCATTCAAGCCTGGATGGCCACACACAGCCTTTGTCTGAATGACAAGAAGACTGAACTGCTACTCCTAGCCACTCCCTGCAACCAGAAGAAACTGGGCAAACAACACCTCTCTTTCAACATTAGTGGCAATGACATCAAGGTTGATAAAGAGGTAAAAACCCTGGGTTTCTAATTAGACTCCTCCTTGAGCCTACGTAAACAAGTTAGTGCCACCGCGTCGGCGACAGCCTACACTTGCAAGCTGATCCACGCCTGTAAACAATTTCTCTCCACGGAAAGCTACATTACGCTGGCGAGGGCTCTAATCCTCTCTAAAATCAACTATTGCAATGCCCTGAAAATAGGAGCCCACAAATACATCATCAACAAACTCCAGATTCTGCGGAAACAATGCTCTTAGAACAGCCCTAGACATTTCCATAAATCAACACATTTCATTTTTCAGACGGGACAATAACTGGTTATCCATCAAGGACTGAATTCAACTCAAAACAGCCTCACTGACTCACAAATGCCTTAATAACGCAGGTCCTCAGTACCTTACTGAAAAATTCATCAGAAACAATCCTTCTCGACCCTCCAGGACCTTAGTGCCTTAGTGTCCCCAGGTTCAAATTGAAGAAGGTAGGTGGCAGCAGCTTTCCTGTCATGGCTGCCCAACTTTGGAACCCCCTGCCCCCACCTTAAGCACTGACCAATCCTTAAACATTTAAGAAAATACATCAAACTCTGGCTCACTTCGAAAGACCTCCCACTCTGCTAGCTGTCCATAACTTGAAAAATTGCGCTAGCACCAGCTCTGTTTCCCTGTATATTATTATTGTATTTCAACTGTCTACAATTGCTCCTGCCATATATTGTATTGTATCTTATTATAAACTGTAACCCCTTGTATTATAATGTAATATATTATTTCCTGTAATTTCCTTGTACTGCAACCAAGAAACTGCATATTCTTGTTATGCGCCCAGATACCCTCGGGTAAGGAACGCTCTATAAATAAATAAACAAACAAACAAACTGGTTAATGGACGGGGTGCTAGTTGTTGTACTGAAGTGGAAAATCTTTCTAGTTAGGAAAATATTGACGGTCTGACGGAGGAGTCTGGTAGCATCGTAAATTATTTTCATATCTAATGAATTACAACATTATAAAATCTTATTTCGGATGCATGCTACTCCGGACATGCTTTACAAATTATACCCTTGTGTTAGCTTGGCATGTCCTAGGTGTGGGAATATTGGCTCTGATAATGAGCATATGTTTTGTGAATGTGATCAATTATTTAAGTTCTGAAGCAAGATATGCAAGCAATTAAGCAATATTATAGGCTACGAATTTAGCGAGACTCGCATATTTTGTGGGTGCACTAGAAAAGTAATCAGTGAGGAATAGTGAGCAATGCTAAAAGTCATAGTTTGAGCCAGGTTAGCCATTGTCAGGGAATGGATGCAGGGATGTCATTTAGGCATCGCCAGGGGTTGCACTTATGACTCCTGAGATCTCCCTTGCTACCCCTGTGGTCTCGTTTGCTACCCTGAAAAAAACTACAAAGAAAACCACTCAAAAAACGTTGTATTTTTTTATTTTTTTACAAATTGAAGCTCCTCGGTTGTGGCCAATGCCAGGTGGCTCTTTGTTTCTAGAGAGGCTGGCTTTTTTGTTCAGGCTTCTTAAAAAAACAGGGGGTTCCACAAATGTAACACTTTGAGCAGTGAACCCTAAATAAGAAAACATAGGAACAAATAATTAGTCTTTCTGGAATCCTACACAATAATTGCTAGACTCATTAAAGGTTTATTTCAGGCACACTTCAGGGGGTGAGTCACTGATTTAGTCTGTTCTTAAACACCTCGAATTGACAATGCTGCCAAAAGCCTCCAAAAAGCATTTTGAGTAGAATAAGCATCTAATTTTTTGCTTTTCGCAAGTTTCAGTTACAGCATGTTTTTTTTCTGCCAATACATATGGTGATCCATTCTTGTGTGAAATGTATATCACGTTACAGTGATATTGTAACCATATTTTTCATAGTGTACTTAGAACCATGTGATGCACTTCTTGTTTTGTCGAGGGGTAAACGGTTGTGTTCAATCTCTTCCTGTGATGTTACTTCAGGGTGGGGTCAAATGACATGACTTCCTGTGATGCCATCAAAGGTCAAGGGTCATGTGATGTCACTTCTGCTACCTCTGACATTTTGGTGAAAGGAAGTCCAATTTACCATCAAGATTTGCTAGACAGTGCAGGGGGTGGGATGACATTGGACTTCTATTATTCAGAGAAGGGGCTGCTGTCTGGACAGAGACATATGAAGACATTTAATATGGTTCTACTTATAGCTTTATCTTCATAGGGAAACCGGGCTGCATGGCGAGGGATTGGGTATCTCGAAATGAATTCCTACATTTACCTAAGTGTACCTGCCATCGATATGTTTAAGATGCTGTGACATTAGGGAAAATGCATTTGTCATTCGAATTGGTAGGAATTTGTATTATTGCAGGATGATTTTTGACGAGTCCGTCTTTTTAAAAATGTATATATTTGTCTTTTTTTTGCTACAAACATTAATGTCATGATCCCTGACAGCTAACCTTATATATTATCACTGTAAAGACTGGAGGGGTGTTATCTGTACTCCTGCCCTCTATATGGCAGAGTAAAAGCACACAGCACCCCAGCCAAGATTCTCTATTGTTGGTAGCAATGGACGAGCAATCAAGGCTTAGCTCTCAGGAGGTGATGCAGGCTGGTTCTTAAGTACAGTGTAGACCCCAAACCCCCACAAAGGAATGTCCACACACTATGTTATGTGATAACACAGTTCTGTACATAAATAAGGTTCAGAATATATATACAATCAATAACACACTTTGCACTCTGGCAATTCTAATATGGAAAATATATACAAAGGCCCTCATCACAAGGTTGGCGCTAAAAATCTGGCCGTACCGGCATGGCGGTAATAACATGTCCGGCTTGGCACTAAACCGCAAATAGCGGACGATCAAGAGTGCGCGGGCACGTGCATCTCTGCATGCCGGTAACGGCCGTACCGGCATGCCGGTAACAACCCCCAAACCCCCAGGTAGTGGCATCGACCAATACGGACAGAACGGCTCCGCCCTCAGCAACCCCTAAATACTGTTACCGTTATTAACATAGTGCAAATAACGGGTGCGTTACTACCGGACCCGGAAGTAACGTCATTGCGCCGGAACGGGAAATGCCATGGTGGCCATCTTTAAAAACACAATCCATTGCCATCCTCCACCTACAGGACCCTCTACACCAGTGGTCTTCAAACTTTTTTGGCGTGGGCCCCCCCTGAGCAAAGTTTGGGCAGGCCGGGACCCCCAAAAAGTGCCAGATGGACAGTATGTAGAAATCGCTATGAACTTTTGCGTGCCGTCACCGCACCCTACTACCAGTACAGACCCTGGGCTCTCCCCACCCTACTCCCACCACTATCCCAGTGCTGCCACCCATCCTGCTCCCACCACAATCCCATAACACAAGCATACACACATCCATACACATTTAAATAAAAAATAAATCGCCATAAACGTACCTCGCGTGGTTGCTAAAATGCCCCGCTCCAGATTGCTCTGCCCGTATGTGCGAGGAGGCGCAGGAGCACCCCCTCGCACATACATACATGCAGTGCCCCAGCCAGCATTTCCAATGAGCTATGTAAGGCTGGTGTTGCATGGCTCAGTGATCATGTGCGGCTGGGGAAATGAACTGTCAAAGGCAAACAGAGTTTCCCTTTGACAGTTCAGCCAGCCCCGGAGCTCTCCCTCAGCTGGAAAAAGCAGCTATGGGAGTGCTCAGTGTTTCACTGGGCTGGCTCCTCGGCTTCTCCATAATGGGTGAGGTGGCCAGTAGGTGGACGCCCCCTCACCCATCATGGATGAGCCGGCAGGCTTGGACTGGTCTATAGGGCAATAGGGCGATGACTGTACCAAAAATGCAAAATGCTAGTGTAGGCCAGTAAAAATGGGCCACTTTTTTGGCCAATGTGGGCCAGTTTGAGGAGTTACTTCACTATGCAGCTAGTAGTTTTGACCATTGTTGCAGAATAAATATTCTTTAAATATCACCATTTGTTTACATTGGAACACAAAACAACCCTTTGGGTACTATTCAAACAGTCTGTAACTAAACACTGAATATCCATTTGCAACTGCTGGCCATTTTTTCATTGGTGCCTAAAACCGTTTTATGGCCCAATCTGACCATGTGAGCTGCCCCTTCCCATTTCTTCCAATCGAAAAAAAAAAAAAAGTTTCTCTCTTTTTTTTTTTTTACATTTCATGCTGGGCTCTGGTGGCCCCCCCTGGGATGCGGCCGCGCCCCCACGGGGGGGCGCCCCCCACAGTTTGAAGACCTCTGCTCTACACCCCAACTCCCAGGCCACCACGGACAACATGTCGAAGACCACCCGGAGAGGCAGGGCCCGCCTGCGCAAACCACGTTTTACAGACGATGAGCTGAACATGTTGGTCGACACCCTTGTGGCAAATGCTGAAGTGGTGTTCTGCAACGACCTCAGGCATCCAGCCCAGCTCAAGAAAAAGGCCATCTGGGAAGAAGTTGCCCAGAAAGTAAGTGCAGTCGGCACCACCGCACGCACAGTGCGTGATTGCAAAAAACGTTGGGACGACCTCAGGCTGAGAGTCTGGCACATATTGTCGGCTAATCGGAGCCAGGGGCTGGCAACAGGAGGAGGACCACACTCCCCACTGAAATTGGCCAGATGGGAGGAGACCTGCAGCTCCATCATAGACGTGGAGTCCATCGAAGGAGTCGGTGAAGCAGAGTTTGGCGTGCCAACATCGGCAGATGAAGGTGAGTGTCCCTACTGAAACAGTAAAAATAATCATAATCATCCTCCCCCAAATGTGGCTGCTACACCAGCCAACAAATGGGCCATCATGCACACCTACACATATCCATGTACACATTCTGGGTCTACCACCATCCCATCCCAATACATGTTGCGGTCATACACGAATGCACCCACAAGATACATTTCATGGGCATGTGCCACCCAGGACGACCCTCCCAAAACGCATCAATGTCCAACTGCACCCAACAATGCGTACATGTGGACATGACTACGCTATCAAAATCCACTCTTCAACATTGCATGTACACAGTCCCCTACAAAGCCACGAATGCAACTGATCAGATGGCGCCACATGTACAATGACTAATGCATGCACAATGCAAATGGAACAATCACTGATGTCCTGCCACTCTCTGTCCCCCACAGGTACGGATGCTGACAGTGACGAAGCGCAAGGGAGTGCACAATGCACAACACCAGCCAAAAGGCCTAGGAAGCAATCTGATGGCACAGGTCCATCAACCACAAGTGGACCAAGGATGGGCCATGCGGGAAGCAGGCTAAGAACCGGTGCAAAAACAGCACCACAGACAAGCACACAGGACGAGCTGACACCTGCACCTGCATCCGTGGTCACCATCCACACTGGCTGAGGAATCAGCAGGCATGGAGGAAGGCACACATTCTGCTGCTGCGAGCACAATTTGGGAGATGGCTGCATCGGCAGATCATAGTGTTGATGAGGTAGCTGAGCCAGACAATGAGGGCGATGCAGGACTTGTCCACTCGGAGCCTGTAGTGCACACACCAAGCCAGCAGGCCACCCCACAGGACACACCTCAGCGAGACTCATCCGACCAGGGCAGCCATGGAGAGTGGTCTCCGGCCATGCAGAGCCCCATGATTCATGCTGTGCCACCACATCACCCACCGACCACAACCCACACTGCCATACGGGACCTTGAGGGACGTCTCTCCAGGATGGAGGCCCGGCAAGTGGCGATGCAAGGCTATGTGCAGCAGTACCTTGCTGAAGGGGAGACAACACGCCGTATTATCCAGGACAGCACTGCGGCCGTTATCCAGGCCATTAACTCAAGTGCACAGCAAGTGCGTGATAGCTTCAATGCCTTGGGTCAGATCCTCACCAGGATTGCGGACCGCATGGACCAACGGCAAACCCTGCCCCTTGGATCACAACCATCTGGGTCATCTGCATCATCCACGCCAGCGAGTTCGAGGCAGACCAGCCCTGTGCGCATGTCCCTGCGGAGTTCCCGCCGCTCAGAGATCCAACCCCACTTCCGAAGGGGGCTCAACAGTAGCAGGGCCACCCTGCATAATCCCTTTGGGTATACATCCAGACACATGTCGTGCCATAGTTGACTTTGGGTGTTAGGGGGTGGTCGGAGGGTGGTGGTGGCACAATTTGGGAGATGGCTGCATCGGCAGATCATAGTGTTGATTAGGTAGCTGAGCCAGACAATGAGGGCGATGAAGGACTTGTCCACTCAGAGCCTGTAGTGCACACACCAAGCCCGCAGGCCACCCCACAGGACACACCTCAGCGAGACTCATCCGACCAGTGCAGCCATGGAGAGTGGTCTCCGCCATGCAGAGCCCCATGATTCATGCTGTGCCACCACATCACCCACCGACCGCAACCCACACTGCCATACGGGACCTTGAGGGACATCTCTCCAGGATGGAGGCCCGGCAGGTGGCGATTCAAGGCTATGTGCAGCAGTACCTTGCTGAAGGGGAGACAACACGCCGTATTATCCAGGACAGCACTGCGGCCGTTATCCAGGCCATTAACTCAAGTGCACAGCAAGTGCGTGATAGCTTCAATGCCTTGGGTCAGATCCTCACCAGGATTGCTGACCGCATGGACCAATGGCAAACCCTGCCCCTTGGATCACAACCATCTGGGTCATCTGCATCATCCACGCCAGCGAGTTCGAGGCAGACCAGCCCTGTGCGCATGTCCCTGCGGAGTTCCCGCCGCTCAGAGATCCAACCCCACCTCCGAAGGCGGCTCAACAGTAGCAGGGCCACCCTGCATAATCCCTTTGGGTATACATCCAGACACATGTCGTGCCATAGTTGACTTTGGGTGTTAGGGGGTGGTCGGAGGGTGGTGGTGGTGGGTGTAGTGTGTAGTACTGGGGTGCTTGGGGGCATGGGAGTAGGGTGGGGGAGGTGGGGGCGTGTTGTACTTAATTTCTCATGAATACACCAGTTGTGTAACAAACATCACATAAGTGGACATTGCTGATTTTGTGTATGTTAATGTATTGCTTCATGGTGATTCGTGCACATGTGCCCACACAACCAGTGCCCACAGTTCACAACACATGGCACCCTCTGCATCAAAGTACATCAGAATGATTGGTCTATGACCATTTTGCGCACTGCACGACCCTCACGTGTTTCACGTCCTGGCCTATGTCCTACTTCTACTACTCCTTCCTCTCCTTCTACTTCACCAGGTAGTGGCAGCTCCACGTCAGGTGGCAGGGGTATGTTCCGCCGGATGCACATGTTATGCAGCATTGCACATGCCGTGATGATCTTGCCCACCTTCTCAGGCCCGTATATGAGTGCCCATCCCGACCTGCTGATGCAGTGAAACCGTGCCTTCAATAGGCCAAACGTCTGCTCAATGACCACACGTGTAGGTGTATGTGCAAGATTGAAGTCCTCCTCGTGCCTGTTCTGCGGGTTCCTGACAGGGGTGAGTTGCCACGGCTTCAGAAGATATCCAGCATCACCTACATAGGAGCAGAAGGAGGTATATGTGAGGATGAGGCTCACTTGACAGGTGTGCTCAGCCTGTACATCATTCAAGTTCATATGCACAGTCTCGTCATTGGCAGCCACATCCACATGACTGTCAGCCCTGTACAGTGCATGCCAATCCATAGAGGGAGCCTTGTGTAACATACACGACCTAGGGTCCTAGGATTTTAAACCACCAGGCCACCCAATGTATGTCTTGGCTAGGGGCATTTTGCATGCAAATGTGAGGGCTGTGTGTCGGCGGATGACTTAAGAAACTTCCATTCCCCCCCATCCATCTGCCCCCATGGCCCAGAGGGCATTCCCCTTGCATATGCATGTACCTTCCCCCCCAATCCATCTGCCCCCATGGCCCAGAGGGCATTCCCCTTGCATATGCATGTACCTCCCCCACCCAATCCATCTGCCCCCATGGCCCAGAGGGCAGACTCACCCAACAGCCAGCCACTTCGTACAACATCTCCTTCCATGTAGCAGGGTAGTGAGGAGTTCCGCAGCACCATGGCATCATGCGTGGATCCTGGGTATCTGGCACAGCAATGTGTTATTATCTGGCTGGCATCACACACCATCTGCACATTGATGGAATAGTATAGCTTCCGATTGCGGTACACCGCCTCCACGGCATGTGGGACTACCAACTCTACATGGGTACAGTCGAGGGCACAATTACATTGGGCATGCCTGCCAGTGCATGGAATGCTATTTTGGTGGCATTTGCCTCCTGTGGTGTCCTTGTTAAGGATATGTAGGCCACTTGCATGCTTCAGTAGTGCATCCAGCACTTGGTTTAACACAACAGAGAAGCATGATTGGGACATGCCATGCATTTGGCCCACTGTGTGTTGGTAAGTGCCTGTGGCCAGGAAGTGGAGCACAGATGCCACCTTCAGCAAAGGGGGGGTGGCTGTGCGGATGTTGATCAGGCTGACCAAGTATTCCTGTATTAATTCCACTATGTTGGTGATGGTGTCTCTGTCCAGGCGGTACAGGGTGTGGATCTGTGCTGGGGTTAAGTCAAATGGATTTGCCCTTATGCGTGGGATTGTTGGCTGTCTGGGGGAGCGACTGCCTGCACTGGTGGGATTTGCTGGCCATGTCTCACCCTCCTCTCCTCCTGCGTCTCCTCTGTGTTTCCTGTTGTACTGCCTGCTCAAGGAGTAGCAGTGCAGGCATGTCCTCCAGGCCCAGTATGGCAAGTACAAGTGGTAGCATTTTGGCTTGGAAGGGGGTGTGGTGTGTGGGTGTGCTCCTTTTGTGCTGACCCTGACTCCATTGCCTCCACCTGTGCCGATTGTGTTCACCTGTGGCACTTGGTTACACAGCAGTTTGCTGTTTACGGGTGGTCTGCGATGCCGGTATTGCCGGCATCATGGTGGCCCTTCTTACCGGCATCTCGATGCCGGCATGTACTTGTACGTGTGACTCGTGGTGTCCCCTTCTTTGCGGCATGCCGGTATTAAGGCCTCCCCATCTGCGCACGTGCCCGCATGCCGGTATGGTGGTGCACGGCCAAAGCGGGTCCTTGACGATGCCGGTAGCAACGGCATCTAGGGTCATGATACACCGGCCAGGTAATGGATGTCGGTATTGCCTTACAGGTGCCGTTCTTACCGGAGCGCCAACCTTGTGATGAGGCCCACTGTCTATGTGGTACCATTCTTATCCAAGACTCCTTTCAAATGCACCAACTGCTGACAGTTTCAATGGCACACAAATCAAACTAATGTGAATCAACAATAGACATAGGAAGGAAGACAAGTAGGGTTAAACAAATGGCAGAAGTCTTTGCCTCTACCAAAGACACAGTTCTGTGTGAGGATCCGACCACATGGGAAACCTGTAAATAAAGTGTATTAACAAGCCCAGTCCATATAGGTTTAAAATAGTCTTGTTGCCTGCTAAAAATTGTTCTACTACCCCAATGTACCTGGTTTAGCAGAGTGTCTTCGACGGTTCGTTGACAGATCCTTGTGGGTGAACTCTCTTTAAAGCAGGAGCCACAGGGCGTCGAGATTCCTCAAAGAAATGTGAGCATGGTCGTCGGGACAGCTGCTCCGACCTTTGCGGTCCTCGTTGACTATCGGTCGTGGACGTCCTGTGAAGATGAGGTGTGCAGTGCACCTCGATGACGAGAGTTTGTTGCCGCAAAGAGTACTTGATGAAGAACGTAGGCCCTGCAGCGGGTGTCAGCAATGGCATCGACGATCAGGACTCAACCACAGCTGTCTTTCGGATCTTCATCAGCATCTTTGTGGACTTTGGGTGGCGGGAAACCCACCGGCCGATTCTCCTCAGTTCGTTGACGACCTCGACTTTCTCCGGCGGGACAAAGCGGTTGACGGTGATGGCAAGGGAGTCCTTGGTTTAAATGTTCTTAGGCAATGGAGCGTTGAGGCTCTGGTCAACGAGGTTACAGTGGTCCACCGAACCTTGGTCGACGGTGATGGTGATGGTTGTCGACGGCCTTGACGTCCTGGTTCTTACTTCAATGTTTCCTCTGCGTTCCCCGTCTCCGGTCGACAGTCTTTCGGGACTGGCTTCCAGGGAGCTTTGGTGAAAATTAGCTTTCTGCACGATGTTTCCTCGTAGCTCGGGAAGAGGTCCCCTAGCCAGGTTCTCTCTTGGATCAGTTGTTGGAAATACAACAGCTTTCGGATTGCGACGACGGCAAGCAGCAAAATCTTATTCTACCAGCTGATCTTCAAGGTTACGCATCAAGTTTCAACTTCAGCTTCTGAACAATTCTGGTAAGTGAGAGGTCCCCAGATATACTGTTCGGTCTCTTATTCACAATGCTGTGCCAAGCCCAGGCAGCCAATCATTCAGAAGGGCATTCGTGCAGGCAGTCATCCAGCCTTTCATCACACCACACTGCATTCATATCAATTTCAGGCAGGGCTATCTCAGTCATTGTGTCACACACCAGAAACCAGACACCCATAACATGAAATGTATATTGGTCACACATTCCATTCACCCAGGTCCCACCCCAAGGGTGTACCCACAACATACAGTCATTGGGAAGGCTCCAGTCAGTCTGGCCTGGACTTTCCCACAATACCATATATGGAACTTCCACCTAAAAGCCAGTCAGGGGGAAGGGACAGAGTCAGGGCTTCCCATGTCTTTGGGGAAACAAGGTAGCAGGCAATAGAAAACAAGAGGCCACAGGGGCCATATTGTCTCCTATCATTAATCCACTGATTCCTATGGCAGGGCCTGGGTATTTCAAAATGGAGGGTACTCAGAGCACCTGTCAAATTCAGCATGGAGCTGCCACCAGACCATACCCTGCTCTGTGGGCCACACAGGTGCACAAAAATATAAACTAGGGGTACAGGGTTGCACCCCCGCCCATGGGTGCCATAAGGGTATCCCAAGAGTCTGTTCATCACAACCAAAAATAGGAATATCTGTACTGCCAGGAGTCCAACATGGACTCCTCTGCAGAAAACAACATAGATAAAAGGAGTACAGGACTAAGACATGGAGGCCCTATCCCTTCAATGCATTTCCAGCATCACAGTCGCCCCCCCGACTGATGTTAGGGTGGTTTAATCTCCCACGAGATTGACACCCTCATCCAGGCGGTCAACATACCTTCTGGAAAGGCCATCTGCATTATCATGACTCTTCCCTGGTCTATGCTCAATAGTGAAGTCTAGCCCTTGCAGGCTAATGGACCACCTGAGCAGTTTCGGGTTTTCGCACTTCATAGGCATACGCCATTTTAGGGGCTTCTGGTCTATTTGGACCTTCTTGAAAGTAGAATAAGGTAGGGCCTAAAATGCCTAATGCTCCAACATATACTGAAACATTCTGTTTCAACAGTAGCCCACCTAAGATATCTACCTTTGAGAAGCCTACTGATGAATATGATAGGGTGTTCCCTCCCTGTGTCATCTAACTGGAACAAGACAGCTTCAATTCCGTTGTTGCAGGCATCAGTCTGAACGATAAAGGGTTTGCTGTAGTCAGGCGCACACAACACAGGTGCCCTACACAGGCTTTCCTTCAAGCCAACAAAGGCCCTCTGACAGTCTTCCATCCAATTAACCTTCCTCGGTTGTTTGGGCAAAGTCAGAGCTGTCAGAGGGGCAGCTATAGTTCCATAGTCCACCATGAAGTTCCAGTAATACCCAGTGAGGCCCAAAAAGGCTCTCACCTGAGTTTGAATAGTGGGAGTCTCCCAGTCATGTGCATCCTGTACCTTACTGGGGAGAGGTTGGATTTGACCCCCTCCTATCTCATGACCAAGATAAGTCACTTTCCCCTGAGCTATCTGGTACTTGGTGGCCTTCATAGTGAGGTTAGCCCTTTTCAAGACTTGCAAAACCTTATTCAAATGAGTCAAATGCTCTTCCCAGATGGAACTGTAGACAGCAATGTTGCCTAGAAAAGCCACACAACAAGCCTCCAGCCCACTGAGTGCATGGTTGACTAATCTTTGGAAGGCTGCAGGTGCATTCTTCATCCCAAAAGGCATGACTCTAAACTGGTCGAGCCCCTCCGGTGTTGAGAACGCTGTCTATTCCTTGGCATGGTCCGTCAGAGCTATTTGCCTATAGCCTGAGGTAAGGTCAAAGGTGCTCACAAATGTGGCAGCACCTATGGTGTCCGAGCTCTTCAGCACTGGGCAATGGGTGCGTGTCAGTTTTGGTGATGGCACTGACCCATCTGTAGTCCACACAGAACCGTCAATCCTTGCTGCCTGGGGACAAGAACCACTGGACTGGAACAGGGACTGGTTGAGGGTTCAATAACACCCAGATCCAACATCTTGGCAACCTGAGACTGGATGTGGTTCTTAACCGTGTCCGTCATTCAGTAGCATCTGCTTTTGACAGGCACACTGTCACCAGTGTCAATTCCGTGCCTGCACCACCAGGGTAAGGCCAGGTGTCAGTGAGAACAGAGGGGCATTCTGCCAGACCAAAGTCCTGCAAGCCCTCTGGTGCTCTGTTGTCAGATTTGGAGAGAGATGCACTCTCTCCACTGAGCCATCCTGAGGGTTACTATGTGCCAAATCAGGAAGGGGCTATCTCTCATCCTCTTCTTGCTCTGAAGCTAGCAAGAGGCATGAGACTTCTGCTCGCCTATGGAAAGGCTCGAGCCTGTTGATGAGGGGCTACCCCAGGGACTCCCAGGCCAACCGGATAGTTGACTTTGCCCATCTTGGAGATTATCCTGAAGGGTCCAGTCCACTCATCTGCCAAAGCTCCAGGCTTGGTAGGCTCCATCACAAGGATCACGTGTCCTGGAGTCCAATCCACTTGTGATGCTTTAAGGTCATGCCAGTATTTGTTCAATTCCTGGCTGGCCTTAAGATTCGCTGTAGCCTGGCCATCATCTGTGTCATCCGCTGTCTGAGGCCTAACATGTAGTCCCCCACTTGCTTGGCAGGACCTGGAGGGGTGGCTTCCAAACCTTCTCTGATCAAGTCAAGGGGTCTCCTCACGGGATGTCCAAAGAGCAACTCAAAGGGGCTGAAACCAACACCCTCTTGAGGTACTTCTCTGTAAGCGAACAGCAGGCATGGCAGGAGAAGATCCCATTTTCTCCTTAGGGGCTCTTCCAAAGCACCCAACATGCCCGTGAGAATTTATTAAATCTCTCAACCAGACCATTGGTCTGGGGATGGTAGGAGGTGGAGAACTTGTAGGTTACTCCGCACTCTTTCCACATGGTTTTCATGTAAATCGACATGAAGCTGGCA
The DNA here is from genome assembly GCF_040938575.1 of Ambystoma mexicanum. NCBI lineage: Eukaryota > Metazoa > Chordata > Amphibia > Caudata > Ambystomatidae > Ambystoma > Ambystoma mexicanum. The sequence goes on from NC_090921.1 coordinate 187,347,889, forward strand.
CCTCTGTCAGAGACAACCTCCTTAGGGAATCCAACCCTGGTAAAAATGCCCAGGAGCGCCCTGGCAACCACCTTGGCAATAACAGTCTGAAGGGGTATAGCCTCAGGGTACCTGGTGGCATGATCTACCAAGACCAGGATGAACCGATGTCCACCTGAAGTGCGAGGGTCAAGGGGACCGACAACGTCGATGCCCATCCTCTCAAATGGTGTGCCGACCACTGGCAATGGCTGCAGTGGAGCAATGACACTGCCTCCAGTTTTGCCAGAAAATTCATATGTGAGGCAGGTCCTGCAGTGGCACTCTACTTCTACTCCCATCCGGAGCAAGTAGAAATAGGCAGAGAGCCTTTGCTTTGTCTTCTTGGTCGCAAGATGACCAGCTAAGGGCACCTCATGCGCTAACTGCAGTAGGAAGGGCCTGTAAATCTGGGGTACCACCAACCTCTTGAGGGTACCAGGTTCAGGCTTAGTGGGCTCACTACAAAGGAGCTCACCCTCCCAATACATTTTGAATGACGGAGGCGCTTCACCTTGTCCCTGGGCTTGTTTCCTTAGACCATCGAAAGAGTGGCCCTCTCTCTGACCCTTACAGAAGTCTCCCCTAGAGGGCCCCCCTTAAGCCAGCAAGCATTGAAGGTCGGGGTGATTCTCTAGGTTGAGCACCTCTGCTGCAGGAAGGTCTTCTGGCTCTTCTCCCTCAGGAGTTGAGTTTCGGGTTACTACTTGGCTCAGCCTGTCTGGAGCCTGAATCCCAGTGGGTGCTGCTGAAGCAGCAGGGAGAGAAGGAGCCCCCTTCACAGAGGTGGTCTTCTTACTCTTCCGTCTTGCCTTGGGTCTCCCCTTTGGCTTGGATACCTGACTCGTAGACAGACCCGGTGCGACCTGTAACTTAGTGACTGCAGCAGCAGTCAGGGGTATCCATCCGAGATCAACCCCAACTCCCCTAGATCATTCTCCAACAAAATGTTAGCAGGTACGTTGTCCTGAACCACGACATGAAGCGTTGCTGTCTTGTCCGCAATTGTGATGGTGATTAGGGCAACAGGAGATAATTTGGGAGGCCCACCAGCTAACCTGGTAGTTCTCAGAGGAGCACTTACATAGTCCTCTGGCAAGAGCAGGGTCCTGTCCACCACTGCCATACTTGTCCCAGCGTCTCTCAAACCAGCAGAAGGCTGGCCATTCAGGAGGACACTTCTCAAAAATCTGCGGGTGTTTTGTAGCCAGTACTTCTGCGTACTGGCCCCAGGCCCCAAGGGACACTAGGGAAATTTCTGCAGAAGCACGGAGTATGATTCCTGCAGAGAAGGGGAGGACAGTGGCCTCGCCTCAGGCATGAATTAAGGGTAGGTCAGGCTGACAGCCTGGACTCCAAGTGCCTTACCTTTACACTTGGGGTCACCCTTCTTGTGGTCCAGAGCCCCACAGTCCCAACAAGTGCCAGGAATGCGAGGTAAGGTACTGGATACACTGGGAGCCTGCTTGCAGCAGGAGGACCACTACTCTTACTTCCCTTCCCCCATAAGACTTACCCCCACTACTATATTTTTGGGTTTTAGGAGAGGAAGGTTTAGATTTACTCGACTGTGAATGCTTTTGGGACACCTCAGAATTCTGAGAGGCCCCCTTTTCTTTGTCCATGTCCATGTCCTTCCCACCGAGTTCCTTAGGGAACACCCGGTGGGAGACCGACTTGTCAGCCACCGTGGCCAGTTTAAAGAGATCCAAAATGTTCTCGTCAGCAACATACTGCCGCAGCTCTGGTGAACAGGCTTCAGATAATGCTAAAAAAACAAAAGGTGGGACAAATCAACGAAAGTTTTCACCTTGTATCCATCAATCCACCCCATCATGTTCATATGTGCAGCACTCACCCAGTCAACCCAAGACACATTCTCTCTTTTCTTAAATTCCCTGAACCTTTTAAGGTATTGGGTAGGTGTCTTGCCAAACTTGGCAATAAAAGCAGACTTCATGCACTCATACTGACCCCTTTCTTCCACACTCAGTTTCAGAATACAGTTATAACCAGTCTGGGGCACTCTACTTAATAAACACTTAGCCCAATCTCTTCAATCAACATCATGGATTCCACAAGCCATTTCAATTGCATCAATCCATTGGAGGATATCAGAACCCTCCACATACACACCAACCAAATCGTTTTTAAACTTGGTGGCAGGGGACCTGACACTTTCAACTGGTTTGGATGAAGTCTCCACTCTAGTTTTCTCTAGTTAGATTCTCTGACATTCAGTGTCCTTGTTTTTAAGTTCAAGATCCCTGTCTTTGAGTTCAAGATCCCGAGTTTTGAGTATCACTTGCTGTGCCAACTCCTCCTTCTTAAGTTCAGCTTCAGTTTCCAACTTTCTACATTCAAAGACCAATTTCATCCTCAATAGTTCAGGTTCCAAGAATACCCTGAAGAAACAGTGCTCAGGAAACCTAAGAATTACATGGCGCTCAAGCACCTTTGTCAACTGGGGTAGAGGAACACGAGCAGATTTGCAGATCATAAAGACTACCACTCTAGACTATCAAAAGAGTAGCAGTTCAATGATTCCTACTTTCTCCAGTTCAGGTGATAAGGGAAGAGTTAGAGTCCTCCGGGAGTTTGAAGCTTGGGAAATCTAGGTCTGCATTGCTAGGAAAATCTAACAGGATGAAAAGAAGCAGAGTGACTAAGTGCCAGACCTTTAGGTAGAAACCTCAGGATGGAGTGCCTACATTCATAAGCCTGTAGAGCACCCAATCGCCTGGCAACAGCAACTAGAAAAATAACTTTGGGTGAATGAATAAGTTGAAGTGCAGAGAATGATTCATAAAGGTATGGAATCGATGGATCTGAGAATCAAGGAGGGTGACAAAGCTGGGAAAGGGAAAGTAGTGTCGCCGTTTATTAAGCAGTCACACTCAACTCAGGGAGTTCCTTTCCCCCCAAAAAAGGTAGCGCGTAGCCAAAGTGCTATTTATTTCAGATTTACTTTGGTGAGGTTTCCAACCCGTCTCACTTCCACCCCAACAAATACCCTGTGTCACCAATGGACTAGGAACTAGGCCAGTGTATAGTAAGAATATGTATTTATTTAAGGTTTGGAAAAGAGGACTAGCAGCCAATATTGGCCACCAATGATGTGGCAACACCCAATTTCACAACTCCCCAGTACATTCACAATACAATGGAAAAATAGTTTTGCAACACATATTCAAAGGACAGGCACTGCTTTGGGATTCTGGTTTGGGAGCCAGGGGAATCAATGGGAATTTCGTTTTTAGGTTTTCATTTGAAAGGCAAGGATGGGAAAAGGAACTTAAAGGGAAATCGTTTCTCAATGCACCTTCAAATAAGAAGCACTGCTCGGTAATTCTGATTGGATATACAAGGGAATAAATGGGAAATCTCGTTTTGCAACACACATACAAATGAGATGTAAGGCTTTGTAATTCTGAATTTGGAATCACTGGGAAAAAAAGAGAAGTTTTGTTTTGTACCCTCAACATTCACTTGAAAGGTAGTGTGTAGGATTATTTATTTTGGGATTATGGACCACCCCCTTCGTGAGAGGAGTCAGGGGTTTCAGGAGGACAGCCACCCAAGTCTTTATGGTCTGGGCATGAACCCTGTTAGTTTAGAATTCTAACAACACTCATCCCGTCATTGCCTGTATGGGAATTAATTGATTTAACTTCAGTTCAATGCTCTAAGGATCTACACAGCTTTGCCCCCTCAATATAATGGAAATGATTAGGGCGGGCTGTTCTCAACACAATGCAATTGAAATGGATTGGGTGATTTTCTGTAGTGGAATTAATTTTAATTCGATTTAATACAATGTGCCAAGAGCCTACCCAGTTTCACTCCCCTATCTACTGATAGAAAAGGATAAGTCAGGTAGCTCCCCATACAATTGATGGCTTTTGGATTGGTCTACTTACATGGGAGGATTTGGTCAGGGAAAACAGTAGGGCTCCTCCGAGGACAGCACAGATCTGGTCAAGAGCTTTCAGTCAAGAATTTTCTCCTGCACCCAGACTCCTTCTGCTCCTCTGATGGGGTCCCAGCTAGCTTCTAGGTTTCCCTGTCACTGTCTCCAATGCAAGGATTGAGGCCTCTCTGCTAGTTGTTCCTTGCAAGAGTCCATCAGCAGGCTTTCTCCTGGAATAAAGTGAAAGAAAAACCTCGTTTCTGATGCAAACATGCCCTCTTCTAGGGCTGATGACACTCCAATATTGTCTAATTCCCACTGTACGGATTGGCTAGCACTCTCCCTTCACCTGCCACGAAGACACACACTGGCTGCTGATAGGACCAGAAGTTGGGAGATATGTATGATGTAGGCTGAGGGAGGTGAAAGAGTCGTTATCCCAAAGTGACATTTGGGTTTTACATTTTGTATTCTGAAAAATCTCACAATGTGGCAACTACCTTAATCCTTTGGATAACCACATGAATATATATATATGTTTGAGTTCTATATTTTCTGGCAAGTCGGACAATATTAATTTTATTTCAGCATGCCTTTCCTGGGCAGAGCTACCATTTTTCGCAGTTTGCTGCTGCGCCAAAATAGTTACAACTCTGACACTACATACTTCCAACATTAATTTCACCGTCTATTAGTCTTTTTTTTCATGGTGCCAACTGGCTTTTCATCCCCTTTAAAATGAACCTGCTGGGAGCCCACTGGGACACACAATGCTCTTTTTATTAAGGAAAATGCGCTCAATGGGTAATCAATGGCACTGCAAGGTATGAGAGGTAGTTTCATTTCTCTTCCAATTTTGAATGATTCCATAAGCATGTGACCAGCCATCATCTCGAGCCAATGTTTATCCTACCCTTTCCACCTGAGCTTCAAAGGCTCTTTGTTCAGAACTAATGCACATTTTATGTGAAACCTGGCCTTAAAGGTAATTTCTGTTAGTCATGTTATCTGTCAATCCATACTTTCAATCTACCTCTTCGTATATTTTAGCATTTCAATTGACAGCCAGACCTGTTTCCTTGGATGGGCCCAGCCCTAAAGACCTTGGGGTCAAAGTTTCAGCTCAAAGAGAAAAACAAGTTGCAGTTCACAATTCTGATAGGGTCGCATATTGCATTTACCCACATTTACATGTAACTTTCAATACTGCACGAGGGCCTGTTGTTCACAATATGATTTTCCTTTATATATTGTATAAACAGATATAAGTTCACTCTTGATATTCCAGACAAAATATGCCACAGTTACATTAGAAACGTGTGTTCATTTATGTAAAAACGAAATAGGCCTTTCCTTATAAATGTTGTCATCTCAGGTGCTGAAATTAAGTCTCTTTATTCCACATGAAGGTAATTTGTCATTCGACTTTACTTTTCAAATGTAAAGCGTCATTCCTGCTTTTTAGCTTCCAAATGCACAGTATTTCAAATGTCTTTTTCTTTCCGTGTGCACTGTTTCAGTTTTAAATCTGTCAAAGTGGGCTTTTACACGAAGTCAGCATCTGCAATGCTACATGTACTTGGAATCCATTGCCACAGTTAATAATATTCCAGTTCTAAGTAGCACTTTCTTCTGCTGAGTGCCTGTAGGTAACAAAATGAAGGGAGGCCCATTCTCGCTCATTCACTAGGCCTCATGTTGAAATCACTGTTTTGTACTGGCTTTTATATTTCACTGAAACTCCATACTGAGCCAGCTTTACTCTCACAATGGGGCCTAGCATGGCCCCTCCATCTCTGTCACTCTGGGGCTGTCTTTTTACCCCACAAATCCCCCCCTTAGTCTTTGATTCAGGTGACTCATAAAAAAGAGCAAGGGGAGAGTGGGCTTTTTGCTTCCATTTGGCTTTGGTTCATTTCATGAATTTCCTCGTTGGAGCATGTCTGCTCTTTTTCCTGTCTTGAGGTTGTGGCACTCTGTTCTGCACTCCACTCTTTTTGGATTTTGTGGCTTTGGTCCGGGACCCCATCCTTTCCAGGAACTCCAACCTCCAAGCTCTAAAGAAAAGGAGTTATTGAATCTGCTGAGAGTAAAAGAGAGGTTAAGTATTTTATTCTGTACTTCTTCCCCCGGTAAATAGGGATACAGATTGACAACAAAACAGTTTATACATTGCAACCAAATGTGAACATTGATTTCACTTGACATACACAATTCAACAACATTATCTTTCTCTAATTTTGGTACATTCCTTATAAGTATAAATAGTTTTACTCCCTGTAAATGTGCAATATTCTCCATCCGGATTTTCCTTCTTTCCTTTTATTCTTCATATGGTTCCTTGGGCTCTACCCTCACTGGGTTTTTCAATCATTTGCAGCACCTATCTGCGGTGACAGCTGTTGAACTGATTGATATGGACCCATTGCTCTTCCGTATTTTACTCCTTTACAATGAAAATCTTATAGGCGACAGTTGAGATTTTATCGACAATTTCAAAGCCATTGTGGCAAGAGGGGAGGATCTTCTGCTCCTTCGTCTGGTTCCTTTGGAAATTGTACAGGTAGAGCCTGTCTCCGACTTCGTACTCCTTCTTGGTAGCTTTTAATTCATAGCATGCTTTCATTCCTTCTGCCAAATTTTCTAACTTCTGCTGAGCATAAGCAAAAGCATGCTGAAGGTGTTTCCATATATTTTCAATGTACTCATGGGTCGTAGATGCATTGATCAGGGTCTGCTCTTGAGTTCAGTAGAGCAGATGCTGAGGTAGCACCATTTTCCATCCAGTCATGAGCTCAAACTGAGACATTTTGGTTGCAGAAGATGGCGTGGACCTCATGGCCATCAGGACAAGCATTAATCGGATGTCCCAACTAGGTCCAGAGTCCGCCACAAACTTCTTCAAGATGCTCACAATTGTATTATTGTACCTCTCAACTCACCCACCTCGCTGGTAAAATGACTTCCTCGGTCAGACTCAATCCTTAGGGGAAGGCAGAAACGAGAGAAGATGTGATTGATTAGTGCAGCAGCTGTCTGCACCTCACAATTTGGGGTCGGAAGACATTCTACCAACTTGGTAAACAAGCATGTTACAGTTAACATGTACTTGTTTCCTCTAAAGGACCGAATCACTGGGCCGATGAAATTGACTTTCAAATCTGACCAAGGAAGTGTCATTCCCCTTTTCTGTATGGTAGCTCTGTGTGTGAGGGTTCTCGGCTGAAACTGAGCACACACAAAACACCCCTTTAAGTAGATGCCGAGAACCTGGCCCATAGGTGGCCAATATGCAACATCGTGCAGGATTTCTAAGGTTGTAAGAAACCCCCTATGACTGGCAGTGGCCGTGTCATCGGTGTGACTTAACATCAGGCTGCAGAATGAGGTAGGTACCACCCATTGGTCACATCCAGATATGGATCTCCATACCATCAAACCGTCTTGGATTCTGAACATTTTGAAAAACTTCATCAACATCCGCAGATCCTCCTTCACGGTATAATCGGATTCTGTCAGAGGAAAATTCATGGGGTCTTCAATATGTTGCTAACATTTCCCTATAATTGGGTCCTCATTTTGTGCAGTAATCAAATGTGCGTCTGGGATTTCTTTTCCCCACTGGGCAGTTGAAAGTTAATTTTTGCCATGTGTTTGGGACCTGGTGTCAGCAGCGACCTGGGCTTCCCCCAACAGGGATTCAGTTTCTAGGAGATACCCGTGAATGGCTCTGGTTTGGGCCAACTGGTCAGCCAAGCCATTTCCAGTTTTGGCCGGTCCCTCTATTTTGGAGTGGGTCTGATCTTTTTCCAATAGATGGTCATCTCATTAGAGGTTACCAGATCATCAATTGATTGTATTAATTTACCGTGCTTGAGCGGTTTGTTATCCGCACACAGCATGCTTCACTTTGCCAATTTATCAGGTGTTCCTCAAACCCATTCCTGACATAATCTGAATCAGTGATTATGACCAGTTCTTTGAGTTGCTGTTGCACAGCAGTAAGGATAGCTTGATGTACCGTCATCAACTCTGCCACCTGACTACTTTGGGGACCTAATTTGTACCCAGCAGAGGGTCCCTGGGCATCACTCACCCATGCATTTCCAATGCCAGCCACTAGTTATTTTTCCCTGTGATTGTCAACATGGTAGGAGCATGGCATTATGTAGGAAGATATTTAATTAATTGCTAGAGTTTATGTATCCAAAGGGGGTTCGGGTCCACGTATATTGCTGCCCCCGAAGGTAAAGGCGAGCTTGTACTGGTCTTCCCTACTCACGGGTACTGTCCAGTAACCATTGGTCAGGTCAATCGCAGTGTACATCTTTGACCATTGGATCTGGGCCAGTCCCTGATCGATGCAGGGAAGGGACCATCTTGACATGTGGACCCATTTATTTAACTCCCTAAGGTCTGTGCAAATTCTCCATTGGCCATTAGGTTTGAGTATCCCCAGTTCTGGGTTGTTAAAAGGTACTGTGGATTGGACGAATTATCCCATGGGATTCTGAGTTTTTAATAATCTCTGTGAGTGACTCCATAGACATGGAAGGTAACTGGTATTGCTTCACAAATACTGGAGCCATCTCAGGGTCCGTAGGTATGGTGGTTGAATGTATCTCTGTTCGTCCACAATCATAAGAATCCACTGCAAAGATATGAAAATCCAAACACACCCGTTTCATTTTCTGCTTTTGCTCCTTCGTCTCACAGACATCAGCAAGATTGATTCATTCTTCGACCATCTGCTTAAAGCCTGGAAAGAAATGTTGGCGGTATCCTCCAGTTGGGTGGAGAGATCTCTTGTTATGGTGTTGGCCTGGACGTGAGGTTTTAAGGATGGGAGGTAGTCACTGTTGACTCGGAATACCATCTCATCCTTCCTGATCTCACAGGTCACCTCTTGGCCACCATAAGGGCTGGAAGAGTACACCAAGAAATTGCCCCCTTGCCTGGTGAAAACCTTTTTCGGAGGGATACCATCATCGATATGGAAGCAGTCATTTGGAATTGGTCCAAAGATTTAATTACCTAAATTTCCTTTCGTAATCCTTGGAAGCAAGTGAGTTTGGAGCTGTGCGCGGCCCCATTGTGCGCTTTATTTTGAAAAAAACGGGGCTCTAGGCCTTGTGTGCCTGCACCCCTCACAGCGTCTCCCTTCCTGCTTTCCTTCTCCCTCCCGCCTCCCGACCCTCCCACCGGCTCTGATTGGCTGCCTAAGAGGCACTGCCTGGGTGTATCAAGCCATGCGTAGCCCCCTGCTTCCTTTCGTAATCCTTGGAAGCAGGTGAGTTTGGAGCTGTGCGCGGCCCCATTGTGCCCCATTGTGCGCTTTATTTTGAAAAAAACGGGGCTCTAGGCCTTGTGTGCCTGCACCCCTCGCAGCGTCTCCCTTCCTGCTTTCCTTCTCCCTCCCACCTCCCGACCCTCCCACCGGCTCTGATTGGCTGCCTTAGGGGCACTGCCTGGGTGTATCAAGCCATGCGTAGCCCCCTGCTTCCTTTCGTAATCCTTGGAAGCAGGTGAGTTTGGAGCTGTGCGCGGCCCCATTGTGCCCCATTGTGCGCGTTATTTTGAAAAAACCTGGGCTCTAGGCCTTGTGTACCGGCACCCCTCGCAGCGTCTCCCTTCCTGCTTTCCTTCTCCCTCCCGCCTCCCGACCCGCCCCCAAGCCCTGATTGGCCCAGCTATCCTCTGCTCAGCTCATCCCTGACCTCCAAGGGCAGCCCTCTTCCCGGCAGCCCCATCGGCTAAGGACCACGAGGCAAAGGACGGCTCCTACAAAGACAGATCCAGATCGTATCTGCAGGTATCCGCAGGAAAAGCAAGAAGCCAACAACAAGTAAGTGTGTCAAGGGCGGGGCAAGAAGCACCTACTTCACGCCATACTACCCTACCACTCATCTAACAAAGCACCACCACTGTAAATTCATTATATCTGTAGTGTATTTGCATTTGAGAACTGTCCCATATATGTGAAAGTTGCATTTAGAATTGTGCTTAATAGCCTGTGTGTGTACTTAGATGTTGTGCCCAATAGCCTCTCTGAGAAAAGCTGCATTTAGAATTGTGTTTAATAACCTATGTGTGTACTTAGAAGTTGTGCCCAATAGCCTCTCCAAGGAAAGTTGCATTTAGATTTGTACCCAATAGCCTATGTGTGTACTTAGAAGTTGTGCCCAATAGCCTCTCCAAGGAAAGTTGCATTTAGAAGTTGCGCCAAATAGCATCTCTGAGAAAAGTTGCATTTAGAATTGTACACAATAGCCTATGTGTGTATTTAGAAGTTGTGCCCAATGGCATCTCTGAGAAAAGTTGCATTTAGAAGTGTGCCCAATAGCCCCTGAGAAAAGTTGCAGGCCCCTAGACCCACAGAGCCACTCGGCTCACCCCTCGCCACACGCCAGGTAAGGCCCCAGACCCCACCACTCACCCGACAAGGAAAGGAACAAGCGCAGCCAGGCCCGCTTCCCTCCCCAGCCCGCCTCCTCCATCCCAGCTCCCCTTCCGCATCCCAGCCCTGCCATCTCCCATCCCTCCCCCGAGCCCTGATTGGAGCACTAAGGCCAAGGGCAGCTCCAACAGAGGCGGCTTCAAGAAGTGTCAACCAGTGTCTGCAGGGGAAGCAGTGGCCAGCCGTCAACCAGCATCTACAAGGACCAGTAAGGTAGGAGTGGCCTGGGTCAGGAGCAGAGCTACTACTCTGCCCCAGACTCCAATCCACTTGCCGAACCAAAAATAAAGAAGATGATTGCATTGTATGATGTTTAGATTCCATTGATAGGCCTCTCTTCCACTACACAGGTCTCTAAGATTTAGATGAGGTTCTGACCCCAAACTGCATTATATGATGTTCTAGATTGCACTGATAGGCCTCTCTCCCGCTATACAGGCCTCTCAAATTTAGTGGGGGTTGTGTCCCCAAATTGCATCATATGATGTTCTAGATTGCATTGATAGGCCTCTCTCCCGCTATAAAGGTCGCTGAAAATTTAACTGGGGCCTGCCCCCAAATTGCATTGTATGATGTTCTAGCCTGCTTTGATAGGCCTCTCTCCCACTATACAGGTCTCTCAAATTTAGCTGGGGTTCTGTCCCCAAATTGCATTGTATGATGTTCTAGTTTGCATTGATAGGCTGCTCTCCCACTATACAGATCGCTCAAATTCAGTTGGGGTTCTGTCCCCAAATTGCATTGTATGATGTTCTAGTTTGCATTGATAGGCCGCTCTCCCACTATACAGATTGCTCAAATTCAGTTGGGGTTCTGTCCCCAAATTGCATTGTATGATGTTCTAGACTGAATTGATAGGCATCTCTCCCACTATACAGGTCTCTCAAATGTAGCTGGGGTTCTGTCCCCAAACTGCATTTTATGATGTCCAGACTGCATTGATAGGCCTCTCTCCCACTATACAGGCCTCACAAATTCAGCTGGGGTTCTGTCCCCAAAATGTGCATTGTATGATGTTCTATATTGCATTGATAGGCCTCTCTCTCACTATACAGGTCTCTCAAATTTAGCTGGGGTTCTGTCCCCGAATTGCATTGTATGATGCTCTAGACTGCATTGATAGGCCTCTCTCTCACTATACAGGTCTCTCAAGTTTAGCTGGGGCACTGTCCCCAGACTGCATTTTATGATGTCTAGATTGCACTGATAGGCCTCTCTCACACTATACAGGTTTCTCAAACCTAGCAGGGGTTCTGCCTCCAAACTGCACTGTGTGACGTTTAAATTGCACTAATAGGACTCCCTCCCACTATACAAGTCTCTCAAATAATCTAACTGCGCATAGCTTAGTACTCTATCAATCCCGGAAACCCACCACAACCTAACTCAGTTAAGTCCCATTCCAGCAGACTGTTAACACCCTAACCCCTCCCCCCCCGACAGCGTACCCTTAGGAAACACACCCTACCCACCGACAGGAAAGCAACACTGAGCTAGAGAACACCCCAGCGCATCCAGAGAAGGAAAAACCGAGGGCACTGTGACTGGAAAACATAGCATAGAGGACCAACTACCTTACTATGCCTGCATTTAAACTGGAAAATGGCCCGACCCAGAAAAGGACGCCGAGAAAGAGAAGAAGACCGTGCAACAAGAGACGCGAACACACAACACCGCCAGAACCCACAAGAAGCAACCCCACTGGAAGGAAACACGCCCAACACAGCCATAACCGGAACAAAATCTACAAGAGAAAAATCCTTACACCTCACACCTTACCTCGCAACAACCACGGTACACCAACAAACCAACACGGAAACCCCGAAACATGCAAAGAATTTCCTGAAACACGTGGAAAAACGATGGGAGCACTCAACAAGAGAGTGGGAGGGCTCCGACCACATCACACCTTACATCACAAGAACAGAGGGACAACGTCGTTTTCCACTACATCCCGCACAATACGGCAAAGCACAGACAACTAGCAATGCTACCTCCCACCCAAAAATCGGACTCAATGAAGAAACCACCGCTGGTCTTCACCCGAACAGCATCACAGCAGAAACACCAAGAATAATCAGCCCTGTTACCAACCTACTGGACTGGTTCAATGAAGAAGCAGCCGTCGCTGTTCTTCATCCTACCAACACCAACGCGGAAACACCACGAACAGACAACCACAAACTTGAACAACAAATAACCTCCAAACTAAATCTCACCCAGAGAATCCACTGCAACCTAATAAACGCAAGGTCAATGCCCAAACACTCAACTGAAATATACGACCTCCTTTCAGAAGGAGGCATAGACATCCTATTTATAACTGACACATGGCTAGACGACAACTACAAAATCACCCTCAACAACTGCCTGTCTGAAGACTTCAAATGCATCCAAACAAACAGAAAATCGAAAAGAGGGGTGGGGGGGGACTAGCGATCATCCACAAGGAACAACTGCCCATCAAAATGGAAGATCCTCTAAACATCGAGAAATGCGAATCCTTAATACTATGACTTTCAGTAAACCCCAAAACTAAACTGAAATTCATACTGATATACAGACCACCAACCTACAACGTGACTTTCATAGACACTTTCACGGAAGCAATCACCACCCTAGCCATCAAGTACAATCATCTGATCATCCTCGGAGATTTCAACATCTGGTTCGACGAAGAAACCACAACCACACAAAAATCCCTAACCGCCCAACTAGCAGCCATGAACCTACAACAACTAGTCAAAGGAGCAACCCACTCAGCAGGGCACACACTGACGCAATCTTCGCCAACAAGGATCTCATCACCACGGCACCCCCAATTCAAATACTTTATGCGACCACCTCATCATCCCATTCATAATCACAATGACCGCTCCAACAAAAAAGCAACAAGAAAAACGACCCATCATGATGAAATGAAATTGGAGAACCATAAAAAACTCCAACCTAACCGAGCTCCTAGAACTCAACAAACCACAAGCATCAACCATGGAAGAAGCAGATCTAGACAAAAAAGTGGCCCTACTTCATACCTGGATCGCAACAGCCCTAGACGACATCGCCAAAGACGCCCTTTACCCCATCATGCAAGAATCCCACAGCAAAGTGGTTCACCCCACTACTCAACGCCATGAAAAGAAAAAAACGAAAACTACAATCTGAATGGAGGACCAACAACACCTCTGCAAACAAATTGAAATTCCTACAACAGATCCGCTCATATAAAAAGGAAATACAAAAAGCGAAGAGGAAACATTACGACAACCGAATCTTCAGAGCACCAAACACCCAGAAAGAACTATTCAAAATCATAAACGAAATAAAAAACCCTTGGAGACCACTTCAAAAACAAAATAACCTCCATCCAACACACCATTCAAAACAGACCAAGCGATCACAGCGCAAACCCCACCGACACCGACGAGGAACACGCAAACAAGCTACGAAACTTCCCAGAAATATCAGTTGAGGCTTTCGTCAAACTGGTAAACCAAAGCAACAAATCAGGCTCTCCTGAAGACCCCTGCCCCCAGGACATATACAAAACAATTCTCAAAAACAAGGAACCCCCATGGAATACCACAGGAACCTCCTCAACCTCTCAATCTCAACAGGTAAAGTACCACAGGCCTTCAAATCAGCCTACATCAAGCCGCTACTCAAAGACACAACAGGAAACGTAGAGGACTTATCTAACTATAGACCCATCTCCAACATACCTTACTTAGCCAAACTCCTAGAAACGTACGTCTACTAAACAACCCAATAATTCATAGAAGAGCATTGCCTACTAGACCAGGCACAAGTTGGCTTCAGACCCATGAGAGGAACAGAATCAGCTCTCCTCTCAATATGGGACGACATAAAAACAAATGCAGACTCGGACAACAGTACCGCCCTGATTCTCCTTGATCTGTCTGCAGCTTTCGACACTGTCAACCACACCATCCTTATAAAGAGATTAGAAGGACTAGGGATAACAGATACTGCCCTACTATGGATCAAATATTTCCTAACAAACAGAACAGAAACAGTATGGATGAAACCTTTTAAATCCAAAGCAAGAGAATCCACGTGCGGAGTACCCCAAGGTTCATCCTTCTCCCCACTGCTATTCAACATCTACATTTACCTTCTAATCAAACTCATCAAAAAACACGGCCTCACATGCTACAACTACGCCGACGATACTCAATCTTCAACATACAAGATACCAGAGAAGAAAACACCACACTAGAGAACTGCCTTCGTGACATATTCAATTGGATGAACCTCAACCATCTCAAAATCAACCCAGGCAAAACAGAGATAATGATCATTTCAAAAAAAGGAGGAGACATAAACCTCATCCCCTGGCCAATAGAGCTCGGCACCACACCAGAACCATCATCAACTGTAAAAAACCTAGGGGTCCTGATGGATAACAATCTCACTCTAGAGCCACAAGTAAACTCGGTAATCAAGAAATGTTTCTTCCTCCTGCAAGCAGCAAAAAGGATCCTAGCGTTCCTGTCGTTCGCCAACAAAACACTTACCATCATCGCTCTGATCATGTCCAGAGTAGACTATGCCAACAGCCTATACCTGGACATGCCCAAACGACTTCTAAAAAAACTGCAAAGCAGACAAAATGCAGCAGCCAGACTCCTCCTCAAGCTACCCCGAAGAGAACACATCACACCCGCGCTAAAAATACTACACTGGCTACCACTAAAACAACGAATAAAGTTCAAGTCCATGTGCATCACACACAGAGCAATACACAAACAAAGTGCAGAATTCTTAAGCGACAAAATACGCCTACATCAACCGACAAGAACACTAAGATCAAGCACCGACATACGCCTGGAACCAAAACCCTACAACAGAAAAAAACTCGGAGGATCCTCTTTCTCCCACCAGGCTCCCAAAACCTGGAATGACCTACCTATGAATATATGGAACACAACAAACCACCTAGCATTCAGGAAACTCCTCAAATCATGGCTCTTCACAGGGTAACCACAACGGAGACGCAGCACAATGTGCAGACATTAAAACAACGATGGAAATAACTCCAATCCCGGCCACTCTCAATCTGGACAAACACTCAGACCAAAGAACTAAACACCCGACAGAGCATAAGATATCATGGAAATAGCCACAAAGGAAGGCTCCAGAGACGGAACACATACTTCGACACAGACGAAAGTCCTCAAGTGACTCGCCCACTCGCACGTACCGGACGCACCATATCCAGACCAGCAGACGCATCTAGATAGAATTGAGAATATTAGCATGGACACACCTGGATGGAGTTGTGGACATTGGCCTGCGTCGCATCTAGAGGAAACTTTGAATGCTAGCATGCCCGCCCTTCGATGGAGTTGTGAATATTAGCATGTCTACATTTGGACAGAATTGAGAATGTCAGCCTGCATCGCATCTAGATAGGACCATGAGCGCTGGCATGCCCGCACCTAGGTGAAAGCTGAAGACTAGCCCAGGCCACACCTGGAATTGTGGACATTAGCCTGCGTCGCATCTAGATGGGATTAATTGAAGGATAGCAAGCCCGTGCCTGGATGAAACTAGTGTTGGCGTGTGCCACACTTGGAATTGTGAACACCAGCCAGCGCAGCATCCGGATGGGGTTGCGAATGATAGCATACCCACACCTGGACAGATTTCAGGACGCTAGCTTGCGCCGCATCTGGACGGGATTGTGAATTGTTGGCTTGCCCACAGCCAGATAGAATTCTGGACATTGGCCTGCGTCGCATCCGGATAGAGTTGTGGGGACCAGCTGGTGCCACACTGGGACAGAACTGCAATACTAGCATGCCAAAGGTCAGGTAACCCACTAACCAAAATAAGCTCAAACTCTGCATACTTATCTCACTCAAACTCACACGACCATCTCTCACACAACAAGCTGCACGCACTTCACAACACTGCAACAACACATAAACGAGACCAACAGCACACGCGGCCTATCACAGACCCGATACCAGCACCAAAGTTCAGCATCTGGTGTATACAGAGTTGAAGCTGCCAACAGAACACCACTCCTCTCACTATCCTACTCCCTCTTCGCCTTACTAACCCACCCCACCCCACCCCACCTTATCATTTACAGATCCGCCAGAGCGCCTGGGGACCAATTCCGTTGGTGATGGTGCGCGGTACAAATACCTTTAACATTTAACATTTAAATCAATAGAATAATGTTGGGCACAACCGCCATTCCAATAAAGTTGTCTGCGCCCAAAGTGATACTTCAAGGGTCGCTGTTATCCACCAATATTCGAATGTTGTCATGTTCTAGGTCAACTAGGGGTGTTGGATGTAAACACAAACCTTGCTGTTCGAGATGATCATTCAGATTTATATAGGCGTCCTTGTTTTTGAGGTTCTGTCCTCCTCACTTAATTTTTTGGGGAACTGTAAATTGTCGCACCTGTTCTGGGATGGTAACCTCTTCTCTCACTTGAACTTCAACCACATTAAGCAGCAATTGAGCAGACCTTAATACTTTCTCAGTGTTGTAAAAGCCCATGGGATTACCCTCCAGTCGGGACCAGTCCTTGTGATTGATTAGGTCCAAATTAATTGTGAATCGATTGAGAATGTCACTAGAAGGTGGAGTGGACATCTCTCACAACCCAACAATTATGTTCAATGCTTTTATCACCAATAGGCATTTTTAGCATGCACATGCTAGGCAGGGGATGTTTGGATTTTGGAGTTTCCAGGCCCATTTCCCACTTATCAGTCAATTTAAATGTGGGAATGGCCTTATCTTTCGTGCGTTTCCTGAATAAGGCTTCGCTGATTAAGCTTCTTCTGTTATTCAGGCATACTCTGGCCAGCATGAGGGTCCTCCGCGTCATTTATCTGAATGGGGGAAAACTGCTGTTCACCCTTTATCTTGATGTTGGTCAAACTTTGAGCTGGTTTTTCATCATCATTTGTCGCAGGATTTGGGTTTTCTTTTGATTGGTATAAAAGTTCAGAGTATTTCCTTCCAGTTTGGAATGCCACTTAAAACTGGGAGTGAGCTTTATTTTCAAAAATGGAGAAGGGTTCCCATCACCAGTTTGTTCTCCTACAGAGATTACTGTGATGTCTGGGACTCGATTGTTCCTAAAATGAAATTCTATTTTGCAGACCTTTGTTCAATCATGTGGCATGTGCCATTCAAACTCACATTGTTTGTGCCGTTTTATTTTGATGGGCCGGTTAGTCTGAGTCCAGAGGCCCTTGTTCACAAAGTCAATACAGGGAGATAACCTCCGAAGGGGGTAATTCCCCAATAGACAAGGTGTGCCCTCTGGAGTGACGACTATTACCAGATGTTTCACTGTATGTCGCCCAATTTTGATCTCCAGATCCGCAGTCCCTTCGACGGAAATATTCCCATCGAAGGTTTGGAGTTATCCAAGAAGAGGTGAGAAGGGAATTTGGTGACTCTCCCCCACTCCCCTTCCTGAATTTAGTTGGTGCCTTTTTGGACAGGAGGATGGCTTGGCATCCAGTATCTACCAGCGCTGATAATGCACACTTACGCTGTACCTTGACGGAAGCATAAAATCTTTCTTCTCTCTCCTCAAATGGGCAAGGAAAATGAGCATTCTGTGCCAGCCTGACAGTAAAAAAATGTATATTGATCTCCAACACTGTGTGATCTTGGACAGTTTTCTGTGATCAGAGTCCAGGAATCTATAAAAATTATTTTGTACCCAGAAACAAGTGGGATTGGTAAGTCCCCTTTTTCCCCTGATTCTTTGCTGTCCCCCTTTTCCTGGAGACAGTTACCCGAACCTGCTTGGGGGATACCTCGATGCTTTCAGGGTCATCTGGGTGAAATTGTTCGGGTTTAAGAATGTGTTGCTCCGAGTCAGTTTCCATACTTACCCAGTCTAAATCAGCAACTTTTGGGACCCATTTTTCCTTGGGAGGATTCCTTCATCCTTGAAAGAGATGTTCTTCCCTCAACTGCTCTCTCTGCTGTTTCAAGGTGTTCAGATCTTGGTACATCTGAACGAATTCACCCTGAGAATCACCCTCCTTAATGATTAACTGGCTGTTTTCAGCTTTCAATTGTTTAACCTGTGCTTGAAATGTGAAAATATCCTCTAATCCCCTAAGCAGCCTCTATTGTGAACAACCTGCACATTTAATTTGTGTTGACTAGCGTTCAGATTTTCCACACATTCTGTATACTCCCCTTGCAGTGCAGAATATTGAGCCTCTCGCGCTACATTCGCTTGCTGATGTGCAGCTGACTCATCTTTTATCTATTGAATAATATTTTCTCATTTTGGCTCTGTTGCGCTTTTGCTTCTAATTGTTTCAACTCCCTCTGGGCTTGATTCTAAAGCTCAGCCTGGATTTGAACTAAGGCCACACTATCCTGGTATCTTTCTTCCATGATCATCATATCGAAATACATATATGCTGTGAGCTGAACCATTTTAATTTGCACATCTTTGCTGGTCTGTGTCATGTAAAAGTTGGTCAGGGCCTGATGTAACAGCTCGTTATCCTGCCACATATCAGCCTTTGCAGAGGCAACCTCCTGCATCATTCTAGCTTGCCATTTTTCACCTTCTTCTACCCATTCACCTTTAATAAACATTTTCGATAGGAGGCGATTCCTGGACTTATTAATTTCTATGGTGCTCATTCTGAAATGTGTTCTGCACCTGATATACTCACTATGCAAGGACACAAATCTCAACCCTGTTCCTGCTTAGTTTACACTCACAGTGACAACTCTAAATCGACACTGTATGTTCTATACACTTGCCTGGAACCCAGGGTACAGGTCTGAGTGGCACCTTCACAATGCACCACAACTTTCCATCCACTGCAATGCAATTACACCCAAATGAATAGTCTGATGCTAATGCATTGTCACAAGTGAAGACTCACAACCAAATCCCGGACGAGCCCTCAGCTTTGTCGCTGTTTATTAGATGGTCACACTGAACTCAGGGAGTTCCTTTCTTCCCAAGCAAGGTGGCGCGCACCAACCCCAACAAACACCCTGTGTCACCAATGGACTAGGAACCAGGCCAGTGTATAGTAGGAATATTTATTTATTTAAGGTTTGACAAAGAGGACAAGCAGCCAATTTCAGCCACCAATGCTGTGGCAACACTCAATATCACAACTTCCCTGTACTTTCTGTTATTAAAACAACAGAGGTAACATTTTGAAACATGCAGTCACAACTTACAACACATTTAATTTCAATGTAACCAATAGTAAACATTCACAATACAATGGAAAAATTGTTTTGCAACAAACATGCAAAGGACAGGCAGTGATTTGGGATTCTGGTTTAGGCAAGGGAATCAATGAGAAATTTCGTTTTTAGGCTTTCATTTGAAAGGCAAGGTTGGGAAAGATGTGAAGAGCCAAAACCTTAGGTTTCATGATGGCCAAGGCCGAAGCAATCCTGACTAAAATCAGTGATTCCACATGGATAACAAAGAAAGACAGCACTTTAGACCCAGCAAAGAGAATCAAGCAATTAGAATATCTTATTCGCAAGGAGATAAACTGCCAACTACATGCCGTCACACTAGGATGGTATTATAAGAATCGGAGGATACAAAGGGGCCTAAGGATCAATTTAAGACCTATTTTATGAAAAGAAAATAAAGACTTCCTCCGGAAATGGGGAGCGATACTCAATAAATGTTCCTTGGGCCTTATCCTGCTAACAATACAAGAACTTACTAAAAATGTAGCAACTCTTAACACAGAGATAGAGGCGATAGAAAACGAATTATACACTTAACTGGGGAAGGAAGAGTTGGACGTAATTATCACTGATATCAATCAGAAATTAGAAACATACAGAATGGAGATTGAAGCAAATAAAGTGAGAAAGTTGTGAAGAAATGCATATGATTATCTTAATTGAGAGGTTTATACATGGATGGACAAATATACAACTCCTTTTAAGAGAAGACCGGACCAAGGCAGCACTGATAGTACTTCAAGTACAGACTCTGAGGATTCGAGATAAAAAAAGACCAGCTAAAGAGAGGATACCGCCACAAGAACAGAGGTATCAGGCACCTTCAAACTCTGATAAAGGGCCCACGATGCCAGCACATTTTTTAGGTCGCCCCAGAGAAGAAAGAAGAAAGAAGACGAGACGGGGGAAGAGGAAGCAACAAAGAAAATGTAGTGATCAATTTATCATCAAGAAAATTGAATTGAGCACAGACAAATCTCCCCCAGAAGGTTCCGAGTTTCATTCCAACACACAGCACTACTCTTTTTGAGACAAAGTTGTATCTCTTCAAATTAATCAGGAAGTTGAAGCTTAAGGTGTTCTTTAATGAATTAGATGCCCCGATAAATGTAGATCGAGATGAAGACATACAGGAATTTAAAAGGAAGAGCAATTTCATGCCACCTATAAGTGTTCCATCCATAGATATTTTTCACAGACAAACTCTCAATGACTTAAAAAAGATCTAATTCAAATTTCCAAAACACAGCAATCTAATAGCAAAGATTACCACAAGCCGTGCGAGAGACAACTGAACGACACAAACAGCTATGCCCGCTTAGATGGATATCCTACCATGGAGATTATACGTAACTTAGAAACACTGCTGGATAAAGCGGAGGACTTGGGATGGATCAGTGAGAAAACAAAGGCATTCTTGACCAATAAGCATCCACGCATTACCAATGTTTATACCTTACCGAAGGTGCACAACCATCCCACGTTACCACCGGGCAGACCAATCATGTCTGGGGTAGACAGCCTACTTCAACCTTTGGGGCAATACATTGATCAATTTATGCAGCCCTTAATACAGAAAACGGAAACATATACTAAGGATACCACCCATTTTTTGGAACGTTTAAACAAGACAAGATATATCAAGGACTCTATCCTGTTTACCATCAATGTTAGGAGTCTATACACTTCCATCCCTCACGATATAGTTTTAACTTAATGAAAGGGACATGAAAGCGATAAAAGAATTAATTCTGACACTGCTTTAGTTTATCTCAAAGAATTCATATTTCCAATACAGAAATCATTTTTTTTCCTGCAGACCTCAG
Source organism: Ambystoma mexicanum (assembly GCF_040938575.1). Classification (NCBI taxonomy): domain Eukaryota; kingdom Metazoa; phylum Chordata; class Amphibia; order Caudata; family Ambystomatidae; genus Ambystoma; species Ambystoma mexicanum. The sequence continues at coordinate 187,369,356 of NC_090921.1, forward strand.
GTACATCAATGAGGGCCACCATGGCTCCCACCTATGCAAACTGTTTTATGTATAAATTCGAAAAAGAACACATCTTGGACCACGCAATCTGGAGGCAGCACATATCAATGTGGACTCGATATATCAATATTTTTGGTATCTGGACCGGCACATCTGAGTCTTTACAAGATTTCTTCATATACCTCAACACAATTGACCATCAAATTCAATTCACTAATGAGAGCTCAACTTAGGCCATACACTTTTTGGATGTCTCCATTCATGTACATGAAGAGAGATATCAAACCAGCATATTTCGGAAAGAGACGGGCCGCAACAACCTACTCCACCTACTCAGCTTTCATCAACCGAGCCTGATCAGAAATCTGCCATACAGCCAGATGATGAGGGTGAAACAGATTGGGAGCAACCCCGAGACCTATGCAAAAGAAATTGAAACATGGGGAAGAGATTCAAGGCACGCGGATATTACTCTATACAAAGTAACCAAATTAAATCAGCGATAAAGAAGAACTGGTGTACCTTAACTAATGACTTAAGGGTAGAACATCTCTTCAAAGACATCCCCATAATTGCATACAAAAGGAGCGCCAACTTGAGAGATAGGCTTGTCAAAACTAAACCACCAGCATGCACACTAGCAACTTCGAGGAAGGGAACTTTCCTGTGCCTTCATTGCAGCTACTGCAGCTTTATATTGAAAGGTGGCACTGTAAAAAGTTGAAAAGTTACGCCACCTGTGACACACCCTACATGATATATGCCATCAAGTGCCGGTGTGGCATATACTATGTCAGAGAGTCGAAAAGGCTGGGCAAACTGCGCTGGAATGAACATAGGTCGTGCATTTATCTGAATTCAGCCTTTGCCAGGCATTGGAAAACCTTGAAACACAATATGAACCAGATACGGATCCAGGTTTTGGAAGTAACCAAACAACATAAAGCACATGAAGACCTGAGCAGAAGCCTCAACCAACAAAAGACATATTGGATTGATTGGTTGGACTCCCTGAAACTAGGGGGAATCAACAAAGAGATTAATTATATATCTTTTCTCCAAGTGACCTTGCACTTTCTGAAGAAACTGCGGTTGTGAATATGAAGATGACAAGATTTTACACTGTGTACACTTTACACATACTTAACACACACATGATATGACACATAGCTGGTCAATGATATCAAGCTCCTTTTGAGAACATCCTGGTGACGAATAACATGGACTTTCAATGGGCATCCATTCTATTTATGAAGACTCCATGGGGAGAGATAATAAATTAATGTCTCGGCTGGAATTTTTACAAATAAATTAAACATCGGCTTATCACACATGCCTGCACCACCGGGGATATGAGTGTTGGACGGTAACAGGCCACATATAAGGATATTTAACTGTGTGGACAGATGCAAACCACAAAAACAGGCACATAAGAAAATATGTAGAATGCCTCCCACAGACAAGCCCCTCTGGGCCCTGTGGGACGTGAGGCAACGACGGTGTTTGTTGCCTCACATTGCTTTCTGCAGACCTCCATTAGTATTTAAATACCAGATCCTTCCATGGTGAATGATAAGATGCAGACGAGCGAGATATGCGCATGTGTGAAAGACCAGCGTTTCGGTGTGGAATATCCAGCACATTTACTTTCACAATATATTGTAATTAAAGGGTCGTTTCAGACACATTTATCTGCTATCACAGTAGGCGCTTAGATACACTAGCTATAGAATGCCAGCTTTTGTAATTATTAAGAGTCCCAATTATGCCATGTAGGCAATCGAGTACGCACATGCGTCCGTTGCCTAGGAACCAGCACAAACAAGAATATTACAGTCCAGGTAGCTAAACGCTGGCTTCTTAGAGCAGCGCACATAGAACCGAACAGAGGATATATCGAGGTAAGCAGACACCAGTGCCCCGTGCGGGCACAAAAGCGCATAGAGAGAGATACGTTTAACACGCAAGATAACTGAATTGGTGACACAAGCTACTATGAACTTTGCTTTTCACAGAGCCAGAGTCACAGCTCACACAAGTCCCACACGCCTCGCAAGTAGGCACGATTTTGATATATAAAAGCAATAAGAGTATTGTAATTCCAACATCTATAACACATTATATTTTGGTAACCCCAGGTGTATGACGCTCTAAGGGACCAAATACCATGGCCACACAGAGTGACCAACGATTCAGGTATTGCCCATAATGTGATTATACGTAATGGTCAAGAATGAGAGGTTGGAACTACACAGTAATGATGTGTCTATTTTGTTTATTTAATTTTTGCTTCGGTACATGTCTCTCTTCAAAACTGATGGACCAATGGTATGTGTAATTGCTTTATCATATACAACGACTCTGGCAAGAACTCTGGCACTGAATAGTCAGGCACACGTCATGCCTCAACTAATTAAAGTTAATAATGTGGACTGACCACATCACAGACTGATTTTAAGTCTATCATTATTACCATTATTGTTTTGAACATTTGACTTCTTTTTGAATTTTTGGGAATTTACATGCAACTCCTGAAGGAGAGCAATAAGTGAGCGCATACTGAACCAGATTAAGTTCTGTTTCTTCTTTCTTTGAAGGTTGGGAAAAGGAACTCAAAGGGAAATAATTTTTTGAAAACACATTCAAATGAGAAGCAATGCTTGGTAATTCTGGTAGGGGATACAATGGAATACAAGGGAAATTTCGTTTTGCAATGCCTATACAAATGAGATGTAAGGCTTAGTAATTATGACTTTGGAATCACTAGGAATAAATGGGAAGTTTTGATTCGTACCCTCTACATTCACTTGAAAGGTAGCATTTAGGATTATTTATTTTGGGATTATGGACACCTCCCCCCATCGGGACGGAGTCAGGGGTTTCAGAAGGACAGTCACCCAAGTCTTTATGGTCTATATCGGCTCTAACACACTGGGCATGAACATTGTTAGTTTTGAAGTTTCGCATTCTAACAACACTCATCCCGTGATTTTCTATATGGGAATTCATTGATTTAACTTCAATTCAATGTGCTAAGGACCTACACAGCTTTTCCCCTCCCCACAATTTAATGGAAAGGATTAAGGCGGGCTGTTCCCAACACAATGCAATTTAAATGGATAGAGTGATTTTCTATAGTGGAATTAATTTGAATTGGATATAATACAATGTGCCAAGGGCCTACCCTGTTTCACCCCACCTACCCACTAATGACCATGATGTATCATTAGGTAGCGCCCCACACAATTGATGGCTTTTGGATTGGTCTACTTACATGGGAGGCTTTGTCAGGGAAAGCAGCAGGGCTCCTCTGAAGACAGCACAGATCTGGTCAAGGCATTTCAGTCAAGGATTTTCTCCTGCACCCAGACCCCTTCTGCTCGTCTAATGGAGTCCCAGCTTCTAGGTTTCCCTGTCAATGTCTCCAATACAAGGATTGAGGCCTTTCCGCTAGTTGTTCCTCTCAAGAGTCCATCAGCAGGCTATCTTCCGGAATAAAGTGAAAGAAAAACCTTGTTCTGAAGCAAAAATGCCAGCTTATAGAGCTGATGACACTCCAACATTGTTATAATTACCATGGTAGGGATTGGCTAGCACTCTCCTTTCACCTCCACCAAGAGGCCCACTGGCTGCTGATAGGACCAGAAGTTGGGAGATAAGTATGATGTATGCTGAGGGAGGAGAAAGATTTGTCATCCCAAAGTGACATTTGGGTTTTACATTTTGTATTCTGAAAAATCTCACAATGTGGCAACTACCTTAATCTTTCAGATAACCACATGAATATGTATATTTTTGAGTTCTATATTTTCTGGTGCAGCGGACAATACTAATTTTCTTTCAGCATGTGCAGGGCTACCATTTTTCGCGGTTTGCTGCTGCGACAAAATAGTTACAACTCTGACACTACATACTTCCAACATTAATTTCACCGTCTATTAGTCTATCAATATTTTCATTTCCTCATATTTATGAAAATGCCAGAATCATACTTTTGATCATAGCTTAAGTTATGTACATCACCGAAATTTCATTTTTACGTGTTCCCAAATGGCTTTTTATCCCCTTTAAAAATGAACCTAGGGGGGGCCACTGGGACACACAATGCTCTCATTATTTCGGAATATGTGATTAATGTTTAATTAATGGCACTGCACGCTATGAGAGGTAGTTTCATTTTTCCTCCATGTTTCCATTTCTCCATAAGCATGTGACCAGCCATCTGCTCGAGCCAATGTTTATCTTATCCTTTCCTTTGTTCAGAGCTAATGCACACTTTATGCGAAACCTCATTTCTGTTGGTCATGTTATCTGTAAATCCCATACTTTCAATCTACCTCTTTGTATACCTTAGCATTCAAAATGACAACCAGACCTGTTTCCTTGGTGGGCCCAGCGCTGAAGGCCTTGGTGTCAATGCTTCAGCTCAAAGAGAAAAACAAGTTGCAGTTCATAATTCTGAAAGGCTAGCATATTGCATTTACCAACCGTGGACATATAACTTTCAATACTGCATGAGGGCCTGTTCAAAATATGATCTTTCTTTATATACTGTATAAACAGAAATAAGTTCACTCTTGAAATTCTTGGCAAAATATGCCACAGTTACAAAAGAACCTTCAAACTAAATGAGGACTGGGTTTTATTTGGAATTGAGGCCAGGACCGCACCCCTCGCACAAATATAATAATATTACAAAAGAGATCCTGCGCCTCACATTCACCCCTTTCTAATGAGATAATTACTCCAAATATCCCCTTGAGGATGTGCAACATCACGGTTCAGACCAAATCACAATTTTGGACCCATAGGGTTAGAAAAAAATATATATTTTATCTTATTTAATTATACCAAATTGCATTCTGTTCTTAAAAACCGTACAACCTCAATAGGTATACAATGTAATCTTTAAAAAAATCATCATAGCTCAAATTTGTTCCCAACATAACAAACAACACAATATCAACGGAAATTGTGAAAAAGAAAGGAAGTGGAGAGGTGAATATATAAACTGAATACACCGAATTAAACAACGAGAATCCTCCACCTAAATTCTGTCACTAACACAATTCATAAACACATTTACAGAAACAAAAAAAGGCAAGACAATACACTTTGATTTCATAAAAACACATTAAGAAACCACTGTACAAATTAGAGAAAAGCAATTTTCACTACTAGCAAAGCTATATTGATGTAACATTCAGCTGTCTAGTACTTAATCCTTATATTTGATCACAGGATTCCTCAGTATTGTTTTAGTGGATACAAACTGTAAATGCTCTATTGTAGACGTGTCTATGATCACACGATATCATTGTCCCACCATGTTGCATTCCCTAAATCTGTAAAACTTGTGAAGGGAAATTCTTCAGGGGTATTGCTTCAATATTCGAACAGTGTCACATTAGCCAAACTTGTATAATGTCGATTCCCTTTTAAAAACGTTTTGGTATGGCCGGAGTTGCAGCCCTTCAGGGGGTTCCTTCTTGTTATGAATTAACTATAACCACACTGCAAACTTGGTAAATAGTAAGAGGTGAAGGGTGTGCTTCTTATAAGTAGAGCGCTGGTTCCTTGAATGGTCAAAAATAGAGATCCCGCCTCAGTAGAATCTTCCTACTGATCCCTATGTCCGTGTTCCATGGAATATAGGCTGTAGTTGCCTATATTATCTTAGGCTGGTTCTTTTCACAGACTTTAAAATCAGGCTTTCTGCAAGTTATTGTTGACTCCTGGCATTCTCTGTCACAATGTGCTCATTACAAAAGAAGCCAATGTTCTTTTATGCAAAAACGAAATAGGCCTTTCCTGATAAATGTCATCTCAGCTGCTGAAATTAAGACTCTTTATTCCTCATGAAGGCAATTTGTCATTCAACTTTACTTTTCAAATGTAAGGCATCATTCCTTTTTTTTTAGCTTCCAAATGCACGGTATTTCAAATGTCTTTTTCTTTCCATGTGCACTGTTGCAGTTTTGGTGGGCACTTACACAAAGTCAGCATCTGCAATGCCACATGTACTTGGAATCCATCAGACGCAGTTAACAATATTACAGTTCTAAGTTGCACTTTCTTCTGCTGAGTGCCTGTACATGGTAAGAAAAAGGAGGGAGGCCCATTCTCGCTCATTCACTAGGCCTCATGTTGAAATCTCTGTTCTGGCTTTTATATTTCAATGGAACTCCACACTGAGCCAGCTTCACTATCTCCACATCTGCCTTTCTGGGGCTGTCTTTGTTTCCCACAGTAGGCTGTGGATGAGGAGCGTTTGAAGCTTTTCAAAGAATCTAGATGCATAACTAGATGGACAGCAGAGAACCAGAGGGGATTGCCTTTGAGGGCTAACAGTCCTCGCAGAGAGAGAAGCATTGCACCATTGAATGGCTACTTGACCAGGTCTCCAGGATTAGAGCCAAAATGCTTGAGAGCCTAGTTTCCCTTTACCACCTTGTTTAATCAACAGTGCCCTCTGGAAAGCTTCTCCCTTCCAAAAATGTAAACAGAATGCCCTTCTTCCAGATACTGTAGAGCCAGATGCCATGCTTCTGGTATGGAACACATCAAAGCAAATGTTTGGAGAAAGTTGTAGCTGCTTCTCTGTGATAGAGGAAGGCCTTTCTAAGACAACGAGGAGAACAGGGGGGTCTGAGCTGTGTATGCAGCATACTCATCAGTCCTGATAATATAGGTGGGGCAGTGTGAGACCTTTTCAGAGACATCACCGCAGTATTATCAGTACTGTTTGTGGGTGCTGCTCCTCAAAACTCTAAATCTGGTGCATTGTAGCCCAGTATTTAGGGACAGACGTCTTCTCAGGATCTTTCTATTCCTGTCGAACGATATTCTGAATGTTGGAAAGGAGTGGGCGAGTCCTTTAAAAGGAGAACACACCCATCTGCAATGCACATTCTCCATCAGAGTCACAATGAAGGTGTCAGTAGATGTCTGTAGCACTGTAGCATGAGATTATCTCTCAGGTGGACGGACACCTCCTCTATGACTTCTCAGTTGAGTTATTTCCTTGTGGTCTCCCAGACAATCTAGTGGCTGCAAACTGATGGGATGTCCTCGGAGGCTGGGCCAGGTTCGGGCTGAATAGGCAACCACATTTGCCACCAAACAGGAAGGTCCTCTTCTAGGAATACATGGACTGTTTCCTCCTAATTCCTTAGAGGTCTACATCTGACACGGTGGGGGATGTTCAAATGGAATGAGGGGGTGGTACTTCGATGAGCACTGCTGGGAACAGGCACCTCTCCTTGAGGGAGGCCTTCCTCTGTGGGGAGAAGCTCTCCTGCATCTCCACTCTGAAGGTTCCATCTGGAGGTTAGACTGCACTCAGGATTACCGGTGTGGTGTGGGATCCACGTCACATCTCTGCGTCACTGTCTACTTGTAAAATGGTCAACATAGTCAGAAGGAAATGCTGACCATGAAAAGGTCGGTGATCCCAGCGGGAGGAGGATTTCTGCCATTTTAAACAAGGTTGCCAAAACGAAATGAAGAAAACATACACGACATGTGCAAAAACATCACATCCGCCAAGAAAGATGTAAAGTCTCAAAATAATTATTATTTGGAACAATGTATTTCATTTTAGTAAAAGAAACATTCACTGAAACATAACACAGTAAAGGTGGAAAAAAATCCAAACAGATGTATGCATCCCCTCAGACCTTGTAGAACTTTGCTGCCTGACGAGCCTCCTTTACCACTCTGGTATTTTTGTAAAGACCAACACTAAAAGGCTGTGTTGAATGAGAATGACTGATGAATGAGATGCAAGTGGATTGAATGAATGATTGATGAATGAGATGACTGCTGTGGATTCTGGGTAGATAGTAACAACACCTCTTGGACCCATTCTGTATCACACAAGCAGCAAAACCGGCGCAAAGTTAACTTGCTAAGTGTTTAACACTGGTCCAAGCGGTAGAGAATATGGCCCCTGAAGTCACTATGTGGACAGTTTCGGTGTGTAGGAAATTACCCCATAGATAACTACAAGGGTTCTCTGTTGCTCATGTGCAAGCTAACATCTCTCTCTCTATCACTAGGATATTATTTTGCTAGGCTCACTGAGGGCTCTGCAGGCGAAGGCTAGTCCATACATTCAGAGTCCTCCTGCATTGGTAGGGAGTGTAACCAAAAGGCACAGTGTGTAATGTTACTGCCGTGCTTCTTTTAGGTTCTTTTGGCTGCGGCTACAGAGACAATGGGCCTCATTATGAGAATTGCGGTAAAATCGCAGTCATTACCAGCATGGTGGTATTAGCGCATCCGTGCACCCTCGACGCCGCTAATAGCGGCTGATTCATAGAGCGCGAGCACATGCAAACCCCCATGCCGGTAATGGCTGCACCGCCATGCCGCTAAAGGCCCTCCAACCCCCCCGATAGCATCATCACGGGACCCGCTGAAACCGCCTCCGCCCAGGAGCAACCCCTTGATAACGGACCCGGCAATAACATCATGCAAATACCGGACTCGTAATACCAGACCTGGAAGTAACGTCATTGCGCCGGAACGGGAAATGCACCGGCGGTCATCTTAAAAAACACAATCCATTACAATCCTCACAACACAGCAGTGCTACAGAGTGGAGAGCAGGCCCAATCATCCCATCATGTCAAAGCCAACTTGGAAGTCCACCCCCTGCTTGCGCAAGAAGCACGTCTCTGACAAGGAGCTCAACATGCTTGCGGGTATGCTGGCAGCCCATGCGGATGAGATGTTTCCGCTTAACTTGAAGCGTGAAGTCCAACTGAGAAAAAACCAAATATGGGAGGAGGTGGCACGGAAGGTGACAGCGGTTGGCACCACCCCCCGCACGGTGAAAGACTGCAAAAAGAGGTGGGACGATCTACGTCTCCGGGTGCGAAACATACTAGCATCAAACCGCAGGGAGGCCATGGCCACAGGCGGCGGGGACCACTCACCCACCAAATTGATGCGATGGCAGGAGACCTACAGCACCATGATAAATATGGAATCGATGGAGGGCTTTGGTGAAATGGAGACGGGTGTAGCGACATCGGGCGATGGAGGTGAGTGACCTTGTAAACCCCAGTAAACTAAAGCATGATGCAGCACAATTGATGTGAAAGTGAACCAAGCCAATGCATGGGCCAGCATACACACATATACACATCCATGTCCAGATGGTGGCCCAATGAAATGCATGCTGGGTGCCAATACCATTACCAACAGACACCCAACACAATGAGATCAATCACATGACACACATCACGCAAACCGCAATACAACAGCATGCCACCTAGAACACAACAGTCCAGAAATGAGACTGCAAAGCGTATGCCAAATGGCACCCCCACATTGCAAGTACCCTGAGCGTCACACCTACAAGAAAGCAATGCATGAAATGTGAAATATTGAACAGCACCAAATCATGCATCTTGTACGTACCACCATCACTGATGCCCTGCATCTCTTGTACCCCCACAGGCACAGATGCAGAAAGTGATGGCCAGGAGTCTGCCCCAAAGGCCACTACATCCACTAAGGGTACCAGGGCCACACAAGAAGCCAGTGGACCTTCCTCCTCCAGGCCAACAACAAAGGCCAGCAGTACAGGCAAGGGCAGCTGAGGAGGAGACAACACCAGGCAACGATACAGCCACAATGAAGTCGACTACTCCTGTAGAGGTAGAGGTTGATGGATCCCAGTCAGCTACCACAAGTTCCATGGGGCAGGTAGCAGCCATTGCTCCCCTCAGCGGCGTGGAGGGCCACACAGAGGAATTCTCTGACATGGAGAACAATATCCATGTTGTATGTTCGCATACACCCAGTCCCCAGCCCACACCCTGCACTCCATACAAGGTACACCTGTATGCCCCATGCTAGAACATGCCACATTACTGGCCAGTCCACATCTGTTCACAAAATCGGAGGGCAGTCCAGCATTGGGCCAGCCTGTCACAGCACCTTCCACCTCCACAACCCCCACAGACATGGAGGCCCGTCTCATGAGGGTTTAGGCTGGGCAGGACTGTTTGATTGAGCCAGTCCGCCAGTATGTGGCGGAGGGAGAACAGACCCGCCACGAGATTCGGGAGGCGAATGCAGCTTCCATCACTGCCATGAATGCCAACACCATGGTGATCAGGGACAGCTTAGCTGCGGTCACAGAGGTCCTTGGCAGGATCTTGGAGAATATGCAGCAGCAACAAACAGCGCCGGCAGTGGCACACCCATCCACCTCCACCCCATCCACCACACCTGCCAGCTTGACTCCCTCTAGTCCTGTGCGCATGGTCAGGCGCAGCACACGCCAAATGGACATGGCGCCCCCAGGCCTGAAGAGAGGCCGAAAGTAGCAGGACCACCCTGCATGTGCCAAGTGCCACCTTGCAAAACTCTTGAATAGAACATTGTGTGTGTGATGACAATGGGTGAGTGGGGTGGTGTTGGGGGTGTTTGTGGTGTTGGGGGGTTATTGGTTGTTGGGGGCTATGGGGTGTTGGGGGTGTATGGGGTGGTGGGGGTGTTGGGGGGTAGGGGGAGGGGAAGGGTGTGTGTGAGGTGGAGGGTTCTAGCACTACATTGTTAATATTCCAATACACCCGTTGTGTTAAAAATCATTTCATGACTGGACATTGTTTATTTCGTTTGTGTTTATTCAATTCTTGACTGCGCACAGTGCCCAACTCCCCACACACCCTGTGTCCATATCCACACGATCCCAGTGCCCAGTGTAGTACTAACACAGACCCATCAGCATCCCTGTGGTTCAGAAGAAATCGTCAATCAGTGATTGGCGCACAGCACAGCCCTCCTGTGCATCGCAAACTAGCACAGGTGCTGCTCCTCCATCACCATCCTCCTCCTCCTCCTCCTCACCCGGTGCATGCAGGTCAATGTCAGGTGGCATTGGTACGTTTCTCCTGATGCACATGTTGTGCAGCATGGCACAGACCATGGTGATCTTTGCCACCTTCTCAGGCCAGAAAGGAGTGCTCCACCAGACCTGCTGAGGCAGCGGAACCACGCCTTCAACAGGCCAAAGGTCTGCTCAATCACAACATGGGTATGGGTATGAACCCGATTGTACTCCTCTTCGTGCCTGTTCTGCGGGTTCCGTACAGGGAGAAGTAGCCACGGCTTCAAGGGATAGCCACCATCACCTGCATGGTGGTACAATGAGGTATGTGTTAGTTGATATCAGACCGGTCGCCTTAGTGATCACTACAATGGCTTCAGCTATTCGGTGTTGACATGCACATATCCCTGGATGCATGCACGCAGGTTCATTTCACACAGTGTGTACGGTAATATGTTCTGCTGGTGTGCATTGCATTGTCCAGCTGTGCAGAGCATTCACTTGCATACTGATGCAGATGTACTGTGTATGCAGGACAATGTTTGAACACCCATGTTGGTGATGTGTGGTACTCTGTATGTATTCCCAATAGCGGCATTGCCATAGGTGTGATCATCCATCGCTTGACATTCCCATGGTGGCCTGCTTGTACATCTGGCATATTGTCATTGCTGTGCTGCATTGGTCTGATGTGTGGCATTTATGTGTTAAGTTCAGGTTGGGATTTTCAGGGCTACAGTGTTTCGCTGTATGTGCATTGTCCACTCACTACCCAATCTCACCCAGGTGGAGTATGTGTCCCCCCCAATCTCACCCAGGTGGAGCATGCATCCCCCCCAATCTCACCCAGGTGGAGTATGCATCCCCCCATCTCACCCAAGTGAAGTATGCGCCCCCCCCTTCTAAACACCCCCACTGTCCTGCCATGGGCCTGTTAGGCAACTTACCAAGCGTCCAGTCACATCGTCCAGCATGTCGCTCCATGTAGCGTGGAGTTCCGCAACACCATGGCATCATATGTCGATCCGGGATATCAACAATGTGTGATGATCTTGCTGGAGTCACATACCATCTGCACATTGATGAAGTGGTATTGCTTGCGATTGCGGTACACAGCCCCTATGGCATGAGGGACCACCAATTCTACATGGGTGCAGTCAAGGGCACCAATGCAATTGGGCATGCCTGCCAGCGCGTGGAAGCCTATTTTAGTGTCAGCAAGCTCCTGGGCAGTCCCTGGTAGGGATATGTGGGTGCTTGCATGCTTCAGGAGGGCATCCAGCACTTGGGTCAGCATGCGTGAAAAGAGAGGTTGTGATATGCCATGCAGCTGCCCCACTGTGTGCTGGTAGGTGCCTGTGGCCAGGAAGAGGAGCACAGTCACTACCTTCAGTAGAGAGGGGATGGCAGTGCAGATTTCTATCAGGCTGACAATGTCATCGTATATCATGTCCACTATGTTGGTGATGGTGTCCCGGTCCAACCGGTACAGGGTGTGGATCTGCTCAGGGGTTAGATTGAATGGACTGGTTCTGATGCGAGGGTTTGGTGGCTGCCTACGTGGTACCACTGGCTGCACTGGTGGGATTTGTTGGCCTGTCTCACCCTCCGTCTCCTCTGTGCTGCCTGTTGTTGTTGTTGTTGCTGCTGTTGTAGCAGTAGAGGCATGTACTCCAGCCCCAGGATTGCAACAGCTAGTGGGATCATTTTGGTGTGGGAAGGGGTGTGGTGTGTGGGTGTGCTCCTTTTGTACTGGGACAGGCTCCATTGAATCCACCTGTGGCAGTTGGCTACACTGCAGGTTGCTATTTGCGGGTGGTCCGCGCTGCCTGTATTGCTGCCATCGTGCAGGCCCTATTTGCAGCCTTCGGGATGCCAGTAAGTGCATGCCTGCGTTACTTGTGATGTCCTCCTGTTAGCGGCATCCCGGTATTTCGCCTGCGAAGTGGCGCGGGTACGCGCGCATGCATGTATGAAAGGGCACGCTACGAGCGGTGGCGGTATTGCCGGGTTGTCGGCTCATAATGGGCCGGACCAGTTAGCGATGCCGGTAATACCATTCCGCCTTCCTTTTTTCATTACCTCCATGCTCGTAATGAGGCCCAATATCTAGATTTGTGGTCCTGAAGGGTGCCTCCGAGCGTGATCCCAGGGGCTGCTTAGGGGCTGCAACTGCTGGGTGTCATTTAATTGCTGCTTGTTGTCTAGACGATATTAACACCAACAATAGCTGTTTTGGACTCCCAAGGCGTATTGTTCCATGCATTACATATCAAACGTTAAAAAAAAGAAAACCACATAAATATGACCAAGAAAAAGGCTTTTGCAGTATCTATAGTTATCATGACAATGGGTAATTCAAAGCATGCTGATATTTCTACAGCAAAGCAGGTCCAATCTGGTCCTGACATACAGGGCCTCATCACGAGTTTGGCGGTAGCCCTTAAATGAGGCGGTACCGCTATTACCGCCGCATTTAAGGGTCCGCCGGATCATGGCTTTGGCGGATTTCCCCCCAGCTATGAGCTGGGGGGAAATCCCCAGCAAATTTGCCGATTTTCGGCTCTATTACCGCTGGCGGGAAGTCCACCGCGGTAATAGGGCAAAATTTACCCATTGGGCCCAATGGGGAATGGGCACTAACCGTTCCGCCAAACCTGTGATCCGGCACTAATTGCACCGGGGGGGGTTGGCGGTAGGGCTAATAGCACCGGCAGTAATACCGCCAGAGTTACTGCCCAACTCGTGATGAGGCCCACAATGTCTAATTTCCCCCACTATCATGAGAGGAGGTTTAGATCATATCAAAGAAACAGTAGAGTATTATCCCTCCCACCAACCCTGGTTTCCTTTGCTGTAATGGTCATCTGATAGCTACATGGACTTAAATCTTCAAGACGAGTACGTGTCTGAGGAACGTTGTCTATTGTCTTGCCATGTGTTGAAGATGATGCAGTGAAAGTAATCTCCTTTAAAATAATGTAGAGTTTCTCATTGGTCATCTCCATGTTAGAATGGGGGAATTTCTTTTTAAATGTACAGACAAGTATCAAAAGATGATTTTCTTTTCTTTGCTGTTGATGCATTTCTTCCCCTACGGCCTAGGCATTGTCTACATGGGGTATCCAGCAAATGACTACTTCCAGGTAGCACCCTAAAGCATCCTCAGAGTTCTAATATGTGTTCATGTCAGTCGAACCAAATGCACCAAAGTACAAGGCTTTGCAAAACTAAAGCCTGTAACAGGAAATATTGTATCCTGCTGAAGTGGGGTTATCTGTGGAAGGAGGAGAGACTGGGCCTGCCTACCTTACTTGCTTCTTGGTTCAGGTGTGCCTGAAAGCCATAATGATCCTCCGACTAGGGGAGTGGAACCCTCTGGCCCATGCATTTTTTCTGGTCATGCACTAGCCTGCCTCCCCTGTAGCACCCCCGCCCCAAAAATCAACCAAAAAGTTGGTGCCACAAGTTTCTTGCCTGACACTGCTTACTCTGCTCTTCCTCTGCATGGTTGTGAGTAGCCATAGGTCAATCTACGTGGAAAGGGGTGGCTATTTTGTAATTCACCCTGGCCTCATGCTGTCTGCCCATAAAAGCCAAAACAGCATGCGATCACCCCATACAGAGGTTTGCAAGGCAGCTCACCAAGGGGGGGGCAGGGGGGAACTGGGAACCAAAAAAGGCCCTGGAATAATTTGCAAAATGATCCCAGATTAAACATTTTCAGCAAGCCCAACCCTTTTTCAGCAAATATACAGAGTTCCCTATAGGCCAGTCCACCCTTGACGTCACCGCAGTTACACAGTGACATCACTGAATTGGCTGTCGGGACGGTCCTGGTGGACCTTTAAGTGGGGCGCTGCCTTCCCACTCACAAAGCCCTGCCCCCAGGTTAGATGTCTGTTCACGGGGAGGAGCAAGGGCAGCTAATTTGAGTCCCACTCCTTTCTTCCCCCTCTCAGATTTGATTTTCATGTGCCCAGTCACCCCCACGGGGGCCAGTTCCCATTTGAAGCTGGTGAAGATAGGATTGTGTTGTGATAAGGAGTTTGCACACTCCTAGTCACTAGTTATACCTGAAGTAAACCCAATTTATTTTGGGGGAGCAGGCACTGCGTTAGCTGCAGCCATAGTTAGGCCTCGGGCCCAGCTGTGTCGAGTTGTTTAAAAGCACAGAGCTCAGCGTTACAGATCTCCTCAAACGAGGTCTCAAACGCACCGTTCTTTCCCTAACACTCCATCCTTGTCTGCTCCACTCCCCGGCTTACAACACTCTTTCCCTGCAAAGGGTCCCTTGTGAGGACATTTATTTTCACAGAAGTTTTTAATATCAGAGAGTCCGGCAGAAAAAAGGTTGGGTGAGAATCAGCAGATCCCAAGCAGGGGCCACGGGTCGCAGACATGGACTCCCTCAGCTCTCGGTCCGCTCAGTAGAAGCAAACTGCCTCTTAGAACATACTAAACATTACCAATCACCAAAATAGGTGTTTTATAATAAAACATTTAAAAAATATATATTTAAAAAAGTGTATAGAACCTCTGGGAAGAACACGTTCTAAATGCAATCATGAAAATTGGACTGTTAATACTTTTGATTATACAAACCTTCGTACGTAGACCTCATACTGCTGTCCAATACAACATTCATTGCACAGAAGAAGGAAAGGTCGCGTCGGCGCTCCTGGGACTGGAACCAGAGACCCAGACAAACCCCCAAGCCCCTCCTGCAGGGGGCACATTAACCCATTTAGCAGCTGTTTAAAAAGGTTCAACACATTTATAAATAGACTGTGTATGAGTGCAGAACTTGCCTCTTTATTATTCCCAGCGCCACAGAGGGGGCCTAGTATAGCAAAGTACTTACTTGACTAGCATGCCCCGTGGATTCCAAGAAACCTGTAGCACAGAAGGCACAGCGCATTCCGATGTAGTTTGTATTTTCTTTTTTCTTTATGTATATAGAGGGAGGAACAAAAGAGTACAATAGATGAGAAATCCGATTTGACAGGAAGCAGTGAGCTTCTTACTATGGGGCGAGTTAGTTAGAGTAACATTGGGGATAAACTAGAACAGTCACACAGGGACAATACATGGGTGGACCTACATAGATTAAGGATAATCAACATTTGACATTTTTAAGTTAATGCAATATGGCAAGCTGTGTTCGGGATGTTACCATGATGGATGAAGTGCTAGACTGGATGCAGAGAAAGTGAGGGACAGAGGCAGAGTAGTGGCGAGGGGAAAATGTTAGCTTGAAGGCTGATAAGAGGTAGGTTAAGAGGGTAACTCGGAGGCAAGGAGGTAGGCTTCCAGTTTGGTTTTGAAAAATCCATGTGGTCTGTTTCTCAGATGTCCGGGGGAAGAGAATTCCATGCAAGAAGAGAGACAGAGCAGAAGTGAGAGAAAGCACAAGGAGCAAGGAGGGTGAGGTGCCAAAATGGTAGTTAAGGAGGCAGAGTGGAGATTACGAGGAGGCTTGTAGAGTTGCATAGAGAAGAATAAATACAGTGGTTTCTACCGTGGATAGAGTTGTGAACCAGGAGAAGAAATTTAAATCTGGGCAAGTTTTGCATCATCAGCCATCCAGCCTAGTGACGGTACGAGGAAGTAAGCATGAAGTGAGGGAGTTCAAAGAGAGTCATGGTAGCAAATTGAATAATCTTGTCGAGAGGACAGAGAGCATAGCTGGGGAGACCATAGAGAATACTGGCAAAGTAGTAGCCCAGTTTAGAGAAGACAAGAGTGGTTAAGAGATGCTTGGCGGTGCTGAAAGGAAGGGGGTGTATGATTTTCCTAATATTTAAGAGGTTGAGGCGAGCCGCCACTGCAGTTTTGGAGATGGAAGTAGAGCTACTGTTAGAGGTGTCTAACTGAAGAAGAGTAAGGGAGAGTGTCGGGTGGGAACTGGATAGGCAAAGGAAGAGATGAGAGAGAGTATTACTAGCACGCCCCATGAATTCTAAGCAACCCGTAACACAGCAGGCACAGTGCATTCTGTATTGCAATCAGTGCTAATGTTTTTCGTAGACTGTCTCATCACCTGTGTGATTATGCTGCACCACCCATCAACAATTGTAAACATGGTCTAAAAGGCAACTTAATGCTGGGTCGCACCTTCCTTACCATTGCACGTGAATTCCCTCCAAAAAGGTATTCATGCGCTTCATCAACTATGGTGGCTCGTCAATAACGGGTGATGGGGATCCAAAGTCCCAAATATTCTGCAGGAGCCAAGTCAGTCCAGTGAAAGTACTGGGAGTCCCTCGGCTGTAGCCAGCAGCCCAGAGAACACTCCTGGGCCTGCTTTAACTGTCAGTCATTACTGATGGCAACAGGCAGTTGCTGTGGTTCTCCAATGCAAAGCAAACTCTGTAGCTGCTGTACTGCCCACTCTTCTACCTTCTGTGCCGGCTACCACCACCACCCTTCCATCCCTGCAGTGTTCTGCAGCAAACAGCCGCGAACATTAGAAGAAACAACAAAATGGTAGCCGGAAACCATTTATTGTTTGACCTGCACCAAAACCAGCCAACAGGTTTTAACTCCTTTAATGCTAAGGGTGAGTCTGTTCGTCCTGAATTCCCAAAAGGAATCATTGCAGGCTCCGCCCACACCCGCATTTAAGCTCAAAACAACTGAAGCCTACAAAACAATTCCTACGCTTTTTTGCTTTAAACCTGGTGAATTATTCTACAAAAGACGCAGATTGTCATAGAACTTTGGGGCTGAATTTAGGAAAGCACTTAAAACCCTGTTGTTCAGCATCTAGGTTTTTGCCACACTGATCCCTAACTGACCCTGACTGGACTGTTATTTTTCTGTAATTCTCTGTTCTTTGTTATTGTCTGTATAGTTTGTTGAGCGCTCTGAGGCCTGCGGGCGAGTTGGCGCTTTATAAAAAATATATTAGAATAGACTAGACTAGAATAGAATAGCTGCACGCTTAGTAATGATGCTTGCTCACTCTGTCGAGGGAGTTGCTGCACTTCAGCCCAGCAGCAGAGTATACACATGTCAGGGTTGCTGTTTGTGCTCTTGCTGAGGATAGTAGACTGCCATTGAGGAGCTGTTCTTGTGGGGAGGTCCAGACTGATATGTAAATAGATATTTCCCCTTCGGTAAGGTACACAGAGTAAAAACCTGATTGTAGACACCTGTCTCAATTATGAAAGGCAGCGTGTTGCCCAGGCAATGAAATTGACATGTTTTTGCACCAGCTATCTGGGTGCAGGAAACTAGATGGCTGAACCCACCCACTCTCTTCAACAGAATAAGTGACTTTACAGTGCAAAGATGACGTGCTCTGTGAAATGGCCGAGTCAATCAGGGTTCAAAAATAAAAACTCAAGGAGCAGGCGCTTGTAGCAGCTCCCGGGTGTCAGGAGTTTCCTCTGACCAGGAGGATAGTTTATCATGATGGTGGGAGCTGTAACTGAGGGTCCGGTTCTGGGAGACAACAGGTTGCTGCATGGATCTGCAAACGACTCTTTCTTGGTCCTTTTGACAGAGAGTAGGGACATATTGAAAGAAATAACTGACCTGCTGCGGTGTGGAGAGAGTTTGGCAGTGGATCACACTGGCCAAATGCCCCATTTGGGAACCCCTGTGCAACTGTGGCGATCTCTCCGTTGGCAGTGACTAATGGTGGAGGGGCCACTCAGTCTAATCATCCCAGCTCAAACTCTGCGAATCTGTCATCCGTTCGGTTAGTACGAAGTGGGGACGAGTTGAGTGCTCTTGATGAGGCACTCACCTGTAGGAGAAAGTCAACATTGGTGAATTCATCCGGGGGCAGAAGAGCAGGCGAGCGAGGGTCGGGTCAATATACGGGGGACAGGGAAGCCCCCGGGTTTTTGACTATGGAGGCCAGAAGGTAGAAATTGTAGAAAAGGCACTTACTTGCCTCAGGGCGGAGACCCCTAACTTATCATGTGTCTTGGAATTAGCCTTGGAAGATTACGTGCAACTCATATTGAACAGGGCCTCTGTTCTGAAATTATTAACGAAGGTTCCATCATTGTCACACCTTACTTCAGCCGATATTAACCAGGTAGAATTCTGGAATAACTTAAAAACTGGATAATGTTATACTCCACTTTAATTCCCAACTAGTTTTGGAACAGGTTGTGTTGGCTACTACGCAATTGAAGGCGTGGGGCTTTTCTGTTGCCTCCCTTGAAGTGAGTGAACACATTTTAAATCAATATGTTGACAGCCTATCTTGTCAGAATGTAGAAAACGTGATCCATTATCCTCCACTTTTAACAGTACAATATTCCATGGATGGTCAGTTAATCATCTAAGGAGCAATGTGGAGTCCAAATATGGCACAGATTGGAGTTGGTGGTAGCCTGTTTGAATGCTCGCAATCATTAGCTACCAGGATCCCCTGCTGAGATTGCATCTAGACCCTTTGATTGTATCTCTTGGAACTCTTGGAGTTTTGTCCATTTGCTGTCTGCTCCGGGTTCTGCAATTTTTGGGGCAGCCATGTTTTGTATTCAGGAGTCGTGGTTGATGGGTTCCCCTATTGTGGATCGGTATGACTGTTGGTTCACCCCAGCATACAAAGGGGAAAGCGGGAGACCTGCCTGTGGGCTGCTTTTTGGGATTCTTAACAATATTTATTTCTCAGTTTCAACCTTTGCGCTGCCAAACTGTGCAGACAGTGGAGTTGACATGGCACAGGAAAATGTACCCAGAGATGAGCTTCACCATAATTCTAAACCTCTACTGGAATCCAGGAGCTATTGATCAAAATGTATTCTTTGATGCAATTGAAGAAACAATTTATGCTTGGCAAACCAAGAGAAATTGTAATCCAATCTTAATTTGTGGATATTTGAACTCAACATTAGTAGCAAGCACAATCTAGACTCAAAGGTGCGGGGTAATGCATGGATGGAACTGATAGATGCTTGGGGAATGAGTATCTTGAATGGCATGGTCTCAGGGAACACTCTGGCGAATTGTACCTGGCAGAGGGAAGAGTCAAGGAGTGTCATTGACTACTTCTTTGTCTCTGGAGATATTTTGCAGAGTGTATCTTCCTTGATAGTAGAGTAGTAAGTACTACCCAGAGTGACCACAACCTTCTATCGTTAAAGTGTAACATATGGGACGCCCGTGCCCCATTTATCCACTGGCGGTTAATAATGGGAAAAACAGGGTTACCTGGAACAGTGCCAATATGCAGACGTTCTCTCCATTCTAAACAAACTCTTCCAGCCCCGCGAACTTGAACCAACACTGTCAGAGGTACCGTACCAGGTATTCCTGAACCGTGTCTATGCACTTATGCCATGCCCCCAGCCGAGAAACAGGATGATTAGGAAGCATGCCTACGATCCCGAGGTCCAACAAAAAAAAGAGGGTGTTGAGGTGACAACCATGCACAAATAAGAGGCTGAATGGGTAAGAGCGAAGGAGTCTAAAACTAATATATGGGCAATGATTCAGGGCAGACAGATATGGGATGTTATTGAAAGATACTAGTAAGATGTTGTCCCTAGTCAAATCAAGGGATGTGAGTTCTTTTTGGTGATTGGTTAACAACACTATCACCCCGCCCTCCCATGACCAAATTAATCCTATCGGACAACAAGGCTGGATTGATAATTTTAGAAAGGTTTATAAAGAGGTTGCAAGTGAGGATAAGCAGCAACTAAAACCGCTAACGGGACTTTGGCATTTGGTCTTATCTGAGGAAGACATTTCTGTAATAATTAACCGCAGTGAGAACTCGCGAGCACCAGGTCCCGATGGTCTGTCCAATGTGGTCTTCAAGCTGGATTCAAACATGTGGGCTCGTGCGTTGGGAATCATTTTTAGTGGAATTACATCATCTCACCATCTGCCAAAAGTTAGAGTCTATTCTGGTCCCTATTCACAAAAAGGGGCCAAGGTTGATCCCAAGCAATGATAGACCAATTACTCTATTAGACATTCTTGCTAAGATCTTTGCCTCTTTTGTTCTGAGAGACCTGACATGTTGGGCTTAGAGTGTGGGCAGGTTAGACCCACTCCAAACAGGCTTCCGAAGGGGGACTGGTACAAATGCCAATGTTTGTTTGTGGGATTGCTGAAGAAGGAGGCCATGGGACGGTCAGACCTATGTACACAGCTTTCATTGACTTCTTCATTGCCTTCGACAGCGTGGACAAGAACCTTCAATGGAGTAAGTTGTTGTGGGGTTGCCCAGAAAATTTGCTTGGGATAATTGTGGTTCTGCACTCAAACACATCTGTGAGGGTGAGGCTTAATGCCAGGGCAGGTTATCGAGTGTAATCGAGACTAGTCGCGGCCTTAAGCAAGGCTGTGTTTTGGCCCCTCTACTTTTTAGTTTGTTTATCGCAGACATCAATGACATTTTGGGAACATCCGTAGATTCTCCCCGTGCCCCACTACTTCTCGGCGGCACTTTCTTTTGTACACGGACGATTTAGCCTTGTTCGAATACACCCTGATTGGGCGCCAACATAAATTGGATGCATTAGAAGCATACGCTAATCAAAACAAATTAACAATTAACATGTTAAAATCAAAGGTCCTTCTTCTGTGGCTGGGTATGAAGCAGAAGTACATGAATTTTCGCTGGTTTCTGAGTGGGTCTGTCTTGGAGAGAGCACCTAACTTCATGTACTTGGGAACCAGTCTATTTGAGCTCCAGAATAAAACTGAGTTGCAGAGCTAGTATTGATCCAAAATGACAATGCTGACTGCACACGCTTTTGTTGTAAATCGCAGGTTCGGTAATTTCTCTTGGATACCAGTTCAAGATTTCTATAAATTAAAGGTGCTGCCAACAATAACGTATGGGGGGGAAAGTCATTTGGACTGTGATGCCCTGGATGGGTTGTTTTGGCAGAGGGTGTTGCAATTACCTAACGTAGTACCAGCAGCAGCAATCCGCTATGAACTGGGCCTTTCCTGCATTAAATTCTACATACTCAGGAAAAACCTCTCTCTTTTGAGGAGGATATGGTGTGCGGAGAAGGGCTCAATCTGGTGGAAAAGAAATCCTGGCACTCCTTTAAACGAATGGGAGAAACAATGCAACACCATTTGTGAGGATTGGTATATCTCTAGAGAGTTCGTTTTGCAGCACCATGTTAAAGTGAAAAGAAAACTGACAGACATGGACTAGACCAATACCATTGAGAAAATGAGAAAGCCCGTTTGGAGTGGTTCTAACCTGCCCACACTCTAAGCTCAACATGTCAGGTCTCTCAGAACAAAGGAGGCAAAGATCTTAGCAAGAATGTTTAATAGAGTAATTGGTCTATCATTGCTTGGGATCAATCTTGGCCCCTTTTTATGAAAATCCAAAGCCAAAATACCAATTCCTCGGTCATCCATCTAAGCAGGCACTGTTCAAGGGTGGTTAAACCACACGCACCTTCATAGCTTCATGTCTTACCTTGCGCAGGCTACCAAAGCACTCTGGTTCACTATAGAAAGCACACTTTCCTTTTGACAGAATTTCAACAGAAAAGCCTTAGCCCCCTGGTCCAACCCTCCTCTGTAAGATAAAACCCATTCCTTCCACCAGAGGACTTCAGAGCGACATGTCATGCCGTGATAATCTCCCACATCGATGGGGAAATCTCCTTTCTGGCGACACACCCTGCTCCACTTACAGAGGCCAGACACGCTGTGGCACGACTCATAACAGGAAACAAGAAATTCAACCACATTTCTCCCATCCTAAGGGAGTTACACTGGTTTCCCATCGTAGCCAGAATACTCTTTAAGACTAGCTGAATTAGCTAAAAGGCAACTCACTTCCACGGCAGCCTACCTAGCTATAAAACTCCGTAGCTCAGGTGGGTCATGCTCTCACACGGCTCAGGCCATTGCTAGGCTACAGATGAAACTGGCGCGCAAGAAAAGAAAACGGCCTTCTCTTGGCAAGCCCCTGCACGGCCCAGTTGGCAATCCGGACCGTGCCAACGTTCTTGCAGTTCAAGGCCTTACTGTTCGGTCAATACCTAGGTGGCATGTGTTCTCCTTGCATAGCTCCTCTCGCATACAATACCTCCTATGTTAACCTCAAAGATGTGTATAGTGGTATGCAGTGGTCCGATTTGGGTTGTTTGGCCATAATGGAAAAGTTTGCGGCCGAAAACAATATAGCTACCTTGACCGTAAAAGTCAAACAACCCATACTTTATGAATACACTCGCCCCCCATCCCCGTCACTTACCTACACACTGGCACAGCTCCTTGGGGTCTGCCGCCGACTCCCCCGACTCCCTGTGACACTGGTTCTCTGCACTTATGTGCTTGGGAACTAGCGCTGCAGGGACATTTCTTTTTTAAACAAATTTGTATTGATTTACGCAGGGGATACCCCCGCAACTCTCATTCCGATTATTGCGAACAAGGGGCACCCCCACGACCCAGGTTCCCCTTATTTGCTATAATGGGTTTCGAATGGCATATTTGATCGGATTTCTGGTTGTACGAATTTATCGTTCAGCCTAAATTCGGAAAAATATGCCATTGGGTCTTTTAGTTTTGGTCCTTTTGGGTATTTCCCAGTGGTTTCCCCTCCATAATTTCTGAAAGTGGTAAATTTGGTCTCGACTTTTTGATCGTGGTAGTAAGGCAGTTTTATACATCTATGTGTTAGGTGTATGCATGGGTGGGATAAAGGGGGCAATTATCAAAAGGTCACAAGCAAACTTACCACTTTCATTATTATGGATTTGAAACACTATAGAACCATGCACACAGCTCTGTTGCTTCTAATCTAAGGTCATTCTATATAAAATGTCAAATACAAATACAGTTCTGGGGGACAAGTGAGGGGGAAAATGTCACTTAACAGAAGGCTCTCGGGGTTAATGACATTGGATAACCTCATATATTGGTAATGTTGTAATTGCAAAGGAAAGGTCTATTATTTCATTTGAGGTTATTGTGTAGCGATCATATCAATATCCAGCCAATTCATGGCTATTCACAAGGCCAGGTATGAGGATGGGCCTTTGAGCACTGGAGAATTGTCCTGGTAGACCTTCCAGTTTCAATGGTGAGCCATGATTGTGGGTCTTCATTGTGCCTAAGGGAAGGGTGCAAAATGTCAAGTTATAAGCTACAGGCTAGACTACAAAGGTCGCTAACCCTACTATGTGTATGTGAGTCCTCCACATGTATATAACACCAATTCTTACTCACAAAACATGCATTATTACTCATCAATGGTCAGTTGCGTAAAGACATTTTGTGGCTTGTTCATTTATTTTTTCATTCATTTAATTTATAAAGCGCACAGCAACTGTAGGCATTGAGGCGCTGTTAAAACCTGTTACTTGAAGCATAGACAGTTATATGGTAGGTCAAGAGACAGTGGAAGCAGATAAAACAAAAAATGAAAGATTACAATGGGATCAAGCCTAGGCAAACAACCATGCTTTGAGGGCTCACCGGAATACCAAGCAAGCGGATTCCGCTCTTAGGGCGGTGGAAGTGAGTTCTACTGTTTGGCAGTGATGGAGGGGGAAACTGGAGCCCCTGGCTTTGGTACGTCTGTCTTTGGGAAGACAGAGTCGATGTGCATAAGGGGTCCTGGTGGGTCTTGAGGAGTGTGCTTTCGTGATTTTCTGGGATAGGTAGGGTGGTGCAGGGTTAGATACGCACTTGTGGGTGATGGAGAGGGTTTTGAAAATGATCAGTTTGTGTATGGGTAGCCAATGTACCACTCTTCTAACGGCAGAGATGTGATCCCGATTCGGGACGCTGCTCGGCGGGCAATATATTATTCTGGATAATTTTTAGCTTTTTTATGTTGTGGGATAAGGTTCCAGCAAATAGGACATTGCAGTAGTCAAGCCTGGAGCCAATGACTGCAAATGCAGTGGTTAGGCAGCTGTCGTGGGATAGAAAGGGTCTGTCAATTTAGTTGTGTAGGCGGCAGAGGAGGCCATAGGGTGTCAGTGAGAGAGTATTGTTGAGGTGGATGCCTAGTGTCCTCACTGAGGTGGAGATATGGATCTGGATGCCGTCAATATTAAATGATGAGTATTGAGGGTTGAGCGTCACAGCAAGATCACTGTTTTGTCCCTGTTGAGGCGAGGTGATTGGTTGCCTGGATGGTTATGTAGGCAGCATCAAGCGTGTTGGAGTCATCCTCATAGTTGCCAGAGAGAGGGAGGAGGATTTGAGTTTCATTGGCATAGTAGATGTAGGCGATGCTGGCCGATGGAGTCGAGGATGTTGAATAGGTGTCTGGTGAATATATTGTAGAGTGTAGGGGATATGCATTAACCTTGTGGAACCCCGCACAGAATTGGAGCAGGGGGCCGCTGGCACTGTCAGTGAATACTCTCATGACTCTTCCCTCTAGAAAGGAGGCAATCCATGCTGTGGCTTCGGAGGGAAACCAGACTTCATCCTTGGTGATGGAGGGGCGTGGGGAGGTGGGGGTTTTGAGCTCTCTAGAGAATAATGAAGATTTCTATGGAATCTGATTTTGCGTTGGCTATTCTCGTGTTGAAGGAGGTGGATTTTGCAGAGATAATGGCTTGTTTATTGATTTTAGAAACTTTGGTAAATTCCATTTTAGTGGGGAGTTTTTTTCTTCCAGCAGGATTCTGCTAGTCATTTTCTGTTATGTACGTCTTGGAGGTCCGAGATGAACCAGGAGTTTAGGTGTCTGATTGGTTTAGCTTTGCGCTGGGTTAGGGGGAACAGCAACTACTGATGTTAAGGTAGCTGCATAGATTTCTGCTAGAAGGTTGGGGTCTGCTAGGTGGTGGAGTTCTAGATTGGGTATGTCCAACAGAGGCAGGATGCAGTCTTTAGTGATCTTGTGTGAGCTTCGTGTTAGGGAGGGGGGCAGGGTGGTTGTTTTTGAAGACTTAGGGTGATGGATGGTGACGGCAATGGTGTGGTGGTCGGACCATGGACAGGGTGTTTTAGAGTCTATGGTAATCTGGCAGTTGAGGTCTGTAATCCAATCGAGCATGCAGCCTCCGTCATGTGTGTGATCACTGATATGTTGCCTGAAATTTAGGGCTTTCAGTGAACTGGAGACAGAGTTGGCCTGGAGGTTGGATTGATCATTTTGGCCTAAGTTAAAGTTGCTGAGTATGATGACTTGAGATGAGGCTTTGAGGTTGTCTCCTATGATGTGGAGGATGTTTTCCTCAAAGGTGAGGAATGGGCCTAGTGAATGGTATATCATGTGGATAGTGGTGGTGCTAGTAGGTCAGGTGCTAATCTTGAGTGAGAGGATATCTCCATTCTCCTCCAAGGAGGTGTTGAACGGTCTTATGGGAGGGAGTCTTTTGCTTATAGAGCATCCCCTTCTCCTCTCGTATTGGGTCCGTCTTCTCGGCATATGGTGTAACCTGGTGGGATTGCTAAGGATAGGGTGGAGCCGGATGGTTCATGGAGCCATATTTCTGAGGTGACTAGGGCATCTAGGTTTTGGAATAAGAGAAGGCCATGGATCTCTAGGGTGTGGACAGTTAAGGAGCGTGCGTTGACTAGTGTACATTTTAATGCAGAGGTAATTGCTATAGGTGTGTTGGGGAGGTCGCTGGGGCTTGCAGAGTTCGAGGCTGGGATTATTCTAGAGTTGGCGGGCATCATAGTTACATTTGAGACGCTTGAATGGTATGGGGACTTGCAGTGGCTGGTGACATGCTGTGTTAGGGGCACTTGTGTGGCAGCTGGTAATATTGGCAGCAGTAGTAGGTAGCATGGCTAGGTCTGGGGCTGTAGTGAGGCATGAAACAGTATTTGCAGCAAAATTGGGTGTCATAGCTAGGTCTAAGGCATTAATTAGTGAAGCAGGAGACAATATTTGCGGCATAATCAGATGTCATAGCTAGGTCTAAGGCATTAGTGAGGCAGGAAGCAGTATTGGCAGCATGATGGGATGACATGGCTGTGTTAGGGGTACGTGTGTGGCAAGTAGAATGTTGGCAGTATTAGCAGATATAGCGAATTCAAGTGATTTGCCCGCGGCTGAAAGTACTGCGGGCAAATCATTTGCATGAGAAAGGTGCAAACTACCTAAAGTTTGCACCTTTCTCATGCAAACACACATACATTCTCACACCCACACACACACACCACACTCACAACACACCCATAACACACCCCCCACCCACACCCTCAGCACACCCCCACCCACACCCGCAACATAAACAAACCCCACTTACCTTCATCTTCACGCTGGTTCCCTGCAGCGCCAGTTCCCTTTCACTTCCGTGATCGGGAACCGGCGCTGCAGGGTCATTTTCTTTTCTTTTTTCTTTTAACGGAAGGTTGCAGGGGTGTCCCCCGCAGCCCCAGCTCACTATGCCATAAAGTATAGTGAGTGAGGTGATGTAGAGGGACACCCCGGCAGCCCCCGTTTTTTTTACAATGCTGCCACCAAAGTTTCAAACTTTTGGTGTTCGTACCTTTGGTGGTAGCATTTTTAGAACAAATGGTCATTGCGACCATTTGTTTTTGGGAAAATCGTCCTAAACCATCATAGCTGGGGTTGGGGCAGTAGCAAGGCATGAAACAGTATTTGCAGCATAACTGTGTGTCATAGGTAGGTGTAAGGCATTAGTGAGGCAGGAAACAGTATTTGTGGTATAATCAGATGTCATAGCTGGGTCTAAGGCATTAGAGAAGCAAGAAGCAGCATTGGCAGTATAATCAGGTGACAAGGCTTGTGTGAGGGTACGAGTAACGGGTGTCTTTTTAACCATCTGTGGAATATCAGAAGGTCATCTTCTAGCCTACGGTGGAGAGGGACATAGATCAAGAGGATGGAGTCTTGTGTATGAAGGGATCTCTCACGGAACCACCTATTCATAGCAGGATTGATGGCTGGCATGTTCAGAACGGTTGCCTTAAGAGTCTGGTATTGCTAGAAGCTCTTGGAGAAGTGTTTTGGGGCCCTTCCACATAGAGTCTTATTGAAAATGCTCAGTTCGTAAGTAGGTTCTTCCTCTGATTCGGACTCACGGTAGGGTTTACAAGATGGCAGCAATGGTATCTGAAAAATGAATACTGGAGATTTATGGATGTGGGTAGATCTGAGGCTTATGTAAAAATGGTTTTAGCTGGGGGATTGTGGAGAGTGGCTTGTTTTGGAAGGTAAATGGCCGTTGATAAATAGATAAAGACCGTAGATTTCCCCCTTTTGAGAGAGCAGAAGCTAGATGTCCCACTGATGGTGACCAGTTCACAGCTGAGTTATGGTTATCCACATTGAGGAACAGATTCTCAAACCTGGCTACATTCGAGCAGATGCCAGAAACCAGCCAAAAAAATGGCTGCACTTTAAAGTGGCTCCAACAAACTGTAGATAAATCCTTTAATAGAAATCATCAAAAAGTGCCAAATCCAATCCACCTACAGCTTTAGGATTGTCTGAATATTCTGGAGCACAATCATGCTGAACTGAAGCATGTTAGCAGTGCCGTCCCCAAGTGCTGAGTGCTGCGATAGTGAAGTAGAGACTGTTGAGAAAGATAGTATAGCTAATAGAAATAAGGTCTTGAATAAATAAAATGAGAAAGGCCTTCCTGGCAGTGCATGAGAAATTAGATGCATAGGGTGTAATTTATTTCAGATATCTGCCTCTTGCTAACTGTCACATTTAAAGGGACCCCAGATTACGGTAAATACGGTACTCACTATAATTATTGGATAGAATGCCATTACATGTTTTCTTTCAGTCATGAGTGGTTTCCTGAACATAAAAGATCCAGCCCAGGAAATCAAAAATTACAATTGTATTACCTAGAATACAGCATGTATTTCTAAGACAAGTTTTAATTTACCTAAAGTAAAATAATGAATAATAAGACTGGAATCAATGTTACATTTGAATGCCTTCTAATATTTATGGAGTTCTTGCATGAGATTTAAAATGACATATCTGCATCTGGTGATAAACAGTGTTATTTAAAACGGCTGAGTAACAGAATTGAAACACTGTGGGCCTCATCACAAGTCTGGCGGTAACCCTTAAATGCGGCGGTAGCGCTATTACCGCTGCATTTAAGGGTCTGCCAGATCATGGCTTTGGGGGATTTCCCCCCAGCTTTGAGCTGTGGGGAAATCCGCTGCAAAATTGCCGATTTTCGGCACGATTACCGCCAGCGGGAAATCCGCCGGCGGTAATAGTTCAAATTTTCCCCATTGGGCCCAATGGGGAATGAGGAATTCCCGAATGGGCCCAATGGGGGATGGGCAATAACCCTTCCGCCAAACCCGTGATCCGGCGCTAATAGCGCCGGGGGTTTGGCGGTAGGGCTATTAGCGACGGCGCCAATAGCGTCGGCGTTACCGCCTAACTCGTGATGAGGCCCTTACATTTCCAAGCAAAGCCTCACCCAGAAATTCAGAATCAGATACATGAAGAACACAAGGTCAATGGTTCGGTTTAGGCCTTTTTAGAAGATTATTACATGCAATGATCAGCCCTGATAGTTTTTAGATCACTCTGAAATGCTCCTCCATTGTATACAAAGTAGGTTTTAAACAAGGTAAGCACTATAAATCTACCTTAGTCATTCACTAATGGAAAGAGGTTTTGGCTCCAAAGAAGACATTTCACATAAACCAGTTTCCATAAGCTTGTCAAAGATGTATTAGCTATAACAGGTCAACAGAAAGGTGACTGACATTCGGATACTGGCACCAGACATGCCTTGGATTAGTCAAGATAAAAGGTCATTGCAAATATGCAAACAAAGACAATTTACTTTGAATAGTTCTAACATGGAAAGGGACTATACAGGAAGTGGATCGTCTCTGCCCTTCGGTGGAGAATAGCTACAATTGCACCATAGAAAATCCAAATGTATTTACATTATTATGGTAGTTATTGAGCACGGACCTAGCTATGAGAAGCACCGGAGCGCTTTACTGAGGTTAAACAACAATACATATACACAACAAAGCACTTTACAGAGGTATACAACAATACAGATGCATAACGGAGTGCTAAATCTGAAAGTAAATGTGCAATATGTTGTAGATAAAAGTAATAACTAACAAATTATGTTGTACAAATTGGGGGTCATCATGTTTCAAATTGCCAGAAAATGTTGTAAACATGTCAAATGATCAAATGTTATAGTATAAGATTAATTAATATCTCTAAATGTTTGCCCTACCCTGTAGAATCTAAAAATATAAGTTTCATCCATCTTTAATATTTTAGGCAAACGTTAGAGCATAAAAACTAAATTAGCATTTATTCAAAGAGAGCAGGCTCCCGCCTACCTTTTCTAGTCGTGTGGCTTGAAAGACTAACCCCTGACAAGCCAGGGGTAGGGTTAGAGGGAAATATAATTGCGTACACATAGGACAGAGGGGAGTAATACAATATTGGCAAGAACGATTGAGAAGGGGAACAGACTTGAGATTGGAGGGCAGAAGGACCAATTCTACCCAGAGGTATGACTTGTGCATTAATAGAAAGAAGCTAGAGTAGTCCATAAAAATATAATCGTCGGCGCATGGGGGATTGATTTCCGTATAAGCCACCTAAATTAAGGGTTTGGCGTAGGAATGATGTCCAGCTGACTGGGTTCCCTGATGGCCCCCCAAACCCAGATACATCTGGAAACGTCAATCAACCCATAACAGACATTCACATACAACCCAGGCATTGGGCCTCACCCTTATGGATACAACAAGCCAGTGCACACAATCAACCCATCTGCAATCCAACACACACAGATGCCAGTTTCTCCTGGTTGTGGACCTATCCTATCCATCTACCCTCACTAACCAAACCCTGTTAGAACTGATATAATATTGTTTCGTCCTCATTGTATATGTTGGCCTATGCCCAGTCGCTTTGCGAGGAAATCCGTATTACAAGGTCGTGACCTCAAGTGAATCAAGCCTCCATTTTAGGTTAAAGCCGCCATTTTAGTTTATTTTATAAAGTCACCCTGTAGTCTAAAATGGCCGTCTCGTGTGCTCTTGTTCTTGCCTTAATCTCTTCAACCTCTGTAGGAGAGTTAATGGCCAACCTGCCTTCAGGCTATATGTTAGGGTCATGTAGGCCTTGTCCTTTGTTGACCTCGGGATCAGGGGATTACTTGAATCACATTGTTAACCTACAAGTATAAAAGAACAATAACACTATCCAAATATGACATGCAAAACATTTGTTTGATCTGTATTAAAGCAATGTGTAAAGAGTGTAACGTTAAACTAGGGAATAATAAGGTTTGTTAGTGAATGTATTAAAAAGTAAACCGCATGCACGAGATATGTAAATTAGGAACGAACCGGGCGCGACCCTACCCAGTACATGATTAACTTGCAGGAGGCTGGACATCATTATAATAAACTGTATAAATACGCTGATGTCCAGCTAGCAAATCCTGCTCACTGCTCACATTGAACCCTGCTGGTGATCTCTGTGATGTATTGACGGCCAAATAGCTATTTGTGTACTTTGTTTTATAACTGTTCAGTTTTGTAATAAAGATTCTGGGAATCTTTACAAGCCTGTGTCGGTGTATTTTCCTTTGCATGGTGTAAAAGCCTTAATATTGTATTTTTCTGATTCCACAGATGGCGCCCGAATAGGGACCCTCAAGATCGACTTTGTCTCGTTGAAGGTTGGCTCGGCTATCGGACTGGGATCGGACGGTGCCAACAGAAACGGCCACTCTGGACGGGAAGCGAATTCCTCGACAAAACTGCACGATCCGATCCCTGAACGGTGAGCTGTAGCCCGAGACGACGTCTTGACGAGGGTCCATATATCGAGGTGGGTATATTTGCCGAAAATCACCAGACACGTGGGTCCTTAGCATTGTCCTTAGTAACCCGATCGGGCCTCCCAGTCCTTTGGTCAGGTGAATCGTGACCCGATTCTTAATTTAACCCTGACAATTTGAATTTGGTGCATTGTACTCGCGAGCACAATTACTTGACCAGGTAACACCAGAACTTTGATATGCCTGGGAAATTGTCTGCCTGCTTTAGGGCATTATTCCGCAACGATAGACAATCTTTGGAAGATAGCCGTCCCGCACCACAGGAGGGGTCGCCGGCATGTACTATGTACTGTAAGAAAGGCTTTGGTAGTATAGCATTTAATGACATTTGGCACAGACAGACCAGACATAATTCTAATCTTCGGTGGCCAACCAATGGTAGTTTTGAAATCCCTCGTATAGAATATCTAGAATCTGTACTAGTAAAGAAAAAGGCTAGACCTGCAGCATTTGACGCATTGCATAGTTGGAAAACAGAAGCTTTGCAGCAACAAACGAGTAGAGAGAAACATATGCGTAGACATATGTGTCGAAAAGGCAGTTATATGATCAAAATAAACAATTGGAGTCAATTAGGAACACGGACAGGGCGTTTCAATTAGGCATTCAGAAAATGTACCCTTCAAAAGATTTTCATACGTCAGATGAATTGATTAATAAACTTTTGCATGAACGAAGGCCCGATGCCTCTGCGCCACCCCCGTACGTCCCTCCTCCTGGTGCTTTTCCCCTTCCCGTTGTTATTCCCCCTCCTATAGTTCCTCCGGTCCCCCCTGTTGTTTTCCCTGTTGTTCTTCCAGCTGTCGCTCCTTTGCCTGCCCCCTTGCCTCCACCTGTTGATATTCAGAATGTGCCTACTCTTCCTCTTCCAAGTGATTCTGCATCGCTTGTAGTAGACCAGGGAGCGAGACCAAGGGTTGTGACTCGTAATACTGTGTCCCCAGAAAAAAAGAATGAATTGATCGCTTGGGCTAAACATTGTATGGAGAAGGGTGAACAAGCTGATATTTTTTCCACACTCGAAAATTTGAAAGTTATTCCTGAGAAAAATGTTTTTAATGAAGGATTAGGGACTCATTTAAGTATAATGTGGAATAGATTAAACGATGTAGATTTCCCACAAGGGTTACGGGATTTGAACGCCTTAGCATTATCCAGAGATACTGCGGAGAAGGTATATGAGCATGTTGAGAGGATTTTTGAGTATAGGAAGGAGTTGGAAGGGTTACAGAATGAGGAAGCAGATGGTGGTAGGTTAGGTATTATGTACTTACAGAAACGGTTTTTTCCTCGCCTTGAATTAAAAGGTGAGGAAGCACGAATTTGTACAAAGGATGCAATAAGATGGATTTCAGATATGTCGATAACTCTAGATGAAGTATATGACACATATAGTCAGTATACGTTAGAAATGCAAAAGAAAGTGATACAGGTTATGGTAGAATACCTGCAGAATCAGTGTGTAAAAAGAAAGATTTGTTGTCCCGCAGAATTGTTGAGTGTTTATAAGAGAGCCTTTTCGATTGATACTTCTTCAACTGCCTTAGCGCTTGATTTGGCTCTGTTGCTTAGTAAGCGTTCGGAGCTGCCTACTTCTCAGTTGTCTATGAGAGAGGTCCTTCCGACATTTGTCCCAAAAGTTGAGATTGCGGCCGATGCTGCGCGAGGAATACTCGCAGGGGAAATTCCTGCACATTACGTATCACAGTTTGTTCACGTCCCGTTTTCAAGACAGGAAGTGAACACCGTAAAGCAATCTATTCCCGATGTAAGAAAGAATCCGACCGGGTTCTATAAAGAAATAGAGTCGGTCTTACAGTCGTCGGTATTCACCTTAAGTGATATTGATTTATTATTTCCCGTACTCCTGCCAATTGATTTATGGAAACAGATTAGGACTGTAGATGATGTACCTAGGTTAGGAGATACATGGGATAACATGGCTAGGCTCGACAGAGAAAGACCAGCTGGCGAGCGACCGCCTCAAGTGATATTAACTTTGCCTGATAGGATTATTGTAAAATTGAAAACCACAGTTCCTGAAAAAAGAATCATTTGGGACAAGCTTATGGCCTGTGTCCAAGGAAAGTCTGAGGGTGCTACCGATTTCTTCAATCGGTTCGAACAGGTATTTTTGGATTTCAGTGGACAAGATTTAGGAGCAGAGTCAGGGAAAAGGCTGTTTGTCGACAAATTTGTACGTGGATTGTTGCCCGACATCCAGTTACAGATTATGTCTTCCGAAAGCGCTTGGCAGGCGAAGTCTCAATCAGAAGTACTGCACATGGCTCAGTACTATGAAAATCGTGTGAATAATGAAAAGGAAAAACTTGAGAAAAAAAAGGGTGACCTGAAAACAAAGGTTCTATTACAACAGATTGTTAGAAACCCTAGAGGGGGTAATCAATTTAGAGGTCTTTACTTTCCACAGGGAAGTACGCCCCTGGCTCTGGTAACCATTAACCAGTGTGCCTATTGTCTACAGGAAGGCCACTGGCGCGCACAATTTCCGCCCTTGCAGCAGAGGTCATTTGGGAACATGGGTAGACGATCCAGAGGATGCCCAGATGCAGGGGGCCCTGGCAGAGGTCAGTTTGCACCAGTATCACAGCAACCTCCTTCACAAGATAAGCAGGTTTCGAATGTGGATAATAGAAACATTTTTGATCACCCTTCTGCCGCGTACCTCTCTGAAGAGCTTCCTCTTGATAATATTCTGTTTCGCTAGGATTGCCCAAGCAGGATTTGGAACCGACGCCTATTCCCGTTCATCAGAAAGGCCCCTACGTTGAGATGGCGGTGGGAAATAGGAAGCATCTATTTTTAGTAGATACGGGAGCACAGAAATGTTCCATTGACCATTCACGGGTTCCAAATATTCCCCTGTCAGGGCAGTCCAACGTTTCCGTAGGGTTTTCAGGCACACCTGTAGTTTGTCCGGTCTCTTTGCCGGTACCGATAACACTGGGTTCCTTCACGGAACAGTGTCCATTTCTACTTACCACAAACTGTGGGGAGAACTTGCTGGGGTTAAATTTGTTGAAGGCATTGCATGCAGTAATACATTGTTCTCCGGACGGAGTTCGGTTAACAATTTCACCTCAGCAATCACTCGCCTCTCAGTTTTTGACTCAACCTTTACCGCCAGAATTCAGTAATGTTCCAGAAAGCTTATGGGCAATTGATGATAATGATGTGGGCATTCTTCAAATTGAACCTGTTAAAATTATTCTGAAACATGGAGTAAAATTGCCTCGCATTCCGCAATATAAGATCTCAGTTGAAGGCGAGCAGGCTTTGAAATGTATGGTTTCTGATTGTGTACATCGTGGAGTAATTGAGGAAATTACGGGTAGCCTATGTAACAGCCCCATTTTGCCAGTATAGAAAAAAGGTGATAATGCGATTCCCTTTCGGTTTATAATTGATTTACGCGCTATTAACAAAATTGTGGCCCCTCAATTTCCTATTGTACCTGATGTTACAACGATACTAACCATGATTCCGGCTTCTGCCACTCACTTTAGCGTTGTTGATCTTAAAAACGCGTTTTTCAGTATTCCTATACACAACGATAGCAGGTAGTTGTTCGCGTTTACCCTAGGTGGACGCTCGTTCACCTTCACTCATGCACCACAAGGGTATACTGAGAGTCCAAGTATTTATAGTAGGGCATTAAAAGAGCAGCTCGATACTCTCGAGTTGCCTACTACTTGCACGTTAGTACAGTATGTAGATGATCTCCTCTTGGCTGCTGATTCTGAGAGTGCCTGTAAAAAAGGCACTGTGTTGTTGCTTTGTCATCTAGCGAAACATGGCCACAAAGCTTCACTCAAACAATTCCAATATTGTTGTCAGGAGGTCGCCTATTTAGGCTATCTCCTGTCAAAGGAGGGAAGGCGGTTGACACCTGAACGAATAAAGACTATTTCTGGCATGTCTGTCCCAAATACGCAGAAGGAAGTTAGAGCCCTGATAGGTATGGCTTCTTACTGTAGATTGTGGATCCCTAACTTTTCGTTAACGATTAAACCAATGCTGGCTTTGACAAAGAAGGGCATTTCTTTGCCATTGCCATGGACTTTGAAAAACCCAAACAGCATTTGATTTGCTCAAATCCGCGCTGTGTTCAGCGCCGGTTTTAGGGACTCCGAATTATGACAAGGCCTTTGTGTTGTATGTGCATGAACGTGATGGATGTGCTTTGGCTGTGTTAACGCAGGAACATGGAGGGAAGAATAGGCCATGCGGCTATTTCTCATCCGCCCTTGATCCTGTTGCATGCGCTTTGCCGAGATGTTTGAGAGCTGTTGCTGCTGCGTCTGTAAAACAGAGTGAGGGAATGGTCCTGGGTCATGTGTTAACCCTAATGGTACCTCACTCTGTAGATATTTTATTGAATAGAACTCAAACGCAACACCTCACTTCCGCACGATTGACAAGATATGAACTAATCTTGTTTGCTCCCCACATTCAAATTCAGAGGTGTTGTGTATTAAATCCGGCTGAACTTTTAACTGGCCCGCAAGAGACTGTTGATGGTGACGAAACGTCACACGATTGCCTTTATGTGACAGAACAAGAGACTAAAGGCAGAATTGATCTGAAAGACACGCCTTTGAATAGCCCACAAGGAGAGCTATTTTGTGATGGCTCTTGTTTTAAACTTCTGAACGGTACATCCACGGCTGCTTATGCCGTCACTACTTTAAGCACGATTGTGGAAACCAAAAGAATTATGCATAATTCCGCGCAGGCCGCAGAAATTATAGCGTCAACTCGAGCTTGTGAACTTTCTGAAGGGCTTACAGTAAATATATATACCGATAGTCAGTATGCTTTTGGGGTGGTTCACAACTTCGGTAGACTTTGGAAAGAACAAGGATTCTTGACCTCGCACGGGATGAAAATCCAGCATGGCACTTCAATAGTGCGATTACTTTCGGCACTCGCACTCCCTGTTCAGCTAGCTATCATAAAATGTGCAGCATATCAAAAGGTTACAGATGATGTAGGAAAAGGGAATGCTTTTGCTGATCAGATAGCTAAACAAACTGCCACTGATTTTAGTTCAGAAATGTATGCTGTAAGAGAAACTGTAAATATTTGCACTTAGGGTGAAAGTATCGATTCTGTAAAAGACATTCAAGCAGATGCTACCGTAGAGGAAACTAAGGGATGGATCGAGGGTGCAGGGAGACTGGATGATGATGGGTATTGGGTGGACAATGTTGAAGGAAAATGGTTACTCCCTGACGCCTACATTACAATGATGGTTATTTTGGCTCATGGTCCGACACATGTTTGTGCGCGTAAATTGACTAAAATGCTACACAGTGTATGGGCCAATGATAAGATTTTCAAAACTGTGGAGCGCTTTGTCCAAGGGTGCATAGTCTGCTGCAGCACAATGTAGGAAAAGGTACCTCGACTCCTAGAGGAGGTTTCGCTCCACCTTCTGTTCCGTTTGAGGTTATTCACTTTGATTTTATTGAAATGGAACGTTGCAACAATCTTAAATATGTGTTGGTTGTCATTTGTGCCTTTAGTAAGTGGGTTGAGGCCTTCCCGGTTAGAGATGCAACGGCCATAACCACGGCAAAAACTCTGTTGAAAGAGTTTTTTCCTAGGTACGGGCTGCCGAGAGTCATCTGGTCGGATAATGGGCCACACTTTATCGCTGATGTAATCCTACAAATATGCAAAGGATTACAGATTGATAAACGGTTCCATTCGGCCAGACATGCCCAAAGTGCCGGATTAGTGGAAAGGCATAACGGCATTATAAAGAACAAGCTCGCTAAGACATGTGCTGGCACCAAGTTAAAATTGCCGGACGCCTTACCGATCGTGTTGCTGTCGATGAGAACAACCCCTCAAACTAAGACTGGGCTCTCTCCCTTTGAGGTGGTAATGGGGAGACTTGCCAATATTTGCGGTTTGCCAAAATGTAGTTCGTTGCGGGACATAGAAAATGTGCTTCTTTCAGATTACTGTAACCAGTTGACTAAAAATCTGTTTTTAATTTATCACCAGGTGCGAGAGGCATTACCTGTACGGTACGAGGGTCCTGGTCACAGTCTACGACCGGGGGATTGGATCCTCACGAAGATTTTTGAGAGGTCGTCTTGCCTTGCACCTCGGTGGAGGAGTCCCTACCAAGTCCTGCTAGTAACTCAGACTGCTGTGCGGGTAGCGGGTCGTAAGAATTGGATCCATGCGACGCACACCAAACGGATCCCGCAGTCCGTGCCATATGATACAGAAGACACAGAATCCCTTCCCACTGCTGTAACTAACGTGCCTGAAACAGCAGCAACCGACAAGAGAGTATCGGAGACCGTTCCAGAATTCGCAAGGCCAGACAAAACGGTCATCTTGTCTCCGCACTCTCCAACAGTGGAACTTCCGGATCAATCCTTTTCTCATCCCATTTCCGTTCACTCGCCACCTCCAGGAGGAAGTGACGACACTTTGTTCTCTCTAGAAACTATGAAATATAATTTACGTCCAAGGAAATAGACGTACAGCACGGTCTGACTGTGCAATTGAGAAAATCATTTGAGGGCTTGTCTTTTGGCCTGACTGTACGGAAGGATTCTGTTGGCTAAGGGTTGTGGGAAAGACATTAAGAAGACGCGCGACTGGATTCGCCAGCAAACGAACAATTGGTGTTTTTCGATTGAAGACTACAATGCCTGCACCCGCTACCGCTCGTACCGAACTTTTAGATAAATATGTGACTAGCAGAGACAATGATCAAGCATGTAAGGGGACCCCCAAAGTGTATTGTTGCCTTTTTGTAATAATAACTGGATTTTTAGTAACTGTTGGTTTTGGGTTATGGTATCTGGAGGAAGCATATCCATTAGAGGACTTTTTACCTATTGAAAATGTATCTGTTATCCCCACTCCTTCCGTGCAATTGCATACTTTATCGCCTAGAGATTCTTCGCATAGACAGAACTATACAAATAATACCCTTTTGTTAATTATGAATGCGACTCATGCAATTTTAAATAGAACCAATTGCTGGATCTGTTCACATCTACCGCAACATGGGGATAAGTGGCTAGGTTGGTATATTCATCCCCTACCTTTGACAACTGCCTGTTACGCTTCTCTTAGAGCACTATTCTTCGGCCGATGGAATGACAGCATCTCAGATAAGTTTGATAGTACAAATTTGAATAGTTTTGAAAAATATGTTTTGATGCCGCTGTGATGCTCGCTTTTTGCAAATAGAAGTAAGCCAAACGTTGCTTCTTTTAGGCCCTCTGATAGATTGTCTCATCCTTTTCAGTCTTTAATCTCTTTCAAAATGGCTCCTATAGGCAATAAGGATGCCACGCCTCCATCTTATTCTGTTAATCATAGCCCCGATTCAGTATCCTTCTGCATACAGAGGAATGGAACACGGTCAATGGGTAATTTTAGAAAGTGCGCCAACGTTGCGAATTTGACTAGTGAGAACAGACCTCTGTACGTAGGCGAACCTGTCGATTTTGTTTGCGGTAATGTGGCATTTCCATGGTTGCCCAGGGATTGGCAAGGAACCTGTTATTTAGGGATTCTATTACCTGGGGTATTTATTGCCAGTACTGCAGAAATATCGAAAACTCGTCCACAACGAGGTGTAAAAGGGGATACTCCAGCGCAAACTCTAGGGGAAATTATGAAATCCTTTGTGCCATTTTTTGGGCAAATTACGAATTCAGAAGATATCAGGGGACTAGCGAGAGAATTGGAGAGAACCATCAACCGGACCACTGACATACTCTATAATATGACGTTAGAAAAGAAAGCGATAAGATTAGTGGCTCTTCAGAACCGGATGGCATTAGATGTCATTCTGGCTCAGCGTGGAGGAGTATGTAAATTAGTGGGGTCCGCTTGCTGCGTTTACGTACCAGACTCCTCTCCAACGATCTTTAGGGCTATCCAAAATCTACATGTTCTTAGTTCCGAAGTGCATGTTCCTGAGGGAAACTGGGAACTTAGTGCAAGGTTTTGGGACCTCCTACGATCGTGGGGATGGAAGTTGTTTTCGGCCATGCTGATTATCTTGGGAAGTTTTGTATTCCTTTGTTGTTGTATACAGTGTCTCCCTGGTATATGTTCAGTATTAGGAGGGTGTTGTGCGCAAGCAACAAGTGTATTAGGGCATAAAATATAGCCCCAGATAAGGTTTCCAAAAAGTATGTGTTGAAAGAAACTCTAGTGTCTGATCTAATGGCAATAGATATGTCTGACAATGATTCGGGATGTATAGACATTGAAATGTGGAGTTAATCGCAAAACGATTGAAGGTAGTTTAGCGTTTGGCATAGGCCAAAAGGAGGGTTTGTTAGAACTGATATAATATTGTTTCATCCTCATTGTATATGTTGGCCTATGCCCAGTCACTTTGCGAGGAATTCCGTATTACAAGGTCGTGACCTCAAGTGAATCAAGCCTCCATTTTAGGTTAAAGCCGCCATTTTAGTTTATTGTATAAAGTCACCCTGTAGTCTAAAATGGCCGTCTCGTGTGCTCTTGTTCTTGCCTTAACCTCTTCAACCTCTGTAGGAGAGTTAATGTCCAACCTGCCTTCAGGCTATATGTTAGGGTCATGCAGACCTTGTCCTTTGTTGACATGCGAAACATTTGTTTGATCTGTATTAAAGCAATGTGTAAAGAGTGTAACGTTAAACTAGAGAATAATAATTTTTGTTAGTGAATGTATTAAAAAGTAAACCGCAGGCACGAGATATGTAAATTAGGAACGAACCTGGCGCGACCCTACCCAGTACATGATTAACTTGCAGGAGGCTGGACATCATTATAATAAACTGTATAAATACGCTGATGTCCAGCTAGCAAATCCTCCTCACTGCTCACATTGAACCCTGCTGGTGGTCTCTGATGTATTGACGGCCAAATAGCTATTTGTGTACTTTGTTTTATAACTGTTCAGTTTTGTAATAAAGATTCTGGGAATCTTTACAAGCCTGTGTCAGTGTATTTTCCTTTGCATGGTGTAAAAACCTTAATATTGTATTTTTCTGATTCCACAACCCGTTCTCTTTCTTACAGAGCCAGGTGAGTTCCTGGAGACTGCCCTTGGGTGGCAGCGGTGCATGGTATAAATCAACATAACATAACATAATATTTTTTAATTACAAAAGACAACATTTACAAACAATTTATTTAGATACATACATATTCTACCTAAATCCTAAAACATTTTTTCATATTTCTTTCTTAACCTGTTTTGCATTATGTGCCTCTCTCCTACTTCTCCTCCTTCACTTCCCACTTCCCCTCCTCCCCCTTCCCCCTTTTCATGTTTCACCACTTGCACGATCCAAATCTCCTCACTGCCTAGTAGGAACGTTTTTTATTGGTTGTCGTCCCTTCAGCCCCTTCCCTGCACTTCCCTCCTCCCCCCTCTCCCCTGCTATCATGTTATAGCACTTGCACGTTCCGAATGTTTCAAGATCTTTTATGGTCATTTTGTTTCATACCTTTTTCCTTCTCCCTATCCCCCTCCCCTGTCTTGATGGGCTTTGAAACCCACTTTTTGCTGTATAGTGCGCATTACAAATAACCAATAAATAAATAAATAAAATTTAAAAATCCAAACGCCAAATTGTGGAATTTCAGGACTGGGGTAAAATCTGGGAGGATAAAAATGTCTTGGAATGCAAGGAGGAGCCACTTAAAACCAGGGACACGGATGCTCATATCCCAATGTTCTGTGTTCCTTACATATACCATTTACAAAGTGAGATGTGGTTTATTTAAGGCACCATCCACTTTGCTGTGAAAAACGAAATCCAAATCTTTAAGCATTTGGTTTGTCACTTTAAAGTGGGATTGCCTTTGTAAAGTTAAGTATTATTTGAAATATAGTGAGTGGTTGAAGTAGGATTTATTCGAATATACTTTGTTACTTCCTGAAAATGTGAGGATAATTTAAAATACTTGCATGCTGGGAATAGGGTGATTATCTTTAACACCACTACAGTTCCCTGCAAACAACATAACATTCCACAATTTGAGAATGGTTTAATTCTTTCGGCGGCTACCAACCCCCCCAGTTATACATGAAGTAGGTGTTGAGTCACTTAGATCACAGTGGAATCATGACCCACTATCGTCTAAGATAAAACATGCAGTCAATGCAGCTGGTGGAGACCATAGTATAGACTGGATATTTGTGCAATGAAATGCATGCTTAAAGGTGAAAGAACAAATCCATGTTTACTGAAAACCACATACACATGCATATAGAGAGATGCACCCACACATTCAGATAATGTAGGATACATGTGGCTTTCCCGAGAACATTATCTGTGAATAGAAATGTACATGAGCCAAGGCAAACAATTCACCCTTTGCAGGTACATGTCTTAGCACATAGTCCTATGCTAGCCGGACATTGCTTATATGCCAAGTGGCCTCTACATAGTTAATACATTCACTATCTCACACCTGCATGGGGGCTGGTGGAGCATAAAAGTATCTTAATTGTTTTGACCAATGCAAGATAGACTTTGCCTTGGGGAAAGGTATAGTTATGCCCAACTGAGACACTGGCTGCACCATCCATCCATGAAACAAGCAAGAACCCGCCAACTAACCCCATTTGAAAAGTACTTAAACATGGACCCGGGGGACAGGCGAGTGGTAACAGTTATATATAAACATATAAAAGACGGTGAGGACCTCCCGCCAAGACCATATATGAAAAGATGGCAGATCTCCACTGGGTTCACCTTAGAGGAAATAGAGTGCATGAAATGATGGGCTCAAATCGCTAAACTAACAAGATCCCTCCACATCTGGGAAATCTGGTTAAAAACCATATTCCAGTGGCACATGACACCGACCAGTCTGCGCAGAATGTACCCAGGGACATCACACCTCTGCTAGAGGGAATGCGGGGGGAGGGAACTTGGAGCCACGCATGGTGGGTGTGCCCCAAAATCGACCAATATTGGGTGGGCATACTGGACGCAGTGGAGCAGGTCTTACTGGTGAAGTGTAAGGGAAATAGAGGCCTGGCTATAATAGGACTCAATGGGACCCTGGATGAACTCACCTCAAAGCCGCGGCGCAAGCTCTATGTCATTATCATGATGGCGGTGGCTCTGGTACTGGCACGTAAAGGGAAGGTTAGAGACCCCCCCTACAGGACCATGAATGGGTGACAAAAATCTGGAGCTTTGTCGCGTTGGAGTGGCTCACCTACTCCATTCAAGGGAACTACAAAAGATTCAGCACAGACTGGGCAACCTTGCTGAAATATCTAAAGCAGGGGACAAGGGGAGTATGGTGCCCTAGGAGCATGAGCCTCTTGAATACCCGACCGGCCAGGAGAAGGCGAAATATGAAGGAGCTGTTGTCGTCCAATTTACACAAAACAGGGACTCAAAATGCCAATAAAGAGGTATAAAAAATATATATCTTAATTGTTATGTTCTCATTAACTTTCTCCGGGAACCATACTTGTCTTAATGCTGAAGAAAATCATATGTTTAAGCATACTTGCATTTTGTGAAATCCATTGCCAAGTAGAATGTTATAATGCCTAGTGTCTTTTAGAGAATCGTAATATTTAGAGGAAGACTTTGTGATTGAAAGTGGATGCCTTTGTGGACTTATGATAGTGAGATTCCTATAGGCAGGGAACATTTTGTTTTGCATTTGCTTATATAGTAGGTTCCATGTAATAATGTTGCCACAAAAATCTC
This sequence comes from Ambystoma mexicanum, assembly GCF_040938575.1. Lineage (NCBI taxonomy): Eukaryota > Metazoa > Chordata > Amphibia > Caudata > Ambystomatidae > Ambystoma > Ambystoma mexicanum. Next base: position 187,412,705 of record NC_090921.1, read on the forward strand.
GCTATGCAAAAATATCGCCGAAAAATGTTTCTTGTGGCAACATTATTGCATGGAACATGCGGGGGACACCCCCGCACCTTCAAACTTTTTATTTTTATTTATTTTTTTTTTTTTATATTTTTCTTTTTTTTGCCCCTGTCTCCATATATATGGTCACCCATATAATATCGCTGCGACCTTTTCCCGGTGATATTATTTACGGCGACCATATATATGGGGATAATATTACCTGATACCATATAGTAGATGTCTTCGGGGTAAAACTGGAGACCCAGATGTCTGGAAAGGAACTTTTCTTTTAAATAAATATAGCTTTTTGAATACCTCACTGTCTGGTTTTTGCTCTGAATTGTGCATTGGGATTGTATAAATGGGAGTGTTAGATTGGCTGGTCACGTCTCAGCGAACCCCTACCCAAAATTATAAAAATATTTAACATTTTGCTTGGATGAGTCACGACAGTAAGTGACATGGACCACCCCAGTGATCAGTCGGCTTCTGGGAGCAGTGAAGGAGGCTTTCGCGCAGTTATATGATGTTATATATACCTGTTCCATCTAAGGAGACACATGTGGGCCTCATTATAAGTTTGCCGGTCCGGTAACAACGGTACCGCTAAGCTTGCCGGTACTGTGTTATCGAACCAGCAAACTACGAGTTCTACTCGTGGGTGCCTTCCCGCCTGCCAGGACTGGCCTGGCGGGCGTACTGGCACCCGCGAGAAGTGCATGTCGATGCACCATTCTGAATGGTGCCAGTGCATCCGACCTCCCCATTCCCATCTGGACCCTCGAGAAGACCAGAACAACAACTCGGTGGCCCGCTTTTCCAACAAGCAAGGTACCATTTTGCAGTTTTCTGTTTAATGACAGGCCTAAGGACTGCTAGAAGGGTGTTTGGGGTGGAGAGGGGGGGTTGACTGATGAGCTCCTCCATATATAGCAGCATTGGAAAATTAAGGAAGACGCAACTCTGTGAGTGAGAGCAGGGGTACCCATTAGCTGTGAGGGATCCATTAGTGGGTCACTCCTTATGATGTGAGCCGTTTCCTGTTAAGCATTCATAGCCAAACAGGTGAAGACTGAATTCACTCACACAGTATATTGCAGGGTTACAGAGTGGGATCCTGTTATAGTGCACTGAAAATGAATACATAATCAATGCCCCTTTGTGGTGTCACTTGGATGGCTGCCCAAGTACCTGCCAACACCATAATACTGAAGTACCAGCTACTGATTTACAGCCGCCATGGAATGCGCTCCTACCACAGCTGCATCCAAATAAAAGTAGCAATAGATGAATTTGTTTGATGCACAGCAGACAAAATAATCTGCTGCATGTCTTCCGAAGAAGCCCTGAAAGTTCAGGAAAAGGCAGCCAGTGATCACAATATTGGAATTGATGAAGCACAGTATATACAATATGAATGAGCACCTTGACACACTATCATTCAGGGTTCAAATATAATGCAATTAGTAAGGAAACTATGTAGTCGCATTTCCAAGACTGGGCATCATATTGAGGTAACTGACGATGATGTCAGGCAACTCCAGAAAGATGTCACACAATTTAAGGATGATCAAGAGAGTACTGCTAACCAATGAAGATCTTGATGGGCACTCACGATGCAACAACATTAGAGTTCTCCATTTACCAGAAACTACACCCACAGAAAAGATGGAACCCTTCATGGAGAATCCATTGCTCACTTTCCTGGAGAATCTGTGAGTCTCCCAATACTTTCCAGTGGAGAGAGCCCATCGGCACCCAACACAAGGCCCCCTCGGGGATGCATCGCCTAATGCTTGCATGCATCTTTAACTACAGGCAACAGGGACGCTGTGATGAATGCTAATAGGTACAAAAGCTAAACTGCAATACCAAAATTCAAAAATCTTAATGTACCCCAATTTTATTCATTCCATGGACTGTAGTATTCAAGGCTGGGAATTGCTAAAGGAGCATGTCCAGATTGGAAGAGTCGGGTGGTTCTGTTCTTGTTTTGTTCACCATGTCAGTGTACGCCTGTCACTTTTTCCCCTCCGGCTACTCTGGTTTGCCTCTTTTATTCTAGCAATAAGGTATTTATCCTTTGTTTCAGCTTTGCAACTATTCTTCGTCCTGCTGCTCTCTATGTAAATGGGGGATATAGAAGAGGTAGGCTTGCTGATGTGCAAAGGTCTGAAGTTGTCACTATTCTCGCGTAAGGAATGAAGTTTATTTCAGAATGTTACTTCATACTCTGGAAGTCTTACGATTCTTGTTTTCTAGATTCCTTCTTGTAGTATCCTGGCAAGGACACAGTTAACGGAGCCTTGGAGCTCTGGCGGATGGGCGAATGAGAATGCGCGAGGTTCACGCATACACGGTGAAGAGACTCGGAAGCGGCAGTTCACAGCAGGAGTTGAAGAAAGATAGTTCAACCTGCTGAAGGCTCCTGGTCTCATTACAGGCCTGGGCCTGGTGTATGTCCATGTGTGCGGCATATCCCCATTGCATGCTGTGATCCCTCGAGAATCAAATTAAAAGAACCCATTGAAATTAGACAATGGCGACGGGGATCGGATTTCTCTGTTGAAAGTAAATGCTTGAAACGCTTGCCGTGATTTGGTGCCATAATTTGCTGATCACCGAGATGTCTGAAAACGAAGAACCAAGTAGTGCCAAAACCTTTCGCTGGCCTGAATCCTTCGATATGGGTGATCAGCAAGCGTTGGGGCCCCGGTGGGAAAGATGGTTTCCGAGATTTGAAAATTACTTACATGCCCACGATGAGACCACGCATGACAAGTTTGCTAGGCGGCTGCTGGTGAATCAGGTGTGAGACGAGGTGGAAGATCTCATTCCCACTTCCCCACCTGACGACGTCAGGACATACAACGTCCTCAAAGAAGCGCAGATCAACTACTTTGACCCCCAGTGCAATATTGACCACGAGAGGCAAACGTTCAAGGTGGCATCCCAAATGGCAGCGAATCCATGGATGCTTTCGCCACCTGCCTTTGAAAACTAGTGGCGCATTGTGAATTTCACAAGCTCACAAATAAGGAAGCCATCAGACTGAGGATTATAGGAGGGTGACTGTCCTCTTCATTCAGGAAGAAATTACTAAGTGAAACGCTCCTGCTGGCAACGATACTACAAATGGCTCAGACGGAGTCATGAGCGGACACGCAAGTGTTGCAAATTGAGACTGCTAAGACTCCAGGCCGAGAACAAGCCTACCAGATCTTGTTGACAGCGCCGCCTCGAATAAGCCCTACTATCAATAGTGCGCCCAGGGGGTCCCACTCATCCGGAAGATGCTACCAGTGTGGCCTCCAATTTCCTCACCAGGAAGGTGTGAAATGTCCTGCCTTTGGGCAAGCCTGTCCTAAGTGTTTGTAGGGAGAACCACCTAGCGGTTGTCTGCATTTTCTCACCCGGACGTTTGCACGGATATGGCTCCACGCCAAACCGGTCGGATTCTGGTACATGCAGCAATGTTGGGAGAAGACACGCAGTCGCAAGGAGAGACCTTGTGAGACAAGTCAGGCAAGTGACTCGAAGACCTCTGTCGCTCTCGCTGTCTACAGATGGCACCCCACAGGAATATGTATACACGATCAACGGACCTCGACATCAGAAGGCGATATCACCTTACTAATGGGCAATCACCAGGCCAAGTTCCTCATTGATGCTGGTGCAACCCTAAACATAATGTGCATTTAGGAATATCGCAAGATGGCGTCTCCACCTCAGCTAAGGTCATCAGATCTCAGAGTTTTCCAGTGGGCGATGAGAAGTCGCCTGCAGAACCACGGGACGTTTGTCACAACAATACACTACAACGAGAAGTGTGTGAAAGCTGAATTTCATGTCTTGCAAGGGGAAGTCCATGAAAGTAATCTGCTAGGGCGTCCCACTGCCCTTGAGATGGAAATCGTGGCCGTGTCCTACACCATGCAATATGGATTGTCAGACATGCAAGCTTTCCCGACGTTGTTCGAAGGAATTGGATGCCTCAAAGGAGATCCTGTGCCACTTCACATTGATGAATCCATAAGGCCTGTGGCTCAGCACCCGAGGAGAATTCTGGTTCACCTGAAACCACTCGTTGAAGAAGAGGTACAGCAGTTGCTTAATGAAGGTATGATCGAACCGGCTCATGGTCCAATCCCCTGGGTGTCTCCCATAGCCGCCGTACCCAAAGGAGGATCCTCTGACATGATATGCATATGTGTGGACATGCAAAAAGCACTTAAGGCCATTGGGTGTGAGAGGCATCCAGGAATGCACCTGGATGATATGATCAGCCTGCTGAATGGTGCAAGAGTGTTCTCGAAGTTTGATTTGAACAAAGGCTACCATCAGATCATGATAGACCAACAATCTCGCGACATCACCACATTAGCCACACCGGTCAGGCTCTTCGGATACAAGAGACTCAATTTCGGCATCTGCTCCGCAGCTGAGATATTTCAGGAGAGGGTCCGGAGAGTAAATAAGCATTTTGTCAACTGTTTCAACTACACTGATGACATCCTGGTGTTTGGAGCCACCCTCGCTCAGCACGATCAGGCACTTCACCAAGTATGCAGGGCGCTCGGAGAGGCTGGCTTGACGCTGAATAATGATAAATGCGTATTTCATAAATCTCGCCTTAAATTCTACGGGCAAATCTTCTCACATGAAGGCATGAGCCCTGATCCAAGAAAGGTGGCCCCCATCTCCAAGATCTCAGCTCCCCAGGATGTCAGTGAGGTGAGGTCTTTCCTAGGGATGGCCAGCTATTGCAGCCGATACCTCCAAGACTTCGCGTCCATTAGTGCACTGCTCAGGGAGCTCACCAAGCAGGGCAAGGCATTCCAATGGTCTCAGCAATGTGAGGAGGCATTCACGCAAATAAAAAAAGGACATTGCCTCGACTGAACGCATGCCTACTTCAATCCAAACATGTGAACTGAAGTGACGGTTGATGCCAGTCCAGTTGGCCTATGTGCAATCCTGGCGCAACATCAACCCGGGCGAGAATCCCCCAGAACTGTGATCGCCTATGCCAGCAAGAGCCTGTCAGAAGTGAAAACACGATTTTCACAACCAGAAAAAGAGGGTCTGGCCGTTGTGTGGGCTTGTGAGCATTTCCAGATGTTTCTCCTCGGCAATCCTTTCACGAATGTGATGGATCACCAAGCCCTGGTGACCATCTATTGCAGTTCCAAATGCAAGATGCTGCCACGAAAAGAGAGGTGGGGCCTGCGATTGTAGGATTTTGATTTTACGATCATTCACAAGCCGGGGAAGGAGTACAACCCGGCGGACTTCATGTTGCGGCATCTCCTCGTGGACATATCCACCGACAAATCAATGGCCGAGAAGTATGTGAATTTCCTCACCCATCATGGGCCACCAAGTGCCATCACGCCAGAGGTGATCCTGGAGCACACAGAACAGGGCACTATGCTGTTGCGGATAAAATACCTCATTAGGTCTGGAAGGTGGAGGGATTCAGATTTCGCAAATAGACAGCTGGGCCGTGACAGAACTTCAAGCATTTAGGAACATAAGAGAAGAACTATCAGTGTCGGCGGAAGGGCGTGTCATGCGAGACCACAGAGTACTGATCTCCTTGGACCTGCGGTAGCAAGTCATGAAGGACACCGGGGGGTGGTGGCCACAAAGAGGCAGGTGAGAGACACCATGTGGTTCCCAGTACTGGATCAGATTGAGAAACGCACAATTGGTGCCTGCCACCTGTGTCAGTGCACATCCAGTCCAAATAATCCGGAACCCCTAAAGATGTCGGACATGCCAGAGCTCTCATGGACTCACCTGGCGATAGATTTCTTTGGCCCATTTGGAGGGAGCAAATATTGGCTGGTCATCATGGATGAGTATTTGTGATTTCCTCGGGTACACATGGTATCATCCACAGCTGCCAGTGCCATCATACCAGTGTTGGATAGCATCTTCTCTGCGTGTGGCATTCCGGAAGTCCTTAAGTCGGACAATGGCCCACCATTCAGCGGTCTATAATTTGCGAAACTCGTGGAGTACATGGGCATCCACCACCGAAAGATTACTCCCCTGAGGCAAATGGCATGGTGGAGAGATTCATGGGAAGCCTCAAGAGAGTCCTCCAACAGAACCAGTTCAGATACATGTCGCTCAATCAAGCCCTATGCAATATGTTGCGTGACTACAGCTCTCCTCACGGCACGACGGGAAGGTGTCCCTCAGAATTGTTATTTGGCAGGAGAATCAGAACCAGACTTCCTTACCTAGCAGTCACTCCGAAATGAGATGAGGAACAGGTGCGAGAAAGGGATGCCCACAAAAAGCAGGACATTAAATACTATGCTGACAGCCGGAGGCGAGCCAAGAGCTCCAACCTACAGTTAGGACACAAGGTGATAGTCTGCAGAAGGTAGGAATGGAATCCGGATTCGAGATTTGGTCCAGAATACCTAACAGTGTCCAGTGTCAAGGGAACAATGGTGACTGCTCGATCGCCTATCAAGGTGGTCACTCGAAATACATCCCAGTTCAAACTGTACAAGGCAGAAGGTCAAGAACAAGACGAGCAACCTCAGGTGGTGAGCCAGTGAGAGAAGAGACGGAGTAAGAGCCAGAAGGAGGTCAAGCGAGGCCAGCCAGATGCATCAGACAACCGGTGCGTCTAATTGAAGAAATATAAAGACAGAACTCTAAGTGACTGATATTGTTTGTTCGACAGGGGGAGATGGAGTAGCCACTGAACATTCCAAAGTTGCCAGTGGGGGCAGAGAGGCAACTGTTCTGTTTGCTCCGGCTACCTCTCCCCATACACAATTACATAATTAAAAGTGTTTAATACCTCTTCTGGTGGCTTTCTGTATCCCCACAAGTGGCGATGAGCTACGGTACTTCAAGGCAAGTCAGTGTGGGAAACTGAGCTGTGTTTCTGCACGTTGTACTGCACACCGACGTGTCCCAAACCCAACTCTTCATCTGCATTGAGAACTGAAGGAAATATTAACCCTGCGAGTGCCTAGAAACAGCTACAGCATTATCGGTAAGGAGCATGTTTGGAGGGAGAGAGGGGCAGATCATGAAATCATGGTTTCCATAGCCTTGCATTTCTTTCATGGGTGTGTAAGGAAGGGAGGAGGTGCGCTGCATATCGCTCCCTTTTCACTAGCTCAACGCATCTCCAGCTGGCACCTCCACTTACCAGCCACATTGCTGATTCACCTACAATACACCATACACCATGAGTTTCAGGATGGGGCGTCTCGCTGCTCCCCTCGGTCCTCTTTGTGCTTCGACACTGCGTTGAGTGCTTATGTCTGGAGGATTTGACCTGTACACAAAGTAGATATACTTACGTCACAGCAGCATTTCCGCCAGGTTCTCAGGCGCGATCTGCTGCCACTGCATCTTCATCTTTGCTCTGTTAAGGGTTTTCTACCAGGAGTGGTGACAACATCAGTTCCTCACTCTTTTCCTAGCACTTGTGGACTGCTGCGTCTATATTTTAAACCATTGTTATTGGTGAAAACAAAGAGAACAGGAGCTCCCAGGCTAAGTGACTCTTTTGCGGGATGCTGTCCACACCCATTCCCCATATAATTTTGGAGATGAGCATCTAACCATGTCTTTTTTCTGGCCTTCTGGAACTTGCTTTCCTTTTCCCATTGTATATCTAGGAATACATATCCCCGAACGCATGCGGTATATTAGCATGTAGTACACCTAACACATGCATCCTGTACATTTCTGCACAACAGGCACGACGGTAGCCCCTGCGGTGCAAGGGATATCCCACTAACATAACAGGTTAAGGGGCATGGAACGCACTATTTTTCAGGAACAAATGCAAATACATCAGTATGAGGCATTTTGATTTGCATTTTAGAAAGAGACAGCATAGGCAGTCGCAAACGCATCCCATACACAAAAACAATCTGCCTGCCTTGATGAACATCCTTGACACACAGCACAAGATTCTTTGCTGTTCAGCTAAAGGTGCCCTCCCCTTCCAAAAACATTCTGCTTGAAAGTGTTTGCCTTGTAGTTTTCAGACATCAGGGCAATCACAGGTTTGTGGTGCTGTGTCACTGCAATGGCTTCCTTGGGGAGTGGCACCCCTGAACATGGCATCATGTCACACAAAGAAATCAAGGAATTTGCATAATGAAACTTCTGCTGACATGCCAACTGTTCTTGAAGCACTTAAAATCAGGAGGGAGATAGCCTATCATATCATTACTACTGGTTCAAGACTAAACAGAATATTTAGCAAGACCTAATCCAACAGCACGTATCTCTAAGTGGAGGTCCACAGGTTCTGAAACAAGAGGCAGACTATTCAACACCACAACTCACCATGATTGATAAAACAATGTTGGGATGTTAGGGTTATGTAATGATATGGGAGAAACCTTAGAAGGGGAAGAAGAATGTGCTCCTAAAGACCAGGAAAATCCAGGTAATTCCAGCAAAGAACAAGATCCTCTTTACTGCCCTGTGTGAGAAACCTGAAGGTGTCTCACGTACAAATCCCCAGGGGTTTGTCATCCAGTTGACCAGGACACGGCCATCGCTATTGGATCCAGTTCCTGTAGGTAGACCAGTCAGGGAGGATCACATGCATGGGAGGTCCTCTGGGAGTGGAAGTGGGACACCAACGGGTGAGACGCAGTATCCCCTTCTTATAACACCTTTTCCATATCCTAACCTCGTAGGATATACAAACACTCTACCCCGACCCCGTTTCCAACTCTAACACTTTCGCCCATCACTAAAGACAACGGACAAACACCAGAGACTTTTACCTGACGTGTCCCAACACAAGGGTCAGGCAAAGCCAGGCAATTGATCAGAATTACAGACACCTGTGGGCCCTTTCCCTTCCCCACAGGGAGAAAAGGTAGAGCACAAGAGAAACATATGAGCAAGGCAGACCGCACAATGAGACAGCTATCTTGGCACGGCAGTTCAAGAGGAGGAGAAAGACGGGGCGAACTGAGAGGGTGACAACGAGAGAAGCGACCTTGCCCTTTCCGATCAAGGCCTGAGAGACCTTCGCGGAAGGAATTGTAAGACTGCGAAAAATAGCCCAAGTGTTTTATAGAAGATGTCCACGGTACACAGACCGTGCCTACGCTGATAAGCAGGACAGAGGGAGACGCCTGATTCCGTGGCACCGGCCTTGACTCCCGATACGAAGAAAGCCAAGCAGTTCATCACAGCCAGCGAGTCGAGGGGAGGACCAATATAGAAACCAAACTGTGTTGAACAAAAGTAGGAAACGGCTGATTGCAAAATGTACAAAGAACTGTTGATGTAAAAAGGGGAAAGTCAGCTGCAGATGAGCCAGGCACTACGTGGGTGCTTACTCGAGAAACTCTGGGCGATTACCCGATTGTTGAAACTACTTTTACCAGAAGACCTTGGGAAAGGCGAGAAGAGGGTCAAAGTGGTCATACGGAGTCTAGTAAAATCCTGCTTACTATCGAAAGTCTTTGACCGGCAGATGATCGTGAATAAGGGAAGTGAATCCCACATCGTAAGAAAGTAAAAGGAATTGTGAGATTGGCAAGAGTGAACCCGAAGGAGGGATGCCGATGAAAAGGGGCAAAGTCTAAAGTCCCAAAGAACAGTGTGTTGACAAGAGTGAACCCGGCAGAGGATGGTCCACCTTGAACTGTTTGAAAAGACATCAAGATTCAAGAATATAAGCAGAAGAGATGTGTTGAAAGCCGTAGTGAACCCGACCGAGGGAAGCAACCAGTTGAGAGGGATCTGCACCCGGAAGAGTGAGACCCAGAGGGTGAAGAATCAACACCTCAAGTGAAACACAAAAGGGACTTTTTGTTTGTATATTTTTAAACTATCAGGCCATCGGAAGTGGGAAAGCGATACCCCAAAGGTCCTGATATCGTTAAGAAATATTTGGGATGTGAGCCCGGAAGAGGGGATAGGTCATCACCCAACATATATATATATATATATATATGTATATACATACACACATATACAGAACCTTTGTTGTTATTTTGAATAAATCAGGCTCTTGAAGGCAACAGACTTTTTTTACAGAGCAAGCAACTTGGCCATCGAAGATCCTGATAGCTGAAAACGGAACTGTTATCTCGTGCTGGGAAAGCTTGAGCGCGTGCTGTGCTGCAGAGTACTGCCTTGTCCCGTGCTCAAAACGTGGGGAAGGGAGACCACGACTACCGCATCCTGACATATTATTTGTGAACACTCATTTATTTCTTATGAACCCTATCCCACACTATTTTGTATTAATCGTAAGGATTGGTAATAGGTTTTTCTTAGTGTGAGCCTTTTCATTTGACAAGACGCCACCACGACTGCCTTATTTTGATTTGATGGTCGTAGCTTGCTCCCATGTTAGATTTAAGATTAGATTAGGCATTTTTCCACCCTACCTGCACAGTTTAATAAACACCCTTGAACTGTGATCATTTGTCTATTCTTGATACTATGTAATCCTTACATATGGTGTCAGAGTGGGATGTGATTCAACTGATAACAATTGAAACTAATGCTAATAATTGTAGTACCGCCAGACGGGGAAAATAAAATAGTTGACCTCCTTGATTCCGACCCGTGTGTCCACGCTTCAAGAGGTGTTGTTCTCTCAGTTACATGTTCCATCGGGTCAACAGGATCTTTTCTTTAAAACTCAAGTACTACTAGATACCCTTCCTCTCGCTCATTGCTTCATACAATCGTGGGACCGGATAATTCTGAAAATTCGACCTGTCCTCTCCTTTATCAGACCTAGTGCTCTGAGCCCTCCTCCTCCCGAACCTTTTTTTTTTGGTACCCTGTCATTATCGGTTGCAGGAACATCAGGCTTAGGGATTTAATTCCTGCAACCCATTACTCCGACAGACTCAGAGTCGGAAGAGTCAGACGACTTTGAGACATTATCCAATGGAGTGGAAAGTTGTTTCCTTTCTGATTCAGAACCATCCACAGAGGGGACTCTTACACCCCCAGAGAAAATGGCCGGCCTGGCCAATGGCATCGCCCAGTTGGTGACCCATCAGATGCAGGCCGAGATTAGGCTTCAAGAAAATCTTGCTAAGCTAATTGCACTACAAGCAAGACCCTTACCACCACAAGGGGTGCTCCAACCATATCTTGAAGGCAGAAATTTAGGAAATGTTTTCTTAAACTTCGAACGCCTAGCTGAATACTTAGGCTGGGGAGAGAATCTTAAAAGATGCTATTTAGCCCCTCTACTGAAAGGTGAACTACAGACCTACTATCAGCTACTTAATCTTGCACAGGGAGCCACCTTTCGCTACATCAAAGAGGGACTGTTAAAAGGAGTTGGGCAAACCTGCAACTTTTATCAGCAGAAGTTGAGGGCCATTAGACTGAACCCAGGGGAAAGCCCCTTAGAGATGGGTGAACTTGTCAAAAACACTGTGGCCCTAGGGATTAATCAAAAATCCTTAGAAGAACTGAAAGAGATGATAACTCTAGAGCAGTTCTTTGCCGCCGTTTTTGCAAAAAAGACGTCCTGCAGTTGAACCAACCTGCATTAGCCATAGCCATTGAAACTGCACAAAACCATTCAGACTCAGCTAAACATTTCCTCTCAGTCCATCGTTGGGAAGAACGAAAAGATCATAAACCTGTCCACCGACCTCAACCTCTGGGAATAGATAAACCAGGGGGGAGTTTTCCAAAGTAAAGAGGGCTTACCACGAGAGAGAGAGGAACTCAGAAAGACTGATCTAAAAGCCAAAGAGGAAAGTACAAGAGAGGAAATAAAAGGGGGAAAACCAACTCCTCCCGTATGTTTTACCTGCAGAGAAACAGGACATTTAACTAGGCGCTGTGCCAAGAATATCAGGGACAAACCTATGGAAATAGGTTGTTTAAAGGGAAAAGAGTGGGAAGAACCTGAGGATGAGCTAGAGACTTTTAGCATTTTTCTATGCAAACCCCGACCGAGTATTCCTATGAAAAGGCTTGGGTAAAAGGGAGACAGGTAAGAGCCCTAATTGGCTTAGGCAGTAAACAAACTTCCATACAGGCCGATCTAATTTCAACCAGAGATCTTGTCCCAACACAAGGGTCAGGCAAAGTCAGGCAATTGACCAGAATCACACACACCTAACGGCCCTTTTCCTTCCCCACAGGGATAAAAGGTGGAGCATGAGCGCACCATATGAGCAAGGCAGACCGCACAAAGAGACAGCTATACAGGCACGGCAGTTCAAGAGGAGGCTAAAGACAGCGTGAACCGAGAGGGTGACAAGGAGAGAAGCGACCTTGCCCTTTCGGACCAAGGCCTGTGAGACGAAGAGGAACTGTAAGACCGCAAACAATAGCCCAAGTGTGTTGCAGCAGATGTCCACGGTACATGGAGCACACCTATGCTGATAAGCAGGACAGAGGGAGACGCCTTCTATCGTGGTACCGGCGTTGACTCCCTATACGATGAAAGCCGGATGGTTCATCACAGCCATTGACTTGAAGGGAGGACTGATAAAGAAACCAAACTGTGTTGAACAAAAGTAGCAAACAGCTGATTGCAGTATGTACAAAGAACTTTTGATGTAAAAGGGGAAAGCCATCTGCAGATGAACCAGGCACCATGTAGGTGCTTACTCGAAAAGCTCTGGGTGATTACCTGATTGTTAAAACTACTATTACCAGAAGGCCTTGGGAAAGGCGAGAAGAGGGTCAAAGTGGTCATACGGGGGTCTATTAAAATCTGCTGTACAGACAAAAGTCTTTGACCGGCAGTTGATTGTGAATAAGGGAAGTGACTCCCACATCGTAAGAAAGTAAAAGGAATTGTGAGATTGCCAAGAGAACCCGAAGGAGAGGTGCCGATGAAATTGTGAGATTGGCAAGAGTGTACCCAAAGGAGGCCAATGAAAAGGGGTGAAGTCTAAAGTCCCAAAGAACAGTGTGTTGACAAGAGTGAACGCAGCAGATCGTTGTCAACCTTGAATTGTTTGAAAAGACATTAAGTTTCGAGAATGTAAGCAGAAGAGATTGTGTTGAAAGCCATAGTGAACCCAACCGAGGGAAGCAAACAGTTGAGAGGGGTCTGCGCCCAGAAAGGTGGACCGGCTTTGCAGGAGGTTAACAGTATGCCTCCTGTATCAGCCAACTCTGTATTAACATACAGTTGCATGCAAGAAAGACAGCAAGCTCTGAGACAAAACATACACTGACCCATGGTGCCTGGAAGAGGGTGGATGGGTAGAAAACAGAACAGAACATGTTAATAGTAGCCAGCATACTCTACTGTTGGTGGTCCCGGGATAGGCCCAGCACCAGGTCTCAATACCTCTAATTTTTACTATTTTGTTTGTAAAATGAAATACTGCAGTAGTTGTCATGAGGCTGAGAACCTGGGCACTCTGTTCCATGCATGGACTATCTTTAACTGTCTAGAGTCGCGGGGAAGGAGGGTATGTAAGTCCTTTTAAAAAGAAGGACTTCAAAAAAATATTTTTGAAGGAAATTACGAGGTAATTTACTTTGGCAAACCAACATAGAACCCCCAAGTAAGTGCTCCTGGGCTTCTCCAATTTCCATCTGGCACAGACTTAAGAACCCCCATTAGAAGCACAGGCTTCTGCCTCATTGGCCCACAAACCACATTCCAATTAACCACCAACTTTCTTAAATTACATTCCAATTAACCACTCACACAGGAATCCCATTGCCTAATGTCACTGTAAAGGGCTCCTTTGGTAAGAGCAAGCTCTGTTTGTATGATATGAGAGGGATATTCAAACTTTTGAAGAAAATATAAATAAACACAATACAACAGTGTTGAAAGTAAACTCGGAAGCCGAGTATGATGTAAGTACAAGGCTTTATTGGCAAAAGCGCCCAAGATACAGTTGACAGAAGCCACTTACTTCGGCCTTCCCCCAACTGTCCGTTTCTCAATGTCCCACCTCGCACATCAGACCACGATATGGAATCTTAAGCAACTGCTGAGCAAGGTGCTTGATCACAACAAAAAGGAAAACAAGGGAACAAAAGAAAAGCTGGAGACCATGATTGCCAAAAATGATTACAAAATAAGAAGTAGAGATGGGCTTGAATGGTCTCTTATGCTATCAAAGTCTGTTTCTCTCAATCTATCTATATTTGTATAGCACTGGCAACCATAATGGCCAATAAGCGGTGTCGCAGACAATGGGCCTAATTCACAGGAGCATTTCATAATGGTAAAACCCCATTTTAATACGCTCTGTGAATAAGGGTCGATGGGCCTGATTTACAAAATGTTTTCAATGGGACTTTCCCATGTTAAAAGATTATTTGTAAATAAGGCCCAATGTCTTTAAAGTCTGCTGAAGCGTTTTATCTTAAGAGTAACCATGCTTGAATTCATGGGCAGTTCTTTTGAGTTCTAAACTGAAAGATAGTCTTGGGAACTCCTAGACAGTACATATTGAACATTCTAGTCATTGAGTTTAGGATTTTATTGTATGTACAGCGGCAATGCATTATGGAAAAGTGAACCAGAAAGAGGCCCTCCCCCAATAAGGGGTGAAACCTTAACCAACTCGTGAGATTCTGAAAACCTCTGCCATTTGTAAATGTGTTAGTGTAAGTAATTTCTTCACAAACGAGACACCCTGTTCTTAATACAAAAATACAGACCCTATAATTTGGGAAAGTGCACAAGTTAATTGTACACAGTGCTTAAAATGGAAAAAAAAGAAGTGCAGGAACTCACCAAGCTAAGAAGCCGGACATTCCAGCGCAGCACCTTGGGCACAGCTCCCATTTAGGCACGCCCTGGTTGCACGCAATGCCCAGTGAGATTACATTATGTGCCAAGGAGCACACACTTTGGTAAAGCAGTGTCTATGAGATCCTTTAACACAAACTTACAATTTGATGTTATGCATTGTGTTAAAAAAGTTTGAATATATTGAATGAGACTTTCTTTTTTGCGTATCAAAGTAGCAGACATCGTAGCTGTAAACAGAGCTTTAGAAGGGGAGTTTTATTAGTTCTCGCTTTCGTTGCCTAATAAGAAATTCGGTAGGTAACTGGAGCTGTGTGCGAGGTTTCAGTCAAAAAAACGTTCCATCACAACTCCAATTACTCTAACATTTACATATTAGAATAGACAAAGCTAATAACAAAAACATCTTAAAAAAACGAATTTACCAGGTTTTCCAAATCAATCCCTGCTCCATCTCAGAACACCAATGTTAATGGGTGAAGCTCACTTGGGGAAATAGTGTTCTGTGCCTAGTGTGCTGAGAGCACAGTAGATGCATGTTTGTCTCTCCTTTTTTTCTGCAGGGTGGGCCCCGAAGGAGAAATGATGGGCAATCAGGGTGGCAGAGAGAGGAGGAGCGAGAGGGCGCTGCTTTCCCCAGCAAAGGCTGCAAAAGGTTAGTTCTTTAAGTTGAGATAAAGTGTAATGAAAAGCTTTCATTTTCACCTCGCAACATAGTTGAATGCCGGCACTTTCTTTCAGTCGTTGAGAAGAGAAGCGCAGGTACTCAAATGCTCAAAAAAAGAGAAGTGCAAGTACTGAGGACTGGGTAGGACCGGCCCATTTAAAGCACTGATTGCACATGCTAAATGTCCCGCCAACCATAAACACTGTAGTATTGATCCATACAAATTTGAGGAATGCTGGGTTTTCATAGATTTGGAATTTACAAAAAAGGTTTCTACAATTGAAACAGGCTGCTGGGGTATTAAGGCGGAAGTGGTGAATATTAAATGTCATTCAGAGACGCTGGTATATTTTACCCCAATACATCAAATTCAATTCTATCCATCTTCTCAGCTTCTTTTTTTCCACCGCTTTCTTTTGTTTACGTGCCAACACTAGTAGTTTGATGATTTTCTGCAAACTGTCTAACGGAAGTGACACCAAAGCGACATGTACCACGCAACGCAATAATCTGTTAATAATGATGTTCTTTCTATACTTCTTTACGTAGCTTTTATATACATTATGCAACAAAAATAGATCCTCCTTTAACGACCTCGGAGTAATACTGGGTTGAGTTGGCAATTCCTGAATTCAAACCTGCAGACCACACAGATTTCAGCAGCAATCGCTTAAATCGCTGAGCTATTTTACAGTCTAAATGAATAAATGTTGGTAAAACTCCAGCATTAATTAAAAATAATAATAATAATTCAAAAACAAAAAGTTATATCAATAGCAGATATTTCACAGATGCATAGCTTCCAGAAGTCAACGTGCTTCATACCGTTTACAATCATACTGGTAGGTAAGAAAAGCTTGGTGCGTGAAAAGTGCATGGATAGGTCAGCAAGCCCTGCCCACCTGGTGCCTTCCTGCTTGCCGCTCTTTTTCACCACTTAGCAAGCCCCGCCCCTGGTGCCTTCCTGCTTGCCGCTCTGTTTCCCTACCTAAGTAGCCCTCCAGCCTCTTTTTGTTTGCAGATGGGGAGCAGGTGCAAGTGGATCTAGGTCACCTGGCCTAAGCCCCGCCCACCTGGTGCCTTCCTGCCAGCCGCTCTTTTTCACCACTTAGCAAGCCCCGCCCAACTGGTGCCTTCCTCTTGCTGCTCTTTTTGACCACTTAGCAAGCCCCGCCCACCTGGTGCCTTCCTGCTTCCCGCTCTTTTTCACCACTTAGCAAGCCACACCCACCTGGTGCCTTCCTGCTTGCCGCTCTGTTTCCCTACTTAAGGAGCCCTCCAGCTTCTTTTCCTTTGCAGATGGGGAGCAGGTGCAAGTGGATCTAGGTCACCTGGCCTAAGCTCCGCCCACCTGGTGACTTCTTGCCTGCTGCTCTTTTTCACCACTTAACAAGCCCCGCCCACCTGGTGCCTTCCATCACCGTCTTGTGACCCATGCTGGATTTGACTTTTATGGACTTCATTCATTCACGGTGCATCACTCGTTCTCAACTCTCATGCTGGACTTCCTTTGCATCTTGTACTCATGGTTGCCCTGAATCATGCTGTTCCCATCTTCATCTTGTATCCTGGCTTGCAACATTATGTGTTACTACTGACTTCTGCAATTGTATTCATACTCCACTCTTTTTGACTGCTTACTCTCTTTTCTCTCCTCCTTTCCCTTCTCCCTTTTCCTATCTCCTCCCCTTACTTTCTTCTATGCACTTACTCTATCAGAATTGTCCCTGGACCTAGTATGATAGCAACCTCGTCTGTTTCCTCCACCCTCCCATTACTGTTTTTTCCTCCCCACCACCCCTCCAGCACTATATGAAATATCGTCAGGCCTAGTATGATAGTCGCTTGTTTTGTTCCTCCCCTCCCTTTCTTCACCCCACTCCCTCACCTTTTGTTTTTCTCCAGCTCTACCAGAAATGTCGTCAGGCCTAGTACGGTAGTCGCCTGTCATTTTCCATTTCCTTCCGACTCTCCCCCTCCCTTCCTTATCTATGTCTTAGCTCTTGCACTATCTGAAATGTCGTCAGGCAGAGTACGATAGTTAATTTCACATCCTTACTGTTCATGGCCTGTAAGAATGTGGTTGTATTTTCCCTTGTTCCCTCCCTTGCCTTGAAGCGCTTTGAAACACAGTGTATAGGCGCTATATAAATAAACTATCATATCATATACCACTATGCAAGAAACTGTTTTAAGCTGAGGTTTCCAAATGTATCTTATTCCACTTAGACAGCCCACCTCCTAAGTCAATACAATGACTATGTTGTCTATTGGGTAATGGTGGCTTTGCTGAAATCTTTGCAAAGTGCCGCCAGCCTATACAGCTGCGCACTATATGAATACAACAAGAACGACAACATCGAGTGATGAACCTGGGACCAGATTAAAATCACATCACGGTGCAAATCAGCCTTGAATCAACAGCCCCAATAGGGTAGTTAAGAACCAAGCAAAATGAAGACCACCAGTGACAGATCTACACTGTCAGTTGCGACTTTGGATAATGAAGCTTATGTCTCTCCACTCCAAGTTCTGTAGTTTAATACATAGTCATTGTTGTTGTGGGCAGTTTGTTTTGCGTTATTGCATACATGCCAACGCCTCCGCTTTATGCGGGAGATTTACGAATTTTCCATTTTCAATGGTGCTATTTTCTCCTGCCTAAAATAATTCTAACTGTAGTATGAAGTATACAATGAATTGAAATAATAACAGGGCGGAGATGAGGGAATTAGAAATAACTATTATTTAGTTAAGATAACAGGAAGGTAAAAGGGAGCTAGCGTCAGCCGGTCAGATTGGCTCAAACTGTTCTTGCCCTTCAACCCGCGTTCCATGTTCCATCGGCACTCTCCCAGCATGACACAATGCGATGCAGAAAGTTCGCTCACAAGGAGTATGGAATGTTACCAGATGACTAATCTGACCAGCTGCAGTTGTCTCATGGTGAGGATGAGGATGCTACACTAACCCATTCTATGAGAACATTCATTTCTCACAATTTCTGGGCTGAAATCTCCATGCCAAGTGCTCCAGAATGTTAGCATGTATGGCTATAATAATGGCAGAGTTGGCAGGTTAGCACCCCACTTCTCTAACAGTTTCTGCAGCCTGTACCATCTTTTGGACCCTGGCACACGTATCCAAAATATGTAG
Organism: Ambystoma mexicanum; assembly: GCF_040938575.1. Taxonomy (NCBI): domain Eukaryota; kingdom Metazoa; phylum Chordata; class Amphibia; order Caudata; family Ambystomatidae; genus Ambystoma; species Ambystoma mexicanum. The sequence goes on from NC_090921.1 coordinate 187,431,265, forward strand.
ATATAGGCGACGTTTTGAGTCTTACACTGCTTATTAGTAATACAATGTGATGATTTGAGAAAAGACTTTACTCAAGCTAATTTAGTACATTTTGTTTTACTTCTGCTTCCTCCCTAGACGTGTAGGCCACCCAACTGACCCTTAAAGCCAACCCCACTTGGTCGAAGACGTCGGTGTGGATATGTCACAATACCAAGGTTGAGAGAGCTGTGTACGTGCAGCGTGGGGCCGAGCCATTGAGGCGCGAGGGGCAGGTTGTTTGTCCTAATCTCTCACCGTTGCCCGCACTTCCCTCAATTTTCGCTCGCCGTCCACGTCGGTCGGTTCCCCTGGAAACAGGCGGCGTGACCTCAGCGCGGGCGCCGCGAGGGCTTGGTGGCGTTGGACAGAACAGCTGCGACACGGTGGAAGAGGAGGTGGACGTCGCAGGGCACGCTACAAACGGGGCGGGCGCGAGGGCGCAGAGCGGCCGCCATTGTGTGCCGCGAGGCCAGCGTCGCCATGGCGATCGGGCCTACTAATTGCGCCAAATCCATCAGGCCTCGACGTGGACCCACCTTCTCCCCGGCCGGCCTCTGCGTGTAATGCGTGCTACAAACAAGGTGTGAGTGGGGAAAAAACATGTCCGGGCCGTGCTCGGGAGGGAGTTGTAGAGTACTGCCCCCCGCCGTGCGCTGTAATGGGGATTTATGCATTTCATTCCATCTTCCCGCTCAACCTCGGCAGGCGTGCGGCGGCGGCCGTCTGCGCCGTTCGTTCAGCGCCACACACAAATATTTAAAATAAATGGATGGACCAAAGGCACAGCACAGAAACCTGGAAAAAGCACGCAGTAGATGCAGGAACACAAACGTTGACAAAAGAGCTTCGTCTCGAATAATAGTTATTTTTTTTTTAAATGGCACGTTTCTAGTTATTGATATTATTAGTAATATCAGCACAGGTAATATTAAAGTCTCCGAATTAGACACACAACAAAGCATGCTACAAACTAAATATAAAGAGCAAATAATTATTTTATTACCTAGTACTGCAGTAGCATCACAGTTTTTTATATTAGTCATAATAATACTATTACTGATAGTATGATTTCAGGTATTTGATAGCGTAGCTCTAGCTCTGAGAAGCAGTTGAGCACTCCTAATTTGTAGCAGGGATATTGAAACATACATGACAATCTACAAATTGGACAGTATGGTGCGCTGTTAACGATAAACTTTGTAAAAGGTGTAACAATTATCATTAGTACAACCCACGTTTTTGTACCGTTTTTGCAACCTCAGAAAGATAAAGGCATGAGTCGGGCAGCGTCAATTCGATGCCTCCAGCTTCGCATTCGAACCCAAAAGCTCTCCTGATCAGAGATGCACCCCACTTGTAAAGCCATCCAAACGCTGAGAAGTGAAAGGTTGGGGGAGATGTAATTGGGACAGTACTGGAGTGCACACATTACAACATTTTTTTTAAACATTTTTTTAGGAAATCGCGTTACTGGTTTCAATTATTTTTTACATATTACACATTTTGCTATTTGAGGTCCAGAATGTTATTTGGCCAAGTGCCAAAGCTGGGTCTGAAAACCAAACTTCACGTACATTGTCGGGGTCAATATTGACCCCAGTAAAGTGGCAATATTATCCAGCACACTGCTCCATTTTATGTTTTGTCCAGAAAGTAGAATACATACACAGACAACGGCGGCATTGTAAAGAACATTTAATTGTGCAAAGGAAATGATGAATGGTGAAGAGTGAAAGATGGAAATGTACATGCAATAATGCAAAACATGTTCTGAACTTCGAGTGGGTTACAGTGTAAGAATGTGCAGTTTTTTAAGTGTAATACCTTACCTCGTTTTAATGGAAACACTTCACCCTGTGAAAGAAAACCATTGCACACTATTTAAAAAAAAAACGAATCACAATGTTGGCCATTTGCCATCAAAGGAATGTCCTTGGGGTGTCTGAGCAGGTAAACACTCCACCTAACTGGAGGAGACTGCTACAAATTTACTTTTACCCCCGCCATGGCAATACCAAATCTGATGCATCCTCAAGGTGGTATATGAGTACCCTAAGCCCATTAGTTGAGTGAAGAGAGCAGAGTCCCTGAAATAAGGGAGGCTTTTCCCCGCTAGCTTTCTGTTCCCCATCAGTCAGACCTGCCCTAGACCTGTTCCTGGGCCTCTTGCACGTTCCCCACTTACCCAAGAAGTGTCTCTCTAGTACTGTGCTTGTAGTTCGGTGCACAAAAAGAAGTACAACCAGAGAACGGATCCAGGAAGGGAGGAGCAAGAAGCTGTTGTGACACTGGTGCTATGTGGTTGGGCAACAGAAGAAGAAACTGCCATACCGACAGGACCCAGCACAGAACAAGTAAGCTGTACTAATGTGTTTCTTGGCTGTATTTCCCCTCAAGCACCCAAGCAATGCCGCAGTCCGCATGAGCTGAAGCGTCGAAGAAGAAAAGTGATTCTATGGCAAGTCCGAAAAGTCCGAATTCTTCCTATCTACTCTTCCAGAAGCAAAGAAAACATACTTTAAAACTTTTTAAAGAGTAACATTAATAGTTACCGAATGAGAATAAAAACCAGAAAGCCATGGTCATTACCCGGTATGAGCCACTCAGCACAGGCCTCAGTCCATAAAACCCCCTGCAATCAGTCTCTCCTTCTTCTTTGCTGCATGTCATAGCAGATAACTACTCAGCATTTACAATTTTGTTTACTCATGGCAGTTATGTGTTAAATCTAACACTTGCTTTCTCTTACTGGCATTGCCCTACTTACTCTATATTTTCTATCATGGTGCAACTATGACCCAGGGGCATTGAGTTTCATTCCTCCCCATCCAAGTATGTTTAATGGGTTCCATGTGATTTAACTGAAAAACGTTTCAACAAAAACTTTTTTTAACGAAAAATAAACAATGAAAAAATATTGATTTTTTTTTTTAAATTTGTGTTATTTGGAGGCCCTCCAACCCCAGTTTCCCTATGTGTAAAACCCCATCCCAATCACCGACCCACCCGTTTTAACCCCTTACCACACCCCCACATATACACAAAACTAAATTGGTATTTTTTCATTGTTTTTTATTCGTTGACATTTATTTCGTTATTATATATTCTGTAAAATTACTGGATACCGTTTGATGCTGTTTTCACCACTGACGCAGTGGATAATATTAAACGGACTTGAAAAGGCAGTGATATATTTACTCGTCATGGTGGTTTTCGCTTGCTGCTTGCAAGTCACCCAGTATGGGGTTTTGGCCACCTCAAATATGGCCTGGGGCAACACAGTTCTTCATACCCACCTTAGAAGCATCACCCTGCTCGCATGCTTTTCTCTGCAGAGTTGCATACATACAAAAGTATATTTTAAAGAATGTTGACAATGCTGGTTATACTCCCCAACGGCCTTTTACATACAACAGGTAGACTCCCAGAAGGCCTAGATTCTTTTCTGGGGAGTAGCGCCTCAGCCACATTTTTTTTACTCACCACTCGGGGCAAAAATGCCAGACAAGTGGTCGCAGAGCTGCTTGCTCCATTCTGAAAACCATGCTTCTTCTCCCCTTACCTTCATTAATCAGATAGCCTAACTACTCATTACCCCCACAGTAGTTTCAGAATCCTGTCAATCGATGTGGGAAGCTATTTCTCTGCAGCAAAGTTATGAGCATATGGTCCCTTTTATGGTAGACTACACAATGCATTGCCTGCTTGGTAACAATCCCATGGCCATACCAGTAATGTAAGATAACATTGAGGCTCAGTCTGCTCTGGTTAGTGTCTGCTTGGTTGGCTCTCACTGCCACCTGTGGTAAGTCAGACTTATGAGATGGACAAGAGGACATGTTTACAACTTGAAGTTTTACTATAGAAAATAAGGCTGCCTATCCCTTCTATGGTGTTTTTTTACCCAAAATGTCAAATGGTCATAAGTACAATAATACTGGTAATTCCCCACATAGCCTACAAACAAATGGGACTTTTCACATGAGGGAGCATGAATAAGATCCCTTTCTGGGGATTCCTTGTCGACTATTGTCTACTAAGGGGGAGTCACCACTAGTGGACTCCCACTTGCCTTGTCCCCTAGTCAGTGTTTTAAGCTTACCGGGTTCGCCTCGCTAGTCCCGATGGCTTTCCCTGGAGGAGAAGGGACGAATTGCCTGGATTCCAAGGGGATTGTGGCTAAGAAAGTATATGTCCTCTTTCTCCTTTTGTTCCTCATGTCTAAGGGAAGAGGTTTCTGACGTCTTGGTCAGATCGTAAACTGGGTCAGTAGCATCAGAATCTTCCTACACATGGGTAACAGGACAACACTTTGTGTCAGGATCTCTTTCGCCACAATAAAGACATGGGAAATATTTATTCCAGATCTCTAGGAAGGCCTCTTGACTGCCTGATTCACTTGTTATGCCGTCTGTATATAAGTTGGTTCAGAGTGGTATCTTGTCCAACAATATCCTTTCCCCAGTTATCGGTGGAATATCTCTCTATGGATGATGGGCAAAGATCCATGCAACACTTTCTAGCAGGGTGTCCTAAGTCCCTACATGAAAAGCACCTTTGGAGTTCTTCTTCCCCCTTGTTCCACCTCCCAGGATCCTGATGGAAATTAAGGTTAAGCATGGAAGACATACTGGTATCCGCCTGTATTGAGGGGCTATAGTCCCTGGAGCTTAGACAGAGGATGTCACAGCCTCCTTGTGATGGCCGATTGGCCTTGAGGTCTATGCACTTTCCATGGAGCTATGCTGAATGAGGGGGGATAAATGTGGGTGAACCGTCGACTGATTTTTCCCTAGGTCCATCTGTTCCTCCCTTCTGAATCCCTTTAGTTAAGGTGTTTCCCCAGGAATAGAATCTTAGACCTGAGTGGGCTTCATGGGAATGAGTATGTGGGCTGTTTTTACCCATGCATCCGAGCCCTACCATAAAAACTGTGCAGTACTGGCATTGAAAACATCATGATGGCCAGAGCTTCCCAGAAAATGCCCAGGGAAATGCATGAAGAATAGGCTGCCACCCATTTTTGCTGATGTTATGGGCACAGAAGGGCACTGCCTAAAACCACCATTGGACTACCCACACAGTAGGGAATGGCAATGCTGATTGCCAAAAGCAACCTAGAACTGTGGGGAATTCATTTTCTTAAATCCCAAAAATGGTTGCATTACCAGTACTCACCACTATCAGAAAGCCGGCGTTTTAAAACGACACCAGACATTTGGGTAGAACTGAATAAATGAACCCAAAGCAGGCCAAAGAAAGACTTACTAAGAGGTGGATACAATGTAAAGTTATATTCTGAAGTGATTCGAAGGTTTATAACAAGACTGGCTGAGCTCTGCAGGTCTGCAGCGGCTTAAACTGAAACTGGATTTAAAATTACCAAAAATCGAAATGTGTAAATAAACTGAGGGACAGACTTGTGACTGCCACATAGTTTGTCACTGTTAAAATGTCATAGTTTTGAACTTAGAATCAGCATTCCAGCTGCATATGTAAAAATTGTCTTGACTTAAACTGGGGAACAAAAAGTGACATTTTATCTGAAACCTGGCTTAATGAAACTGAATTTTGCCCACCAGCTACCCCCGACAGGAGTTGAGACTTGCACAACAGCTGTGTTCCCAGGCCTAGCTGCCTTTTGCTGCTCCCACCAAAAGGGATATGACACTTCTCTGATTGAATTACCTGGGCTCTGCAGGAAATTGAACAAAGCCCTGTCCTGACTCAGGCAAATGTTTTATTGGGAGGGGGGGTCGTAAAAGTGGCTTCCTCCTGGAAGGAAAGGGGAGGAGCACTGCCTGTGAGAGCAAGCTGGCTTGGCAGAACTGGAAAAACCAGAAATTCAACCTTGTGCTGGGGGGAAACCACTCCCCTTTGGGGCCAGAACATAAATCTAAAAAGATGGATCATTCATAGAGCGGACTTGTGAAAATTTTATAAGTGATATCATTATTCTTGTGATTTTTCTGTGCACATTTGAAGACGTGGTAGGACCCGGTGGTATGTTCAGGGGGGTTTTAGCGGAAAAGAGGATATTACTCTAAATGTATGTATGTTAAAAATCTGACACTCCACCACCTAATGCCCACACACCATGGGCACATCTGTGTAAATGCGGGGAAAAATCCAATATTGGTAACCCGACCAAAAAGTGAAATATGTTGCCATTTTTGAACCCAAGCTCCTAGAAACGACAGAATTGGAACAGGGGCTACCATCAGTAAATGCATGATGTGTGTATGCAATGCCAAACAACTGTCTATCGGGGAAGTATGTATTTGAATCAAATATAGATTTGTGGGCAAACTGACCAGGGGAGGATCCTCTGACCCATAAAACCTACAGCATCACTCTGACTCACAGTTCCTTCCCCAATCATGGGAGAGGGGAGAATTGGGCCAATGACAAGTTGAAAGAGGGGCTGGCTAGTGATGCTGCACACACACCCATTTTCAAAAGACATAACAAGAGCCACTGGAAGCTAGAGAGGAGATTCTATTCCATCTGCTGCGGGAGGCTCTGCCGGGAAAATCCATACTTTACCTCCATCAACCTCCAGAGAGCCAACATAGAGACTTCAATCTATCCACCTTCAGAGACCAAGACTTTACTTCAGAATTTGTAGCAGAGAGGTCAACTACAAGCTAAATCCCTCTTTAGCAGGCCTCAAATCATTGCCATTATCACAGCCAGGCGAGCTGTTTGAATTCTTTGCAAGAACTCTTGCCATTTGCCAGAGAGCAGTGTTGTATCCAGAGAGAGACCAGCTGAACCGGAGACAGCTGTTAGCAGAACCAGAGAGCTGACCCAGATCACTGTGAAGAGACCCAGACCAGACTAGCAGAGTAGAGCTGACCCAGACGCTGTGTGCAGAGACCGTCCGTGGCGAGTGAAGAAAACCCGCTGACCAGATCCGTGGCGAGGCCTATTTCTAAATATATTGTGAGTACCTAGCAGAACTGTGCAGAACCAATCTCTTAGTTAAAATAATATAATTCAATCTATTTTAATCTAACCAGAACTGCCTCCTAACTCTCACCTGTCATTTGCAAACCTGTCACCTGTCATTTTCTATCTGCAAGGTGTAACCTGTCGCTTTCAACTTTTAAAATTTCAAATCCGAAAAACTACCTTTATTTAATCGTTCGTATCTCTGGAACCGTTTGGGCTAGGAACTTAGAATCTCACCTTTTCAACAAGCCTAGAACCGACTTCCTACTCCTCATACTTTTGCCGTAATCACGATTCTCGCACTCGCGAATTTTACCGCGATTTGCGATTTGGTTAAAAATCCAGCCACGTGTGAAAACAGCAGCTTCCTTGCTAAAAATTTGTTTGCCTCTTAAGAACCATCCCTGAATCATTGCTAGAGTGAGCCTGGACTAATATTAACTAGGTACCACTCACCCTGAACCTCTAGAGGGAATTAAAAGCATTTTAGCATATTTTTCACTTCATTGCCAGCACATTTAAAAGCATTTTGGGCCTGTGTTTCAAACTTCTGTAGTCTAAGCTTGCTGGGAATTGAACTGAACTACATTTGATTGCATTTCTGAGAACTGTGTGCTTTCCTTCCATTTCCTTGCATTGCACAAGGGGGCAGTGGATTGCCAGAGAAAAGTGATTACATTGTTTTGTTGAAATCATATTGAGTATTTCTGTACTGCAATTTCATTCCACCTTGCATCCCTTTGAAACCATAAAAGTATTGTTGCTATCTTATCCATCCTATAACCACTCATCATTGATTATAAAGAAGTGTGCTAGTGCCGGACTATCCATTATTGATTACTGCTCAGATTAAGTGTGATATTCAATTATTAATTTATTATAAAGTGTGATATATATATCTATTGTTTAAATTATCAAATAAACCTTTTAAACTTGCAAAACAGAACTACTTCTTGGCTCAGTGGGGTCAGGGGGATTCCAAGAGAGGGGTGTTATAAAGGGGTAGTCATCCAGAACGCATGAACTGGATGTAAAGATATATCAATAAGGGTTTCCATTCAGTATCCCAGACTAGGCATTGACTTAGCTGTAGTGTTGAATTGAATCCTCTTACAAGTAGAACTACTGGAAGGGAGGCAACACCACAGCTTGTATGCTAGGTCCTGGGGTTTGTTGGGAAAACCTTGTCTTTACTACTTGGGTCAAGTTGTATTAATTTGTCCAATGCCTAGGGTGTCCCTGGCAGTATCAGGGAGATCTTCTACTTTGTGTGAAGGTGGAGTAAGGGCTCGCTCGACTATTCCCTTTTTTTACAGTATAGATTTGGGTTTCAGAATTATGCAATACCACTTGAATTTCCCCTTGGTAGTCTGGGTCTATGACGCCTGCTGCAACATCAAGAGAATACTTCCAGGATAGGCCGTATTTTGCTGCTAATCAGAGATAACTGCCTTAGGGAGGGGAGATGCTGAGCCCTGTAGGAATCAAACTTCTTTCTCTACTGGCTCTGTAAGTGACTTCAATCCAGCAATCCAACTAAGTCAATGCCTAGTCTGGGATGCCCAATGGAAGTCCTTATTTATATATTTTGATGTCAAGTTCTTAAATCTGGATGATAAACCCTTACATAGCACCCCTCTCTTTGAATCCCCCTGACCTCACTGAGCCAAGAAGTGGGTTTGTTTTGCAAATTAAAAGGTTTATTGGAAAAATTAAACAATATAAATATATATCACACTTTTATGAATAAATGTATATTTGATAGCACGTTGATGAATATGACAGTGATCAACAATGGATAATCTACAGTAGCACAATTCTTTAATTACTTAGGAGTTGGTATAGAAAGGATAAGGTAGCAGAGAATACTTTCTATGGTTTCAAGGAAAAGCAATGATGAGAAAGAATGCAGGACAGAAATAACACTCGAAATGGTTTCAACAACAGATAGTATGATCACTTTTTCCCTTGTGACAACTCACTCCCCCCCCTTATGCAACAGAAAGAGATGGAAAGGAGAGCACACCGTTTTCAGGAATACAATCAAATGCAGTTCAAATTCCAGTTCCCCCCAGCAAGCTTAGATAAACAGGGATGATTTTAAAACACAGGCCAAATACTTTTAAATGTGATTGGAATGGAGTGAAAAAATGCTAAAAATCATTTTAATTCCCTATAGGAGATTCAGGGTAGGTGACAGCTACTTTGAATTAGTTCAGGTCAGCACTAGGAATGATTCAGGAATTATTATCAGAGTGAAAACGAATTTCAGCAGCGGAAAGCAAGAAGCAGCTATTTTTACAAGTGGGTTTGTTGGAAAGCTTAGGTTCTTAGCTTTAAAATGACAGTTAAATCTCACTTCTCGCTTCTAGGACATACGGTTCAAAAGATACAGACGTTTTTGTGGCGGTAGATTTTCAGAAATGAAGTCAAGAATTCAGAATGACAGATGACACTTTTACAGCTTTGAAATCACAGGATGGACACACGATTTCTGTGCAGTTCTAATTAGGTTGAAATGGATGGGATAGGATCACTTTAATAATTAATTTTAATAATTAATTTAATTATAATAACTTTAGACTAAGAGATTGGTTATGTACAGTTCTGGCTGGATACTCACTCCTAATTTTGGAAGGAATGCAACCTCGTCACGGATCCGGTCAGGTTTGGGCTGCGGTTCTCTCTCCGGACAGTCTCTGGCACTGGTTCTGCTCACAGCAGTCTGGTTTGGGTCTGCTATCGGCACTGCACAGTGGTCTGGTCTGGGTCTGCTATTGGCACGGCACAGCGGTCTGGATATGGTTCTGGCACAGGGTTCTAGCCAGAATCAAAACAGCTTGCCCCGGCTGTTAAATAGTTTAGTTAGGTTGCTGGATTCTGAGGCCTGCTGAGAAGGATTCGGCTTTTGGTTCAGGCCTCTCTGCTTCAAGTTCTGGAGTCTATCTGGAGTCTAAGTTCTGGATATGGTCGGGCAGCGTGCTGCGCAGAAATTGATTGAAGAGTGGAAAATTAATGTCTCTATCTGGGTCTCAGTGGCTCTTTTTATGTGTTCTCAAAGGGGGTGGGAAGGCTGACTTTCTATGCCCAACCGACTGAGGATCCTGATAGGTTAAAGGATTTACTGTGACCTGACTGGAGAACGGAGGAGTGAGTCAGAATGAGTCATCCGGTGTCATCTTTATGGCTCAAAGAAAGGACACTCCCCTTTGTGTCCATACAGCATATCTTCTTTTTCATAAAACACACAATTACAATATACACCACTTGTTAATATTACCTAAATTGCATGACAGATTGCTTAAGGTACGGTTCGGTTCAAGTCACATGTTTCTACGAGCTTGGGTTCAGAAATGACAACATTTTGCGCTTTTGATGGGTTTTGCAAAATATTAATTTTGCATCAAATCTTACATAGAGGTACACACGCTCTCTGAGCGTATTACTGGAAGTTCTTAGGTTTCTAGCATAAACACTGCATCCACAATATTAATAATTATGGGGCTTGGGCTCAGAACATCCCACAACGTCCAGCTTAGTCTCAATTTGTCGGTGCATTTTTCATATTACGAATCCCCAACTTGTACATTTCTGTCAGCTTGATACAATATTTTATAAGCAATTTAATAAAACATACATTTGCCTCAATTCAGTACACCCATTGGTTTGTCCCCGCCCCTAGAAACTTGGCGTGACTCAGAGGTCAAATGTCTTGTCTTCCCCCAAAGCATTGTTGACAGTTCAAACCCAAAATTAGCATACCCTATTCAGCTGAAGGAATCCTTTGTCCTGTTTTTCCTGCTAGCAGGGCATCAGTCCAGGGTGCCACTCTCCATCTGATTAACAGAACCATGTGATTTCCTGCCTTCTTGCTGGGAAGACTAGGTGTGAAGACTTCCCTGGGACAGCCAGCCTTTGAAGTCTCAGCTAACTCCGGGCACAGTTTAGCTTCAGAAATACAGGTCTCCTGTCAGAATTTAGATCGCTAGCGCTGGTCAGTGTCAAGCACCGGTATTGCACCCATTTTTGACAACTGCCTTACCAGTAAGCAATCCTCAAAATATACTCTGTTCAAATATAGATGCACTTCTGTGGACCTCAGATTCATGTAGATTCTTGCGGGAGACTGATGTTGACCCCCCAACAAGGAGGTGGGACCTTTTTAGTGGTTCTGTGAGCCATGATTTTAGCAATTTTTTTACATCAATTAAAACGGATTTTGAACAGCACTATATTCCTTTGTCTGCTTTTGCTCTGTGGGCAGCCATAGGATGGGGCTAGCAATGGTCTCCTGTATTAACACTGACAGAGGCAAAAGTGGATGGCGGCCTATCTGTCAGGTTTTCGCTGCGCCCTTTCTGGTGATTTCTGGCCAGCAGCATGCTTTCCGGCGGCCATTATGATGTTTCCGCTGCCAGTAATGCACAATGATGTTGCAGGGCTTGGGTGCGTGGGTTCAAACATCCCACAAGCCCCCCTCTTGCGATGGCCTTGATTTTCCATCAATGGAACTCGCAAGACTGGGATGTTAGCCTCATCTTCTTCTGATTCCGCAGATGACAAAGTTTAGCATCTTTTCCTCCATCAGCGTGGACCAATCGGTTCTCCTCGCCGGTCCTGATGGGAGTATTGGGCGGTACTCCGGGCCCCTCGGATCTTTGCTCCCGGTCCCCGGGTCGTCCTCCTTGGGCAGTCTCCATGGTTTATCTCTCCTAGGATGACAAAGCAAAAGCGGCAGAAACATATTCGTAGACATTTCCCCACCACTATTAATGTAGTGGGGTGAATATATACATTTTTTTAATCAGGAGACATTTGCATTCTTATCATTGTATTGTAGAGACTATATGTGGAATATTTTAGGGTTGGAAATGTATTAATCTGGAGCGGCCCCTCTGGGATTGCAGAGGACTCCTCCAGTTGCTGCAGAGTGTGCCTGGGATGGAAACACTTTAGCTGATTAATATGGACCCAGTTGTCTTCCCCCTCTGCCAAACTGCCTTTGGGGATGCAGATCTTGTAGGCGACTGGTGAGATCTTGTCTACAATTTCAAAAGGTCCCTTCCAGGTAGGCAGAAATTTCCGCTGTTTGGCCTGGTTCCTTTGGAAATTGTACAGATAAACCCATTCTCCTACATTGTATTCTTTGCTAGTAGTCTTCAAGTCATAGTGGGTCTCCATGCTATCGGCTGATCTCTCTAGATTTCGCTGAGCATAGGCAAAAGCATGTTGAAGGTGTTTCCTTAAGTTTTCAACATACTCATGAGTTGTGGAGGCATTGATCAGTGTCTACTCTTGGGTCCTGTAAAGCAAATGCTGGGGAAGCACCATCCTGCGTCCAGTCATCAACTCAAACAGTGCATTTTAGTTGCACATGAAGGGGTAGATCTGATGGCCATTAGGACAAGAGGTAAGCGAATATCCCAACTTGGCCCAGAATCTGCCACAAACTATTTTAAGATGCTCACAATGGTTTTGTTGTAACGTTCTACTGCACCAGAAGAGGCTGGCCGGTAAGCAATGTGTAGCTTCCTTTTAACCCCCAGTATCTCCCACATCTTTGTCATTACTTCGCTGGTGAAATGGCTACCTCTGTCTGACTCAATCCTTTGGGGTAGTCCAAAACACGAAAAGATGTGGTTGATCATCAGGGCAGCTGCTGTTTCTGCATTGCAGTTTGGGGGCGGGAGACATTCCACCCATTTAGTAAATAAGCATGTCACAGTCAACATGTACTTATTTCCCCTAGAGGAGCGAATCACGGGCCCTATGTAGTCGACTTGCAAATCTGACCATGGCAGTGTCATCCCCCTCTTTTGGAGAGGCGCACGGTGTGTGAGGGATGTTGGCTGAAATTGCGCACACACAAGACACTCTTCAAGTATTGGTCGAGGTCCTGCCCCATGTGTGGCCAGTATGCAACCTCTCTTAAGATCTCAAGTGTTGTCTGAAACCCCCTATGACCGGCGGTGGCCGCATCATGGGCGTGACTTAACATCAGGCTTCGGAATGAGGTAGGAACTACCCACTGATCATGGCCAGCTTGGGATTTCCTTACCAACAAACCGTCTTGGATTTGGAACATTTTTGGACATTTCATCAACACTCTAAGGTCCTCTTTCCCAATGTAATCGATATCCGTCAGGGGAAAGTTCTCAGGGTCATCAATGTGTTGGTAAAACCTACCAATTATTGGATCCCCCTTCTGAGCCATAATCAAATCAGCATCTGGGGTCTCCTTACTCCATTGTGCAGTTGAAAGATCATTGTGAGCATTTGTCTGGGACCTAGTGATCGCAGTGACCTGGATTTCCCCCAACAGGGACTCAATTTCTATTAGATCCCCTTGGATGGCCTGGGTTTTGGCAAGCTGACCAGCTAAGTCATTTCCAGTTTTGTCTGGTCCCTCTATTTTGGAATGACCCTTGATCTTTTTCCAGTAGATGGTCATCCCATTCGAGGTGACCAGATCATCAATATTTTGGATTAACTTCCCATGTTTCAAGGGTTTGTTATTAGCACATAACATGCCTCTGTTTTCCAATTAACCAGGTGCTCCACGAACCGGTTCCATACATAATCCGAATCTGTGATTATGACCAGTTCGTGGAGTTGATGTTGGACAGCAGTGAGGATGGCTTGATGCACAGCCATCAACTCTGCCACCTGACTACTTCGGGGACCAATCTTGTACCCAGCAGAGGGTTCTGGGGACTCATTCACCCATGCATTCCCTACACCGGCCACAAGTTCTTTTTCCCTGTTGTTGTCAACATGGTAAGAGCATCCATCCACATAGACAGTCGGCATTCCCTCACACTTGTCTTCTTCAAAGACTTTGTGTGGGGAATTAAGGTATGCCTCCATGTTGTCCTTGATTTTTAGACTTTCGCACTCGAGACAGTTTTCTCTGGCACAATCATGCAAGTCAGCCAGACCTTGCGCGAGGGGACTCTTCTTGTTTTGGCCATATCTGACCTCCACAGGAAAGCCTTGCATTGTCGGAATCCAGGAAGTAATTCGGGAATTACTCACATTTCCGGCCCGGATTCTGTCACTTTGCAGATATTGCAGAGGCTGGTGTGGAGTTTCCAGCATGATGTGTTCCCCCTGGATAAAAGGGCGGTAGTTCTTCAATGCCCACACCATTGCCAGGAGTGCCTTCTCACAATCGTTGAATTTTTCCTCCACAGAGGATAAAGTTTTACTCGCATAGGATATTACTTTATTGACCTTGTCATGCTTTTGATATAATACTACAGTCAAGCATGTATTAGAGAACCCTGTCTCCAAGAAAAAACCCTTGTTTCTGACAGGGTAAGCTAGACAAGGCGCTTGTGAGAGGCTTCTTTTGAGCTGTCTTACTGCCTCGGATTGCTCTGGACCCCATTCCCACTTGACCCCCCCCCTTCAAGAGATGAATCAGGGGTCTGGTGATCTCTGCGTAGCCCTCAATGAACTTTCTGCTGTAATTAGTCAGTCCAAGGAGGCTCCTTAGTTCCCACAGAGTTGTGGGGTCTTTCAGTTTCTGGAGTGCTTCCACTTTCTTTTCCTGGGGACAGAGACCCTGAGGAGTAGTCTCATGCCCCAAGAAATTAACACAGGTTCTACACCACAGTGCTTTCTGAAAGGAAAGTTTTTCTCCGGCGGCCCTCAACTGTGTCAGAACATAACAGATCTCCGCTATGTGTTCCTCCACGGATGAACTTTTGATGAGGGCATCATCTACATAAGCCAGGTTACCCCTCGCACCCAGGTTGGGCATGGCCTTGTGTAGGAAAATGTTGAATTAATTGCCGGAGTTGAGGTATCCGAAGGGAGTCTGGGTCCTTGTGTACTACTGGCCCCAAAAGGTAATAGCCAGTTTGTATTGGTCCTCCCTACTGACAGGCACAGTCCAGTATCCATTGGTCAGGTCTATTGCAGTGAATACCTGTGACCCCTGGATCTGGGCCAGCCCCATGTCAATGTAGGGAAGAGGCCATCGGGAAGTATGGACCCGTTTATTGAGCTACCTAATATCGGGGCAGAGTCTCCACTGGCCGTTTGGCTTCAATATTCCCAGCACCGGATTATTGAAGGTGCTGTGAACTGGACAGATTATCCCCCGGGACTCAAGGTTCTTAATTATTTCAGTAAGGGACTCCATGGATGCGAGAGGCAAGCGATATTGCTTCACAAACACTGGAGTCATGCCAGGGTCCGTGGGAATTGTTGTTGTGTGGATGTCGGTGTGACCACAGTCATATGAGTCCACCGCAAAGAGACCTTGGAAATCCAAGAAAACTTGTTAAAACTTTTGCTTCTGCTCCAGAGTCACACAGGCATCAGCTAGGTTGACCCTCTCTTCAACCATCTGCCTGAAGCCTGGAAAGACTTCTGGTTTTGCTATCTCAGCAGCCTCCTCCAGCTGGGTGGAGAAGTCCCTGGTCAGAGTGCTGATTTGGACTGGAGGCTTCAGGTGGGAAAGGCAGCACTCATAGACCTGGAAAATCACCTCATCCCTCCTGAAGTCACAAGTCACATCTTCCTTACCATAAGGGCAGGAAGTATACACCAGGAAGTTCCCCCCATGCCGGGTAAAGATCCTGTCTGGTGTTGTGTTGTCATCACTGTCACTGTCAAAACAGTCCTTGGGGATTGGTCCTAACAGTTAATTTCCTAAATCAATGGAGAAATGTCGGTCATCAACCGCCATTCCAATAATGGTGCCTGCGGCTAGAGCAATACTCTTTAAGTCGCTGTTATCCACCTCTATTGGAATGGTTCATGTTCTATATTGACTAATGGTGTTGGGTGTACCCCCAACCCTTGCTGTTGGAGAGAAGCATTTAGATGAATATAAGCATCAGGGTTTTTCAATTTTTGTCCTCTTTTAACTTTCACTTCCAGGGAGAATTGTCAGGTCCTTTCGGGGATGGTGACTTCCTCTTTAATCTGAATTTCAACTGCATAAGGTAGAAATTGAGCTGACCTAAATGCTTTTTGTGGTTCATCAAAACCCATGGGATTATCCGCTAATCGGGACCAAGCTTTGAAGTTTATTAGGTCCGATCTAATGGCAAAGCGATTGAGAACATCACTGCCTAAGTAAAAGGGGGAGTGACATCTCGCACGACCCAACTATTATGGACTATGCTCTTGTTGCCAATGGAGATTTTGAACATACACTTGCTTGGCAGGAGATGTTTGGAATTGGGTGTTTCCAGATACATTTCCCATTTGTCTATCAGTTTGAATGTGGGAATGGCTGGATCTTTTGGGTGTTGGCGGAACATGGCTTCGCTCATGAAGCTCTTACCGTTGTTCACACACACTCGGGCAAGAACAGAGTCCTTCCCATCATTTAACTGAACAGGGATGAACAACTGCGCTCCAATTTGCTGTCTATCAGCCAGGCTCTGAGCTGATTTCACATCGTTCTGCACTATTGGAGTTGGAATGTCTGATTGTGTATTGGTAAAGAATTTCAGAGTGTTTCCTTCCAGTGTGGAATACCACCTTAAACTGGAAGGAAGGTTGATTTTCAGAAATAGAGAGGACCGCCCATCACCAGTCTGTTGTCCTACCGCTATTACTGTCACGTCTGGAATTTGGTTGTTCTGGAAGTGAAATTCTACTTGGTAAGATTTTTGTTCAACCATGTGGCATGTGCCGTTTAAACTAACATGGTTGACACTCTGTTTTAATTTTATTGGTCGGCTTGTCTGGGTCCAGAGGACCTTGTTTACGCAATCTATTAGGGGTGACAACCTTCTCAGGAGGTCATTCCCTAGTAAACAAGGGGTGCCCTCTGGAGTCACTGCTATGACCGAGTGTTTCACCTGGTGTCGCCCAATTTTAATGTCCAAATCTGCAGTCCCCTCGATGGGAATTTCCTTCCCGTCAAAGTTCTGAAGTTGTGCAGGAAGAGAGGTGAGAGGAATTTGATAATTCTCCCCCCTTCCTGAATTTAATTCATCAAAGGCTCTTTTGGACAGAAGGGTAGCTTGGGATCCAGTGTCCACCAGTGCCAAAATTGTACCTTGCCCCTGTACTTGTACCGGGGCATAGCATCTTCCCTCCTTCTCTGCAAGGGGGCACAGATAATGCACATTTTTGGAGAACTGGTGGGCTAATTTTCTGGTTTTGGACATTGAAAGAAAAGAACTTTGGGCAGAATTCTGTGGAGAGTCTTGGGAATCTGAAAGAAAAAGTTGGCAACTGGAAATAGGGGACGTTTTGGGTTTCCCTGGTTCCGGTTCTGGGCCGCCCCCCCCTTTCTGGAGGCAGTCACCAGGATGGGTTTGAACCAGGGGATTTTGTGGCTGTTGGTTCTGGGACGGGATGATGGGCGGCGCTAGCTCCGTCCCCACATCTACCCAGTCTGGATGTGAATCCCTTGGGACCCATTTTTCTCTTGGAGGAGTTCCCCATTTCTGAAGGAGAAGATCCTTTTCCCAGGATCCTCTGAGGATCCCCCACCCTCAAATCGGAAGATCTGTACCTCCTCCACAAAATGGGTCTGTTTGGGTCCTTTGTTTCTCCTACCTCCTCTCTGCTCCTTGGGTGGCAGACCTTCAGGGGTAGGAGATTTTGTTTCCGGTTCCTGGGTTTCCAGGGGCTGTTTACAAGTGGGGAAGGAAGCTTCCTCCAAGGCTTTACACCCCCTTCCCCTTGTGCCTCCTCCCTGGGAACCGGTGTGTTATCAGGGTGCTGCCCCCGTCATTGTTCTGGAGCACCAGGCCCAGAGTTTGGGGCATTCTGCGCCGGCATGCTCATTTGAGGGTTCTGTTGAGCCCTCAGCATGTGACCCAGATCCCGTGCCATATTTTGGACCTGGCGCTCTAACTGTGAAACCCGCTCAGGCTGATACAGGGTTCTGTCTTCTCCCCTGGGCTGATCCCGGGAAGAGTAGCTATCCCTTCTCTGGTAGTACCCCGGGTTTGGAAGATTTGCATACCCCTCCACCCTTGGCCTCCCCTCTCCCGGATTAGGTTGTCTGGGCTCAGGGAATTGGGGAAAGAAGGATGGATGATTTTGGGGCTGGAAGTTGGGTGGATAAATGGGGAAAAGGTTCTGCCCAGGATTTGGGGAATTTCTGCCCTCCTGTGGGAAGTTAGGAGGGAAGTTCCCTGGGTTAGGTGCTTGGCTGGATCCCCCCTTGGGCTGGAGGAGTCCACACATAACCCAGGATGGGTCGGTTTCCCTTGTAGTGGGGACTTACATAGTCAGGGGAGTGAGGGATCCCATTTGTGGGACCACCTCCTTGACTCCCTGTCTGTGACTGGCCCAAGGGCCTTCTTGGCTTGGAATTATACTGTGCCGGCAAGTTTTTAGGCCCCCCCATCTCCAAATCTAAAACGGGGCAACTTTTACCTCTGCCACCTTGGCAGCAGCAGGGGTGCTGGTCGGTTTGGGGCTTTTCTGCGCATTACTTTTATTTTCTATGAGCTTCTGCACCTCATAGATTCGGGTGGCCTGTTCAATGACCCAGTCTAGTGACCTTTTCTCATGAAAATCTCTCACTAGCTGGGTCATGATGTATTTGGGCAAGGCATGGAAAAAAGTGTTAACAAATTCTTTGCTGTCCGTGCTCACCCTTTTGGTAGTCTGCGCGAAGGCACGCTTCAATTCCTGCACAAATTCTTGTGGGGCCTGATCCTCCCCACATTGCAAATTATAGGCTGCCTTGCGAGCCTCTTGAGGATTTCTGTGAACAGAAAAGTGCTTTAAGATGGCCGCCCTGTAGGTGGACCATCTTGCATGATTTTGGTCCTCCAGCCCCGCAAAGAAACTGGAGTATTCTGGGGAGAATGTCCATTTGACGTACTGCATGCAGCTACTGCTGTCTTTCAAATGGAAAGTCTCCATCATTTGCTCAAAGAGCTCCAAGTGTTCCCACACAGAATACTTGGTGTTCTTGTGATAAGGCATAATGACACTCCTGATTGCCTTAATCTGTTTTAAGGGGTCCTTAAGCAAGGCCCTTTTTGCCTTATTGGCCTTCTTGGTTCGGGTAACCCTGGTCCATTTATCCTCTGACTCAGAAGCACTGCTCCCAGAGGTGCCCGTCTGATCTTCTAGGTTTTCCCGGATTCTGCGAGCCTGGGAATGGCTGGCAGAAGGTGGGGACCTGGTATCCTGTGTCCTGCGACGCATAGAGGAGTCTTCAGATTCCTCCTTGCTGCCAGGATTTGATGGGTACCCCCCCACTGACCTAACTGGGCAGAGGTTTTCAGAATGCCCTTAGTGGGCCTTCTCTCCTGGGGTTCCCCACGAAATTGCACTGTACTTGAGTGCCCATACCCGGATGCCCGCCCATCCATTCCTGGGAGGTACTGGCCTATGAGCCCCATACATTTGGCTGGATAGTAATCTGCCATCCCCGTGGCCCGGGGCTCATGTGCGCCATGGGACACGGGGTGGCAGAGTCCAAGGACTGGGAGAGATGAAGGCCTCTGGTACTAGGGCACCTGAGGTTATGCTCAGGTGTTTCCCTTTCCCAGCGAACCTCATCCCTGTCAGCCCCTGCTCCCTGTTGCCATGCAAGAGCCTGTGCTTTCAATTCCTCAATCAAGGCCTTAATAGACTCTATCAGTCTCTCCTGCATGACTATCTGTTGCTGGAGCCTATCATTGTGCTGGCAGAGGGCTTCATTCTCTCTCTGTGCTTCCTGGTTAGTCTTGGAGTACTGGGCCAGTCTTTGCTGCAGGAGGGTTACCCCCTGAGTCCCATCCCTACTGGCCTGCTCCTTTCTTTCCAGGGCATCTTCCACCCTCCTGGTGTACTCTAACAAGTTCTGATGCTCTTTTTGGAGGTCACCCCGTCCCTGGGGGGCCAGGTGATTTTCTTCCATTTTCTTTTTTAAGTGGTAGACTTCCTGGCCTAAGGTATCCCTTTCCTGAGTAAGAGCCTGCATCTGTGCCGCCAGGTCGTCCCTCTGCCTTTGCAGGGCACCAACTTTCTGGCGCTCTTCATCAAACTCTGCCTGGGTATCCAGGTCTTTCAAAATCAATTTATTGCTCTCTTTTTCTCTATCCAATTGGCTTTGCAGGGTGGCTACCTGCTTTGTGCATGCCCTGTTGAAATCTATCTGTTGCTCCAGCTTTTTCCGGCTCTGCAGTAGGGAGTCCAAACCTTCTTGATGCTCCTTCTGCAAGGCCAGAATTCTGGTATCTTGGTCTGCCTTTTCCTGTTGCAGGATATCCATATCCTCTTTTATTTTAATGATATACTGTCTACTATCATTTTCTGACTCCTGGCTCCTGTACAGCCTCTGCTCAGAAGAGTCCAGGTCAGATTGGGCCTTCTCTAATGCCATCAGTTGCCTACATGCCAGATATTGGCCTTCAGCACATTTGTCCTGTATTGCTCCCATATATATATATAAATATGCCGCTATCCTGGCTATCTTGTCGTGCTCATCTTTGGCTGTAGGGGCCATATATAGCTCACTCAGGGCCACATGTAAGGGACCCTGATCTCTCTATATATCTCACCCTGTTGCAGTGATCTGGGGTGCGATTGCCTGCAACCACCCCGTCTGGTCCTGCTGAGTCCACTCACCTCTCACAAATAGCTTATGTAAGAGGTGCTCTCTTGCTATTTTGATGTCTACCAGTGTCGTCATTCTGGAAATTGATTTCCTTCCTGACGACTTACAGAAGTTAGTATTTTGCAAAACAGACCGTTTCCTTAGAGCATTACTTTGAGGAGTGCTTTTACAGCGTAACACAGCGTGGTGATCCAACAGGGTTTATGTATCCTGTCAGTTAGCACACTGTATTAAGCTGCACAAGTGGTAGATCTAATCCAGACATCCCGGACGAGCCCCCACCCCATAAATGACTTCAATCCAGCAATCCAACTAAGTCAATGCCTAGTCTGGGATGCCCAATGGAAGCCCTTATTTATATATTTTGATGTCAAGTTCTTATATCTGGATGATAAACCCTTATATAACGCCCCTCTCTTTGAATCCCCCTGACCTCACTGAACCAAGAAGTAGGTTTGTTTTGCAAATTAAAAGGTTTATTGGAAAAATTAAACAATATATATATATCACACTTTTATGAATAAATTAATATTTGATAGCACGCTTATGAATATGACAGTGGTCAACAATGGATAATCTACAGTAGCACAATTCTTTAATTACTTAGGAGTTGGTATAGAAAGGATAAGGTAGCAGAGAATACTTTGTATGGTTTCAAGGAAAAGTAAGAATGCAGCACAGAAATAACACTCGATATGGTCTCAACAAGAGATAGCATGATCAGTTTTTCGCTTGTGACAACTCACTCCCCCCCCTTATACAACAGAAAGAGATGAAAAGGAGAGCACGCAGTTTTCAGGAATACAATCAAATGCAGTTCAAATTCCAGTTCCCCCCAGCAAGCTTAGATGAACAGGGATGATTTTAAAACACAGGCCAAATACTTTTAAATGTGATTGGAATGGAGTGAAAAAATGCTAAAAATCATTTTAATTCCCTATAGGAGATTCAGGGTAGGTGACAGCTACTTTGAATTAGTTCAGGTCAGCACTAGCAATGATTGAGGAATGATTATCAGAGTGAAAACGAATTTCAGCAGTGAAAAGCAAGAAGCAGCTATTTTTACAAGTGGTGAAATTGAGTCAAATTGCAATTCGCTGCACTTTTTCCGAGTGCGTCGATCGCGATTATGGAAAACTATAAGGAGTTGTTGGAAAGCTTAGGTTCTTAGCTTTAAAATGACAGTTAAATCTCGCTTCTAGGACATACGGTTCAAAAGATACAGACGTGTTTGTGGAGGTAGATTTTCAGCAATGAAGTAAAGATTTCAGAATGACAGATGACACTTTTACAGCTTTGAAATCACAGGATGGACACACGATGTCTATGCAGTTCTAATTAGGTTGAAATGGATGGGATAGGATCACTTTAGACTAAGAGATTGGTTCTGTACAGTTCTGGCTGGATACTCACTCCTAATTTTGGAAGGAATGCAACCTCGTCACGGATCTGGTCAGGTTTGGGCTGCGGTTCTCTCTCCGGACAGTCTCTGGCACTGGTTCTGCTCACAGCAGTCTGGTTTGGGTCTGCTATCGGCACTGCACAGTGGTCTGGTCTGGGTCTGCTATTGGCACGGCACAGCGGTCTGGATATGGTTCTGGCACAGGGTTCTAGCCAGAATCAAAACAGCTTGCCCCGGCTGTTAAATAGTTTAGTTAGGTTGCTGGATTCTGAGGCCTGCTGAGAAGGATTCGGCTTTTGGTTCAGGCCTCTCTGCTTCAAGTTCTGGAGTCTATCTGGAGTCTAAGTTCTGGATATGGTCGGGCAGCGTGCTTTTCAGAAATTGATTGAAGAGTGGAAAATGAATGTCTCTATCTGGGTCTCAGTGGCCCCTTTTTATGTGTTCTCAAAGGGTGTAGGGAGGCTGACTTTATATGCCCAACCCACTGAGGATCCTGATAGGTTAAAGGATTTACTGTGACCTCACTGGAGAACGGAGGAGTGAGTCAGAATGAGTCATCTGGTGTCATCTTTATGGCTCAAAGAAAGGACACTCCCTTTTGTGTCCGTACAGCATATCTTCTTTTTCATAAAACACACAATTACAATATACAACACGTGTTAATATTACCTAAATTGCATGACAGATTGCTTAAGGTACAGTTTGGTTCAAGTCACATGTTTCTACGAGCTTGGGTTCAGAAATGACAACATTTTGCGCTTTTGATGGGTTTTGCAATATTAATTTTGCATCAAATCTTACACGGAGGTACACACCCTCTTGAGCATATTACTGGAAGTTCTTAGGTTTCTAGCATAAACACTGCATCCACTATATTAATAATTATGGGGCTTGGCCTCAGACCATCCCACAACGTCCAGTTTAGTCTCCAATTGTGGGTGCATTTTTTATATTACGAATCCCCAACTTGTACATTTCTGTCAGCTTGATACAATATTTTATAAACAATTTAATAAAACATACATTTGCCTCAATTCAGTACACCCATTGGTTTGTCCCCGCCCCTAGAAACTTGGCTTGACTCAGAGGTCAAATGTCTTGCCTTCCCCCAGAGCAGTGTTGACAGTTCACACCCAAAATCAGCATACCCTATCCAGCTGAAGGAATCCTTTGGCCTGTTTTTCCTGCTAGCAGGGCATCAGTCCAGGGTGCCACTCTCCATCTGATTAACAGAACCATGTGATTTCCTGCCTTCTTGCTGGGAAGACTAGGTGTGAAGACTTCCCGGGGACAGCCAGCCTTTGAAGTCTCAGCTAACTCCGGGTACAGTTTAGCTTCAGAAATACAGGTCTCCTGTCAGCTGTTAGATCGCTAGCGCCGGTCAGTGTCAAGCACCGGTATTGCACCCATTTTTAACAGCTGCCTTACCAGTAAGCAATCCTCAAAATATACTTTGTTCAAATATAGATGCACTTCTGTGGACCTCAGATTCATGTAGATTCTTGCGGGAGAATGATGTTGACCCCCAACAAGGAGGTGGGACCTTTTTAGTGGTTCTGTGAGCCATGATTTTAGCAATTTTTTAACATCAATTAAAACGGATTTTGAACAGCACTATATTCCTTTGTCTGCTTTTGCTCTGTGGGCAGCCAAAGGATGGGGCTGGCAATGGTCTCCTGTATTAACACTGACCGAGGCAAAAGTGGATGGTGGCCTATCTGTCAGGTTTTCGCTGCGCCCTTTCTGGTGATTTCTGGCCAGCAGCATGCTTTCCGGCGGCCATTATGATGTTTCCGCTGCCAGTAATGCACAATGATGTTGCAGGGCTTGGGTGCGTGGGTTCAAACATCCCACAGCTCTTAACATTTCCTTTAAACTAAAGAAGTTGAAACTGACGGATTGGAGGTAGCCTTTCTGGTAGTTTAGCTGTGGGTCTCAGACGTCTCACTAACATTGGTCCCAACTGTGTATCTGGTTGTTTGCATATCGTTTATGGTAAATCAGTTTTGTAGACAGACAAGATGTCTTGAAGTTTTACTAAAGAAAGTAAAGCCTGTCCTATGCCCACTTCTTCAGTGGTTCTTTGTCCTGTCTAACGAACATAATAAAAGGCGCTTGTCAGGATGTCTCACAATCAAATCCAGGCCTCCATCCAAACCTAATATACCTATTGGGCCTCATTATAAAGTTGGAGGTAGCCTTGCCGGTAAAACCGGCAAGGCTACCTCCAAACCGGCATGAAGATCCGGCACCCACGAAAGGGCAGTTACTGGGGTATTCCGGCCCTGCCGGACCCGCTAATTGCCCCGTTCATTACGGTGCCGGTGCTACAGGCTTGCTGTGCTCGCGGGTGCCTTTCATTCCGCCAGGGCAGACCTGGCGGAATGAAAGGCACCCGCGGCACAAATCTGAGTTTGTCGGTTTGGATACAACGGTACCTGTAAGCTTACCGATACCATTGTATCCGGACCGGCAACCTTGTAATGAGGCCCATTGTCTGTCCCTACCACTAATACACATAAATAGCAAAAACACCTCCAGAAGGGTATTCTCTCTCACATCCGTAGCTGGTGGCTGATTTCTGACCCACACTGAAATAGCTCTCGGTCTCTCTCAGGCCACTTGGCTGAATACACAGTTCAAAAATGTCTCTTAGAGCACTCTCAGTTCCTGGTTGTGATTGATCCGGGGCCTGATCCAAATATCATTATAACTTCTCCCAGACAGTCTACCAGGTTGTACAGTTCATACTTCAGGTTTGCCCAATGTCTTTCTCTCAAACCTTGGTAACCGTCTCTGTTCTTGGGGTTTGGCCTGTAATTTCTCAGTCCTGTATTATATTGACAATCATCCCGTCTTTGGGTATCGGTTCCTTCTCACTGCTTGGGAGGCTTCTTGTTCACACCTTGCCCTGGGGTCCTTTTCTTGCACATGCCTTGGTGTTCATCATCTCACACCCCGTGTTGCCCCTTCGTGGGTTCTCTTGAGTATCGTCCCGACTTGGAATCTCATGATTTTTTACCTGGCTTGTGGTATTATTTTTTCTCTCCCAAGTTTGCTGAACTCACCCTCTCAACCGGGCATCAGGTTCATCGTTTCTAGCTCAGAGTTGTGGTTTGACATCTCTCGCAATTCCTTGCGTATCTGTTTTTACCTCCCCTCCTTGGGGTTTGCTTTCCAATGTTCCACCTTGGGTTACTGTGGTTCACATCCCTTTGGAGAATCATATCTCTCAACCGGTCTTGGGGTCTTTGTGCTTCCACTTCTACTTTGGGTACGTTCTCTTTCCCCGGCTTGAAGCTTCATGATTCTCACCCTACCCTGGGGTCTCGGGTTTCACACTCCCTCTCTGGGTATTTGCTGTTTCCGCCTTTCTTGGGCTCTTTACTTTTTCAGCCCATCATGGGCTCTTGAGTTTCTCAGCCCCTCTTTGACCTATCAGCCCCTCTTGGGCTTGCAGCCCCTCTTGGGCTATCTGGATTCTCAGCCCCTCTTGTCAGCCCTACAGATAAGGTGTCTTTCGGTCACATATACTCCCTAGAAATTGGCAAATACTCCCAAAAAATAAAAATAGGGAGTAAAAATACTCCCAACAAAAAATAGGAACAAGACATATAGAATCCTGCACCCCTGCTTTCACCCTCACATTTCCATGGCTATGTTTAGATCAGAAGTGCATGTAGTACCACAGGAAGAAACTACTGTTTTAACTGCCTGATTGGAAGAAGTAAAAATGTATATTTTAATGTGCATGAATAACTATGTGCAAAGAAATAAATATTACAAAAACCATTTCTGTTTTTCAGTTAAAACATTTTTACTTGCTTATAACATACTCTCATTGGATATTGTACTTGCATATTTACTACCTAAAAAATAATTTTACTCCCAACTTTAAAAAACAGAGTAAAATACTCCTACTTCCAAATCTTATCTGGAGCACTGCAACCCCTCTTAGGCTATTCATTTTCTCAGCCCCTATTTGGGTCTTCAGTCTCTCAGCCCCTCTTGTCTGTCCAGCCCCTCTTGAGCTATATGGTTTCTCACCCTTTCTTGGGGCATGCCTGTCTGCTCTCCTCTCTGGACGCACCATGTACCTGGTTTGCTGCAGCAGCATCCTTCTGGGAAAGTGGACTCTTCAGCAGAGGCAGCAGTGCGTTTGTTACTTCCCCTAATGACTTTCCAGAACATAAACCTATCACTAGTATTTATTTATTTGGTTACCATGTGTGGGCAGGCCTTCACATTGTTACTGCTCATTAACATATGGTCCTTGCCCGATGGTAGGACCTCCCAAACATTAAAGAAGGTTTTCTTTCTTCCAAAGTATCTGGGTGGCAGACTTGCCCTTTTGTCTTTCATCATGAGCTGCTCCCACTCATATCAAATGGCTTCAAGCATGCAAACTATCAAATGGTCACCTTTTTCACTTTCCCTTTCAGTTATGGAGAACAACCCCTCCATTTGATAATCCGCTCATGTTAAAAGTGAAACATTTTACAGCAATTTCAGGCGTCTGAAGGAGTGCTTGGACTAACTTAATTCTATCGCAAATGTTGTTAACTTCATTAGATTCCACAGTTACTTGTAATATAGATTTTAATTGTGGTTGTCCTGATCCATTCGAAAAACTGCATTGAAGGTGTTTATTTCTGTCTTGCGCCAGTCACCCATAGTTCTGCAGGGTCATATTTCCTCAATAGTAGTATCCCGGGAGACATTAGGCCCCAGCTTCTGGCATTTGCATATCAAAAGGGCACAGAATGGCTTCCAAAGGTACATGGGGTGCCAGATTACTCCATGCAGCGTTACCTCTCCCACTCACCTGACATGATACGTTGGAGTTTGTAGTAATGCTTTAAATTTGAACAATAGGAAGCCTCCAGTCTTGCCATTGAATGACTAATCTCTGTGGGTTTAGATTCTATTGAAGACCTGAGTATTATCCTTCCCTCCCTTCTGGCTACCCATTAGTACCTGGGGTATTTCCAATACCAAGGCATATAACAATTCAAAGGGTTTCTCCTATCTCGGGACCCTTCAGGCTTCTGGGGTTTTTATTTTTTTATACACGATATGGTTGAAGGATTATGAGAGTTTTTTCATCAGGTGTTCCTGTTTCTGTTCTCAATACCCACCAGAAATGTAAAAGATGTTCAGTTTTTTGTAATTAAACATTTTCCAAGACAATGATTCACCCTGTATCTTTCCTCAGACGCTAAAAAGGAGATTTGTCAAATGTTTTCTTCTCCCGTGGCTGATTTTTCAAGAACCTTGTGGGGTTTGCTTAAACTCCTTTGTTTAAATTATCACGCCTCCAGTCCCCCTTGACTCTTGGTCAAATTCAAGAGTGTCAAGCATATGAAGAACTGTGTATATGCGTTCTCTGTTACCCAGTAACAAATACTGACAAGCTGAAGGCTAGTAGATTGAAAGATCAGACAAAGTAAATAGAAACTCTCATATCATGGACATACATGTAGGTAGTGCGTGCTAAGTTTATGGGGAAGATATGTTTTTTACTGCTTCAATTTTCATATTATGTAATACTTTTCTAGACACGTTACTTATTTAGTACACCCTTTGGATGTTTTTTAGTGGTCTCCTCTTCTGAAATGATTCCCTACCCAAGGAGATTGACTAATAACCTTTTTTTTGTTTTGGTAACAGTGACCAAATGCATATATCCCTTCACAATAAGGGACGACTCCGGTTATCTTCAACTTCATACATCTTCTTGCAGAAGTGCTAATTTTCCCAAAAATTGTTAACCCCATGTCCAAGTGAGCATCCCAGTTGAGATGTTCTTCTCACATTGTTTATCCAGTTTCATATTTGGGACGTCAGGAATTTGGGAGGGTGCTGTTATCTGTCTGAGTCCTCATATGTGTTCCCAGCCTCCTAAGGTTTACTTTGGATATTAGTTTAAGTCCTTGCTTCGATCCATAACAAGAGCTCCTTCATCCTGGCCCGAATACTTCAAAGTATATTAGTACATGATGCTGTATATTCCTGCCTATGCATTATACTGCTCAAGTTCTTCAGAGAGTGACAGTTATGTTCACTATAGGCTGTAGGTCTTTAATATGATCAGGCGTGCATGGAAGAATGATTAAAGACCTTGGGACCAGGATTGGCATTTCCAGTAGGAAAGCAAGAGTTCTTGGCTTCTTTATAACATAAGAAGTTGCCTTCAGCACAATCCTCGTGTAGGGAATCATGCACCTCATCAAAGTCACTTCTTACATAGTTAAGTATTGAGTTTCATTATGAAACAGCAATGTTGGTTGTTTCCTTTTTTATCAAATATTTCTTGTCTCGCGTGCCTTGTTTTAATATCTAACCATGGTTTGCTTTGGGGTAACAGTAAAGATTGCCTTAATGATCTTTGTACTATGTACTGAAAATAGCTATTTGTTTTTGCTCTTCCTATGAATAAGCAAGATATATTTGGTCAATTGTCAGAGGTTCCCATAATTGTAGTATATCTTATCTAGGAAACACATCCCTACTTTTATTATAATAATTGTCTTTACTCCTATCTAGTGCATGTTGTCAATACATTCCTGCTTCTATGAGATACATTAGGGAAAGATACTAGGTTTCTTGAAAAAATGCTCCTGTCACTTTCTGCTATGCTGTCATATATTATTTATGCACTCAGGAAGGTAGGGTTCCACAGCCTGATTGGTACCCCCCCACCAACCTTCTTTGGTTTTCTGTTTCTCCTTTTTCAGAAACATTCTAGAGATTGCAGGAGTTTGGACCTACTACTGGATGTTTGGATGTTCATCTTCCTGGGCCAGTTTTTCATGTGAGCAATTAACATTGTTTCAGAGTACTAAAGAAGAAGGAAGAGAGACTAAATGCAGGGGTTTTATAGTCTGGTGCCTGTACTGATTGGCTATTACACGGCTATGACCTTGGCTCTCTGGGGAGCTGTGTATTATGTTCCCATTCAGAGACTATGAATGTTACTCATTAAAACATTTTAAAAGTATGTTTTCTTTGCTGCTGGACGAGTAGATAAAGAATAATAATGCAACATACTTGCCTCTGTGTCTTTCATAGAATCTAAACCCCCACTCACAGTAGTGAGGGGGATTAGCCACTGCCACCCACATCCGGCCGCAAAGTGTCCCATGTGCCAGGTAAGACTTTGATGCTCCCGCGCATTGAAAAAAAGAAGTTAACTCTGTGCCTGTAGGGGAGGCATGGTATCACAAGTATGACACTGACACAAAAGGTGCAATTTGTAAACCTTTATTAAAGTTTCTGGGTTTGGAAAAACTCCTACTTTGCGCTATAACTAGGATGGGAGTCGCAACCAACAAATAATAAACTAAACAGTCCTAGTTCAGTCCGTCAAATCAAAATTGCCTATGCTAACAAAACCTAATGCCTGCCCTATCTCTTGTACAAAAAGTGTATAAAGGAAAAGGAGATATGTGTGTAAAGAAAAATTAGTGTTCAAATATAAAGAATAAATGTGGCTGAATCAGCTCTCCTCCCCACGTTAGACAGCACGAAGTAAGGCGATACCCGCAGGCAGGATGACACATTCTGGCTCTGGTTTTTAACACAAAAACAGTTCAAAACATGGATCGAGGCCCGCCTGGCCTTCCATGTTACAGTCTCTCTTTACAGTCATCCAAACAACGTTCAACGAAAAGTTCATGTTGATTCTTCTCTGTCGGGCTTAGACCTCTTCAAAACAAATGTTCACGTTGGTCCCCCTCTGTCGGGCTCAGAACTTTCACAATAAAGGTTCAACATTACTTGCAAGGGGCTCTCTTCCCCAAACTTATTACGCTTCGGGTCTCCCTCAGTCGGGCTCAGGTTGTTTCCAGATGTCGAAGACTTTCAAATGTGCGTGGCTTTCTCTACAGACCCCCACAGGACCACTTTGACTCAAAGTTCAACGTTCAGCTTTTTACTCTTCCCTTCTCTCTGGGTTGAGTTTGATTACTTTGCTTTTACAGTTCATTCACTTTATCGCTACAAATAATTCACTTTTCACAGAGACCTTTGAGTGGGCTACTTCCTTTCGCTGGACCACTCCATTACTCAGTATCGCTGGTTTCACAGCTATTTATTTATTTATTTAGTTGTTTATAGTTCACAGAACTTATACAACTACACAACCAATAATAAAAAAAAGAAATACACTTAAAACAATACATTGAATTTAATAAATTACAGAATTTCATACATGTACAATTCATTCATAATATAAACTGGATTAAGATTAAGATTTACTTATTAAACCCAAACTCATAGTTTCAGCATGAATTCAGGCAAACACACAATCATCATCTCATCCTTGGCAAAAAAAAGAATTCCGATACAAACATGAAGTTAAACACTTATGGGGTACCCAAGACGTCCACTACCTTAATCCAGATCCGATATAGCGCCATGAGAAAAGATTCAGAATAGGTATTCAAGCAATAGTGCCAGAAATGGTCAGACAGAATGTGGGACCAATCATGTACATACCGACCATAGTTCGAATAGTACAAACTTTGCATCAAAGAACAACAGGTCATTATGTGTCTCGCTGTTTCTAGAGTATCAACCTTCTTACACTTGCAGCAGTAGCGTTGGTCGCTTGGTAATTTCCATCATGCTCCAAATGTGGCTCTTACTGGGAGTTGGTTCATTCTCATAAGTAACCGGAATTTGCATAGCAGGGGGTCAGGGCATCGTGTCAGGTAAGATTGGGGGCACAAGAAGTAATACACCATTCCTTCAATATACTTATAGTTATGTAATCCACTAATTCAGGTGAAATTGTCCTCCCAATCTTTTCTTCTTAGTTTGTTTTTAAATGCCAATTTGATAGATTTATAGTGACCACAACAATTACGTTTTACTTGCCATACCAATTCATTAAACAGAGCACAACAAACAGTGTCAAATATATTTGTGCGGTCAAATTTCTTCAAGTTTATCACTTTGGACCCAATAATACGTAATAAATCACTTTCAGGTTGGCACATGGCTTTCAAAAGCAGAATACCCCTTTTTTGCAACACAATAGATTTAAGGGATTGAAGTCCCAATTCTACTCTTCTATATTGGATTGAACAAGATCGGGCAAACCCAAAAATGTTACGGCAGAAGTAACACTCTATTTTCAAAAGCCATGATAGATTTTTCATTGTGATGGCTTCGATCCCATATGTGACAACCAGCATCAGCCATTGCCTATAGAACATTAAAATCCTTTTCAGGGAATACCCTGCATAGTTGTTTACAAAGTTCTTAATAAGTAATTTAATTTGTTTGGCACACCTAATTTTGTTTTCAATTAGCAGACTAAAGCCCGGTTTGGTACTAAACAGTACTCCTAAATACCTATAGCTATTGGTGTATTCGATGTTACCCCATGATCCTTCAATTTTTGGCCTATTGACTCCCTTGGATGAGAACAACATGATTTGTTTTTTTTTTCTTCAAATGAATAGTGAGTGAATGTTCTTCTGCAAAATACCCCAATTCATCTATTTTTTTTTTACAAGACAATTCTCATAAGCAGTGCGACATAGCATGAGCATAATTTCGACAATGACATATATCTATGGCAATGAGGCAGGCATCGTCACCTAAGGTGACTGAGTAGGTGTTACATCAGCATCAGACATCAGATCACACTGGTACTCACGTAACAGCGACCATATATCTTTGGGACGACAGGGCGTTGGGACTGATAAGACAAAAACTTCCTCATCGTCATTAACCATACATACGTCTTTCAGGAAGTTGGATCTGGTAGGCCCTGCGGCGGATTTCCAACATTTAAGGATGCAGCGTTTGGCAATAACACATGAGATATTAAAAAACCTTCTTGTGGTTTCCTTCACCTTTCCAATGTCACCAAACAGGTATTTCAGGGGGGATAGAGCGGCTGGGATCGCCGTTATCTCCTCAAGGAGCTCAGCCACTTCTCACCAAAAGTCCGCAATAACAGGGCACGACCAATACATATGGTACGCTCCAGCATCGGGGGCGCCACATTTCGAACATGTCCCTGGGCAACCCTCCACAAACTTAGCCAGCCTAGCCGGGGAGTAATGTAACTGATTCAGGATTTTAAATTGAATCAGTCGGAGTCCTGAGTTCATAGAGACCTATTTGGTGAGTTGACAATATCGGGCCCATTTCACGTCATCAATCTGGGTACCCACATCCCGTTCCCAGGTTTTTCTAATAGTCTTTCGTGAGGGGGAATGTGTTTGCACCAAGGTGTATAGCAACGAGACTCCCTTATTATGACCATCCGTCGTCACCACAGCTCTAATGCATTCGTGTGTCTGGGGTTATGCCGGAAAGCAAGGCCATTTAGCAGCAAAAGCTGGTCTCATACAATAGTATTGAAGGCACTTAAGCTGGCCACCCCCCACTGCACCCAGGAAATCTGTGAGTTCACAAAACACGCCATCGGGGAACATGTCTCGCATCCTGAAAAGTTTATTTGGGTCCCAGGTTCGCTGAAGGGCCTTGTCAAAGGTCGGGGAAATAATAGAGAAGTTCCACAGGGTTATATGTGGGTCATAGGGGATCTCCAGGCCAATTCTCCTGTAGATCCTTGACCAAGCTCGTGTAGTGGTGTATACCGGGTCGAATGGGCAGATGTTGCCATAAGTGGTGTTCAGGAGGACTGATCGTATATCGTTAGGGCGGACTGTGTGCTTTTCAAGAAGAATGTGTGGGGCTGTGTCTTCGGGGTCAAACCAATGTTTCACAAATTGTGCCTGTGCTGCTGTACAATATACTTCAAAATCAGGTGCCGCAATCCCGCCCTGTGAGTATGGCTCCACCATCTTGTCCCAGCCCAGCCTAGCAGTTTTCCCGTTCCACATAAAGGAAGACGCCAATGATTTAAGTTTCGCAAAAAAGGGTTAACCAGGCCAAATTGGGATGTTGTTGAAGAAATATAAGAGTTTGGATAGAACTACCATTTTAAGTAGGGCCACTCGGCCATATAAGGACAGAGGGAGATTAGCCCATAGTTGGAGCTTGATCGTAAGGGTGAGAAGTAAGTCGCCATGATTATGCGAGTACAGCAGCTGTCTATCTCTGGCCACCATGATTCCCAGGTATCTTACCTGCGCGGGGGCAGGCTTAAACCCCGTAATATGAGATAGGTCACCTGTATTAGGGGTCAATGGAAATATTTCAGATTTTGGGACATTGATTTTATATCCTGAATATTCCGAGAACTTGTATATACTTGTATATATATAATGTGTTACACATTCTCATGTGGCTCCCGGACATATAACAACGTATCATCCGCGTACAGTGATATAATTTGGGGAGGGCCAGTCATCCTGAGACCTCTGTGCGAATGGTGCTGACGGATGTATTCCGCCATCGGTTCAATAGTGAGTGCAAAGAGAATGGGCGAGAAAGGACGGCGCTTTCTGGTCCCTCTGTGTAATTGGAAAGAAGGGAACAAGGTGTTATTAGTTAGGACCTTGGCAGACGGTTGGGTATATAGCAGCCGGACGCATTTAATAAAATATGGCCCAAGTCCAAACCTTCGAGTACCAGGAAAAGGTATGTCCAGGAGACGGAATCAAAGGCCTTTTCGGCATCTAGGGCCACTAGAGCCGCTTTTGCCTCTGGATCTATTTGCGCCAGAACATTAAATAATTGTCTCAGGTTTAAAGCTGTAGATCTGGTTGGTATAAAGCCAGCTTGGTCAGGGTGGACCAGGATTGGCATGTACGGCAGGAGTCTGGTGGTCAACACTTTGGCGAAGAATTTCGCGTCAGTGTTGATTAGGGAAAGGGGCCTGTGAGAGGCCATATCCTGTGCTGCTCTGTGTGGCTTCAGGAGGACCGTAATGACTGCTTCACGCATCGAGTCTGGAAGGATACCACGATTCATAGCCTCTTCCCACACGTTCAATAATAGTGGGGCCAGCTCACCCTGAAATTCTTTATACAGTTTGGCGGTCAGGCTGTCTGAGCCGGGGGCGCGGCCACCTGATAGAGATTTAATGGCAGCAGTGAGTTCTTCAATAGTAACGGGTTGATCCAAAATGTTTCGTGTCGTTTGGGTAAGTGTTGGGAGATCGAGGGAGTCTAGGTACCTGAACGTGTCTTCCCTGGTTTTAACATCATGATCAGAGTACAGAACAGAGTAGAAATCAGCAAAAGTAGAGTTAATGTCTTTATTGACCGTGACCCCAGCCGGGTTCTGGATACTAGCGATTGGGTTAAGGTGCCTGTCTGTTCTAAGCATGTTAGCCAGAAACCTCCCCGCTCTATTACTCTCCCCGTACCTGCGGGCCTTAGCCGGGGCAGCCATGTATAAGACCTCCCTGTTGGTCAGCTCATTGAATTCCTTTAGGGAAGCGTGAGTCTTAGATAGGGTTTCCTTGTTCAATGTGGCGCTATATTCCGTCTGTAATGCGTCTATTGTGGCTTCGGCCACACCCAGTTCCCTTCTCACTGCTTTCAGCATACCCGTAGACATACCCAGTATAGTACCCCGAATCCAAACTTTGAATGCCTCCCATAGGGTAGCATAGGTGCTCACCGAACCCCTGTTCAACTCCAGGAATTCCTCAATTTCAATATGTAGTGTCTCACAGATATTGGGGTTTCTAAGGATCGCAGAGGGCATTCTCCACCTTTTAGCCAGAGGTGGGGAGTCATCTAGGCTGATGTCTAGTGTTATCGGCGAGTGGTCTGAGAGCGTACGGGGGTGTATTGCAAAGTCATTGATCGCCCCAGAGAGGGATGCACTAATGAACCAATAATCTATACAGGAGTGGGAGTCATGAACAGATGAGTAGAAAGTGAATTTCCTCTCATATGGATGTAACGTGCGCCATGCGTCAATTATATCGGTCTGTTCCATCATCTGTCTAACAGTAAGTGCCGCTTTGGACGGGGCCCTGGGGGAGGTAGATGAGCGATCCAGGGAGTGATCAAGTATCATATTAAAATCCCCACCCCATATTATTTGCGCCTCTACCGATGTGGACAGCATATCAAGGATTGTGCAGTAAAATAGCGGATCATCTATATTAGGACCGTATGTGTTAATCAGTAATATTTGCCATCCCGCCACCTCCCCCCATACCAACACATATCTACCCAGAGGGTCTATCTTACTAGAAAGATACCTGAAGCATAGCTTGGGATGTATAAGTGTCTGGACTCCCCTGGACTGTGCCGAATACTCTGTGAAGTACCTATGAGGACCCCATCATGGGAGGAATTTGGTATTGATACTCCCCAGTGCATGTGTTTCCTGTATCAGAAGGATGTGGGGGTCGTGGCGTGTAATGTATGAAGCAATTTTCGTTGCCTTGACTGGATTATTGAGACCCCGAATGTTCCAGGAGAGTAGTCTAATGCTTAAGCCACTTTTAGTCTGCGCCATAGTTGCCTATCGGAAGGAGCATTTGCCAAGTACGGCACCATTGTCTTAAGTGATGTAAGAGTCCTGCTGGAAAATAGTCCCCTGATTTTAACTTTGTAACATCCCCAACCATGCCTGGGATAACACCAGGACAAACTTTTACCTGTTTCCCCCGCCAACCCCCACCCGCATCATCAACCCCAACCCAATGATGTATCCCATCAACCATAACTTGGGAAGTCTCCTGGGGCTGTTAGCTGTACTCGCGTGACCGACCACAATGGGGGGGGCTCATGGCCCTACGACAACATATGGTGGACAGGGCCACCTCGCCGTCAACGGGTTATTGAACTTGTGGCAAGGCAGTGCAGTGTAAGTCTTATCAGCCAGCATGGTCCTCTGGTTCCGCCACCGGCCGGGGCGGCAAGTTGCGGTTAGTCTCCCGGCTCCCCGGGGGAAGTTGGATGGAGGCCTCGACATACATCATGGCCTCCGTAGGATTCTCAAAAAAGTGTTCTTGGCCTCCGTGTCGGATGCGCATTTTAGCCGGGAAGACAAGTGCATATGGGACCTGGCGTAGCCTCAGCTGTCTCTTGACCGGTTCGTAGGACCTCCTCAGCATTTGCACATTAGTTGAAAAATCCGGATATATGTGTATTCTGTTGTCTTCATAATGTAGAGAGCCTTTTTCCCTGGAGAGTCTCAGGATAGCGCCTCTGTCTCTATAATTCAGGAGTCGGGCAATGATTGTGCAGGGCGGTGCTCCAGGCTTAGGAGGGGGGGCCAGGGTGCGATGGGCCCGCTCCACGAGAAAGTGATCGGAGTAAGCATTGGGACCAAAGAGGGATTTCAGGAGGTTTTCCACCTGGCGTTCCATGGAACCTTTTCCGAAGAATTCGGCTACCCCCGACCAGGCGGATGTTGTTTCTCCTGGAACGAGATTCCAAGTCCTCGCACTTACTCAGGGTTTTCTACAGGTCACCCTTTAACTGGGCGATATCGCGGCTGTGTTGTGCTATCGAGTCCTCGTTGACTCCAATTCTGTTCTCCGCCTCCGTAGTGCGTGCACTTTCCTTATCAACCCTTGCCTTCAGAGAGCTGATCGTGGCCCCTATATCGTCCAGTTTGCTGTTAACCGCCAGGATTCCACTCTGGACCATCGATAATAGTTTGTCCACTATCTCGTTCATTGGAGATTCCGGTTGGCCGCCCGGTGGCTCAGTGGGTGCTTCAGCAGACCCATGCGGCTGGGAGCTGGCAAAGGAGTCCATCGGACCAGTTTTCTTGGGGCCCATACTTTTCTTTTCGCTGCGACCCATAAATTAAATCTGTTGGGTTGCGTCCACGCACGTTCTGGTGCCCAGTGGTAGTCGGTGGTCAGCGATCGCCGGCACTTAGGCGTGTGGCTCAATCATCAGCGTAGTTTGTGGGCATACGGGGAGGCGAGGGCAACACTTCTTGTGTGGCCAACACCCCAATTCTTCTAAGATGGATTTCATCCCGCTGCACGTGTGATTCACTATTACAAGATCACCTGCGTACAGGAGAGCAGTGATCCTTTCATCACCAAATTTAACTGGGCAGCTTGCTTTGTTTACTAAGCGTCATATCAAGTACCAAAGATAAAGGTTAAATAGGTGAGCAGCCAATAAACAGCCTTGTTTAACACCTTTATTTATGCTTATTGGCTTAGAAAGATGTCCCTTATTATCAAGTCGGACTTGAATGCTAGTATTAGTATGGAGTTGGATCACGATCGCAAGTAACCAACTTGGGCACTGCAATGCCGACAGTAGTTCCCACAATTTCGATCGATTGACGCTATCAAATGTGGATTTAAAGTCTATAAAAGTTATATAGACTGATGGATTACCTGTTGTCTTAGCTCTAAATATTATTGCTTCAAGTAGGCGAATATTGTGATTAGTACTGGTGCCTGTTCTAAAACCAGACTGAAATGGATGGAGAATAGAGTTGGCATTAAACCAGCTTTGTAAGTGATTTTGAACGATTGCTGTAAACACCTTACTGGTTGTGTCGAGTTTCACAGCTATCCTTACTTCAAAGTTCATTCACAGGTCTGCCTTTCTTCGCGTTACATCCACACACATGCAGCTTTCACTTGCGATATAGTGTTGCAACTTCCATCTTTCCTTAACACACACTGGTCTCTCAGGTCGCTTGCCAACTCACTGGCTGTGTGCGTTTCCTTCTAGTCTTTACAGTTTTCCAATTCACGAGTCAAGGTTAGTACCACAGGCTTGGCCTTACCTCACTAACTATGCTGATTACCCGGGAGGGTTGCTGGCGTCCTTGAAAAACAATGCAGCCTTCTGCTTTGGGATTTGGTCTTCTCCACGTGTCTTTCATGGCCTTCTGGAGCCAATGACCTCCTATAGGGAATTCCTGGGGTTCTCAACCCGCCGCTCTCGTCCTTTGGTCCGTCGCTCTACTCCAGAAGGTTTGCCTTGGCCTCGGATGTTCTGTTCTTACTCGTGTTCCACTTTCCTCAGAGTGTGTCTCTATGTACCGCCTTTTATCCATGTGAGGAGAGCTAATTGGTATCAGATGTATGACCTTAAAGTCAAGTGCCTGACTCTGCCTGACCCAATTAGCAGGACATGTCCAGTGCATTGTATAAGAGTTAGTCTTGTTTTTTTTAAAAACTTTTATTTTCATAGAGAGCAATATCAGAGCAGAGCCGCAACGCAGGCGGCACACCAATGCATAACATATAATTACCAAGCCATATATACACATTTCCCAATACACTTGACAGATCAGGGCAGTTATCATCGCAGAGCATATTACATAAATAGACCAGGAAAGTAGCCCAGATGTCCTTGGGGCGGGATGTTGGTGTTACCATTAATACAAATTGTTCCTCGCATTCATTCACCACCAAAAGATCCCTAAGGAAATCATCTCTGCGAGGTGCATTAATGGATTTCCAGCACTTCAAGATGCAGCGCTTTGCAATAACACACACAATATTGAATAGTGTCCTAGTGGTTTCAGCCACCTTACCAATGTCCCCAAACAGATATTTCAACAGAGAGGGAGATTCTGGAATTGAATTGATTTCCTCAAGGATTTCTGCGACTTCACCCCAAAATCTCACCACAGGGGTGCAGGCCCATATGGTATGCATCTGCTTTTGGAGAATCACGTTTTAGGCAGTTTCCAGTGCAGCCATTCACAAACTTGGCCAGTTTCGCTGGGGTATAGTGTAGTTGGTTGAGTATTTTAAATTGGATTAATCTTAATCCGGAATTCATGGATACCGCTTTAGTGAGCTGACAGCATCTGCGCCATAGTGTTTCATTTAACTCAATACCTAATTCTCATTCCCAAACCTCCTTGATGGTGTTACATGACCCGGAATGAGATTGAACCAGAACATATAGCATCGAGACCCATTTCTTTTGTCCTTCGGTTGCTGTTATAGCTCTAATACATTCATGGGTGGGGGGCTCCATAAGAGTTAGTCTTGTTGCTCTCAGTCGCGCTCTTCCTCGGCCCAGTGTTTGTGTAGAAATGGGGGTGGGGGGTTGTGACATTGGAGAATCCTCTAAAATAGGATGGGTTAGGTGTACAAAAAAGAGGGGAATATTGCGTCTCACCACCGGCTGCTTCACCGCCACTCCCTGAAGACCCCCTCACCCAGGTGATCCTCCCGCAATGGTCCACTCCCGGGATCTGGATCCAAAGGCGATGGCCGTGCCCTGGCCACCTTAGAGAGATCCCCGAGGACTAGTAGGTGAGACACCCTTTGGTTTCTCACATACCCTTCCCCTATGCGATGTAGCCGCATCTGTTGCCCAGGGAAACCAAGAAAGGAAATCGATGTTCTAATGTTCTTTACCTTTTCGGTGTTCCACAGTGAAACAGTAGGGTTGCAGGTCTAAGAACCTTTGCATGACCCGAGGGTTATTGTCCTTTTGTTGACTTATCCATACTAAAGGGGAGTGGTTGGTGACAAGTGTGAACTTTCTCCCTAGAAGGTAGTAGCTCAGATGGATAATCGCCCATTTGATGGCTAGGGCTTCTAATTCCAACACAGAGTAGTTCTTCCCACGTGGGAAGAGTTACGACAAGTGAATAGGATAGAGTGTTCTAATCCATATCATATTTGCGATAATACTGCTCCTAACCCTGTGAGGGAGGCATTGATCTGTAACATATATTTTTTTGAGAAGTCTTCTACTTTTAGTATTGGATTCTGACATAAAGCTTTTTTAGGTTGTGATAACATGCATCGTCCTCATCAGTCCAACAAACCCTCTGGGGTTCTGCATTTCTTAGCTTGTCTGTCACTCTTGCTGTTCTATCTGAATAATTTGGGATAAACCTACGGTAACAACCAATCAATCCTAAGAATGCACTAAGGTCTATCTTGGTCTTGGGTGTGGGGGCATCTAGGATGGCTTTTACTTTTTCTTGCTCGGGCTTGACATGCCATTCCCTACAAAGAAGCCTAGGTATTTCACGGCAGACTTAGCCAGTTTACATTTTGATGGATTGGCAGTTAAGCCAGCTTCTCTAAGGGTTCTCATAATAGTAAAAAGATGAAAAAGATGTCTTCCCAAGTTTTACTATAAATGACCATGTTATTATAGGCCCCACAGAAATCAAAATAAAGCTGTAATACCCTATCCTTGAATCATTGGAAAGTGGCTGGTGCCCCATGCAGTTCAAAAGGGAGGACATTGAATTGGAATAGTCCTATTGGCGTCGAGAACGCTATCTTTTACTTATCAGGTTCATGTACAGGGACCTGCCAAAACCCTATGGTTAAATCAAGGGTTGACATGAATGGGGCATTTCCCAGTTTATCTATTAGTTCCTCGATACGTGGCATAGGATAGGCATCGAAGGCGGAGATGGCAATGACCTGCCTGACGTCTATGTAAATCCTCCAAGAATGATTGGGTTTAGCCACAAACACAATACGGAGGACCATGGACTTGAAGAGGGATTGATGATTTTTGCCTCCAGCATTTTTCAACCTTCATCAATTACGATCTGCTTTTGTGCTTCTGGTAGTCTGTATGGCTTCAAATGGACCACTTTTTCCCTTTGGAGTTCTAGTATAATGATAAGTACCATGTACTCTCCCTGGTTTCTCACAGAAGACATTGGGGAATGTAATAATAAGATCGTTCAAATCTTCCTGTTTCTGTTTAAATAGATCTTGGGGAATACATTCAGAGTTGTCTATCTCCTCAGGTACCAAACAAGACAATGTAGAGGAGGTAGTAGCGGAGGGATTTTCCTTCCACTCTTTTAGGAGATTTACATGGTAGAGGTGGTTCTTTTGTTTTCTATCATTTTGGGCTATTTTATAGGTACAGGTTCGCTCTAGCACCTCATAGGGCCCATGCCACTTTGAGACAAGTTTATTTTCCGAAGTAGGTAAGAGGACTAATACGTTCTCTCCCACTGAAAATGATCTTAAATGTACCTTCTTTTCATGGGTAGATTTTTGGTGGGCTTGGGCTTTCTCCATGTGAGTGTGGCCTGGACTCTGGACGAGTTTCATTTGATCTCGCAATTGGGTAGCCGTCAGTGAGAGGGGAATTTGTATCTCTTCTCTTTCTTCACAGGTCTCGTGGAGTATGTCTAAGACTCTTGGTTTTCTACCATAGAGTAACTCAAAAGGGGAAAAACTGGTGGATACCTGAGGGATCTTTCTTACTGCAAATAGGTCCCACTGGATCATACGATCCCCGTCCTTCCCATCCTTGTCTACCAATGTTCTCATAATAATTTTTAGGGTTTTGTTAAATCTCTCTCCCAATCTGTCCGTTTGGGGGTGGTAAACTGAAGTTCTTAAGGCTGTAATGTGTAGTAATTCCTTGACTTCACCCATAAGCTTACTCATCAAATTGGATCCTTGATCTGTTAGAATTGGGGAAACCAAACCTAAAAAAGAATGGCAACTGATATTTAAAATTTTCTGGGTTGTGTTGTTCCTCACTGGGAAGGCTTAAGACTACCGGGTAGTGTAATCAACGATTATGAGAACATACTTATTACCCAGTCTAGATGTTTCCAGCGGTTTGATGATATCCATCCTGATTCGAGAGAAAGGGACTTCTGTTGAAACACTTGTGTGTAGACGTGTTATAAATGCCATATCGTATCATATCATATTATTGGTCACGGGTTTACAGGGGCAGGCAAGGGAATGTGTGAGATGATTTTATGGCATATCTCACATGTCTGCATAAAGTTCTTTA
The DNA here is from genome assembly GCF_040938575.1 of Ambystoma mexicanum. Taxonomy (NCBI): domain Eukaryota; kingdom Metazoa; phylum Chordata; class Amphibia; order Caudata; family Ambystomatidae; genus Ambystoma; species Ambystoma mexicanum. The sequence goes on from NC_090921.1 coordinate 187,472,804, forward strand.
TGTCAGCATGGATACCCGACCAATAGAATTTCCCACTGATGTGAGTTTAGGTTTTGGATTGTCCCAAGTGTTGTTGGGTGTCTTGATCCACATTCAAGTTATTAGGCTACAACATTTGTGCTGTGGGCTTAGGAAAACCAAGAGGGCGGAAAAGCCCACATTTGCGCCAGAATCCTGGAGAACCGTGCAGTTTTGCGCACAGCAAAATGGTCCCCTGACCTGCCACCCATCAGTGCTAAGGAATATGGTGCTGTTCAAAATCTGTTGTTATTAATGTCAAGAATGGATGCAATACTGGTGCTCACCACTACCAGAAAGCCGGCGTTTTAAAACCACCAGACACTTGTGTAAAACTGAACAAATGAACCAGGCCAAAGAAAGACTTACTAAGAGGAGGATACAATGTAAAACTATATTCTGAAATGACTTGAAGGAAGTAATTGTCTAATGTATGTATTGAAAATAGCTGGGGATGTCAGCAGCTTAAGTGAATTTGGGTTTAAAGCCACTAAAATCGAAATGTTCAGAATAAATGAGTGACCTACTTTTGAGTGTCGCATAGGTTGCAATTGTTTAAATGTCATAGTTTTGAACTTAGAATCAGTGTTCTAGCTGCATGTGTAAAAATTGCAAGTTTGGTTTGAATGTGGAAAACTGGGAACCAAAGTGACATTTAGCTGAAGCCTGGCTTAAAGAGATTGAATTCTGCCTGACAACTACACCCGACAGGAGTTGAAACTTGATCAGCAGCTGTGTTCCCAGGCCTGGCTGCATTCTGATGCCCCTGCCAAAAGGAGATGACACCTCTCTGATTGAATTAGGGGAGTGGCACCTGGGGACTGCAGGAAACTAAACAATGAGCCTTCCTTGGCCCAGGCAAATGTTAAATTAGGGCGGTCGTAAAATGGCTTCCGCTTGGAAGGAAACGGGGTCGGGGCACTGCATCTGTGAGCAAGCTGAGTTGGGGGAAGTGGGCAAACCAGAAATTCCACCATGTGCTTTGGAAAACCACACCCCTTTGGGGCCAGAGCATAATTTTAAAAAGATGGATAATTCATAGTACGGACTTGTCAAAATTATACAATTAACATCATTATTCTTGTGATTTTTCTGTGCACATTTTAAGAGGTGTTAGGACTCTGTGGTATGTTCTTGGGGATAGTAGAGGAAAATAAGGTTGTTACTCCAAATGTATGCATGTTAAAAATCTGACACTATATCATCTGAAACCCATATCCTTTGTGCACATTTGTGTAAAATCTGGAAACGTTTAGAGGTCGTTATCTGGATGAAAAGGGCAGAATTCTGTCAAAAGTTGACACGACATCTTACAAATACAGGGATCGGATGATTTGGTGCTACAGAAAATATGTTAACTGGACATATAATATTAGAAAAATGGTACATAGATAAATAGGTATTTGGATCAGAAATAGATTTGTGTGCAATTTGACAAGGGGAGGATCCTCTGACCATAAATCTACCTCATCACTCTGACTTCTCAAATCAGGTCAAAGAGAAATCCTTGACCTATCACATCGTGAGTGGGTTGGGCAAAGAAAGTTAGCATCCACACCCATTTTCAAAAGACATAAAAAGAGCCACTGGAAGCCAGGCAGGGAGATTCACTTTCCACTTTCTTGCGGGACGCTTTGCCGGGAGACTCCAGACTTCAAATCCATCAATCTCCAGAGAACCAGTACCAAGTGGCGAGAGAACCGCAGCCAATCCTGACCCGATCCGTGACGAACTCGCATTCCTGTCCAAAATGTAGTGTGAGTACTCAGCCAGAACTGTGCAAAACCAATCTCTTAGTTTAAAATAATCTAATTCAAACTATTTTAACCTATTGAGAACTGCATCATAGAAATTGTGTCCCTTCTTTTGATTCAAAGCTGAAAAACTGTCATGTCATTCTGAAACTTTAAAATTTCATTTCTGAAAAACTACCTTCACAAAATCGTCCGTATCTCTTGAACCGTTTGTGATAGAAGCGAGATTTAACTTTTATTTTAAAGCTGAGGTTCTAAGCTTTCCAACAAGCTCTACTACTTATAATTCCTCCGTAATTGCGCTCAACGCACGCGACTAAATTGCTGCAATCTGACATTTTGCTTCATTCCAGCCACGTGTAAAAATATTTGTCTTTTGCTTCCATTACGGAATTCCGTTTTCAACCTGGTAACCATCCCTGAATCATTGATAGGGCTGGCCTGAACTGATTTAAAGTATCTCTCACTCACCCTGAACCACTAGAGGGAATTAAAATCATTTTTAGCATATGTTTCCCTTCTTTGCATACCACCTTTAACCTTTAAAGTGCCATGGGTATTTCTCCCCAGTGCCAGAGCCTTTTTTGGTGATTTTGGTATGTGGCCATTCAATGGCTTGTAACTTTTTCGTTACATGAGATATCTCGGCCAAATTTGGCTCCTTTTTTTCCCACATGTAGGCGGTCATAACGCCACCCAGGAATCCCAGGTTGCTGTAGGGGGGTGAGAGAAAATAAGGAAAATGTGCGAAAATTTTGGTTTTTTTCAAAAAATGCCAATAAAATGATGTACAAAGAAGCCTGTGGTTTTTTCCTTGTAAGAGCTAGGAACAAATGGTTTGCTGTGCTGAGTTCCCCAATGTGTTGGCTTTCCTTTCAGGAACAGGTTGAGTGGAAATGGAAAAAAATTATTTTGATGGGGTTATCAACCGTTTTGTGAGAGGTAGGCGATTTTTGCCATTTTTGCCAATTGGACATGCATGGACGGAATGGAAGAAAAGGGCAGGAAAGCCAAATTGGAGGACAGAAAGGCATATATTTCTGAAAAGTAGACAAAATTCCAAGTTTAGGAAGGGGTGATTTGCATTGGTCTGGCAACAACTAGGTAGGGGAAACTGCCATCGAATGGGGGAAAAGCGGGAAAATGACTGAAAAAAAAGGTATGTGTTGGACATGGTTGGCTTGGTACGGCAATGGCTTCTATGAATTTTGAGAAAAGCAATGCTCCGCTACATTCCCCCGACTCTTGCAGTTAGGAGAGCATACCATTTTTGTAGTGTTTGTACAAAACAAGCAATACCACAAGCCAAACACTGAGCCATGGTACACAGGAGTTTTACGCTCACGGCCTGACCAGAAGCACTTAGCATGTGTAAATTGGGAAAACCAATGTGGTGAGGAACGGCAGCCATACATTTTTTGAAAGAGCACAGGCAGACCTTTTCAAGGGTAGGTGACTTGTGCAGGTTACAAAAGTGTATGGTGGCTAAAGCAGCGACTAAATGTAGGTCACATTTGGGAAAAGAAAGGGTTGTGAGACAAAGGGCTCCAGCAAATGGGTCAAAACGTTATGAAAACCACACAAACACAACACATGTGTGGGTGCACCTACCTGGCCGGCAAGGGGAAAGCCTAAAACACAAGTAACCCCAACTCTGTTTTCAGAGGGAAATCTCAGACATTCTGCCGACCGGCACAACGTACAGATATGGGCCTCGGGTGTCCAAGCCACCGAAGAAAACGGGGAACCCCATGCATTTCCGAAAAGAGGACATCCGTGGGAATCCGCAGAGGTATGATTTGCGCACATCGCCCCAGATTTTTTTACCCAGACACCCCTGCAAAGTCCGAAATGTGGGGAAAAAAACGCTTTTTACGCACATTTCGCTCGACGCACCCATTGAAACACGCCCCCAACAACACATGGCCTACCGTCACGCGTTCCCACAGGTGTCCCGATGAAAACGGTACCTCACATGTGTGGGTGCACCTACCTGGCCGCCAAGGGGAAAGCCTAAAACACAAGTAACCCCAAGTCTGTTTTCACACCGGAAATGTCACACTCTCACATCATACAGATATGGGCCTCGGGTGTCCAAGCCACCAAGGAAAACAGGGAACCCCATGCATTTCCGAAAAGAGGACACCCGTGGGAATCCGCAGTGGTATGATATGCCCAAATCGCCCCAGAATTTATTACCCAGACACCCCCGCAAAGTCCGAAATGTGGGAAAAAATAGGCATTTTCCGCACATTTCGCTCGACTCACCCATCGAAACACGCCCCCAACAACACATGGCCTACTGTCCCGCGTTCCCACAGGTGTCCCGATGAAAACGGTACCTCACATGTGTGGGTGCACCTACCTGGCCACCAAGGGGAAAGCCTAAAACACAAGTAACCCCAAGTCTGTTTTCACTCCGGAAATGTCACACTCTCACATCATACAGATATGGGCCTCGGGTGTCCAAGCCACCGAGGAAAACGGGGAACCCCATGCATTTCCGAAAAGAGGACACCCGTGGGAATCCGCAGAGGTATGATATGCCCAAATTGCCCCAGATTTTATGACCCAGACACCCCTGCAAAGTCCGAAATGTGGGAAAAAATACGCAATTTCCGCACATTTCGCTCGGCTCACCCATCGAAACATGCCTCCAACAACACATGGCCTACCGTCACGCGTTCCCACAGGTGTCCCGATGAAAACGGTACCTCACATGTGTGGGTGCACCTACCTGGCCGCCAAGGGGAAAGCCTAAGACACAAGTAACCCCAAGTCTGTTTTCACACCGGAAATGTCACACTCTCACATCATACAGATATGGGCCTCGGGTGTCCAAGCCACCGAGGAAAACAGGGAACCCCATGCATTTCCGAAAAGAGGACACCCGTGGGAATCCGCAAAGGTATGATATGCCAAAATTGCCCCAGATTTTATTACCCAGACACCCCCGCAAAGTCCGAAATGTGGGAAAAAATACGCATTTTCCTCATATTTCGCTCGACTCACCCATCGAAACACGCCCCCAACAACACATGGCCTACTGTCCCGCGTTCCCACAGGTGTCCCGATGAAAACGGTACCTCACATGTGTGGGTGCACCTACCTGGCCGCCAAGGGGAAAGCCTAAAACACAAGCAACCCCAAGTCTGTTTTCAGAGGGAAATCTCAGACATTCTGCCAACCGACACAACGTACAGATATGGGCCTCGGGTGTCCAAGCCACCAAGGAAAACAGGGAACCCCATGCATTTCCAAAAAGAGGACACCCGTGGGAATCCGCAGAGGTATGATATGCCCAAATTGCCCCAGAATTTATTACCCAGACACCCCTGCAAAGTCCGAAATGTGGGAAAAAATACGCAATTTCCGCACATTTCGCTCGGCTCACCCATCGAAACACGCCCCCAACAACACATGGCCTACCGTCACGCGTTCCCACAGGTGTCCCGATGAAAACGGTACCTCACATGTGTGGGTGCACCTACCTGGCCGCCAAGGGGAAAGCCTAAAACACAAGTAACCCCAAGTCTGTTTTCACACCGGAAATGTCACACTCTCACATCATACAGATATGGGCCTCGGGTGTCCAAGCCACCAAGGAAAACAGGGAACCCCATGCATTTCCGAAAAGAGGACACCCCTGGGAATCCGCAGAGGTATGATATGCCCAAATTGCCCCAGAATTTATTACCCAGACACCCCTGCAAAGTCCGAAATGTGGGGAAAAAAACACTTTTTCCGCACATTTCGCTCGACGCACCCATCGAAACACGCCCCCAACAACACATGGCCTACCGTCACGCATTCCCACAGGTGTCCCGATGAAAACGGTACCTCACATGTGTGGGTGCACCTACCTGGCCGCCAAGGGGAAAGCCTAAAACACAAGTAACCCCAAGACTGTTTTCACACCGGAAATGTCACACTCTCACATCATACAGATATGGGCCTCGGGTGTCCAAGCCACCAAGGAAAACAGGGAACCCCATGCATTTCCGAAAAGAGGACACCCGTGGGAATCCGCAGAGGTATGATATGCCCAAATCGCCCCAGAATTTATTACCCAGACACCACCGCAAAGTCCGAAATGTGGGAAAAAATACACATTTTCCTCACATTTCGCTCGACTCACCCATCGAAACACGCCCCCAACAACACATGGCCTACTGTCCCGCGTTCCCACAGGTGTCCCGATGAAAACGGTACCTCACATGTGTGGGTGCACCTACCTGGCCGCCAAGGGGAAAGCCTAAAACACAAGTAACCCCAAGTCTGTTTTCAGAGAGAAATCTCAGACATTCTGCCAACCGGCACAACGTACAGATATGGGCCTCGGGTGTCCAAGCCACCGAGGAAAACAGGGAACCCCATGCATTTCCAAAAAGAGGACACCCGTGGGAATCCGCAGACGTATGATATGCCCAAATTGCCCCAGAATTTATTACCCAGACACCCCTGCAAAGTCCGAAATGTGGGGAAAAAAACGCTTTTTCCGCACATTTCGCTCGATGCACCCATCGAAACACGCCCCCAACAACACATGGCCTACCGTCCCGCGTTCCCACAGGTGTCCCGATGAAAACGGTACCTCACATGCGTGGGTGCACCTACCTGGCCGCCAAGGGGAAAGCCTAAAACACAAGTAACCCCAAGTCTGTTTTCAGAGGGAAATCTCAGACATTCTGCCGACCGGCACAACGTACAGATATGGGCCTCGGGTGTCCAAGCCACCGAGGAAAACAGGGAACCCCATGCATTTCCAAAAAGAGGACACCCCTGGGAATCCGCAGAGGTATGATATGCCCAAATTGCCCCAGAATTTATTACCCAGACACCCCTGCAAAGTCAGAAATGTGGGAAAAAATATGCAATTTCCGCACATTTCGCTCGGCTCACCCATCGAAACATGCCCCCAACAACACATGGCCTACCGTCCCGCATTCCCACAGGTGTCCCGATGAAAACGGTACCTCACATGCGTGGGTGCACCTACCTGGCCGGCAAGGGGCAAGCCGAAAACGCAAGCAACCCCCAGTCTGTTTGCAGAGGGGAATCTCAGCCATTCTGCCGACCGGCACAACATACAGATATGGGCCTCGGGTGTCCAAGCCACCGAGGAAAACAGGGAGCCCCATGCATTTCCGAAAAGAGGGCACCCGTGGGAATCCGCAGAGGTGTGATTTGCGCACATCGGCCCAGATTTTTTTACCCAGACACCCCTGCAAAGTCCGAAATGTGGGGAAAAAAACGCTTTTTCCGCACATTTCGCTCGACGCACCCATTGAAACACGCCCCCAACAACACATGGCCTACCGTCCCGCGTTCCCACAGGTGTCCCAATGAAAACGGTACCTCACATGCGTGGGTGCACCTACCTGGCCGGCAAGGGGCAAGCCGAAAACGCAAGCAACCCCCAGTCTGTTTGCAGAGGGGAATCTCAGCCATTCTGCCGACCGGCACAACATACAGATATGGGCCTCGGGTGTCCAAGCCACCGAGGAAAACAGGGAGCCCCATGCATTTCTGAAAAGAGGACACCCGTGGGAATCCGCAGAGGTGTGATTTGTGCACATCGGCCCAGATTTATTTACCCAGACACCCCTGCAAAGTCCGAAATGTGGGGAAAAAAACGCTTTTTCAGCACATTTCGCTCGACGCACCCATTGAAACACGGTCCGAACAACACATGGCCTACCGTCCCGCGTTCCCACAGGTGTCCCGATGAAAACGGTACCTCACATGTGTGGGTGCACCTACCTGGCCGCCAAGGGGAAAGCCTAAAACACAAGTAACCCCAAGTCTGTTTTCACACCGGAAATGTCACGCTCTCACATCATACAGATATGGGCCTCGGGTGTCCAAGCCACCGAGGAAAACAGGGAACCCCATGCATTTCCGAAAAGAGGACACCCGTGGGAATCCGCAGAGGTATGATATGCCCAAATTGCCCCAGATTTTATTACCCAGACACCCCCGCAAAGTCCAAAATGTGGGAAAAAATACGCAATTTCCGCACATTTCGCTCGGCTCACCCATCGAAACACGCCCCCAACAACACATGGCCTACCGTCACGCGTTCCAACAGGTGTCCCAATGAAAACGGTACCTCACATGTGTGGGTGCACCTACCTGGCTGCCAAGGGGAAAGCCTAAAACACAAGTAACCCCAAGTCTGTTTTTAGAGGGAAATCTCAGACATTCTGCCAACCGGAACAACGTACAGATATGGGCCTCGGGTGTCCGGAAAACAGGGAACCCCATGCATTTCCAAAAAGAGGACACCCGTGGGAATCCGCAGAGGTATGATATGCCCAAATTGCCCCAGCATTTATTACCCAGACACCCCTGCAAAGTCCGAAATGTGGGGAAAAAAACGCTTTTTCCACACATTTCGCTCGACGCACCCATCGAAACACGCCCCCAACAACACATGGCCTACCGTCCCGCGTTCCCACAGGTGTCCCGATGAAAACGGTACCTCACATGCGTGGGTGCACCTACCTGGCCGCCAAGGGGAAAGCCTAAAACACAAGTAACCCCAAGTCTGTTTTCAGAGGGAAATCTCAGACATTCTGCCAACCGGCACAACGTACAGATATGGGCCTCGGGTGTCCAAGCCAACGAGGAAAACAGGGAACCCCATGCATTTCCAAAAATAGGACACCCGTGGGAATCCGCAGAGGTATGATATGCCCAAATTGCCCCAGAATGTATTACCCAGACACCCCTGCAAAGTCCGAAATGTGGGGAAAAAAATGCTTTTTCCGCACATTTCGCTCGACGCACCCATCGAAACACGCCCCCAACAACACATGGCCTACCGTCCCGCGTTCCCACAGGTGTCCTGATGAAAACGGTACCTCACATGCGTGGGTGCACCTACCTGGCCGCCAAGGGGAAAGCCTAAAACACAAGTAACCCCAAGTCTGTTTTCAGAGGGAAATCTCAGACATTCTGCCGACCGGCACAACGTACAGATATGGGCCTCGGGTGTCCAAGCCACCGAGGAAAACAGGGAACCTCATGCATTTCCAAAAAGAGGACACCCCTGGGAATCCGCAGAGGTATGATATTCCCAAATTGCCCCAGAATTTATTACCCAGACACCCCTGCAAAGTCCGAAATGTGGGAAAAAATACGCAATTTCCGCACATTTCGCTCGGCTCACCCATCGAAACATGCCCCCAACAACACATGGCCTACCGTCCCGCGTTCCCACAGGTGTCCCGATGAAAACGGTACCTCACATGCGTGGGTGCACCTACCTGGCCGGCAAGGGGCAAGCCGAAAACGCAAGCAACCCCCAGTCTGTTTGCAGAGGGGAATCTCAGCCATTCTGCCGACCGGCACAACATACAGATATGGGCCTCGGGTGTCCAAGCCACCGAGGAAAACGGGGAGCCCCATGCATTTCCGAAAAGAGGGCACCAGAGGGAATCCGCAGAGGTGTGATTTGCACACATCGGCCCAGATTTTTTTACCCAGACACCCCTGCAAAGTCCGAAATGTGGGGGAAAAAACGCTTTTTCCGCACATTTCGCTCGACGCACCCATTGAAACACGCCCCCAACAACACATGGCCTACCGTCCCGCATTCCCACAGGTGTCCTGATGAAAACGGTACCTCACATGCGTGGGTGCACCTACCTGGCCGGCAAGGGGCAAGCCGAAAACGCGAGCAACCCCCAGTCTGTTTGCAGAGGGGAATCTCAGCCATTCTGCCGACCGGCACAACATACAGATATGGGCCTCGGGTGTCCAAGCCACCGAGGAAAACAGGGAGCCCCATGCATTTCCGAAAAGAGGACACCCGTGGGAATCCGCAGAGGTGTGATTTGCGCACATCGCCCCAGATTTTTTTACCCAGACACCCCTGCAAAGTCCGAAATGTGGGGAAAAAAACGCTTTTTCCGCACATTTCGCTCGACGCACCCATCGAAACACGCCCCCAACAACACATGGCCTACCGTCCAGCATTCCCACAGGTGTCCCGATGAAAACGGTACCTCACATGCGTGGGTGCACCTACCTGGCCGGCAAGGGGCAAGCCGAAAACGCAAGCAACCCCCAGTCTGTTTGCAAAGGGGAATCTCAGACATTCTGCCGACCGGCACAACATACAGATATGGGCCTCGGGTGTCCAAGCCACCAAGGAAAACAGGGAGCCCCATGCATTACCGAAAAGAGGACACCCGTGGGAATCCGCAGAGGTGTGATTTGCGCACATCGGCCCAGAGCACATTTCGGACATTGCGGGGGTGTCTGGTAAAAAAATCTGGGGCGATGTGCGCAAATCACACCTCTGTGGATTCCCACGGGTGTCCTCTTTTCGGAAATGCATGGGGCTCCCTGTTTTCCTCGGTGGCTTGGACACCCGAGGCCCATATCTGTACATTGTGCCGGTCGGCAGAATGTCTGAGATTTCCCTCTGAAAACAGACTTGGGGTTACTTGTGTTTTAGGCTTTCCCCTTGGCGGCCAGGTAGGTGCACCCACACATGTGAGGTACCGTTTTCATCGGGACATCTGTGGGAACGCGTGACGGTAGGCCATGTGTTGTTGGGGGCGTGTTTCGATGGGTGAGCCGAGCGAAATGTGCGGAAATTGCGTATTTTTTCCCACATTTTGGACTTTGCAGGGGTGTCTGGGTAATAAATTCTGGGGCAATTTGGGCATATCATACCTCTGCGGATTCCCACGGGTGTCCTCTTTTTGGAAATGCATGGGGTTCCCTGTTTTCCTCGGTGGCTTGGACACCCGAGGCCCATATCTGTACGTTGTGCCGGTCGGCAGAATGTCTGAGATTTCCCTCTGAAAACAGACTTGGGGTTACTTGTGTTTTAGGCTTTCCCCTTGGCGGCCAGGTAGGTGCACCCACGCATGTGAGGTACCGTTTTCAACGGGACACTTGTGGGAACACGAGAAGGTATGACATCTGCTGTTGGCGATGTGTTTCGGTGAGTGGACACAGGGAAATGTCTCTGAAATTGGCCGGAAATGAAGACAATTCTCAGACATTTCGCTCTGGCCACCCACCGAAACACACCGCCAACAACACGTGGCCTACCTTCCCGCGTCCCCACACGTGTCCCGATGAAAACGGTACCTCACATGTGTGGGTGCACCTACCGGGGGCGCAAAAGGAAAAGGGTAACCGACTGGGAACCCCAAGCCATTCGCCACTGCCCATTTTGTTCATGTGGGCAACCTACAGATATGGGCCTAGGGTGTCGCAGCCAGTAAGGGAAACAGGGAACCCCATGCATTTCCCAAAAGAGGACACCCGTGGGAATCCACAGAGGTCTGCCTTGCGCAAATTGCCCCAGTTTTTATTAGCCACAATCCCCGACAAAGTGTGATATTTGGTGGGGAAAAAACACAATGTTCACTTTGTCTGGGGTTCTGGGTAATAAATTCTGGCCCGCTTCGCGCAAATCAGACCTCTGTGCTTTCCCACGGGTGTCCTCTTTTGGGAAATGCATGGGGTTCCCTGTTTTCCTTGCTGGCTTGGACACCCTAGGCCCAAATCTGTAGGTTGCCCACATGAACAAATTGTGCTGTGGCGAAAGGCTTGGGGTTACCAGCGGGTTACCCTTTTCCTTTTGCGCCCCCGGTAGGTGCACCCACACATGCGAGGTACCTTTTTCGTCGGGACACCTGTGGGAACACGAGAAGGTATGACATCTGCTGTTGGCGACGTGTTTCGGTGAGTGGACACAGGGAAATGTCTCTGAAATTGGCCAGAAATGAAGACAATTCTCAGACATTTCGCTCTGGCCACCCACCGAAACACACCGCCAACAACACGTGGCCTACCTTCCCGTGTCCCCACACGTGTCCCGATGAAAACGGTACCTCACATGTGTGGGTGCACCTACCGGGGGCGCAAAAGGAAAAGGGTAACCGACTGGGAACCCCAAGCCATTCGCCACTGCCCATTTTGTTCATGTGGGCAACCTACAGATTTGGGCCTAGGGTGTCGCAGCCAGCAAGGGAAACAGGGAACCCCATGCATTTCCCAAAAGAGGACACCCGTGGGAATCCACAGAGGTCTGACTTACGCAAATCGGCCCAGAATGTAATACCCAGAACCACCAGCAAAGACCCACATGGGAGAAGGGTGCCCAAGGCCAGGGATATTACCGCCGACTTTGCTGGAGCCCTGGCTGCCCTGCGTTACAGCTTCTCCCCACCAAGGAGTCTCGGCAGTGTGCCAATACCTCCCCGAAGGGAAACGCTGTAATGCAGCCCAGCCGCAACTCCAGGACAGTTGGAGGTGATCTGCCCAGACGGGCCATTCCCACCCACACCACCAACAATCCAGCCCCAGTCTCACCCACCCCACTGACAGTGGGCCCTAACCATAGAATAATAAAAAACAGTACTCACATAACGTTGCAGCTGCTCGGGTAGAAAAAGCTGTAAACAAAACAAAGAACATGTGTTACCTACGGTCACACCAGCAAAATGTAGCCCTCCCCGGGGGCAGATAGGGGGGGGTTGTCCTGCACTCCTCCCTGGGCTCAGGCGTCCGTTCCTAGGAGCAGATATCTGGTCCCAGGAAGGGCTGCATGACTTGGCACCCACTCCATTGCGGGTGGGGGGGAGGGGGTCAACGCCCCATCCCATTAGAAAATTCCCTGACCCTTTGGGGTGCCCCACCGCCCCCCCCTAAAAAGCGTTCCACCATTTTCATTTTTTTCCTTTGGTAACCCAACTCCCCTTAGTGCAGAGGGTCACATTGGTGTGCCAATCTGGCGCCGGGGTGCCCAAACCTTACTGCCCCACCCACTGGGGGGGCCTGTCCCACCATTTTTGGGGGCCCTCTCCCCCCTCACCCCAAATGGCTGGGGGACACACCTCATGCAGGCCTCCCTGGGCCTCCTCCAAACGGCTGCGTGAGGTACACCCCACCTCCATTTGGTGTGAGGGGGGAGAGGGCCAACCCAAAAGGTGGGGCAGGACCCCCAATAGATGGGGCAGTAGGGTTTGGGTACCCTGGGGGCAGATAGCCACACTAATGTGGCCATCTGCACCAAGCAAAGTTGGGTAAACAAAAAACAAAATGCAAATTCACAGGCTGCTTTTTAGGGGGCTGAGGGGCACCCTAAATTGGCAGCGAATGATGTACCGCAATGGGGGGTGGCCCTCAACCCCCCCACACCCCAAATGGAGGGCCCCACCTCATGCAACCTTCCCTGGGGGCTGATATCTGCTCATAGGAAGGGGCATCTGACCCCTGGGAGGGATGCAAGAGGTGGGGCCCCACCTATCTTCCGCCAGTGAGGGTTGCATGAGGTGGGGCCCTCCATTTGGGGTCGGGGAGGGCTGAGGGCCACCCCCCGTTGCAGTACATCATTCGCTGCCAATTTAGGGTGGCCCTCAGCCCCCCCTAAAAAGCAGCCTGTGATTTTGTATATTTTTTTTTGTTTACCCAACTTTGCTTGGTGCAGATGGGCCCATTAGTGTGGCTATCTGCCCCCAGGGTGCCCAAACCCTACTGCCCCATCTATTGGGGGTCCTGCCCCACCTTTTGGGGTGCCCCCCCACCCCACCCCCAATGACTGGGGGACACACCTCATGCAGGCCTCCCTGGGCCTCCTCCAAACGGCTGCGTGAGGTACACCCCACCTCCATTTGGGGTGAGGGGGGAGAGGGCCACCCCAAAAGGTGGGGCAGGACCCCCAATAGATGGGGCAGTAGGGTTTGGGCACCCTGGGGGCAGATAGCCACACTAATGTGGCCATCTGCACCAAGCAAAGTTGGGTAAACAAAAAACAAAATGCAAATTCACAGGTTGCTTTTTAGGGGGGGCTGAGGGCCACCCTAAATTGGCAGCGCATGATGTACCGCAACGGGGGGTGGCCCTCAACCCCCCCCCACCCCAAATGGAGGGCCCCACCTCATGCAACCCTCCCTGGGGGCAGATAGGGGGGGCCTCACCTCATGCATCCCTCCCTGGGGTCAGATGCCCCTTCCTAGGAGCAGATATCTGCCCCCAGGGAGGGTTGCATGAGGTGGGGCTGGAGGACCAAAACCATTCAAGATGGTCCACATATAGGGCGGCCATCTTGAACCATTTTTCTGTTCACCGGAATGCCCAAGAGGCTCCCAAGGCAGCCTACAATTTGCAATGTGGGGAGGATCAGGCACCACAAGAATTTGTGCAAGAATTGAAGCGTGCCTTTGCGCAGACCACCAGAAGGGTGTGCACGGACAGCAGAGAATTCATCAACACATTTTTCCATGCTCTCCCCAAATACATAATGACCCAGCTCGTGAGAGATTTTCACGAGAAAAGATCTTTAGACTGGGTCATTGAGCAAGCCACCCGCATCTATGAGGTGCAGAAACCGGTGGAAAATAAGAATCAGCCCAAAAACTCCAAAACCAACAGCACCCCTGCTGCTGCCAAGGTGGCAGAGGTAAAGGTTGCCCTCGTTTTAGATTTGGAGATGGGGGACCTAAAAACCTGCCTGCACCAAATAATTCACAGCCCAGAAGGCCCTCGGGCCAGTCACAGACAGGGAGTCAAGGAGGTAGTCCCACAAATGGGTTCCCCCGCTCTCCTGACTATGCAAGTCCCCGCTATAAGGGAAACAGACCAATCCTGGGTTATGTGTGGACTCCTCCGGCCCAAGGGGGGGGATCCAACCAAGCGCCCAACCCAGGGAACTTCCCTCTGCACTTCCCCCAGGAGGGCAGAAATTCACCAAATCCTGGGCAGAACTTGTTCCCCAGGTATCCTCCCAACTTCCAGCCCCAAAATCATCCATCCTTCTTTCCCCACTTCCCTGAGCCCAGACAACCTAATCCGGGAGAGGGGAGGCCAAGGGTGGAGGGGTAGCCAAATCTTCCCAACCCGGGACACTACCAGAGAAGGGATAGCTACCCTTCCCGGGATCAGCCCAGGGGAGAAAACAGAACCCCGTATCAGCCTGAGCGGGTTTCCCAACTTGAGCGCCAGGTCCAAAATATGGCACGGGATCTGGGTCACATACTGAGGGCTCAACAGAACCCTCAGATGAGCATGCCACCGCAGAATGCCCCAAACTCTGGGCCTGGTGCTCCAGAACAATGACGGGGGCAGTACCCCGATAACCCACCGGTTCCCAGGGAGGAGGCACAAGGGGAAGGGGGGTGTAAAGCCTTGGAGGAAGCTTCCTTCCCAACTTGTAAACAGCCCCTGGAAAACCAGGAACCGGAAACAAAATCTCCTACCCCTGAAAGTCTGCCACCCAAGGAGCAAAGAGGAGGTAGGAGAAACAAAGGACCCAAACAGACCCATTTTGTGGAGGAGGTACAGGTCTTCCAATTTGAGGGAGAGGGATCCTCAGAGGATCCTGGGAAAAGGATCTTCTCCTTCAGAGATGTGGGAACTCCTCCCAAGGAAAAATGGGTCCCAAGGGATTCCAACCCAGACTGGGTAGATGTGGGGATTGAGCTATCGCCGCCCATCATTCTATCCCAGAACCAACAAGACCGAAAACCTCTGGTTCAAACCCATCCTGGTGACTGCCTCCAAAAAGGGGGGGGCCGCCCAGAACCGGAACCAGGGGAACCTAAAACCGAATCAACAGACTGGGTAGATGTGGGGATTGAGCTGTCGCCGCCCATCATTCTATCCCAGAACCAACAATACCAAAATCCCATGGGTCAAACCCATCCTGATGACTGCCTCCAAAGGGGGGGGGTGGCCCAGAACCGGAACCAGAGGAACCCGAAACCATTTCCAGTTGCCAACTTTTTCTTTCAGATTCCCAAGGCTCTCCACAGAATTCTGCCCAAATTTCTTCTCTCTCAATGTCCAAAACCAGAAATTTAGCCCACCAGTTGTCCGAAAATGTGCATTATCTGTGCCCCCTTGAGGAGAAGGAGGGAAGATACTATGCCCCGGTACAAGTACAGGGGCAGGGTACAATTTTGGCACTGGTGGACACTGGATCCCAAGCTACCCTTCTGTCCAAAAGAGCCTTTGATTAACTAAATTCAGGAAGGGGGGGGAATTATCAAATTCCTCTCACCTCTCTTCCTGGACAACTTCAGAACTTTTTCATTGTGATCATGTTGTTCTTCGAAATCCTCTATCCTTTTTACCTATGGCTATAACAAGTTTTCATATTAACTGAGACATTTCTCTACTGGTATATTTTCCAGAACCATCTTCTGACCCAGCAAGAGTCTTTCATAACTGAGATGTTAGGAGAGTGCTTAAATCTTGACAGAACAAAGAAATTCAGGGAATCCAAGTCTTTTCGTCACATTTGGCAATTCTAAGAAATGTACGCAAGCATCTAAGGCTACCATTTCCAGGTGGATAGTTTCCTGCATCTTTAGAGATTTACTCTATTCAAGGTCTCCAACCACCAGTCTTCACCCACACCTAGCGGGATCCAAATCGGTCTTGGTTGACTTCCAGAAATATGTCGCCTGGGGGCCTGTCGCAAAAGCAACCACTTAGGCTACTGCCATCGTCCTTCTGCAAAAACATCTTCCTTGACTTGACTTCTATTGTTGACACTCAGTTTGGGCAGGCAGTTGTCAAAAACCTTGTTAGGTGATATGGAATTAGGACCATCCACCCATTTATCCTCTTCTAGTGCTTGGGAATCTCTCATAAGTATGGAGAAAATGGGATGGAACATAGGAGTAAGAAAAACTTACTGTAATGACTAACATACTCTTAGTCCAAAGTCCCCTTTCCTCCGTACGACCACCTGCCTGCCCCTATTAAAATATCCTTAACTGTTAGTAGATTACCGACCTTTGCAATCGGAAAAGGACTGAATGGTGAGGCTTGGAGAGGGGCTATGAAGGAGGGGCCAATGCTGTACATGCGCTGGCCCTTGTGAGAAAATAAAAAAGGACTAACATTTTTTGGTGCTACAAAATAATTGCTCATGTCCTGTCCAAAAGTACGAAATGCCCCATAAGTATGGGGGGAAAAGGACTCTCGGCTAGTCTTACGTTAGTCACTATGGTGAGTATTTGTACTGCAAATCCACCTCACCAGGAACACTAGACTAGGTTGAACCTCTTTCGTGGTCATGTTAGAAAAGCTCTCAAACACTCTTCCATTGGGTACGCACACTACACACTGAGCGCAGTTTCAGGACATTAAAGAAAGCTCTAAAACCTGGACACTTGCGCCTTTAGCAATATATATCTTTCACCCCAAATAGACATCTGTGCATTGCCTACATGGCATTGCAAGACACCTTACCTTTATCCTCACTAGAGATCCCCTCAGCCTAAAACCCCCCATAGGCCACTCACGCCACTTCTACTTCCAAACTCTCCACCCACTCTGCTCTCCAGAGCCTCTTCCCATACACTCACATCCAGCTCTTTTAACCACCCGCCGACCCCACCTTACCAACTCCCCCACTCTCTGCACAAACCTACCATCTTCCCGCACTTTGCCACCCACCTCTACCGCACTACACATCATCCCATCTCTACCTCTCCACAGCCACACCTTCCTCATATTCCCCATCCACAGCTCATCACCTCTAATCCCACCTAGCATTTCCCTCACCCGAGACTATACCCCCACTCACCCAACCTCCTCTACTCCATGTACCCCACATCCCATCCCATACCACCAACCACCTACTCCACTACCTACCTCACAAGCTCTATCTACACCTCAACTGCTAACTCATACCTCACCTTCTCCCTCCAACAACAAAGCCCATCCCACCAACTCTCCCCCACCCAGTCCAATACATCTAAAACCATCCACCTCCTCCCCACTCTCCACCAGCTATACTCCCCATACTTCACCTGTTTCCACCCACCTTCGACCCTCTTCCTGCAAGAATCTATCTATCCCCAGCTTGATTCCACTTCATCCACAACCCTCAGGGATACCTCCTGACACCAACTTACACCCACCCCCTAACCAACCTTTTCTCCTACTCCCTGCATCCCACCTGCAACAGCTGACCTCTTCTACCTCATAAAATCCATCCACCCCACCTCATCTCTCCCTCATCCAACTTCCATGCATTATAGCAAGCCCAATGTAATTAGGTAAATGCTCATCCAGCCCCTTTTTACCATTCTGGGGTTATTTGTGCTGAACATCTAATTTGAATAAAAGAAAAAATTACAACTCCCAGAAAGCAGGAAAAAACTGGACTGATGAGCACCTCCTAAATGACATGTGGCGTGTTGCACGTATGCCCCCCTTTATCAAAATACCCAACACCATCTCATCCCCCGCCAAACCATCCAACCTCTAGTCCCAAACTTGCTAGCCCCCTGCCTCCCTCAAACCTCCATGTAACTCACCCATCTCCCTCTTCCTTCCTCACCTCACATCCTCTCACCCCAAACTCGCCCACCCCATTTTCCTCCACCTACACCACCTCACAACTTCTGAACCCCTCCCAAGACCAACTCAATCTACCACTCACAAAACACATATTCATACCACCACCTCAACACCTTGATTCCCGACCCACCGAACCTCTCCCAATCTATTAAGAGCACGGGCAATTCTCAGTCGCACTGCGCCCAAGAGTGCAATATAGGCATGTGTTGCAAGCAATTGGATGAAGAGTCGGTTTAGTCTCGAAACATGTCAGGCTACTTTGCAAATAAATCCATCGGACTTATAACCACATCTCTCTTCAATTACTTGCAACACATGCCTATATTGCACTCTTGGGCGCAGTGCGACTGAGAATTTCCTGTGCTCTAATTGTTTCCACAACAGTGGGTTGTACCTGGCAGTACTCCCACACCTCTGCAGCCTATGTGCACTCTTTATATTTATTCATACAAGCGCTGTGGTTTGTGACTTTTTCTGCCAAACCTGTGTTTTTCTCTCCCAATCTATGCCCTCTTCCAACTCATTTTTTCTCAACCTGCCCTGTTTTCTAATTGAGTAGAATAGGTGGAAACGCGTTTCCTATGTAGGCGATCTAATACAGGAACTCCCTTCACTTGAATCCATGTTGTTTCTCATCTTCTGTCGTGTTACAGACAATTGAAAACTTGGTTGTTCTCGGACTTGATACAAAATCATAAGATAATATAACTTTTCATCACCATCGCCATTTCGCCACTGTACTCACCTTCCCTCTCCCCCACTCACCCAATCTCCCCAAACCACAACTTTTCACCCTTCCAACCACACCCACACCACCCCTCTCCTGACTCACAACCTCACACCGCCATCCACCTGATCTCATCCTCTCTTCCAACAACTTACATACCTTACCCATATCTCCTACCCCCACCTGCGAGGCTAAGAACCTCAGGGTCATCTTTGACTCCACCCTTTCCTTCTCCGCCCACATCTCTGAGGTCTCTAAAAAGTCAAATTTCCGACTGCACCCCCTCAGAGGTACTCTTCCTTTCCTCTCCTTCCCCCAGAAGCTCATGGTATCCCAAGCTCTGGTTCTCTCTAACTTGGACTATTGTAACAGCCTCTTTCTAAATCTACCTGCCTCTACTCTATGCCCTCTGCAACTAATCCAGAACAGGAATGCGAGACTTGTCCTTGGCCTCAAGCCCTGGGATCGTATCTCTCCAGCTCTAAAATCTCTCCACTGGCTCCCAGTGGATGCAAGGATTAAATTCAAAACCCTCTGCATTGTCCACAAGGCTTTCTGGGGCCTGGGTCCAAAATACCTTCATCTATCCCTCCGCCCCTCTACCTCCAGCTCCCTCAGGGTCAGTAGTTTTTCAAAGAAATGAGCTGGGGGTAGATCTCTGTATTCGGCTGGGGCCTCCCTCTGGAATAGCCTCCCTGCCACTCTAAAACTTGGAGAACCATCTCCGGTTCCGGAAGCACCTCAAGACCTTCCTCTTTTCTTCTGCCTTCGCTCCCCCTCTCCCCTGCTGATCTGTTCTCTCTTGGCACTGTGCACCTGGCCATCCTCTGTCCTTCGAGCCCAGGTACCTGCTCACCCTGCCACCCATCGCACTGCCTCCGGACCACCCCTTGCACTGGGGTCTGTATCTGTACCCATACAGCCACCCCTTTTTCTTCCTGCACTTATCAGACCTACCCTGCCTGCTGCCTTAAACCTAGCACTTGCAAATTGCTGGCTGCATAACCACTGTTTGTTGCCTTTATTATTTATTATTGTTATTTATCTGTTTCTCCTCTGCTCCGCACTTTCCACTTCTCCCTCCTTCCATGCACTTTTCCCCGTCCCCTCTCATGCACTTGCGCGTTCTCAATGTCACTGGGCCTAGTAAGATCGCTGTTTTGTTCTCCCCTTTTCCCCTCCCTTGCCTTGTTGCGCTCTTAGACACTTGTTTACGAGCACGATAGCAATAAAATATCAATCAATCAATCATATTCCCACCTCACACCCATCCACCTCATTCCACCAATCTGGCGCACTCAGATTGCCTGAAGCAGTAAAAGGCCATACAAATGGCAGATGAACACTCTACAAATGGCACGTAGTGATCATACTGCCTCCCCACATGCCTCGAAGTACCTTACAATGCTCTTCTACATACCCCCAAACATCTGACGAGTTGGATCCAGGTCCCCCCCCACCCCATGTGCTCTCAACAGACTGAGCACCAAGCATGGATTGCAGTGTTCTCATTTAATGCCTTACCAGGATGATCTGAAAAAGGGGACACCAAGTGCGCATCGAAGGAAAAGTCAGAACCATCCCTGCAATCAATTCGTGGATGTGTAGAGACCTGGTTTGATGCATCAAGACGATAACATGGTACATTTAATATTTCCTGTTGCACTGAACTAACCCTAACAGTTGAGAGACAATGAATGCTGGCCAGGTGTTTTACAAATATCGTTTTTATTTCATCTATATTGGCAGAACGTTTTAACTTTTTTATTTTTTATTTTGTTCTTGTTTTGAGAGAACAACAAGGGCTACAGGTCTACAGGAATCATAACGCATTGGCCACTTTGCAGAAAAAAACAAACTTAAACAGAAAACTTCAAAAGAATAAAAATAAAAAAACACGTTTTTTTAAGGCAGAAGTTCAAGGTCGCTTCTAAAAAGTGAAGCGGTTCCATGTTTTTTGTTTTTTCTTGGTCTTGAACATCGGCCACGCCGCTCAAAGTCTGTGTCCATTTTGGCACTGTTGGTAGATTGTGGTTAGTGAGAGGTATGAGCTGGTGTCTGGCACGGGATCATAACGGGAGATGTGTGGTTCTCTGTGCAGGTTTTGAAGGTGGCGGCAGCTGAATTTAGCCTCCTACTCTGTATGAGTGGCCCAGACAAGAAAACCAGCACTTCTGTCATTGGAGAGGGTAGAGCCGTGTCTGTCAGAGGTATGGTCAATTTCAAGGTTGTGGGTGTCTCTTAAGGTGTGGAAGGGGATGGCAGCTACACCTGATCCAGAACACTGTGCAAGAGAACCGTGTATTCGGGAAGCAAGGAGGATGAGGACTGCTGCCTGGCAGAGAGGGCAGCAGTGCAGGTTCATTGGTTTGCCCGTGGTGTGAAAAAGGTGGATAGCTGCATGTGGTTGCAACCCTGTCTGTGGAGCCCGGATATGCAGTTGAGGAATGTAGGTGAAGCTGTGTCTGATTCTGGGTCCTCAAGTCGATCTTAAATCTATTGGCATGTATCTGATATTAGGAAGGGTGGGAAGTTTCGTGAAGTGGGTGCAATGGTGTAATGAGGTACGTAAGAAAAAGGCACTGGGAAAGTCAGTTCGAGTAGCATCGGGACCGGAGCATAGGAATAATGTACATTGGCATAGGGATCTATCATTGCCACTGGTGTAATAGCAGGGAGTGTTGTGGGTCCGGACTGAGGTGCATTGGCAGAGCTGCAGGTGTGTCGCAGTACAGGAATGTGAGGGGGACGGAGCAGAGCAGGCCCGGTGTACATTGGCAGTCTGTGCATGTGAGTGTGTGTGTGTGTGTCTACGTACTGAAACAGCCACGGGAAGCAGCTGGTCAGGACTGAAGGGCATTGGCAGCGCTTTTTGTTGGAACCTGTAGGGTGTAATCAGGTCAGTGCAGTGGTAAGAATGACATAGCGATGTGTGAGGTGTATTAAAATAGGCGATTAGGCAAGCCAAGATTGAGACGCTTTAATGGGCTGCAAGAAGCCTGCCCAGCATCCTTTTACAACCAGGGCCTTCAATACTCCTTTAGCTTCCACACAATAAACATTAAAACACATATAAAACCATTGATCCTTGTATTGGCACCAATCTCTCCGAATTGAAATCTCAGTGAATGATCTCTTGGTATCTGTCATGAGTACAGCACATGACATCTCTGGCTCCTGCTGAGGTCACCTGCCAGCTTTCAGATTTCCAAACCCTGTGAAAACCCAAACGTTGTGGCATATAAGGAAAATGGCCAATGAAAAAAGGATACATCAAAGCAGCTTTTACAATGGCCCATTGCTAACAAGTTCACCATCAAAACACGTCTTCCTTGATTGGACAAAAAACATTTGTACGCACTTTTACAACCACTTGATACACTTCCAAATCATCAACGTTGGTGGAAAAATCCTCTCCACTCATCCTCCCATTGATCAGAGGCAGCGAGCCTTGTCTTTCAGCATGACTCAAGTTCACTTCCTGTTACAACATTGTCAAATCCTGTTTCAGGAAAATAACTCCTGCCTGGCGTTGTGTGTCCCCACTGCAGCCTAGAAAATGGCGGCTAACGAATGGGCTCCCCCCAGCAGTGTATCCAGTTGGTATAACAGGTCAGGAAAAAAAGGGGACACGTTAGTATCCGATCAGGATTCCAAACAGATGCCTTTTATTTAGCGTTGATCCCTCTTGAAATAACTTAACCAAATTTTGCAGAGGCCCAAATGTATGATCACCTTCCCCCGTTACTTATAGCCATCACTACTATTGATAACGTTTTCAAATTGTTTCCACGAACAAGGACCATATTCTGTAGAACAAGTGGCGACAGGGCAAATATCCTCAAAGGCATTCGCCTTGTTTTGTACATGGTTGTTTCCGTGACTTGCAAGTCCAGTTATTTGAAATACGCAGTAGGTTGCTTTAAATTGTGAGATGGAAGGAAACAAAGTACAGTTAGAACGAGAGTCGAGAGCTGCCAAAAGGTCTCCGCTGTACTGGAAAACGCAGGGAACTCTTTGCGTGAAACTGCCGATGATCCCATAGCTACTGCATGCTCTAACCTTGACACAAATCACGAAGGAGGTGATTCCGGAACTACAGCGCCGCACGCCACTGAAGATGTCAAAATCACTGAGGGCTCTCTGCGTAGGACAAAGGGGACAAAAGGAGGTTTGGCTAGTTTATCACCCCGCCTCCAAGTTGGCACAAGATATGTCTTCTAGTCAATCGAAGCTTGGTGGAGGCAGTCCATGGCAGTCCTATAGCCTAGCCTGGAATGACAGGGCGCTGACTCTTTGCAGGAATAGGCCTCTTGCATTGTTTACATAGTTCTTGCTGCTCCTCCACATCTCACAAATGCTACACAAACTAGGGGTGTGAAGCATAGGAGACTTCCGAGTTTCAAAAACAAGCAAACAAAATCTTTTTCCTCAATAAAAAACAAAATAGTAAAGTTCACATTATTTTTGCCATCTTGAACTGGACTAATTTTTTTAAAAAAAGAAACGTTTTTGTTTCTGGAAATTGACAACTTTTGTATTCCTCCTTTGAGTGTATGTGTGCAAAATCCTCTCCAGACAGGGGAACATACTGTCCCTTTTCCCCCTACTATCGCCCCCACTACAGTCACTAGAAATATCAATAATAATAATAATAATTATAATAATTAAAAAAATTGGGGGTGGTTGGGAAGGCTCAGTAGGCGGTCCCAGATTCGTTGCAGGTTGGTCCTCAGGCTATAGCGCAGCTCCCCTCATACTTTGTAGTAAATGTTTGCGGGGCTTTGTGGCGGCATCTCCTGCACGATATAGACGGGATGGCCGTATTCCCCGCTAACCTTTTCGTAGTGGGGGCAGAAGGCACCGCCATCCGAAGTCCTGAGCGGGATGATGATATCGCTGGGCTCAGAGCCATTATTATTGCCCCCGCTGCTGCCACCACGTTTAGGGCTGGTCAGGCTACTCAGCGATAGCGGTGGGTGATGTGTGTCGCTGTGCTTGGAGCGGCGCCGCCGATAGCAAACTGCGCCCAGGGCCGCAATTATGATGAGCAAGAATGCAGCACCGCCAGCTGCACCGGCAATGATGGGGATGTTGGACGGCGACAGGGGACCATTCTCACCGGCACCCTTGGTGACGTTTGCAGTGGTGTCTCCTGTGAAGATGAAGAAAGGTGGGATCAGACACATTCATCAGTTGGTCACAAAAAATGGTGCATTACATTTCTCGAAAACTGCAATTACAACAGGTCGATTGCAAACAAGACCCTCAGCATGCCACACCCTTGACCTAAATAAATTATCAGATTTCAAAGAGTTACAAAGCATGCATTCGATCATGTTAGATCCCCTATTAAATTGAACACTCCGCAGGCTTCCCGATTATTCTGCAGCCACCTGAGACTGACAGATATATCATTCATTTAAACATTTTTTATTTATTAATCGGAGAAGGCGCATAGTGCTCCAAACAGAAGCACATTACAAACATACAGTCATGTGGTAGTCAGAGCATCCCATTGTTGGGTGCAGGCAGTAGAATGGTCAGGCAGTGCACATTTAGAATGCTACATGAACCAGTTGGGTATGAGGTGTTGAAGTGATCAGACAACACAGGATGATCAAATTAACCATATTTGCATTGTTAGCAGTTGATGCAAGTTGAGAATTGGCTGAGAACCTCGGGGGTCAGGGTGTGTAATGTCCATGTAAAACTCAGGGACTCCTAGCATCTGATAGGAGAGGACATTTTAGAACGATCATGAATCCTGTCATTGTGGGGATGCTCTTGAGCTTAAAATGTGGATTGGTGGATAGCTAGGAGGGTGAATTTGCGAAAGTGAGAGGAATCACATAGTGGGTGGTGATGAGTGTTCCGCAAAGGCAAGAACCAGGTGTAGAGTATCAGTTGATAATGTCAACCGGACAGGGAGACATGTGGCTTCTCACTAAGCTTCTTGACATGAATAAAATAATTCACCAAATTCATTTTACAGTGGGTTCAGATTTTCTCAAATTACTGCTGAAATGTTCAGAAAGATGGTCATTATCAAGAAGGGAGTTTCTGATCGTCTACATTTACAGCCTCCCAAAAAAGAACATTTTTCAGACTTTGCATGTCTTTAAAAATAGAAGACCTCTTTCTCCTGGTTTCCAACGGCACCCCTCCTTCCCACTCCCATCTCCTTCCAGCCTGAACTTTTTGTTTTCTCACCCAAGGCACACATCTTTTGGGTTCTCTTTCATAGCGATCTCTGACTGCAACAATGTATCACTACCACTACTTCTACTGCTCATATTAACCTCCTCAACATTCAGAAAATTAGTCAATTTCATATTCATCACTGCAAAAACTCTCCACATTCATGCTCCGCAAACTGGACTACTACTCATGCCTACTCTTTGGCCTTCCTTTCTACTCCTTCCTCCCTCTATACAAAGTCTTCAACTTCACTCCCCACACTCTCGACAACCTACCCAGATCCTCCCCACTTCTGCCTATCAACATCATGCTGGTTAGCTCTCAATGCACAACTTCTTCGTTTGTAAATTGCTTCTACAAAGCTGCCAATGGTACTGCTCGGCTGGCTCTATCGCTGTCTAATCACCATCTCATTCCCTCCGCTTCTCCTCTGAACTCAACCTCACTGTCCCAAGGCTTCCGGTGGCTGCACTCACTGCTGGTCTTGCGGCCTACCCTCTTGGTAACATTGAAACCCGCTTTCCTTCACAGTCAAAGCCATCCTGACCGGCTCTCTTCAGAGCACGGTCTAAACTTCACGTACTTCCCCATCCCTCCCTAACGGACTCCACCACTCCCTCCAGTGCCACGTAATAATGTGATTTTGTATACTTTTACAGTACTCCTCTTTAGTCAGAAGCACTTGCCCCCTTTGGTTATTGGTACCATTGTAGGTCACCCGTTCCTTATACATTTGTTTTATTGTGGCCACTGTCCATGTCCCACTTTGTCCACATCCTTATAAACTGGTTCACCACTTGTTCTCATCTTTGACCTATTGTAGAGGCACACTTCCTGGGAATGGCTTCACCATCTCAAAATGTGTTATGTTTAATAGTTTCTGACCGAAATTGAAATCCATGTCCTTCAAATAAATCAATGTGTCAAAAGCTTGGCCGTTTGAATATATACACCACTCTTCTAACTACTTATTAGATTTTCAGGTAAAGTTGCAGCCTATTTGACAGGCAAAGAAGGGACTGGCAATGGGTATACTTACACAAACTTTGATGTACCGCAGATTTGGATGTGCAGGTTATAATTCATCACACATTTATAGTGCAGAAAAGGTCAATTTCACAGTGCACAATGGGGGATTTTTAGCCACAAATTACTGTACCTCTTAAGAGGACTAGAGTGGGCGCTAAAGAACATGTCCAGGTGTAAAATAAAAGGTATTCTAGAAACAATATTAGCAACTTTGCATTTCTTTTGGAGTTTGACAATGGCAAAGCTATTTTACTAGCATAACAATGGCTGCCTTTATATTTCATCTACCATTGACTTAGGCTTATTACATCCGCAATAATGTTGTCTTTTATATAGTTGTCAGGGGTGGGGCTAGGTCTGCAGAGCATGTCGCAATTATTGGGGTCATGCCGTGCACTCACACCATTTGTCAGCTATTGCCTTGAGAGGTCCACAAAGTACCATTCTGAACTAGTTATTGACAGGATATGCTCCGGTGCTCACATCATACGCCAGATATCGCAAACATGCATCAAATGGACAGCATGTCATATGCCATTTTGCAACACAAAATGGGACACTTCCCACACTTGCTAGATTGTCTGCAGCCATCTACTTTCTACCCCCATTGTAAATGTTCTGCTTATAACAAAGAGACGTGTAAGAAGATATTTTTACACCTCAGCCCAAGGGCATGTACTGGCCTGTTTCTATCTGTGTGCTTGAAATGCAAAACAAAAAAGCAGTCTGAGTTTGGAACTTACTTTCTAAACGAGTCTGCTCCTACCTCCAACAAACACAAAGAGAGGAGCGAGAACAAAAAAAGGAACCCTTAAATAGGAAATCAAGAAGGTGGACCCCAGTTATTTGCACTTAAGAAATTCCACTTTTTTACATGTGTGCGGCATGGGCCATTCAGAATAACTGTCGTCAATGGCAAGTGTTCTGAGGAGTGTGAATGTTAGGTGATTAGAAATTAGAAGAGTTCATAGCAAGCAGCAGGACCAAAAACAGGTGACCTTAGCCTTTCTTTCCTTTCACGGTGTGTCTTCAAGTGTTGAAAGTAGAATTGTAAAGCCCAAAGGACATTGTTGTAAACTTTTTCATGGATCACATTACTCAAACCTTCTATTACAGATGGGGAAATAATATTGTCAGGCTGGTTTATTATAGTTTTTTTGTGTACTGTTCAAGTCCTCTCTATAAAACAGTCTAACCTAAAATTTAACAAATACTTATAGCAACTAAAGCTGGGAAGATATTTGGTCATAAGAATGAAGGAGGAATCTTGGACACAAAGTGGTGGGAAGCTGCCTAGCATAACGGAATTGTAATTGAATTTATAGACTCCTTAGCTTTGTACATTGGAGGGATGCAATTAATGTCAGAAACAAAGAAAGGGGTACTTGAGAAAATGAAGATGAGCAAGTGTATCATTATAGACTGAGGAGGCCAACCCCAGGGGGTTCAAGATGTCCTAGGCGGCCTAATTCGCCCCTGCCCTCGGCATATGACAAGCCATTGCAGTCCCTTCAAAGTAGTACTTCCCTTTACCCATCACCTACTATTTTTCCCACTTTGATGCCCCAGGACAGTACATGCAAAATAGCACTTCTCCTCAACCTACTCACACACTATTCACGTTCCCTGATGGGCCAGAGAAGTTTATATATCTCTAGGTAGCAGCAATCGGAGAGGCCCACTTTTCCGTTACACTACTGATCGCCACTGATGATGGCCTTCATGCTTTTAAAAAACAATGTTGCTTTTAAGTCATGAACATCCCTGAGCGTGAAACATGCAGCAGGTAAGGAAAGTGCCCCTGTACCAGAGTCGAACTTTCACTACCTGGACAATGAGGGATTCCCTTGGAAGCAAGGTGGGGAACTCAGGAGCACAAAACAGGCCAATCGTGACACAAGAACTACTATAACGTCACCTTGCAATGTTTTTGCCCATGTTCCTTCAGCATTATTCAAAGTAGACACATCACACCCTATTAAAGTAGTTTCACAAAAACACCTCTGTTTTTGAGGTTATGTGGCCATTTGGCATTTAGGGTACGAGAGTGTAGTACCTGCCCAACTCCCGTCACCATATTTGCCCTAAGTACACACATAATCATATTGATTGTGAGCGTGTGTGGGGAGCAGGGCGTCCAAGGGGCTGGCAAGTCATTTTTTTTACTGTGCATCTATGATAGATATCTAGTAAAATAATACCATCAAGAAATAATCTTAGGCGCCCCTCTGCAAGAAAGAAAACAGCGAAATGACCTGTTCTTTAGGAAGATACCCACTCGAGAGTCCGCAGCCGCACTTTAGCTCACTGTACATTTCACAGAAGGGGAAATATCCATTTGCATGTCAGTCTTTGTCCTGCCCACATGGATAGTCCAGCACCAAAATGCTATGGCAATTCTCTTCTGAACAAGAGTACCAACAGCATCCCCAGACAGTTGTTTCAGCCTTGTTGGCCTTCATCAGTGAGGTGGAGCTATGCCTCGTCTCGGGAGGATAGCTCAGGGGCAATGTGCTCGCCTTGGATGCAAAACGACACGGAGCACCACAGGTTCGATCCCTGGCCCACGCTTAGAAATCTATGGGTATTAAGCGTGTTCTAAATAACCTATCGTAACATATCATATCACAGTGAGCAAGGGGCCCACATCTGGATGACCCTAGGAAACTTAGGGTAACAAACCTAAGTGCCTTAAACAATCACAAAATAGTCATAGGGGCCCCTCTGTGAGAATGAACATGGCTAAATTACCTGTTCTTTGGGAAGGTGCCCACTCGAGAGTCCGCAGCCACACGTTAGCTTACTGTACCTTTCACAGAAGGGATTTATATCCATTTGCATATCAGTCTTTCTCCTGCCCACGTGGGCAGTCCAGCACCGAAATGCTATGGACATTCTCTACTGAAAAAGAGTACCAACAGCAACCCCAGACAAGTGTTTCATCTTTGTTGGGCCTCATCAGTGAGGTCTGAGCACAGTGAGCAAGGGGTCCACGTCTGGCATGGCATTTTTTACTTTGCATCTGTGATAAAGCAAGCATGATAAGTGTTATAAAGTATATAGACTGGGATTATAATGCATCCAGTCTAGCTATTTCTTACTGTGGCATGACATTTTGTATTGGACATCTTTAATAAAGTAAGCATGTTAAGTGTTATTATGTGGCTGTACTGACATTTTGGTGCAGCCGGTCTGGCCATTTCTTACTGTGTCATGACATTTTGTATTGGCATCTTTGATAATGCAAGCATGATAAGTGTTATTATGTAGCCAAACTGGCATTTTAATGCAACCAGTCTAGCCATTTCTTATTGTGGTATGGCATTTGGTATTGGGCATCTTTGATAAAGCAAGCATTATAAGTGTTATTTTGTAGCTTGACTGGTATTTTGGTGCAGTCAGTTTCAATATATTTTCATACTCTTGCATGCATTTTTAATGGCAAAGCCAACAGTTGTGTGAGTACTGGCATATATTGGCAGAACCAGCATGGACATGTTTTCTTATAGTATCATTACTGGCATTATGCGCAAAGCAAACATGACTATGTACTTATATGCGAATACTGGCATATATTGGTGCAGCCAGCATGGAAATATATGGGCACAGGCAGTGTGAAAATGTATTGACTGCTTGAACATATTGTGGGTAAAGGCATCATGAAAATGTGTTGGAGACATTTTCTGTGCACTGTTGGTGACTTGCATCTATTGGATCTTTTCATGAATTAACCTACAAAACCAATTGGGAACTGTTGGACATTTTATCCAATTTTTGAAAAATGTTTGCTGTAAAATGCGCCATTTTAACCCATTTTAAAAACAAATCTCAAGGGAAGAAAGCGAACTTCCATTAATTGATTCGGATTCCCTTGCTATCCTCGTCACTAGGGCATATTTGGGGGAAATATTTAAGCCTCACCACTTAAAAAATTCCCCAGCTATCACTGGTCATGAAACACTATGCAAGAGGACAAACTATGAATATCATTGTGTTAGCCAGCAGTTTACCTTCAGTACTCATCACTCCCTGCTGCATGTATTGGATCTTTTCATGAGTTAACCTACAAAAACAATTGGTCTTTCACGCAATTTTTCAAAAATGCGTGCTGTAAAATGCACCATTTTAATCCATTATTAAAAAACATTCTGAAGGGAAAAAAATCCCTCAAACCCCCATTAATTGGTTCAGGCTCTTATGCTGCGCTCGGTCACTAGGGCATATTTGGGGGAAATGTTGGCACCTCACAACTTAAATAATTCACTAGCCGCCACTGGTCATGAAACACTATATAAGAAGGCAAACTATGAATATCATTGTGTTAGCCAGCAGTTTACCATCGGTACTCATCACTCCCTGATGCTCGATCTCCATTTGAAAGGAGTATTGAAGTCCGTGCCCCTCCACTCCACTCTCATCCAGGACTGGGGCGGACTAATTTTACAAAGGTATTGAGGAAAGCATTGTGGGAAATGACATTCCAAATTATGAATCTGGATTACTACAGTGCAGGAAGCTGCACTTTTCAGCAGAATGGCAATCGTTCATACAACTGGAAGCTGGGATATTGGAATGTGTGTGTTTAGGGCGCATTTTTGACATAAACAAGTGGATGGCCAGTGGGACCTGGTTATTTACTAGCAAAGGGGATATGGGCCATGGCCCTTGTTGAATATCATTGAAGTGTGGACAGTAGCCACAGCCAAAGGCAACGATGAGTGGGCATAAGGACATTTATACCATGTAAGCTATGGTGCATTTAAAAAGGTTGGAGAAAAAAAACTTCCACCTGTAATGTGAAAGTAGGAAAGTTCATTTGAGCAAAGTCACACATTCCACAACGCCACCTAGTAGCCATCGCTGGAAGTTCACCTCCAGTTCTGAGCCACAACAACAAGGCATTATGGGTATGCAAATTAACTGAAATGCAAACCGTTTTCTCCAGGAAATTGTCTATGAGGTCAGTGCTGTTGTATACATAGCTTTGTCAACCCAAGACAGACATTCTGAAAGGCTGTCGGGACAACTACATACCAGATTTCACGCTTATTAGGGATCATCAGTGCCGTATAGTCCTGACGGGCTTGTGGTAGGAGCATTTTGACACCTTTTCACAACACCAAGAATTTTTCATGGAAGGGTTCAAACGTTTTTAAGAAAAGCTTACATCATGCTCCTACATTTCCCTACATGCCTAATTTACAAAAGGGGCTTGCGTCCTGGGAAAGAAACCAGTTGCGGACTAGCTGCTCTAAGTTTCCACCTCGTACGTAGGAAATGGGCAACCAGCCCCCTTATGGAATCAGGGTCACTACTATTACATTTTTACATTTACAACCCCTTATAACGAGTGGACATGTACAAAAAGATGCATGGGTGTTTGCATCAGTGGCAGATAAATACTGGCAGGGGTCTGAAAATATCTGTCGGCATAGCGCTTCAACAAGGGAGACCAGGTGCTGGGGACACTTGACGCCTATTGAATGGCATCTCTTTGTGAATCAGGTATGTACCTGCATATTTGGCAGTGACTCCACCAACACACCCCAACCTGCGAATTCTGTGCATCGGATGGCATATTCACTTGTGTGGCTCGTGTCCCTCGCAGAATGCATTGCTTGTTCCTGATTCTGACATGTCTAAGTCACTACAATCTTTTTTGCATAGAAGGGTTTATATTTCGCTCTCCCTCCGAGTGGAGTAATAATCCCTGTGTAAGAAGATCTTGCCACCGGCCAGCCTGTCCTTCCTTGAAGATGTGAGCCCCGTTGAAAGAACATTCTCTGATCAGGCCATTCCTCCAGCTGCTGCATGCTCTTGCTTCCCTCCAGCAAGTTCTCATTATCTTTTGGCTCTTCCAAAACAGGGAAGCAGGCGATTTAGAAAGGGAACACTCATAATCTCCCCAAAAACAATGAAATCGTCACAAAACTGCACTCATGGCTTCACATGATACTTTACGGGGGTGGTGGGGAATTCCTTTTGTATTCATTGTTCTAATGAAAACCAGAAAAGCAACTTTTGGGAGGAGCATGCAATGCAGAACTTTTTATTGTTTCAGGATTTTTTTCTTTCTGCATAAACAAAAATAATAAGAATTCTGTTGGCGGTGGGCAGCGGTTTGATTCTTCTGGCAAGGTCTTTTTTTATTTCAATTTAAATCTGGGATTGGATCCAAACTTCCAGTTTTCCACTTATCGGTTTGCAGGGTCAGACCAGAGATGGCTCCTATTTCAATTCTATTTTTATTATTTTCTCTGCTGTTTTGCAGAGTTGGGGGAGGATTGGGCAGCTGAAAAAAGCACGAAAAACATCTGTATTTTTCTTGGTGCGATTGGCTGTACTTTTATTATTCTTCCATGTATGCTAACCTTTTTTAACACCCTCCCACCCAAATCCGAAGATCATTTCTAAATGAAAACATGTTGTCCAACTCCCAAAAACACTCAACTTAGAGACTTGACGGTGGGGTGGGATATTTCTTAGTCTGTACAGAAGGTATATTTTGGGCGAGGATGCTGTGATATGGGAACAGTATTGTTTAAGAAATTCGAGATTGGGTCATTTGGAATCGACCCCTTTCACAATTGTTTGAAGGTCCGATCAGGCATGGTTTTCCCATTACTATTTTCACCATTTACGTATTTCTCTCGCCCAATTATTCCTAGTGCCATAAAATAAAGTACAGTGCAACATTCGAGGGCATTCCATCAATATCTTCAGCTCAAACCAGCAAAATCAACAAAATCTGTTCCTAAATGTCCAAAGACAGGAGGAATTGTACATTCTAGAAATGAGCGATCTTGGACTCTGGTAAGAAGTGTAGGTTTCACTCCAGGTCCTGGCAGCTGGCTGGCCCAAGGTGCTACAATGGTGCAGCTTAGGGGGTGGTGGGCGTTGCGCATCTTTCTCTGGATTGTCCACAGCTCCAACACAAAGATACTTTTGTATTAACACCTTTGGCTCGTGGAGAGGCTCCCCATAGAGAGATGACAAGTTGTGAATATTATTAAGATGCTCTCACGTTTGTATTGGGGGGGGGTGGGTGAGAAGAACAAGAAAGTGCAGGAAGCGGAAACAGAGAAAGACTGTGCAAGAGGTAAAGCAGAGGAAGAGACGGACTGCTAGGAGAGAAGAGAACATCTGAGCATAAGAGAAAAGAAAAAGCGACTGTGAACGAATGAGACATATCGCAAGGAAATGGCCAACACAACGGACGCATGCTGTAAGAGAACTAGGTGGAGGAACAGAGAAACATGAGAGGAGGAAGAAGAGGTGAAAAAAGAGGGGAGAAAAAAGAGGATAACCCAGATAGAATGGAAATATGCAAAAGAAAGAGGGATAAAGAAAAAGAAGAAGAAAGGACAATAAACAGAGGTAGAAGCAAATAGAAAAAAAGACAGACAGGGAAAGGGGGAGCTGAAGTGGAAGAGAGCAGGAGAGAGGAAGAAAGAGTGGGGTTGAGAAGAACAGTGATAAAGAAAAAGAGATGGCAGCCAAGGCAAGAGGAAGATGTGGAAGGAGGGCAATATAAGTGTTGATGGTGAAGCTAGGGAAGATGGGGAATGAAAGGAAGAAAAATAGAAGGAGGGAGAGAATGGGAAAACGTCAGGGAGAACTATGAGAACTGTTCCCATTTGTTTTTACACCTGTTTTTGTCATGCCTAAATGTTTCATTTTTGAATTTTTACCGTTTTTAACTACAGGTCAGCAGCAACCTCTGATTGACCGCCTACACCACCCCTAAATTAGCATTATCCCTTTTCCTAAACTAGCTATCTGTACCCTCGTTTAAATTTCAGATTGCAGGTTAATTTCTTGGAAATTACTATTCTGCACTGAACAATGTGTGTGTGGTGAATATTATGCAATGACACTACCTTGAGAACATAGGAAATGGAAGAGAAATTCAGTTGGTGGAGAAAGAAGTAAGAGTGGGATAGACAGAGAAAAGGAGAGAGAAAACTAAAATGAGAAAAGAAGTGGTCTCAGTCTACCTGGGTCCCTGCATCATATAGTCTGCACTATGGCAAGATCATGGAAAGGTGCAATGGAGTGCTGTCAATGACCTACACACATGCCATGGTGGTTGTGTTTAAGAATTAAGCACTAGGCCCCGAGCAAAGGGGGGCATTACCACTTCAGGTAATGCCCCGGGGCCCATAGTTACAGGCAAGAGCGAAACGAGGGCCTTAACGAAGGCCCCATGGCATTACCTGAAGTTGCAATGCCCCGGCTTGCGAGGGGCCTATTGCATTTAGCACCCCAGCCATAAGAACAGTGTAGTACTAAAAGCATTTTCTTTCTGTTCGGAAAGAGCTGGAGCGATTCAGAACAGAAAAAAAGTAAGTAAAAAAACAATGGCCGCGGGGGAAGGGAAAACGAAGTCTGTTTTCCCTTTCCATGGCGCCCATTAAAAATAAATTGAAAAAATTAAACAAAACAAATGGCCACCATGGAAACTGGCAAAGCAACTACACGTAGTCCTGTTCTCTTCTTCCGTCCAAGACATTAAAAAAAGTAAACAAAATAAATGGCTGCTTTAGAAACGAGAGAAGGGTCTACGTGTAGTCCCTTCTTCTGTTCCGATGATGGCCTGTCGCAGCTCGGGAGCGGACACGCTGGGGACACAAGTGTTCTGAGCGTGTCTGTTGCCAAAATGGACAGAAAAGAAGCTAAGTGGGGGAGGCAATTCGGTGGATGAGGAGTGGGGTAACGGGAAGACTTGCCTCATTCCCCATGAGGGAAGACGGCGGCTGCCAGCCCTGAGGAGGCTCAGGGCTAGGGTAACCAGATTTTCAACAAAAAAAAACCCGGACGGGCTATGGAAATAGAAGTAGGACTAAAGAAAATACACATACGACTTTAATCCTACTTCTGTTTCGTTGGCCCATTGGGGGGGGTCAAGGACGGGGTGTGCTAACAGGCACACTCTTCTCATTGGAGGAGAGCGCCAGGAAGGGGAAGGGGGAGGAAATGGGGGCATGAAAAGCATTCCACGCCCCCATTCTCACAGGAAAAGTTGCGGCGGGACCCGATTTCGGGATTTCGAAATCTGGTCCCAGCAAAAAAAAAATGGCAAAAAAGGTCCGTAATCAAAACCCTGGGATGGGGTTTATAAACTAAAAAAACTCCCGTGACATCGGGTGATTTCCCCCGACTGTCCGGTGAAAACCCGGATGTCTGGTCACCCTACTCAGGGCGCCAGGATTAACATCAGGTAATGTCTGCGTTCTGAGCCTCTCCTTTGACTGGGAGGCCGCCACGCCCCCCTCGCTGGGTACTTATGAATAGTATTCAATGTGACACATCTCTGTCATGTGCTCTCTTCTAGTGTAATGTACTATAACGTAACTGTCTGTCTATGTGTGTGATTCTGCTAATTAGGGAAGTACGGAGGGAGGGATGGCAGTTTTGGGGGCATAGCGAGCGTTTATAGTGGACTCCTGTTTACCCTGCTAATTCTCTGTTTTTGCAACATGCTTGCATTGCACATGGGCAAAGAGAGTCCTCTACATCAAAATGCAACTTGGCTTTCTCTGCCCAGTCTTTGAAACAGTGAAAGGAGGCTTCAGAAATGCCTGCTGCAGTTCTGTTGCTAACATGAGCACCTTGAGACCCCAAAAGAGCTACTTTTTAGATATGGACGAGTCTGTCTTTCCCTACACGAAAGGGACCTGTAGTTTCGGAATGACAAGTGGGTAAACAAGGAAAGGTAACTGGAGTCACCACAACATGAAAACGAAATATACATGGAAGTGCCAGGCTGCACTTGACCAATGAACAGCCTTTGAAACCCCAACAATGTCTGCTCTTTGCTGTGACCGAAGGTCAAAGGGCCCCCGAAAAAGCGAGAATCCCTATTATAAATTAAAAAAAGAACTTTCAAAAATAAATCCAAAGCAACTGCATCGAAAGGAATTACAATGGGGACCGACAAAATGTAGTCATGTGGTCTCTCCGTTGAGAATCCCCGATGAAGGGGAAGTGGTTATGCTGTTATCATGCCCACCCCTGACCTAGGAGCAAAACTGTCTGCTGTTCCCTCTTGCTGGAAGTGAGTTATGTTACTTCTGGCTTAGGCCTCCCTGACCATGAGCACTGAGAACCTTTAGCACTGATAGACTGTCGAAGAAGTAAGACTACTAGGAAAAGGGCTGCTTCCTTCTTGCAGGAGCTGGGCAGCAGTGTTACCTCGCGCAATGACGTTATTGGGATCCTTGGGGAGAAAAGGCATTCTCTAACAATGGTGGTGTTTAACTTTTCTTTGGAATAGGATCTACCAAGATCTAGGACAACATCTTCTAAATTCTGAACTGTAATTGTGTTGCGAAAACGAAGTAAAAAGACACAACAACTTTATTTGCGAGCCGCCTACATATGCCACTGACCAAAATCTATAAAACCCAGCAATGAGGCGTCAGACAGAAAGGTAATTCATCTGCCTGGAAACAGCTGTGCCTGAGTGCGACCATGCCCCACCATTCACCCTTCCACCAGAGGTCATTCTTGAGCAAGCCAGAGCCCCTTGGTGGGTCTTAGTCTTTACCTGTAAGTCTTCATTTTCATTATGAAGATTGACTTCTAAAGGTCCTGCTAGCAATTTCTTATACCGCGTACATTTGTTAATAGATTGAGAAATATGATTACCGGTATTCTTAACGTGTAGAATTGCAATTTTGGTTGTCCTGCTTGAAGATATCGCAAACACAGGTTTTTTATTCTATTTCTGTTAGAATTCCATTTTAAGGTCTATATTTATTCAAGTTATTCGAGATATGTGGATGCTTGTGTACATTTAACTGATAAGCTCGGTTTTAATTATGTGTTTTGTAAAAGAAGTAGCAACACACTTAAAATTAAAAAAATATATGGCATGGAGGTGGTGAGAAAGTGGTGGTTTGTGATGGTTGCCAGTCTTTCTTTGCTGGCAGTCCTTGAGGTGGAGCTTGTACTGACTTTCAGAACACTACTTTAAATTGCCCTCACATGCGTGGAGCGCGACACGGAAGTGGCGAGAAAGTGGTGGTTTGTGGTGGTTCTTGAGTGGATGTGCAAAGTGATAATAGATCATTGACACACAAGTAAGTGTATTGCTGTATACACACCCTGCTTTAGTGTTATGCCAGCAAGCACAAATCATCATCTCTGAAGGGGGAACGTACCATTAATAAAAACCAGGCAAAACTGCAAAAAAACTCATAGGAAGAATGGGAGTGGCTGGGCTGATGGAGTCAGTGGGAGAAATGCAAGAAAACAATACTAATGCACAGAGTAAAATGACTATCTATCTCACACCCACAACAAATCGTGCTATGGTGACCGCCCCCCTTCCTCCTTTGGAGGTAGTGGGCCCAGGAGATAGTGCAAACTCATCTGGTCTACTGCCAATCAATAATAACTCGTTACTTAAGCTAGTTCTTGGCTTACAGGGGGAGTCAGCAAACCAAATGGAGATAGTGCTGGGAAATGTTGTTAACCAAGATCCTGCGTTTCTTGCAGACACAGGTTTGTGTCCACCCACTAACTTATCATCCACTCCCAACTTGGAGGGAATAGTAGTAGACGTTTATACCTCTCGTCGAACAAGCCTTAATGACTCTTCTTCCTCCTCAAAATCAACAGCGGAAGAGGGGGGTAGAGATCCAGAACATATTATAATATTGAAAGCCCTCTATGCCATCTGTGTGAAATTGGCTAGAGAACAATCCAAAATAAAGGAAGGCTTAATAATTTGGTGGATGCAGTGTTGGCCCATGCTTCTGAGGCAGAAAAATCAGGAGCCACGGGACACCCCCACTCCCATTAGTCAGTGTAGTGGGAGTCGGCATTGTTAGTTCCGCGCAAAGGCGCAGTAATTAACATGTTGCACTGTTCGATGCGACATTTTCGTATGTTTCCGATTTATTCTACCATACTCAAAGACTCTGTAAAGCACCAGTTATCTTGCCAGTATGTGATAATTAAAGTGAGCAACACAGAGTGTATGTGTGTGCGTGCACGCGAGCGAGGGTGAACTATGCAATGTATGTGATTGAGTGTATGCTGGCGTTGGACGTGCGTAAATGAACCAGTAGTCAAAGTGGAAAAATGGAAGTAGTTCTCAGGTTGCATCCAAAAAGGATGGAGTGGGATGGGCGGCCAAATGGATGGGGGGAGTGGGGGAGGGTCCAGGATCACAGCTTTGGATGTTAAGGTCTACAGTAATAATGTGAAACAGGGGGGCGCTGTTGAGCAGCCAGCAAGATGGCCGCTTAGCTTTAACGCTCTGTGGCCCGAGCGCTGCATATCCGCCTCAATCAGCGGTTTCACGGACACACTGAGGCCGAGACCCCGCGAATCCTGCTGCCCATTGCCCCTGCTTCAACCTGCCCTGTGTTGGGGAGAATCCGGACCTCGGGGAGGCCGCCTGCCGGCTGAGGCCTCTGGGCCGTGCGGCTCCTCGGCGGCCTGTACCCGCCATCCCCCTGTGGCGCATTGCTTTGCGGAGACGACCGGCCGCCCGCCCTCTGGGATTGCTGTCGGAGCGGGCGGCCGCCTCGGGCGTGGAGACTCTTTCTCACTGGCCGCTCGCCCCGGACGTCGCGGCCGGCGCCGCTGGGGGTCGTGGCCGTCCGCCCCCGCGCTTCCCTTGGGGGCGAGGCTACACTTGCGGCCTGTTGGTTCCCTCTTGCCGGCCCGCTCCGCCTCATGTGCTACGGACATCTGCCCTGCACTTCTTCCCTGCGCTGCGGTGACGGTGTCGCCCCCTGACGTGAGACATCATGCTGGAACTCGGTGGGGGCTGCCGGAGCGGCCCCCACACTGATATCAGCCCGGCGCCCTTCCCGCACCACCTCTCGTGCTGCGGCGACGGTGCCGGCCCCTTGACAGAAGGCAGCACTCCTACGGCGGGGACTGCTGGAGCGGCCCCCGCACCGATTCCGCCCAGCACTCCTTCTTCTACACGGCGGCCCCCGGTTGGGAGGCATCACTCAGGAGTGTGGCGGGGGCTGCCGGAGCGGCCCCCCGCACGGACATCAGCTGCTACGGACATCTGCCCTGCACTTCTTCCCTGCGCTGCGGTGACGGCGCCGCCCCCTGACGGGAGACATCACGCTGGAACTTGGCGGGGGCTGCCGGAGCGGCCCCCGCACTGATATCAGCCCGGCACCTTCCCTCGCGGCTCTGCTGCTGACTCCGCGGGTCCCATGAGACGGCCGTGACGGGCGGCCGTGCTGGGGCCTCCTGGCTCCGGGATCCTGCTGGTGCCTTGAGCCCCGCTCTGGCCTGGATCCGCTGCTGTTGATTGGAGACCTGCTATTACTCTAACTGCTACACATACTTCGCTCCACGGAGTCCCGAGGTGAGGAGGTTGGGGGAGCTGGGCGCCACACAATCAGCCTATCTTGTCTGCCGTGTCCTCGGGCTGTCCCTGCTCCACTCTACACAGGATAGCGACCCCCTCGCACACCGGGCTTCCCCCCGGACCACTCACCCGGTGCTGGTGCCACCGTAGGCGTCTACTATTCTCCTCTCCCTAGCCAGCGCACCTTCTTGCTACGCCCCGGGAGCATCACGCACCCCTGACAGCACTGCCCTCCAACACTGGCCATCTCTGCCTAGACCCTCTTGGCACAGAGGTGGGTGCCACAAGATACTGTCCCCCCCGAACTGCACTGCCCCTGGGACTCCTTGCTTGCCCCTCGGAGCTGGCTTACCGCCCTATAACACGCCTGTTGGTGGGGTTCCTACCTCCTTCCCACTGGGCGGATGCCGCCCCACCGCTGATTTGGACCTAGTTCCTCCATACACCCCCTGGTTCCTACTTCTGTCTTTCAACGAAACACCCTCTACTGTTCTTAAAGCCCCCCCCAAAATGTCCGGCAAAGCACGTGGGGCCAACAAGGCTGGAGCAATGGACAAGTTTGCCAAATCGCTTGCCAAGCAAGACCAGGCTGGGGCTGCCCTTATTCAAGACGACCCGGATATATCCCCATGCTCTCCTCAGTCGGACCTTACGTCAATCATGGAATCCATGGCCAAAAACTTTGCGTCATTTCATGAAAAATTAGATGACATAAATGCAAATGTTGCCTCACTACGCACCAAATTGGATCAGCATGGCACTAGGCTGGTGGAGGCCAAGACCAGAATTGGGGCCACTGAGGACGAGGTACACACGCTCCAGAATACGGTCTCTGAATTGGTGCGAGACATGAAGCAGGTCAAGGCGAAGTGCGATGATTTGGAGTCCAGATCTCGTAGGAATAATATCCGCATAGTGGGGGTTCCTGAGACAGCCCTCAAAGGCAAAATGGAGCTGGCAGTCGAGACCCTTCTTAGAGACCTCCTAGGTGATCCTCAACTCTCTCCTTTTTTCACTATTGAGCGCGCCCATCGGTCACTGGCCCCACGCCGGGCGATTTTCCCAGACCAATTATAGCTAAGGTTCTCAGCTTCAGAGATAGGGACCACATCCTACGGCTTGCCCGGGAGAAGGGGGAACTTAGACTTGAGTCCCAAACTATCCGCATCTTTCCTGACTTCTCTGTCAACGTCCAAATGGAGCGCAGACAATTCAATGGCGTAAAAAAAATGCTACGGGAGAGGAAGGTGGAATATGCCATGTTGTTCCCCGCAAGGCTGAAACTCACCCATCGTAACAAACTGTACTTTTTCACTGTCCCTGAGGAAGCGGTGAAGTTCATCGAGTCACATATTCCTGTCCCGGGCCCTGAAGGAGACCCCGTAGATGAGGGTTGAGCCGACTTGCATTGCACGCGCTACTTGAATTATTGTGTTACTAATACCACACCTGTCATTTGCATCTTCCCTATAATCCCATGTATTCTTCCCCTTATGCTCTCTCTTATTGTTGTAACTCATTGAAATTTCATGAATCATAACATGGGTCACGGCTGTATGGTTGACGGTATATTGCACTTGTATTGGGATCCTCTATTCCTATAGCCCATGCTCACTGTGCCCTACTGTGTTGTCTCCTCTAAAGTTTAACTACGCCGCCGCTGTATGGTATTTGGTGTATTTCACTGTTATACAATCTTAATCGGGCTCACGGCAGCAGCTTCCCCGCTGCAGTTGCAACGCCGAGTTTGGCTTGTTTAGTTCATTTGTTGCTCCCATGTTTGGTTTGGGGGCTGGCCCAGCCCCGTTGGGCTCGGCACAACGGACGTGAGACTTTGGGTGGGTTTTTGAGCACTGCTATGTTGGGGGTGGCAGTGAGGGAGGGGGGTGGGGTTGTTGGGGGATGGTTTAACAATAAAAATGGTGAGACAGTGGTAGCTCTTGGTATGACACATCTGGCAGCGGTACAAGTTGCTGGCACCAGTTTGACAAAATATGACGCACATTACTGGGATCCCCCCTGAATTTCTACTGAATGGCTATTAGGCTGATGTCTTGGAATGTCAGAGGGCTCAGCAACTTTACGAAGGCACGCAGGATCACGGCCTACGCCCAGAGGCACGGGGTCAAAATACTTCTCTTACAGGAAACTCACGCCCTCGCACAACTATCGACTTCTCTTGCCCCGTCATGGGGCCCCAGCAGATATTATACTGTGTTCTCATCACAATCCAGAGGGGTCCTCACTTTGATTCACAAATCCTTGCAGTTCTCCCTTCGCACCAGCCATATAGATGCCCAGGGTAGATATGTGATCCTTCACTGTTTCCTCGCTAATACAGAATACCTCCTGGTCAACACATATGCCCCATGCATAGATGTACCCGAGTTTTTCGACCACATCCTTGACATTCTACTTGGCTATGTTGGGGTCCCCATCATCTGGGGGGGGGACATGAATCTCATCCTTGACTCCGACTTGGACAGATCCGGTGTTGCACCTAGAACACTCTCTAGAGCCGCTCGCCGCCTCCATGCACACATGCTCACTACAGGTCTGGTGGATGCCTGGAGAGCACTCCACCCCAAGACGAAACAGTTTACATTTTACTCCTCCGTCCATGACAGTCATTCCAGGATCGATCTCTTCCTTCTCTCCGCGGGGCTCATGGGCAAAATACATACCACACAGATCCTGCCTCGCACACTCTCCGATCATTCCCCGATCACGTTAGACATCACCCTGAGCCCGACCCTCCCTCCACACTCGCACTGGCGGTTTAAGTCAGACGCACTACACGATATAGTCTTCAAGGTTGACATCCTTGCAGATATCACCTCGTTTTTCGATAACAACAAACGCCACGATACAACGGATGGGGTGAGGTGGGAGGCCTTTAAGGTTTTCATCAGGGGCATGTGATCCCAGCCTCCCCACCAGGGAGGCTGGGATCCTGAAGGACATTAGAAACTCTCTGCGCCGCTCTGAGTCCAGACTCCGGGAGCTAGAGTGTGAATATGCGGCCACCCCCTCTCCGCCCAAGCTAGCTCAGATTAGAAAGGAACTAGACACATTCGAGTCCTTCGCCCACAGCGAAATAAGATATCTCGCCCGTCCCATTGCAGCCCGTAAGTATGGTGAAGGAGAGAGGCTGGGCCGTACTCTTGCCCGCCTCGCTCGGGTTGAGGGAGGCAGGGCTCGAGTTGATAGCATCATCGATAGTGATGGAGTGAGACATTGGTCCGACCAGCCCATTCTTGAGACCTTTGCAGACTTCTATACAACCCTTTATGCCCAGCAACCAGAGCACAGCCCGCGAGATCTTGATGACCTCCTGGACCGCATCCCAATGTCCCTTATATCTCTAGCCACCAAAGAACAACTTGATGTTCCCTTCACCCTTGAGGAGATTACCACTGTCATCTCGGCCCTGCCTAAGGGTAA
Organism: Ambystoma mexicanum; assembly: GCF_040938575.1. Classification (NCBI taxonomy): domain Eukaryota; kingdom Metazoa; phylum Chordata; class Amphibia; order Caudata; family Ambystomatidae; genus Ambystoma; species Ambystoma mexicanum. Next base: position 187,515,669 of record NC_090921.1, read on the forward strand.
AGCCCCTGGTCCAGATGGCCTGACCGCCGAGTTCTATCAGGAACATGTTGCCCTTCTTGCCCCGCACCTGCACGAGGTCTGGGAGGAGTCGCTGCGTCTTACTACCCTCCCCTGTTCCTTGCGCAAGGCCGTTATTACGGTGCTTCCCAAACCGGGTAAACCTCTAGATGAGTGTGGCTCTTATAGACCCCTCTCCCTCATAAATACTGATACCAAAATCTTCACCAAAATCATAGCAAATAGGTTCCTCCCCATCATGAAATATTTGATCCACCCAGACCAGAGCGGTTTTGTCCCTGCCCGTTCCACTGCCTTAAACATTCGGCGATTTTTTTAATGTAATCTCTAGAATCGACCCCCGAGCCAATGCGGTGGACGTGATGCTGGACGCTCAAAAAGCGTTCGACATGGTCTCATGGCAATACTTATGGGCGGTACTGGAGAAGATGGGGATTGGCCCATATATGATGTCCTGCATTAAATTGTTATACACTAACCCTGTAGCCAGAGTCCTAGTCAACTCTAACCTGTCGGCCCCCTTCTCCCTACATAGGGGGACGCGACAGGGCTGCCCATTCTCTCCCTTGTTGTTCGCGATGGCCATCGAGCCCATAGCTGACAGTGTACGTAACAACCACATACGCAGGGGGATTCGGTTGCGGGATTCTCCCGAAATCATTTCACTTTACGCCGATGACGTGCTGTTATATATTAGAGACCCTTCAATTCACCTCGACCCGATCATACATGAAATTATCAAGATTGGCACATTCTCAGGCGTCACTATTAATTACTCTAAATCAGAAATATTTCCCCTCACCCTTGCAACCCCCCAACCTGCATGCGAGTTCCCTCTCAAATGGGCACCTGAAGGCATCAAATACCTATGGGTCCAAGTGGCCCTCTCTAGACCCTCTTTATTGTCTGAGAACTATGGGGCTGCCGCACATTATGCTCACACCAAGATGGAAAGATGGCGAAACCTCCCCCTATCACTCTCGGGAAGAATGTCTCTAATAAAAATGATAATAGTCCCAAAACTCCTGTATATATTCGCTAACGTTCCACTTTGGCCCGGAAAACAATACTTTGCGGACTTGCATGCGGGGTGCGCCCGCTTCCTCTGGCACTCAGGAGCCGTGCGCAGAAAGTGGCAGCATATGACCCTGCCTTACGAGAAAGGCAGCTTCAGTGCACCTGATCTCACCCAGTATTGGATAGCCGCCCAGGCTCAATACGCTACGTACTGGTACCAGCACCAGGAACCCCCCCCCCCCGCATGTTAAACTCGAAATCCTGGCCGCCGAGGAGGTGAACGTCATGTCATTGATCCTCTTCCACTCGTATCGATCGTAGGCCCCTGCGGACCCGGTGGCCTCCACTATAAGGGCTTGGCGGCAGATTCTGGTGCCTGACTCCGGCTCACCCCCGTATTACAAATGGCTTCCTCTCTGGTCTTTCCCTGGCCTCACCCCCACACACGATAAGCTTCTCATGCGTCACTGGTCAGACCTGGGATACAGATCATTCTCCGACCTGTTCCCTGATGGGAAATTCATCACCCCAGACACATGGAAGCCTGGGCACTCCAGGTCCTCACTGGAGCTGCTGCAATACTTCCGTATCAGGGCGGCAATCCAAGACATGTGGCCTTCATACCCGGACGAACCCCCCCCGAGTCCTCTGAGGTCAGCTATATAGCCAATTCCGCTGGTGGTAGGGGCATCATATCCTCCTTGTATAAAATGTTGATGGCGCGCGTGGCCGAACCCCCCTGCTCGGTTCGGGATGCCTGGAGCCGGGATCTGGGATTAGACATTACTGATGCTATGTGGTCCAAAATGTGTATTCATACTCGCAAGGTTTCCCTCAACTCCCGAGCTAGATGTATTCAATACAAACACCTCAATCGCCTATACTACACTCCCTTCGCGATTGGGAAATTTGCCCTGGATCAATTCCACCCCTGTCCAAGATGTAGATCCACTGAAGCGGACCACGCACACATGTTCTGGTTTTGTGGGGCACTGGCCCCGTTCTGGAATGCGGTGCTTGGAACCCTCTCCGAGGTAGTGGGGTTCTGTGTAGGCCCGGAACCTCTGTCTCTTCTGTTTGGGCTGTGGGAGGGGCCGGAAGCAAAACGGGAAGCCAGGTTTCTGAATGTGGCGGCTATTGTGGCCAAGAAATGCATTCTGCAATGTTGGAAGCGCAGATCCCCCCTTCCCTAGAGATGTGGCTGAAGGCCCTCACCTGGACACAATCCTGTGAAGAGGACTATGTTAACTTGCTGCCTAGCAATGCTCGCCCTAAAAACATATGGACTGAGTTCTGTAGCTACTTGAACCGCAAGGTGGACCTTGTGCTATTGTCATCCCCTCCCTCTCCTGATCAGGGGGCGGACCGCTCTACTTGATACATGCCGATATTGTAATTGACTGTTGTTAGATTGCATGTGACCTTCTGTAGAACCTGCGTTTTGACATTCACGCTTCAATATGTATTGTGTATCATGGGTGTACATTGTGCTATGCCGGTTGCTACTTCTCGCCAATAAAGAAAAGTTTAAAAAAAAAAAATAATGTGAAACAGGGTGTGTACCTTTACTATTTTGTATTTACCACAGAGTATTCAAGGTAAACAGGCCAAGCAAAGTGTTTGGACTGTTTTCTTGAGTTATTTAGGAGGACAGAACATGTGTTGCCTAGTTTTAGCAATCACGGAATGAATCTACCACTGGGTATATATTACCACAATCTCAAAACACAACTTTTTTACAATTAGTAAAGAAATAAGAGATACAAGCAATAATAATGTCTTATAGTTTACTTACAAAAAACACAAATTGCATAATAAAGCCACATGACAACATGTAAATCCTTAAAGCAGCAAGTTAAGCCAAAATAATATTGTGGCTTTAATTTTCACATCCTGAATGGTAAAGTAAAAGTCCCAGAATGCAAGATAATACCAACCTGAAGAATCTAGTTAACCCCACTGTACTCTCAGTGATTTAAGACATGTAATAAAAGAAGTTGTGTAATAAACAAAGACACGTATGCAAATTCATTGTCACAAACTTCCAGCATGTTTTTCTTCATGACGTTGAAAACATTTGATTAGTGACTTAAATCAACTTAATTTTTTTGCATGTCAAGACAAAACTTTAAATAGGCGCTCTGTGTTGCTCACTTTAATGATCACATACTGGCAAGATAACTGGTGCTTTACAGAGTCTTTGAGTTATGAAAAGCCCCTACCACTAAATACCTTAACGGCCCACAGATGCTCATATCATCTGTCAGAATAGTCATCATGACAGTAAAGTATGTACAAAACCTGCGACATATATACAGCTTTGTACTGTTTCACTGTTTGAGTTTGGGCTGTCCTAGTGAGTAAAAGACGGCTTTCAGATTTAGTTTGGAAGGTGATATCGCTGCACGTATATTGAGACTCCAAATGCAGAGCGTTCCCGATACTCGCATCAGTCAGGGGCAGAGAGCTTCCTCGACTTAGGGGGGTTTGAGCCTCGGGTTCACACTGAATGGCGTCAAGACCATTTTTACCAAAGCGCAGCTCCATCTTGTTTTTGCCTAATACATTCCCTAGGTGTGTGAGTGAATTTTTTTTTGGGACGGCCGTTGAAGAGCTGATTTTTGCAGGTATGGGCCGAGGGGCGGGATTCGGTGGCGGGTGGGGATTGGTTTGTGGTTTGCGGGGGGGGGCTTGTGCATTTTTGTCTCATCCTTCCATGATAAAGCAAGCTTCAACCAAGATATGTTAATACCTGGCTACATTGGCATTTGTGTGCAGGCAGTCCAGCCAATCCTTACTATGGCATCACATTTTGTATTGGGCATCTATGATAAAGCAAGCATGATAAGTGTTATTACTTCGTTAGACTGGAATTTGAGTGCAGGCAGTCTAGCCATTTCTTACGGTGGCATGACCTTTTTATTGGAGAGCCATCCACGATTAAGCAATCATGATATGTACTTACGTGATAAGTGTTATTACGGGAGTAGACTGGCATTTATATGCAGCCAGTTTGGAAATTTTTCTTAGTGTGGCATGGCATTTTGAATGGAGAGGCAAACGGGAGTATGGGGGTGATTAGGACCCTGATGGTAGCCGTGCCGGTAAATACCGGTACGGCTGCCACCGGAGTCATGAATTTACCAGCACCCGGCAATGGGGACTTACCGGGGCATTCCAGCCCCGGCAGACCCAGTAAATCCCTATTGCCAGGTGCTGGTAATTATTACTCCCCATTCCAATTTGAGTCCCATTGGACTCAATGGGAATGGGGAGGCCGGATGCACCGGCACTATTCATGAATGGTGCCGGTGCATCTGTCCAGGTCTACTCGCGAGAACCAGTAGGCACCCGCAAGCAGAACTCGTAGTTTACCGGTCCAGTAACAACGGTACCGGTAGCTTACCGGCACCGTTGTTACCGGACCGGCAAACTTGTAAGGAGGCCCAATGTCTTTTGTTTGTGGGTATACTGGCATATATTGGCTGAGCCAGCCTGGACATATTTTCTTTTTGTATCATTGCTAGCATTATGTGCAAAAGCAAAAATGAGTATGTTCTTTTCTTGTATGGGAATACTGGCATATACATAGGTGCTGCCAAAGTGGACATGCATGGGCAGAGCCAGCATGAACATATTTTAATACTGGAATATATTGTGGGCAAAGGCATTATAGAAATGCTGCTGTTCAATGTTGGTGAATTGCACCTGTTGGATTTTTGTGTTAAAACCAATTGCACATTGTCTGGCTTTTTAGCCAGTTTTACAAAGAAAGTGTGCTATATAATGCACCCTTTTTATCTAGTATTGAAATATATTTCTCAGTGACAGACGGACCATACCTCATCCCGACCCACTTTTGTTTGGTTCGGACACCCTTGCTACGCTCGCATGCTCTGCCATATTTGTGGAAGATTTACACCCCACCAGTTAACTTAATCACCAGCCGCCAATGGGTGAATGGCTGGTAGGTGAATGGGTATAAATGTGTGCCCAGGCAATGGGCATTGTATCATGGATGTTTTCTGACATATTCTACTGGTATTATTGGACAAAGCCAACTTGATTCATGTTATTACATGGAGGAGGGTTCAGATGTATTGCACAATAGGGCAGCCAGACTGGATATTTTCTTTCTTTGGCATGGGATTTATTACTCACATAAGGGGCAAGATAAACATAATGTGTGTTCTTAAATGGGGATGTTGGGGGCACTTGTGCAGTCAACAGGTATATGTTTTCTTACTATGGCATTGCATGTTTTACTGGTGTTAAACGTAAAGTCAACATGAGTCTTCTTACATAGTGGGCGGAGGCACATGTGCAGCCAACAAGGAAATTATTCCTTACTGTACCATTGCATGTTTACTGAATTGAGGGCAAAGTCAACATGAGTATTCTCACATGGTGGTGTGGGGGTTGGGCAAGTAATATGTGCAGCTGCGGTAACATGTTTTCTTCTTGTGGACAGGAGAGTTTTACTGGCATTAGGGGCAAAGCCAAAAATAGAATGTTCATACATGGGGATACTGGCAGTGCCAGCATAAACATATTTTCTTATAGTATCATAACTGTGCATAATATTACTGGCCCCACACAGGTCAGTAATATTGGTGCAGCCCCCTGGTTTCTACGCTGGGTGAAAGATTTAAGGTTTGATTAAAACACATACTTCCATCTTTCGCCCAGCGCAGTGCGCAGCATTTCCTTCAAGCAGCATGATCCTCATGCACATTGCACATGCATGGTTATCCAGGCATACCCTGAGTGTGGTGCGGCCCGTGCTTTGTTGCAGAGCTTGAAGGGAGGGGCCCTCAGCATGGCTTGCAGGGGCGCCCCCACATTTTGTGTTACGCCACTGTGTACGGGTTGCCACCCAGATACTCCTTCTGTGGAGCAGGGTGGGCCTGTAGCAGAAGAGACAGCCTTGGGAGTGTGAAATAACAAGAGGCCATTTATGTTAGCGCTGTGCATCACTGCTGCTTGCTACGACTTCTCAGAGTCTGGAAGCAGCCTCTTAGCACTATATAGAACAGGCATGCGAGCAGGGTGAAAAAAATCCAGCTTCAGTACGTGCATGTGCTGATGAAGGACCTGGAAACACAGGGGTCAATGCGAGCATGCAGTGGATGACGTATCTGTCGCCCACAGGTGTGTAAACAGATCAGAATGGAGGGAAAGAGCGCTAACGGGGGGCTGTGGTTGAGTCCGTTCCGTTGTCCAATTAAGAATGTGGCCCTAAGTTTGCACTATTAAGTCCAACTGGGAACCGACCTTGAATTTCAAACTGGCGAATGGTATTAGCGGGTATGTTGCTCTGTTCCAGGCATCATTTTAAACCCAACTTTAATCCTGTACCTCTCCCCAATTTGAGCCGGATTGTCGACCTGTACGTCACTTAAAGACAGACTCGTGTGAGGCTCCCCTGCTCATTTTGAGCTTGACTTGTCCACAGATTCTCTCGCGCGAGTTTTGTACAGATTTGATGCATGTTATCCCACACACTTCAATAGTTTTTGGCCCAGCTAATTGCCCTATTTGCTTCCAAAAAACCTGGAAAAATATTTTCAAAAGTGGAGAACTGTTTTTTTCCAACAGGTTAGAGCAATGTACACCTTCTCATACTGTCCCCTGCCCACCAACACAAGCCAAGTAAACACTAAGTCAGATGGCCTCCCCTTGTTAGTTTTGGTTATGCCACCACCAATAAGCTTAAACTAGTGCACTGGGGGAAGGATGGGAGGGGGATAGAATGTGAGGAGGGACACACGTCTTGTGGGTATGGTTTTGCTTTTTACCTACCCATACCGGCCATGGCCATGCAAATTCCTATGGCAATGTCCATCTGCTATTGGCCCCTCCCGGCTGAAAACACCCATCCTGGGCTCACTTTGGGCTAGCTCTGTGTTGTAAAAGGCCTGTCAATGTTATTTCTAAGCAGTCTTCTGGCAGTTAATGGCTTAATGGCATCTTTAAATCAGCTCCTGGTGTATACAGGTGTAATACAAATGGCTTAACCATATGAGCCATCAACCACTTGATTTATAAGCAATGTGGGCATCATTGCATCTGTTTCTTGCACTGACGTCCTTTAAACATGAACTGTTGGCAAAGCCAACAGTTTTGGCTTGTGTGTAGGTATCAGATAAGCATTTGCCAGGCACTAACCTCATATACCAATGTACTTGCATCATTTGGCAACTGTTGCCATTTTATGCCAGTGCCTGGCAAATGCATATCCCATGCATTAACAAATGCCATGACTTGTCCAACGTTTGTGTTAACTGGAGGGGGGTCAGGGGTTCTTATTCTATCTTGTGGCCTGCACTCTAGCAGCAGTCCTGGAACATCCTTTCTGCGCCAGTGTTCGTGAATCTGATTTCCCCCTTGTGCGCCGCCCTAGAGGCCTGGCATAGTCTGCAAGCAAGGCCACTAAGAACACCTATAGTAGCCGGTGGGGGCAATGGCAGCGTCAGCTTGGCCGGGATGTTGCAAGTATTCATTGGCTGCGCTCCCTGCAGCTGCATCACAGAGAGACTTTCCTCTATGGGATGTTAGTGGAGGTGGCGGAGGGTGGGCAAAAGCCCTACCCTCCTCACAGTGCTAATAATCTTGTCAACAACACAAAACAAAGAGCGCTGTCAGGCGGAAGCCGGAGGGCAGGTTAAACGGAGCCCGGAGTCTCCCGTCCGCCATGTTCTCGTGCCTCTTTCATGCCTCGCGCTCTTGCTTGCTTTCATGCGCGCTTTAGCGGTCCCCAGAGCTCCGCGCGGCAGAACATGCTGAGCTGCCCAAATTGGATTTTTCTCCCTCTTCTCCCAGCCTCGCGTAGCTTTTTATGAAAGGCATCCTTCAAGATGACTTCTCCAGCGGCGGTTTTGGGAGATCACGTGGTTGTGGATTTCTGCAAACAACCCCCGCCCCCGTCACCTACCACTGCTATTTCCCTCTGTACAGTTTCCAGCTAGACCGTCTCAGCAAATGGAGGGGCCTATTACTTGAAATTCGTGCTTACGGAGTGGGCAATACTGGGAGAAGGCGGGGGACTTGCAACTGGCAGGGTCTGCTGTCATACAGAAAGCCCGTCATGAATTACATCACACGTGCCACCATGACACCAATAACCACGTCATCAAAAGTATTGTGTATCGCCACTGCAGAAAGCATGGGAGGCAATGAAAGAGCCAGTTGCTGCACTGTTCAGACTCGGCTCCCTTGAGATGCCATGAGCAAATAACCACAGAAGACCACGTTTGATGGCCACATAGAAAAATATTGCCCTCATATGTTGTTGGTGATGGCACAAGTGATGGCACGTGTGATGCGACAAACAAATGACATCAAGGCAATATCAAGATCACTGTCACTTGTAGGGTCACAATTGACTTGATAGGTTGTTTTGGCCATGGATGGGGCTGGGATGGATGTTAGGTTTTGTTGGAACCCTAACTTCGTCATTCTGTTACTTTTTGGTTCAGTATGGGGAACCCTAACCTGATGTTGCTGCATTCCCACAGATCATTTAACAGAATACATTTACTCGGTCAGAGGCGGAGAGTCAAAATCCTTTCTGTACTATAGATCACTCTATGCTGTCCTGGGCAAATAACTCGAGCTTCCTGTGCCTTGGCTTAGATCTTCGGGGGGTGCTTAAGTGCTTCATTGCATTGTCAACAAGGAACACCACAGCGGTGCTCGGCAATGCAGTCCTTTCCCCATCTCTGCTTCTGCCACTCACTTTGAGACCTTCATGGAAGCACAGGCCGTCTCTTCATATGAGGGACTGTACCCGTCATAGCAATGAGAACTCTGAACACAAGGGGAGGCTCGATAGGAACTGGTAAGAAACAGAGTCAGGGGAAGAGAGATAGGCCAAGGCAAGGTGGACACAAAACATAAGCCAGAGACAGGAGCTTGTGGGCGGGCACACAAAAACGGGAAGACAACAAGACTCAGGAAAGGGATATTATTTTTTTCGGTCGGGGCGATGGGTAGGAACACAGGCAAACTAAAGAGAGGGAGATAGCAAGCAGTTTGTCGGGGTCGAGTGGTGGAACTCCGTACCTGCAGCATTTTCCTTACTGGGGTCCAAGATGGGGTCGAAGATGGAATCGCCCCGATCCTTTTCCGATGGCGTCTCTGGGGCCGACTTCTGGGGATTGGACCCCCCTTTAGTATCTGGGAAGCAAAGAAAGGGGGGTTGCCATAGTGAATGCCACTGTCTTCAGCAGGTTGCTCTTTAGGAGGAGGGAGCGTTAGTTGGGGAGTACAAGGTTGATTAGGGGGAGGCTACGTTAGTCTACAGGATGTCCACAGGCATAGGTCAGGGAATTATCTCACCATTCAACAGGACCACAACAACAGAAGCCAGTGCAGCATATAAGGGAATCTAAGATCACGACTAGGAATTTGCATCACGAAACACTGGAATTCACCAGGAATAGTTTAAGACCATCTGGAAGCAGACCATGCACTGAATACAATTTGCAACTCATTTTCTTTAAAGAACGTAAAGCGCCATATTCCATGCCTTTGGTTAATTTATGTGTCAGAAAATGGAACCTTAGCTGGTTAAATAGATTGATGAAATGAATATGTGAGTTGTTGGATGAGTTCATGCCAAGGACGATGGAGAAGCAGAAAAGGCCTGCAAATGATTACATCAGGGTGGAAGTTGGTTGGGTGCTTGGAAAGATGGTCAGTTGAATATTAATATGATTTGTTGCCTAGGCACATAGTTGGAAAGAAAGATGATTGTATGCTTACTAATTGGCTGGAAAAATGGACAGTTAAATAATATTTAATTATGCATTATAGCGTTGCAAAGTATAATTGTTTGCGGTTCGCGCCTTATCAAACTCCAACAAATAAATCAAGTCAACCATGCTCATTTTATACTCCAGGATTCAAACTGCTGGTATTCAGGTTATACATACATCTTTAAATATTAGCTTACAGTCAAATATGCTTAGTTGTCTTAAGAGGGAGATAGCTTAGAAGTATGGCTGGCTGAAAGATAGTTTGAGGCATAGATGCACCTGTTGATGGGAGATTATTTACAAAGACATGCTGGAAAATGAAGTGAATAGCTGTAAAGATGGTTGGTTGGATAGATGGCCAATTGTAAAGATGGTAGGCTAGTTGGATAGATGGCTAATTGGAAAGATGGGTGGTTGGTTAGAATGATGGCTAATTGTAAAGATGGTAAGCTGGTTGGATAAATGGCTAAATGGAAAGATGGGTGGTTGGTTGGATAGATGGCTAATTGGAAAGAGTGTAGGCTGGTTGCATAGATGGCTAATTAGAAATATTGATGGTTGGTTGGTTAGATATATGGCTAATTGGAAAAATGGTTTGTCGGTTAGATAGATGGGTAATTAGAAAGATGGTAGGCTGGTTGGATAGATGGCTAATTGGAAAGATGGTAGGCTGGTTGGAAAGATGACTAATTAGATATGACTATTTGGTAAGAATGATTGTTTGGTGGATAAAGACAGTTGGATGGGTTGATGGATAGATGGATCTCTGCGTATATATAGATTGATAAAAATAGAATGATGAATAAGGTACACAGACAGATAAACTAAGTGCCTGAGAAAATAGATTTTGAATACATAATACAGGCGGCTTGTTTGACTGGAGGATACCATTGGAATCTTGTAAGTGCCCATTCTCTTTTCTACTTCATTGCTTCCCAGTTCCTTTGGTTTCTTGGACTCTGATGAAATGCTGCCCAACTCGATTACATATTGTTTTGCATTGCATTTAAAAAGCTCAGTCCAAGGGCACTATATTTAACTTAAAGAATGAAAAGCCATTTCTTGACAAAGCCTGCGTGGAACAGCACATCTGTAAGTGATGTCAGCATAGCACATCGGATTACGGGTAAATGTCCACAGTAAATGGGCATCCCTAGGCAATGTTAAGATGAAACAGCATGTCCCTAGGCAATGTCCATATTGAACAGTCCAGTTAAGAAAACAGCAATATTCAGTTGACACCTCTGTTACATTAGCATTGAATAGCACATCCCTAGATTAAAACTATTGTTAAAAGCAATCTCCAAATTGAAGTGCCATCTCTACGTGACATCACTATTTATTTGTGCAGCCCTAGCTAAGGTCAGCAATGCCCAACATAGTCTTCGACATCATAACCATTTTCTAGGACATCCATAGGGACAGCAGCATTGAACAATGTTCCTTTGGCATCATCCCCGTCACCTAGTACATGCCTAGGTGATGCCATATTTAAATAATGCAGTACTCACTGGCATTACAATTGCCTAGTGCATCTTTTGGGTAACTCAACAATGTCTACACTCCAGGCTACATAGCCATTACCCAGGCTGGGATCTGCAATATTTGGCTTGCAAGCTGTGTTGGCCCACAACACTTGTTAGCCCTAACTGGCATTGTCAATGGTGGGGGACCACGAGTGGCATGGCTCATAATATCTAGTGAGCCAGAATTCGCATACCTTGGGCCAAGAGCATCTTCGTTGTGGTGTCATTAATTAGTGCACCCCTTATTGGATGCAGACATTGCCTGGAGCAATCTTGGGTGATGCTAGCATAAAATAGCATCCCAAAATGATGCCAACATTGAATAATGTGTGACTAGGCAAAATCTACAGCGAATACCCATTCCTAGACAGAAATATCATTTTAAAGCAAAGTCAGGCAATCCCAACATAACAGCCATCATGGGGAAACTACACAATTGCCAATTGAATCAATATTGTTTGTTTCTGTCCTTTCTCCCCTCTCTTCCCATCTTAATATCAACTGGCTGTGGCAGTCAAGTGTCACTGCTCTCTGATTTTTAAGTCCTTCTTTACTGCTTTGCTCTGCCTTCCTGTTACTAATCCATAACCATCCTGTACAGCAAGCACCTGCTAACGTGTTTACAGCCCGTCTGGTGTTCTTTTGGAGGGATTTACCTGTCTTTTTAGTGTGATTTCCAATCTGTTTATTGGGCTGAATTGCCTTTAGAGACCACAGCCTTTGTGGTGTATTGCTTTATTTGTTTCTGTCTTTTTCCCCCTTCTCCTCCCATCTGCATAGCAACTGGCTGATGCACTCAGGCATCCCTGTCCTCTGTTTTTAGGATTCTTCGTTACTGCTTTGCCCTGCCTTCCTGTTAGCAATTCATAGCCATCCTGCACAGCAAGCACCTGACAAGGAGTTTACAGCCTGTTTGGGGTTCTTTTGGAGGGATTTACCTGTGTTTTTCATCTGATGTCCAATCCGTTATTTGTTCTGGATTGCCACGAGAGGGGACTGCCATTGTGGTGATGTCTTTTGTTTCTGTCGTTTTTCCCCTCTCCTCCCATATTCATACCAATTGGCTAAGGCTCACTCTGCCCTCCCCCTGCCCATCTCCCAGCCCCACTCCCACCCACCCCATCCCTGAAAGGGTCATCCATCTCGAGGAAGCACTCTTAGGAGTGAGTCCCAGGGCAGCCTTGCCCGGGCAGTCGGCAATGGGCCAAAGGCAAAGGGCACCTCCATCGCCTGTTTGCCATGGGCGCTGTACAAAGCTGTGTACTGCTAAAAACAGGTAAAGTGGCAGGACGGGAGCATAGCCAGTGCTGTGCTTTCTAAATCCTGCACTACCTTATTACCTTATCACTACTACACAATTCTTACCACTGTTTTGAAGTCTTGCTATACCCCAAAGCTAGACAATGCATTGCATTTAGATTAATATTTGAGAGTAGCCAATGTATTGCACTTAGATGAATCTATGCGGGTAGCCTCTATATTGCATTTAGATACACCTTTGAGAGTAGCCATTGTATGTGCATCTAGATGAATCTTTGAGGATAGGCAATACTGTATTACACTATGTTCATGTATATAGCCAATGGCCAAAATTTAGCCGCACTTTGAATTCACACCCATCTAAATCCTGCTGCTTTTACGCATCCAAGAACAAGGCCAGGGCACATGGGTACGTAATACACATCATGCCCGTGGATAGTAGACGAAGGCACGGCCACCGACTCGCACGCATCTCTTGTCATACACTACTCTAAAACACATTGCACCACACCTCTGCCATTCGAATGCTGCCATCCCCACAATAGAAATTCAGTCTAGCTGCACACGTAATGATTCTCCTGCTTTTACATACTCTCCAAACTGCATCTCAGCACCCATCCACTGCATGCACTAATCTAAGACACATTGCACAACACCTCTTCTTTTAGAATGCAGCTATCCCCTACAATATAAATTTGGTCTAGCTACATACATAATTATTCTCCTGCTCTCGCATACCCTCTATATTACCTCTCTACACCCATCCAAATGCCTTCTCAACATGAGTGACTAGCAGGGACTTGGCCACCCCTACCGACCTTCGTATTGGCTAAAATGCACACACGCATTCCATAATTCTCTGACAAATTTCCCATACGCAGACTACTGTCCCCCAAGGGCATTCAACTTACAGCATGTTGGGATCATACCAATGCTGAAAGGCGCTATACAAATGACAATCACATTACATTACAACATCCCTTACCAGTGGATCATATATCACTTGCCCACGGAATAGCTATTCTTTGTCAACATCAGCTTTACGATGCATGGGTGAACATCAACATGGCATTATGCTCCTCCTGCAACATAATTGAATAGCAATCTCTAGGTCATGCCTGTTGTACCAAAACCGGTTTGTGGTGATCAGGGACCATCAGTGCACTCCAAATTCGCAGTATAGTGTTGTTTCCTAGCAACACGATCTTTAATCTAAAGTCAAATAAGCGGCCCCAAGCACCACTGTTGTCCAATGGGTAGCAGGACAGAGTCATGCTAAACACTAAAAATGACATGGATGGGTAGTAAGGTATAATATGACAGTACAGAGAGACATGCCTTCTCAGGTAACTGTCTGTGGAAGAGACCTATTTGGTCATACCATATAGTAGCCAATAGGGTGACTTAGATTCATAAAGGTATTATGCCTAGAAGATCAAGTTATACACCTTTTGGAAATATTCCTTTTAACTTTGTGGCACGTTGTATGCATCATCAATAAAGAAAGAGCATATTAGCTAAGTGACTTATAAATGAAATCGCAACTGTTGAAACAAAATAACCACATTATAAAATATATTGAAAAAGGGGACAATGGGTACAAACCGGAATAAGCTTACTGTACCAGATAATGTCTCAACGTAAATTTGTGACTGAATGTAAATTCAGCTAGCCATTGAGTTTGGGATTGGTGAGACTTTGTGATCAACTCAGCAGTGCATGACATACAGAAGAGAGCATTCTCTGTTCCAGCATGGAGTGGTGAACAATAACTAGCCCCATGAATGCTGTGCTGCCTGAGTTTTAGCGAGTCAGGAGTTTTGAAACGCAGGCACTAACTATTGATATTTAGCTGCAATTGTAAGTGGTTTACATATTCTGCAGTTATTCTGCCTGAGTGTTTTTTCAGCACCTTTTCGGCTCCCGCAACTTTAGCATCTGGCTTTTCTCTATAGCAGGATGGAGGCTGTGTCCCAAGCTTTCCAGCACCGCCATGCTGGATCCTACTGTGTTGCTGCTCTGGTGCAGCATCTTGGTGGGCCAGGAATTCGACAGCTGCACTCCTTCTTGCCTGATCTCACTAACTAAAAATGTAAAGGGCACTTGTCTCCTTAGATGCTTGTGAGTCTTTGTACTGGCAGCCATCTTCATACTCTAGCCACCTTTTCTTCTGACACTGGTTATCATTTTTGGACAGTGATCCGTTCCGGTTCCCTGTTTGAGCATAATTGATATTCATATAAGCAAGGAGATAGCATGGATTTACATTAGCTCTATAAAATCCTATAAACTTCCCCATCCGCTGTGGTGTGCCTCAAGGTGCTTCCATCTCTCCTGTATTATTCAATCTTTACATTAGATCCCTTGGTGCACTCCTCGACAACTTGGGTATCATTTTTACAAATTACGCCGACACCCAGATTGTTCTGGAACTCACAGGGAACTATGCCCCAGATGCCAACACTCTGTCCAACATTTACAATCACATTGATAGTTGGATGTTTGAGAATTGGTTGTGCCTGAATGGAACAAAAATATTGAGTTTATGATCTTTGGTTCTAAACAGGCTAGGGTCAAACTGTGCATAGACTACAGCAGCTTCCTTCTAAAAGACAACAAAATGTATAGCCAACAGAAAGTCACCTCTTTAGGGGTTCAATTGGAAGCCTCTCTAAGTGCAGATGCTCACACAACTTATGAGAAACATACATGCAGTTATCACCTATGCTTCCTAAAGAACATCCATCCCTACATATCCGAGAGTAATTGTGCTACAATCGCAAGAGCTACCATATTGACTAGACTAGACTACTGCAACTCCCTTCTCATTGGCGCTTCCTCCTCTAATCTTTTGAGATGTCACATGATCCAGAATGATGTGGTCCGTATTGTGACAAACACCTGCAGAAGATCTCACATCTAAGATCACAGGAGGAGATTGCACCAATTACCTATTAAGGAATGGATTGCTTTTAAAGTGGGTTCCTTGGTTCACCGTTGCCTTTTTGGCTCTATTCCAGATTATCTCAAATCCTTGGCCCCTCCATATCGGCCTGCCAGATCCCTTCTCTCTCCAGGCTTTGGGTTGATTCAGGGTCCCACAATGAAATGCACCAGGGTTCTCGGTAAATCCTTTCCAGTAAAAGCAACAAGTCTCTGGAATGCCCTGCTCCTTGCTCTCAAACTCAACCCAAGCTTGATATGCTTTAGGAGGGCTCTAAAAACCCTTCTTTTTAACTGACTGATCTCTGTCTGATTAATACAATCTGGCTCTTTTGTCGTGGTTTATATTGTTCTGTTCTAATCGTGTTCATGTTTGCGCCCTGATGGCTGTGGGCTGCCGTCGCACCACAAATACATAAATAAAAATAAATAAAACACTTGACAAAGCCCATTGGAACGTATTCCCTTTCATTCAAAATGTTGCACTTTACCATCGGGAATGGCCGAGAAAGGAATTAATTGAGCAGAAGAATGTGTCACATAGGCCCATGAGATGGAGACAGGGTTCGGAGATTGCATTGTGAAATGAAGAAAGACAAGATGGAGCTCACTTGATGATGACACATTACCACCTCCTCCTTGTGGCATCAGTCTTTGTGCAAGTATTTGAGGTGTCCATGTTTCCATGGAAGCCTGCACAATGGAAACCTGGGAACACTTCCCAACGTTTCTCTCCAATCAAAACCGAGAAAACAGTTGAATGTTTCATTGAATGCACTGCTTATGATCGGTTTATGGCTTGAACTGATGCGTCCCCACTTTAAGAGATAAGCCTTGATTGAGTGTTAAGTAATTTTGATTCCTTCAGACTAGCAGTGTTGTGAATCACAGTCCTTGCAAGAACTGCTACACAGACATAACAGTCTTGGGCTACACCAGTCCCAAAGATCCCATTTGGAGAATGGCAGCTTCAAGAAGCCACAGCTGCAGTTGGCAAGCCTACCCATAGCAGTTGCGGAAGGCAACCGCATTCTTGGGCCCCCAAACTGCAGGTATCCCTGCCATGTGATTCTGGGTGGTTGGTTCTGATTCCAACTCTGAACACTTCCATTTTGACAAGGCTCTGGTACCCATTCAGGTTTTCAGAGAGGAACACCCTACCAGATGTGAGTAGTCCTACCGTCTCCTGACATTTAGGAGTCCTGGTCAAAACTCTTGGGCCATGAGATATAATTATTCCACTGAAGTGCGACATCACTGTTCATTATGCTAAACCTATGTTAGCCCTATCTCCCTCTTGTTGATACTGCGACCTGTTTCTTGACATAGCACATGGTGTTCAGAAAATCTCTCAAAAAATGTCAAAGCACTGTGTCTTCAATGTTACCTGGCAGCTCTTCTGGTGAGAGGAGTGTAGGGGAGCAGGTGGATGCCTCTGGTCCCTGCCCCCTCACCACCATCCTATTGGAGTAGCGGACAAAGAGCTACAGTTGGGAACCCATGCAACATTCCTATACCGCGTCAATTGTATGAAAGACCATATGCGCTCATGCGGCTATTCAGATTGTACCCTCACGTAGAAGCAGAAGAAGGATGCTACCAGGAAGGGTGCCCACTACCACGATGTCAGAATGTGGTTATAATGTAATATGGATGAAATCTAAGTAAAGTCTGAAGATGACAGAATAATGTCCTAAAGGAGACCTATGCCGAAACGATATGAAAATACTTAAAACGGTAATTGAAGCACAAAGAGAAATATGTACCTAAAGGCGAAGTAATCGTCAATGTAAGAAGATGAAATAATGTGCTGACCAATGACTGTAAATACGCTATAACGCAAGGTACAAAAAATACATAGAAGCTTGCTAAAAAATAGATATAGATACAACATTTAGGATTGCATTGGAAGAAAATGGACAACGGCCTGTGTTAAGAATCAACCCTGTTACCTCAAAAGACGAGCCTAGGATTGCAAATTGGAGAAACTGGTAAAGAAGCTGTTTTTACATGCAGAACAAGGGAGTACCTTGGCTAGGATCAAGAAGGTTATTTCGTGATATGGGTGCAAGGCACAAAGGGAGTCGAAGGAATGGAGTGCATAAGACATATTTCTGCTAAGATTAGGAGAGACAAGGACATGTGCAAGTGCCAAATACTGAGCAAGCATAAGGGCAAAATCCTATGTGAGGTAGAGTGAGCAAGTCTCTAAAGGCCTCAGAGTGCAATGACACCCTGTTCAATAAAAATCAAATGGTCTTAAATAACACATGACTCAGAAGTCAAAACCAAGGGCTATTCATTAAAACCCAGATGGAGATAGTGGTCTGTTCATACTGCTCAATGTTCCAGAATAGTGAGCAGACTATGAAGTCAACTACAAACAGAAGGCATTGGCTAAGGATCAGGTTGATGGCATACGATGGTCTAACTGGGAAAACAAGAAATGAATTGACGCATCTCAAGTCCCTAGGTTTCATTTCTACTCACTTGATGCTAAACAAGCTGAAAGTCCAAGATTCGATGGGGTTGCCAATCAATCATAAGGTCTGCCATGCACTTTCACATACAATGTTGCAGTTACCAATCCGCTGGCATATTCTCTGCTATAATCAGTATACTACGTATGTAGAAGTAGCTCAGGGCATGTCCTACAGACAAGGGACAGCCAATGAGATATTAACACATATGATTCTATAAGTAGATATATTCCCCAAATACAATCCCTCCCGGTAGTAGTTTTTGCAAAATGCTACGTAGGATGACATCATAGATGACGTATGAAAAATTATATAACTCTCTATACACAAGAGAAAGTGTGATTGTGCATGCATCTTTTTTGATAGCTGTACAACTCCCTGCTTTCTTTCATTGAGATTAAAGCAGTATTTTACCATCTTTCCTGGGTCTGAGCGGTTATTTGGTCTAAGATGTTTATTGCTAATTCCAGCTAGTGCATAGAGGGCGCTTCAACGTGCTACAGCACAAGAGTGAGCTAGCCCTATAATAGCTCTGTCCATTTGGTCCTTTCAGCTACAAGACGCCAGAGAATTCTTAATCAGCACTGTGTTTTGGAATTTGATCTGCTCTCTGTGCTGAAGTATTGCTCTCTGAAGGCTGCCCTCTCAGGCTAAAGCCCAAACAACTGACGTGCCAAAACTAGAAACCAGGCCACAGTAAAACACCTCGGAGTATAATTCTTTGAGGTTAGCCTGACTAATTGCCCTCGCAACCCATTCATCTCTGTAACATTTCCCTGATGTTGGTATTCCAGTGATTACAGGCCAGTCATCCTCTCCATTATATTCGGCTGTGTGAGTGGAGTGTTGACGAGGACTCCAACCAAACGGGGTCAGATATTCTGACCAAACTCTCACGTGTGTGTCTAACTTGCCTTTCTTTTGGGAGTACTGCCTGCTCGGTTGTGATGGTTTGGTTTGATTTAACGACAGAGTACTGGGTGTCCCAGAAGGAAGGCACAATCTGTATTTCAGAGTTGATCACAGAAACACTTCTCTCTCGTCTAATAGTGCTTCCTAAACATTCTCAACGTGTAATAACTGTTCCGAAGCTACATTAACACTAACTTTCCCCAAAATTCGAGATGCAGAAAGAAGGTTGAGGAACCTGGTCACATGCAAATCAGGTTAAGTCCTATATGCTGGTCGTATCGGGTGCGGGACTCCTGGCAACCATAAATTGTGATGTCCGAGTTCTACAAGTGGGAAAAGTACCACCCCCACTCCCCAAACCCCCCTCACCCAACGGTTCTACTGTTCATTTTTAAGCTTCGTTTTAAAGCTAACAAAGGAGACCTTTAGAGAGAAGGGCACTAGGACAAGGTGTGCAAACACAGATAACGGCACAAAGGTGGGATTGGCAGTGTCTAAACATTTACACCACACCACCCCTTTTCATTAGCTGACAATCTGGGCAAACAAGACGGTGTTGGCAGGACAAGCCCGGCCTTTGGGAACAAGTGTCTGACAGGCCAGTGCCCTATGAAAGGCCAGCGCGTCTGGGACAGAGACAATTACATGTCGAGCTAGCAGGAATTCTCTTCTAGAGCAAGGTGCAAGCAGTCAGCTTGAGATCTCGTCCTACAGTGTGTGAATATCTGTCAGCTGGAGGTTGCACCTAGAATACTGGTTTAGCCGTCATTTTGCGAACTCTCGTAGGGCACAGGTAAGCAGTCAGGCGGAGGTCTCTCCGTGAGCACAGGTTAGCAATTAGCTAGAAGTACGCTGAAGCACTGTGGTCTGCAACCTGTGGCACTCCAGATGTTCTGGATATGGACTACTACGCCCATGAACCCTCACCTTTGACAATGCTGAGGAGGGCTGATGGGAGTTGTAGTCCAAAATATCTAGAAAGCCAAAGGTTGCAGATCCTTCATAGTATTGGCAATCCCATCAAGATCTTTTCTAGAGAGAAGCTCAACAGTTAGCTTGAGATTAGCTAGAGCGGTAGGTGAGCAATCCGCTAAACATCTTGCCTAGGGCACCATGAAGGTAGACGTCAGCTCAAGATCTATCCTAGAGTGCCTGGTGGCTTTCACATGAGAGGAGCAACCGGTAAGCTGCAATTGGTGAGAGAATGCAACCGGTTAACAGCAATGGGCTAGAGAATGCAACCAGTTAGCAGCAATCGGCAAGAGAACGCCTTTAGAGATCTGAGGAATCGCAAGCAGATCCCGGAGAAGATCAATGGGTCAAGAATTAGTGGCAGGTCAAGATTGAGGGTCATATGTAGAACTGTGTGTGAGTGCAGAAAGGGAACACAGGGGCGTAGGGGTCAGCATTTGGATGCACCAGCAGTGCCTTGAGTGTGTCACGAAATGGAATGAAAGTGGCGCAGAGGGTCGTGAGTGGGTCTTTGTCCTGAAGAAGCACAGATGCTGCGTGCCGTGCATTAGGAAGCTTTACATGGATCCAAACATTGAAATGAGTCATTTTTGCCATCGAGGCTGATTGATGTGGATTTGCAGAACGGATGCCCTCGTGGATGGGTTTACTAGTCAAGGTGCACTCTACCTCGCTATCCTGTGTCTCAGCTGAAGCCATGGCTCCCTCACAAATCCCCAAGAAGAAACCCCAGGCTTCGCTCGAGAAATCCAGAATCATTACTGGAAATAACAAAGGGAATGAATTTGGCTTCCACAGCGGGGATATGTATTCAGAGATGTGAGCACGGCAGAGACATGACAGCCCATCCTCCTTCTGCCGCCCCCTGCTATGAACCAATTAAGGTGTCTAATGGATGCTGTTGCATGTGTCGCAACTAGTCTAGGAAATGTTTATTAAGATGGTTGTATCGCTTTATTGGTTGCGCCACGCACGTCAACTCTCTGGCGCTGGCGCACTGTTTCGCTCACCTCAGCACCCACAGAGGGCCAGGCTGCACCATTTTAAACAATGTGCCAAGACCTTGAGAGTCCTCAGAAGAGAGATTTGGGTTTTTGGAGCATACGCTACTGTTCTAATAGAAAAGGCACAGGTTCTGTGATGGAGCGTGCAGCGGCCTTCACTGCGCGCCAAAAGAAAAATGGCAGCGGAACACACAGAGCTGGATCTGCGGAAGTCACTAAGTGAGCCTCCCCTCATCTTTCTACTTCTTGCGGATAGATTTCATCCATCAGCTGTGATTATTGGACAACGTGGCTTGAGCCTCATTACTCCATCCTCTCAGGTTGAGTGTGTAGTCGCGGGTTAGGATTCTTCATGGTCTGTGTGGACTTGTCACAGTGGAACTGGTGTCACAGGCTTCGCTGTGATCGGGGTGTGCTTCCCTGGCTTTCCACCCATATTTATTCCCTTTGCTCCATACACCGTCATGACGCATGTAGTGAGGTTCCATAGTTCGTGCCACATTTACAATCATGCAGGGGTCAAGTCCTAAGCAGGGGGGGGCTCATTAACATACCAATTGAATGTGGCATCACCTGAAATTAGCATATCTAGGTGGCCTCTGAAAAATGTGGTGGAACTCTGTCAAAAAGTGTGGGGACTCGTCCGCTCGCGTGGACCCTCGACTTGAGCCCTGCAATCAAAGAAGTCACTACTTGGGCTCTCAAAAAGCGCTGGCCAGAATTAGAATCCCAATGCACAGAGAGCGGGCGCAAAAATGATTACCGTGGTTAAAGGTTAGCTCGTCATGCTGTTTAGTGTCTCGCCAGTCCTTTAATCAATCATGTTTTAAAAGGTTGCAGTTTTCAGAGTTCAGTCGCTACACTGGGGAAATAGGGTGGTATGGTGGCGGGTTCTTAAACCTACAAATATTATATGGGCAATCTAAAGCATGTAAAAATATTAAAGGTTATTGAAAATTTCGTAATTGTTATATTATTAACTACTTGTGTGTTGTTTAACGTAGGAGCGCATGCACGCCATATATATGCAGCATATGAGTGATGGAGTAGCTACAGGTTGCAAAATTATACATGCGCTTCTGCCTCGGTTCTTTACTACGAAATAGAAAAGGGACTGCAGTGATGTGAAATAATTGAAGGCTGGCATCACCTGCATTTTACCGGCACGAGCGTGGCCATCTGAGATTGGTTGCAGAGGAAGTAAAGTGGGCGGGCACGCCCACAATATACCGGAAGACACAGCAACACATTTTCCAGAGTGCATGGCCCACCTTCACCTCTGAAACCAACGGCAGTTTCGCGCCACGGGAAGTTTAGTGGTGCATTCAAACCTGAGAGGGCTGTGTAACTGGTTTTCTGTTAGGCTTTCATTTTGGCCTATTGTCATGTTTCTGGAGGGTGGCCCGGAAATGCTGCAGAATGGAGGGTTATCTGTTTTTTTAATTAAAACGTTTTGAACCTGAAATCGTTAGAGGTAACAGGAAAGGGCATCAGGGGAAGGTCAGGTAGGAAGGTGGACAAAGTCAAGGGGAGCTTATGTTCCGTTACAAAGGAGTGGAAAGGTGACCCAAAGGCCAGCTAAAGGAATGAGGGTGAAAATTAAAGAAGGTTCCCGAAAAAAAGGCCAAGAAATGGAAGGCCAGGTGTGGGGGCAGAGTCGCCAGTGAGGGAGGGTTGTTGTTTGTTCATAGTGGGAGGTATTGGTATATATGTTTTACAGTATTAGAAAGATGTGTGGGGCATTTTCTAGTGTGCAAGGCGATGGATCTAAAAATACATATTCTGAGAGTTTGAATCGCCTTTCATTAAATGTAACCTTTATGCAACATACACATATGTGGGACATCTGTGTCAAGCGCTTGCTCCCATAAGCCCCTGTTGGATATACCAGACTGCAAAGGCTTTTTGTGTGTTGTTACTGTAGCTGCACGTGTGGTACCTGCAACTGACATGAAGCTTCCCCATATTAAGGAAATCTATATTCAGTGGTTAAGTGGTAAATTATGCACAAACCCCAAGGGCCATCGTTTGAAAGGCCTGTCCCACTAGGCGCAACTTCTAGCCGCTTAAGGATGACAACGCTTCTCCCTCTACATATGAAAGTTGCCCGTTCGACCCCACCCAACATTTGCACCCCTCCATTCTTCGGTCAATGCGGCCAGTTACAGAGTGTTGACACTAGCCGCGAGAAATCGCAGTAGTGACTTGTGTATCAGTCTTCAGTGCTTGCACTGATAACAGGCCACCCCTTTGCAGCTCCTTCGGTTTACCCTGGTGCTGGGCGAAGAGGGTCCACCCCTTTACACTGGGCCCAGACAGACCATGACTGGGGCTCCTCCATAAAGGCTTCCAGCTCCAATAGCAGTGGCCTTCTCATCGTTTCTTGTTTGTTTCCTACAAGACCACAGGCCAAGTGCCCAAGATACGTTCTGGTCTCCAGATTGCCAACCCTGCGTATGCTCTCAACCTCCTGTTATGCTCGAGAAATGACCAACAATAATGTATATCTATCTCAGTCGTTGCCAATTAGCTGTAAGTTGCCTGATTACTCCTTTGTCTTGAGTGTCTGGTCTTAACTTGAACACTACTACATTCAGAAGCCTCTGGGCCACATTAAAAATAGATTTGTTTGATGCAATCCTTGTGTTTTATGGATCTTACTCCGCCAATGACGACATAGGGCATGTCTGATGTTTCTGATGCCCAACTCTCCTACCACCTGTCCATCGGGCTCTTCCTATCCAGACATTGTGATAAGCCTGGGTACTTTCCTAAGCAATTTACCACCAGAAAAGGGTGCATGGTCTTAGGTCAAATGGCATGAACAGGTCTACTGAACTGAGCATCTACAGGAGGCTCCGACGATACTTTCGGAAAATGTAGCAAGACGAGATACAGTTTCAAATAAATGTTGTACTATTGTAAATTATCAGAACAAAGAGCCTTTTGCTGCGCATTGCCGAAAGGCTCTTTGTTCCGATATTTGTTTCACCACAACTGCAAAGATATATAGACACAAGAAGTGCAACTCTACACCCACTTTGAATATTAATAGGTTGGAAGTTGTATTCAAGAGCACATATGCCTCAGAAGAAGAGTAGTAGCTCGAAACACGTGTCAGGCTGACTCAGAATCCGATTGAATATATGCGATTGAGCATTAAACAAGATTTTGGACATGTGCACAGTGTGAATGTATCATTGTTTGTATGGGTTACTTAATGTTGGTGGTTTGAGCAGTAAACCCCAACAATCGGTACACTCACCTGCCGCGACTTGTCCCTGTATACATGCATACCTAATTTGGTATATTACTTAACTATGTAAGCGCTTGGGTTTCCAATCTTTTTTTTGCTCTCTTTGTTTGTTTCAAAGTTATAGTTTGCATCTCAAATGGAAGTTAAATTTGTGTCGTGCCACAGAACTGCTTCTGGTTCCCCAGACATAACTCCTACTTACTAGGCGATGCCGGATACCCAGGAGCTGCTTTGAGCTCCTGCTTATCGAATTCTTATTTCAACCTAACATTACTACATTTATTGTGTATTTGATAAAAAAATATATATATATTTATTTTCAACATACATACAATATTCTCTGGTCCATTATACCATTCCAAAACCAGAATGGCTTTAGGAATGTTAAATGGTTTTGCCCAATGCTGGATGTACATGCCTCATTTAGCTCCTGTGTTACAGTTCAAAGCAACATACTTTTGCTGCAAGCATCATATCACAGTAAACACACTTTGAGGTTGTGTATTGCTAAACTCTATGTGCAGCGCTGCTGCTAAATAGGCCCCTTCCCCGCACCATTTCAAACCTTATGTACAACTGGCCCTATGCATTGCCCAAAACATTTCAACAGTGGTTGCTCCCCTGCTGGCTGGTGCATGTTCAGTAAAGGTAGGGAGAGCATTTTCAAACCGTATGATCCTCTTAACAGTGTTTTTAAACGGAGAGCTACCATAGACTACCCAAAATGCATTGAGATGATTCTCAAGATGGCGTCGATAAGAGTTTCTCCTTACTTCCTGCTTGCTCGTTGGTATACATGTGGGCAAGGGAGGCGTTACTTGCCAGGATGAATACCACAGTCCCATGACATCATACTGAGACGCAGTGAGATGCAGAGAGTTGTAAAGATCAAAGGTGGGGTTACCTGCTGGGGTTCAGATTGGACGAGGGCCATCTTCAGATCCTGTCTGCCAGCAGCTCCCTGTGATGTGTGTATGCTATGTTAAAGAGAGAATCACTTACTCTGCCCCACTTTCAGCGTCACCTTCATGCCCTTGGAGAGGCAGGCTCCGCCCTTCACGTTCTCCAGCCCTTCCTTCGTGCCGTCCGAGGTGGCTGCAGAAAGACAAGAAGAGAATTAGAGACTCGAACAAAGAGTTCCAATCACACAGCCAAGGAAGGCCTCAAACTCCCAACAGTGTCGAGCAGCCATGCTAGAAAAGACTCAACTCCTGCAAAGAAGTACTCATCTGCTAGGTAACATGTGCAATAAACCATAAACCAGCTATGACAACCTCCCAATCCTAGTGTGCTACAAATATGTCTCACTTGATTTTGCATAACAACTTTGTAACATAGCATAACAAGTAACATAGCACTTGCTGTGAAACAAGTTTGTAGTTTCAAAACATTGAAAACCACAGGTGTTGACATGGGCAACCCAACAACCACCCACGCTGATATAGCAGCCAATATAGTTCGAACACGTGGCTTTCAGAGTTGCAGACACATCTCATCAGCGTTTTTAACAATGGCAGTATCAAGAGCTTGAAAGCAGATGTGCTTGGGAGGAATAGAACCCACTTTCAAATTAGAATCAAAATGCACTAGTCTAAAGAAAGGTACAGAAAAGACAGTATTTGATCAATTTAATCATTTATAGTGCCCCCACCACAGCCAGAATGGTGTCCAGGCATGAAGAGCGAGGGTACAAACTAGGCAAAGGGCAGCTTCTGAATGGAAATTAGACTAAAATGACCCTTTGAATGTGCAATGACCCATAGCATGACTCCATAGACTAGAGCACTGCAATGCACAAGTGTATGCGCCGCAGGGAGAAAATTGCGCCAGCGCCATGGAGAGATGAGATTGCGTGCAGCTCGGCGAGCGCGCAACAGTCCTCACCACTGATTGCCTCTGACGGCCATCACGGGCCTGTGCCTCATTAGATCAAGCACGCTCGCCATGGCCGACCCAAAGTGGGTCAAGCTCTTCCATACTTTACTTTCCCTGCGGCAGGGCCACCCCCAATTCCACTCTGCTCCCTTCAACACACAAACAGGATTGCCGTTTCACTGCCATCCACAAGAACAATCAAGCTGTTGCGTCCCGGGGTGTTGGACCCAACGCAAAAGGACACCACTTGTTAGATGAAAGAACCTCTATATGCTATTCTCAATCACGAGCTTAAATCCGAGTTTAGCCAATCAGATAAGACCCTGAGAACACGTCCGACCTCCGCAGATTGACTTAATTGCTAAGTGATGTGGAATATTTGAAAAGGGAAGAAGGCAGGGGACGGGAGGGCTTGCTTCATCTAGCATTGGTGTCTAGAGATGTGCCCGACGGCCCTGAAGAGCTGTCACAGAGTGGGAAAAAAGCACAAGACCTAGAAAGACCCAGGCTGTATCCTCCAAGGTTGCCCTGCCCCAAAGTGCACATCAACTCTGCTAATTATTTTTGCTTTATGTAAAAGGCAAATAAATACCCCTTCCCTACACCCTGCCCATCCTTGTTTAGTGCCCAACTAACTGGAGAAATCACTAAAATAGCAGCCCCCGCGCCCCTCCCACAGCACGGTGCGAAGATTGGTTCAGTTGCAGGGCAGTCTGAGATGTTTGAAAAGGGAGGGAAGCGGAGGGGGCCTCGCTCTGGCTGGCTGAGGCGTCTAGCGAGATGCCCGACGGCACTGACTAGCTGTCATAGACTGGAAAAACAGACCGCAGAAGGGTAAAAGCCAACAGGAAATTAAAAGGACACCTAAAAACAGAACAGTAATAACCTGGGCACGGACACGACGAAGTTCTTGACCTAGAAAGGATTATATTCAAATGTGTGCTTGTATTCCCACCTTGCGCCATTTATTTGGCAAGCCAAAGCACGGATGCTTGAGGGAAACATCTTTAACACGTTAAGAAAATTTAATTTGCACGGATTGTGGTTTCCATGATATCATGGAGGGCAGCGACTGAGCAGCTGTCGAGCAAGAGGCAGCAGTTTTGTTCTGAAGACCTACAATGCTTGGCGTGTGGCTAAATGCTGACGCCTTACAGAGGAACTAGCCAGCCAGGAAAGCACCTGAGCATTCAGACAAATTCTAGCCGCCTTCTCTGCAGCTCTGACTCCAGTGCTGCAGGTCACAACCGGAATAGTGTGCCTATTTCGGGAGGCCTCACTGGTACTGTTGTTATGTTATGTTGATTTATACTGCAGACCGCTACCACCCAAGGGGAGTCTCCAGGTGCTGTTGGGTGCAGCTCTGGGGAAAAACTTGGAATATTGAGTGTTATTCTGGTTTTCATGCTCGGACTACTGTGCTGATTCTGGTGTAGACAAATGGGTTATTGTGTCCTATTCTAGACGCCTCAACTGCAGTGTTGTGTCTGATATTGTAGGCTGCGTCTCCACTAGGACACGGACCGTCCGAGAACAGTGGTGCATGGAATGTTCTCTGCAGGAAGGCTTTTCTTTACTATAGTAGTCCAGCACAAGGACCACGATGGGAAAGAGGTGGCTGGAATGCAGTGCATTGTGGTGGAGTTCTCGGCTGCAAATTGGCTGAAAAGCAGGCTTTCCTCGCTATTCAGGGCTTTCGGAGCATTCCGCTTGGCCATATCACTATCGCATCTGAGAGCATGGAATACCACCTATTCCACTCATCCTTCATCCCTGGTTCAGCACCGTCCCGGTCTCCACACCACTGTATGGAGCCGGCTCCTCACCCCTCGCCATCAATTCCACCATTGCATTTGTCTTTGTACCACCCACCTTTTTCAGAGATGCCTTGATGAAAAAGTTCTGGTATATCTACTATGTTGCATTGGATATATATATATTTATATATATATTTGTATTTATATATACAAGAGGAACAATGCTCTTTTGATCAGAAAAGAGCGTACATAGAAGGGGTTAATCCAGTCATATATTGGCCCACCCCAGGCTACTCTACAATTATGGCAGCGTTTACCATTTGATTGGGAGGGCCGGGAAGAGACCCAAGTGGGGGAGCACGTACATGGAGGTCTGCCAATACTGAAAGCAGTGAGGGGGAGTGGAGAATAATAGGAAGATATACATAGAGTTGGGAAGGGGAACCGTTTTGAAAAGGGAAACAGAAATATTGATGGATGGAATTGGAATCTCTGACCAAACCTAAGAAGGAGAAAGTTAAAAGGCGACAGTCGGAATGCAATAAAACAAAGAAATAGAAAAAAATGAAATTGAAAACAAAAGATTGAGTGAAGTAAAAGGTGAAATAGAAAGAAAAGGAAAGAGAAATGAATGAACAGGAAAAAAGAAGGAAAGGAAGACGAAGTGCAGAGAGAAATGTACAAACGTGGAAATGTTAATGTTTCTACCCAGAGGGAGTGATTTTATTTTGTTCACCAAGATGGAAAGTTTTATTTACACAATGAATTATTTCTTGTTAATGGTCGTCCCATTTTAACTGTTCTACCATGGTGACTGTGTTACCTGTTCCATCAGAAGGGTGAGGGTACTAGTCCTGCCATTGTAGATATATTGAAAGGACCAGCAGGAGATTGTATTTGTTCCTGAATCCTGAAGCAGTATTAGAAATTGAGCCTTGCCTGGGCTCTTAGAATCAAGTCAATGTTATAGGTGTTGGAGGACCTAGCATTCGGAAGGTTCAAGCACACCAGAGATTTTTTAGGGGCACTCCAGCCAATCACACCAAAGATGTTGTAGGAGGATGCTGATCAGTCATGTTGAAAATGTCCTAAAACAACACCATCTATTCACACCAAAGATGTTGTAGCAGGATACCAGAGAAGCCATAGGAGGATTACAGCCAATCCCACTGGATATGTTGCAGGAATATGACCCGTCTGTAAATGGCCTGGGGTAGGTGTGCAGAGTTGAAGGATGTTTTGCTTTGTAAGGCCTACTCTCGCCTTCCCCTGTCTTACTCCCATCTGAGATCTCCTGCCACCTTACACTACACACAAACTCCCCACAAGTGGCCTCACAGCCCTAGCTGTTAGAACATCAACACTAACTGCGCCACGACTAAGCGCTCCTCTTTAGCCCTGTCTCACTCTCCAACCTCAGTGGCTACCCAAGCGATGTAGTCTATCAGATCTTGGGCTCTTCCCTACGGATAACATACTCTTAAGTTACTCTGTCAAACCCATAGAAAGCAGATTGGCACTCAGCAACCAGGTACTTCCAACCTGCACCCATCAACACCACATGTTTTGCATCTGCTGTTCCCACTATTTCACTAATGAACCCCTCCCCCCTTTTTCTTACAGAGCCAAGCTAGTCCATCGATTGTGAGAGACCTGCACAATACAAATAATTTACATGACAAGATTTTAGCCAATAACAAACAATCCTGCAGGAGAATACCAGTAAGCCGTGCTGGGAGATGTTCTAGCAGACACCAGTATCTGTTGTAGACACCAGTGCAGCAGGGACAGAATTTGTAGTTAACTGTGAAGGGTACAGCAGTGCTGTAGTGCTTGGAAGACACACTGTTAAACATCCTGGGGGCACTGTAGCCAGTTCTACAGCTCTGCAGCCTCTAGAGGGTTATTTATTTATTGGTTATTTGTAATGCGCCTATACAGCAAAATGAAATGGTGTTTCAATGCGCATCAAGACAGCAGGGCGGTGGACAGGGACAAAACAAAAACGGTCCCCTGGTCCCACTAGGCCTTGAGTCAAGCGGATTGTGCAAAGTGCCATAACAGAAAGTACAGGGGAAGGGGGGGAGGTTACATAGTTGCAAGTGAACAGGTATAACACAATGCAAGGCAGGCAACAGACAGGAACATTGGAGTGGGTGCATACATTGGGAAACAGAAAATAAACGGTTCTGCTAGGCCTTGAGTCATTCGAATCGTGAAAGTGCAGTAAGAAAAATTAAGGGGGGTGGGGGAGGAGGATACAATAAGTGCAAGTGAACAGGTACAACATAGCGCAAAGCTGGCAGAAGAAGAAAACATTACGGTGGGTGCGCGATTTGGGAAACCCTCACCTCATAGTGCAGGAGGCTACATCAAATGAGCAGACATAAGTAGGTCAAATGCAACATTGTAGCGGGTGCACAAAATTGGAAAGCCTCACCACAGAGGGTGGGGGCTACATCGGATATGCAGGAATAATGAACCATGGGTGCATAATTTGGGAAAGTCTCACCTCATAGTGCAGGGGGCTACAACAAATATGCAGACATAAGTAGGTAAAATGCAACATGTAGGTGGGTGCGCACATTGGGAAAGCCTAACCTCATAGTGAAGGGGCTACTTCAATATGCAAGCATAAGTAGGTAAAAATGCAACATTGGAATGCCTCACTCATGGAGCAGAGGGAACATCAAGTATGCAGGTACAAGTAGGTATAGACAGGCAAAAGGACAAGTAGGTAGGAGTTGCAGTTTGGTAGAAAAACTGAGGCAGCACACTGATTAAAGCGGTGTCAAACTCAGTGGTTACAGGTAGGTGAAATACAAATGCAGCACAGGGCTGAAAGCAGAGTCCAATCTAAGAAATGAATGCAGCAAAGCCCGAGTGTCGAACTCAATCGATAGTTGCAGTGGGTAGGATGCAGAGGCAGGACTATGCATAATATACAGTCAAAACGTAGTTTCAGGCCGGTATGCAAAGTCTGTTGTGGGAGTGCAAGGTTGGAAAGTATAGGCCAGTCAGATGTAAGGCAATTCCAAGTATAGGCCAGTCAGATGTAAGGCAATTCCAACCACACCCTATTAGTAACCCATAACGGGGACGGCGGGTGGAATAAGGCGAGCTGCGGGGACAGCGTAGTAGTGAAGTTGATCGGGCGCATGCCGGTAAGATTTTGCATTGCAGGCGGAGGGCTACGGTAGCCATATCAGGTGGAGTGAGAGTGCCAGCAGTCACAAAGGTCGGAGCGCGTCTGCCTCGGTCAGAGAGACAGACAACGAGGCACAGTAAGCGGCATGTGCCAGGATGCAGATGCGGCCACAAGCTACTGCCAAAAATATACAGCCATCGGGATAGAGGGAGACGTAGGGTTGGACTAATGGTAAGTAATGGTAAGCAGAAAACGATCAGATCAGTTGTAAGACTTATCTGCCAAAAAGGGAAGTGGCCTTGGCAGGATTATTTGGCGAAGAAGGCAAACTCCTGGAAATGGCAGTGGCTGTTAGAAGGGCCGGGTCACTCCATGCCTTCATAGGCACACACAGGGATGTCATCCTTACCCAGGGTCCTCCCACCGGTGTCGGCTTCGCCTGCCGACTTCCCACCAATAGCAGGTCTTATTTGGGAAGTGGCCCATCAGGGGCCTTGCAGGCAGGAAATAGAGCCGACAAAGCCCTTTTATCATTGCGGACATCGCGTCCGCCATCTTGGAAGAGGAGCTGGTGCTCCGATGATGTGAGGCTCTCGATCCAGGACAGCTCCAACACCATGGCTCTGGGTGTTATAATGCTGTGAGGTGGTGGAGGGGGAAAAGACTAGTGCTGGATCTTCAAGAGGTGTAGATGGGTTCAGAAGGTATGTGTTCAAGTGCCTACATTTTAGCAAATACCGACTTTACTGCTTTAAGAAAATATATTATACTGGGAAAAAAAGCTATTCACACTAGGCTACATTTTTTAGAAAGTGTAAATTGAATGCCGGGGATCAGCAACACTGGCACATACATGCTGTTATGTCCACTGCCTGCAATTTTCAACTTTATTTTCAATAAAGCGGAATGCAAAAGTGATCTGTAAAATTAGGCATAATCACATTACACCTCACTTTTGCACTCCGCATTTAAAAAAAATTGCAAATTCTGCCTGCATAAAACAGAGTGGTTTGGTAAGCAGAAATGGAGGAGGAAACATACTTCCCCCCCTCCCATCTCACACTATGAAACAGAATAAAGATGTCCCGGATCAGTGAAGTAAGGCATAAAAGGATACACCTTGGTTGTATGACACACTTTACCACTCCAGGACATAGAAAATGAGCCCACTGTGTCTTATCGAACATTGGTTTGAAGTCCCTATAAGTGATTAAGTTCACGCTATTCATAAAATGCCTTTGTTCAATGGAGTAGATTTAATGTTTTTAAGGGTAGACAAGTGTTCTCATGCTCCTCTGCTATGGTCCCCTCATGCCGTCTCCTAGAATCGGTTTATTGTAGCACTGACCCCGCCACAGTTACCTGTCACTTGCTTTAACAGGAAGAGATATATACACAGTCACCAGTTCATCGGGTCACCAGAGATTCTAATAAAGCAGATGAACTGCAGGAGAATTAACATTAATTTCCTCCCCTGCTACTGCCAGTCACTAGAGTACGCTGGGCCAGGCAGTGCTCGTCCCCCACAGCAGAATGAGTAACAGCATGTGCTATGTCCTGTAGTTATGTTGTTATTGGGTCTTATCTAGAACAACTTCTGACAAGCTAATTGATTTTGGTGCTTCAGGATCTGCAAGAGGTGGACAAACGGCGGTGTAGAAGTAGCAGGGTAAGGTTGCTTTGTTGTAATGTTAATGTGCGCAAATCTGTATAAGTAGGCCTCAGTGTGGACTGTAAGTGTTCGATATTTTTCAAATTGTCTGAAGGAATTGTTAGTGTATGCTCCAGGTTATGTAAAATGTTTATGTGGTTGTCAATGTAAGGTTAACTGGTTTGGACTGGCTGGTGCCTCGACCAGAGTTACCAAGTATTATATCTCACCCCAGTGAAAAGGTAAATACAAAATGAAAAAAATGGCAAAATGTGTTGTGTGTTTACATGTGGTGATTGCAATGTGTGGGTGTCGTTGTATTTGGTTTAATCAAACCTTTACAAATTCACTTTTCAATCACATTTAAATCACGCTACTTTAAATTACATTACTAAAAAAACGCAGTACAAAAATATCAAAACAGAACAGCAGATTAAGTATTTCCCATACTATGTACTTTGTTAAAATACCTAAAATCAATATAAAATATAAATGAAAATAAAAACCCTTCATATAGCACAATGTCTTTAGTTCATTGTACTCTTACAGATACAGTTCACTTCTTATGACAATTGGTAGTCTTAATAGATAAAAAACACACAACTCAAGGTGAAATTCCTTGGACACCCTGTCAGCAGCATGCTAAGAGTTTAACTTTGTACTCTATACCATCTTAATACCCTTAAGAAATCCTGAAAGGGCTAAACCTTAACGCAAACTTCGCATATTCAGACAATGCTTCCATAGCTTGTCCTCAGAGCCCCACAGATGATAGTCATTCAAAGTTCGTAAGTAAGCATTCCTTAGGCTTTTCAAATGCACCGCATTCCAGAACGAGATGTTTAATAGATTCTGGTGCTGATTTACAATATCTGCAGCCCATTTCCTCCAGAGATATTTGTTTCCTTCTTAGCAGGGTATCCTTTGTTGGCAAGATGTTCCATCTTAGCCTCAGTAGTAGTCCACGATAGAACCGGTTTCGGAAACTGAAGCAAGATTTTGGTGAGGGATCCCCAGCACTTATGTTCGTGAGTCAAATGCCTCAGAGATGTGTTTGAGTTGAAGGTTAATATCCAATCCTGTTCCAACAGCTGTTTTTTAATTAGCGTCGGATTAGCCACCAGAATCTCCAAATTGGAGCCTAGTTTTTGAAGGATAGTCTCACATATATTTATTAATCCAGTAGGTACACCGAGCAGCTTACATTACCACCCATCAGCTCATATAGAGCTTCTGAAATAGGGGCCATAATCTTCGCATTTAATGTTAATAACCACCACTGCACTCTGGCCCAGAGTGAGACATATCCTAATTCAAACATAATCGCTGCTAAAGGCACAGCATTAGGTATTCCAAGGATCCGTCTCATAATACTTCCCGCAATTTTATTTAGAGTTTCCACTATCGTGCCGAGGTATAATTCCAAACCATATATTAACTCAGGAACAATCTTACCCTCAAAAAACATTAGTGCCAGTTTTATCAAGAACCTACGAAATATTCTGTCTATCTTCACAATCTGGGGTTCCAGAAGCTTGGCCTTGTGTATGTGTTTTATTTCCCCTATGTGACCCAAAATGGAATCCCAGATACGTTACACTGGTAGATGTACTCACCAAAGTTCCTTCAATATGCCATGATGGGCGCAGATTCTTTTGTAGAGCTTTCCTAAATGACAATATTTTTTGTCTTGCTCTGGTTTATTATGAGTCCATTTTCTCTTGCATATTTCGATTAAAATGTCTAGTATGCACTGCAGAACCACCTTTGTACGATCGCAAATAAGGAAATTATCTGCATACGCCAGCCATATGATTTTACTTTGGCCTATTCTAGGTGCTAACAACCCTTCCTTCATCAGGCTCTCTGCCACATCTGACACATATTGGTTGAAAATCCAGGGGGCTAAGACACACCCTGGTCTAACCCCCGGTACGATCTTACTCTGTTTGATACATCTCATTTCTCCAGCATTGGATCTTTCATGGATTCACATGCTTAGAATATTCCCCGTCGTCAGGCTGGGAATCCCCGGTACATTATATAGACCCTTTCCCGTAGGAAAACTTTTTCGACGCTTATGCGTCCTATCCACCTCGTTTTGTATCATGCGTGCCCGCGCCGTCAGGACGTCATGATATAAATACAGGCTCCGCCCCCGCGCTCCCTCAGATTTCAACCGTCTTTCAAAGTAGTGGGATCCTCGTGTTTTACTACTAGTGAAAACTAGGTTGTTTTGTCTGTTTCGCTTCGGCGAAGTTCAAATTCTGGAGAATTATGTCCGGAAAAGCGTTATTTCGCCCGTGTGCAACCTGTGGCCTCAAGAAGGTTTATGAAGGAGATGGCCACATGGACTGTATCTACTGTCTCCACCCGCACCACTCGGCGGATACATGTGAAATTTGTCAGGGTTTCTCCCAAAAAACCCTTAAGGACCGAAAAAGAAGGCTGGTCGACTGGCTTAATGACGGAGCAGGGGCCTACCCGGCTTCGGAAGTTGGCTCCACGGCCTCCAGGAGTAAGTCGGAACCTCCATCGAAGAAGGTACGGCCAGCTGAAATGCGCTCTGAGGACAAGCATAAGAGGAAACAGGATGGATTTCCTCATCACATAAAAAGTCCTCCTCCTCCTCATCATCTAAGACGGAGAGGCTAGCGCTGTCAAAATCCTCCTCAGGGGACCGTCCCAGGTCTTCCATGAGTCGGGAAGCCTCAGCCGGGAAGTCGGCATCAAAATCGACGACAAAGTCTAAGGGCTCGACGACGACGACGACTTGCTCGTCGACCTCGGTGTCATTGATGATGCCTATTACCGTTCAAGCATCAGCGGTGGGGATTCCCCCGTCGACGGAGACTCAGTCCATGGCTTGGCTGCCCGAGGTTTATGACCAGATCCCCCCGGAGGTCTTACTGCAGCCAGACACGGCCGGCTCGGTGGAAGGAGAAGGTGATCTGGTTCTGCAGCCATCGGATTTAGGCTTACGGCCTTCCACGTCGACGACGACGAGTGCGAGCGGGGGTATGGTACCGATATCGTCCACGTTATTGACCCCCCAGACGGTTTTGTCTCTGGATGTGCTTAATACTCTTCAGAAGCTCCTGCAGCGGCTGGATACGCAGTTCCCTCAACCCGGGACGTCATCATCACTTTTGTCTGTACCTTCCGTCGACGAGCAAACTTGTACGGCTCGATCGACGACGAAACACCCATCGACTCCCCAGGCAGTAAAAGATCGTCCTCGAGCACAGGAGGAGGGTGAGTTGTCGGAGTCCGATTCTATACTGGGTGACTCAGGGTCAGACATCTCCCTGTCACCTTCATGGGACCCAACATGGAATTCGGATGTAGAGGTAGAGTCTACGAGGAGCCAGTCACAGCCATCTCCCCCGGATGATGTGGGAGCCTTCCATGCAATGATGGGGAAAGCTTGTTCCGAATTCGGCTTGATTCCTGAGGAGCAGAAGAAAGACTGTTTCCTTTTTGACCATATGGGTCAAAGGAGAAAATCGGTATTTGCCATCCCAATCCTGGACCACGTGTGGCAAGAAGGTCTCAAGACGATGCGCCATCCGTTCTAGGAGCCAGCCATCAAGGGACGGATCGAGAAAAAGTTTAAAGCTCCGGAGTCCACTCCAAAATGTCTAACATCACAGCCTCTGTCTGACTTGGTGGTGTCGGCGGCAGCGGCTAGGAAGGCCAGGGTCCAGCAAAAATGTTCAACGCCACCTGAAAGCGAGGCTAGGAGACAGAAAGCCTTTGGAAAGAAGGTGCTCTCGGTCGGAGCGACGACAGTAAGAGCAGCCAATTCCTTAGCGATCGTGTCACGATATGATAGGGAAATGTGGCACAAACTAGCCCCTATCCTAGAACACCTGCCAGACGAACACCGGAAAGCAGCTATGTTACTGGTGCGGGATGGCGAAGAGGCCTCGAACCACGCTATCAATATCGCAGTTGACCTAGCAGAATCTGGGTTCAAACAAATCAACCATGGAGTAGTGCTTCGTCGGCAAGCGTGGCTCAAATGTACTACTTTCCGTCCTGAAGTCCAGTACAAAGTCCTTGACATGCCATGCAAAGGGGAACACCTGTTTGGCGAAAAGGTTGATGAAGCGCTGAAAGGGATGAAAGAAGACACGGATACTGCTAGGTCCCTCGGCGCCCTTCAAACGGGTAGAAATTTTCGTTCTTTTCGCCCCTTCAGGGGTGCTTCTGGAAACTCCCGCTTTGGATCCTCGAGGGACCGTGGATTCAACAGGCCCTCTTACTCTTCACAAGGGTTCAGACGAGCGTCCCAGTCGGCACGTAGAAGTAGGGATTATCAAGCCTCCAGACGGCGAGGCTCAGGTCCGTCGTCAACGAAGACCAAGCAAACCAGCAACCAATGACGGCCTTCGGAACGTCCTGGGGGGTCGAGTCTCTCATCACTTCGACCGATGGAAATGCATCACCACAGATCGATGGGTCCTAGACACGATTCGCATGGGTCATGCGCTGCAATTCAAAGACAAGCCTCCGCGTCTTCCTCCTTTATTCTCGACACAGCCCCACCTCCGAATCCTACGACAAGAGGCGGCGCTTATGTTGCAAAAAGGGGCGGTAGAGAGAGTTCCTGTAGCACAGGAAGGACAAGGAGTTTATTCCAGGTTATTTGTTGTAAAAAAGCCAAACGGCAAATGGAGGCCCATTCTCGACCTGAGGGTACTCAACAAGTGGCTAAAGAGCCTAAAATTAAAAATGCTAAAGCTCCAAGAGGTTATCAGGTCGGTGCAACCCATGGATTATCTATCATCACCAGACCTTCAAGATGCTTATTTTCACATTCCAATACGCCCACGACACAGGAGGTATTTAAGATTCGTCGTCGGGAGAAAGCATTTTCAGTTCAAGGTCCTCCCGTTCGGGCTCAAGTCCTCCCCCAGGACGTTCACCAAGTGCTTGGCCCCTATAGCGGCCCATTTAAGGAAGGATGGTCATCATGTCTATCCATATCTAGACGACTGGCTGGTCAGAGGTTCATCCAAGGAACAAACACGAGACAGTCTACGAGCCACAATGTCCCTCTTACAGGAACTGGGCTTCGCAATAAACTTCAACAAGTCCTCCGTAGAACCTTCGAGGACCTTGGTCTTCCTAGGAGCGGAGTTTCATACACACACAAGCCTGGTGAGACCATCCAGCGAAAGAATTCAGAAACTTCAAAACAAGGCGTCGGAATGGAGAGGCGGTACCAAGGTCTCGGTGCGCAAGTACATGTCCCTGCTAGGGACCATGTCGTCCTGCATTCCGCTGATAAACAACTGCCGTCTGTTTATGAGACCTTGCCAGGAATTTCTAGCGGACCGTTGGGCGCAGAGCCGAGGTCGCTGGTCCGACAAACTGGTCGTCGACGAACAACTAGTTCAAGCACTCGGCTGGTGGAGAGTGTCTACTCATCTAACGAAAGGGATGCCTCTACTGGAACCAGAGTTCCAAAAGACGGTGGTGACGGATGCATCGCTGAGCGGATGGGGAGCTCATCTGGATATGTTACAGGTACAAGGCCAGTGGTCCTTGCAGGAGTCCTCCCTGCATATCAACCTGCTAGAACTGAGAGCCGTGCGATGGGCTCTAAAATCTTTTCTTCCTCAACTGAGGGACTCGGTGGTGCGTGTCATGACGGACAACACCACTACGATGTTCTACTTGAGGAAACAAGGAGGGGCACATTCCAGGTCCCTATCGACGGAGGCACAGAAAATCTGGCATTGGGCCCTACAACACAACATGCAAATCTTAGCGTTCCTCCTACCAGGCGTGAGAAACGTGGAAGCCGATGCCCTCAGCAGAGAAATGAACGAAGTTCACGAATGGGTACTGAACGACCAACAACTACAACAAGTATTCAAGAAATGGGGACACCCGTCCATAGACCTGTTTGCAACGAAGAACAACAAAAAATGCCATCAGTACGCAAGCAGATGGCCTCAGCAGGGCTCTCTGGGGGATGCATTCTCCTTTCCATGGACGAACAAATTCATGTACGCATTCCCTCCATTTCCCCTGGTCTGGAGAACGTTGCAATGGATCCTCAGGTACCCATGTCGTGTAATTCTGGTGGCCCCATACTGGGCCAGACAGGTGTGGTTTTCAGACCTGCTACGCTTAGCGGCGGCGGAACCGATGAGATTCAAGAAGACCCCCGACCTTCTGTCCCGACAGGACGGTGTTGTTTGGCATCACGACCCGGACAGCCTCCAGTTGACGGCCTGGCTCCTGACTTCGCCGAATTTGGTCGGCTAACGATTCCGGAGGACTGTCGGCGTATCCTACAAGCGGCAAGAGCACCTTCCACAAACGCCTCATACGCGTACAAATGGAAAAGTTTCTGTCAATGGTGTGAGGATCAACCAGGTTTGGCCCCGCAATCGATTAAGCCAGAACAGCTCCTTCCATACTTGCTGCTCTTAGCTCAAAAGGGCCTGTCGGTATCTTCAATAAAAGTACACCTTGCAGCCATTTCTAGGTTTACTCGTCGACGCCACTCGGCACCTTTGTTCAGCGACCGCCTGATTAAGCACTTCCTTAAAGGCCTTTTTCGGAGTTTTCCTCCAGAGAAGAAATTTCCGCCGGAGTGGAGTCTCAATCTGGTCTTAACATCTCTTATGAAGCCTCCTTTTGAGCCAATGTCATCATTGTCTCTAAAGTTTCTGTCGTGGAAATTGGCCTTCCTGGTGGCCATCACTTCAGCACGACGTATTTCAGAAGTTCAGGCTCTAATGGTGGACCCACCATACTTACGATTTTTCAAGAACAAGGTAGTCCTTGCCACTAACCCGCAGTTTATACCAAAAGCTCCGTCGGTGTTCCATAAACACTCCTCTATTGTGTTGCCTACATTTTTTCCGGAGCCATGCTCGGGAGCGGAGCGCATGCTACACACATTGGATGTAAAAAGGGCTCTTAAGTTTTATCTCCACCGTACGCAACCGTTCAGAGAAACGAGACAGCTGTTCGTGGCCTATGGTTTGGGTGCTAAAGGAAAAGCCATTTCGAAGCAAGGACTGTCAAGATGGGTGTCATCTACCATTTTGTACTGCCATTCCAGGGCAGGGAAGCCTCTTCTACGACGGCCAAGAGCTCACTCAACTAGAGCAGCGGCATCGTCGACGGCACTATGGGCCGGAGTCCCTCTGGGGGACATTTGCATGGCGGCTACCTGGGCGGCTACACACACCTTTACACGCCGTTACTGCCTGTCGCAGCAACATGCCGAAGATACCCGGATGGGACAGGCGGTGCTTCGACACCTATTCCAATAAGGTAAGCCCCGGCTGAGGGGTTGCATCCTATGGAATTTATGACTGTATGTGGTTCGTTTTCCTATGTTAACGATTACTGATGTATACATGATCATAGGGAACGGGCTTTGAGAACAAAGTATATGGGTTTGCATGCACGCCTCCTCTTTGGGGGTGGTACTGCTATGTAATCTATTCTAAGCATGTGAATCCATGAAAGATCCAATGCTGGAGAAGGGAATAGTTTCTTACCTGTAACTCCATTTCTCCAGCATTGGTATCTTTCATGGATTCACATGCGCCCTCCTGCCTCCCCTAAACATGCAAACCGGTTCCCCCACTACTTTGGGGGCCGAAATCTGAGGGAGCGCGGGGGCGGAGCCTGTATTTATATCATGACGTCCTGACGGCGCGGGCACGCATGATACAAAACGAGGTGGATAGGACGCATAAGCGTCGAAAAAGTTTTCCTACGGGAAAGGGTCTATATAATGTACCGGGGATTCCCAGCCTGACGACGGGGAATATTCTAAGCATGTGAATCCATGAAAGATACCAATGCTGGAGAAATGGAGTTACAGGTAAGAAACTATTCCCTTCTGGCTCAGTCGTAACTGGACCCCACAGTTCTCGTAGACTCCTTCAATGAAATCAACGCAGTGAAACGCTGCAGAGAGGTCAACTGAGGCGATGAATGTACAGCCCTTCTCTTCCCTCCGTGTGTCCTCTTGTATGCATTTGAGGGCAAGCCCATTTATGTTTGCTGAGTGTGCCTTACGGAAACACACCTGGAATTTACTGAGTGGATGAAACTGTTTTTCCCATTCCTTCAGTTGCGTCCGTTATAGAGCCGAAAAGATTTTACAGTCTGCATCTATTAACGAGATCGGCCGATACATTTTCGTATCTGACCTACTTCCGCACTTGAAGATAGGTGCAATAATGTTTTAATAAGTGTATGTGTCTGTTTGCACATGTGTTGCAGTGGTGGTGCAATGGCACCATGAATATGAGCGACCCACACCTTGAATAGGATTTGCAGTGGCGTTCTGGAGTATACTGTAGGCACCATCATCAAAGTGTTTTACAGTGCTAATACTGGCATATATATTGGCAAAGGCAGCAGGAAAAAGGTTTTACAGGGCTGTGCTGGCATTTATTGTCGACACAGGCATCATGAAAATGTGCTCTACAGTAGCAGTATTGACTTATGTTGCAGACTGATCAGCATCATGAGAGTGTTTTACAGTGGCAATGATTGCATATATTTGGTCAAAGGCAACATGGGTAAGTGTTTTACAAGGCAAAGGTAGCATTTATCAGAGATAGGCACAGGTAACATGTGTATCACAGTGGGAATACCAGCATAAATTGTGGGCACAAGCATCATCAAATGTTAGCATCCCCAGTCCCCTGGCACCAAAAGCTGCCTCCATGAATGAAGATGAGCAGAACTTCTCGCCAAGTAAGGACTGGGACAAGGATTATTGGATGTGGGGATAATGATGACTGCTGCCCATTTTCATTGCGAGAAAACCAGAGCACAGAGGAAAACACAATTTGAAAACATTCTTGTCTCCTGAAACATATGCCCATGAATTAAAATAAGAGTAGAAGCAGCAGTATAACCTTGGAAGTCCTACTTTATTCATCTCCTCTTTACTTGTCTTTCATTCTCCTCTCTTGTTTTTCCACTAATGTAGGTTTTTGAGTAAGAAAAAGTGTGCTTAAATTTGATTTTAAAGACAAACCCCATATTTATATTAAATACATGCCTTATTTTTCATTGGCATGTTTTGACAAAGCACATATCAGGTGCACAGCTTGATTATACAACAGTCACCAAAGAGAAACCACAGATAGCCATTGTTTTGCAATTATCAAACATGTTGAAGAGTCTGCTAGAGTCTCTGTGTTTAAAAAGTGCCAAGGGCGTGTATGGTAATCCCGGATTCCCATGATGAATCATTGTAGGCTACGCCCACTCCCGCACTTAAGTGGTAAAGTAACACTCCTCTACTAGAAGTGCCAACATGAATATGCAAAACCATGACTGTTGGAAAGCTGGGCCCACTAGGAAGCCATCTACACTTTTTACAGAATATTTCTACTTTTGCGGGTATCAAATACATGAAAACATTTTGCAGAATGTTTATTAGTAAGGTTAAAGGACTGGGTTTTACAAACGTTAGACAAGACCTCCCACATTCAAGAGAAACTGGTGGTTCTCCAGTTGTATCACTCTCCCCTCTATGTGCAGCTAATGCAGTTAACAGCATGATATTGTTTTACTGTGGCAATGCTAGCATATATTGGTTGGACAGGAGTTCGAAGTTTCTTTGGACACCCTTAACTTAAAAGGGGGGCAGCATTGGCATATATTATTTAGGCTACTTCCCACACTCAGCAACTTTCTATGACACTGAGACTACATGTTCTTCTAACAACCAGAACTAGAGGAACTAAATGTAAACAAAAACAGATTTAGGAATTACTACTGTGTTCATGCTCGTATCACGGGCAAAATCTATTAGGTGTAAGCCTTAAAATCATGTGTGGGGCACACTTTAGCCCCGCCCCAATTCCACCCTAAAGAGTTGTAAGACCCCCAATTTGCTGACACCCCCCACACTTGGTTTTAAACCTATTCAAATTGCTGAGAGCCGCCAGTGCAGCCATTTGCAGCACACAAGATCACATTGTACTCTGTAATCTATTTCAGGATTTGCATGTACCAGAGCGTTAGGCAAGTCATTTGCGGGGCAGGCAACCAGTCTTTGGAGTGTCTTGCCAGAGGAGGTTTGACATTGAGGGAATCTTTCATCATTCGGATACAAGGTAAATCCGTTTCTCTACTGGGGAGTCCCACTCCTATACGATCTTTCTGACCCAGAATAGGCAGGTCCTTCTCTTTTTCTTTGCCAGGATTCACCGGTAGGTCGCGCATAGAAACTTCTGGTTCGATCGCACCAGATAAATATGTACATTTAGAATGGAAACATTGAAACTCCCCGTTTCCTGGCGCGTCAGACATGTACATATTCTATATCTCGAGAACAGCAAGCACTAAGCAGGGTATATCCAGAGACCTAGCTGTAACCAG
This sequence comes from Ambystoma mexicanum, assembly GCF_040938575.1. NCBI lineage: Eukaryota > Metazoa > Chordata > Amphibia > Caudata > Ambystomatidae > Ambystoma > Ambystoma mexicanum. The sequence continues at coordinate 187,558,630 of NC_090921.1, forward strand.
CAACAGGGTTGACCTGTGACCATGGCCAATTCGAGCCAGCAGGTAAAGCTAGCAGCACATGGCATTGGGTCCTGTATGCATTTCTCATCTGTGCCAAGTAGTCTCCTCCTCTCCCTGAAGCACATTCTTGTGGATGTCTAACTCAAACCACATGGCCATAGTTTCCACTTGTAGACTCCAGTGGGCCTGCCAGACAGGGATCATCATGACAACGGCCCATTTATCAGCTAAAGAGGAACAAAGGGTGGGTCTAAAAATGGAAGGAAGGACGCTCGCTACTGGCAAGAGGCTGATGGAGAAGCCGAGAAACGAAAGGCATTTTGGACGGGATCAAAAAGAAGCAGAAATATTTTATCATTTTTTTTTAAATATCATTATTAAAGGCTAATGTGGACTCTTGGATCGGAGCCAAATATGGAGAGATCAGTAGAACCACTAGGAGGAGTTAATGTGGCTGGAAGGGCCAGGGTTGTAGGGTCTGATTGGAGAGCAGGTTGCCTGGAAGGCTTCGGACACACAATGGGGTCCGTTCCGAGGTCAGGAGACGAGAACATTGAGAACGACGAATCGTTGCCATGGGCATGAAAACTGGCAGCAAGAGGCTACTGTCCTTGTGGTGTGAAGATAGCCATGGGATGTGGGTTGTTCAAGGTTGCCCGTGGTGAATGAAAGATGATGCTCTAAGGCAGAGGTATTCAAACTGTGGGGCGCAACCCCACACCTCCCCGCCATTATGGAGGAACTGTCAATGGGAAACCCTTTTTCGCTTTGACACTTCAGTTCCCCAGCCACACAATCTCAATGAGCCATGCAAGGTTCAGGATGCTTTGCTTCGCCAGCCTTGCATAGCTCATTGGAAATGCTGGCTGCTGAACTGCATGTCTTTATGTGCAAGGGGGAGATCGTGCTCCTCCTCGAACATACAGACGGGGCAGGCTGGAGCAGGGCTTTTGCTTCCCAATTCCTGTTCATGATGCAGGTACGTTTATGTTGATTTATTTTTTATTTATTTATGTGCATGGATGCGTGTATGTATGCTTGTGTTATCAGTGAGTGTATGATGAATGGTGTGAATGACAGAGTGCTTGCTGTGTGGGTGTGTTTGCATTGGTCGGTGAAGCTGATTTTGGTGAGTGGGGGCAGGGCGGTTGTACAAACGTGCACAATCCCACTACCCACCTGTCAAAATCAGCTCTCCTTCTGAGGCACTGTGGAGCCCAGGGGACAGGGATGATATTTTTTTTTACTGGACCTCTATCATAGAGGTGCAGTAAAAAATAACATGCCTACCCCCTAAGCCCCCCAGCGCCAATTGCAAACTGTTTGGCTTTTTACCCAATGTTGTTTAAAAGTATACTCTAAAATGCAACAATTTAACCCATTATTTTAAAAGAATTACCAGGGCTAGAACCCCCCCGCCCCCGGACCCCTCTTGTTTGGCTCGGGCTCCCTCACTACGCTCGGCTGCTGTGGCATATCTGATAATGATGTGTGTTTTTATATAGCACTTTACTCCAAAGCGCTTTACAGAGAACATATTTACATACAATCTGGGAGAAATAATGATGTCAGTCCACTTAATAAATTCCCCACTGGTCCTGGGACTGTGCGGGGAGGGGTGAGCCCAGGGACTGTGGTGGGAGCAGGATGGGGGAGCCATGGCATAGTGGTGGGAGCAGGATGGGGAGAGCACAGGGACATTGGTGGGAGCAGGGTGGGGAGCGCCCAGCGTCTGTGATGGGTGGGGAGAGCCGCTGGTCTTGTTTAGGAGTGGGTTGAGGGAGGCGAGAGACTGTGATGGGAGCAGGTGGGTGAGTCCAGGCACTGTACTGGGAGTAGGTTGCGTTGATGATGTGCGATAGTTCATAACCATTTGGACTTACTGTCCATTTGGCATTTTTGGGGTGGGGGGGGGCGGCCTGCCTACATTTTGCTCAGGGGAGCCCCCGGCCAAAAAAGTTTGAAGATCACTGCTCTAAGGTGCAAGGTAGGATGGAAGAGGCAGAGTGAGTTTGTTGTGGAGGACAGATTGCGGCGTGAGAATGTGATTGCACACCTGGAGGCACAGCCTTGACATCAGGCGAGAAAAGAGAGGGGAGGCTGTTGCCGGAGTGAAGTCTAGGTGAAATGTAAACATTAATAAGAGTCTCTTTCTGAAGAGCATTAGGCGAGGAAGCATGCTTTTGGGGTTCATGTGCAGCACGAGGTGACCATTGAGCTGAACCTGAAAGAGGTAGGTCCACGTCGAGGTGGATGCCGAGGTTTTTGGGTTGTGGTGGTTACGGGGGTGTCTGGTGCGTAGACGGTCACACAGTGGGAGTAAGCCAGTATATTGGCAGGCATCAGTTGTCGTTTTGTTTCTCCTTTTTCACTTAAACCCGTTTCCCTATATGTTTGCACGTGCTATAAAGTTGCTTTGATGTGCCCACCTTAAACGTGTACTGAAAAAAGACGCCCCATATTTAGAATATATTAATACCGGTAGCCAATTCTGGAGTTTGCAACATGTTAAGACCTATAGTAGCTGTAATTTATCAGCGCTGCATGTTTGTACTATGTTGAAACCAGCACTCAACTTTATTTCTCTTTGCTCTTGAGCCATGATTTGACCGGGTTAAACCTGTGCTAAAGCCGTGTGCCTGCTTCAGAGATACACGTGTGCTAGGTGTTAAAACCTGTGTCATCTTTCCTTTTTAAGCGACACCCTCTACTGACTGTAGCTTTTCAGAGATAAGTTTTTGAAATATGGTTAAATCTCTGTGTTGATGGGTCACGCGTTTAACAGAGATATGTATATCAGAAACGAGTGCAGCTTTTAACATATTGCATAGGTTTATTAGTAATACATGTTCTGAGTATGACAATTTGCATGTCTTTTGAGAGATACATGTTGGGAATGTCGCGCCTTGAAACACCTGTGTATAGGCGCGTTACAAATACCATATCATATCATATATCATATAGCTAAACAGGTGATATTTGTACACGTCCTTTTTCAGTGCATTGAAGTGTGGTTGTGCTAAGCAAGAACCCATGGTGGGAGACCATCTGGGAGAGTCAAGTGGCAGAGTGGCTGGCGGCATAACGTGCACTAGCTAACCTCCCACTGTGGCTCACATTTAAGTATCACAGGACAAGCACAAAGCCTTACTCTACCAGAGGTGCTTGGTGCTCTAGCTAACCTCCCACTGCAGCCTATCAGGGCCAGTTCATCCGATTCTGTGGCTCAAATTTAAGTATCACAGGTCAAGCACAAAGCCTTACTCCACCAGAGGTGCTTGGTAGTTGCATGGAGCACAGCACAAATGAAATCAGATAAATAATATTATTACCCAGCAGGGGCTTGGCTTCAGCCTCCTAGCCAATGAGGAGTGTGAGAACGGAGGCTTTATCACATGGTAAAGCCCTCGCTCCGAGATTCCTTCCCTGTGCCCCCACGTCCCCATCCCCCAAACCCCTCTTCCACATATTTAGCCCCACGCCAACCTCCACCCCACTTACCTTGCGCTGCTGTCCCTCACCAGCGCCTGGAATGGTAGTGTTCCCGGCGCTTCCCCAACACGCGAATAGCCGCCATGGAAAGGGAGAATGGACTATGAGTAGTTCCCTGATGTTTGATCCATGGCGCCATCTTATTTTGTAGCTTTTTTGAAGTTGAGAAATGGTGAACACGTCATTTCTCAGCTTTAAAAAAACACTGTTAATACCCTGGTACAACGTGCTGGGTACTAATGGCAATATTACCCAGTCTGGGGGGGGGGGGGTATTACCGGAACAGGTAATGCCACAGTCTACTGTTAAAGCCCTTGCTTTGCTCTGGCTTCTGACTGGGCCGGGGCATTACCTGGCCTGGTAATACCCCCCTGCTCAGGTAATATTGCTTAAATAATGGTAGGGTGCAAACCTGATTGTTGGTAGATGAGATAGTAAGGGTTGGATAAAAACTAGAAATGATTGCAGAAAAAAAAGAATTCTACTGTCAGTTGGAGCCCTGATGAAAGGGATCTCAAGGGTCCCCATTCAAGTCTACGGGGGGCTCGATAACACCTCCTAAATGTCTCTAGGTAATTTGTGTGGCCTTGAGGTTGCAGGTCAGCCTGGCCAGAATGGTTCCTTACCTGATCTGAAAGTGCGATTGGGCGCTCATGGAAAAGTGATTAGGGTCCTTAGAAAATGTTCAGGCGCTCGCTACACCACCGCTGTGTGGGATGCATGTGATGTGGGCAGGTGCCACGGCTCTGGAAGCATGCAGTTCCAGAAGCCAAAGCTGGTGTCACGGCTGCCAGGTCCACGCAGTGAGGCCTCCCAGTGAGTTCTCTCAAGATTCGTGTCCTGCAGATCCCAAGACTCCAGCGCCACTGGTGGCCGGTGCAGACACCTACGATGAGCCTGCGTCGTCTGGACACTGCTGAGAGGCTGTGGTCAGAAACCCCTGCACGTAGGTATCAAGAGGCTCAAAGTGTCTGTGGGCCGGTGGGTAGGGCATGAAGGCTACTCCACTTGCAGCTCTGCTCGGTGGCTTGTCACAGTTGGGCCGTCTGGAGCTCGGGGTGCGTACAGAGGTGTTTGAGTGTTGCCGTTTATGGACTCTGCATTTGCCAATACTTGCAATGCTTAAAAGTAGCGTGGACTTTGCCTTTGGTTGGCGGAATCGTCATGCAAAACGTGAACCCCAGCAACAAGGTGGAGGCAGGGTCCTGTTCCTGCTGTGTTGCTCACACATTGCAAGGCCTGCTGGGTTCTCCCAGGGACTCGCCAAGTGATCCCATTGAAGCCTTCTGTCCGGGTACGGGGGGGGGGTCTACTGAACATAGCTTGCGATGCCAAGGGCTTGATGGTGTGCCAGGTTCAGATCTGTGGGTGTTTCCTGGGTACTTGGTGCACATCATAAGGCTACCCTTCTTAAGATATGTACACCAAGCTTTGGAGCAGCTGATATGCCACATGCGTCCAGCGGTGTCACTGCAACCTCGAACTAAACAGGGAGCCGGTCTGTATGGTATAATGGGTTGGAGATTACCGTATTATCCCATAGTGCTTGTCCCTGGCCTTAGTGGCCACCCACGCTTTTTCCAGAATTGTGGGCACCAAGAACTTTCTAAAGGGTTTCCTTGTGACACTCTAAATCTCTGATTGTATGCCCTCTCAATTAACAATGGCCATATGAATGTTTTCTGGTAAAAGGCCATTTTCTAGTGTAGCTCCTTCCTGTCAAATGGATGGAAAGCAAGCGACAGCGGGATGTCCCATATCCTCAGGGGGGCTGGTGTCAGACATCCTGATGAGCAACCATCATTACCAGATGCAAAAAAGCCAACCCTCTCTCGTGTGTAACGGGGTCTAGCGACACACTCTTTGGTGTATGACCAAAGAAGGATTGACATGGGCACTTCTGAAGGACCCTGGCTTGGACATTCCCCAATACACACTCCACACGGGATGCTGCAATAAAGTGTGTTTTGGATATATATTTACAAAATACCGTTTTTTTTTAATATAAATTTGTTATTGTTTTATAGGTACAAACAAACATAACATCGATTAATTAACACTTGGTCAATACTTTAAACACACAGGTATTCACTTCTTTGCAAAGCTTGAATTCTTTCTCCTATCCTTTTATACTGTAGATATCGTATGCCCAGTGGCTTTTAGTATGTCTCGATCGCATGCATGAGTTCTATTCTGGTAGTTCATCAGATTCTAGGCTCCTTTTTTCATGCCTTCAAGTGTCTTCCCATCTTTGCCATATCTTGGCTGCTTTCTCTGGGCATCCTCTTGTGGTGTACACTCTTGTTTCCATCGGTACGCACATGTCCACATCCGTTACCCATTTCTCATATTGTGGGGGTGAGGCCGAGCCCCATAATTGGGCTAGGTTCCTCTTTGCAAGTCCAGTGGATGTTGCAAACATGAGTTTTTCGTATCGAGATAGCTCTATCTCTGCATCAATCCCTAGTATCAGGAGTTTGGGGTCCATCGGTATCTCGCGGCCAACCACTATTGATAGCCTGTCGCAGCATTTTTGCCAGTAGTCTTGTATTTGTGGACATTCCCACAGGATATGGAAGAAGGTCCCTCTCGTTCGATGGCATCGTAGACAGTTGGGATCAGTCGCCCTTCCCCATTGATGCAAAGCCTCTCTGGGATAATATATTCTGTGCAAGATTTTTAGCTGGATCAGCCTGATTCTGGCAGAGATTGCTGTCTCTTTCGGGTACATGAGGGCATTAGTCCAGTCCTCTGATTGAATTGGACCCACATCTCTCTCCCATTTCTCTTTGAGTTCTGTGAGTTCCATTGTAGCGAATGAGTTGATTGCATTGTACATTGTAGATGTTATTTTGTGATCCATTCGCTCCATCACTATGTTCCTCTCGATCGGGGTACACTCTGGTACATTAGGGAGGTCAATCTCACTTGCGATAAGGGCGTGTCTCATTTGCCTGTAGTGGACGTGTTCTGAATCAGGGAGAATGAATTCGTCTTTTAGAGCTTCGGAAAGATTTTATTTCATCTTCTGTTACCATGTCTTCTAGTCTCTGGCTCCCAGCTTCAGCCCAGGCCGACCACTTGGGGATACCTCTGAGCTCTGGAAGATGTTTATTATGCCACAGGAGCTGTTTCATTGTGACCTTCCCTTCCCATCCCAGGTGTTTGTGTGCGTCCATCCAGATCTGTGTCCTCTGAGCGGCCATTGTGGATGTGCTCTGCCGTGTTCTTTTATGATAGAGGTTTTCCATCGGGGTGATCCCTTGCTCTGCCTGCGTATCTGCTCTGTTGTGCGGTAGGTTTGTGTCGTTGTGTAGGATGCCATTCACTACTGGCATCTGAGCTGCCCATAGGTGCGGGAGTCCAATTCCTCCTTCCCATACTGATCGCTGTAGGGTTTTCAGTGCGATACGAGGGTGCCCTCCTCCCCACAACAGTTTCCTAAGCGTCTCATCTATTTTGCGAAATTCTATTTTCGGTATGTATATCGGAGCATTCTGCAGGATGTATATGAACCGGGGGAGGGCGAGCATCTTGAATAGAGCAGCTCTTCCCAGCAGTGTGAGTGGAAGAGTCATCCAGTGCCTCACATCATTCACAAATCTATCTCTTATTGGGTGTAGGATCTTTTCTGTATATAGTGTTAGATCTGCCGTGATCTTTATCCCGAGGTATCGGAACTGCTCTCTTTCTGTTTCGTACGGGCAGTTATTCAGAGTTGTCGGATCAAGTCCCTTGATCGGGAATAGCAGGGATTTATCATTGTTTACCCTTAGCCCACTGAAGATCCCATAGATGGTTAACATATTTGTGACGATGGGGCAAGAGAGAGCTGGGTCACTCAGGTAGATTAGAAGATCATCGGCGTATAGGGAAACCTTGTCTTCCCAGTCCTGTGCCCACTGGAAACCTTTCCATTCCTGGGATTCTCTGAGCTTTATCGCCAGTGGTTCAATCGCCAGTGCGAATAACATCGCCGATAGGGGGCATCCCTGTCTGGTGCCTTTTGCAAGTTTTATGCTTCTCGAGGACCACCCATTTACTCTGATTTCTGCTGTTGGGGCTTTGTATACGAGTTTAACCCAGTTTGTGAATTGAGCTCCGAATCCCATTTTAGCCATTATGATCCACAGGGCCTCCCAGTGAACGGAATCAAAGGGCCTCATTACACGGATGGCGGAGAACCATGGCGCTATTAGCGCCATGGTTCATGCCGGTAAAATACCGGCACCGCCTTGGTGGAAAGGGGAATTACCGCCCCATTCCAAGGTTGGAGGGGCGGTAATTCACCCTTCCACCATTGCCCTGCCCCATTCCCATTTTTGCCCCATAGGGCATAATGGGAAAGGCGCTAATTACGGTACCGCAAATTGCGGTACCGTAATTAGCTCCCTGGGTCCCTTTGCGGGTTGGTTTTTAATGCCTGCAAAAAGCAGGCGTTAAATTCCCCAACCCGCAAAGGGACCTCGTAGTAAGGCGGTAAGGATTTACTGGTACCGGTAAAATACCGGTACCGGTAAACCCTTACCGCCATCCGTGTAATGAGGCCCAAAGGCTTTCTCAAAGTCAATAGTGAGGAGCGCCAGTTTGTCTTGTAGAGCCAGTGATCTTTCGATGGCAGTTTGTAGCCTATGAATATTAATTCGTGTGGATCTCTGTGGCATGAAGCCGCATTGGTCCGGATGGACCAAGCATGTTATCACTGTCTGTAGTCTGTTGGCTAGTATTTTCGCCAGTACTTTGGCTTCAGTGTTTATGAGTGAGATTGGTCGGTAGGAGCTACATGCATCCGGAGGTTTGCCTTCTTTATGTATCACCACTATACTGGTCTTTCTTAAGTCCGGCGGGAGTATACCCTTTTCCTTTGCATGCAGGAACATTTTAAGCATGTGTGGTGCCACTTCTGCGGTGCCAATTTTCTTCCAGATTTCCACAGGAAAGCCGTTGGGTCCCGGGGTTTTCCCATTTTGAAGCTGGGAGATGGCAGTCGTCAGTTCTTCCTCTGTTATTTCAGCTTCGAGTGCCAACCTCTGTGCTTCACTTAATGTCAGGATGGTCAATGTATCCAGTATGCTGGGGTCCGCAGGGGTCATCGGCGGGGCATATAGGTTTTTGTAATAGGTTGCAAAGGCTTCTGCAATATCTGGGTCCGTTGTGGCCCTATCAGTGTTTGTGGTTTTTATCCGGCGTACTTGTAGGTGGCTCTCTTCTCTCCTTTCTAGCCATGCAAGCATCTTGCTGGCCTTATCTCCCGTTTCATATATTTTGGCGCATATGGTTCTGTGTGCATGTTTTGCACACGTTAGCGCCACATTCTGTAGCTTCTTTTGCGCCACTTGTAAAGTTGTGTTGTCTCCTGCCGCTCCTGTGCTTATCTAATTTGCCTCAGTTCGTTTCACCTCTGCTTCTGCAGCTTCCACTTCGTGCTGGTGCGCTTTTTTGTGTGCTGCTGTCCAGCTCAGGATTTCACCCCTCAGGGTCGCCTTGTATGCTTCCCATATTACCCCCGCGTCCTCCACTGAGTCCTGGTTCAGCTCAAAGTATGCTGCAGTTGCTTCCTGACTTTTTTCTGTTAGTTCCGGGAATCCCAGGTAGTATGCATTCACTCTCCACCTCGGTGGCGACTGTGGTCTCTCTGTCTCAAGCAGCATCGTGAGTGGGGAGTGATCTGAGATCCCTCGGGGTTGTAGTGTCGCCTCTATTACTTTGTGTATGCTTTCGCCAGGGAGGAAAAAATAGTCAAGTCTGGACATTGACGCATGTGCGCCCGAGTGGAAAGAGAATTGCCTCTCCTCTGGGTGAAGGTCTCTCCATGCATCCCTTAGGCCCAGTGCCGCCGTGAAGGTAGCAAGCTTGGTTGGTAGTGCCAGGTTTCTACCCCTTGTATGTGTGCGGTCCTCACTGATGTTCATTACCTCATTGAAGTCTCCGCCTATTACCAAAGTATCCGTTGCATTGTTTACTATTATCGGTGTAATCTCCTCGATTAAAGCTGTCATGAGTGTCGGGGTGAATAGACTGCCAGTATAGCTATGGTTTGGTTCCATAGTGTGCCTTGTATGAAAACAAATCTGCCTCCAGGGTACAAAATACAGTTTTAATAATTTCTCTCTCTATTGGCTACTTTGTTACCAAGCCATATTACTTCTACTGCTACCATAATGCATCAGTGTCAGTGAACAAGCAGGCAGAAGAGCCAGTGGCCATTCTATGTGCCTGCAGATTGGCACAAATGAGCTTATGACCATGCCACATGGGCGGCTTCATGGTGGCACGATACTTCATTTTGCCCTTACTCTGTCACGCGGAGCATCCACCAGAGTGCTTGGAGACCTTGCAAATACTGCTGCGTGGAGTATATATACTTGTTAGCTCTGCCCAAGCTAAATCCAGCTAGGGCACAACAATGGAGTTTGCAGTCCATTCAGAATACATAAGGGGATGGGCATGTGGTACAGGACCCAAAGCCCTGAGATGAGGTAAAGAACATGCGTGCCGCCCTGCAAAAGAATCAAGGCGGCCACAGTAGTGAAGATGGTCTCCTGCTTGCATCCAACAGCCTATGCTCTTTTTCAAAGATACATGTATGTGAAATGTTTTAACTATATCCTTTTTCCATACTATACGGCCATGGCATAGTTAGGGCTCTAAAAAGGAGGGGGCTGATCTCATAGGCTAACCTTTGCAAGGGGTAGAATTGAATCCGTCATCAAGGAAAGCTTGGGCCCAAGGTTACGGTCCCCCACTTTCTCCAGATTCAGGCTGTTTTAAAACAAATTATCCAACCGAAAATTAAATTTAAAATTAAACCCCCAAAGGATTGAGCCCAAGGCTCTCCAGTTCTTCGAAATCCAGACTTCGCCCCAGGCCTACAAAAGTCCCATTTCCAAAATTGGAACCGAGGAGACCTACGTACACTCTCCCAGCTGTTTGAAAACAGATCCCCCCTGACCTTCATGGAAAGTAAAACCTGCTTCAACCTAACAGATCTATTTACCTATGCTGAAATCCGCCACTTGATCACCCAACCACTGATTAAACAAGGAGCGACTATGGGGCTCCACCGCATAGAATTGACGCTACAAGAAGGTCCTCAACGAGGGCCCATCACAAAACTATACAAACTCCTACAAGACGATATGCTAATCATTAGACATGCATATATGGCCCGCTGGGAAGCAGAGCTGGGGCACACCATAGACGACCAAACATGGGTTGACATCTGGACTAGAAACAGCACAGCTAATAGATGTGTTACCAATAGAGTATGTGCTCTCAAACAGCTCTATCACTGGTACTATCTTCCAGAATGCCTACATCATTTCAATAACTCTCTTGACCCTAAATGCTAGAGACAATGTGGGGCCCAGGGGACATACTGGTGGGAATGCAAGGTGGCACAATCCTTCTGGGAGAAAGTGCTCTAGACCATATAGAAGCTATTACTCACTCGAAACTATTCTCTCTGACTCCAGAAATAATCCTACTAGGAACACCACTACCGAAATGCTACCCAAGGTCGGGATCAACAGCAAAGCTACTCACTCAACTTCTCCTAGCAGCAAAGATCACCCTCGCCCGCAAGTGGAAGACACAGAAGGTCCCCTACTATCGCTATGGTGTGTCAAAGTCTGGGACATATTGATGGCTGAGAAGGCCACGGTGCCCAAAGAAGGTGTGCCTCACCGCTTTACAGACTAGTGTGACCTAGTCCTGGAATATGACAGGGCCTTCCCAGCACTGACCTTCCAACCACAACAAGCAAGACTCTTCCCTACTGTCCTAGTAGCACCCTCCTAGACCCCTCTGTGACAAGGAGCGTCAAATAGAAGGGGCCTGAATCCACAAACTTTGAACGGGGGAATCGAAGGGGGATAATGGGTTAAAAATTAACTATATCATTACGGCCACGCTCAAAAGTTATGTAAGTAATCTGTTGCAACCGGTTTTTAAATAAAGTTGTTAAAAAAAAAGAATCGCACCCAATTGTACATTAATCTCACCGTATTGAAGCCATACTGACACATCTAGGTTATAGCAGGAGAGGGGGTGGGGGGAGACGATACTTCAAAAAAGGTGTAGAACACCTTATTTAGTTGAAGGCACACATTCATCACCCCTGCACATTTCAAAAGACGCATAATTATCTCTGATTGGTCAAATAAACTCATCTAGTCCTTATCATGAGGGAAATCCTTTAAAAAAATTCAGTTCGAATCTAGACAGGGATTTGGCAAATGGGATGCAAATTGGCAACCTATAATCTCCATTGGCAGTGTCTGCTGTACAAGTGAGAACTTTTATACATCTCCAAAGACTAAAATACCTGCTGCCGGTAGCTAAAATGTTGGGAATAAAAGACTGGATATAGTACATAATCACTGCAGTCGGCAATGGTGTGGAGGCTACCATGGAATCCAATAAATGGGATATTGCCAATACAGACTTGAGGGGAATCGAGAGCAAGAGAATGAGTGGGATTGTCCCTTTTGTTGCTAGTGATAGTTAATTCTAGGAATATTAATAATATGTTTTATCTAGAGCTTCATGCCAGATTACTCCTATTTCTAAGTACTGGTGTAATTAAGCAATAAGCCCTTAGACAGAGGTGTGGAGAGATTACTGTGTCTGGTAATGCCCGAGGCCCATAGTTACATGCCTGAGCAAAGCGAGGGCCTTAACAAAGTCACCAGGGCAATACCAGATGCTGTAGTGCCCCCCCATCAAGGGGCTTATTGCTATTATTACCCCAGCCCACTAGACCAGGGTACAAATAGTGTGTTTATTCAGTTGCAAGACGCTCAGGGCTTTCATAACCAAAAATAAAAAATAAAATAAAAATGGCCACCATGGAACAGGAAACAAAGTCCATTCTCCCTTTTCATGGCAGCCATTTAAAACAGTCAATAAGAAGTAAACAAAGAAAATGGCCACCATGGAACGGGAGAAGGGACTACACGTAATCCTTTCCATGGCAACATGTCGTAGAACGAGAGCGGAATGCTCAGGGACAGAGGTTTTCCTGGAGCGTCCGCTCCTGAAAAGGATCAGAAAGGAGAAGGTAAGTGGGGTGGGACGGGGAGGCAGGGAAATCTGTGGCAATGGTGGGTGGGGGTTGGCATAGCGGGGCAGGCACTTACCTTGTTGTCCAGCAGGGAGGTGGCGGCCTCCAGCCCTGAGAAGGCTCAGAGCGGTGGGATTATCATATGGTAATGCCTCTGCTCCGAGCCTCCCATTGGCTGGGAGGAAAAAGCCACACTCCAGCCAGGTACTAATAACTGTTATTACCAAGTTCAACCTCAGAAGGATGAAGGGCTGTCGGGATCCAAATTCCTGTCATTCAGGATGAACACAAATGTCTGGGAGGAGCCCTGAACTAGCTGAGCTAGTGTGCCACCTTACAAAGGGAACGCATGCTTCAAGCGGAGTTCTGGAATATTTTTAGCTGCCCTGGTTATGGTGATTTGGTTACTGGTTCACCATTGCATTAAACTTGGGTCTGCAACCTGTGGCTCTCCAGATGTTATGGGATATGACTGCCATGTTCCCTCACCATGGACTATGCTGGCAAGGGCTGATGGGACATGTAGTACAATGATTTTGCTTCCAGATATCTACCAGGCTCCTTGTTGGTGCAGACTCAAAACGGGTGATTTAGATGCACGTGGCAAGAGAAGGTGAGAGGGTCGCTGGTCTTCACAGACGCTCTCAGGTGCGCTTTTGGAAAACACACAATAAACGCATGCACATATGAAATATATTTAATATTTTCTTTCAGACACGTGTTTAGAATATGTCATATATCTTGCTACTTTTACATGACCTTTTCAGAAATACATCTTTGGAATACATCAAAACCTACCCTAATTCCCCTTGACCTTTTTCACTGGCACATGTCTGGAATACCTTATAGTCCATGCTAGTGTTTTCAGAAATATGGGGGGAGTATGTTGTAACAACTGCTACTTTTTACCTTCTGTGCCAGAACTATAGGTCCTGAATGTATATTCATTTCACATTGATGTTTTAAACAGCACTACATGTCACCTTGTCTCCACTTGAAAGCCCTTAACCACCTTAATGGGTTATGATACAGGTTTGCAATATGTTCTGTCCAGCCACTTTTTTCAGAGATACATGTCACGTGGTGCTATTTGGATTCATAGCATGCACCGTGGCCATTTGCATGGTTTCCAGGCGCTCTTACATGCTTGGAGTTCGTACGGATATACGCAAGGTTTTCCTCAAGTGCAAACCTATTTGTTATGTTATATTAAAGGATATTTATACCGCCCACTATCACCGCCAGAGTGGTACCCTGGCGGGTCTGAAAAGCAAAAGGGCATGGTAGGTTAGTAGGATGGAGCGGGAAGAAGTGCAAGAGAGCTGTGATGTGCTGTTGGCAGCTTCAGTTCGGTTTACACAGTTCGCTGAGCGTGGGTGTGATTTTTTCAGTCGGTAGTTGTCATGTGCTGTTATGTAAGGCTATGTGTGGTTTGTTCTATTGTGGTGGTGTGGTGAAGTGCGTGCAGTTTGTTGAGCAATATAGGTAAGGCTGTGTTATGTTTAGAATTTGAGGGGTGTAAGCAGAGGGATGAGATTTTTTGTGGTTGGTTAGCTGTGGCGCTTTATCGTACCTCCTCCACTTTGGGCACCTGTGATACGTGTCCCTGCTAGTGCCACGTATTGCGGCTGAGCTGGGAGGGTGGGTCTCCCTCCTATATTCTGAGTAGGGGTGTCGGCTGTCTGCAGGGCTATTTAGTGGCGATCTCTCCTCCACCCCCTCTCCCACCCCGTGTCCTGGATGATGGATTTCTACACTGCATTTGCCTGTCATTTAATTTTATTGGACTATTTTTTGATTTTGTAGAGGATTTGGGTGTCGTCTGCATAGTTGTATCAGGTGATGCCGTGCCTTTTGATGAGGTTGATTAGTGGGGTCAAGTAGATGTTGAAGAGGAATGGGGATAGTGAGGATCCTTGCGGTACTCCACATGTGCTGTTCCGCAGCGCTGATTTGCATAGTTTTATCCATAATGTTCGGTTCTTTCAGATAGGAACGATTTAATACAAAGCAGCACCGTATCAGTGATTCTTAATTCTTCCAGTCTCCTGATTAGGATGTTGTGGTGGACTGTGTTGATTGCTGAGAGGTCAAGTAGTATTAGTGCAGAGTTTGTGTGGAGTCTGCATTGGTCTTTAGGTCATCCCAGATAGACTTCGTCCCTCTCATAGGTCTGAAGCCGACTTGTGCCTGATCCAATAGTTGGTGTATGTCTACATGTTCCAATGTTTGTAGACAAAGGTTTCTAGCAGTTGTTCTGGATAGGGAATGTTTCATATCGGTCTATAGTTTGAGGTCTTCCACATCACCTGTAGTATCCTTGAGGAATGGTCTGATGTACGTTGATTTGAAAGACTGCAGTACTCTCCCCGTTGAGAGAGAATGGTTGAAGAGGTTTCTGTGGCATTCCAATGACGTGCCTTGTGTGAAGATTGATTTATAGATGTCTGGAGGACAGAGGTCCATTGGTAATCCTGCTTTATTGCTAAGTTTCACCAGCTTAGTGAATCCCTCTACTGATCTTTGTGTGAGGCTTTGCAGGTTATTCTGTGGTTCCAGCATCTGTGGGGTATGATGCATGGTCTGGTCGGTTGGTCTGCTTTATATAATCCGATCTAGGTAATTGATTTTATTTTTTAACTGATTTGCATAGTTTTTGTGAAGGTACTGTTGTGTTGTTGCATCCAGGTGGGTTTCTCATCTCATTTATGATGTTGAATAGTTCTATTTGGGCGTTGGTTGCTATTGTGATTCGGTTGTCATGGTATTTCTTTTTGGCTTTGAGAATTTCCTTTTTGTATGCTCAGATTTGTTTTTGATAGTTCATTCTTTCTTCTTGGGTATTGTTTTTCCTCCATTCTAGTTCAAGTTTTTCATTGTACTGAGGTGGGGTCTGAACCATCTTGCCAATGTTTTCTTTTGCAAAAGGTTGAAGGGTTTTTCTGGGGAGATGCTGTCTATTGTTTTGGTGATATGATATGATATTTTACTTATATCGTGCTCATACACAAGTGTTTAAGAACGCGACCAAGCAAATGGAGGGGAAAAAGGGAGGACAAAATAAACAACAAATTTACTAGGCCCAGTGAAATTAAGAACACACAAGTGCATGGAAAATGGAAAAAGGGGGAAAGCGCGTGGAATAGGGAGAAGTGGAAAGTGCGGAACAGAGGAAAGAACAGAATAAATGATAAGTGCTGTAAATAAATAAGGCAATGAAAAGTAGTAGTGCAGCCAGCATGTGGCAAGTGCAAGATTAGTCAGATCGTGTATATCTGATAAGTGCAGTAGAAGAGTGGGGGACTTTATGGGTACAGATACAGAAACCCAGTGCAAGGGGTGGCCCTAAGGCAGTGCTGGAGGTAGGCAGGGTGAGCAGGTACCTGGGCCTGACGGACAGAGGGTGTCCAGGTGCACGGTGCCGAGAGAGAAAAACAGGTCAGCCGGGGAGAAGAGGGGCAATGGCGGAAGCGAAGAGGAAGGTCTTGAGGTGCTTCCGTAACCGGGATGGTTCTCCTCAAGTTTCAGGGTGGCCGGGAGGCTGTTCCAAAGGGAGGCCCCAGCCAAAGACAGAGATATGCCCCTGGCTCATTTCTTTGAAAAATGATTGATCCTGAGGGAGTTAGAAGTAGAAGAGCGAAGGGCTCGAGAGGGGAGGTATTTGCGGCGGGATAGTTGAAGGTATTTTGGACCCAGGCCCCAGAAAGCCTTGTGGACAATGCAGAGGGTTTTAAATTAAATCCTTGCATCCACTGGGAGCCAGTGAAGGGATTTCAGAGCTGGAGAGATACGAGAGATACGATCCCAGGGCTTGAGGCCAAGGACAAGTCTCACAGTCCTGTTCTGGATTAGTTGTAAAGGGCGAAGAGTAGAGGGAAGCAGATTTAGAAAGAAGTTGTTGCAATAGTCCAGCCTAGAAAGGACGAGGGCTCTGGAGACAGTGAGTTTCTGAGGGAAAGTGAGAAAAGGAAGACTACCTCTGAGGAGGTGCAGCCGATAGTGTGCCTTCTTAGAGACGTCAGAGATGTGAGGACAGAAGGAGAGGGTGGAGTTGAAGATAACAGCAATGTTCTTAGCCTCACACAAAGGTGCAGATAGAGGGCCCGGGGTGGGCGGCCAGAGTAAGAGAGGGAAGTCGGGAGCAGGTGTCCCAATGAGGAGGATCTCAGTCTTACTGGCATTAAGGCAGAGATAGTTGGAGGCACACCATTCCTGAATTGCGGACAGACAGTCAAGTATGAGAGAAGGAGCAGAAGAGGCTGAGTGGCGCCTGAGGGAGAGCTGGGTGTCACCCGCATAACACTGAAAGTTAGAACAGAAGGTAGAGATGCGGTGCGCCAGAGGTGCCAGGTAGTGGTTAAAGAGCCAGGGAGAGATGTTAGACGCCCGCGGAACACCACTAGAGAGATAGAAGAGAGGAAAGACCCTAGTTGGACCTTGGACGGTCTATCAATGAGAAAGAAGGTCAAGGAGGGGCTGGGCCTGACCAAAGATGCCCAAGTTGTCACAAAGATAATTGAGCAGTATGGCGTGGTTGACGGTGTCGAAAGCAGAGGATAGATCAAGGAGAATGAGGACAGAAGAAGGATTAGAGTCTAGATTACAGAGCAACTCTTAGGACGCAGCAGATGTGGCAGCACCTAGATTTTGGTGCCTGGTAAGTGGCAGAGAGACTTAGGTCGAGGACACGGCAGCAATGCCTGGTAGCACCTAGATCTGGGATGCCTGGCAAGGGGGAGAGAAGCTCTCATTGGGGATTCAGCAGAAATGCCAGGTGTAGCTGTTGGTCCAGATGCCAGATATGGCTGACTGCAGTGTGGCTCTTGGATTTAGTAAGACCAAGATTCGGGTCACCTGGATAAAAAGAGGAAAGCGATGCGCACAGTTCACAGTAGAAGCAACTTCATGTGGACTGCTAGAGCATTGGCTGCAGCACTAGCTGGGGAACTGTTTGAAGAGTACGGTCTTCAGTACTTTGCTGAACTGTAGGGTGCTGGGGCTGTGCAGATAACTTGTTCCCCAATTTTCCACAGCGCTGGAAAGGGCCCCTGTTTCCTGGACTATGGTATACACCACGCTCGCATTCCTTTTTCCAAGTTACATGCTTGCAATATGTCGAAACTTCTGCTAGCATGTCATATCCATTTCAGACATACGTCGTGATATGTTATTGGATCAGTGCTACTTTTTAACATCCTCTTTCTGAGATGAAGGTTGCACATGATGGGCTTGCATATGAATTGTGCTGCCTTTCACATTCACTAACTCCTTTTGGCATTGATTTTCAGCACTACTTCTGCAGAGGGTTTTATAAGGTGGACTACATCTACACTTGTCCTCTTGTACGTGTGAGGAATGTGGCTCAGTCTGCACTCATGTTCACATTCTTTTTTAGCGATTCATGCTTGGAGTGGCATGCCGTAATAAAATTGCGGCAAAAATGTTGCCTTTACAAAAAAAGTTGCAAAAATGCTGTGGTTTGTCCTGGGAAAAGTATACCCCATTATATAATTTAAGGGGAGCGGGTGTTGCGGGGCTGTCCCCCACACCCCTTAAATGGTATAATGGGTCTGGGGGTTGCAGGGGTGTCCCCGCATCCTTTACATAGATCACGGCGGCAAAACCACTGCCTTTTTGCCACGATTTTTTGTGTAAACAGCCATTTTTACTGCGATTTTAACACATGGAACCCTTGAAATGTGTGTGACAGCCACACGTTTTTCATGTCCATGTCGGTGATACATGGCGATACAAACAAAGCAACGTTTTAAACATCCTGTTTAAAAGATATGGATGTTGGAATAGCTGGAATATGTTATTGTATACAATAGGTTCCATTTTCCCATTCTTTTTCACCATTACATGTTTGGAATAAGTTGTAGCCTGCGCTCTCGTTTCACACTTTCTTTTCACAAATACATGTTTGGACTATGATATCATCTGGCCTACTCGTCACATTCTTTTTCAGAGATAAGGGTTTGGAATGTGGCATCCTTCAAACGGTTATTGCAGACTTTCTTATTCGAATGATAACCTGTTCTAGGTACTGTCCTCCCTTCACCTGGAATCCTTGTTTTTTGTTTGTCTGCCTTGCCTTGCGCTTCCACGCCTAAGGGCCATGTCCCAGCGCATTATAAATAAAATAAATAAATACCTTGCACTCCTTTTCACATTCTTTCTCAGACTTATATGTTTGTACGTTTGGGAGGTGTTATAACATGTACTCATATTGACTGTCCCTTTCAAAAATACTTGTTTGGAATGTAAAATGACCTGCACTCCTTTTCACCTTACGTTTCAAAGATACTTGTTTGCAATGTGGCATGACCTACGCTCCTTTTCACATTCTTTTTCAGAGATACATGCCTGGGCCGTGTAATAACTTGACTAGATATTCATGCCCATGTCAGAGAAACATGACGAACAAACAATGCATCCTTTTAAATAACCAGATCCAGAGATATATGTTCTGCATTTCCGGAACATGTTCCAATCTGGGGCCCTTCTGCATACTCTGTGCAATGAAGCATGTGGAGAACGGTGTCACCTGCGGTATTTTATCATATATTTGTTCACATTGAAGCCTCTCAGCCCTTTGAGTCACCAGATAGGATATCAGAGCAGTTTATTTCCAGTGGATGAAAGCCCATTATAGGATATGGATGGGGAAGGGGCTTGCACTACATGTGAACTGACTCCATGACGGGTGACAACTGCCAAAATAGTGTGTGTTGAGAGGTATGCAGATATGTGTGTGGAAAAGGATAACTAACAATTGGTTGACATTTTCACATCCCTTGTCATGCAGATGTTTGAAATATGCTGAAACATTACAAAATTGATAGCATGACATTTTCTATGAATGCTACTGCTTATGTCCATTTTCAGAGATGTGTATTTGACTTTTTCCCAGATTCAAACAGATTCTAATAGACAGGGGGCCTCATTACGATGTTGGAGGCAGCCATGGTGCTGTTTGCACCATGGCTACCGCCTTGCCGCATTCCGGGTCCGGGTTCTCGGAATAGGGACTTAACGGGTCATTCCAACCTTGGAGGACTCAGTAAGTCCCCATTCTGAGAACCATTCCCCATTCCCATTCGAGCCCCCATAGGGCTCAATGGGAATGGGGATGGAGCTAATAGCGGGCCCGTTATTAGCTCCCTGGTCCCATAGCGGCTCCCGCAAAGGGACTTTTTAATGCGGCAGTAAGGGGTTAACGGCAATGGCACCCTTACCGTTGCCGTTAACCCCTTACCACTGACCTCGTAATGAGGCCCAGTGTGTTTGCATTCCACACGCATCCATGGATGTTTTGCACTATGCATGTCCAAGTCATGTTCGGAAGAGAGGCAACTGGTGACATTTTTAATTGTGGGGGTGTAAATGTTTCCCATGAATGTGCAAGAGCGAACAAGAGCAGCGAGGGAGCCCGAATCAGCAAAGTAGGTTTTGGGGGTTCCACCCAGTAACCTTTTTTAATATAATGGGTTAAAATGGTTCATTTTACAGCACGCTGTGCAAAATTGTGTAAAAGTGACGCAGAGTTCACAATCTGTTTAATAGGGTAACACATGACAACATCCGATAGATGCCAAGTCACCAACGTTGCACAGAAGCATTTCTCAACACATTTTCATCATGGGTTTGCCCAAAATATATGACAATATCCTGCCAGTGTAAAGACACATTTTCATTCTAGCTGCACCTGTATATGCCAGTGGTCTCACCTAAAAGAACATACTTACATTCGCTATGCCAGTATTTATGTTATGTTATGTTACTTTGCATTTATATAGCGCCTTACGTACCATTCCAGTCCGCTCCACGCACTCCAATCTGCTCCACGCACTCCAATCTGCTCCACGCACTCAGTCCGCTCCACGCACCTCCACACACTCCAATCCGTTCCACGCACTCCAATCCATTCCACGCACTCCAATCTGTTCCGCGCACTCCAATCTGTTCCGCGCATACAAATCTGTTCTATTTACTCCGATCCGTTCTGGGTATTCTAGGTTGTTTTATGCACTTCATCCCCATATTTCACCAGTACCATCTACATACTTCATTCTTTCCATCGATACTTTCACACGTTCCATCTATATACGCCACCCTTTCATCCTTATACATCGCCCGTTCCATCCACATACGTCGCCCGTTCCATCCTCATACATAACCCGTTTCATCCACATACGTCATCCGTTCCATCCTCTCTATGCATTCAGCGGCTCTACGTACTCGTCCGCTCTTCACAATCATCCGTTCTATGCATTCTTTCGCTCTAGGCACTCATCCATTCTACGCAACTCATCCGCTATATGCAACTCATCCCTTCTACGCAACTCGTCCACACTAGGCACTTGTCCGCTTTTATGTCCTCGCACGCTCTATGTATTCACGTAGAGCGTACTCTACTCACTCATCCGTTCTACGCACTCACCCGCTCTATGAACTCACTCACTCTACACACTCATCCGCTCTACACGCTCACTTGCTCTATGCATTCACTCGCTCTACGCACTCACTCTTACGCACCCCTCCTTTCTTACGCACACGATCACTCATACGTACTCGTCTGCTCCATACACTCATCGGCTCTACCCACTAGTTTGTTCTACGCAAGCATCCGCTCTACACACTCTTCCATTCTTACACACTCCTTCGCTCGGCACACTCTTCCGCTCGGCGCACTTTTCCGTTCTCACCCATCACGCTCTGCTCACCCATCACGTTCTGCTCACTCATCCACTCTCCGCACTCATCCACTCTCCGCACTCATCCACTCCCCGCACTCATCCACTCCCCGCACTCATCCACTCCCCGCATTCATCTGCTATATCCACTCGTCTGCTCCACCAAGTCGTTTGCTCATACGTAGTCATCCGCTCTGTACACTTATCCGCTCTATACACTCCTCCGCTCTATACACTCCTCCGCTCTATACACTCATTCGGTCTGCACATTCATTTGCTCCAGTGTTCTACACATTCTTCCGCACTCATCCGCTCTGCACATTCATTTGCTCTTACGCACTCCTGTGTTCTACACACTTCTCTGTACTTACGCACTTTTCCGCTCTACACTCGTCCGCTCTACACATTCATCCGCTCAAACATACTCATCCGTTCTACACACTTATCCCATCTACACACTTATCCCATCTACACACTCAACCCATCTACACACTCATCCAATCTACACACTCATCCCATCAACACACTCATCCCATCAACACACTCATCCCATCAACACACTCATCCAATCTACACACTCATCCAATCTACACACTCATCCAATCTACACACTCATCTGCACAACGCATTCATCCACTCAGCGTATTCATCCGTTCCTCACGTCATGCATTTCATCCATTTCATTCATTTAAATCTTGTTACTGTTTTTGTACGATTTATTCTTATTATCCACTTCACTGCTTTGATCTACATTACTCGTTCTATACTGTTTGTCCTTTTATTTTATATTAGTGGTTATTAGATGTTAATTTCTCGCATCTAGTGGATTGGTGTCATTTGAGATGCTGTTATACTGTTTGGGTTAGTTTGCATACGGGTTGGTTTTAGGGGTAGAGCCATGTTTTCAGTAGTTTGCGGAAAGACATTAGATCTTCAGTTAGACGGATGTGAGGTGGGTGTGCATTCCACAGCGTGGGGGCCAAGGCTGAGAATGATGACCCTCCTAACCTGACTGGGTTTGTCTTAGGTATGACTAGGAGGCCGGCTGAGCTTGATCTTAGAGTGCGTGGAGGGTGGTAGGGTTTTAGCTTATCTTGAAGATATTGAGGTCCGGTTTTATGCAATGCTCGACGGGAGATGCATAATGTTTTGAAAGTCACCCTTCGGGCCACTGGAAGCCAGTGCAGAGTCTTAAGGGCTGGTGAGATGTGGTCTCTTGGGTCGAATGCAAGTAGCAGTTTGGCTGCAGCGTTTTGTGCCCTTTTAAGTTTATTCAGTTGGTAGGCGTGGACGGCGAGGTAGAGGGGGTTTGCGTAGTCCAGTCTTGATATAACAATTGATTGGACCGCAGAGAGTCTGTTGGCAAAGGAGAGATACGGAAAGATGCGTCTAAGGGTTTTAAAGTGGTAGTGGCAGAACTCTGAGACGTTGACTTGGCGCGAGTGTGTTAGGTCAGAGTCAAGGGTACATCCCAGGTTTTTCACTGAGTTAGAGGGGGTCGGTGAGTTGCCCATGGCAGATGGCCAGGGTAGTGGGTGTGGAAGAAGTTCGGAATTGCCACATACCATGATTTCAGTTTTGGAGGGGTTTAACAGGAGGTGGCTTCGGGTCATCCAGATCTCTATTTCAAGGAGGCAGGTGGTGAGGTCAGGTCGGCAGTTGGGTTTTGAGTTCAGGAGTTAGTTGAGTGTCATCAGCGTAGTTGTAACACAGGATGTTATAACAAAATGTGTTCATGCTGGCTCTGCCAATATATTCCTATCAGTATCCCCATATAAGAACATATTCCCATAAATTTTTCCCATACTTAAATTAAAAATACAGAGCCCTGCTAAAAAAAAGCATTTCCATACTGTCTGCACCAATATAGGCCAGTGTAGCCGGTAAGAACACTCATCATGTTAGCTTTACCTATAATGATGGTAAAAAATGCTATGCTACTTTGCAAAAACGTCTTTACTGGCTGCCTCAGTGCATCCCCCAAGCTAAAAACACTCATGAAATTGGCTTTGCTCATAACACCAGCAGAAAATGCAATGCTACAATAAAATGTCCATACTTGCTTCCATAATGGTAGGGCAGTATGGCTATGTTAGAACATCATATTGGCTTTGCCCATAATGTCATAAACAAAAAGCAAAAAAATAGAGTTAGTCTACTCTATTAAAACTGGTGCTCTCAGTTGGCCCCGGGCAGGGCTGCACTATAGGGTGCTCCAATTCATGAACGTACATCAAAATTATTGCAGTAATTCTTCACAACAAAATTATGTTTTGCTTAAAGGAATTTTGTTGTGAAGAATTATTGCAATAATTTTGATGTACGTTCGTGAATTGGAGCACCCTATAGTGCAGCCCTGCCCAGGGCCAACTGAGAGCACCAGTTTTAATAGCGTAGACTAACTCTATTTTTTTGCTTGTTGATATTCGGTCCTTATGCCACAGGACCTCTTTACAACTGGTAGCCCCAGGACAAAACTTTACTAATCAGGATTACAGACTAGTAAATTAACATAAGTTACAAAGTAGTGCCCACCTTCACCCTTCATTCATGCCTTAGTAAGAACACATGTGCATTTTGGCTGCTTCAATGTAGCCAAGTACATACACATAAGAACACTCATCATGTTGGCTTTTCCCATAATGCCACCACAAATGCCATGCCACTCTAAGGAAACATACTGGCTGCACCAGGGTACACCTTTATGGCCATATAAGAGCACTCAATGTGGGCTTTGCCCATAATACCAGTAGAAATGCCACTGTACAAAGACCTCCTTACAAGCAGCTCCACTGTAGGACTTACTCCTACCAACCCCAAGTTGGCGTTGCCCATAATTCCCATAAAAATGCCATGTCACAGTAAAAAAACACATAACGGCTGCATTAATGTGTGCTAGTATGCCCACGTAAGAACACTAATCATGTTGGGTTTGTCCTTAATGCCAGTAGAAAATTCCATTCCATTGTAATAAAACATACTCGCTACACCAGTTTAGGCCAGTATGATGACATAAAAATACTCACCATGTTGGCATTATCAATAATGCAGTTAAAACATGGCATTCCACTGTAGGACACATTCAGGTTTCTACACCTGAATACCCTCACTCCCGCGGTGGCTGCACACCGGCTCATTTCCTGGGTGGCCCATGGATCCTCCATTCACAGGCACAATCACCATACCATGAACTCCTGTTCCCACTGACCTGACCCCTTCAGACAAACGCTCTTCACACCTCGTATTCATACACACACACGTGCACACACCATACACAAGCGCACACTGACATACATAAATCCTTAAAGATTGGTCGCAGCGTCCCACGCATTGCCCTTCTGCTCTGTTCCTCTTCTTGGGCTCGTCTGATGCTGCAGCACGAATCAGGGAGTGAAATGTATAGCCACTTCCCTCCCTGAGTGGTATTAAGTTAAATAATAGTTTTAAAACGATCAGAAAAAAAAGATCGATTTAGAAAGACTGCTCTGACACCGCACAGAGCGGTCTTTCTAAATGGAACTGTCATGCCCCTGCTGCACACGAGTGCGCGCAGGGGCCGACAGACACGTCGCGACCAGGAAGAGCCATCGCAGGAGAAGAGGTAAGTCTTTATGGGTGTTTATGTGTGTCGGCATGTGTTACGTGTTTGTGCGGGTATGCTTTGGTGGGGAGGGATGTGGGGCAGTAGACGAGGGGGTTCGAGGTTGAAACACCCTGATTTTAGAGACAATCCAGAAGCGAGGGTAGGGGTCAGGGACAAAGGGTTGTCATATTTTTGCTTTACGTTGGCCTCTGAAAATCATCTGAAAAAAATAGTTATTTTTGGTAGGCGACCAACAAAAAGCGAAAATATGACAGAGTGCCTCATTGCGAGATTGGTGGTAGTCATGGCGCTATTTGGCCATGACTGCCTCCAATAACATGTCCGGCACCGGTCTCGTTCAATGGGGACTTACCGGTGTAGTCCGATCTTTGCGGGACCGGTAAGTTCCCATTGAAAAAGCCATTCCCCATTCCCATTTGAGCCCCCATAGGGCTCAATGGGAATGGGGAAGGCGCTAATAACGGTACCGCAAATTGTGGTACCGTTATTAGCTTCAAGGTCCCTTAACGGGTCCCGTCCATAATGCCTGGTCAGACCAGGCGTTACGGATTACCGGCACCGGTCTCCTTACCGGTGCCCGGTATCCCTTACCGCCCTACTCGGAATGAGGCCCATAGAAACCGCTTGAGTCCTACCTCCAGCACTACCCAAATGACGTTTGAGAACAAAGTCAAAATTAAACGCCTCTGTGGCTTTCTGCCAGTCATTACTTTTTGCTGCCTTATACAGGCTGCAGGAACAGAAGCTTTGTAGGCCTCAACTTGGACCAGGGTACTTAATGAGGGTTTGCAAGGCCTTTCTACCTGCAGCCTGCTGACAATCATTCTGTCATGCAGCGGCACTGACAGAATGCTGATGCATAACGGGCGTGGCTTCACCCCAACGCATTATGCACCGGAGGCCAATGGAGGAATAAGAGAGGTGGTGGCGAGAGACTCCCCAACGTGCCTCACTGGGGCCCCGGGGACGTATACCCCACGTTTTAAATGGCACTGAGTTACCTGCTGTCCAAGTCCAATGAGCAAAGCCTCTTCTTATGTCATGGTGGTGCTATGACGCACAGGCAGCCCTGTAGTGAGAACAAGGTCTGCTACAATCTGATAAATTGAAGCTTTCAAACGGTGTCCTAACGAGTGTACTTGTAAATTACTACGACAACATACAGCGTCCATTTTAAGTCATCCCCACTCCGGCTCACGCCACACTAATTAGCCCTACCTTTTCACTCCTCACGCGTCTTCACCATCCCTTAGCTCAGTTGTCACCGTTTGTGCATTTTAGAGCGTTATCATTCATTCTCCTCATACATCATATTTATTTTGTATTAATTCTCCTCCCTCAGCAATCATCCGCCTTCTTCATCATACCCAACTTCACACACCTCATCCCTATTCCGTATTCCTCCTGCTCTGTCCAGGCTGGGTGTTCACATTTTGAAAAATAAGGGATACAAGTGAGTTGCCCAGGATTAAAATGTGTTGTCAAGCAGAGAAGCAGTGTTTAGGAACCGGTCCATTCGGTTCCACAATATGGACTTAGCCAGCATCCCACATCTTTATATAAACTTGAACAAGGGATGAGAAAGAGGAATAAGGCATAGCGGTAATGTGTTATGTCAGATTAAGGAGGGCTAATGATAATGACCTAAAATATGCAATTTGTGAAGAGAAGGCATGAGATGGAGGAGTGACAAGTGCGGGCTGATGAGTCAGAAGTATGACTGCGATTGAGAAGGGAAAATGGAATAAGGAGTAGGATAACATAGGATATTCTAGAATGGATCCGGTACCCACTGCCTCCCCTAAATTGCATACACTGTGTTTCCTGCCCCAAGTCCCTCACTGGCCTCACTTACATTGCATCACTGTGCCTTCTCAACCAGCAGGGCCTAGGCGGCCTCGACTGCCTGCTGCAGACGGAACATTATTTCTTCTCTCGCCCTGGATCTACACATCTTCCATTTCTTGACGTACTGGTCTCTCAGCCTGGATTTGCTGGAACTCCTCTGCCACCCACTTCGATCGAAGCACCTACCTACCTCCCCCTGGACCATCCGAGTCTGTCTTTACCAAGCCAGCTCATCAACCTTCCTTTCTTCCCTGGACCACCTGTCCACCTCCCACCATCCTTAGACCTACCGGCCCATACAGCCTTCCAGCCAGTCTATCCATCATTGGTAATGCTAAAATCTTCCACTGAACACAACCAACATCCCCTAGGCCAAGCTAACTTATCACACCCATCAATAACAGCGCAACAGTGCCCATCCCCAAATGCGCAAAACTGACCTACAAAAGCATACGCAAATGTTGGACATCTACAGACCTTTCATGGCTGGAGACGGAACACTTGTGCAGGATTCAATATTCGATACAAGCTCCGCAATCATCACCTTATCCCTTCCTTGGTCGACTGCACCATCGACCCAACATTGCAAGGGCATGTCACCCACCCCCCCCCCGACTACTTCACTCCTGGATCCCCACTGCCACCTCACTCTAGTGTTCAATAACACTTCTCCAGCCCCCAGGGTCTGTCTGCTTACATCTGATCTGCACCATCCACACGTGAACCCATCCAACGGGATCCCGGATAATGGCTCCCGGCAGAGACGGGGAGCTCATCAACTATGGATTATTGGCAGCTTATCTTCTAAGAAGTGCACCTGGGGACCTCGGACAGCCGCAGCCCTGTGTCCGCAGCACTACCAATGCTCTCCAATGGTTATCTGAGCCCTCTATCATTTCGGTCCTTTGCCACACTGATGGCTCTGCCAATGTACCCCAATCAATTTACATGGGTACTATGTGTCCTCTGCTTTCTCACAGGTACATAAACTATTTAGTGCTTTGCATAAAATCAAAGAGCATTTACTGAATAGAAGAACAAAAACACATTCTTATATATGACATATCGGTGACAGTGATTGAAGCATACAATCCTTTTAAGCACATAATGCACAGTGGCCTTTCTCCCTGTTTCATTTTTAATAACAGTCTACTAGCAAAGTGATGGCAAACTACAAGTCACATATGCACATATTCAGAGAGAGTTATCATTTGGGAGTTAAGTGCTTCCCTACACGTACTTCTTTCATGGCACCTACTGCACTAAATATTTATTTATTTATTTATTTATTACATTTGTAAAGCTCCAAAACCCTTGGGCACCAGGGCGCTGTTGCAAGACCAGTAACATGATAGAATATTAAGTATTACAAAGAAACGCAGTGGACTTTTCCCAGCTAAGGACAGACAGAGTGTGTATCAGTATAAGAACAGTAAACAGTGTGGTTGGTGAACCGTTAGATGGAAAGCCAGGTTTTTTGTGTCTTGCGGCATGTCCAGTAGGAGCTCTCAGTTCAGTGGGGAGAGAATTCCAGTGGTTGACTCCCACAGTTAGGAAGCTACTCCCACATATACCTCCCAATATACCTCCCAATATATCAATATGCCTCCCACATCAATAAAAGAATGTATATGAAAGCTGTAAGTTAAGTAGCGGGTTTTCAAGTGGCAAGTATTGGTAATACAAGGTGCACCTGGTTGACACAGAGGTAGTATTACACATTAATTGCATCTGTTGAAAGTGCACAGACACAAAGCAACACTTTATGACAAAACAAAGAAATGTAGCATGTATCCGGGGCACAAACCTTCTCCGTGCATGCTTCAAGCGAGAGCTAGTACCACAAGCAACTTTGTGGGCTGTGACAGAATGAGCAAAATGCATCCGTCCCAACCAAACAGGGCCGGCTGAAGATGTCGGAGGCAAGCTGAAACCTTGGGGTCTGTCTTTGGCCAGCAAAAGTACATTTAAATTGACACAGCCTTTAATTTGCGAAGAATGGTACCTCCCTAGGGAATATGTGTATGCTATTAGAACTTCCTTTTAGAGGTTCAATGCGCCCCGATGCCTGCAGGCTTTCGGCGCTTTATAAGCATATAAATAGAAATAAATAAATAGAGGGGTAGGCCCCCTTTTCCCATGGTTCTTTAATTTGACATGAACACAAAGAAAAAGCAGTTTTTCGTTTGCAGTGTTTAAAGGGCTGCTGTTCATGTGTAAGGGAAGACAAAATGGCAAGGGGGACACACCAAAATCCGGGAGACAGGAGAAGGAGGACAGAGAGAAGGCTGCTGAACCTTACCATCTTTGAGAGTGCAGTGATCAGACCCTTGCCCTAGCTGTCCAGAGTGTCCTGAGATCCAGCTGGCTGTCCTAAATCCTAAACCAAGGCTTGCTTTGTAAGTAGCAGATAACCCCAGTCCTAAATTGCATAAGCCCTTCATATTTGTAGCATTGGATCCAATATTCCCCCAAGCAATACAAATTTCCTTTCATTGTGTCCCCTAACAGTTGTAAGAACCTAAACCCCATTCTGCCATTTTGCTCCAAAAACGGGGTTTCACTTTCTTTGCTAGCTTCCCGTCTTGTGGTTGTGGGCTTTAGCCCAAATCCGATTTTCTCTCTCCATTCCTACTCCTTGCCACTGACTTCCATTCAAAGGAATCAAGTTTAGCTGATGTTTGGGTGTGAGTGTTGCAGGGGGAGTGCTAAACCGTTGGTGCTATCACTTTCAACCTGTTGGTATTTTCCTGTTGTCGCATTAACACAAAAGCGAGGGCAACAGTCTATTTCAACCTGATGGCATTTTCCTGTTTGTCATTATAATAAAAGTGAGTGTAACAGTCCATTTCCACTTGGTTGCTCTAGATAGGATATTGCATTTGTGTTGCCACACTTGTGGTGGCTGCTGTTTGTTGACTATTTTCCTTTTTCATTAAATAATAAATTAATATATATCTTATTGATACACACCGGCCTGGTTCTTAGTCCATTGTGACAGAGTGTTTGTGGAGTTTGGGGTGTGAGACGGGTTGGAGGCCTACTCCAAAAAAGAATCTGTGGTTTATTACAAATAAAAAGCACTTTATTCAACACCATATTCGTTGTTGGTGAAGGAGTCCATGGCTGGAGTGTGCCATGTAATAAAACGGTGACATGCTTACCACAGGACAGGCAGACAGCAGTGGAGCTGAACCCCTAAATTAGGACTAAAGAAGAGCTATTAGGCACACTGGGACAGGCTTGTTTACAGTTCGAAGGTAATGAAGGTGATTAACTCACTGATTGAATTGCTTATATCCCGAGGCAGAAAGTAATATATGTATGGACAGCAAACTGAACCAGAGAGATTTCTATTTACAGTTTGCAGACTTGATGCAAACAACACCACCAGTGACCATGCTGGGTGGCTCAAATTACACGTTTGCAGGACTCATTATGTATTGTTTGCTTGGGGCAGGTGGCCCTTGCCATCACCTGCTCAACATCTAGGCCACACCCACCACAATTTGGCCATGCTCCCTTTACAGAGGGCCCCTCCATATTTTTTATACCACTTAAGGCATTGGCCCCATTGATGATCTAAAGCTTAGCACTTCAGTACTTGGGCACGCTCACAGCTCTGCCAGTGCCCCCCAGTGGTGAACTGCAGCACTTCCTCCCATTTCAGGATTGTAGATGAGCAGGTGGCTACGCCATCCCTAGCTCCCGCCTCCTCACCTTCATCATACTGGAACAGCAGGAGAAGAGCCCTATGTTGGACACCAGGTATCATCCCAATACCACATTATTGAGTGTATGAGAGACGATATGCACTAAGACAACCGTATCTAATGTACCCTCGCACTGAAAGGGTGGAAGGATGTCGGCACACACCATCGGATATCATAGAGCTATAAGTGAAATCTGACAAGGGCAGAGTGATGTCATGAAGGAACGACACAAAGACGCACTGAAACGATGTGCAAATACTTAAGAATAAATATGTAACTGAAGTAACAAAAGAAACATGCAATCAAATACGAAGAAATCATATATGCAAAGAAGATAAAGTAACCGTCTGACTAATAAATATATATATGCAGAGACGCAAGGTAGACGAGACAGAGAAGCTTGCTGCAGAGGAAAACATAACGTGGCTAGAGTGGCCATGATGAAAAGATGGACACCAGACTCGTATTAAAACCAATCAAGCTACCTTACAGACAGACCAGGGCTGCAGAGTCAGAGGATGCTGGAAAAACAGCTTTGTGTGAGGAATAAAGAGGAGTCTTTTGGCCTGGGAGGAAGGATACTACTTAAATGAAAAATTGCAAGACTCAAGGGGAGTCAAAAGGATAAGCCATATACGTAAGACATATTTATCTTTGATTAAGCAAAGAGGAAAGCATCTGCAAGAGCCAAGTAATGAACAATTAAAAGTGTGGAAAGCCTATGCAAGGTGGAGTGAGCAAGTCTCTAGAGGCCGAGAGGAGTAACGACGCCCAGTGCGATTGAATAAAATAGCAGTAATTAGAAGTTCCAAATGGACAAATTTGTGGTCTCCTCACACGTGATTCAGAAGTTGAAAACAAGGGCTAATCATTAAGCGCTAAACTAGGAAATTGGTATACCTACACTCCCTTAAAAATCCCAGAAAAGAGAACAGGCTGGAATGTCAACTATAAAGGAGAAGTCTTGGCTTAGGGCTGGACCAATGAGAGATGATGGACTAATTGTGAAAGTGGGATGTAGTCTTACGTTACTTTCGGCACCTTGAGTCCATTTTGCTCAAGTAGTGCTAACAAGCCGACAGTGCAAGGTAGGGAAAGCATGCCAACCAATCAGAGGGTCTATGTAACAACATGCTATACAATGTTGCAAAGGCTAAACCGCTGACATTTTTCTGCTATAATCAGTATTATACGCATTTAGAGGTAGCTCGAGGTGTACCTAACAGATATGGGGCAGCCAATGGTGTTATTAACATGTATACCAATCCCTCCCTTCAATAGGTTTTACAGTTTGCCACGTAGTATGACGTCGTAGCTGACGTACAGTGAGGTATAATACATTTGTATAACCAAGTTCAGCTGCGAGTGTGTGGACTACAGCTTGTTGTTCGCCAGATTGCCCTACTTTAATTTATGCTGACTATAAAGCAGTACTTTGCCATATTCTTCGAGTCTATCTGGTTATTTGGGTCCAAGATCATTATTGGCAATTCCCTCTAGTGCATGAGACGCTTCAAGGTGCTAGAGCACAGGATCGACAGGCAGCTCTGCCAATGCACTTCATCCTGGATGCATGTTAGTACACACACGGCCAACACAATGTAGCTCAAAACTGTCATGCAGTCCTCCCCGATCACTGTCAATGGACCCTGGTTGTGCCCTTCTAGTGCCCCATGCTGTTTCAACAATAGGATCCAAATGCAGCTCTTCCAATGCTCTCAATCTGGGCAGCCATGCAATGTACCCCAAAATGTCGATATTCAGTACTGGAACCCACAGCGAGCTCTGCCAAACAAAACAATTGCCATCTTCAGCACTCTCTGTAATTCCAACACTAGGCCGGTGCAACGCAGTTCTAACTTACATCATCACCGGCTGCACCAAAACTGACAGCCAGACACAGCTTTACTAGTGCACCTCAATCCTGTCCTGCCACTTCTGGTGGTATTCCTATCGCGAACCATGCACATTGCTGTCAGTGCACCTAATTCTGACTTTCAGTACTCTCCAGTAGTCCAACACACTCGGTGAGGTTTATAGTCATTCCATCAACAGCCAAAGCATCTAATGCCATACCATCTGAAAAAAAGCATCTAATGCATTTTTTTACTTTTTTTTTTAATGGTGGGGTCCCGCCCAGCCCCCCCTTTTTTAACCTTTAAACCCCATTTTTATTAAACCAAACCCTTTACCATCTAAAAAAATGCATTAGATGCTTTTTTTTTTAAGATACTTTTTTATAGAAGGTATGGCTGTCGATGCTTTGGTTGTCGATGCAATGACCGGATATCCTCTTTGTGACTATAGCTGCGACTTACATGCAGCCCTGCCTGCCAGTGCAATATCGAGACCCTCTCAGCACTATGAAGCCAGAGGCGGTGCTGGGGGGTGGGGGGAGGGCTGAGGGGACTATAGCCCCGGGTCTTTTGGTTGTAGCCCCGGATAGAAACTCAGGGGTTACAACCAAAAAGGCTAGCTAGCTCCCATTCCCAACATTAGCATAGCACCGGACCTTTTCCAGACCCAGTAACACTCCTGCTGTTTCAATAACGAGACCCATAGACACCCTTCCAATGCACCTCAATCCTACCCTGTGTCTCTTCCTCCTATTCCAGGATTGGGTGTCAGAAACAGCGCTGCCAATGCACCTCTTGGCTGTTATGGAGGCCCTACTACTACAGGACTAAGAACACCAGAGATCTCTGTAACTATAATGGGAGTCCGCTCCTAAGGGGACGGAGCCAGCAAGCTGCTTCGCACGTCTGCAAGCAAGCCCTTTAACACCTACGGACGCAGACTCCATTTTCACCTCCCTTGAGCTCTCTCTCCAGCCCCCACCCGTCCATACCAATCTCAGTCGGAAGACCTCATTAACAGAGGGGACGGAGGCGACCTCTTCTGTTAAGTCCTCACACAACCCTCCCACTCCACAGCCCCCATTCCTTGGGCCCATCAGTTTCCTACGCTGGGAAAAATGGGACACTTTGGTACAGATTGAGGACCGCGTCCACACAAGAGGGTTGGGGGTTGTGCAATGTACACAGAGCAATGAAAAATAGAGAAAGAGCAGGCAGGCAGCTTCGCACTGACGGGCATACTGTGCTACAAACGCAATGGCCTGTCGGAGCCTAAATAATCAATGTTATTGTAGACAGATGAAATACACGCTCGCACATGCAGACATGAAATGAGACACAGGCCAACGAAGCCACGCTTCAGGCCAGACACAGACCATAACGAGAAACACATTTAATGTTCACTATCCCACAAATAGCTATCACAGGGAGTTATAGGAGAAGTGGAGGGTGGAGGGGGGGGGGGCATCTGCGCTTGCATAGCCGCTGTTAAGACAATTTTATTGGTAGTGGGAGCAGTGGTTGACCACTCAACCCAAATTACTTTTCCTCCTCAAAAGCCACCCCTCGCCTCCACTTATCTACCCCAGCTGCCTCTGTTACCCCCCCCCCCCATGCCCTGCCTGTTACCTCCAGAGAGTTTTCCCAAGGTACCGCGCTCTATTTGTTGCTTTCCCACTTCGTTTTGTAGTTTATAAATCCCATACATAGTGGTAACATTTATTTATGTATTTTTATTTCTAGCAACTCGCCCTTTGGCCTCAGTTTTTTGGAACACCAAATTGTCTCCTGGTATTGCCTTGTGACGGAATAGGGAGAGCAAGGAGTCCTTGAAGACGTGCCGGGTTTTGATGATTGTTGTGTGTCGGGGATAAGAACTTGTAGAAGGGATATGATAAAGTGATTGTATTACATATTAAATATTGTATATCATTATTTTGCTTGGCTAAATTGAAATGAGATCCTTAGGATGCTGAGAAACAAGAAGGTGTTTCATTTCCTTGTCCTAGATTTCAAGGGTTGATACAATGATGCCATCAAACTATTGACGTGTACCCTTGTTGGTGAAATGCACGGGGGGGGGGGATCTCGTGTTTGAGTCACCCCAACACATCAGTGGTACAGCATTCAGTACCAGGTGCTGGAGGGGCAGTGGAAATATTGCATGACATATTAGTCACATGGTCGGATAATAATATGTGCTGGATCCTTCCCACTTCCAAGCACTGTAATAATGGCTGTTAGTTTAACCTAATCTAATGATACTCGGTTCATTAACCCGTGATGCATGAAGGGCAGCGATGTCCCCTGCAGGTATTTGAATTTACGAAGAGTCGGCTGGCTTCATTGCAGAGGTGAGCGTTTAACCGGTGTGATATCCACCAAGAGAAGGTCACTGAGTGGGCAGATATAGACCTCAGACAATAGTAGTGACTGGACAGACCCATGGGGGCACCTCGGTTGATCGGGGGGATCTTCACAGCAGGGCTCTCAGGAAATCCTTGCTTCCATTCAGAACTGCTGCCTATAACCCTGTGGTGTCACTTCGGAATCTGAGCCCGACGCCATCGTCTCAGATCCTCAGTAAACAAAACAGCCACCGACAGAAATAGTACAATGATCTTTAAGGGCCTCTCA
Source organism: Ambystoma mexicanum (assembly GCF_040938575.1). Taxonomy (NCBI): domain Eukaryota; kingdom Metazoa; phylum Chordata; class Amphibia; order Caudata; family Ambystomatidae; genus Ambystoma; species Ambystoma mexicanum. The sequence goes on from NC_090921.1 coordinate 187,593,540, forward strand.
GGGGACCCCAAATAGTACAATGATCTTTAAGGGCCTCTCAGGGGACCCCATGAAGAGCCATCTAGATGACAATAATCATGTCAATATCCTCAAAGGAGGCCTAAGGATGCATCTTAATGTCCACTTTTTATCCCGCGCCTAACTCTGGTGTTCATTTTGAGCGATGTGCTCTGAATTCTGCAAGATTTCCTAGTTAAACGGAAGCATTTGCAGATAACGTGCTTTCCACGGGGGCACACATATACGGGGTCAAGTGTGGAAGTGGGACTCGAGTTCTTTTCTGCCTAACCCGATGTTTTAGCCACTTGACCACGTCTCCTCCCTCGATCCCGGGACCATCGGGGCCCAGGTTGTATCTCAGATAACTGGGGTGATCAGACATTGTTTTTGGGGCATAGCCATAGATGGCTGTAGTGCATATGGCAGGCGAAGAGGAAAAGAAAGCGATTTTGACAAGGGGGTCCAGTTGGGCCTTTCTTATGGATATTGCTTTTCCTCTCCATGGTAAGTTTCAGGGTCCTGATGGCGGGCACTGGGGTGGACGTGGCCAAGGAGGGTGGTGGTTTCTGGCATGAGTAGGGTAAAGCAGATCTAGGGTGGGCGTGAGGTTTTAGAGGGTATGCGGTGAAAATGTTGTCAACATTAATGTAGTCAGTGAAAAGGTGGTGGTGAAAATACCTCTGCTGTGAGAAAGTTACCAAGCAAAAGGTAATTAAAAAAAAGCAGCAGAAAAGTAGCCAACATGTAGTGCTGCTACGGTAACTGTTAACGTTAAGGAGGGTTTGGCGTTATTCTGATTGCGTGGGTTAGGGTAAGGATAGAGGTTAGGGTTAGAGTAAAGATTATGGTTAGAATTAGGGTACCAGTTAGAGTCAGGGTGGTTGCTGTACGGCTGGTGAGGATGGGGTTTGGTTAGTTGTTAGGGGAGATTAAGTGTCAGGGTAAGTGTTAGGGTAGGAGTTATGTAAAGCTAGGGCTGATAGAGTAAGGGTGTGGGTACATGTTAAAGAAAGGGATGGGGGATTGGAGAGGGCTGGCGATGTTGGCATAGGAGAAGGGTTGGATGAACCTATTGGTTAGGGTAAGTACGCATTATGGTAAATGTTAGAGTTGCAGTTAGAATATGGATAAGGTTGGGATTAGAGCAATCATATGAGCTGGGGTGGGGGCTTTGTTATTTGTTGCAGGCTGGTGATGGGGTTGCATTAAAGTCACTTCATTTTCTATTTGTTCTGTAACATGCAAAGAAAAAGGCTTTCAGCAAACTGAAGGTTAGCGTTCAGTAAGAGTTCATGGTAGAATAAGGTTTGTTATTGGAGTTAGGAGAAGGTTTAGGAATGGAGTTAGGGTGATTGTGGATATTGTGTTAGAGATTTGGGGCATTGTTAGGGTTACAGCCTTGTGCCTTTGCGTACTTAAAATAGCTTTCTTTAATGACCTTATTGCTGGCAACATGTTCACACTTTGCATTGCTTGTATTGAATGACATTTTTTTATTACATTTTTGCTTTCTACATTTTTACATTACTACACTGTCCTAGGTTTTGACTAAATAAATAGAAAAGCTCTGGTGATTATGTAGCAGCGCAGGTGATTGTATGGTCTGTCTGGAAATTGACCTTGAACATTTTTGTATTTTGTTTTCATTTTCCTGGGGACATTTTCACATAGAACCGTTTCATGTCCCCGGATGTCTTGGAAGAGAAGGATTGCGGGGCCATAAAACGGTGTGCAGTCATGATGTCGGAAAAATAATGTCGAATGACAAAAATGTCCAAAACAATGTTGAGAAAAAAAAAAGTCTAATTTTTAATTTTTTATTTATATGTTTTTTTGGGTTCCGGGGTTAAAAAAAAGGGGTAAAACAGAACAAAAAATTACAAAAAAGAGGGGTAGGGGGGACAACCCCCGCCATTTCGATCAAAAAGCAACTAAAAAAAGAAATTCAACATTTTTTTTTCGACTTTATTTTTTAGACATTTTGACTTTCGACATTATGACATTTGACTTTATGACTATGAACCCATAAACATGTGCTTGAAGAGTCACATGGCTAAGTGGGGTCGCGCTGCATGTATGATGAGGTGTTTACAGGAATGTGTCAATTCATGCAATATTAGGAAGAGCCTCACCTTTAAAATCTTTTTCTTTATGGACTAATGCGTTGTTTTTTTTTAACATTTGATTGCTTGATAAGAGGAGTCACACACGGGGCACATTGATACAATGGGCGAAACACAACCTCACTGCCACCTAGAAATGCAAATGTGCACGAGATCACATACATACACCCTACACCATCACACACCACAAATACTTGAGAGGGGTCACCGACACAGTTAAACACACTCAAACACACTCCCCTAACACAAAGCCGCAAATAGACGCTCAAACACACAACAGCTATGAGAGGCGCGCACAGGCTGGGTAAAATACAAACTAGAAACCCACAGACACAACTAACCACTCCTGACATAAAAGATCATAGAGCTGAAATGCGACAATAACCCCAATACACACACCTGGGGACCATGAGATTGGCAGCTGTGCACGGTATAAATCCCATGAACACAGCATATCACACACACATACCAGGGCACTCAAACAACACAGTTAAAAGAGGGCCATACACACACATTCCTCGAGGGGCATAGGCACTCACAGAAAACAGCAATCCGACATTAAAAAGAGGCAATAAACCACATGAGCCATACATACCCAAACACACCACAGGCCCAGAAATCTAATAAGGCGCCATCAGACACAGCAACATATCTTCAGGTAGACCGGTACACATGCACAACACAGGCAGGGGGTGCACAGAAACAGCTTAACACGCACTACAAGGTGCTCACACAAACAGAAGCATGTATGTGAGGGGCACACAGATCTGATGAGGCACAGACAGGAACAACTAGGCCTCAAGCACAAGATGGCACACTGGCATGCAGACACAACGAGGAAAGCACACAGACACAAGAAGGGGAACATGCAGGCACACTGATGTGCACACAGAGACAGAATGCGAGCCAGGCAACTAATATAAAGCACAGAACGCGTAATGAGGCACAGACACAGCAACATTACTCCCAAATATATATGCACGCACGGAAATGGAACTCACGCGGAAGGGCATGCACACACACGTCTGTATCCTTGACATTATGAAGGACTGGGCTCCCCAGGGAACACCCGCGCCGCCGTCCCGAGGTAGGTGTGAAGTTGAGACATAATTGGTTTCTGCAACAAGTGAACTCCTGCGCTGTAGGCCTGGCGCGGCTGCGCATCGATTGGGTCCAGTTCCACAGGTGCTAGAAGGCCGATATTTCTGCGAATTTCCTGAGGATCCGCCTTTGTCGGTTTCCTGTACTGCCTTCACCGACTTGCCCACATCCACCTAACCACCACTGCTCCAGCAAAATGCCAACGGCACCACCACAGACAGCTTCATTCCTCAAGCAGAGCGGGTGTCGCTGAATAAAGGGTAACCTACCCTTCTTCTATTCCTCCAGTGGGTAGGGCCTAACCCACACAATGGGCTCAACTCCAGTGCATGCATCGCACCCACCAAGGCTCCAACGGAATGGAGGTTATCCTGAGAATTGACCCAGTCCTGGCAAAGCAAATGTCAACCTTGGAATGTCCCAGCCATGGCAAACACCCTCCCTCGATCCCTTTTCCAGCGGAGCAAGTCTTTTCCCCTGATCGATTGACAATCGGCAGCTCATCGCCACTTCCTACCACCATATCTCGTGCCTTAAGCCTCCTTTATAACTCAATCTGTGGGCAATTCTCCTCATACACAGCCCAATCTCAGTAACTCGCTCCATTGCATCTAACCCAACCCGTGGGACCTTCTTCCTAATCTCATTTGTAGTGCCCTTCCTTCTCCTATCGGCCCCTATCAGTGGCACATTGTCGACCTCTTAATCCCATGATTAGATCCAAAGCTCATCCTCTGTACACGGTTTGTGGAACATTCAGCACCTCCACACCCCATGAAAAGGTCGGGCTGGGAGGATTGCTCAGGGGCAACGCAAGACTAGGCAGAGCAACACTGGTTTGAATCCCGGCCCTGTACTTCCGATATTAAAAGCGTTATAAAAGGTTAATTAAAGTTCCCCACCTCTCTCAATCTGTGAAACCTCCACAGCCCATGCGATGGTACCCACCTCCTTCCATCTATCTCAATCGGTGGAACATTCAGCCTCTCCACAGCCCATGCAAAGGTCCCCACCTCCTTTCATTTATCTAAGTTAGTGGAACATACAGCCTCTCCACAGCCCATGCAAAGGTACCCATCTCTCTCAATTTGTGGATAATTATTTAATTCCAACCTCCCTTTTAACACAGTACCTCCCGCAATCCATTGCATAGTCTCGACCTTCTAATCCCTGTATTCGTGCGCAACCTCCTCCTACCTACCCAGGTATGTGCAACATGTGCCCCCTGCAAGTTCCATGTGTTGGCCCTCACCTCTTCCCACTCTGTGGGGCATTCTCCAACAGTGCACCCGGCTTCCTTTTCCCATGCAAAGTCGCATACCACCCTGCCAGTGCGCCGCCCTTTACCTAATTTTGCGTCCAGTCACTGTTCACCTCAACACCCCTTTTCCGGTGTCCATCTCCCATCTGCTCCCACTTAAGCTGCTATTCACACATCACATTATCTATTCTTAGACCAACATTACCACCATTTTCCCTTGGTTCTTGTTGTCTGTATATGTTGTGGGCAAAACAAAAAATTGCCTTGCAGAACATGGCTATCTGTCTATAAATTGGCATTATGTTTTAAGTGGTGCACAAAGCATGGATACAGCCGTGTACTGTTCTGGGCTGCCTTCTGTAAGTAAGAAGCACACGTGCCGGTCTTGCCATTAGCACAGGGTATGGCCAAAGGCTGGGTCTTTTGTTGCCTGTGAGGCGTGCATATTACAAGGCTGTCTGGTGTATGTAGTGTGTGCTAGGCTGGGTCTTAGTTCTACAGGTCTGTTTTGGTATCTCAGTGGTGCACACAAAGCCAATGGCTCTGGTCCATATTTGAAATTATATGAATGGTACACACTGTGCATGGCCATAGACCATGCCCTGGTTGCGCTACTTCTGTCCACTAAGTAAGGACGCAGTCCATGTTTCCTGATCATAAGTAATTATAAAGTAACCATATCTCTCGCATACGCTGCTTAGTCCGGCAGGATAGCTCAGGGGTTACCCGTTTGTTTTGGAAGCAAGACAACGCATAGCAACACAGGTTTGAATGCTGGGCTTGTGCTTGGAAACTGCGCGTTGTCAAAGAAGAATTATTATTAGGACTTCATACATGGCATCAGAGATGACATTACTGGTAACATCACATATGAAAACGTCAAATCATTGATACGAGTTCTAGAAACAATCTACCATCCATCGGGTCTCCCACTTCAACACTCAAATACTCCCCCCCCAGTCAATCCGTTATCCATGAACACACGCCCATCAATCCCCAAAATTATTTGTTCACACATTCGTCCGTCCGCCTGCTCACCCACCTTTTCCTCTTCACCAAGTTGTCTATCCACTTACACACTCACTTCTTAACTTGCTCACTTATCCACCCACAACACAAATTATTCCTTCCTCTCACCCACTTAGTCTCTCACCAATTCATCCATCTACTCTTCAACCAACTCATTGTCTCGGGAGGATAGCTCAACAGCAACGTGTTCGCCTTGGAAGCAAGACGACACAGAGCAACACACGTTCCATCCCCAGGTAAGATGATACGGAGCAACACAGGTTCCGTGCTTAGAAACCTCTGGGTATTAAGCACGTTATAAATAACGTATCATATCATATCATAGATTGTAGAGTCAAACAATATTGGCCATTTGTGTCCAGAATTTAGGGAACAGTTGCAGAGTGGGAAACACAAGTGGCATGTACAATATTGTAACAAAAATACAAGGGGATTGAGGCAAGGCATTCAACGACAGGATAGTGCTGAACTTTCTAATTCTCAGAATGTATGCGAATATGGCCACCAACACATACAGAAATATGATTGGTTATCTATAACGTGCTTAATACCCAGAGGTTTATAAGCGCAGACCCAGGGATCAAACCTGTGGTGCTCTGTGTCCTCTTGCTTCCAAGGCAAGCTCCTGAGCTATCCTCCCGAGACAATCGCATTATAGGATCCGGATAGCGCCGTCCAGAGATAGAGTTTAGGTATTCCTTATTCAAAATAGATCTTTTTTTCATCTCAGCGTTCTTCTTTTTGGATTGTTATCGCCAACCGTTTGACAATTTGATTGGAACCAGTGGACTCAAAGCCAATGCAGGGGAAGGCTGCGATATAGAAGGCGGAACCAGACTGCAGGGCATAGACGCAAATCCTAGGACCAATAACGATGGGCGGTCGGAACGTGATAAAAAGAGGATTTAAACCCAGAGGGGGAGTTTGATGGGAGAAATGTATGAACGCTAGAATTACTAAGCCAGACATCGGCACAGGCCGAGTTGGGAAATAAGACAGCAATGGGATGTCCAGAGGCCGACACAATGTAAGATGCGTCTTCAAAGACAGGCTTTCCAGTCACGCGACAGATGAAATTGAAAAAGCCTTCATGGTTCTCAAAATGTGTTACAGGGACCTGCAAGCTGAGGGGCGCACCACTGGAGTCTTCATTCACTATTAGGATCCCCCATGGTTCGAAATTGCTGATGGCAGGGCTTTCTCGGCAGACGAACTCTATTGTCTGCATATGGAGTGGGTTACTTCTCCGGAGAGCCTTGAGAGCATTCATGGGCCTGGCATTGCCAGTAACGTGTCCGTGTGCTTTGTGTTACACATCACTGATGCCGTCTTCCAGGTCATGTATGGCCTGCTCGACCAAATGGCAGTGCCGTTATGCCCACCCAGGTCTAGCCCATACCTTACTTGCTGTTGGATCTAGTTCGACTGAACATAGCTGGGGCTCAAGATACACAGTCAGAGTTCTAAAAAACGAGTCTCCCTTGCTTGGAAAGTTTGGTGTGTCTCTTGTGAGAAGACCACAACATAGAGACACGTACAGAGCTACATCATCGGAAAGAGGAGAGGGAGGAAAAAAGGCAGAGTGGAAACCTTGCAGAGGTGGAGAAGAAAAACCCAGGCTGACACACAACACTTCTTTTGGCCAGTCAACCCATTCCACTCGCCCCGCTCATGCAGGCTTTAGGAACCAGCCTACACTTCAGCCTTCCATAGTAGCCATCTCACCTGCCCCACGCCCCTTACTGACGTGAATATTGCTGCGTCCAGAGCCTTTCTCCGGGAACACATTTAGTCCGTCTTTCAACCTCACACCCACCCAACGTCTCACCCACTCATTTCCCAGAACCTACTGATTCATAACATGTCCCCCCTTTATGACTCCTTCAAAGATATTGCTCCTGTCATGTGACCTCCTCCTAATCCTGTGGAGTAGCCCGTGCCACAGATAACACCCTGCACAGTAGGAGACATTTGCAACTCTCCAGTAAAAGATTGACAGAGTAGGAGAACTCGAAACTGTGGCTATAGGTAGCCGTAGGGGTGTAGTCATTGATGAGGTCATCAGTGATTCTGCGGGTGATGCCATGTGTGAGATGTCATGAACAGTGCATTGAGGTGTTATAGCTGTGCAGCTACCGATAGCTGCCCAATTTTAGGGGCTGTGTGGATGCAACCATAACCGAGATATATACACATATATAAGAAATCAGTGTGTTTTACAAGTACGTCTTAGCCATATATATATATATAAATATATATATATATATAGTGCGCAAAGAAAGTCATTTTCAGAGTGTTCATATTTTATGTGTTGTAGTTTGCTGTAATTTATGTTAAGAGAAAGAAATGGACACAGTAGGACCACTATAAATCCTAAGGCAACAGCCCCCTCTAGCAGTGACATTAAGCAAAGCAGGCAGTCTCTACTGCGCATGACTGCATCTGCATGACTGCATCGGACACACATACATCTTTATTATTGTTAGATGTATCTTCAGCGAAAGGGGCACACTTGTTCTCTGCTAGGATTACATGCTAACCTGCATCAATAAAAAAACAAATACATTCCCAGAAAAACGGAATGTTGAAGGTATGTTATAGGTACCAACCAAAACAAATAAATATTGAAATGTCCATGGTATAGTTAGCTTTGGAACGTAGCCTGCATGAACCCAAATATATCACAAACTTCATATTTCATGACATCCCTATTGACTATGACACCACTGATGACATAACACATGCGATCTCACTTGGCATGAATGACATCATCAAAGATATCAGTAAACACATGTTCTGCTGGTGTTGATCAGAGAATTCCTAAGCGTAGTGTGTCATGTGCAGTACCCCTTGAAACAATACCCAGAAGGCGTGGCCTGCATCCATGCCCTTTTGGTACTTCACACTAGGCCATTGCCCAAGAGCAGTACCCCTGCCCAGAGTACCTGAACAGAGCACAGCTTGCCTTCAAGCACTATTCCGCACCCCAAAGTATGCAGAGAGGCAGGAAGCAAGGCACGTGGCTATGCATGCGAATAGTACTCACAGCTATTACTTGCAGCCATTCCCTAAGCACAGTACTGCAGCCCACAGTTCCGGATACTTATGAGTATCAATTGCGGTCTCCGATTGCGCCCAAAGCGTAATGCACAAAAGACCACTGCACAGTAGCCGACTAACAGTACGTAGCGCTTTGGGCCAGCCGGATAGGAGAATTTAATGAAGGTGGAGCTGAGGCCAATGAGTTAAGTACGGGAAGTGGGGGAATGCAGGTGGGTGGACAGGGTGAGGGTTCTGAGGGTCTACACAGTGGTTAGCGGACTGTGGGGAGGATTTCCCCTCACCCTCCAAAATGGACAAGAAGAATGGGTGGAGTGAAAGAGCGACGTTTTGTGGTGAGGGACCTTTACTGGGTGGCCTTCCTCGATGTCGCTCTTTCGCAAGCGGCATTCAGACCCAGATCCGAGTATATAGCACTGGATGTAGGGTCAGTCTGCCCGGGGTCTATGGGTTGACGCCATGCCTCAAGCACAATGAACACGGGGCATGGCTGTGGGCCAGTGGAGTAAAGCACAGTGACAGCACTGGGCACTGCTAGCAGAGTCACTGCCTCCACCAGGCATAAGCTTGCATTGACAGAGTATATCATTGAAAAACAAAACACAATAAATCACCTATTAAATAGAGTTGTTGGCAGACTTCTCTTATAAAAACATGTAAAATGAACTAAAACACTGTAGTGAGTGAGGGGTGAGGGAAGGTTATGGTTACAGCGCAAAACCGAAAAACCGCTGAAATGCGCCAGCAATGCAGCCATAACTCGCCGCCTGCCCTGCTCGTGACACCCAGCAGTTTTTGCCAGGCGAGCTCTTTGGGGCTGAGTATTGTGCCTATGGTTGCAGGATAAGCCTTTGGCCTGGTACTCCTGGAGTCTGAATCTATTAAATTCCATGATGATGTCGGTGTTGACGTTTGACGTGAATTGCTGCCGGCTGATCTTGGATGTTTGTTTAGGCCAGATATATACACACTGAGTTAACTCTTCTGTTAAGTTAACCATTAACATGCCTAGACAAAGATCAACTTCAGCTATGATCAAATACACACTTATATTCACTTCCCTCCCCTACAGATTGAGGACTACTAAATAAATGACATTAGCTTTTATTGAAATTGCGCTGTACTGACATTGACTTTATCAGTAAAGAAAACAACTTAACAAACCGACATTCTTTTTCACCTGATGTACTCCCAGTCATTGAGGCTATTTTGGGAATGAACAGCTATCTGAGGAGAGGTGCAGAATATGTCTATGCAGCAGAGTTGCTGAGATGTTTAAGGGAGAAATGGAGATGCAACAGTGAGCTATGTTCTCTCTACACTAGTTAGGATGACATCGGCCATGAGAGGACAGAAAGTCTATTAGATCAAGCAACTGCTGTTGAGGTCAGTGTATAATATATTGCTTCCTCGCACAGACATGGGATTCTAATTCCAATTGATTGTATTGAAGTATTGTGAACTTTTAGTAAGGTTTTTTTTTAAAATATATTCTAGGACGACGAGCAATCTCTCTCCTGAAGAAGAGTCGAGATTTTAACTTCAAATATGTTGTTTTGGTCGAGTAGTGGAGAGTACAGGCTTCCATTTAAGATATTCTTTTCAATACAGCCCATAGTATGTACTAGTGCATTTAGATTAGATAGTGCCTGATGTTTAGTTTCATTGGTTGTCATTGTTTCATGTATTGGAGCCGAGGGGACCCTTCAGTGCTGGCTCTGGTGCCTACGTGGAAGGAAGAAAGATGTCCCCCCCCCTGCTCCGCAGTGCTGTGAGGTGGCCTTACTGTAGCTTTAGGCACTACACTGAACACAAGCATCATTACTTTCCACCTATGGCCTGTGTTTTATTGCACTGCCTTGCCTTTTGTTGCCAACCATATTGACCTCTCACCTCTTCAACTCTTGGATTTGGCTGGCTTCTGGGTTTGGCTGGCAGCCCCGAATAATTATTCTTTAATTTTAGAAATAAATAGACACAGCCGTGATACCTTGGAATCCCAATGCATACATCTGCTCACCACATACCCACACCCAACGCATACCCATCTGTGTGGCCTCTCTCTGGCAGATATTGATATAAACATTTAACCCTGCTTAGCTCTCTCCTTGTGTCTGCAGACTCCTTTCCCTCTTGCTCAGTCTACTGTTCTCAGTAGGCTACGAATTGGTGATCCTGGCCCACGGCACAATATGCCTTGGACAAGGATTCGGGGCTTTGAGACTACTGCACTGGTGATTCTGCATAGTGCAAAATAAAATAACATATTGTTAAATTGATGCTTTATTTAATGTTAATTTATTCTGATCTATGTATTGTACCTGAAATGAGTGAAATTGTTCATGAAAAGTAAAGAAATTAGAAAATAAATTGGAAGCATTGTTGTCAGTGGACCGCCCCCTAAACCCGAGAGAACCCCTGAGACAGTTTGGTTTATCATTAGAAATTGGAACGAATGTGTAGCTGGGTTGAATTGTAACTACCCCTTATGGGGTAATCCAGCAATTATGTGGGAGGGTCGGAGACTACACTGGTAATCGTGTGTTTAGGAGCTGGTGGGTATGTCATCCCTTGCTCCGCCCCCTCACCTCCATCATACTGGAACAGCAGGAGAAGAGCCCTATGTGGGACACCAGGTATCTTCCCAATACCACGTTGAGCGTATGAGAGATGATATGCACTCAGACAACCATATAGGATGTACCCTCGCACTGAAAAGGTGGAAGGATGTCTGTACACACCATCGGAAATCATGGAGCAATAGGTGAAATCTGACGAGGGAAGAGTGACGTCGTGAAGGAAATATACTGAGACATACTGAAATGATAAGCAAATATTTAAAGAATAAAGATGTAACTGTAGTAACAAGAGAAATATGTAATTGAATATGAAGAAATCATATGTGCAAAGAAGATAAAGTCACCTGCTGACTAATAAGTATATATACGCAGATATACAAGGTAGACAAGGCATATAGAGGCTTGCTGCAGAAGAAAACATAACGTGGCTGGGCGGCCATGATGGAAAGATGGATGTCGGACTCATGTTGAAATCATATATATACAAAAAAGAGTGCCACTATGTAGCAGCAGTGGTCTGACCCAGGAGTGACACACCAGGGGGGTCAAAAATCATCTGTAGATTACAACGAAACAAAGTCCTGGTGTATCAGAGGGTTGGCCCGTGTAAGATATAAATTAATTATCATTGCTTATCTGATCCAAAACCTGTATAACTAATGTAATTTATACATATTACATGCGGAAGAAGTGGAAGTCGTTCCTTCACAAATGAGGCATAAGCATTATGGAAAATGCAAAGTATAAGCTTTATGTTAAAAAAACCAAGAATAGCATACATGGTGAAATCTAACATGTGCAAACATAAAAAATCAGTGATATAAATAGTACATACAATTATTTGGTGTAGAAGAATGAGAACACTTAGTGGGGAACATTAACATACATTTTTTCTTTGTCACTTTTAGGTTACACATAAAATCCTAACAGAAAAAAAAAAAAATTTAGAGTTGAAGAGACAATTTTGTTACTGATAAACTGTATTCTTACTAGTTGATCAAAAGAAAAACAAATGCCCCTTGTTGTTGTGCAATTATAATAAAACAAATGAATTAGTTATTTTTGTGTCCCAAAATCAAAAAGGTTATTATATATTGGGATTGGGTCTGTCATGTTGAAATCAATCAAGCTACCTCAGGAACAGACCAGGGCAGCAAAGTCAGGAGATGCTGGAAAAGCAGCTCTATTTGAGGAATAAAGAGTAGTCTATTGGCCTGGGATCAAGGATGCTACTTCAAGGAATACTTACAAGTCACAAGCGGAGTCAAAAAGATGAGCCATGAACATGAGACATATTTCTCTTAGATTGGGTAAAGAGAAGTATTGGGCAATTAAACATGCGAAAGGCCTATAACAAGGTGGAGTGAGCAAGTCTCTGGAGGCCGAGAGGAGTAATTACACACAGCACAAATTAATCAAATAGCAGTAAATTGAAGGTCGAAATGGAGTAATTTGTGGTCTCCTCACACGTGATTCAGAAGTCGAAAACAAGGGCTCTTCATTAAGCTCCAGACGAAGATAATGATGTGCCTACACTCCCTTAGAAGTCCCTGAATAGAGAACAGGCTGCAAGGTCAACTACAAAGGAGAAGCCTTGGCTTGGGGCCGGACCAATGAGAGATGATGGACTAATTGGGAACGTGGGGAGTAGCCCGATGCTACTCTCGGCACCTGGGGTCCATTTTGCTTACATGCTGCTAACGAACTGAAAGTTCAAGGTTGGGAAAGCATGCCAACCAATTAGAACATCTATGCAGCAACATCCTATACAATGTTGCAGAGGCCAATCCGCTGCCATTATTCTGCTATAATCTGTACTATATGTATTTAGAGGTGGTTCAAGGCATGCCCACCAGATAAGGGGCAACCAGTAATATTGTTAATACTTACATGATATGTAGGTATGTATGTTCCCTTAACCAATCCCTCCCTATAATACGTTTTACAGTATGCCACATAGTATGAGGTCATAAATGACACATATCAAGATATAACACCTTTGTATAATCAAATTTGGCTGTGAGTGAGTGTACTACAGCTTGTTGTTCGCTAGATTGCCCTACTTTATTTTATGCTGATAATAAAGTAGTACTTTGCCATATTCTTCGTGTCTGTCCGGTTATTTGGGTCCGAGATCGCTATTGGTAATTCTATCTAGCACACAAGACGCTTCAAGGTGCTGGAGCACACTTGGATCTCAGTGAGAATCATGTGGGATAAAAGGTGCTTGGGCCAGGGAGCTAGATAAGAACCTTTGAATTCTTAAAGTTCAAATATCAGTGACTGACTAGGGAGGAAGGAAAATACCTGAAGGACTTTCCTGAGACCCTCTACGCTTTAACGTCAGTGGGACTATCACACAGGCCAGAAATGTCTGTGTTACTATGCTCAGGAGTTTCGAGGTCAGGCCATGTTCAGAGGATATTGGCTAATGCTCAGGTACAGGGACTATAAGGAAGTCCCACTGACAGTGAGTAAAGAAAATGTTTGAGAGCCACCGGGAGGCACGAGGAAAAGCATATGCAATCTTAATTCTCAGATACACAACGCAGCGTGTGCTTATGTGCCACTACTGGTCCCCTGAGAAAATATTCCGCCTTCCTCTGAGTCGAGGACCTTGCAGGAACAGGGCTTCGTTGGCACATATATTCTGGAAATGAAGGCGGCTGGTAGGGTTTTGAGCGGATGCGACTGGCACATACCTCCTCCTGGAACCCCCGACTGCAGTGTTTAACTACTCCCAGAGATCTGTGGTGTAACTGATCCATTTAAATGCCCTGCAGTAGAGGACTGGGTTGAAAGCCTGTTGATCCCTCTGGCTATTAGAAAACCAGGGAAGGAGGGGATGACCATGGGCTTATACAGGGCAGAGTTTATGAACTGCATGCATGACTGAGGGTAATCTACTACCCTACATTTGAACCTGACACCCCTCAGCTCAGAGCTTGTTTTGAGATTCGGTTACCTCCACCCCAGGCCTTTTTTGTCGGGTAGGCGTGTCCTCTGGTTGTAATTAAGTGGTCCCATGATGGTCGCTATGTTGGGTTTTTACTAAATTGTATTGGTGGAGTTAATGAGGATTGTATTAGAGACATGTGAGTCTGAAGTGGAGCACCATTGTCACCTTGGTATTACCGTTGTTAATGTACTGATATATGGACCTAGAAAGAAGAAACTTTTCTTGTAAATAAATGTTATTACCCAAATTGTTCGAACACAATTGTTAGAATGAACAATTGACCTAATTTCAAGGGTCCGAATTGACCTTTTCACAATTGACCGAATATATAAATATATATATATATATATATATGCATATCGGTTTGGTGATATATATATATATATATATATATATTTGGTGGGGGGTTTTACGTTGGGTGAGGGGTTGCAGGGGGTTTCCCCCCGTACATATGTAAAAATTGACCTTCACAATTCGGTCAATTGTGAGGTCAATTGTCATTCGAGCAATTGTGACTCGAACAATTCGTATACAACCAAATAAATACATGTTGAATGTATAGTGAAAAGTGATTTGTATTTCCTTAGAGAACCATTTGATTCTCGGTAGGCGGTTCGTAACTCCATGTTAGGGTGCAGTGGAGTGCATCTACTTAGGTGCTTGACATTTTTCTTGACATTAATTCAGAGGAGCTAGAGTAGCGATCCTCAGTGCATTACACCAATACTTGATCTAATTGATATTTAATTGTTATGTATATTTAGTTGATGTACCTGGGCAATCATTAATTGTACTTGCGATGCATTATGTGATGTCATGAGTGAAGTCAATGATGATGTCCCCTGTGAGGACACGTGTGACATCATGATCAGTGCATGCGAGGGGGAGTTAGAGTTGCGTCACTCACCATAACTGTCAATTTTTGAGGATTTGCAATGTAACGATAGCCTAATATATTCCAACATCTCCATTTTAGGTTCTGTCATTTATAACCACTCGCCTTTCCACCTCAGAATTCCATACTGGTATCATAGGACCGTAATACATCATGGGTGGGTGAATATTTGGATGGACAGACAGATCATTCATTTACCGTACATCATCACCTGAATGATCGCTCGGTGTCTCAGTTAATAGTGTTATTACTCCACTCATTGTTGCCCCTTTTATTGACTTTGGAAACAAACATCTGATTGCTTGGCGACTGACCCATAGTAACCTCATGCCTGTGCTTGGAGTGCTTAACTTAGTGAGATGTTGCACTGCCTTCGTATCAGCTCAATATATAACCATGTCCCTCCGTCTTTTGTGTCTCCTTTTCCCTTGGTTCTTCCCAGCAATTTAAATGTAATCAACATATAATTTCCCTGAGTCCACATCTAATAAATAGGTCAACCTCATGCCTTTTCCCTGGATCTTAATCGTCTACATGCATTTCATAAACACACTTTTCTCTAGGTCCTCGTCGTCCGCATCAATTCATCAGCCAAAAATGTTTCCCTGGGTCCTCGCCACGTCTCGCTCCAACTGTGGCATTTATGTTCGACCCGTCCCTTTTATTAAAGTAGTATATCTTGTTTTTATACCCTGACCCATCACCCTAGCCAACCATTATCCAGTGCGTCCATCCATCCTTTCATCCCCCAAACTCTCTCGCCTCAGACACTGAGGATGATGAACCGCCTCTTCTCAAAGTAATGCGGGATTTCTACCATGCCCTCCTCTAATGAGTTCTTACGCTATGCCTGGGACACCAACGACTCAAACCCAGGATACGCGTTACAACTACAAAAGAAATAGCGTGCGGCAGGATAGAGCTCGGCGCAGGTGATGCCTCTTCCCCCGCTCTGCACAATAACATCGGTTTGGGGTAGGAACAGATGTACTTTCCACAAAAAACATAAAACAGTTGACATGGCGGTCCTCAGAACACCATCAAGTATAATGTATGTGACTTTTACGAGCTGTTAGTGTTCTGGAAAGATCCATGAATTCGGTTAACAAAGAGATGCTGCAAGACAGTACAACTGCGCCATGTGTACAGAGAACACGACAGCATCCCCCATGCCGCGATATGGGGCGCAAGTGGGAAAATGACAAAGTATTTCGAAGCATGAGCATTGACATTTGGAGAATGAGGGGGAGGTAGAAACTTTGAGCTGTTAAGTAATCTTGTAGGTCTGATGTCCAAGCCCATTTGAGAAGACTTGGGCCTTCTTTCACATGTCCTGCTCAATCAAGGAGCTTGCTCGCCGAAGAGGGGTACATGCCAACAAAGAACCCCCTCCCCATTCGCTTGTTGAAAAAGCACATGACCTTTCCTTCTGTATGACCACCAACTGTGTCTGTAGGCTCTGGGCAGAATGTTTTCTTCTGCTGCCTTTTCGTGCCGATACATTACTGCGGTGGAGCGGGGGCTCTCGGAAAGGGCACCTCCCTTACAAAACTGCTAACTGCGCTGGTTAACGGCACCTATCGTGTTATACCCCTAGTTCTTGGAAGAATCAGAATAAATTGCCTAGTCAAAATACAACCAAATCATGAGGATAACAGTGCTTGTGGTTTCGGCAAGCCTTCTTCAGGGATAAAAGAAAAATTACATCTCTTGTAAATCGCACAATCTTTTGCAGACATCTTCATCTCAAGGGCCAAGTAGAATAGTAATGAAGGCTTGCCCAAGGGAAATGCTGACAGTTACACGTGCCACACTTAATTATGAAAATTAACCCATTGAAGACTTTAATTTCATGCAATATATTTCACACCAGCTCCTGTCACCGATACTCACAAGGGAGAACAAATAAAGGGCATTATTTCACGTCAATATTATCAGCAAATAGAATGCAAGAGCCTGCGAACATAGGAAGCTGGAAGCAGAAGAACACGAAGGCATTGGTGGCCATGTGTGTAGTGCATGACCCAGACTGAATTTTCTCTTCTGGGTTTTGGTGTTTTTATATATGTTATATTGTTGGGATTTAGCCATTTTTCATGGTCTCTTGGTACTTAGAACCTGCAGGAGACTTTGTGGGATTCGGTTACTAGGGGCAGTGTAAGGTTGGTTTGCTGTTGTGTTGATGTGTGCAGATCATAAGGAAAGAGTCTGTGTGCGGGTAAGCTTCCAGGTGTTCTAGGCATCCTTTGGGACATGGCCCGAGTGTATCCTGAGGGGACAGCATGTTGGATATCCCTCTTGTGTCATTTATGCTGCGTCTGTATGCTATGGTTGTGTCGGGTGGTCTGTCGACTAGTGCACGGTTCGGGCATGGGAGTATGTGGTGACACGAGTCACTTTATACAATGTGCTTAGGGGTGGTTCTGGTTGTTGTGTTTGTGTAGAATGGTAGGTGGTGTGATGAGATGTAAGGTCAGCTATGGTAGGGGATTCATGGGGTAAATATGGTTGCAGATTAGGTACCAAACATCAAACCGCTGCAACATTTTGCAGGGAGAAGTTACTGGCGGGGTTCGGACTGGGTAGCAAAGGGTGTAACACAGCCATGGAGCAACACGTCAATGAGGAGCAAGACAGCTGAGCCAGCAAGCAAGAGGAAACGTATAGCAAGGGATAACCTGGCACAGCAAAGGGATTTTACAAAAATGTCAACCTGGGAATTAAGACGGCCGAAAATGCCGACTTTTTTTTTTAACCGCTGCCTTACAACACAAATATGTGTGGGGGTTTAGAGTATAATATTAATATGAGAAGGGCTGCAGGGGCATCCCCCCGCATATATATATGTGGTGTAAAGGGTTAAAAAAATAGGCATATTCGGCCGTTATAATAATCACATAGATCCCAGCAAAGCACGACATTACCTATCATCCCACACTCCTTGCCCTGGCCTCAGCAGTACAGGTCACGTTCTCACTCTGCCGCTGTAAACCTCTGTCTTTCTCCCAAACAGATATATTGCACACCATGTGCACATTGGGGTATTGTGATCGAAGGGGAAGAGGCTGACTAGGGACTAGACTCATTACCTAAAGTGTAGGGGTTGGGGTTCGTGTATTGTGTGTCTCTTAATGCTGGATTCTGCTGCTTTGAAGTAGCTATTTATGAAAGATGAAGGCTGGAGTTGGCCCTGCCGGGATTCGAACTTGCGACACACAGGCTGGCCTCGAGTCAGAGGCAGGCACTTAACATATGAGCTATCCTCCCATGAACACTGGTATGCCTGGTGGCATGAGGCAAAAGAAGGCAACGGAAGGAGGATGGGTGTCAGGGAGATGGCTCAGAGTGATGGTGGCCAAAGGAATAAGGGAGAAGTGGGGCGAGGGAGAAACGGGGAAGGAGGAGAGTGGGAGGGGGAAGAGGAGAGATTGCAGGTGTCTTGGCCGTGCCCTAAACGAGTGGCCTGTCTTGCAAAGGGAATTGCAGGCTTCAGTTATGCCGGATGAAAACTAGAATGGGCACTGGTGCAGCGAAGGACAGGAGGAAGGCGCCTCAGCATAAGAGAGCAGAAGGGGTTGGCGGGAATTCATTCTGGAACCATGCTCCCAGCTCTTGACTGGTAACAGGTGCTGCTCGCCCCCTGTCAGTGGTGCTCATTTTATCCCCCTCAGAAGAATGCTAGGGCGGGATTCTCTGACCTGCTGACTCCTGCACATTATCCCAAAGATCTACCTTACAAGCTTGAACAAATAATGTATTTAACGCAAATCCACGAAATTCCAAACGTTTAATGAAACTTAGGAAACAAAACCAAGGGTGTCTTTAGATTGACAGTCTCCAATGCAGTTAACTCTCCATGAATGCCATGGCTGGATGTGGCCCTGTCGGTCTGCCTGCTCTTGACGGCTCTTTGTGGAGTTTGCTCGTGTCAGTTTCCCCCACCTCTAGCTGATGGCATCCCTGCCCCTCTTCTGAAGCCCCAGCATGCAGTCTCATGCCATGGCTTCTGATTCCAGGGGTGCACTCCCAATGGAGACGGCCACCTCTTGCCCTTCATGAAGTTTGCATGCCTCGGGCATACTCCACCTATCGTTCCTTTCCCCCATGGTGCAAATGATGTCACCTTTGAGCTTCCCTCTGCAGAACATGTAGCTTAATCCATTGGTAAGATAGCTCAGCGGGTTCATTGCTCGCTGTGGGGGGGTCGCAGTGTGATCGCAGGTTTGAATCCAGGCATGGCCACCTCAGCCTCTCATCCTCCTGAGGTTGAAAAATGAGTACTAATTTCGGTTGGCTGATAATTGTATGTAAATATGTACTCTGTACACCGCTTCAGTGAAAGTGCTATATGACTAGCGTGTCATAATTATGTAATACATACTTCATTTTGGGGTGGGCCATCTCCGGCGATCCCAAAAGGTTTAATACCAGAACCCTGCCTTTCCTGTACCACGCACCCATTAGCCCACTAGGCGAACGCCTCACGGATTTTGATGGACTAATCACTTCACGGGTGTTGGTTTGGTTACCAGCACGAACATGCGTGTACAGGTCGCTGCTAAACAGTTACCTGTGCTTTTTGACACGGGTGTTTACCAAAAAAGATCGTTTTATCGGTTGTATATATTTTGCTATCGGCTGTCCTGCATCTCATCTGCGTCTTGTTTTTTTTTTTTTTGGGCTACTTTTATTTAATTAATTCAGTGTTCCGTGACCACTGGGATGAAAGCGTGTCTGCTTAAGCATACCTTTATTTCCAAGCCACCGAGAGAACAAAAAAAGTAAGCACCTTGAAGGTAGTTTATTAAAAGGACAAGCCTACCATTTCCATTACACACTCGGGAGGATAGCTCATGGGCAAAGTGATCGCCTTGGAAACAAGATGACACGGAGCAACACAGGTTCGATCCCCGGGTCCCACTTAGAAACCCTCTGGCTATTTAGTGCGTCATAAATAACCTATCATATCACTGTCTCGTTCACCTTTTCTGAATTGTACCCCGAGTGTAGCATCCACTGTGCATTGCAACGCTAGTATTTCTTTCAGCTTATTATCAAATGCATACACATGCCCCCTCTGATCAAACTTGCATGTAATTCACTATTTTCTGACAAGCATTGAGATGTAATAATGTCCTGCCCTCCCAGGGGAGGGTGGGGTAACATGAGAGGGCGGGCAAAGGTCACCGCCAGTTGAAGACTAAGAAACAAGAAAACAAACATTTTCGGAAAGGACAAGATGTAAAATAAATAAAATCACGAGAAATGAGCACGCCAAGGTGCACCTGACGCAACACGATGGTGAATGACTTGCAAAGCATTTAAATGCGAGTTTTGTATGCACTATTCCAGCACAGCAGCGCGTGCAAGTCGCGTGAGCGGTTCCAACTCCCGGATGTCGAGGGCCCGACATTTTGGGATTTGTCGGCGTGTATGTTTATCTTTGTGCATTTACTGAGCG
Source organism: Ambystoma mexicanum (assembly GCF_040938575.1). Taxonomy (NCBI): domain Eukaryota; kingdom Metazoa; phylum Chordata; class Amphibia; order Caudata; family Ambystomatidae; genus Ambystoma; species Ambystoma mexicanum. The sequence continues at coordinate 187,614,008 of NC_090921.1, forward strand.
CATGGAGAGGCGGTGGCGGGGCTTTGTTAAATAAAAAAAAAATATGTATTGTAGCTCTTTTCTCTCCGTTTGCAGCAGATGCCAGGGGCGTTTGGGAGCCGGGACGTCAGGAGGCATTACGCGCGCTCGGACGGCCTCCGTGAATGGGCGACAGCGGCGGCATTCCTCCAGAGCGGGGCCGCCTTTAAAGGGGCCGAGCCAGCTGGGTCCTCAGCCCTTAATAAAGATAAGTGAGGCATTGGTAATGAGTTAAATGGCCCCACTGCGCTCCCCACCCCCACCCCTGACACCCTCCCGCCACAGGATTTCTTAGGGAAGAAACGCCTTGCTGCAACCTCGGCCTAAAAAGTAGCATCATAGTTCAGGCTCCCCCAGAACACTTCCCAGTTCATCATTCCCAGGCAAACAAGAGTTTAACCTCACAGCTCAATACCGGGCAAACAAATGCCCTCGCAGTTAAACTTTGACTAAAGACGACTGCTCACGTTTCAGCACCAGGAAAAATCCAGTCTGGAGCCAAACAAGAACTACCGAAGTCCAAATGTGACAAAGGGAGATGCATTTCAACCAAGAACCACAGCCGTTAAGTGTTGGCCGAGCAAGAACTACCAAGCAAGAGTCACCTTAGTTCAACAGCACGTTTTAAAATTAGCCAAACACGAATCACTACATAAACAAATGTGGCCAAACAAGAACCACCACAGTTCAAAGTTGGCCAGATAAAAAAATACTGCACCTCAACTGTGATCAAACAAGGACCACCGTAGTCGAAAGCAGACTGTTCACATTTAACCAAGAACAAGCAGAAACCACCACAGTCCAACAGTTAGCCGAATAAGAATCATTGTAGCTCATATGTTGCAAAACAGAAACCACCACGCTCAGAGGCGTCGCTAGTGGGGGCTAGTAGGTGGTGGGGGTAAAGGCCAGAGTCTTTTGGTACTAGCCCCGGATAGAAGCTCAGGGGCTCCAGCCACAAGCCTACCTAGCCCCGAGTCCTGGCAGTAGCGTAGCCCAGGATCTTTTCCAGACCTAGCAGCACCCCTGACCACAGTTCACCTGTAACCAAAGAAGACTGTTCACGTTTCAGTCATATACAAAGAAGAAACACTGCAGTTCAATGTTGGCCAAACAAGAATCTCTGCAGCTCATTTGTGGCCAAACGAGAACCTCTGCAGTTCAACTGAGCAACCACCAGAGTTCAACTGTGACCAAAGAAGATGGCTTGTATTTAACCAGAAACAAACTAGAACAACTGCAGTGCAATGTTGACCAAACAAGAATCACGAAAGTACAACTGTGGCAAAACAACCACTAGCATCAAGAACCATTAAATGCTGTAAATATAGGAGCCTCTGCAGTCTAATGTTGGGCAAACAAGAACCCTGTTCAACGGGCGTCGGTGATGAACCTGGAACCTTGCCGTTTATCCTATCCACCCAAGACCTCTGTAGCTCGTCACTGGGCAACCAATAACTTCCACAGCTAACAATCTCCTATCATAAAAGAGTGCAATCCAACAGTGGACACACAAGCATCCTCACAGTTCTACTGTGGACGCATAAGCATCCTCACAGTTCTACTGTGGACGCACACGCATCCTCACAGTTCTACTGTGGACGCACAAGCATCCTCACAGTTCTACTCTCTCTGGACGCACACGCATCCTCACAGTTCTACTCTGGACGCACAAGCATCCTCACAGTTCTACTGCGGATGCACACGCATTCTCACAGTTCTACTGCGGATGCACACGCATCCTCACAGTTCTACTCTGGACAAACAAGAATTCCTGCAGTTGAACCTAGATGAAATAAGAACACTTTAACCTTGGCCAAAAAATATCTTGCAGTTGAACCTATCCATAAGAGACCCCCACAGTTCATTGTTGGACAGAAAAGTGATAAATTCAACCGTGTCCAAACAAGAACCTCTATGGCTCAACGGGGAAAATACGACGTGGCCATAGAAGACCACCCCGATTTCAACCGTAGTTAAACACCCTCCACTGCCCAACTGCTGTGAATTGTGCAGCTCAGCTGTGGACAAATAAAGCCTCTCCTGCCCAACCATGGCCAAGAGAGAACATTGCCTATCAAGGTTGCCCAAAAAACGATCCTTGCCATCCCCCCTGTTGCCAAATAAGAACTTGAAATTCAAATTTGGACGAAAGCGAATATCGGCTGTTTCAAGGGTGGGAAGGGTGGGATGGGGTGGTGGGGAATGCAGAACAGTATAGTACCCTTTTAGACAAACTTTCAAAGGAACCTATTTGCTCACTCACACCTGAAAGTAACAATGTATGCAGAATGTTTAATTTTCGCCAGTTAATGTGCATCACCGTGAACAGCTCCAAGCTTCATATGTGGAGCATTCGATTAAAGCGGGGCTCCTGCTTTTCTTCATAGATGTTTGAAGGGACAGACAGTTTTTTCAGGGTCATTTCCACAGCACAGCCTTCCTCTCCTCTCCCTCAGCTATTCTTTTGGTTTGCAGGGCATACACGATGCACCGTTTTATCTCCGTCCCCACCAACTTGCCTCGGGTACCCTAAATTGGGGCAGTTCCATGCATTGAGCTGTGTATGCGCCGCTCTACTAGGCCAGGCGTAGGGCACCGCCCACACACGTGGGTGCGCAACAGCGTGGAAATAGGATCTATGTAAAAATGATCAGCCAAAAGGTAAGGCTTGTTTTTAATTATTCCTGCAGTCTCATATACTCACTACAGCCCAGTGGTAGCCTCAGCTGGATAAGTAATGCTATAATACTCTAGCTGCAGCCTCCTATGTTGAGACCCTACCATTATACGATGGGGGAAGCCTCACATGCCCGGGTGCAGCAAAATGCACCTATCTGTCATCAGCGTATGCCCAGGTCTAGACTTGCATGCCAGGTATACCGTACCTAGGTGCCACTCATATGCCTAAAACAGCCTTGTGTGTTGTATGTTATTTATAGCATATACCATGTGTGTTATGTTTATTTCCTTGCACAGCGCACACCACTAAATGTGTTTTTACTAGCACTAAAAACAACATACAGTGACGGCAAGGTAAAGGGGAAAGTGTGGGAAGAGGAAAAGGTTAAGTGAAGAGGTTTAAGTCTAGCGCGCCAGTTCACCAATCTTGGTTGAAAAGCCTAGTCTTTGGAGTTTCCTGAATTTTATAAAGGGGTGGCTTGACAAGTGTACTTTGAAGGTGGTTCCGTAAGGTGAGGCCCGCCGCTGAGAAGCTTCTTCCTCCTTAGCAGATGAGAACCTTTAGGAGTGGTGGATCAGCTCTGGTTCTCCCATAAAATGCTGCATGTTGCCTTCACCTGCCTAGGTACTGAAAACATATACCAGATTGCTTTATCTTCTACAAAGCACACAGACACAGAGGATTACATCACTGCTCCTTCAATGCATACAGGAAGATCGAACACATCCTCTGTACCACTCAGAATTGATCCCGGGACAGGACTACAAGTCCCAGAATCCATTGTGCGTCACTCATTACTAATGCCACCACAGGCATTGTCGCTGCCCAAATCACTATACTATGACCGCATTCACTTCTTTAGTACAGAAGCCAGAAGCGTGGGCTATGGGTCCCAGAATGAGCTTTACTGTAAAGGGGCTGTGTCCTCAGAGCTATAGTTAACAGAATGCCCCTGGCTGCTGGGTGGAGTTGTGGCATATGTGACACAGCAGAAATGGGTTATCCTATATATGGATATATATGGAGATATATATATATATATATATATATATATATATATATATATATATATATAATATATATAGGAAGAGAGGCCAGCCCTCCTCAACAGTCAGGGAAGGGAGAGGTCAGAAGTCACCTTCTGCTGTCATTTTGCACTTCTACCCCAGTGGTCTTCAAACTGTGGTGCGGGCCCCCTAGGGGTACCCAAAGGATGCCCAGAGGGGGAATAAGATTCTTCTAAAATTACCCAGAATAATAAGCACCTTTTCACTTTTTGGAGAGAGGTGTTTACATAGGTACGACATATGAAGATATGGCGCTCACAAGCAAACTGTAAGGATTGCTTGGCCAATAGGTTCCTATTTGAGCACAAAAAAGAGAACTCCCATAACTGCCCCTGCCCTGGGTATGTGGAATGATTAAGGTCAACAGGAAATCCAGTGAGATGAGCAACAGCTAGAGGCATAAGTGCCCTCATTCCCTGAGTTGCGGGGGCACGGCTAAGCACGCACTCCTAAGAGGGAGGATTAGGCGTGACCCGCCACTCCCCGTACACTTTCACACTATCCAAAGATCTGAAAAATCTGCTCGCTGGGGTCCAGACCCTCCCCCACCCTTCCTGCCACCCTGTAATCCCCTTTACGTCTCATCAGATCGCTTCTGACAGCTGGCGTCTAAAGGCAGACCAGGCTTCATTATATATGTTACACCTTCCGGGTCCTTGGACGGGAGAGCACCCCCAGGCCCGCCAGCTTCCTGTTAACAAGCTGAGCTGTCCTGATTCATTAGCCAGGACTGCGAGGGATTATGCAATCGTTAGCCTTTCTTTCTTGCCATTTTGGTTCGGATCTGCCCTTTTCCATGAGTTTAACAGAGACAACAACGACGAGGACATCCTGCTCCCCTTGGCCTCCCACCCCCCCCTGCACTCCCGAAAACGAACGGTTGCCTTTATTTAATAGAGAATTAGGGATTTCTGCAAAATCAAGTCTAAGATTGATAAAGGTTTCGCCACAGCTCTGTCAATGCACCCCCATCCTGGCATACAGCCCCATTCTGTTTCAGCGGTGGGCAGCACGCATGCAGGGCGCCGCCAATGCACTCCCGATTTCTGCAACAGCCCCAAAATCCCAGTACTGGGACCCAGCAAGTATTTCCAGGCCACATCAGCACCAAATCACAGCCCTGGTGCTAGGCCAGCGTCTCGGCTGGCACAGAGATGCGCCAAAACACCACCCCCCTCGCCCTTGTATTTCATCACTGAGAATGCACCTCGGACTCTACCTGCAACCCCTCCTCCCCCCGGAGCTCTGCCATTGCATGCAATATCCTCGGCTATTCCGGTTATGAGACACGCTAGCACTGCCAATGCACCTCTACCTACAACCCTGCTCCCTCCGGAGCTCTGCCATTGCATGCAATATCCTCGGCTATTCCGGTTATGAGACACGCTAGCACTGCCAATGCACCTCTACCTACAACCCTGCTCCCTCCGGAGCTCTGCCATTGAACGCAATATCCTCGGCTATTCCGGTTGGGAGACACCCTAGCTCTGCCAATGCACCTCTAGCTGCCTACAACCCTCCTCCCACCGGGGCTCTGCTCGGAGACACACTAGCTTTGCCAATGCACCTCTACCTACACCCCTCCTTCCCCTGGAGCTCTGCCATTGCATGAAATATCCTCTACTATTCCGGTTGGGAGACAACCTAGCTCTGCCAATGCACCTCTGACTACCTACAACCCTCCTCCCACCGGGGCTCTGCTCTGAGACACACTAGCTCTGCCAATCAACCTCTAGCTGCAACCCCTCCTCCCCCCGCGGCTCTGCCATGGCATGCAATATCCTCGGCAATTCCGGTTGGGAGACACACTAGCTCTGCCAATGCACCTCGCATCCCAGGTTCCACTGGCAGAGCTCACACGAGGCTCTGCCAGTGCACATCTACCCGCAGCTCCTGCTAGGGCACTACCTGCACCCGCAGAGCTGTGCCGAAGATCCTCAGCATTTCCCCTTTCCCTCTCAGAAGCCAGGCAGCCCCCCTCCGAAGAAGAGGCATCCCGAACGCGGCACAGTAATGCAGGTATGGCAGTAGGGCTGGGCACATGGGCCCTCTGTGTAAGGGCACAAGCCTCCAGATGATGTGGACGGAAGCGGCGCACTCTACCGTACTGCCGTTTACACTTCCAGCTGTGCCCCCGTACAGTGCCAAAGGTAAGCCCCTTTCAGACGTCCAGGAAAAGCAACGGGACTTCCAAAACATAAAGGCCCTCATTCCGAGTTTGGAGGCAGCCATGGCTGCCTCCAAAACCGGGTGCGGTGTGGTTGAATGGGGATTTACCGGGGCATTCCGACCTGTGTGGACCCGGTAAGTCCCCATTCAACCAACCATTCCCCATTCCCATTTGAGCCCCCATAGGGCGCAATGGGAATGAGGAAGGCGCTAATTACGGGCCTGTGAATAGCAGGCCCGTAATTGGCGCCCTGGTCCCTTAGTGGGACCCGTAAAGAAAACGTGTGGTCCGACCACACGTCTTTTGCGGTTCCCGCTAAGGGACCTCGGAATTGGGCAATAAGGGATTACCGGCACTGGTCTCCTTACCGGTGCCCGGTATCCCTTACCACCCAACTCATAATGACCCCCAAAGACTTCCTTGGTTTGAACAGTGTTTACAATATGTCTTTGAATGGTGAACCTTCAGTAAGTATGTGTAAAGAGGATGATGGTACCTTGACTTTTCGTTGGTGGGCGGCCATATTGGAACCGAAAACAACCGAATATAACCGAAATATAACAACCGAATATAACCGAAAACAATGCAGCAAGGTGAGGTGGAACTTGTCCACCTCACCTTGCTGCATTGTTTTCGGTTATATTTTCAGACTTGAAAAATAGAAGGCAGGAGAATTCACCTTACAATCGACTTCTGCTGTGTTGTCATGGAATTCTTTTTACTTCCAAAAACATGGAATGACTTTCACATTTTAAGGCATGGAAGGAATATTATGGCTTCTTCACCCAAAAAGCTACCAAAAGCTCAGTACCCATCAGCTCTGTTCTGCTTGTTGCCATGCTATGCGGTCAATGCACTTTGAGAGTCTTCACCTAAAGCTCAGTACCCATCAGCACTGTCCTGCTTGTTGCCATACTATGCAGTCTATGCAATTTGAGATTATTTGCCTAAAGCACTGTACCCATCAGCTCTGTTCTGCTTGTTGCCATGCTATGCAGTCTATGCACTTTGAGAGGGTGTTATGCACTTTGAGAGTCTTCGGTATGCTGACTCCTATTGGAAGGAACCCCAAAACTCATCACCCATCTTGCATTGGCCCTGTGGAGTCGGCCTCAAGTGTGGGGTTTTACAAACACTCTGTAGACCGCCTAGGCTTAGTACCCCTAACCCAGTGGTCTGCCACCCTTGGCAGTCCAGGTGTCTTGGACTATAACTGTCATCAGTCCTAGCCAGCCTAATCAATAATGAGGGGCCATGGGAGTCGCAGTCCAAAACATCTGGAGAGCTGAAGGTTGCAGACACCTGCCAAAAGATAATAGAGCCATGTGAGTGTTCGCAGAATATGCAGAAATTCCTGCCACTTCCTTAATTTGGGCCAAATAACTCTTCCAAAAAGCACATCATTAATGTTATGTCATGTTATTGTGCATTTGTATAGCGCCTTATATACCACTGGTATGATCCCAATGTGCTGTGTATTGAACGCCCTTGGGGACCGTAGTCCTGGTCAGTGGAGAGAGTCTGGTAGTAAATAGTACTTGGGATCACTCAGTATGTGTGCACCCAGTGCGGTTTATGTCGTGTGTAGCTGGATTCTAATGCTAGGCGTGGTGCAGTGGTTGTGTGAGATCAGTGGAATATGTGCAGCAAGGCCATTGACATCGGAGCATGTATTCTATGGGATTTGTTTTCCTAGGGTATATCGGCATTCTAAAGACTGTTGAGGTGTTCATGGTGGTGTGTAGGTATGTGGGCAGCCTGGCCGAAATTGATTGAGGGTTAAGGCTCCATTCTATTGTGTGTTAGTGTAGAGGAGAACGTGAGCATATTGGTATGTTCGAATGGCTGTGCAGATTGGTCGGAACCCCCTATTCCTGATTACCTTCCAGTGTCTGCTGAGCTGACCGTATCTATTCTAGAGGTTCGGAGCATTGGTTCTCCGAGAGAAATTCTATGTCTAGTGTGGAGTTTGTTCTGATTACCAGGCTTGGCGGATGTCTTTCCCAGCTTGGCAGTGTCATCAGTGTTGAGTTGCCATATTTGTAACCTTTATTGGGTTAAGGGAAATGCAGGTCTATGGTCGTACCTGTGCCTCGTTGATTCTTCTACGTTCAGTCAATTTCTGAGACTGGGCTATAAGTGCAAGTGGGCCCAATCTGTAGGAAGGGTATCAGTTTTCACTGCTGATCCTTTACTTCCTGTGTCCAATTGGCCCCTGACTGTCTTTCCCTGAATTACCACTGTAATTCTATAACTACTAGCCATTCCCGCAGCTACATTCGCTGGTCTAGCATATCTTAAAGGTCAATATTGGTTGGTACATCATAGGGTTACTTCTGTCCCCCTTATTAAATATCAGAGTTACCACTGATCGCTTCCAAGAAAGGGGCGTAGGTCCCTGTGACTTATTATTGATATTTGAAAAGGCTGAAAATATATAGGTAACTCTTCTTTTGAATTTGAAAGGCATATTTGTATCAGATGGAATAAGAGGTATGCGTGGTATAAGAACTGTATCTAAGTTCTGTCGATTACAAGGGCCTCTTATGATGTGTTTTTGTTGACCTTGTTCCATTGCAGAGTCCCTGTGATGGCATAAGATTGCGTAGTAGCATAATTACTGCGCCTACTTTCAGTTTTAGCTTGTGAGGAGGCATTCGTCCTACGGTATTTCACTCGTTAAAGACTGAAATGTTGAGCTGGTAATAACTGTTCATTGACACTGGAACCGCTGTGCCCTGTGTGAAGAGAAGTGGGGGTGGAATGAAGTAACTTGCTTGCAATAGTAGAAGGTGAAGGTGACTGCGTAGAACCATGCTCATTCTGTTTATAAAAATTATAGCTGTTGGTGAATTGGAAGGGCACACGGAGGTGTACTTTGCCATTTGGACATTATAGGGCAACCTAACACTGATAAATTACATCAGCTGAGTATGGAAACATACCTAAGCGTTCTATATAGAGACATTTTTCTCCCCTTTACAAAACATCACATCACGTTTTTAATTAGACAGGACTCTGGTAGAATGGTAACAGGTATTTTGGCCATGAAACTCACATTTTACTTCCTCCCTTCTATTTAAAATGGATGGACTTGGCACATAACTGATATACCGGATGCTCAAAACTCCCACATCTAAAACATCCCAACTCCCTAGAATTATTTTTTGTGAAATCTAATTCTTTAAAATATGAGGAGTTCAGATTTCTTTGAACATCTGTCTCATTTTCTTGGGTATGTTTATGGCGGGCTAAGTTAATATCTTGTCTGCAATTATCATTCTCATCTGAACTCCATGAAGATTTTATCGGCTTACATTTTGGTATTCTACTACAGGAGTGAAAATACTTTCTAGGTCCATTTAATTTAGGCTCAAAACCTGTTATCAGGTTATATGATTCTTCTCTCTTTTGAGCATTAAATTCACATTTAGCCTCATTCACAAAACAAGGAAATACTTTTCTATATGTACTGTCATAAATATTATTTTGAGGATTGTTCTTATTCAAACATTCCCAAGCAACATCATAAATCAACCTACTTACTATATCATTCGGCCCTACAGGTAAGAGGTGTATCTGCCACTTTTTAACCTTAAAAATTGACAAATACTCCCAAAAAATAAAAACAAGGAATAAAAATACTGCCAACAAAAAATAGCAAAAAGACATATAGAATCTTGCGCCCCTGCTTTCACCATCACAGTTCCATGGATATTTTGTATTTATTTATTTGTATGATATATTTGGACCAGTACAACACATAGTACCACAAAAAGAAGCTACTATTATAACTGCCTAATTGTAAGAAGTAAACATGTATCTTTTAAGGTGCATGAATAACTAGATGCAAAGAAATAATTATTACAAAATCAATTCTATTTTTCAGTTAAAACATATTTTTACTCACTTATAAAATACTCTTGTTGGGAATTGGACTTACATTTGTACTCCCTAAAAAATAATTTTAAAAAATAGGGAGTAAAATACTTCCACTTCTAAATCTTATTTGGAGCACTGTTATCACCTCTGTATCTCTCGTGGATGGGTTGAAGTATTGAGAACCATAAACTTCAGCTCTTTACCACCTGACACCAAGGGATATATTTGTAACCCTGTATCTTGCCATGGTATAATGCAGGCAGATATATAAACAGGAAACTCGTTTTCTAACAATACAGAAATTACAAGTGTATCATTTCTTGGAATCATGTATTTATGAAGGAAGAACAGATTTAATGTAATTTAAATTAATTGTTTTTTTATAACATGCCTAATACCGTACCTGAGTTTGGTTTCTAAATGCGGAACCAGGATTAAAACTCTGTTGCTCTGCGTGGTCTTGCTTCCAAGACCAGCGTGTTGCCCCTGTGCTCTCCTCCGTTCACATGGTAAACATTATTTTCGACAGGGTGTTTCACAGGACTAATGGCCTTATGACCTGTCCGGGATGTTAGGAAATTATAGACCTATTTTCCGTTTGTAGAGGTAAATACTCCCAATCCCTTCATGACTATGGGATCTAAATTCAAGTCTTCCCCAGTAGTAGAGGTTTTACAGTTAGGTTCTAATATTGGGACATATTAAAGCAGCAAGGAAGGAGTATGTCCATACCAATCTTCAAACTGAATATCTGTAGGGTTAGTATCTACCATATTTACATTGGATCCCCAGATTGTATCAACTGATTCTGATCCCATTTCTGACACCATATGTGAGGTGTCAGAAATGTGAGGCAGACAACTTGGTAAAGGTTTTTCACAAGATGACATTTTATTAACTCAAGAGTTTGATAAACACCTCACTATCCCTAAAATAAAGAGGATTTCCCCACCTGTCACAATAACTAAAGGAAACACTCTATCAAAAGGAATCTCTACGTCACATGTGTACATACATCAGACTCAAAGGTAATCAATGGCAATTCAAATGAAACAGAAATAACAGTTATATTCAACTCAAATCCAAAAACTGTCTCCTATTGATCCAGATTGGATTCCCTTCCCCAGATTCAAAACATGACTGTCTATCAACAGTTCTAATAGCAAAGTTCTGATTTGTAACGAAGTTCTGATTATAACTCTTTTCTTGGAGGGTGGGGCTAAGAGTCATCGAAAATGGCCACCTAAGTTAGCCACTCCGATGTCCACGGGAGATCAGGCACCGAATATGTGCAGATTTTGCCCTCAAGTACATTAGAAAATGACACTCTTGTAACATTGGGGTATCTATTTAAACATGTACTAGGAGGGCATAAGCGGTGTATGCGGGCAGGTGTTGTTACAGTATGTTATATAGTGGTCTATTGTACAGAGGCAACACTCCTGTGACACTCAACTGCACAGATTGTCTTGTCAAACAATGACCCACTCTGATGGGGACAGCCTGTGAGGAATTCGGCCATCCGCACAGTGTGTGTGCCGTCGCCTGGGCTGTTTTAAAATTTAAAATGGCATTGAATGATGGTGGATCAACCTTTGGAAAATGTGTGGGGACAATCTGCACACATTTTCCTATGCACACTGCATGACATACACATAGACCTGTGTACTCTGGGTGGACACAGCCTACAGATGCCGTCCCCCCATAGTATTTAGTTGAGATATGACACCAAGAGTAAATCAAGGTATCTCAAGAAAGGGGAGGGGAAAACCTTCCACCTGCCATGGCCAGCCTAATTAGCTCACAAAGGCTCCATGGATCCGCCCTGCCCTTTGTTAGCTGCTGGTGGCAGCTTTGCATACTAATCGGAGTTCATTCTAAAAGGCCGAAGGAAGGCCTGGTCACAGGACTAACAAAGGGCAGGCAAATCCCAACACCCTTTAATATGCACTGTGTCAATCTATAGCCAGCTCCCACTTCTGAGTATCAAGGGCAGTGATCTGCCAAGCCTGGGACTAGGTATTTACAGTAGTCATCCCTACATGGGGACCCCATTCAGAAGGTAGGAGTATATGGTTTGGTGGCGACCAAAAGTCCGGTCTCGCCACAGTTTCAAGGGAGACCTGCCACTTTAATCAGGAACCACAGAGAGCTCAATTAACCAGAGAGACACTTTGATCCACAACATATAGGAAGATGAGTGGGACTTAGTATTACATGTTTTCACCCCTTTATCTTTTCTGTTGCAAAGCACTCTGGTTATGACCTTACGCATACTGGAGATTGTTGGCGGGGACCTAGGAATGGTTCATTAAGGTAGGCTTAGTCTACACCAATCACTGTAGCCCACATAGCTTTATATGAGCGTTGAGCCCCTCTTTTGGAATATCATCTGAAGAATTTCTAAGGAGTAACAATAATAACTAATTCAAATCCTGTCTGAAGGTACAGTCGGTGTCTGCACCACTCTCCTCACCTTAAAGGACGACCCAAGCCCAGTGAAGAAGCTAGGAGCAATGCATTGGCAAGCATCAACCAGATTATGCCTCAAAGGACATTTTGAGCTGCAACCGACTGCACCACTGACTGTTGTCACGCCGCAGTCGCTAACGTCGTCCAAGACACCTCGACCAGGTCTTCAGACACACCATCCAGCACTAAGACAATGATTCCTGACCCTGAGCCGCCGTGTAGGCCAGCCTGTAGCCGTCCATCCAGTCTCACTCGCCAAACTGTCTGCCACCTGTATATAGTGTAAAAAGCCAGAGAAAAGCCTATTGCGCAGGGCAGCACTTTGATGGTGACAGCCAAGAAGTGCTGTGTGTGATGCCATAGGCAGGTGAGAAAGCCCCATTGTGCCAGGGCAGCAATCTGCCAGATAGCGCCTAAGTAGTCCTGTATACGATGTTATAAGACAGAGAATAAATACCCTGTTGTACTAGGGCAGCACTCTTAACAGTGACAGCACAAGCAGCACTGTATGCAATATTACAGGCATAGAACAGGGGTGTGCAAACTGCAGCTCCCCAGACGTTTTGCACAATGACTCCCGTGTTCCCTCACCATTGACTATGCTGACTAGGGGTGATGGTAGTTGTGGTCCAAAATATCTGGAGAGCCAAAGGTTGCAGACCCCTGGCATAGAAGAATAATACCACATTGTGCCAGGGCAGGACATGGTCAGTAACATCCCAAGTAGTGTGATGTCACGTGTAGGGAAGAACTATCCAGTGTGCCAAGTTAGCATCTGTCTGTGACAACCCATCCAACGCCTTCTCATTTCATAGCCAAAGAATGCCCTTTTGTCCCCGGGTAACACCCAGTCCGTGACAGCACAATCCTCGCTGCGTGTGATGTCACAGGCAGAAGAGAATATCCCGCTGTGCCCGGGTAAGACAGTTCCATGTGATAATGTCCCTGCAAAAAGGCCGTGTGGCAAAAGAGTTGCTGCAAAAAGGTGACTATATGTATGGCGACCATTTGTGTGGGGGGAAATATTACCAGATACCGGCAGGACACTGTCGTGACAGCACAGGCAGCCGGGTGTGATGTCACAGGTAGAGTAGAAGGCCCCTTTGTGGCAGGGCAGCACTCAGGTTGTTGACAATCTAAGCAGCACTGTGCGCGATGTCACAGGCAGGGGAGAATGCCTCTTGTGCCAGGGCAATACTCTGTTGGGTACAGCCCAATCAGTGCTCTATGTGATTTCATAAACCAGAGAAATCCCTAGTTTTCTAGGGTAGAACTCTGTTGGTGACAACTGTGTGTGATGTCACAGACAGGGGAGAATGCCCCTTGCGCCAGGGAAATACTCTATTGGGTACAGGCCAAGCAGCGCTCTATGTGATGTCATAAAACAGAGAAATCCCTAGTTTTCCAGGGTAGCACTCTGTTGGATGCCACAGGCAGAGGAGAATGCCCCTTGTGCCAGGGCAATACTCTATTGGGTACAGCCCAATCAGTGCTCTATGTGATGTCATAAGCCAGAGGAATCCCTAGTTTTCTAGGGTAGAACGCTGTTGGTGACAACTGTGTGTGATGTCACAGGCAGAGGAGAATGCCGCGTTGTGCCGGGGCCGCGCTCTCTCGGTGTCACCCCAAGCAGTCCTGTGTGATGTCCCAGGAAATAAATAACCCATTGTGCCAGGGCAACACTCTGCCATTGACATCCCTAGCAGCGTTGCTTTTAAGTCATGTCGGAGAAGCCATCCCGCACCATGCTCTCTCCCTAGTTCCACGGTAAACCCTCTCCTCACTGACCTCCCCTCCTCCCTATCCCCCTGTCCTTATTTCTCTATTATTTGCAGGTGTGCTATTTTGCTGAGTGCTGTTTTTGCCTCTGGGCAGGAGATGTGTTAAAAGCTTCAGCAGTGGCAGAAAGGGAGGAGGGACTGGGGGGCACTGAGCTACACCCTTCATGTGAGGAGCCTGCTGCCTCCGGTGGCTGGCAGATGGAGACATGACCCTCCCCATCCTCTCATCCCCCCCCCTCCCGCCCCCACCTCCAACACGCCCCCGGGTGCTTGCAACAATTGGGAGAGGCGAGCAGGCAACCAGCGAAGGCACTTCAGAGCCTCCAAATCTAATTTGGGAGGGAGGGTTTTAACAGACCCCCCCCCCCGCCTAGGTCTGAGAACACAATGGAGATCCCTCGTTCCCCATCGCGGCTCTCGTGCAGCTCAACGTAGTGTCATGACACACTACATCCCTGGCCTCATACACCCCCCCGCCCCCACTCCCCAGGAGAGCCTCAGTTCCTCTGACCAGATGCACTTAATGGAGTCTCACTACCTGCTACACCAATTGCTTCAGATGTGCCCGCGGGCACTGGGCACAATGCAACACATGTGGTCTCACTACTACTAATGGCATATCCGGAACTGGGCACAAGGCTTCAGCCCCCAGGATATTGACTGCAACGCTGGATACAGTGCCCCAGACACTCCATTGTGGCATGTGTTCTTCCTGCATCACTGTCCCCATGCACTTGAATGGAGTCCAGCACTAGCCTCATACACACCAATGGGTCCTCAGTTTCTTCTCTGTCGCTGTCCCCATGGAGTCTCTCACTCCTTGCTAAATCCTTGGCCTCATACAGATTAGCGGAGCCTCAGTTCTCCCTACATCACTTACCACGTGCACTTCCATGGAGTCTCACTCCTTCGTTTACTAGTGATCGCAAATACATCAACACACTCTCACTCCTTCCTGCATCCCTGGTCTCCTGCACTTCATTAGTGTCTCACTCATTCCCTAGAGCGCTGCACTCATACTTCTATGGCGTGTCACGCATCCCAGCATCACTTGCCTCACACACAGAAGGTGAGTCTCACTAATTTGTCATGTCACTGGACCTGGACACTGATGGAGTCTCACTCTTTTCAACATTACAGGCTTCATATATTACAGTGAAGTCCCACTCATTCTCTGTGAGGGAACTCACTCCTCTAATCCGATTCTCACCCATCTTTGGGTAGTTGTGTCCAGTGCCAGAGGCTACATCTCCAGAAGAACAAAGAGCCGACAAGATGTCGGAATGAGTGTGCCCAAATATGGAAACCTTAGTGTCCAATACTGGAGTCCACATCCAGGGTACTGCATGCAGTACTGGAAGCTGCCTCTGGATTGGTCCAGAACCAGAGGCCACATCTCAAGAAAAAACAAAGAGGTGATGGCTGGAAGGTTTAGAATGAATCTTAACCACTGGCGTTGCTCTGGGCAACCCTCCAGACCACCGTTCTTCACCCGTCAAGCCATTACAGAAGGGTAAAGACCATATGCAATCAGGCTTGGCCCCACCCCAAAAGGGGCAGTCCAGCCCGAACTGCTAGGTCACATCCCTTCTGCACGAGACCACAAGCATCCCCAAACATGTTTCGCCATTGTTGGGGCTCATCAGTGAGGAGTAGCTTGGGTCTAGAGTCTGCCGCCTGAGTCTGTGTGTTCTGGGTAACATGGGGATATAGTCAGTGTATGAAACTGCAGTGTAGCTCTGCCGCCTGAGTCTGTGAGTTCTGGGTAACATGGGGATTGAGTCAGTGTTTGAAACTGCAGTGTAGCTCTGCCGCCCGAGTCTGTGAGTTCTGGGTAACATGGGGGATATAGTCAGTGTCGGAAACTGCAGTTTAGCTCTGCCACCTGAGTCTGTGTTCTGGGTAACAAGGGGATATAGTCAGTGTATGAAACTGCATTGTAGCTCTGCCACCCGAGTCTGTGAGTTCTGGGTAACATGGGGGGTATAGTCAGTGTATGAAACTGCAGTATAGCTCTGCCACCTGAGTCTGTAAGTTCTGGGTAACATGGGGATATAGTCAATGTATGAAGCTGCAGTGTAGCTCTGCCGCCCAAGTCTGTGTGTTCTGGGTAACATGGGGGATATAGTCAGTGTATGAAACTGCAGTGTAGCTCTGCCACCTGAGTCTGTGTTCTGGGTAACAAGGGGATATAGTCAGTGTATGAAACTGCAGTGTAGCTCTGCTGCCCGAGTCTGTGAGTTCTGGGTAACATGGGGGATATAGTCAGTGTTAGAAACTGCAGTGTAGCTCTGCCACCTGAGTATGTGTGTTCTGGGTAACATGGGGATATAGTCAGTGTATGAAACTGCAGTGTAGCTCTGCCACCTGAGTCTGTAAGTTCTGGGTAACATGGGGATATAGTCAGTGTCGAAAACTGCAGTGTAGCTCTGCCGCCCGAGTCTGTGTGTTCTGGGTAAGATGAGGGATATAGTCCGTTTCTGAAACTGCAGTGTAGCTCTGCCACCCGAATCTGTGTGTTCTGGGTAACATGGGGATATAGTCAGTGTATGAAACTGTCGTCTAGCTCTGCCGCCCGAGTCTGTGAGTTCTGGGTAACATGAGGGATATAGTCAGTGTCTGAAACTGCAGTCTAGCTCTGCCGCCCGAGTCTGTGTGTTCTGGGTAACATGGGGATATAGTCAGTGTATGAAACTGCAGTGTAGCTCTGCCGCCTGAGTCTGTGAGTTCTGGGTAACATGGGGATATAGTCAGTGTCGGAAACTGCAGTGTAGCTCTGCCCCCGAGTCTGTGTGTTCTGGGTAGGATGAGGGATATAGTCAGTGTATGAAACTGCAGTGTAGCTCTGCCGCCCGAGTCTGTGTGTTCTGGGTAACATGGGGGATATAGTGAGTTTCTGAAACTGCAGTGTAGCTCTGCCCTCCGAGTCTGTGAGTTCTAGGTAACATGGGGGATATAGTCAGTGTATGAAACTGCAGTGTAGCTCTGCCGCCCAAGTCTGTGTGTTCTGGGTAACATGGGGGATATAGTCTGTTTCTGAAACTGCAGTGTAGCTCTGCCACCCGAGTCTGTGTGTTCTGGGTAACATGGGTGATATAGTGAGTTTCTGAAACTGCAGTGTAGCTCTGCCATCCGAGTCTGTGAGTTCTGGGTAACATGGGGGATATAGTCAGTGTATGAAACTGCAGTGTAGCTCTGCCGCCCAAGTCTGTGTTTTCTGGGTAACATGGGGGATATAGTCCGTTTCTGAAACTGCAGTGTAGCTCTGCTGCCCTAGTCTGTGAGTTCTGTGTAACATGGGGATTGAGTCAGTGTTTGAAACTGCAGTGTAGCTCTGCTGCCTGAGTCTGTGTGTTCTGGGTAACATGGGGATATAATCAGTGTCGGAAACTGCAGTGTAGCTCTGCCGCCCGAGTCTGTGTGTTCTGGGTAACATGGGGGATATAGTCAGTGTATGAAACTGTAGTGTAGCTCTGCCACCTGAGTCTGTGAGTTCTGGGTAACATAGGGATACAGTCAGTGTATGAAACTGCAGTGTAGCTCTGCCGCCCAAGTCTGTGTGTTCTGGGTAACATGGGGGATATAGTCCGTTTCTGAAACTGCAGTGTAGCTCTGCCACCCGAGTCTGTGTGTTCTGGGTAACATGGGGGATATAGTCAGTGTATGAAACTTCAGTGTAGCTCTGCTGCCGAGTCTGTGAGTTCTGGGTAACTTGGGGGATATAGTCAGTGTTGGAAACTGCAGTGTAGCTCTGCCACCCGAGTCTGTGAGTTCTGGGTAACAAGGAGATATAGTCAGTGCATGAAACTGCAGTGTAGCTCTGCTGCCCTAGTCTGTGTGTTCTGTGTAACATGGGGATTGAGTCAGTGTTTGAAACTGCAGTGTAGCTCTGCCGCCTGAGTCTGTGTGTTCTGGGTAACATGGGGATATAATCAGTGTCGGAAACTGCAGTGTAGCTCTGCCGCCCGAGTCTGTGTGTTCTGGGTAACATGGGGGATATAGTCAGTGTATGAAACTGTAGTGTAGCTCTGCCACCTGAGTCTGTGAGTTCTGGGTAACATAGGGATACAGTCAGTGTATGAAACTGCAGTGTAGCTCTGCCGCCCGAGTCTGTGAGTTCTGGGTAACATGGGGATATAGTCAGTGTCGGAAACTGCAGTGTAGCTCTGCCCCCGAGTCTGTGTGTTCTGGGTAGGATGAGGGATATAGTCAGTGTATGAAACTGCAGTGTAGGTCTGCCGCCCGAGTCTGTGTGTTCTGGGTAACATGGGGATATAGTCAGTGTATGAAACCGTCATCTACCTCTGCCGCCCGAGTCTGTGAGTTCTGGGTAACATGGGGGATATAGTCAGTGTCTGAAACTGCAGTCTAGCTCTGCCGCCCGAGTCTGTGAGTTCTGGGTAACATGAGGGATATAGTCAGTGTCTGAAACTGCAGTGTAGCTCTGCCGCCCGAGTCTGTGTGTTCTGGGTTACATGGGGAATATAGTCAGAGTCTGAAATTGCAGTGTAGCTCTGCTGCCTGAGTTTGTGAGCTCTGGGTAACATGGGGGATATAGTCAGTGTTGGAAACTGCAGTGTAGCTCTGCCACCTGAGTCTGTGTGTTCTGGGTAACATGGGGGATATAGTGAGTTTCTGAAACTGCAGTGTAGCTCTGCCTTCCGAGTCTGTGAGTTCTGGGTGACATGGGGGATATAGTCAGTGTATGAAACTGCAGTGTAGCTCTGCCGCCCAAGTCTGTGTGTTCTGGGTAACATGGGGGATATAGTCCGTTTCTGAAACTGCAGTGTAGCTCTGCCACCCGAGTCTGTGCGTTCTGGGTAACATGGGTGATATAGTTAGTTTCTGAAACTGCAGTGTAGCTCTGCCATCTGAGTCTGTGAGTTCTGGGTAACATGGGGGATATAGTCAGTATATGAAACTGCAGTGTAGCTCTGCCGCCCAAGTCTGTGTGTTCTGGGTAACATGGGGGATATAGTCCGTTTCTGAAACTGCAGTGTAGCTCTGCTGCCCTAGTCTGTGAGTTCTGTGAAACATGGGGATTGAGTCAGTGTTTGAAACTGCAGTGTAGCTCTGCCGCCTGAGTCTGTGTGTTCTGGGTAACATGGGGATATATTCAGTGTCGGAAACTGCAGTGTAGCTCTGCTGCCGAGTCTGTGAGTTCTGGGTAACTTGGGGGATATAGTCAGTGTTGGAAACTGCAGTGTAGCTCTGCCACCCGAGTCTGTGAGTTCTGGGTAACAAGGAGATATGGTCAGTGCATGAAACTGCAGTGTAGCTCTGCTGCCCTAGTCTGTGTGTTCTGTGTAACATGGGGATTGAGTCAGTGTTTGAAACTGCAGTGTAGCTCTGCCGCCTGAGTCTGTGTGTTCTGGGTAACATGGGGATATAATCAGTGTCGGAAACTGCAGTGTAGCTCTGCCGCCCGAGTCTGTGTGTTCTGGGTAACATGGGGGATATAGTCCGTTTCTGAAACTGCAGTGTAGTTCTGCTGCCTGAGTCTATGAGTTCTGGGTAACATGGGGATATAGTCAGTGTCGGAAACTGCAGTGTAGCTCTGCCACCTGAGTCTGTGAGTTCTGGGTAACAAGAGGATATAGTCATTGTAGGAAACTGCAGTGTAGCCCTGCTGCCCGAGTCTGTGAGTTCTGGGTAACATGGGGGATATAGTCAGTGTTGGAAACTGCAGTGTAGCTCTGCCACCTGAGTCTGTGTGTTCTGGGTAACATGGGGATATAGTCAGTGTATAAAACTGCAGTGTAGCTCTGCCGCCTGAGTCTGTGAGTTCTGGGTAACATGGGTATATAGTCAGTGTCAGAAAATGCAGTGCAGCTCTGCCGCCCGAGTCTGTGTGTTCTGGGTAAGATGAGGGATATAGTCCGTTTCTGAAACTGTCGTCTAGCTCTGCCGCCCGAGTCTATGAGTTCTGGGTAACATGGGGATATAGTCAGTGTCGGAAACTGCAGTGTAGCTCTGCCACCTGAGTCTGTGAGTTCTGGGTAACAAGAGGATATAGTCATTGTAGGAAACTGCAGTGTAGCCCTGCTGCCCGAGTCTGTGAGTTCTGGGTAACATGGGGGATATAGTCAGTGTTGGAAACTGCAGTGTAGCTCTGCCACCTGAGTCTGTGTGTTCTGGGTAACATGGGGATATAGTCAGTGTATGAAACTGCAGTGTAGCTCTGCCGCCTGAGTCTGTGAGTTCTGGGTAACATGGGGATATAGTCAGTGTCAGAAAATGCAGTGCAGCTCTGCCGCCCGAGTCTGTGTGTTCTGGGTAAGATGAGGGATATAGTCCGTTTCTGAAACTGTCGTCTAGCTCTGCCGCCCGAGTCTGTGAGTTCTGGGTAACATGGGGGATATAGTCAGTGTCTGAAACTGCAGTCTAGCTCTGCCGCCCTAGTCTGTGAGTTCTGGGTAACATGGGGGATATAGTCAGTGTTGGAAACTGCAGTGTAGCTCTGCCACCTGAGTCTGTGTGTTCTGGGTAACATGGGGATATAGTCAGTGTATGATACTGCAGTGTAGATCTGCCGCCTGAGTCTGTGAGTTCTAGGTAACATGGGGATATAGTCAGTGTCGGAAACTGCAGTGTAGCTCTGCCGCCCGAGTCTGTGTGTTCTGGGTAAGATGAGGGATATAGTCAGTGTTTGAAACTGCAGTGTAGCTCTGCCGCCTGAGTCTGTGTGTTCTGGGTAACATGGGGATATAATTGGTGTCAGAAACTGCAGTGTAGCTCCGCCACCTGAGTCTGTGAGTTCTGGGTAACATAGGGATATAGTCAGTGTATGAAACTTCAGTGTAGCTCTGCTGCCGAGTCTGTGAGTTCTGGGTAACATGGGGGATATAGTCAGTGTTGGAAACTGCAGTGTAGCTCTGCCACCCGAGTCTGTGTGTTCTGGGTAACATGGAGATATAGTCAGTGTATGAAACTGCAGTGTAGCTCTGCTGCCCTAGTCTGTGTGTTCTGTGTAACATGGGGATTGAGTCAGTGTTTGAAACTGCAGTGTAGCTCTGCCACCTGAGTCTGTGTGTTCTGGGTAACATGGGGATATAATCACTGTCGGAAACTGCAGTGTAGCTCTGCCGCCCGAGTCTGTGTGTTCTGGGTAACATGGGGGATATAGTCCGTTTCTGAAACTGCAGTGTAGTTCTGCCGCCTGAGTCTATGAGTTCTGGGTAACATGGGGGATATAGTCAGTGTTGGAAACTGCAGTGTAGCTCTGCCGCCTGAGTCTGTGAGTTCTGGGTAACATGGGGATATAGTCAGTTTCTTAAACTGCAGTGTAGCTCTGCCGCCCAAATCTGTGTGTTCTGGGTAACATGGGGATATAGTCAGTGTATGAAACTGTCGTCTAGCTCTGCCGCCCGAGTCTGTGTGTTCTGGGTAAGATGAGGGATATAGTCAGTGTATGAAACTGCAGTGTAGCTCTGCAGCCCGAGTCTGTGAGTTCTGGGTAACATGAGGTATATAGGCCCTCATTCTGACTCAGGCGTTAAGGGGTTTACGGCGCCGTAAACGGCGCCGACCCTTAACGCCTGATTACAAGGTTCCCTTTGCGGGATGGCTTTTAACGGCTGCTTTTTGCAGCCGTTAAAATCCATACCGCAAAGGGACCTAGGCGATAATTACGGCACCGTAATTTACGGTGCCGTAATTATCGCCTTTCCCCATTCCCATTATGCCCTATGGGGCGAAAATGGGAATGGGGAAGGGTAAAATGGGAAATGGGGATTTACCGCCCCACTCACCTTGGAATGGGGCGGTAAATCCGCCAACCACCATGGCGTAAACGTAGTTTACTCCATGGTGGTAAGGGTATGACCCAGGCGGTAACTTACCGAAGAAACGGACTATATCAGTGTAATGAGGCCCATAGTCAGTGTATGAAACTGTCGTCTAGCTCTGCCGCCCGAGTCTGTGTGTTCTGGGTAAGATGAGGGATATAGTCAGTGTCTGAAACTGCAGTGTAGCTCTGCCTTCCGAGTCTGTGAGTTCTGGGTGACATGGGGGATATAGTCAGTGTATGAAACTGCAGTGTAGCTCTGCCACCCAAGTCTGTGTGTTCTGGGTAACATGGGGGATATAGTCCGTTTCTGAAACTGCAGTGTAGCTCTGCCACCCGAGTCTGTGTGTTCTGGGTAACATGGGTGATATAGTGAGTTTCTGAAACTGCAGTGTAGCTCTGCCATCTGAGTCTGTGAGTTCTGGGTAACATGGGGGATATAGTCCGTGTATGAAACTGCAGTGTAGCTCTGCTGCCCTAGTCTGTGAGTTCTGTGTAACATGGGGATTGAGTCAGTGTTTGAAACTGCAGTCTAGCTCTGCCGCCTGAGTCTGTGTGTTCTGGGTAACATGGGGATATATTCAGTGTCGGAAACTGCAGTGTAGCTCTGCCGCCCGAGTCTGTGTGTTCTGGGTAACATGGGGGATATAGTCAGTGTATGAAACTTCAGTGTAGCTCTGCTGCCGAGTCTGTGAGTTCTGGGTAACTTGGGGGATATAGTCAGTGTTGGAAACTGCAGTGTAGCTCTGCCACCCGAGTCTGTGAGTACTGGGTAACAAGGAGATATAGTCAGTGCATGAAACTGCAGTGTAGCTCTGCTGCCCTAGTCTGTGTGTTCTGTGTAACATGGGGATTGGGTCAGTGTTTGAAACTGCAGTGTAGCTCTGCCGCCTGAGTCTGTGTGTTCTGGGTAACATGGGGATATAGTCAGTGTCGGAAACTGCAGTGTAGCTCTGCCACCTGAGTCTGTGAGTTCTGGGTAACAAGGGGATATAGTCAGTGTATGAAACTGCAGTGTAGCCCTGCTGCCCGAGTCTGTGAGTTCTGGGTAACATGGGGGATATAGTCAGTGTTGGAAACTGCAATGTAGCTCTGCCACCTGAGTCTGTGTGTTCTGGGTAACATGGGGATATAGTCAGTGTATGAAACTGCAGTGTAGCTCTGCCGCCTGAGTCTGTGAGTTCTGGGTAACATGGGGATATAGTCAGTGTCAGAAACTGCAGTGTAGTTCTGCCGCCCGAGTCTGTGTGTTCTGGGTAAGATGAGGGATATAGTCAGTGTATGAAACTGCAGTGTAGCTCTGCCCTCCGAGTCTGTGTGTTCTGGGTAACATGGGTGATATAGTGAGTTTCTGAAACTGCAGTGTAGCTCTGCCGCCCGAGTCTGTGTGTTCTGGGTAACATGGGGATATAGTCAGTATATGAAACTGTCGTCTAGCTCTGACGCCCGAGTCGGAGTTCTGGGTAACATGGGGATATAGTCAGTGTCCGAAACTGCAGTGTAGCTCTGCCGCCCGAGTCTGTGTGTTCTGGGTAAGATGAGGGATATAGTCAGTTTCTGAAACTGCAGTGTAGCTCTGCCACCCGAATCTGTGTGTTCTGGGTAACATGGGGGATATAGTCAGTGTATGAAACTGCAGTGTAGCTCTTTCGCCCGAGTCTGTGTGTTCTGGGTAACATGGGGGATATAGTCAGTGTATGAAACTGCAGTGTAGCTCTGCCGCCTGAGTCGGAGTTCTGGGTAACATGGGGATATAGTCAGTGTTGGAAACTGCAGTGTAGCTCTGCCGCCCGAGTCTGTGTGTTCTGGGTAAGATGAGGGATATAGTCAGTTTCTGAAACTGCAGTGTAGCTCTGCCACCCGAATCTGTGTGTTCTGGGTAACATGGGGGATATAGTCAGTGTATGAAACTGCAGTGTAGCTCTGCCGCCTGAGTCTGTGTGTTCTGGGCAACATGGGGATATAGTCAGTGTATGAAACTGTCATCTAGCTCTGCGGCCCGAGTCTGTGAGTTCTGGATAACATGGGGGATATAGTCAGTGTCTGAAACTGCAGTGTAGCTCTGCTGCCTGAGTTTGAGAGCTCTGGGTAACATGACGGATATAGTCAGTGTCAAAAACTGCAGTGTAGCTCTGCCACCAGAGTCTGTGTGTTCTGAGTAACATGGGGGATATAGTCAGTGTTGGAAACTGCAGTGTAGCTCTGCCACCCGAGTCTGTGTGTTATGTGTAACATGGAGATATAGTCAGTGTATGAAACTGCAGTGTAGCTCTGCCACCAGAGTCTGTGTGTTCTGAGTAACATGGGGGATTGAGTCAGTGTTAGAAACTGCAGTGTAGCTCTGCCGCCTGAGTCTGTGTGTTCTGGGTAACATGGGGATATAATCAGTGTCGGAAACTGCAGTGTAGCTCTGCCGCCCGAGTCTGTGTGTTCTGGGTAACATGGGGAATATAGTCAGTGTATGAAACTGCAGTGTAGCTCTGCTGCCCGAGTCTGTGTGTTCTAGGTAAGATGAGGGATATAGTCCGTTTCTGAAACTGCAGTGTAGCTCTGCCGCCCGAATCTGTGTGTTCTGGGTAACATGGGGGACATAGTCAGTGTATCAAACTGCAGTGTAGCTCTGCCGCCCGAGTCTGTGTGTTCTGGGTAACATGGGGATATAGTCAGTGTATGAAACTGTTGTCTAACTCTGCCGCCCGAGTCTGTGAGTTCTGGGTAACATGGGGGATATAGTCAGTGTCTGAAACTGCAGTCTAGCTCTGCCGCCCGAGTCTGTGAGTTCTGGGTAACATGAGGGATATAGTCAGTGTCTGAAACTGCAGTGTAGCTCTGCCGCCCGAGTCTGTGTGTTCTGGATAACATGGGGGATATAGTCAGTGTCTGAAACTGCAGTGTAGCTCTGCTGCCTGAGTTTGTGAGCTCTGGGTAACATGGGGGATATAGTCAGTGTCGGAAACTGCAGTGTAGCTCTGCCACCCGAGTCTGTGTGTTCTGGGTAACATGGGGGACATAGTGAGTTTCTCAAACTGCAGTGTAGCGCTGCCGCCCGAGTCTGTGACTTCTGGGTAACATGGGGGATATAGTCAGTGTATGAAACTGCAGTGTATCTCTGCCACCCAAGTCTGTGTGTTCTGAGTAACATGAGGGATATAGTCAGTGTATGAAACTGCAGTGTAGCTCTGCCGCCCAAGTCTGTGTGTTCTGGGTAACATGGGGGATATAGTCGGTGTCTGAAACTGCAGTGTAGCTCTGCCACCCGAGTCTGTGAGTTCTGGGTAACATGGGGGGTATAGTCAGTGTCTGAAACTGCAGTGTAGCTCTGCCGCCCGAGTCTGTGAGTTCTGGGTAACATGGGGGAAATAGTCAGTGTCGGAAACTGCAGTGTAGCTCTGCCGCCCGAGTCTGTGTGTTCTGGGTAACATGGGGGACATAGTGAGTTTCTCAAACTGCAGTGTAGCGCTGCCGCCCGAGTCTGTGACTTCTGGGTAACATGGGGGATATAGTCAGTGTATGAAACTGCAGTGTATCTCTGCCACCCAAGTCTGTGTGTTCTGAGTAACATGAGGGATATAGTCAGTGTATGAAACTGCAGTGTAGCTCTGCCGCCCAAGTCTGTGTGTTCTGGGTAACATGGGGGATATAGTCGGTGTATGAAACAGCAGTGTAGCTCTGCCACCTAGTCTGTGTGTTCTGGGTAACATGGGGGATATAGTCCGTGTCTGAAACTGCAGTGTAGCTCTGCCACCCGAGTCTGTGAGTTCTGGGTAACATGGGGGATATAGTCAGTGTCTGAAACTGCAGTGTAGCTCTGCCGCCCGAGTCTGTGAGTTCTGGGTAACATGGGGGAAATAGTCAGTGTCGGAAACTGCAGTGTAGCCCTGCCGCCCGTATTACGAATTACATTACAGAGAATGCTTTAATAACGAAACTTTATAATGAAAAATATTGATTTTGTTATTCTTTTTTTATTTCCTGGGTCCCCAAACCCCTGTTTCCCTATGCTTTTAAACCCACTCTAACCCCCTCCCCAACCGTGTAACCCCTTACCGCCCACCCCATATACATTTTAAACAAAAATTCGATATTTTTTTGTTATTATTGTTTCTTTATTAAAGTTATTCTCTGTTTGGTATTCGATATAATCACTGCATACCAGCATTGAGATCTGAGCCTGTAAGGTCTAGGCATCCTATAGCATCGCACAACTACCCAAGTCTTTAAGGTCTTCGTGACCTTGGGATTGGTCTGCGATATGAGCCTCTACAATATTTGTAACCAGCTGCATAGCTTTGCTTTCTAGTTCCCGATTCTGTGCATTCTGTTTAACCTGTGAGCTCTGAACCTGCACGGTCTCCTCCACTAGTGGCTGCCGTGCAGCCTGTCTGAGCTGCGCTACCATGTAAGTGAGCTCAGCTGTTTAAGAGAGAAAAGGGCACAGATTAAAGAACAAAGAGTCGAGGAGCGGAGGCTGCGAGGAAAGAAAGCGGGAAAAGACAGGCATAATAGAGCAGAAGTAGAGGGAGGAGAGGGCCTTGCAGGATCGGAGGGCGGAAGCATAAGAAAGCAGGCAGGGCAGGCAGAAGGAGAAAGCAAGGACAGCCACGAGATACCTGCGGCGGGCAGGCCTCGGGGCCTTCCGTACGGCTTGGAGCAGCGAGTCCCACCTGGGCCCCGAGCACACAGCAAAACAAAGCTCTGAATGCCAAGATATAATTGACTTCTCTTTCTTCCCTCGCTTTTTTATTTCTACCCTTCTCGGGGAATAAGTAACATTGCGAGGAAAGGTCGCGCGGCTCCAGATGTGGCTCTCTCTCGCGTTTCTTTTTTTTTATATTGTATAAAAGCTCGGGCTTGCGAGATAATGCAAGGTTTGCGGCAGGCGGTCGCCATGGCAACGCCCGCCACGCCACCTCGGCGCGCAGGGAATTGGCCCGCCAACACAACATTTCCCCCATGCACTCTCGAACAGCCGAACTACCCAAGTTCAGAAAATGGATTTCAGAGAGTGACTGTCACAGACAAAGGTTCCTAAACCAAGTGGCCTATGCATTGCTTTAAGTGGGATAAGAAATCCAGGGGGGCTCGAATGCGCCGTGGCGCCATGGGACTGCGCAGCCTCAGATGCCAAGAACCTAATACAGCTTTCAAAGGGGAGTGGCCTGTGTAACTAAAGGAGTGACCTAACACAGCCAATCAAGTTCACACATGTGCAATGAGAGGGCACACATTCTGCTTTAAAAGAGGTGTTGAAAACAAGAAAGAAACCACTTGTTGAGGGTTGGTTGTCAGACATGCAGACTCTTTCAAATTTTGAAAAAACATGCTATTAAAACAGAACCAGGAGGAGATTTGCCTGGTATTGTGGGGGCCTTTGAATGATATGCATGGTTGTGTGTAATTTTGGAGCATTTCATGAATTAGGTGCGTGTTGGTCTAGTTGGTAGGGTGATGTGTGCAGATGTGTGTGTTTGTGATTTGTCCTGTTTCGCCTGTGTAGTTTGTGTATTATATTTTATTGACCTCTGGGCGCTGCGTATATTATATATAGTAGAATTTAAATGATTCATTGTGACAAAATATATGATCATTTAGGTAGAATGTTTTTAGGTTTTTTGAAAACTGAAATAATTTTGAAACCCTTGTACTGTTGGAATATTTTGTTTTTTGTGAAAATCTAAAAGTGTTGAAAAATATATATGTATTCAAATGTGACATACAGAACATCAAATCAAAAGGGGTCAGTACACCATGCCATTCCACGGTTCTTCTGAAAGAAATCCATTATTCCTACATACTAATTAAAATCTTTCTAATGATAATACTTTAATTAAATGTGTAGCAAAAATCAAACAATATATTCTCTTATAATTTCCCTTTCGTGTTTGAAAAGTGCCTAATTTCACATTTCTTTAACTGATGTTGTGATTCTAAAGATTACTGGAGGTGGCATCTACTAGGAAAGGGCAGTATTTCCACTCATATTTTTAAAGACACGTGGTAAGGGAGGTCATTCTGGAGAGCCCTGGCAGAGACCTGGCTCAAAAGAAATATTTGGGGACTGCAAGGGCTGAGACCTGGCTAGCCCTGACCCACTTAAAGCTCTGATTCCATCCCACAATGTATCTCGATCTGTTCGAGGTCAAGGCTACCAACACATTTCCCCCCCTGTACACTCGAACAACCAACCTACGAAGTTTGAAAAAAAGATTTCAGAGAATTACTTCCACAGACAAAGGTTCCTAAACCAAGTGACCTAAGCATTCCATCCCACAATGCACCTTGATCTGCTCAGTCCACGGACAGCCAAGCTACCCAAGTTTGGAAAATGTCTTTCAGGAAATGACTTTCACAGACAAACGCTCCTTACTATTGTGACCTTAAGATTTCCCCCCACAATGCACCTCGTCCTACACATTCCAAGATAAACTGTGCCCCCTAAATTCGGAAAAAGCATTCCAGAGAACAACTTCCACAGACACAGGTGGTTATTCTCATTTCAGGGGTGGTTTGGGCCATTTTCACAGTTTATCGGGCAATTGGATTCATTTTAGCATCAGTTTTTGTTCAGCTGTCCAATTATTTATATTGAAGTTTGGTTCATAGTCAAATATCCAGAATTGAGAGATTGCTAACCAATTAGGGAGGCCACCGGATGATATCCTGTGTGCCCAATTGCACAGACCAGTACAATGGTGAGTGCAATCTTGCAGTGCACTAAGCACATGCTAGGGATTAGGGTTCAGTATTACATTTAGAGTAGTGTTTACATTGAAGGATTAGGGTTTGGGGATCGGGTTACATTTATTGCTGTTGGGTTAGCTTTCTAGTGAGGATCACAGGTTTGGGTTAAACGTATGTTAGGGGTAGCTTTAAGATGACGTGTACAGTTTAGAGTTCTGTTTTCACTATTATGTTATGTGAGTATTAATTCATTTGCTAAGGAGGAGCTTTAGGGTGGTATTTAAAGTTTTAGTTACATTTTTTGGGTTAGCCTTTTGATGAGGGTTATAGCTTAGGGTTGGGGTACCGGGTTAAGATCTATGGGTTTAAGGTTATATTTCGCTATAATATTTCCAGTTTTCAGTTGTAGTTTAGATAGTGGGTTGAGTTGAGCAGTTTGGGGTTAGTTGTAGGGCGATTGCAGTTAAGCGTCAGGGTGTTGGGTTAAATTTGCAGGGCTAAGAATGCCTTTTTGTAGATATTTATAGTCAGCAGTCAGGTTTGGGGAATATCTTTGCACCCATGAAGTTAGGGTTAGCTTTATGACGAGGTTCACAGTTCAGGGTTTGGGTTAGGATATGGTGATCGGTTTAGGATTCGTTTTAGGAGTTTAACACTTTAGAATTAGGATTTGGGTAGAGGGTAAGGCTTGCATTTATTGGTTTAGAATTAGCTTTAAAACTAGGTTTACAGTTTCCAATTATGGTTTTGGAGTAGATGAAATGTATCAGAGTAGAGTTAGCTTTCGCATGTCTTTAGTTTAGCGTTTTGGTATAGGATTAGTTTAGGGTTAGTGAGTAAACCCATTTATATGGCGCCATTAAACAGAGCCAACCACCTTGAAATAGGAATCATTGGGATCTACAGGGGCGTTTACCAGAAAGAGAGAGAGGAGCTATGCAAAGATGTAAAGTTTAAAGGCCCAGGTATAGGGTGGGTTTTGTTCTCTGGTAATTCAGGGGTGTTGGTAATATTTTGCCGCATTCTGTTAAATATAGACCTATATCTGCTTCCTTATATCTCAAGCTTCTCAGGCATGTGCTGCCCTCTGGTATGGGGGTTCAGTGCAATTGTGCATATCCACCAATCCTGTATGTGATAAGTGTACATATAACTTGTGGGGCCTGTAAGTCTACAATTGTATGTTTCAATTCTGGTCTATTGCTACAGGCCTCCTTCTGGACAAAAACTGTTTTAAATATATACAAAAAGCAGAGAGATGTAGATAATGCTACTGGCGAGTGTGCAAAAGACCACGAGCGTGGTAAGCATGGGGCACGTGCCACTGTTAAGAAATAGTCAAACACAGAAATGTGCCAGAGCAGTGGCATGGTGGATAAGCGTGCAAACCTTTCAGTTGCCTAGAAGGGATGCTTGAGGGGAATCGAGTCTGATTTCAGTCCTCCAGATATGCACTTTAGTTAAAAGACAGAGTGAAGTAGAAGAAGTTACACACAATGGGCCGCATTATAGGTTTGGTGATATATCGTTGGAAAATCTGCAGAGATACCACCAAATGGAATTACTGTTACTGACACTAAGTCCGGAGGTAGTACTGCCAGATTACAAGTGGCAGCGGCAGTGTTAGGCCCCATTTAATTGGAGTCTGTAGAACAACATGAGGGATTTCGGCAGAATTACCGCAGCAGTAATTCCACCGGCGGTAATTCTGCTGTAATTTGGCAGAAAGATAGCAGATATACCTCCAGCTGATAGTTGGAGATCAATCCACCAACTTTAGGCCAAATTCATAGTTGGGCGGTGCTTTAGTGCAGCAGTATACAGTATTAGAGCTGCTTCGTTCGTGCCAATAACTTGGGCTGCCGGGCCGTTACCCCTCTTCCAGCCCTTGGAACGGGTGGTTAATGCTATATTGTGTGTGTGTAACATCTCTAGTTGGTTCTAAATAATATATAGGAAAAAGTACATCCTACCAAAACATTATAAGGATATTGCAAGTCATCAGGGAGTTTTTATTTTTTTTTAAATTTTATTGTTTGCCCTGATTTCACCAGGGAGTTTTGTGACCAAGTAAAGTTGTCAACCCAAAGGTTCAGTACCTTTACAAAGTCAGGGAACTCGGAGGTGACTAGCTGGCTTATGAGGATAGTTCAGGGGCAACATGTTTGTCTTGGAAGCAAGACAATGCAGACTGGTCTCCGGTATTAAGCAAGTTATAAAAGATGAATTAATTATTAGTATCCTCTTTATATATGCTAGGGCAGTGGTAATCAAACCTTGGGGCTGACTCATCTCAGTGGCTAGAGGATGTCCATGGGTAGGAGAGGGGGTTGACGCAAAGCTCTTTCAAATGGGTGGACAACACCTGAATTTAACAGGAAATATAAGCAGTTCTGGCATTTGGGTGGGGAGGGCGGCTCCTAGAGTATTCTAATTTTCCGGCAAACATTGTAAAAAAGTATGGAAACCACTGTGCTGGGGGTATGTTATTCCTTATAATACATCGTCCCACTGTCACCCCCTTCAGTCCTTGGTCTCATACTCAAGCTGATGAAGGATATCTTCCAACTGGTCATATGTAGAATACATGTAGAATCTGTTATGGTTGTTAAAAATCCAACCAAAACACATTTGTAATAGATAGCAAATTCAGTAAGCATATTTAATCAAATGCATTGATAAACCACTCTGGTGGATCAAAGGTAAGTGGTAGTGTGCAGCTAGTTAAGAATTGCCCAGTACTAATCTCGAGCTGCCCACCAAATGACCATATTAAATTGATGGTCTCCTTGTCATCTAAGGACTGAATTGTC
Organism: Ambystoma mexicanum; assembly: GCF_040938575.1. Lineage (NCBI taxonomy): Eukaryota > Metazoa > Chordata > Amphibia > Caudata > Ambystomatidae > Ambystoma > Ambystoma mexicanum. The sequence goes on from NC_090921.1 coordinate 187,645,361, forward strand.
ACAGCCATTTCAGAGGAAATGGATCTGAAAAGCTGGGAATGCCTTTAATTAATTGCTCTGGTGGCAGCTGGAATCTGTGCTGGTTGGTGCAGCTGTATTGTGACATCACGAACAACTGCAATATGCTATTACAGTTGCTTGGGGGTGCCATGTTCTTGTTTGAACACTGCAACCTAGTCAATGCAAGATCAATGTCAGAACACGCAACAGAAATATATGAAAAGCTAAGCAATGGAGGGACATACATCCTATTACTCTTGGAAACCTAGCTAACTCAAAACTGCAAAGCAATAGCAGACAATTACCTACCCAACAACTTCAAACTTAAACACGCCAACAGAGAAGGTGAAAGAGGAGGAGGTCTCACTGTAGAAAACAAAGATCAGCTAAAAATCACAACAGCACCACCCTTAAACATCCCAAGTTGTGAATCACTCCTCCTGCAACTATCCTTAGATCTCCAAACCAACCTAACGTTTCTACTTATCTACAGGCTACCAATTTACAACCCTACCTTCATAGACACTTTCGTGGACGCTATCAGCAACATCGCCATTAAACATGATCAACTGATCTTACTGGGAGACGTCACCATCTGGTTAGAATAAGATATGATATGATATGATGTGGCATTTGTAACGCGCCTATACACAGGTGTTTCAGGGTGCGACGAGACAAGGGAGGGGAAACAGAGGGAGGACAAAAATAACAATCTTACTAGGCCTTGTGACATTGAGATCGCACAAGTGCAGGGAAACATCAACTCACCAAAAACTCTAGAAAATCAACTAGCAACAATGCATCTTCAACAACCGGTGAAAGGAGCGACAAACACACAACAGGTCACACACTAGATGTAATCTTCTGCAAAAAAAAAACATGATCACAACTGCACCTTCAATACAAATCCTCTGGAGCGACTCATTATACCCTTCATGATCCAACCACCAACACAGATACTTGCTAACCTCCCAAAGAAACCTCCAATTCCAAAAGGAAACTGGAAATCCATTAACAGTGTAGACCTAAATGCGAGACTGGAAAACACAAAACAGCAATCACCATCCTAGACTCAGCCAGCAAAGAGGAAAAACAGATGCAATCCAAAAATGGATCTCGAAAACACTGATGACATTGCACCAGAAAAACCATTCAGCACCTCACCAAAGAAAATAATTGCAAGATGGTTCACACCCCACCTCTGAGTGCTGAAAAAACCGAACAGAAAACTGGAGCAAGAATGGAGGAAAAACTACGACCAACGGAAAATAAAACATGTACCAAAGACAGATACAGAGAAAAAAAGCAGAATTACACGAAGCACAAAAGACAGCGAACGGATCACAAACTCACGTAACACCCAGAAAGAGATGTTCAGACAACATCATAAACAAGTTAAAAAACCCAGCATCATGCAACAACAGCAACCCCATCACAAAAACTATGCAATGTTCTTGCAGACAACTTCAAAAACAAAATCACAAACATCCATAAATCATTGAGAGGAAGTCGAAAAGCACCATTGACCACCTCAACCAGCCAAAACTGGATCCACCTACTAGACCAAAGCCACCTCCCGCTGATCTTGACAGAAGAATTCTACATCCTTGTGAGCAAAATCAACAGATGCAGGCACTCCAGCAAACCCCTGACCACCAGATGTATGCAAGACTATCCTCACCCTGAAAACATGCAGAATATTTCCTCAACCTCTTCAATCACTCATTAGCACAGTAAGAATGCTACAAGGCTTCAAATTGATTGCATGAAGCCTCTCCTTAAAGATCCATCAGGAAACACAGAAGACTACTGACTACAAATCCTGGAACATGTAGAAAACAATTGGTTACTAAACCATGTACGAGTAGCCTTAAGACCCATGAGAGGAATGGAAAATGCATTATTATCTACATGGGATGATCTAAAAGCCAACATAGACTCCAAAATCAAATCAGCACTAATACTACTCGACTTGTCAGTAGCCTTCAACACAGTCCACCACGAAAACACTCAAAATACTTGAAGGTACTGGAATCAGAATCACAGTACTCATCTGGCTAAAAACCTTCTTGACAAACAGAACAGAAACAACTTGGATAGCGCCATACAATGCAGCACATCGCAAAACAACATGTGGAGTCCCACAGGGCTCATCGCTATCACCACTACTCTTCAACATCTACATGACCCCCTCATCAAAACCTCAAAAAAACATGGCCTCACCTGCTGCAACTACTCAGATGACACTCAAATCATCTACAAAATCAACACCAGCGAAGAACAAGACCCAACACTCTCCAACTACCTCACTGCACTAAAGCAGTGGATGAGCACCAACTGCCTTAAACTCAATCCGGACAAAACAGACATTATGATTGCACCACATCCAATGGCCTACTGAACTGAAATCCAGAAGTTCCATCCAAAGTCGTAAATAATCTCGGAATAATAATGGACAACAAACTAACACTAGAGCCACAAGTCAACGCAGTAGTTAAGAAATGTGTCTTCCATGTACATACAATCAAGAGATTACTCCCCTTCTTCACCTTCCCACACAGACCACTCACTGTCATCTCTCTCATCATGTCAAGAATAGACTATGCCAACAGCATCTACCTCGAAATGCCACAATACCTTTTAAGAAAACTACAATGAATACCAAATGCAGCAGCAAGTTTACCAATCAGACTCACTACGAGAGATTATATCACCCCAGCACTGAGCACACTACATTGGTTACCATTAAAAAAACGAATCTTCTACAAAGCACTATGCATAACACACAGAGCAATCCACGGCCAAGGTGCAGAATTCAAACAGGGACAAATCTCCATCTACAAACCAAAACGAACACTAAGGTCCAGCAACGACATTCACCTCGACCCGAAGCAATACCCACAAAACAAATTTGGACGATCAACATTCTGCTGAATATCGGTGAGACTTTGGAACTCGCTTCCAAAGGAAATATGAACAGAAGATAACCTTGAACCGGAATAATAATAACCCAACGGATAAACCGAAAGCACAGTAAATGACTCAGACAATCCTCTACTAACCCACTAAAAACTCTCTAATACTCTGCATATCCACCTCCCAACACTGAAGATACAAGACATATTCCTTTGCCACACAACGCAAACTACAAGCTATCTACCGACTCCTGACAACTCCCACAAAGCACATAAAACACTTGCATACAACCAACCACCTAACACCACACATCGAACTAAAAGCATACCGTTTTTTCCGAAATGAAGTCACCAGCAGCATATCAAAGCTCTATTGCGCTTTCCATCTCGATCCCACTAACTAAGACATCCCAACCCCCTTCCTTTTCAAATCCACCGGAGCGCCTGGAGACCATGAAAATGTCAGCGGTGCGCAGTATAAATCACAATAACATAACACACATCAGGGAGACAGGAGACCTTCCCGGATTCAGGTAGACTTGAAATCTCAGAACAAGATTAGGAACTGCTTGGAGAGCTCAGACCGGGGCTCTTTCTCCCATCTGCTCCTCACCAGTGAGGCAGACAAGCGCTTGTCCCATGTGGTGCTTAAGCGCTTGTCCCATGTGGAGCTTAAGCGCTTGTCCCATGAGGAGCTTAAGCGCTTGTCCCATGCGGAGCTTAAGCGCTTGTCCCATGCGGAGCTTTAGCGCTTGTCCCATGCGGAGCTTAAGCGCTTGTCCCATGCGGAGCTTTAGCGCTTGTCCCATGCGGAGCTTAAGCGCTTGTCCCATGCGGAGCTTTAGCGCTTGTCCCATGCGGAGCTTTAGCGCTTGCCCCATGCGGAGCTTAAGCGCTTGTCCCATGCGGAGCTTTAGCGCTTGTCCTATGCGGAGCTTTAGAGCTTTAGCGCTTGTCCCATGTGGAGCTTAAGCGCTTGTCCCATGCGGAGCTTAAGCGCTTGTCCCATGCGGAGCTTTAGCGCTTGTCCCATGCGGAGCTTTAGCGCTTGTCCCATGCGGAGCTTAAGCGCTTGTCCCATGCGGAGCTTAAGCGCTTGTCCCATGCGGAGCTTAAGCGCTTGTCCCATGCGGAGCTTTAGCGCTTGTCCCATGCGGAGCTTAAGCGCTTGTCCCATGCGGAGCTTTAGCGCTTGTCCCATGCGGAGCTTTAGCGCTTGCCTCATGCGGAGCTTAAGCGCTTGTCCCATGCGGAGCTTTAGCGCTTGTCCTATGCGGAGCTTTAGCGCTTGTCCTATGCGGAGCTTTAGCGCTTGTCCTATGCGGAGCTTTAGCGCTTGTCCCATGTGGAGCTTAAGCGCTTGTCCCATGTGGAGCTTTAGCGCTTGTCCCATGTGGAGCTTTAGCGCTTGTCCCATGCGGAGCTTAAGCGCTTGTCCCATGCGGAGCTTTCTTGTAAGCATGGAGAACTTCACTTTTAGACGTCACATGAAGCAGCTGGACAGTGAAAAGTCCCTATTTTGGAAATCCTAAATGGGACGGCTGGCATTTTTGAAGGCAGTCCAAGCAACTGAAGCGCCTAGAGGCAGCACCTCTAAATCTTCGGTGTAGTCTGAAGGTTACAGGTGGCACGGGCGTTCGCTTTTCCAGGTTGCCAAAAAGAGTACGCTCGACATACCTCGGTAATAACCACACCTGCAATTTAGGTTCCAAAAGGAGATTCTGACTGAGATAGGCGCTATATACTATTACCCTGGCCATACTTTCCGGCTCCTGCGTGCCGCCTAATAGCAGCACCCGGGCCTGCTGGCATGAACTCGGCCGACAACCGGTGTGCGGAAAGAGGCCTGGTCCCCAGCCAGAGCCCACTTCCACTCGGTGCCCCTCCCGCCATCGCCTCTGTGGCCTGACCCAAATGTCACAGCCTATTAATTCCATCCCGAAAAAAGGAAAGGAGAAAAAAAAAAGACTGTACTTAAAAATAGGCTTCTGCCGGACGAACCGTGCTAGGCCACAGCAGAGCACCCTACTGGGCAGGTCTCATTCCGTCTATTGAATCTGGCCCTGCCTAGGCTTGCCACCTGTCCTGGTCTTTCTTGGAGGGGCGGTGGGGGGGAGGTGGGGGCTTCATTTTCAGGCATCCGGCACCCCTCATGCATCTGCACCTCAGAATGGGGACCCCCAGGCACTGGGGAGCATACATCATCACAAGGCAACCAGCATCAGCAGGCCTGTATGCAGGGCCGCAACATGTGGTATCGGCTCTTCCGCTTCAAGGCGCCCCGGGCGTCACCTTTCTTTCAGTTATGGCCCACTGGCATCCCTCCGCTACCCTTATTGAGGTATGATCCACTGGCATCCTTTTACCACCCTTGCTTGAGTTATGGCCCACTGGCATCTCTTCGCTACCCTTGTTTGAGTTATGGCCCACTGGCATCTCTTCGCTACCCTTGTTTGAGTTATGGCCCACTGGCATCTCTTCACTACCCTTGTTTGAGTTACGGCCCACTGGCATCTCTTCCCTACCCTTGTTTGACCAATGGCCCAATTACATCTCTTCGCCAGCCTTGTTCAAGCTATGCCCACTGACATCTTTTTTGCCACCCTGGCTTGAGTTATAGCCCACTGGTATCTCTTCGTTACCCTTGTTTGGGCTATGACCCACTGGCATCTCTTTGCAACCCTTGTTTAGAGTTATGGCCCACTTGCATCTCTTCACCACCCTTGCTTGAGTAATGTCCCACTGGCATCTGTTCACCTTGCTTGCTTGAGCTATGCCAAACTGACATCGCTACACCACCCTTTCTTGAGCTAGCCCACGGACATCTCTTTGCCACCCTTACTTGAATGCTTGAATTATGGCCCACTGGCATCCTTTTGCCACCCTTGCTTGAGTTATGGCCACTGGCATCTCTCTGCCACCCTTGCTTGAGTTACGGCCCACTGCCATCTCCTTGCCACCCTTACTTGAGTAATGTCCCACTGGCATCTCTTCACCACGCTTGCTTGAGTTATGGCCCAATGACATCTCTTCACCACCCTTTCTTTAGCTATGCCCACGGGCATCTCTTTGCTACCCTTACTTGAATGCTTGAATTATGGCCCACTGGCATCTCTTTGCCACCCTTGCTTGAGCTGTGCCCACTGATATCTCTTCGCCAGCCGTGCTTGAGCTATGCCCACTGACATCTCTTTGCCACCTTTGCTTGAGCTATTCCCACTGGCATCTCTTTGCTAACCTTCTTGGAGCTATGGCCACGGACATCTCATTGCAATCCTTCACCACCCTTGCTTGAGTTATGGCCCAATGACGTCCCTTTGCCAACCTTGTTTCAGGTATGCCCACTGGCATCCCTTTGCCATAGTTTTTTTGCATTATAGCTCACCCCACTGGCATCGCTTCCCCACCCATACTGGAGTTATGGCCCACCGGCATCTCTAGTCATTACCTTGCAGCATTTTCACTGTGGGTACTAGCGGGGGTTATTATGGCAGCACCCCAAAGGCATCCACGGATAAAGGTTAATGCATTGCACAATGGCCTCCCACCGATAGACGTGGGCTACACTTCCATACCTCTGAGAGACAGTTAACTAATAGTGTGCCTGAATAAGCACATTAGGATACTCGAAACACGCGCCGAAGATTTCTTGCTTTTTTCTAAGAAATTGGAAAAATAGAAGAGCTATTTCTCAATAAACGGGCATAGTTTTATGTGAAGATATGCTGCTGAGCACATGCTTGCAAGATTCACCTGGTGACTTCTGGGATTATGCATTGCAAGTGTGCTTGCAATGAGCGAAGCCCAGGAAAGAAGTTCCTTTGAGACCCACGCGGATTGAATACTCCAGAGGTGATACCCTGCTAGGGAAAACGACAACTAACCACCTGCAGGACATCCTGGAGGAGGGTGACTACTTCCTCCAGCTGGGACAATGGCCCCTCGCCCCAGCGTCTTGTAATATAGTGGCAGGGGAACTATGAGCAGTCTCCCCGATCACATGCCAGAGGAACTGGGCCCTGGAAATCACTCCCCGATCACATGCCAGAGGTACTGGGCCCTGGAAATCATCTACTCCAAGAACGGGAGGCTCAGCCATAGGACACAGTTCATGGTCTTTATTAACAGTTAAAAAGACAGGAATCGCCAACATGAACCCACGTATCATTCTTCACAAGCTCTCACTCTCCAGGTGCAGGTCATCCCATTTTGTCGACTAGTGACGTCACAAAAACCTTAGGGATTAGTATGGTCATTTGGTAAGCCGTATCTGGTTGCTCCCCCTGAGACCACCTCTGTGTGTTACAAATACAAAGTTACAGGTTAGTATAAAGATGATTGGCTGGTGCAACATAGTGTATGCTCATCATGGAAGGCGTTTAAGGATTGGATGGAAAGGATCTTGTCAGCCTTGGAGCTTTGGACAGTTACCAGGCGAAGTGCAACTATTCGAAGTATTGGGAACGACGCCGAAGGTGCTGCATGTTCCCAATAAGTTACCATCTTCGATCTCCTAGGCCCTGAGACAGAACATTCAGCTTTGAACCTGTATTTCTTATGCATCTTCCTGCCTGTGATCCGATGGGAACAGTCTTCTCCGTCTGCATCGAATGAATAGGCTCTGTCTCACAGGTTCAGGTCACGTGTGTAGGGACTACGAAATGGAGCTCACAAGTTTGCAATTTAGAGGATTTCTGAATGTGTCCCTCGCAGGTGCCCTATTGCCTCTGTTAACTAGAAGCTTTCCTTCCCTCCTTGTCCTTGGTGACGCTGTGCACGGTGCCTGCGCTGGAAGCTTTCTCTGCATGCTTCAGCAGAATCAGTCTGTTAGCCTTTCTCTGTATTCTAAAGTTGGTCTTGCTTTTCCCATTCACTCCAATGTACCTATAGCTTCCATCTTTATCTGCATGGCCTTCCATGTTAGTTGCAGTTAAGCATAGGCAAGCCATTCATATGTATTCTTCGGCATCTTGCAGTTTCCACGTAGCAAACGGGTATACGTGTCTCAGTCCTCTATGTGAGTGATAAGCGTTTGCTTCGTGTCTATCAGCAATAAACTGATAGGTGTTTGTGTAGCTTCATGTCCAATGCATTTGTGTCATGATGTCAGCTGTGATGTCATTGGCATTCTTTGAGGTCACAGTCAGTCGACTTGTTCGATTGATGACAGCTGTATCTCTTCAATACCGTCATCTGGGTATGGTCTGAATGGTTGACTGAGTAGCGCTTTTCACGCCTGCGATACATTCACGATGGTGAGGAGGGCCCAGAAGTGATGTACATGTCTTGTTTCTTTGTCGCCGGGCTGAGAGCGGGACGGGTGTAATGAGGTCCCATTGGGCTCTCCCTCTTCAGTATCCCATCAGAGGGGTTAGTTAACGTGGCAATTAACCCCTAGTGCTAGACTCACCCCTTGTACCAGAGATGGGAGTAGTCTAGATAATATGGGATGGGACGGTTGGAGCGGAAGATACCATTAATTCATTTTGCTTTCTGCACCAAAACCTTTCAATGAATATTTTTAACCTGGCGCATGGCATCCCTGATTGGATGGTCTAGATAGGAAAAAGGTTGCCTGTCCTCTGCCAGGCCGATTCCATATTTAATGCTTGGCTTTGCCTCTGGTTAGTCGCTCAGGTTGTTCTTATGGACTTCATCTTAATTCAAGGGTGGATCTCCTCACCTGGGGCATCCATAGATCTAACCTAAAGTAAGGCAATTCCAAACAGCTGCCTAGAGCACCACCAACATAGGGGCACCAATGGATGCCATAAATACATCCACTCAGGGGTTACAACTGATACGATTTTAGGTCAATTTGCTTCACTCTTCATGCAAGAAAATGCTGCACCATCAACTTTGGCGCTGTAGTCTTGACAACCTTGGCTCCGAAAGCAGTCCCACAAAAAAAGGACCACTGGAGACCAAATTCTGCAACGCAACGTTGTGCATGGACTTCTATGGCGTGGAACATTCAGTATTAAGCCTTCAGGAAAACACGCCCAAAGTCCACCAAACTCTATGCGGTGAAAGTCTATGCAAAAGCCAAAGCTGCAGCACTTAGACTCTAGCAGATAACAGTTCCCACCAAACGACTAAGTGCAAGGCGCCATCCTACAGACCCCAATGGCATTGGTGCATCGTGGCGCAGAGGTGTGGGGCAAGATGGGGTCTGCTCCACTTCCTGTCCAGATGTGGAATTCTTCAGCAAGAGAGCTCTATACACAAAAGGTGCCCAGGTGCCTCGTCGATCAACCTGACCCTAGCGGGTCAACATTCAGACATATCTATGTATGTATGCATTGGGTTTTATAGTGCACAAACCTAGGGAGCACCCTACTATAAAGGGGCACATCAATAGGGCACAACAATCTGGCTACAATTGGAGGATAAAATAGGAACACTTGGAAGGAGATATATAGAGATGGCTCCAGAAATAGGATACAGTTTATGGAGGGAAAGGCGGTACCGGGTGGGTTTACAGATGTGCTCACATTAAAGCTATGTTCTTGTGGATTTCTCATGATCAGACCACCCCAGACTATATTATTAAGGACCGGGTCTGCCGCAGCGATCCCCTGCGATGCCTTCTTCTGCTATCATACATGTGGTATAAGTTTAGAAAGGGTTTTAAGACTCCCAGCTAGAGTTGCTTGACTTATACCTGAGGTTTGTATTAAATGTATATGCTGGGTGGGGTTTATCAAAACGTTATTTCCTATATTAGAGTGGATGCACCTGGGCTATTGTTTCTTTTCTGTGTTCAATTGTATTGCTTAGTGAGTGCACCTTGGCCCCACACCTGCATCTCCAGAAGAGGGTTGTCTATGACATGGGGTACCTTTTTTTGAGTTTTTGTCTTTTTTATGTTTTGTATAGCACCACTATCACCAGAAATCCAATTTCAGGGTGCGTTGTTCTTGATGTTGCCTCTTACCACGCTCGGTTTATCACATGGAGGTTTGGGGAAGTGGTGGGCTGTTTCCACCAGGTTGGACTGGAAGCACAGCACCGTCCTGCTGCCAAGACAAGCATGTTACTCCTGAGCTATCCTCCCGACTCCCCTTCTTGTACTGGATTTGGGCAGCATAAGCTTTTTTGGGATTGCAAAGGGCCCCGTGCAAATCAACAATAAATGAATACAATATATACATTGGGGCAGCCTGATTTAGCAGAAGACCTGACCTAGGGCTTGCAAAGCCTGGTCCAATCCATGCATATACTCAAGAATGACTCAGAGCCAGGTAAGAGGATAAAATAACAGGGAGGAAAAATGAAGAAAATGAGACAGCAAGGAAACCAAGCAAGAAAGAACGGAGTCAAGAGACACACTTGCTGAAGGCAAGTAGACAGGCAGAAAGGGAGCGAGTGCAGCAGAAAGAAGTGGCAGGGGCACTGTCCCCCACCAGAGCCCTAAGAGATGTTTAGAACCAGAGGTCTGCTTTTTTCTCAGCCCCTTTAAGAACCCTTTATTGAGATCATTTCCTTCTTCGAGACCAGGGAGGTGTTTCTGGCATTCAGAGAGTTGTGGAAAATTTGACAGGTTCAAATTGGCACCTGACATGCTGAAAACATAGCCTAGGTGACTCTGCTAAAGAGGTAAAGTGCCGCCAAGCGCTCCAGGCCTACAGATCGGTGCCAATCTGAAGTTGCGAGAATCAATGCTATGAGGTTGTGAGCAGAAAATGTACTCAAGGCACTCAAGTGCATGGGGCGGGAGGCTAAGCAGTGCCCTATGAGCAAACAGTTAGGCTAGAGCATGCAAGATTGGGAGCAGAGCGTAGAGCGCTAAACTGCAGCCTGTGAACCTGAGGCAAAGAGATGAGTCAAAGCCTGTAAGACTGACAGCACAAAATGGACTCCTAGGACAAAGCCTTGGATCAAAGAGCTAAGCCAATGCCCACAAGGCTGGGAGCTAGGACGCATCCCCTGTATGCTTAAGCTATGCCCAAGCCTGCAAGAGTTGGTGCAGAGCAGAGAGTGCGCAGTCAGGCATTTCAGCTTGGGAGCAAAGTGCTAGGACACAGACTTCAAGAATGCGAGTAGTACAGCAAGTCCAAAGAGCTAGACCCAAGCCTGAAATTGCTGGAGCACAGCGGAGAGTGCTAGGTCAAAATTCTTGGCCTGTGAGCAAAGATCCGAGACCAAGCATGCAAGAATGAGAGCAGAGTGTAGAATCCTAGGACAAATCCTGTGAGCTTGGGAGCAAAGAGGTGGGGTACAAATCTCCACCAGTGGGAGCAGAGAGTGTTATACCCAGTAAGAGAGCCAAGACTGGGAGCAGAGTGCGCATTCCTAGGCCAGCGCGTGTGAGCCTAGGAGCAAACAGCTAGGTCACAGCTTGCATGACTGGGAGCAGAGTGCACATTCCTAGGCCAGCGCGTGTGAGCTCAGGAGAAAACAGCTAGGTCAAAGCCCGCATGACTTGGAGCAGAGTGCGCATTCCTAGGCCAGCGCGCGTGAGCCCAGGAGCAAACAGCTGGGTCAAAGCCCGCATGACTGGGAGCAGAGTGCGCATTCCTAGGCCAGCGCGTGTGAGCCCAGGAGCAAACAGCTGGGTCAAAGCCCGCATGACTGGGAGCAGAGTGCGCATTCCTAGGCCAGCGCGTGTGAGCCCAGGAGCAAACAGCTGGGTCAAAGCCCGCATGACTGGGAGCAGAGTGCGCATTCCTAGGCCAGCGCGTGTGAGCCCAGGAGCAAACAGCTGGGTCAAAGCCCGCATGACTGGGAGCAGAGTGCGCATTCCTAGGCCAGCGCGTGTGAGCCCAGGAGCAAATAGCTGGGTCAAAGCCCGCATGACTGGGAGCAGAGTGCGCATTCCTAGGCCAGCGCGTGTGAGCCCAGGAGCAAACAGCTAGGTCAAAGCCCGCATGACTGGGAGCAGAGTGCGCATTCCTAGGCCAGCGCGTGTGAGCCTAGGAGCAAACAGCTAGGTCAAAGCCCGCATGACTGGGAGCAGTGTGCGCATTCCTAGGCCAGCGCGTGTGAGCCCAGGAGCAAACAGCTAGGTCAAAGCCCGCATGACTGGGAGCAGAGTGCACATTCCTAGGCCAGCGCGTGTGAGCGTAGGAGCAAACAGCTAGGTCAAAGCCTGCACCCGTGTGAGCCTAGGAGCAAACAGCTAGGTCAAAGCCCGCATGACTGGGAGCAGAGTGCAGATTTTTGGGACAAAGCCTGTGAGCCTAGGAGCAAACAGCTAGGTCAAAGCCTGCACGCGTGTGAGCCTAGGAGCAAACAGTTAGGTCAAAGCCCGCATGACTGGGAGCAGAGTGCAGATTTTTGGGACAAAGCCTGTGAGCTTGGGAGCAAAGAGTTGGACAAAAGCCTGCAGGACTGTGAGTAGCAGAGAGTTGAAGGCCAAGCCTGTTGACTGGGATGAAGCCTGTCATTCTGGGATAAACACAAAGCTCTAGGGGAGCAAAGAGCTGGGCCAACGACTGCATGTATTGAAGCAGGGTAGAGAGTGGCAGGTCTGGCATTTGAGAGGCACAGGCCAATATGTACACTGACACCAGCCGAGGCTGGCACATGAATGGCAAGGTCTGGAACACCTGTGAAGCTGTGGAGGAAGAAGAGTGATGGAGGCATTCCTGGGTGGCCGCACGGGGCAGCAGGCGGGCATGTGGGACCTAGGCAGGCTACTCCTACATGCACAGGATCACACGATTTGCTAAATAATTCTGACATTGCGGCATTGGGTGGGCAAGAAAGAGAACAGAGCGAGACAGAGTGAAGGAGTGAAGTATTACAGGAGAGGTGGCTAAAGGGGGCAGCACATCAGGGTGAGCGGCGGGCATGCAAAATGATCTAATGGGGAGACGAGAGGGTGCCAATGATGCGAGAGAGATGGAAGGGGAAAGAGAGGCAGGGCGAGAAAAAGGAACCGTGCAAAGAACTCTGAGGGAGGGAGCAGAAGTGTGGCAGCACTAGGCAGGAAGTGAGTGCACCACGAGTTTCATACATGGTTGCTGTCTTCTGCATCATAATAAGAATAATACCAAGAATGATGGATCATACATGTGATATTCTGCACATTTGACATGGCATGAGCCTCGGATCAAATGGATGGTTACAATGATGGGGGCAAGGAGGGAGGCTCTACTGCACGATGAGGAAATGAGTGAGGCGCCAGTGAAGCGCATGAGGCCAGTCATGTGAAGAATACATGTGCATGTATGATGGTCGGTCCATGAGGTCAAGAATGAGTTAAACTCTACCGGATTAAGCAAAGCAGTGACTGAGTGATTGGGGAATGAGTGAGAGGCCAGTGAAGCACATGAGGCCAGTGAGGTGAAGAATACATGTAGCTGCATCGGCATGTGTGATGGTCCATGGGGTCAGGAATGAGTGAAACTCTACCGGATTAAGCAAAGCAGTGACTGAGTGATTGGGGAATGAGTGAGAGGCCAGTGAAGCACATGAGACCAGTCATGTGAATAATACATGTGCATGTGTGATGGTCCATGAGGTCAGGAATGGAATGAGTGAAACCCTACCGGATTAAGCAAAGCAGTGACTGAGTGATTGGGGAATGAGTGAGGCGCTTTTGTAGTCCAGGGAACTAGAGACATGGGATGCGACTGTATTGGCATTGCCTCCGCCAGCAGAGCTCGAAACAGGGGAACGCTATTGAACCCGAAGGACTCGGGTGCCCATTGACCAGCGAGGAGGCTGCCTTTGGACAATGTCCCCCTGGATCAGTGATAACCCAAACTTCTTGTCCCCAATGTATGGCAGCGCCCTGTTGCCTGCATCACCTGTTTGGGTACCGATATGTGCTGCCAATGACACCCTAAGAACAGGGGTCTGCAGTCATTGGCTCTGCAGATGTTTCAGCATACAACTCCTAAGCACCCTAGCCAGCATAGTCAATGGTGAAGGGTTATAGGAGTAGTAGTCCAAAACTTGAGGAGAGCTGCAGCTCGCAGGCTTAGGAGACGTGGGAACGTCAGACAACACAAAGACAGACAGTCAGCCCATTAAGCCATAGGAGGGCCTAACAAGCTTCACACTGGCAGGCGTGTTGTCATGGCGTGAGTCAGTACAAATAAACATGCTACAGACTCAAGCGCACAATGCACAGTGTGTGTAATTGGGGCCGCAACGCCCGCCACGCAGCCCCTCCCGGTTCACAAACACCCGCCTGACTTCAGGTGCGAGGCATAGGTGTGCCAACCAGGGCGGGGGCGGCATAGATAACAAAAATACAACAGAAGCATGCAAAAGGAATACGAGAGAGGGAGGGAGCGCAGCACGGAGAAGGAAGGCGAACATCACAGCATGGGAGGAAGGGAAGGAAGAGCAGGTGGCAAGGTAAAGAAAAGGCGGAAAAACACAACATAATGCAAGAGATCAAAGGAAGGAGTAACAAAGCCAACAGGCCGCATGGGAATAAGCTAGGCCTTCACCAGTTGCCAGCTCTTGCCATTATCTGCCCAGGTCCTCATATCATACGTCAGGGGTTGCCATCCCAAGCCCAGGTACTCACACCATTGCAAGGGATTGCCATCAAATGCCTGGGTACTCTACCCTCCACCCCAGGGGTTGCCATCAAAAGCCCGGGTACTCACACCAATGCAAGGGCGTGCCATCAAATGCCTGAGTACTCACACCATTGCAAGGGATTGCCATCCAATGCCTGGGTACTCTACCCTCCACCCCAGGGGTTGCCATCCCAAGCCCAGGTACTCACACCACTGCAAGGGATTGCCATCAAATGCCTGAGTACTCTACTCTCCACACCAGGGGTAGCCATCAAAGGCACAGGTACTCACACCACTGCAAGGGATTGCTATCAAATGTCTGAGTACTCACACCATTGCAAGGGATTGCTATCAAATGCCTGGGTACTCTACCCGCCACCCCAGGGGTTGCCATCAAAAGCCCAGGTACTCACACCAATGCAAGGGCGTGCCATCAAATGCCTGAGTACTCACACCATTGCAAGGGATTGCCATCCAATGCCTGGGTACTCTACCCTCCACCCCAGGGGTTGCCATCCCAAGCCCAGGTACTCACACCACTGCAAGGGATTGCCATCAAATGCCTGAGTACTCTACTCTCCACACCAGGGGTAGCCATCAAAGGCACAGGTACTCACACCACTGCAAGGGATAGCTATCAAATGTCTGAGTACTCACACCATTGCAAGGGATTGCCATCCAATGCCTGGGTACTCTACCCGCCACCCCAGGGGTTGCCATCAAAAGCCCAGGTACTCACACCAATGCAAGGGCGTGCCATTAAATGCCTGAGTACTCACACCATTGCAAGGGATTGCCATCCAATGCCTGGGTACTCTACCCTCCACCCCAGGGGTTGCCATCAAAAGCCCAGGTACTCACACCATTGCAAGGGTTTGCCATCCAATGCCTGGGTACTCTACCCTCCACCCCAGGGGTTGCCATCAAAAGCCCAGGTACTCACACCATTGCAAGGGTTTGCCATCCAATGCCTGGGTACTCCACCCTCCACCCCAGGGGTTGCCATCAAAAGCTCAGGTACTCACACCATTGAAAGGGCTTGCCATCAAATGCCTGAGTACTCACACCATTGCAAGGGATTGCCATCCAATGCCTGGGTACTCTACCCTCCACCCCAGGGGTTGCCATCAAAAGCCCAGGTACTCACACCATTGCAAGGGTTTGCCATCCAATGCCTGGGTACTCTACCCTCCACCCCAGGGGTTGCCATCAAAAGCCCAGGTACTCACACCATTGCAAGGGTTTGCCATCCAATGCCTGGGTACTCTACCCGCCACCTAAGGGGTTGCCAACAAAAGCCAAGGTACTCAAACCATTAAAAATAATTGCCATCAAATGCCGGGGTGTTTTACCCCCCACTCCAGAGGTTGTCCTCAAATGCCCAGGTACTCACACCATTGCACCCCATTACAAGGAATTGCCATCAAATGCCTGGGTGTTTTACCCCCCACTCCAGAGGTTGTCCTCAAATGCCCAGGTACTCACACCATAGCAAGGGAGTGCATTCAAAAGTCTGGGTACTCTACCCACCACCGCAGGGGGTGCCATCAAATGCCCAGGTACTCACGCCATTGGCCAAGTATCACGAGTATATGATTGAAGATGAAACACTATCTAGTGCATTTAGACATTTTACAATGTAAGGGTCTTCCCGCTTTTCTGATTCTTTGGGGAGGAGAGAGGGGATTCTCCCCGCAGCACTTTGTGCTATTTGTTTTGAGCAGACTAGTTTTCATGCAAGAAGCTACACACATACAGCTCAGAACGTCGGGATTAAAGTACTTTCTCCAGTCAATATCTTGAACCCACAACCATGTATATGATAACAATTCAAATTGGTGGCTGCGCCACAGATTAGATAAACCAAAAAATAGTGCAACAGGCAAAATAGAAATAATATCATAAAAAAACTTCAAAGAAAGAGCAGGGTTGAAGATCAAATTGCCTGTAAAATGAACAGAGTGTAGAAACAACTGAAAGAGAAAAAACAGACTGCAGCAGAAATAATGCTGAAATGTGTTGAAAAGAAACAGAATGATGCACATGGGGAGGATGAGTGACAGAGCAGATGACAAGAGAGCAGAGTGAGACAAAGAAAAAGTGAAAAAGCTAAATGCAAGAGAAAGAAAGTAGAATAAACAGGCTGCAAAAGATTGAACAGAGTGAAAGAACAAACTGAAAATCAGCACAAGAGAAAATATCAGACTAGCAAGGGAGATTGGAAAACACAGACTGTCAGAAGAATGTGCAAAAGTAAAAGAGAACAACAACAGGCTGCAAAGGAGCAAGCAGATTCAAATTTAAAAAGTAAGGGAAAGAACAAAGGGGAAAAGTTTAACAAACAGCCAGAGTGTTAAAGAAAAACGAAAATTGAAAGAGCAAACTCAGGCAGAGATAAGGATAACCACAGACCGAAGGCGAAATAAAACAGCGCAAAAAGAAAATCAGAGAAAGAGAAACACAATAAGAGATACAACAAATGGAAATAAATGGAAGGATCGAGAAAAGACTTTTAAAAGCCTACGCAACTGAAAGAGCAGTGTGCAATACAGAGCAAGAGAATGAATTGGTTGGAATGGTAAAGCACAAGACATAGGGCAAAGAGAATTGAACCACAAAGGAAAGGAACGATTGAAATGGCAAGCTCAAAGAGAAATAACAGATTGAATCAAACTACAAGGGAAAAACGGAGTGAAAGAACAAACAAAGAGAAAGATTTTCATAATAAACTATAAAAGAAGGAACAGACTAAAATAACAACACAAGACAACAATAGGGAGACATTATTTGCAGTAGAAATAAAAATGTGAAACAGCAAAGTGTGGGATATATTCTGCCCAAGAAAAAGGAAACTATATCTGGCTGACTGAGGTCTAAAAAGTACAGACCCTGGAAAACATACTATGAGCAGACAGATAAAAAGTCAGTGTTTCACTCGCATTTGACACTTTTCAGAAAGCAGACTTTAAGGAAGGAGAAATACACTACTAAGTGTAGCTTGCATGAAATTGTCAAAGCTTAAAAATCGAGGCTTACTTTACATGGAAAGCATGGCACTTACACACACAAAAACAGTGATTATGGAAATACGGGCATTTTGCTGCTTGAAATGAATACATGGGCCCTGATTTATGGAATATTTGCATGTAAAACGGATTGCGTACCATTCTGCCCGCAAATCCCAATTCGTCAAACAGGGATTTATGCACATAATGGCATTCAAGCCCTGTTTTACACGCAAATAATTCCATGAATCAGGGCCGTGGAGTCAAAGTTTGCCTTGCTAGAGAAATGCAAACACATCATGATGGGAAAATGAACAGTGGTGGCAAGACACAATTAAATAAAAAATAAACAGAAGGCTTCATGTGCCCAAGGAAATGTAACCATCACAAGCATAAGTGTCTGTTTCTAGAGACATGACTAAGTTTCTATTTCCTGAGAAGGACTCAGTTTCTATTCAGAACACTCAAGCAGTGACCAAGAAGGAATTTATGAGGGGCTGCTATCTAAGATAAGCGACAGATCACCCATGATCCTGGGGAGAACAAAGGCTGATGACTTTACACCAGGCAAATGTCAACAATGGAGTAGATGCCCTGTTCAGAGGAGAAAGGAAACCTCCAACAAGAAATGACACTTAGTGTGCTGTTTGATGGTCAGAATCATATGTATTTAGTTATGTTGCTATAGATTTACAGGGAAAATCATATTTAGTAATTTTTCTTAAGATCAGAAGAAAAATAACTATCAATTTAATTGGAAGTGATTTTTTTAGAGAAATATCCTGATGGTTCCCCTTCCTTTCCAATGCCTAGAATTAGGTTTGAGATCACCACCCAATCATTGGCATCGATGGTAGTATGGAAACAAGCAGATCTTTATTGCAAAGTGATGAACAAGGATGAGATACCATCGATCGAAATTCTGCGGAATAACACAAATGCAATCCTTACCAAAACATTGAATGCATGGAAAGGGGAAATTGCAGCAAAATTTATAAGCAAAGACATCACACTTGAAATGCTGGTAAATCGGCTGCAATATGCCAAACGGAAGATTCTTTGTAACGATTGGATTAACACGATGAAAGAAAAATCCAAGTACCAATTGAACCTTCCCTGTGCAGTAGACATAAGAGCAATAAGCCAACTGCCTAACAACCTGGTGATTTTCCAGGACAAAACGATTAGGAACACCTATATGAAATTGTGTTTAAACATCTTACCAACATCTTACCAACGAGACAGACTGGCAAAAATGAACTTATTGCCGAAATTGTTGCAACATTGCAGGTTTTGCAATAACACAGACTGCATAGAAACTATCCAATACATAATCATGGAATGTCCGGCACTCCTGGAAAAGCTAAACCTTTTTAGAGACTACTTTAAGATATCGGACAACCCAATGGACGCGGAGACGAGATGGGCACAGATCCTTTTGGGAAATGATAAGAAATTGATTTACACTATTGTGCAATTTTGGAACAATATCATGAGCATGTCTGCCCCGACCGAATAACTGTGGCCGATAAGTATAACGGAAGATTTTTAGTATTGAAAGGGTATGACAAATGTGTAACAAAATGAAAAGCTTAATTTGTAAACTATATCATTTTTAATTTAAAAAAGAAACGATCAATTTAAAGTTTATCCCAAGGCCATTATGTTGCTACAACTTTTATCAAAATTCGACCTTGGGAACTGAAGCTACAACCTAAAATGTGCTCCTTGCTCCCCAGAAAATGTCCCAAAGCCAGAAGTAGGGGAGGTTGTAGCTTATTAAATTAGATATCAGCAGAGAATATTTCGGGTTGATAACTATCATCGTTTTTTAGTAAATTGTAAAACAATTGCCATTTGGGCATGCAACCTTGTGCCAAATGCGGCGAGATGAGAGGAACCAAGTAATATATATATATTGTTAGGTATATCTGTAAAATAAAATATTTTGCCATGTAGGACTTTTCCAGTGCCAAAACTGGCATAGGTAAAATAAAAACCTCAGTGGGTGGATTCATCTCTCCTATTGTTTAAGGTTCATAACTCCAGAAGCCTATCCCCAGAGAGAGGCTGGGCCTTGAGGGTGGTGGTGACCGTAAGGGTTCAATCAACATGCAGGGTCAATAAGCTAGCACCTCCTAATTTTAATATTTTGGAGTTGTGGTTTTGAGGTTAAAAGGTGTTGCACAATGGGAGAGGGGGCGAGCTGCCTAAAAATAATCTGAGTGAACACTGAACGAGGATTGGCGGAATGTAACCTTGCCAGGAGGAATAACTGAAGCTACTTGGGGTGGAATTGCTGATGAGTGCTGAGGAAAACCAGGGGGGAAAGAGAGGCAGATACTGGGATCTTTGCAAGGAGAGCCAAATAGAGGGATGAATGCTGGTGGCCATACATGACTGGTGTGTCTGACCAGATCTCTGTTTTCCCCAAGCGAGGATCCAGAAACGCTGAACGTTGCCCCAGAGACAGTCTATGTAAGTAATGTGTCGAACTGAACCAAGTCTGGGGATTTGTTTGATTTAATAACTTCCCGTAAATGAATGGGTGGGGGCATGGAAGTAGACCCTTGGCATTTTACAAAATAATAATTCAAATAATTCCCCTATAGCTAAATAACACTGGGTGGTTTTGTTAAAGCTCTAAATTAACAAAACCGCTCCCTGTGTAATTGAAATACAGTCATTTAAAGTGAGTGGTTATTCCTGGCCTTAAAGCAGAGGGGTGATAAATGTACAGTGAATGACAGGTTTCTTTTGGTGGTCTTGCTAAATGAAATCAAGTGACGTCCCTAATGGAAATGTCCACTCTCTCCAGAGAGTGGGAAAGTGACTCCTGTGAGAAAAGATTCTGCATTGCATAGGGGCGAAGGAAGCAGGGTTCTCTGTCCAAGTCGGTTGTGCTTTCACGTTGCTAGCGCTGACATGCGCGCAGGGAGTTTATAAGTAAAGAGCACTGCGTGTGTGAAATTGTTTTTACTTGTGGAAAAATGTGCATGTTATTCAAATCGAACGTCATCATAATCTTGTAATGTTCCAAAGTTCTGATCATAGTTGACATTCAGGGATGTTGTGTGTGATAGAACTGTTGAAATGTTCATATGACCTGGATTCTATTTATTGGAGACTGAAAAGCAAAAACGCCCACATGGTGTAATCTCAGCTTTTGTTATTGTTTATCCTCAAAAGGTAAATGCTTTGTATTGAATGTTTTGGTGCCACAGAGAATGTGGTGCATCCTGTGAATTAGTGTAAATATGACAATTTCTATAATAATTAATACACATATATTATTTATGTGCACCGGACGGCTTCTTGGCTTAACATTTTAAAGGGGGAGAGATTCAATGGTTTTCGATGAACCATAGACAGGCCTAGATAGATTATCATGGTCTATTTGTCGGGGGCTGTTGATTGGGGGAGAAAGTACACCCCACATTACAAGTGATCCCATTAATGTCTCACAAAAGTATGAGGCAATGAGCTAAGAGAAATAAAGGGCAAAAATGATCAAAGTTAAAAAAAAAATCAAGCACAGGCTAAAATAAAGAATAGCTCATATAAGTGAGAGCGGAGTTAAAGAAAGCACAAGAGTAAGGAAAGAATGAAAGAACAAACTGCAGATGCAAAGAAAGCTAAACACTAAGTCACAAGAGAAAGAACAAGCGACGAGAGAGAGAATAAGCAAAGTGCAATAAACAGTAACAGAAATAAAAGGTAACAGACTACAATAGAAAGGACAGAGCAAAGGGGCACACTGAAGGAGAAAAAAAATAACATCACACGGTAAAGAAAAGGAAGAAAGAACAACTACAGGTGAAAGGGCGGGGTGAAATAAACCAGAAAGTGTCCAACAACAACAGCAAGAGAAAGGACTGGCTGACAGAGTATATCACAAGAGAAAGGTTCATTTTCAAGAGAGAGAATAAAGCAAAAAATGCCTGCAGCAAGAGAAAGAAACCGTTATCCAGGCCTTACTTTGGGGGTAGAAAGGTGCAGATAATCTGCAAATTCCCTCTTTCATTGAGTGAGCTCTCGCGTGCGACCCGAGGAGGCGACTCGTGCCTTTTTCATGTTCCCATTGGTTAAAGCAGGAGCCGAGCTTCTGCTCCCGAACCATCATGCAGCAATGGCCGTGGGCTCAGTCGTTTCACTTGTACAGCCATCAAGCTGCCACGCCAGTAGGTCCATTAAACTAAACCTAAAGGCGGGAGCCTTCCATGCGGGCCAAGGGCACCTGCATAAAACACATAAAACACACAGTGCTTTAAGTGCGCCGGGGCCTGCCGTGGCAAGTGAGACTGAGCCGGGGCACTCTGGTCCCACTACGCCACAGCGGGTTATCATCCCGTCACGGCTGCAGCCACGACAGGAGGTGAGCCCGCCGGCCGTCACCATGATGGAGTCAGGCAACAGCTGTGACTGACAGAAGTGGTAGCCAGTCACAGCGTCACACAAACTATTTGAATGACTCTGTGGCTGGCTGGCATTTCTGTCAGTCACAGCTGCCTGCAGGGAATGCACAGCATTTCAAAACTGTAACTTCCTCTGGTGACTCCTCACCAGGGTCACCAGAGGAAGTTAGATTCCCAGGCCAGCCCTGATAAAAGGGTGCGGGGCTTGCACCATTTTGGATTTGTTTACCTGTTTTGCACACCGGACTCCAAGCTCCTGCTGTCACCAACGACCACCAAGAACGCACAACACACTGAGGAGAAGGAGAAGCAATGCACCCACGGTAAGTGACTGCTGCCTCACTATTGCTGTTGCTAGTTGCAGTTTCAACTGGTCGAGGCAAACTTCTCGCTTCAGTGCGTTCACCTCGACGAGCTGAAACTGCAACAGACACTTCTGTTGCTCTCTTCCCTCTTTCTTTATTTCTTTCCTTCATCTTTTTTCCCTTTACTTTATGCTCTCTGTCCCCTTGCTTCTTTATTTCTTCAATTTTTTTTCCCAATTCGCAAAACTTGTTTGCCTTCATTCGGACGGCTTTGTGCCCGCCCCCCACATTGCACAGTTCCCTGTAAAATTGTCTCGGGTACCAAGGAAAAAGTGCACAACGGTTATTTGAGAGAGAAAGGGGTATCCCTTCCTGTCCTTTCCCTCCCTGCTGGGCAATTTGCATAGATGAGCAGCAGAGACACGCCCCCTTTCTCTGTACCAATGGAGGGTTCTGGAGAAAGTGTGATGCAAATTTAAAGAATATTTATTCAGCAACACTGGTCAAAACTATTAGCCAAAGATGGAATTAACTCATCAAACTGGCCCAAATTGGCCAAAAAAGGGGGGCCACTTTGACTCAAAAAAACTGGCCCACACCAGCATTTTGTATTTTTCGTTCGCCCATCGGCCTATTTCCCTATAGGCCAGTCCGAGTCTGCCTGTGGCTGTTTCAAACTGCTTGCAAAAACGTTGTTCCTTTTGTGTTTTGTGAATCGGGTGCACTTAAAATAAAGCATGACCTCTCGGTGGCAAATTTGGTTGCCCTTATGCCTTCAGTTCGAGCTCTGTCCAGTTTGCCCCTCTATGCGCTGTTCTGCCCCCATCGCCAAGTTCTGACTGATTTGACCCCTCAGTGCAGACATCTGCCCCCATTTCACCATCAGCAGCACGCTCTGCCCTTATAGGCCTGTCGGCTGTAGCCTGCAAGTCTTTTAAGTGTTCCACATCCACTGGCCTCCTAGTGCCCAGTTATGCCAAGATGTAGCCCTCCATGCAATGTTTTCCCCCATCTGGCCCTTAGTGCACATTACAGCCCCTGTGTGGCGCGCACTACCAAAGTGCACCTCATGTGGCTCTTTGTGCCGAGTTCTGGCCCCTTTTGGCTCCATGTGCTGGGTTAGTTTCCCATTTTGCCCTGTGTGCTGATAGCTACCTCCATTTTTCCCTCAGTAGTGAAATCTGCCACCTTTTGCCCCTCAGTGCCAGTTTTGCCCCATTTGCCCCTCAGTGTCAGGTGCTGTGCCCATTGGACTTCAGCACCAGTTCAACAGCCATTTGCCCCCAAGTTCCCAGTTCTCCCCTATTTACTCCTCAGTGCCAGCTCTGTTCTCATTTGGCACTCATGGACCAGTTCTGACCCACCCACCTCTCGTGGCAAGTTCTGTTGCCCATTTTCCCTCAGTCTGAGGTCAGGCCCATTAGTCCCTCAGTGCCTTGCTCTGCCCCCATTTTCACCCCAGTGTCAGGTTGTGCCCCGAGTTGCCTCTCAGTGCAGTTCTCTGCCCCCATTTCACCATCAACACTAAGCTCTACCCTTATTTGACTGTCTGCAAGTTGTTCCCAGTGCTGCACTCATTGCCTCCGACACGGACTCACTGCTTTGGCTTTGCCAAGCAGCAACAAGAATGTGTGGCAAGCAGCTTGGTCTAGGATAAATATAAGTTGAAGTGAACATTGTGCTCTGCATTGTGTTATAAAAAGATGTAGCCCGCGCTTTCAGCTGCCATGCTCATGCCCTATAAAGGGATGTGATAAGAGATTGCTGCCATCTCAGTGCGTTTGAAATCATTATTGCGCTGGGGATGTCCAGCTTTGCTGTTGCCTATACAAATGTTGCTGACTTTGAGCAAAAGGCCCTCGCAAGTCTACCAATGATGTGGGCTCTCAAGAAAGGCTTCCATGTGTGGGGAATTAGTCCCTCTGAAAACCCATGTTTCTTCCCAATCATATCGAGTGCTAGTAGGTTTTCAGATATAACTGATAGTACAAACAAACATAATGTTGCATGAATCTTCAAGATGGGTCTCGACAGTAGCCACACATCTTGTCCACCTAAGATAAGGGTCCAATAAATAATGACATTGAGCTTGGATTTGTTACACTTTAAGGCATGCAGCAAGCAGTCTCTGTTACCATATGTACTTAGTAATGTAGGGCAGAGCATTTTTACATGTTCATCTTTAGGTCACGCCCATCATGAAAGCCACGCCCCCAAACTAGGCCCCCCCCTAAATTTCTCACCCCACTTAAAGCACTGCTCTCTCTCTCTCAACCTCGAGCAGTAACCTTTACGTTCCCTCAGCCCGCCCAAACGTGTGCAACCTGTGGGGTTGGAGCCTTGCGGGAAGGGACCCTTGGGAAACAGGGGTGCCTGCTTGAGGATAGGGGGGCTGGCCTCTCGGGGCTAGGGGGAGGGCTGCACGCACTAGCAGGCATAACCAGTTACCAGTTAGTTCAGCCAGCATGGACTGCTGGGCGCAGTCACGGCTGGGTGAAGGGGGTTCGCCTTGGCTCGTGCTTGGAGTCTCTCGGGCCTCACGTTGGGCGTGGCGCCGTCTAGGTGGCAATTGGAAATACGCTGATAGGCCATTTTCCCCACACATTTCATCCAAATAATAGGTAGCTTGTTTCGCCCTTCCAACATGGCGCCTCTTTATTGTCTGCATCGGCGGTTATTTTGTGTGTGAGCGTGTGGTGTTAGCATATGTGTGTGTGATAGTGTGCATGCGATAGTTGTGTGTGAAAGGTGTGATCGTGTACATGTATGATAGGTGTATGTACAATAGGTGCGTGATAGGGTGTGTGCTAGTTCTGTCTGTGTCATAGATGTCTGTGCGATAGGTGTGCTTGTCTGTGATAGTGTGTGTGAGGGTGAATTTTGTGTGAATATTGTGTGTGTGATAGGTGTATGTGCGATAGATGTGTTGTATGTGTGTGATAGTGTGTATGATAGTTGTGTGCTTGGTATGTGTGCGAGTGTGTGTGGGTGACAAGGTATGAAAGTGTGTGATAGGTGTGTACGATAGGTGTGCTGTGTATGTGACTTATGTCTATGTGTGATAGATGTGTTGTGTGTGTGTGAAAGTGTTTATGATAGTTGTGTGCGTGATAGGTTAGTGTATGATATTGTGCGTGAGAGAAAGTGTGTGTGTGACAAGGTATGGCAGTGTATGTGATCGTTGTGTTCTCTCTGTGATAGTGTGTGACAGTGTGCGTGGTTGATAGTGTGCGTGTGATCATTTGTGTATGATAGGTGTATGTGCGATAGATGTGTTTTGTGTGTGATAGGTGCCTGTCGAAAAGTGTGCGCGCGCCGTGTGCCGTGGGTCTGTTTGGCGTGCGTGCATTAATCGGCAATGCGGCCTGCACGCCTCCCCGTGGCATGGACAGAAGGGCGGGAGACACAGCTGCGTTGGACTTTATTAAAACAATACATACAAGATCTGCTTTGCTGACAGCAGAATTCACGACTTAATATCTCTGCCAGGCGCTGGGGATGGCACAGCACTCTGTTCAGAAAAGGACTACCAAAGGCGGATGAGGACCCTGTGCACTGCAGCACATCTCTGCCAGGGTATGACGCAGGCACAGCAGTCTGCTGCTGGATACTTGCCAGGGGCTAGAGGTGGCACCGCAGGCGGTTGCAGAAGAGAGACAGTTCTGCCAGGAGCTGGCGTGGATACCATATTGTGCAGAGTATTCTTCAAGGGCGTGATGCGGGCACCAGAGTACCACGGCACGTCTCTGAGCGGCGATAGGGCACAACGTCTCTGGCAGAGGCTGGTTTTGGCCTCGAACTTCAGCGTGCTGTGCATCCCTGGCAGAAGCTGGTATGGGCTTATATGTCTGCTGCACATCCCTGGCAGAGGTGGGTACGGGCATCTAGGTCTTCTGCACATCCCTGGCAGAGGCGGGTACGGGCATCTAGGTCTTCTGCACATCCCTGGCAGAGACTGGTATGGGCATCTAGGTCTGCTGCACATCCCTGGCAGAGGTGGGTAAGGGCATACAGGTCTTCTGCACATCCCTGGCAGAGGCGGGTACGGGCATCTAGGTCTTCTGCACATCCCTGGCAGAGACTGGTATGGGCATCTAGGTCTGCTGTGCATCCCTGGCAGAGGCTGGTACGGGCATCTAGGTCTGCTGCACATCCCTGGCAGAAGCGGGTAAGGGCATCTAGGTCTGCTGCACATACCTGCCAGAGGCAGTTACGGGCATCTAGGTCTGCTGCACATCCCTGGCAGAAGCGGGTAAGGGCATCTAGGTCTGCTGCACATGCCTGCCAGAGGCGGGTAAGGGCATCTAGGTCTGCTGCACATCCCTGGCAGAGGCTGGTATGGGCATCTATGTCTGCTGCTGCACATCCCTGGCAGAGGCTGGTATGGGCATCTATGTCTGCTGCACATTCCTGGGAGAGGCGGGTAGGTCTGCTGCACATTCCTGGCAGAGGCTGGTATGGGCATCTAGGCCTGCGGCACATTCCTAGCAGAGGCGGGTACGGGCATCTAGGTCTGCTGCACATCCCTGGCAGAGGCGGGTAAGGGCATCTAGGTCTGCTGCACATCCCTGGCAGAGGCGGGTACAAGCATCTAGGTCTGCTGCACATCCCTGGCAGTGGCGTCTACGGGCATCTAGGTCTGCTGCACATCCCTGGCAGAAGCAGATATGGGCATCTAGGTCTGCTGCACATCCCTGGCAGAGGCTGGTATGGGCATCAAAGTCTGCTGCACATCCCTGGCAGAAGCGGGTATGGGCATCTAGATCTGCTGCACATCCCTGGCAGAGGCGGGTAAGGGCATCTAGGTCTGCTGCACATGCCTGGCAGAGGCTGGTATTGGCATCAAAGTCTACTGCACATCCCTGGCAGAAGCGGGTATGGGCATCTAGGTCTGCCTCACATCCCTGGCAGAAGCGGGTAAGGGCATCTAGGTCTGCTGCACATCCCTGGCAGAGGCTGGTATGGGCATCTAGGTCTGCTGCACATCCCTGGCAGAAGCGGGTATGGGCATCTAGGTCTGCTGCACATCCCTGGCAGAGGCGGGTACAGGCATCTAGGTCTGCTGCACATCCCTGGCAGTGGCGTCTACGGGCATCTAGGTCTGCTGCACATCCCTGGCAGAAGCAGATATGGGCATCTAGGTCTGCTGCACATCCCTGGCAGAGGCTGGTATGGGCATCAAAGTCTGCTGCACATCCCTGGCAGAAGCGGGTATGGGCATCTAGATCTGCTGCACATCCCTGGCAGAGGCGGGTAAGGGCATCTAGGTCTGCTGCACATGCCTGGCAGAGGCTGGTATTGGCATCAAAGTCTACTGCACATCCCTGGCAGAAGCGGGTATGGGCATCTAGGTCTGCCTCACATCCCTGGCAGAGGCGGGTAAGGGCATCTAGGTCTGCTGCACATCCCTGGCAGAGGCTGGTATGGGCATCTAGGTCTGCTGCACATCCCTGGCAGAAGCGGGTATGGGCATCTAGGTCTGCTGCACATCCCTGGCAGAGGCGGGTAAGGGCATCTAGGTCTGCTGCACATCCCTGGCAGAGGCTGGTATGGGCATCAAAGTCTGCTGCACATCCCTGGCAGAAGCGGGTATGGGCATCTAGGTCTGCTGCACATCCCTGGCAGAGGCGGGTATGGGCATCTAGGTCTGCTGCACATCCCTGGCAGGGGCTGAAACGGGGTCCATAGCCAAATGTTTTCTTAATGCTGGCATGAGCACCATGGTATTCTTTAGAACAGGGCAGTTGCAGCACCATATACTCTACTGCTTGTCTGCCAGGGGCTGTTGCAGCACTTAATCCTCTATTTCATCTATGCCAAGGGCTTTTCGGGTACCGTATGCTCGTGTACATGGCTACTATGGGATGTTGGAGGCAGCAAACACCACAGAACAACTCTGCCAGGAGCTGCTGCAACACAATACCATCTAGTGCATCACTGCAAGGGGCTGGCACAGGCATAATCTACTCTGGTGCATCACTGCCAGGGGCTGGTGCAGGCAATTTACACTCCTGTGCATCTCTGCCAGGGGCTGGTGCAGGCCTTTTACACTCCTGTGCATCTCTGCCAGGGGCTGGTGCTGGCATGTTATACTCTATTGCATCTCTGCCAGGGGCAGGTGCTGGCATGTTATACTCTATTGCATCTCTGCCAGGGGCAGATGCTGGCATGTTATACTCTAGTGCATCTCTGCCAGGGGCTGGTGCAGGCAATTTATAATCTAGTGCATCTCTGCCAGGGGCTGGTGCAGGCAATTTACACTCAAGTGCATCTCTGCAAGGGGTTGGCACAGGCATGATCTGCTCTGGTGCATCACTGCCAGGGGCTGGTGCAGGCAATTTACACTCCTGTGTATCTCTTCCAGGGGCTGGTGCAGGCCTTTTACACACTAGTGCATCTCTGCCAGGGGCTGGTGCTGGCATGTTATACTCTATTGCATCTCTGCCAGGGGCAGGTGCTGGCATGTTATACTCTAGTGCATCTCGGCAGGGGCTGGTGCAGGCATTTTACACTCAAGTGCATCTCTGCCAGGGGCTCGTGCAGGCCTTTTCGCTCAAGTGCATCTCTGCCAGGGGCTGGTGCGGGCATTTTATACTCCAGTGCATCTATGCCAAGGGCTTGTGCAGGCCTTTTACACTCCAGTGCATCTCTGACAGGGGCTGGTTCAGGCATTTTATACTCTAGTGTATCTCTGACAGGGGCTGATGAAGTCATTATGTACTCGACTGCATCTCTGGCAGGGGCTCGTGCAGGCCTTTTCGCTCAATGCATCTCTGGCAGGGGCTCGTGCAGGCCTTTTCGCTCAAGTGCATCTCTGCCAGGGGCTGGTGCAGCCCTTATACAATCTAGGGCATCGTTGCCAGGCATCATATACTGTAGAGTAATTCTTCCAGGCGCTGGGAGCAGGCATTATATGCTCTAGTGCATCACTGCCAGGGGCCGGTGCAGGCATTATATGCTCTATTGCATCGCTGCCAGGCACTGCTGCAGGCATTGTATACGGTAGGGTATCTCTGCCAGGTGCTGGTGCAGGCATTATATGCTCGAGTGCATCTCTGCCAGGTGCTGGTGCAGGCATTATATACTGCAGTGTATCTTCCAGGGGCAATATGTGGGTACCAAATTCCAGAGAACATCTATTTCCTAGGTGCGTGGTGTGTACCAGGGCTGGTGCGAGAAACATATGTTTCAGAAGATCTTTGCCAGGGTCTAGTAGTGACACCATACTCTTCAGAAGATCTCTGCTTGTGTCAGGTGTAGTGCACATACACGGCAGAAGATAAGGATATTGCTGCCAGAGGTTGGAGTGCAGCCATATACTGCATAAGGTTAGAAAATCTCTAGCAGGGCCTGGTGTGGTGCCATATACTGCAGACAATCTCTAGCAGGGGCCTGTGTGTCGTAATATACTGCAGAATATCTCTAGCAGAGGCCTGGTGTGGTGTCATATAATGCAGACAATCTCTAGCAGGGGCCTGTGTGTCGTCATATACTGCAGAATATCTCTAGCAGAGGCCTGGTGTGGTGTCATATAATGCAGACAATCTCTAGCAGGGGCCTGTGTGTCGTCATATACTGCAGAAAATCTCTAGCAGGGGCCTGGTGTGGTGTCATATACTGCGGAAAATCTCTAGCAGGGGCTGGTGTGAGCAACATACATCGCAGGACATTTCTGCCAGAGGCTGTGGCAGGCATCATAGTCTGCTTTAGGACATCTATGCCCGAGAGACTAGAGCTAGCTCAGTTTTCCATCACAACATTGTTTCCATTGGCTTTTGTTGGCACCATTTATGGCCCACACCATCTCTTCTGTGAGATGGTGTGGACATCTTAAACTGTAGGCCATGTTTGTCAATGGTCCTGTGGACAACCTTTACTAAAAGACAACTCTGCCAGGGTCTGGCGTTTCGTTTCAAATGACAGAAGATCATCTCCAGGGGCAGGTGTGGGATACATACATTTCATAAGATCTATGCGAGGGGCCGGTGTGGATGCAATATAATGCAGGGGATCAGAACACTTTTGCCAGGGGCCTGTGCCACGTACTGTAAAAGATCTATGCATGGGTCTGATTTTGACAAACTAAGCTAGGGGAAGAGCTCTGCAAAGAGAGCATGCAACCAACACGTGCTGCAGAAGGTCTATGCCAGTGGCTGGTGTGGGCACCTTACAGTGCACAAAGTATTTGCCAGCGGCTGGTGTGGGCAACATAAACTGCAGAAGATCTCTGCCAGGGTCTCATTCAGGTGCCATACATTACAGAACAGCTCTACTAGAATCTTGTGTGGGTGTCCAACATGGTAGAAGGTCTCTGCCAGATGAGGGTGTGGGAAACATACACTGCAGAGCATCTCTGCTAGGAGCCTGTGCAGGCATCATACACGGTAGCAGGTCTATGCTGGGGTCTCATGAAGGCATAATACACTGCAGAACATCTCTGCTAGGAGCTTGTGCGAGCATCATACACAGTAGACAGTCTCTGCCAGGGTCTCATGAAGAGCTTGTGAGGACATCATTCATGGTAGAAGGTGTCTGCCAGGGTCTCATGTAGGCGCCATACACTGCAGAACATCTCTGCTAGGAGGTTGTGTGGGCATCATACACGGTAGAAGGTCTCTGCCAGTTGAGGGCATGGGGAACATACACTGCAGAACATCTCTTCTAGGAGATTGTGCAGGCATCATAAACGGTAGAAGGTCTCTCCCAGGGTATCATGCAGGTACCATACACTGCAGAACATCTCTGCTAGGAGGTTGTGCGGCCATCATACACGGTAGAAGGTCTCTGCCAGACGAGTGTGTGGGGAATATATGCTGCAGAACATCACTGTTAGGAGCTTGTGCGGGCATCATATACGGTAGAAGGTCTCTAGAAGGGTCTCATGCAGGCACCATACACGGCAGAACATCTCTGCTAGGAGGTTGTGCAGGATTCATCATACACAATAGAAGGTCTCTACCAGGGTCTCATGAAGGCACCATACACTGCAGAACATCTCTACTAGGAGGTTGTGCAGGCATCATAAACAGTAGAGGTCTCTGCCAGAGTATCATGAAGGTGCTGTACACTGCAGAACATCTCTGCTATGAGCTTATGCGGCCATCATACACGGTAGAAGGTCTCTGCCAGATGAGTGTGTGGGGAATATATGCTGCAGAACATCTCTGCTAGGAGCTTGTGTGGGCATCATAAACAGTAGAAGGTCTCTAGAAGGGTCTCATGCAGGTGCCATACACTGCAGAACATCTCTGCTAGGAGCTTGTGCGGTCATCAAACCCGGTAGAAGGTCTCTGCCAGATAAATGTGGGGGGAACATATGCTGCAGCTGGTTTTGGGGATACATTTTTTTATAACAATTTTAATTGTATATTTGGTTTATATCATACCTTACACAATTCATTAAACATAGAAATCCCATGAAACTGAATATCAATCCATCAAAACACATCACATATAATACACATCTATTTGAGGATAAAACACTGCAGAAGGTCTCTGCCAGTGTCTGGTGTTGGCAACATACACAGGAGAAAATCTATGCACACGACTGATGAGGGTGCTATTAACTTCTGAAAATGTATGCCAGTGTTTCGAGTGGGAAGATCGTACGGGTGCCGTGCACTGAAGAAGGTCTCTGCCAGTGACAGGTGTGGCCACCATGCACTGAAAAAGGTTTCTTGCAGGGTTAGTGAGGACACCATATTCTGCAAATGATCTCTGCCAGGGGGTAGTGTGCTGCCATCCACTTCAGAAGGCCTCAGTCAGGGGCTTGTGTGGGTGCCATAAACTGAACAAGATCTTTGGCAAGGGATGGTGCAGGCATCATACACTGGAGAAGAGATCTCTGCGAGGGGTAGATGTGGGCACCATACACAGCAGAAAATCTCTCCTAGGGGCTGGCTCAGGCCCATACACTGTAGAAGGTCTTTGCCAGGGGTTGTCGTGGTCTCCATGCACTGCTGAAGGTCCCTGCAAGGGACTGGCGTAGTTTCAAAAGAGGCAAAGGCCCTATGCCAGAGGCCGGTTTGGGCGCATACACTGAAAAACGTCTCTGTCAACCAGGGGCTGGAATGGGTTCCATATCTGGGTATTTACTACTGTCTCAAATCTAGGTTTTGGTGAATTCAATACGGTCTCAATTTCTAGGTGTACTACATTTACTGCTGTCTCAAATCAGGCAGTTACTACTTTCTCTTCTGTACCCCCATTTTGGGTGTTTTCTCCCTCTGTCCAGGTGTCTCAAATCTTGGTGTATCTCTAATCCGAGTGTTATTACATTTATTACTGTGCTCCCTTTTTAGGCACTTTCTCTCTCTATCCAGGTGTCCCAAACCTAGGTGCTATTTCATCTACTACCATCTATCCGGGGTGTCTCAAACTTAGGTGCTGTTTCATCTACTACTGTCTCAAATCTGGGTGTTGTTGCATCCGTTGCTGTTGCCCCCGTCTTGGGCATGCTTCTCCCTTTTGGATCTTGGTGATAAAGTACTTACTATTGTCTTAAATCGGGGAGTTGGTGCTTCTACTACTGTGTCAATTTCTAGGTGTACTACCTTTACCACAGTCTCAAAATCTTGGTGTTATTGCTTTCACTACTGCGCCCCATTGTTGGCACCTCTCCCTCTATCCAGGTGTCTCAAACCTAGGTGCTAGTGCATCTACTACTGTGCCCCATCTCGGGTGCTCTCACCTTCTCTCCAGGTGTCTCGTCTAGGTGTTCGTGCATTTACTAGACTCGGGTGCCATGCTCGACCCAGATACCTCTTGTCCTAACCACTTGGTACTTGCAGCCACAACATTCAGACCTGAACACTCAGAACTATGTTTAGCAATTCCAATCTGGCAGAAACACAGCAGCAGCCAAGACCCCCTCTTCACCCCAACTACATCAGATACACAAAACACTCACTCAGAGCAGCACCCCACCCCTGCACACAGCCTCTCACCACATGCATCACAAGCCACAAACGAAAGAAACCCTCTGGAAATCCAACAAGCACTGTGCCCAGCCCTTCGCTGGCAATCTAGCACCCTCATTATCGAACCCTAGTTACATGCCACAACAGCCCTCTATCTCCATTTCCAGCTCTAGAACCCTCCCAAACTCTGACCCTGCACACCCTTCACCACGCCCCCTCCAACTTTCAGACCAGAGGAGCTATCTGGCACAGCGAGAACCGCCCAAGTCCCACACACTTCAAAACATCTTCCCCCCTTGTATGCCCCCTCCCTCATCCCCAGTCAGCCACAGAGAACAACCCTTGTCCACACACTGCATTACATCTCACTCCAAATCCAGAGGAGTGCATTGGTGCTCCAAACACAACCTCCCAGCTACTACCCCAGCATCTGCACCTCCCTGCAAAACGTCACCTCCCGTATCAGTTCCACCACCCTCCTCCCACCCCTCCATAACCAGAGCACCTTGGACCCCTCTCTCCTCACCAGATCAGTTCCACCGCCTTCCTCCATCCCCACCATAACCAGAACACCATTGACCCCGTCTCTCCATGCCACACCAAATACTGAAATATGGGGAGCTCCCGTCGCTCCACCAACCCGCCATTCCACCGATCTGCATACCCTCCATCCCTTCCACCTCTGACCCACTCCTTCTCACCCCCTCCCACATCCGACGAAAACCCAGTGTCCCCTAAGCAAACCAACACACTCACACCACCAATAACCATGAACTCCACTCAATCGAGACCTGCTATGCCCACCCTCCTCACTCTCGCCCATCACGCACCCTCACCTCACCTACTCCCATCTCATGCAAACCACCTAACACTCACTAATTCTTAAACATTACCCCAGACCCTAATTAAACCCACTTCCTCTCAGTCGGGTTCAGTCATTCGGACTGTTCTAGCTACACCGCCCTCCACAGCTAACATCACTTCCCCTCTGGCCACTCAGGCCTGCCTGTATCAGGTAATATTTTCGCCACCAAAAATATCGCCGTACATATGGTCGTCGGGAACGGCCATAGACGAAATTTTTGGTGTCGAAAATATTAAGTGCAGGAGTTGCGGGGTTGTCCCCCGCACATAAAAAAATGATGCGGAGGTTACGGGGGTGTCCCCCGCAGGGTCCATGTGTTATTTTCGCCACAAAAATATGGGGAAATGTTTGTATGGCGATATTTTTGCGGCAAAAATATCACATGGAACCGGCCTGCCCAGTCCATCCAGCCTCTAGCATCAGGGGAACCTCCAACTCCCGTCAAGTCACCTGCCTTCTATTTAATGACAAATCCGTGGCCAAAAACAGACACAGCCTCAATGACCTACCTCTGACATCCCGATCTGATCTTCATCACTGAAACATGGTTAGTGAATCATTACAAACCAGTCACACACAAGGTTTTCCCACCAGACTACACGCTCATCCCCCACAACAGATATTCCTCTGGCAGCAGAGTAGCCATCCTCCACAAACCGCACATCTCCATCTCACTCACTAAAACCCAGCCATGCACCGCTAACTGTGAATCCCTTCTGGTCAGACTCTCACTGGTGCCCACTCTCTCACACAGCTTCCTACTCCTCTACAGATCTTCGGGATATAACAGACATTTTGCCAACAATCTCTGTGACTCACTGGCTACCCCTCTCGTCAACCACCCAGCACTCTCACAACTGGGGGACTTTAATATTTGGTTCGATGTGCCCAATAACCTCATGACACAACCCCTGGTTGACAGCCTAGAGGCCCTCAACCGCTCCTGGCACACCACAGGCTACCCACACTGGAGGCAATACCGTTGACACAATCTTCAGCTCCTCTGACCATGTCACGTGTCCAGCCCCAAACCCCCCCCTCTGGTCAGACCACTCAGCCTTACCTTTCTCTGTCTGCACTCTGGTCCCACAACCCAAGGCCCGATGTGTCCCTGCACACATTCACAAATGCTGAAACTATGTACAGGTACTGCCTGACCTGTCTGTAGCCATGCTACTCGAACTCCCATCCAAAGACGGACCTCCACCTATCAATCCATCGGCTTGTGGCTTAATGACTCACTCCTCTCCCTTACCACCTCCTGCCCCGCTCCCACCCACAATGGACCTACCCCCAAGGGGTTCACGCCCCCAACTGAAGACATTAAAAACCGCTTCCTCAAGCGCAAATGGGGAATGTCCAATACCCCGGTTAGGAAATCCATCCTCGTTCACCATCACCGTAACTACAAATCAGACACTTTAATCTACAACAGACACGAAGATGGGTGGGACTTAGGTATATGTTGTCACCCCCTTGTCTGTCCTGTTGCAGAGCACTCTGGTCCTGACCTTCGTATACATAACATAAGATTGTTGTTGGGGACCCAGGATTGGTTCATTAAGGTTGGCTTAGCCTGCACCAATCACTGAGGTCCATTTGGCTTTAAAAGTGGGCTGAACCCCACACTTAGAGGATCATCTGAAGACTTCGAAAGGATTAAGAAGGACTCAATTGGACCTGAGCTGAAGGTACAGTCTACCTTTTATCTTCCGCCAGTGAAGGAAAGCTGGGAGTTCCAAGAGGGAAGCACGATCCCTCCCCTAAACATCTCCCAGGGAACAGAGGGAAATACCGGACCCAGAGGACCCATCCAGCAGCTCCAGAACCGGTACCCAGCCAGCACACAGCGTGCCCTACTAGGTTCTGCCAGCAAGATTCCTATTCGGGAAGTGCCCAGAGAGTCTCTGGACAAAGTCAAGGCTGTTGCCTGGAATCACTCTCCTGAGCTTTGGGCTGTCTGCCTAGAAAGTACACAAGCCCTGCAAAGAAGCTAAGAGGAGTGCCACACAAGCATCATCCATCGTCCATCTTCTAATGAGATTGTAAAGACAGTCGAGTTTTCAAACCACATCTGGCTGCACCACTGACTGTTGTCACGCCGCAGTCACCAGAGCCGCCCGAGACGCCTCAACCAGCATTCCAGGTGCGCCAACTGGCCCAGACACTTGTCCCGTGCCGCCACGCTGGACAGCCTGCAGACATCTGTCCAGCCTCCCTTGCCGAACTGCTTGCCGCCTGGTATCCGCATCTGTCTCCCGTCACTAACACTGTCTTAAGGGCTGCAAAGCACCCTGGAACTGCCTCGATACGGTCAAGCACGAAGAACTTCTTCAGCACCAGGAACATTGAGGTTCTGCCCCCCTGGTCCTTCTCCAACAGTAATGACCATTTGCCCCCTTGGTACTGAAACCAAATAACCTTTAACTGTAAGTCTTATTACATTATCAACACCTGTCATTATCCATAGTGCATCCCTTTTTCTTCGTGAAACTGTCTGTCCTCTGTGTTCCTTTACAGGGTGGTCATATTTTTTTTTTGTGTTCTAGAACTGTCTATTGTAATAAAAATAAAGTAGATATTTTCATAAAACCTTGACTGGACATTGGGACAACCTCCGAGACATTGGGTAATAATTGTATTTTCACTGTGTTGCAACTAATGATCCACAACCTTGCAGAGATAAGCCTGCCGTTCCATCCATGTTACCAAAATTGAACAAGGAGCTCTTATAATTCACTCTGGCATCTTCCTAAACCCCTTTTGAACAAAGCAGGTCTCAACCCCCTCCAGCCTATCAATTACAGGCCCATCTCCAACACCAGAATCCTGGCGAAACTCATCGACCCTTCTGCCTACTCTCAGCTCAATCTCTTCTCTGAATTCACCATCCTACTTGACCCAGCTCAGTCAGGCTTCCGACTGCGGCTCGGAACTGAAATCACACCTCGATCTGGAACAACCTCGAAGTCTCTGCAGACTCCAAAGGATGCGCTGAACTGGTTCTCCTTGACCTCTCAGCAGCTTTTGACACCATTAACCACTCAATCCTCCTTGACAGACTCTACTCCCTAGGAATCAGAGGTTTGGCACTCAACTGGATTGCCTTGTTCCGTAACAACAGGAAACAAATCTCTCTCCTCCCCCTTGTACCCTTCTGCTCGCCCTGTGAACACTGGAGTACCCTAAGGCGCTTGCCTCTCACCTCTCCTTTTCAACCTCTACATGACCCCACTGCCGGGGATCATCTGCTCACACAACCGCACCTGCTATAATTACGTGAATGACACCCAAATGATCATGAAAATCCCCAAAACAAGCTCCGATCCATGACCCCGACCTAACATCTTGCCTGCAAGATATAGACCTGTGGATGACAAGAAACCACCTCCTCCTTAACCCTGGGAAAACAGAGATCATGGCGTGTGGCAACACAGCTCTTCTCCCACAACCACTCCCATGGCCCCCCTCCCTCGGCACCCCTCCCCCTACCTCCAACAAAGTCAAAAACCTTGGCTGCACATTGGATTCAGGAACCACCCAGCCTCCCACCATAAACTATGACCAGGTACCTGGATAACGGGCCCTCCGGTACTTACAACGGAGCCCTTGGAAAATAGACCGTCCAACCAGGCTAACACAACATATTCCACACCAGCCAGAGTATCTCTCTCGGAAATCCTCTACAAAGAACCACCCGGGCAAACACAGCCGGCTCATCGAGCTCCAAAAGTAACCAGGAACGGAGGCCTCCTATCGGTAATGACAGACACTAATTCCTACAAGTATGCTTGCTCTCCACTTTACACCAGCAAACAATAGCATGCAGCTATAGACCTCAGTCAGTTTCGGCCTAGCTGTACACAAACCTACACCACTCCTTGAACACCTCAACAGTCTGTTCAAACGAAGCTATACCCCGCAGGAAAAAAATCAGTCTAGCTGCACACATAACCTCTTACACAGGCCCCACGGCAGCCATAATGCAGACTCAGAGTCCACTCACCTTGCTGCACATTTCACTGATCTCCCACAACCACTGCACCGCATCTAGCATTAGAATGCAGCCAAACCCTGCACAAACCACTCCGGCTGCACACATACCAAGTGCACCCAAGCACAATATGCTACCCTACTGTCTCCACTGAACTGGGCTACGGTCCCCAAGGGTGTACAACCCACAGCGCTTGGAGATCATACTAATGGTACACAAGGGGCTATACAAATGCACAGTAACATAACATAACATAACATAAATATGCACTGCATGGAATATATGCCAGGGGCTGGCACAGACTTTGTGGCACTCATCTTGTGCTGCTGTTGTTTTTAGAGTTCTTTCTGAACACCAAATACAAAGGGCGTGCGCTTTCCGCCCGCTGCGAATCCGAGACTGCGCTAATCAAGTTATTTCCGTGATCAAGAATGTGAACTATTAATTTCAATATTATGGGCTTAGCAGAGAGGGCTTTTTTTCTTGTAATCACAAAGATAATTAGACAGTTTGCACTTTGTAATGAAATGATTGCAGACTCAATCACAGGGAACATGTAGGAAGGAAACGCTCCTTCGTGCAGGCCAGGGCAGAGCCTGGAGATGGGTGAGGAGAAAGAGAAGATGGGAAAGGGTGAGGAGAGGGGAGGGGGAGAGGGAGATCGGGAGATGGACAGAGCGAAAAGGAGAAGGAGGGGTGGAAGGATGAGTAGACGGACAGGAGGAGGGGTGGAAGGAAGAGAAGATGAAGGGGGAGAGGGACAGAAAGGAAGAAACAGAGGGGGGAGGCTTAGAAAGGGAGAGAGAAAGAGTGGTGAATAGAGAAAAAGGGGTATCCGGTCATATTTTCGAATACATATTTTCGAAACACCATTATGTCAAAAACATTTTGCAGATTTTTTTTTTAAATATATTTTATTTTTATTTTATGTTTTTTTTGTTTGGTAAGTTAAAAAAAGTTTTAAAAAACAGGGGTTTTGGGGGGAAACCCCCATTTTAAACATTAAAAATAAAAAAAAAAAGAATTTGTCAAAATTGCGTCGACATAATGGCATTCGAAAATATGCCATGCGAAAATATCACTATAAACCATTAAAAAGGTAGGGAGAGGATAAGAGAAAGAGAATACAAGACAGAGGAGGCAAGGAGAAGGAATGAAGGAAGGGCGATAGAGATAAGGACAGAGCAAAAAAGAGAGGGAGGGGTTGGAAGGAAGATAAGTGAAGGTGGGAGAGGGAGAAAGAGAGAAGGGCAGAGCAAAAAAGAGGAGAGGGTGAGAGGAGGAAGCGATGCAGAGAGAGGGGAAGGGGAGGGAATCAAGGAAAGGAGGGAGAGTTGGACAGAGAAAAAAGAAAGGGAGATAGTAAGAGAATGAGAAGATGGAGGGCAGAGGAGAAGGAAAGTAAGGAAGAGATATAGAGAGGTGGACAGAGTAAAAGAGAGAAGGCAAGAGTGAGAGGAAGATAAGATAGGAGGGAGAGAGGAGGAGAGGAAACGAAAGGGCGAGGGCTGGGCAGATGGACATAGCCAAAAATGAAGGAGGGGTTGCAAGAAAGACTAGTGAAGGGTAGAGGGACAGAAAGTAAGACAGGGAGAAAAGATGAAGCGCACCAAAAAAGGGAGACAGAGAAAAAGATAGTGAGAAGGTAAAATAAAGAGAAGATGAGGAGATGGGTGTGGAGAGTGAAAGGAAGGGAGGAGGCAGAGAGATGGACAGAGCAAGAGAAAGTGAGAGGGAGAAAAGGTGTGAAGGCAGAAGTGGGAGTGTGAGGAGAGGGAAAGAAAGGGAGTGAGGCCGGCATGGAGAGAGGAAAGGAAGAGGGGAGGAATGAGAAAATATACTTTAACTTTAGCTAAGGTGATAGGGAGGAGGACAGCGTGTGGGTAGTGTTGTATGTCACCCCTTCTGGGGGACATGGTACCTCCCAGATGCTGTGTCATGGTCACATGGGGTAACCATCTGACCATGTAAATAAAAGAGATGAGCCACTTCCGGCTCGTCAGTCGATCAGGAGCTGACTCCGGTGTCTTTTACTCCCGGCACCATGCTGCTGTAACAGCGCGTGCTGGAGGCCCAAGGACAGGGCCCGCACGAGGACGGTGCCCCTGCTGGGCAACGCCGTCCCCCCTGCATGGGTAGCCATATGATCATGGCTGAAGGCGCAAACCCGGACTGGGTGCCCCCATGGCTGGGGCTGCAGTGAGCTGGGTGCCTCCAGCCCACGTGTGGAACTCCGGTGATCCGGAGCTCCCCGGGTGATCCCTGGGATCCATGAGCTGCATGAACACAGCCCCTGCTGGTACTCGTCGGGTGCTCCCGACAACTGTGTGACCCGATCCGGTGACCCGAGAGCGGGCCACCACAATTGTTGAGGGTGACTGGCGCCCCCCGCGCGCTTCGCCGTAAGCCCTGGCCCCAAGAACGCAGACCAACACGTCCGTCTTGGTTCAGGCTTCCCGGTCGCTCTAACGCGGCTGGGAAACGCCCCTTTTATTTATACTGCACGCAACGGCGTGCAACGTCACGCCACCGCGTGCCCGCCCGTCATCCGGCAGCGCCCCACTCCTCCCTTTTTGGGGAGAACCAACAACCATCATTGAACTCTTCACTGCAAACTACACACCACTGCAACAAGTCATGAGAACAATGGGACAACGAAAACAAATCACACAACCCCTGTCCCATGAGCACCCCTTTATTGGCATCCACCCGGGTCCCCTTAGCTAGACTTTCTCACCCTCTGGATTCTCAGCCAATTGTCCCAGCACGTAATCGGTGAGGCGAGCTGGTTTCCCTCGCCCAGTCCTCTGGGGGTACCTCCTGCTCGCCTCCGGCACGGGTGGTCTGTCGACCGACAGACCCCGCACTGGGGACTCCAGCATGCAGGGTGGGTCTCCCTCGTTCTCCTGGACTCCTCCCAGGTCCGGGTCAGGAGGTGGGTCAGTTCTAGGGTCTCTGATCTTTTTGAAGAAGCTCACGTTGCGTGTCACTTCCGACCGTCCATCCGACGCCGTCACCATGGAGCCCCGGACGGCCACGATATCCAGTGGCTCAGGCTCGTACGGCAAAGAGAGTTTTCCATGCGGGTGTCGATTGCGAATGAGAACCTCATTGCCCGGCTCCCGCTGTTGTGGGCGAAGCCCCCTCCGCACGTTTTCTTGCTCAGTTCTTGCTTGCCGGTCCATCTCGACCCATTGGTCGTCAATCACCGCAGGTTCCCGCTCTCCGACCTCCGGCAATAGCCCTCGTGGACATCTCCTGAACATTGCTTCTGCCGGGGCCACCCCCGTGGACGCATGTGGCGTGGTGCGGTATACTCTCAAGAATTGGTACAGGGCTCTCTGTAGGGACTGCCCCTGTCCTTGGGCAATTCTAAATGTCTTATTGAGGGTCCTCATCAGGCGTTCTGCCTCCCCATTCGCTCGAGGCCACAGGGGCATGATCTTCCGGTGCACCACCCCGCAGCTCACCATCAGTTCAGCGAATCGTTCACCCTGAAAAGGCGCACCATAGTCCGAACACAGCTTGTGAGGGAAACCGTGAGCCGCGAACAACTTCTCCACCGCCACCACCACGTGTTCAAACACCACGGACTCCACGAACTCCACCTCGGGGTAGCGGGAGTACTCGTCCACCAGGACCAGGAAGTGGGTGCCCATGGTGGTGGACCCAAAATCGGCATGAACCACCTCCCACGGATGGGTCCCCCTCGGCATCGCCTCGATGACCGGCTCCCGCTGTAAGGGCGAGGCTGCCTGACACCAGACACAAGCCGCCACAAACTCGTCCACCTTGCGTTCCAGCTCGGGGAACCACACCTTCATCCGGAGGCGGGCCTTGGTCTTGGCGGCCCCTTGGTGGCCCCGGTGTGCCAGCGCGATCGCCTCACCCACCTTTGACTGGGGAACTACAATCCGATCACCCCGAAGTAGCAGGCCCGACGCCGAGAAAGACAGTTCCTCACGAACCTTCCATAGTTGTTCTAGACCAGTCCGGGCCTCCTGAGTGCGTCCCGCCAGGGCCTCAAGCGCTGACTTCCAGGAGCCTTGCTACATTGACTGCCTCAATACTTTGAAGCACTCATCCTGTGCCGCCGCAGCCTCCAGCTCCTGGAGAGGCATGGCATTCGGCGTGGCAGCCTCTACCACGACCTGGACATGCTCCTCAGCTTCTTGCTCACAGATGTCACGATCTCCTTCTCCAGGCGCTCCGGGGTGTCTGGATAGGTAGTCAGCTGCGTTTTTTACCCCTGGCCGGTAAACCAGGGTCACCCCATACTCTAAGAGAGCCAGCATCCACCTCTCAATGCGTGCCGGCGGTTTAGATGACGACCCCGCAAGGATTGGCAACAGAGGTTTATGGTCAGTAATCACCGTCACCGGGCGTCCGAGTACATAAAGCCAGAAATGGCGACATCCCCACAGCACCGCCAGAGCCTCGCGCTCAATCTGCGAATAGCGTTGTTCGGCGTCTGACAGCACCTTACTGGCATATGCGACTGGCCGGACACTGCCATCACGGTCAATCTGTGTCAACACCGCACCCAGGCCGAATGGGCTGGCATCAACGATGATCTCCGATGGCAAGGCGGGATCAAAGAATGCCATCGTGTCCTCGGCCGTGAGGGCGCCCCTAATGTCATCAAAAGCCGCCTGTTCCAGCGGACCCCAATTCCAGATGGTGTCCTTTCTTGTCAGGGCCCGGAGGGGCTCAGACCTGGATGCCAGGTTCTTGATAAAGCGGCCACAGTACGTGACCATGCCCAGAAAACTTTGCACCTCCGACACAGATTCCGGTGGTTGGGCCTTCTGTATGTCCAGTACCTTTCTGGGGTCAGGAGACACCCCCCCTTCCCTGAACACAAACCCGAAGAACTCCAGTGAGGGGCGCAGAAATTCGCACTTCTCCTTATGTAGTGTGAGTCCCAGCGACTGCAGCCTCTCGAATGTTTTCGCCAGACGCCTCAGGTGGTCCACCTCGGTCCTCGCGAAGACCAGAATGTCGTCGCTTATGTTTAGGACGCCCTCGAGGTCGGCTAGGGCACCCCGAATGATGTTCTGGAATACTTCCGCGGCCGAGGACACCCCAAAACTCAACCTCTTGTAGCGATATAGTACCCGGTGCGTGGTGAAGGTGGTAATGTACCTTGAGTCGGGGTGGAGGACGACCTGATGATATCCGGCCCTGAGGTCGAGCTTCGAGAAGAACCGAGCACCCTGCACCTCCGCGATGATGTCATCCAGTGTCGGTGTGAGGTGCCTCTCTCTCCTGATGGCCTTGTTGGGGATTCTCATGTCTACGCAGATCCTGACTGCGCTCGGTTGTTTGAGTTTCCTTGCCACCACTATGGGGGACACCGAGGGAGTCGGTCCCTCCACCTTCTCGATAATGTCTAGATCAACGAGGCTGTCCAGTTCTTTGTCTACCTGCTCACGGAGGTGGAAGGGTACCCTCCAATGTTTGAGGGCCACTGGCTGTACCGACTCGTCAATGTGCAGGTGCACCGGCTCCCCGACCATCTGCCCAATCCCCTTGAATAGGGCATGATGCTTCTCCAGCAAGTCATTAATGTCCTCCAGGTAGACGGAGTACGCGAAGCTTACGATGCCGAGAGCCTCCGCCGCTGCACAACTTAGCAAAGTGTTCTTACTCACTGGTGTCACGTAGAAGCGGGCTGTGATGTAGGAGCCATCGTGTTCCACTTTTGCCACAAAGGCCCTGTCCAGAGGGATGGGCTCCACACCACCGAACGCGAAGATGCGGGCCTTTGGCGTGACCAGCCTGGGCGGCCGATCCATGGCGTTGTAATGTTCTCGGGCCATGACATTCACCGATGCCCCTGTGTCCACGAGTACAAGGATCGGAGACTGGTTCACTTCAACCACGCACCTTGGTTGACGTCGATTCCTGCCTCTTAGGAGCTCCACACTTGAGACAAAGAATATGTTCTCTTCATCTTCTTCCTCTGCTTCTTCTGCCTGAGTCTCCTCCTCGCCCTGGTCCACCTGGGCGACATTGGACGGCCGACCTTGGCGAATGGCGACCGCTCGGCCCTGACCCCTTGGCACCAGTACGGGCAAGGCCGCCCTACACACCCTTGAGAAGTGGTCTGGCAACCCGTACCGTCCACATGTCTTTCCAGCTGCAGGGCACTCCGCTGGGTGAGGCAGGTCGTATCCGCATTTTTGGCAAATCTCTCCTGCCCTCCCAGCTCTGTCCCGTGTGCCGCCGCCATACCTCCTAGCACCTCTTCCCCCTCGCCACATCGCGCAGATCTCTTCAGTCTTTATGGGGCGCGACCCGGCCTCCATTCTTGCCGCTCTCTCCTCTGACACCTCGTGGCTCCTTCCTAGCTCAAGGATGCGCTGGAGCGTTATCCCCGGCTCCCTCAGCACTTGGCGCCTGAGCTTGCCTGATGAGCACGCCTGGATAAGCATGGTCCTGATCATGTCCTCTGCATCGCCCCAGACGCAGGCGAGCGACAGACGCCTTAGGCGCCCGTAGAACGTGTCCAAGGTCTCGTCGTCTTTTTGTTTGGCAGAGAGCATCACGAACCGCTCATAGTCCGCGTTGGCTAAGGGCAAAAAGTATGCCTGGAGGGCGGCCTTTGCATGATCGTAGGTTCCATTCCCTTGTGGCAAAGATTCAAAAATCTCCTGGACAGAGGGCCCTGCCGAGTACAACATTGTGGCCAGCCTGGTGTCATCATCAACCACTTGCGCAGCCCTGAAATACATGTCCAGGCGGTCCACCCACCTTCTCCATCGGGGCCCCAGGCTGGATGGCGGGCCCGACACATCGAATTCGGGGCTGGGCTGCAGGGCAGCATGCGCACGTACCTGCGCCATGGCAGGCGCTGCCTGCTGAACACCAGGAGCAGCAGCAGGTTGAACTGGGGGTTGAAGGGCGGGAACCGCTGCCTGACCGTCTACTGGAGCTGCTGGTTGCTGCATGGGAGGTAGAAGACCCAGCGGGGCCACTGGTGCACGAGGA
Source organism: Ambystoma mexicanum (assembly GCF_040938575.1). Taxonomy (NCBI): domain Eukaryota; kingdom Metazoa; phylum Chordata; class Amphibia; order Caudata; family Ambystomatidae; genus Ambystoma; species Ambystoma mexicanum. Next base: position 187,690,255 of record NC_090921.1, read on the forward strand.
TGAAACTGCGCCGCCACACCGTGTGCTCCGTCCTGGTCCTCGGTGTCACTCATAAGTTTGAGCACACAGGCACCCCCATGATGCTGATTGGGGCCGCAACTCAAACATTCAGCCCACAGTGACTCTCAGCCTGGACCACCTCTTGATGCAGTGACTCCTGCCACCTCTGTGATGATGAAGAGGATGAAGGTAGATGGAGTCACCAGGATGATGATGAAGGGGATGAAAAAGCAGAATGCCTTTTAGTGTTCCAAAAATTGGTAGCAAAATAGTAACTGGATTCAGCAGGCCCAGTCAAGATAGGCCTTCTCCTAGCTTCCACTCGACGTAGGAAACCCAAAATTGAGTCGATGCACTAAATATGCATACCTCCGTGTAGATGTAGCTGTCAGCTACTGAAATGTCAAAAAATTAGGCGTGGGGTCGTTTCAGGGCCCAAACCGGAGCTCCTTGAAGTCCCACAGCCGTTGCACAAAATGGCCGTCAGCCGCGTGGGCAACGCACTACACGCGGCCTGAAACGAAGTCTGTCCTTCGACCTCGTTCCGGTGAAAAATTGTTCCGATGATCACCGCCGGGCCCGGGCATCGTTTCCCCCACTCGTCGCCACTGTTGAGGGTGACTGGCGCCCCCTGCGCACTTCGCAGTAAGCCCCGGCCCCAAGAACGCAGACCAACACGTCCGTCTTGGTTCGAGCTTCCCGGTCGCTCTAACACTGCCGGGAAACACCCCGTTTATTTATACTGCACGCAACGGCGTGCAACGTCACGCCGCCGCGTGCGCGCCCGTCATCGGGCAGCGCCACAACAATGGCGACGAAGATGGTCCAGGGCCCCGTGTACGTTTACACAGACCGCCTGGTGCGCACGTGCAGCGTTGGGCATCCGCCAAAACAAGCGAGGCTGCTGGCTATTTTGCTGTGTGGTGTTTCTGAAGGGAGCTGCCGTACAGCTGTGTGGCCCCGATTGGAACGGCGGTGGCTCAATGGAAGAGGAAGCTCTGGGGATGATCCAGGGCCCCGTGTGCATCTACACGGGCCACCTGGTGCCCCAGAGAGGAGGAGGCAGCGGCCCCCGCTTAGGCAGCGACAGTGGCCGCATGAGAGAACTGAGGCGAGCTCCTGCAGGAGGCAGATGGAGGGGTGCCCATGCTCGCAGGACCCCGGCTGCGGCCCTCATAACTGGGGGTGCTAGTGCAGCCGTGATAGGTGGATCCCGGCCCCTCTGCTGTGTGCGCCGCAACATCAGCAGTGGAGATGGTGTACGCACAGCAGCCGTGGCTGAATGGGAGCTCCGGGACCGGAGTGCGAGGATCATGAAAAATAAAATACTAAATGTAACGGAACCCCGCGGCAGCCCCGTAAAGATCAATGGAGGTGGGCGGAGCCCATGAAAAAAAAATTGGGAAAAATCAGAGGAAACGTGGCCTGCAGTGGCCCCGAAAAAGGGCCAATGAGGCGGGCCCATTACCACCTGGGCCCATGGCAGGGTGGAGAAAAAAAAGTGAAAGGTAACGGAGGCCCGCGGCAAGCTCAACGGGAACAAAGGAGGTGGGCGAGGCCCACGCCAACCGGGCCTGCGGTGGTGAGCAGTGGAAAAAAAAAAGAAGGAAAAGTTGGACGAAGGTTGCAAGCAGCGGGCCCGCAAGTAAGGGGTGTGGCCTCCAAAGCCTGGGCCGCGGCGGTGAGAAAGAATAGCATTTCACCTGCAACAGGTGAAAGGCAAGGCCACAGTGGTTCACCGAAGAAACTGAATGGAGGGAGTCATTGTCCTCAAGCCACTCAGCAGAGATGCAGGCACCCACCCCATCCCCTCAAGAAAAGGGGGCCAACAAGAACGCTGACCCCAGCAGCTCATCCTCCGCCTGCATCCATCGGTGGCTGCTGCCATCATCAAGTGGGGGGCACAAGAAGGATAGCTCCGAGCAGGCTGGCCGCGGGGCAGGGCGGTGACCGTTCTGAGGAGTGGGAGGTCCGGAGACAAGAAGGGAAGCCGGATGGCTCGGTGGCCCCCCCCCGAGGGGTAGGGGCCATGTGACTGGCGCCGCCCATCAGCCCACTCCTCGTGGGGTCCCTCGATGTCACCAGGGGTGATCACCATGAGGGTTGCAGCTCTGGTGAGTGCTTGTGCGCCCTCTGCCCTATCAGCAGTATCTCCCTGTCAGATGCCCCTGACTGAAAGGAGTGGTTGTCAGCCCACCACCAGTATCCTGCAATGGCGAGCCTGCACCACCCATGAACAAGGCCGATGTGGCCCCTGGCGCCCCAGCTGCGGCTTTGCTGGCCCCTGAACTTTGCAATCATCGGACTGCCAATAGCATCCTGCCACGAGGTTGGCCCACCAACAACGGACTGGACCGATGTGGCCCCTGGTACCCCCAGGTGTGGCTTTACCGGCCCGTGAACTCTTGCTGGCAATGGAGATTCCTCCCCGGGGATCGGACTGGCACCCTGTGAACCCGGCGGTGGACATACAGGGGTTGGGAGTCTGCATCCTGAAATTGGTCCAGCCCAAGTATTGAGTGTGACTGTGTTCCTGTGTTGGTGGGTGGTTGTATTAAGGGGTGCCCAGTGGCAAATCGTAGTGATGTGTCAGTGGGGCAAGGCCCACTCACCCAGGTTAATAAAGGGTGTGCCGGGGTAGGGAATTTTGAATGTGTCACCAGTAACTTACCAACCCAGACCGTCACCCGTGGACAACCTGGCCCCCCTCCCCCTAAGGGTGCGGAAATTAGTAGGATTTAGAGTGTCAGTAGTAGGGTGTGTATTGTGTTGTTGGTTTTGGGAGTTCGTTTTGTTGTTATGAAAAAGGAGGAGTGTTGCATGTCACCCCTTCTGGGGGACATGGTACCTCCCAGCTGCTGTGTCATGGTCACATGGTGTAACCATGTGACCATGTAAATAAAAGAGACGAACCGCTTCCGGCTCGTCAGTCGATCATGAGCTGACTCCGGTGTCTTTTATTCCCAGCACAATGCTGGAGCAACACTGCATGCTGGAGGCCCAAGGACGGGGCACAGCACGAGGACGGTGCCCCTACTGGGCAATGCCATCCCCCCGGCATGGGTAAGCCATGTGATCATGGCTGAAGGCGCAACCCCGGCCTGGGTGCCCCCATGGCCGGGCTGCTGTGAGCTGGGTGCCGCCAGCCCACGGGTGGAACTCCGTGATCCGGGACTCACAGGGTGATCCCTGGGATCAATGAGCTGGGTGAACGCAGCCCCCGCTGGTACTCGTCGGGTGCTCCCGACATCTGTGTGACCCGATCCGGTGACCTGGGAGCGGGCCACCACAGGGTAGGGCCAGGCGTGATGTGAGAAAGAGTATATGAGAGGGGAAGAGTAGGAAAAAAACGGGAGCGACAGATAAGGAGGGCAGAGACAGGTAGATGGGGAGAAATATTAAGAGAGGAGTGAGAAAGGGAGGGAAAAGGCGTGGAGGGAATCAAATAGAAGGACAAGGACACAGAGAGAAAGTAAGGAGAAAGAGCAAGGAAGGACAGGGAGCAAGGTGTAGACGAGCGAGAGAGAGAGGGGAAGAGAGAAGAAGGACAACGAAAAGAGATAGAACGAGGGGGACAGGGGAAAAGGACAAGATGAGATGGGAGAAGGAAATGCGAGAGAAGACTTAGAGGGGGAGAGAGAGAGGGGAAGAGAGTGGGTTGGAAAGGGACGTGGAGAAAAAAGGGAAAGAAAAAGAAGGACGGATGGAGAAGGGAGAGGAGCGAGAGAGGGAGAGGGGCAGAGGAGCGAGAGAGGGAGAGAGGCAGAGATGAGAAATGGGGCCAGTCGTGTTCCTCCCCATGCCGCGGAGTAGGGCCGCCTTCCATGCAACAATGACACTCCGACAAGGCTTCCAACGCCTCGGGGGGCTTTAATTAGGAGAAAGTGACAAGGAAACATTGGCTCCACACCCAGTTCCTCCGAGGCGGCCCGTGAGCTTCTCTCACGGAAAGCCATTTATAAATATTACTCGTATTATTAGATCCCAGTCCCGGGAAACAGCAGGACGCCCTTCCCACAGCAGTGGCGCCGGGCCCCCCTACCCTCGCTCCACAGCCCTGGCCTGCCGCTGCGGCCTGTGGGAGGGATTCCTGTAAAGAGGACACTCGCCTCCCTCCACAGCCCTGGCCCGCCGCTGCACCCTGTGCGAGGGATTCCTGTACGGGAAACAAGAGGGCGCCCATCCCACAGCAGTGGCGCCGGGCCCCCTACCGTCGCTCCACAGCCCTGGCCTGCCGCTGCGCCCTGTGGGAGGGATTCCTGTAATGAGGACACTCGCCTACCTCCACAGCCCTGGCCCGCCGCTGCGCCCTGTGCAAGGGATTCCTGTACGGGAAACAAGAGGGCGCCCATCCCACAGCAGTGGCGCCGGGCCCTCCTACCATCGCTCCACAGCCCTGGCCCGCCGCTGCGCTCTGTGGGAGGGATTCCTGTAATGAGGACACTCGCCTCCCTCCACAGCCCTGGCCCGCTGCTGCGCCCTGTGCGAGGGATTCCTGTACGGGAAACAAGAGGGCGCCCATCCCACAGCAGTGGCGCCGGGCCCTCCTACCGTCGCTCCACAGCCCTGGCCCGCCGCTGTGCTCTGTGGGAGGGATTCCTGTAATGAGGATACTCGCCTCCTTCCACAGCCCTGGCCGACCGCTGCGCCATGTGGGAGGGATTCCTGTAATGAGGATACTCGCCTCCCTCCACAGCCCTGGCCCGCCGCTGCGCCGTGTGTGAGGGATTCCTGTAATGAGGACACTCGCCTCCCTCCATAGCCCTGGCCTGCTGCTCCCTGTGGGAGGGATTCCTGTTATAAGGACACTCGCCTCCCTCCACAGTCCTGGCCCGCCGCTGCGCCCTGTGGGAGGGATTCCTGTTATGAGGATACCTCCATAGTATTACCAGCCCCCCACAGTCATAGCCTGCCTCTTCCTGTGGGAGGGATTCCTGTTATGCGGACACTAAGAGCCCTCCACAGCCCTGGCCTGCCGCTGCGCCCTGTCGGAGGGATTCCTTTAATGAGGACACCCGCATCCCTCCACAGCCCCGGCCTGCCCCTCCATGTGGGAGGGATTCCGGGTATGCGGACACTAACAGCCCTCCACAGCCCTGGCCTGCTGCAGCTACCTGTGGGAGGGATTCCTGTTATCAGAACACTGGCATCCCTCTACCCCTCCACAGCCCTGGCCTGCCCCTCCATGTGGGAGGGATTCCTGGTACGCGGACACTAACAGCCCTCCACAGCCCTGGCCTGCTGCAGCTACCTGTGGGAGGGATTCCTGTTATTAGGACACCTCTCTAGTATTAACAGCCCTCCACAGCCCCGGCCTGCCCCTCCATGTGGGAGTGATTCCTGTTATGAGGACACTCACAGCCCTAGCCTGCTGCTACGTGTGGAAGGGATTCCTGTTATGAGGACACTAACATCCCTCCACAGCCGTGGCCGGATTCCTCTTATGGTGACACTGGCAACCCTCCACAGCCCTGGCCTGCTGCTGCTACCTGCGGGAGGGATTCCTGTTATGAGGGCACTAGCATCCCTCCATGGCAATAGCCTGCCCCACCATCTGGGGTGAGTGCTGTTATGAAGACCCCAACCCGCAATATTAACACCATTCCACACCCTTTGCACACACCTCGATCCTATGGGAGTAATTCCCTTTATAGGAGCGTTCCTGCAGTAAGAGTATCGCTCCACAGATCCAGCCTTATGCTTCATAGGGAAGTAATTCCTGCCTGAGATTGGCCTTCCAATGTATGCTACATCCCTCTAGGACACCTTGTACACGGATGACATCTTCCCTGCAGCCATACTCAAGAACTTTCGGACTGAAGCACTCCTCCCTTACTTGATAATCATCAACCCCTCCCTCACTCAAGGCAGCTTCTTCGTCCCTCAAGACTGGGAAAATCATCCCACTTCTTAAGAAAACAACACTGGATCTCACCGACCTCCGCAAATACTGCCCATCACCCACCTTCCTTTCCTAGATAAGAGCCTTGAGAAAGAAGTAGTCACCCAACTCCTCCAACACATCAACACCAACACATTCCTACAGTCCTACCCATCTGGCTTCAGGCCCAGATGCTGTACAGAAATGGCTACCATTAAGAGGATCGACAAAGCCCATAACATACCCGACAATGGACACCCTTGCCCCCTGGTTCTCCTGGCCTATAAACAACATTCGACACAGTGGTCCATCAAACACTCACCAACATTCTACATCGCTGCATGGGTTTCATGAGACCGGCCACGGTGGTTCATATTTTGTTGCCTTGCTAAGCGCCACCAATTCACCTAAATGGATTCCTCCAGATGATCAACCATACCCATCACCTGTGGAGTTCCTCAAGGATCCATCCTCTCCCACCTGAACTTGATCCTTTAAATGGAACTGCTCAGAACCCTGATGGCTGCACACAACATTTACATCCACGAATATGCAGATTCCACACAGGTCTACCTCAAGGTAGCCTCCAACGAAGACCTCCACAGTCTCCAGTTATGGATGTCAAGTGATTACCGGAAGCTCAACCCCTCCACGACCAAATTCCTACTGCTGACCAACAACACAGAATACCCTGTCATTCAGACCTGGCTTGCTGCTCTGACCCTCGCGGGCTTCACGCCACAGCTGACCAGCTATGCCAAGGCCTCTGGGTTCTACATGGACAAACACCGCTCTTTCAAGAATAACGTAGCAAGGAAGACACTCTCAACTTGGTACCAATGTTCCCTCCTTTGAAAAATCAAGCCCTTCATCCCAACAAACAACTTCAGAAATGAAGTCCAAGTGTTGGTTATGTCCCACCTGGATCGTGTCAAGGCCCTTCTGAAAGGACATCCAATGACCACCCTGGCACGCCTCAGAATGGGGACTACACAGTACGAGGCATCAGAGGACTCCACAAATGTGACCAGATCTCCCCAACCCTCGCTCAAACTCAACTGGCTCCCACTGAAAAAACGTATCACCTTCTAATCATGCTGCATCATCCACAAGGCCGTTAGCCTCAAGCCGCCAAGCTGCCTTCCTGAGAAGCTCGGCATCTCCGCAGGCCTACAATCCACCAGAAGTAAGGACTTGTGCAAACTTGAACTCCAGTGGTGCAAAAAGTAAAGACCCAGAAAACAAGCATTCTCGGTCTACGCCTCCCCTCTCTGCGACATTTCAAGAATGAGCTAATCTCCCTGCGTTTCACACCCTCCACTCCCCACCTTACCTGAGACGGGGAGATCGGCACCCCGCCCCCTCCCCTGGTTGCTTTTAGATCCTTTGATGCCTTTTGTCTGCCATCGAACGCCCCTTTGTTAACACCCCGCTTCCTCTCTGCATCCCTCACCATGTACCTTACCCTATGACTAGTAAAGCACTCCGTTGCTTCCTGCACTGAATGAATGCATTTATAATAATACATGCAGGCAAGCTACCAGTACAAGGCCAGTAGTGTTGAGGGTATCTCCCTCAATTACCACAGCACCTGCCTGTGAAGTTCTCTCCAACCACCTCAAAACGAAAAGGTGAAAGTTCAGAAGATTGCTGAAGACACACACGTTTCCATCCACCCATGACGGCTATCCCCCACCGATCTACCAGCCTGTAGGTTTCTGGTTCTAACCACTCTGTCAAGCCTTATTGCTTATCTGCTCACCTCCTCCCTTAGGGTCCGGGACGTGCTCTGATGTGGCCGCTTTGAGCCACTGTAGTCTTCTTCTTCATAAGTGAGAAAGCTTGTGAAAGGTGCACCACCGCACAGCTCTTGTGAAAAATGTGTTTGAGCATTCAAGGAGCCGTTTTCAGATTGTGATTCAACTAGCAAGTGAGGGATCGGGAGGGGCACATGCCACACACAGGCTAGCATGCTGCTCTTTTCAAGCGGCTACAACTGCCGAATGAATCTGTGGGAGTACGCCTGTGGCTTCTGGCCCTCTCCAGGCAGTGGTTGACATGTTTCGGCAAGTGGCTACTGCTGATGAATGCCCATCTTGATATGATAGGTTATTTATAACACGCTTAATACCCAGAAGTTTCTAAGCACTGACCCGGGGATCGAACCTGTGGTGCTCCATGTCGTCTTGCTTCCACGGCGAGCCTGTTACCCCTGAGCTATCCTCCCGAGGATATGTGACACAGTGTATTGTGCTGTTTCAGGTAAAGAGGTCAAGCAATTCAGTTTGGAATGTTGCCTTTGGGGGAGCTATTGGTACAGATCCCACTTGTTTTTATCCCCTTAAATTATGAGACAGATCGATTAAAGAGTGATGGAATCGAAAACTGCCCACATCAAACAGAGAGACAAGCCTGTAAACCAGAAGAAACACATTTCTCCAAACCCTCCTACTCGTTGTTCAGGAAATAGCTCAAAATCCACATGTTCAACTAGTCTCAGTGTATATTTTTCTTCACTGTAACTGGTGCCTAATTGCCCGTGGGCTTTGCACACTTCTATAAATGCAAAAATAAATAAATAAGTAGCAAACGGTGCAAAGGCCTGCTGTCTCTCGAAAACCCTATAGTTGCAAAGGCAGCCCAGTGATGTCAGTAGAAATAACTCACCTGAATCAGGACATGAGCGCAAGAAGATGGAGAGAACCTTTAGAGTAAGTTCAACTCACGAATTAGACTTACCTGACCGAGGAGAGGGTGCTATAGGAGTTAGGGCTGCGGGCATTGAGATCCCGGGTCCCGGGGGAGGGTTCCCAGAATGCTGGGGCAAAGTACTTCAAGCTTGGAGGTAACAAACGAACTAGAGTGACTCCAGCCACCTTCTATGACCCGTCGCCTTGTGACTCTCAGTGACTGACTCCACTGATGTGAGGAACTGACACAGCTGCTAGAGCCAGACTGCCTTGGAGCCAGAAGTGGTTTGAAGTCACTCACTTCTTCCATCAGTAGAGGGCTCTTCTCCATTGGGATTTCTCTACGACAGCCATGGGTACCCGGATGAGAGGCGCTGGTAGGAGTGCAGAGAGCTGCAGGCAACACCAAATGCTGGCGGTCCAGGCATTCAACCTAGCACTACAGTTTAGGTCTTTTAGAATGAGTCCCACATTTCAAGGGACACAGGCAGTCAGACCCCCAAGCTCAGAGCGAGGCCACTACGCCTGTTAAGAGGTTACATTTCAAGATGGGTTCTTTAGGACACTGGTTTGACGGTTCTACAGTGAAACACCGGCGCGAATGCAAAAATTGCATCTTCTGGTTTAATAACTCCAAAATTTGGTGGATTTGCAGTGAATTGGGTAGCGTACGCTGATGATTTCTTGCTGTTAGATCGTACAAAGATAGGCTTACAAAGACTAATTGATGTGTTTGCAGTCTTCATTAAAGAACTAAAATTAAAAATCAATCCCACAAAAACAGTTATTATCAATTTGGGTCAAAATAACAAAACAAACGCAAATCCAGTATGGGTGGTAGAAGGGACCAAGATAAGGCTTCAGAAAGCTTTTACATATCTAGGGTATTCCTTTGCTATCAGTATGACACTAAATATTTCAAAAAAATGTCTGGAATCCAAAGCAAAAGTGGCGGGCAATCAGTTGAAGGCACTTGAAATGAAATTTGGGAAATTCACTATGTCAGGATGCAGAGACTTTTACCTGCTTAAGGTTATCCCAAGGCTAACCTATGGTTTAGAATTTTACCCGCTAAAAATTATTCTGTATTTAAAAAGACTGGAAGCACTTATGTGGAAAAAAGTATTGTACTTCATACCAAAATGCATTCCAGTAGAAATGATAAGGTACGAATTCGGCCTGGGTTCGCTAGAAAGTATAGTGGAATGTAAAAGAGTTATGTTTTATAGAAAATGTATTCTGGCAGGGTCGAATTCACTGTACAACATATTAAGGGAAGGTGATACTGTGAAATATATGACTGACTTACAATCTGATGTAGAAAACACTTTGGTAAAGATTGGAGCTTCAAAGCAGTGTCTATTAGAGAAACCAGCTAAAATTAAAATATTGATAAACGCATTTGATTGGGCAGCTAATAACGCTGCGATCATGAATTCAAAACTATATAATCAAGTTGTCTCTGTGTGGAAGTGGTTTCCTATACTTGAATCTTATCTGACAAAATATCCGTCAAGGAAATTTCGTAATAGTGTGATGCGATTCAGGTTCAATGTTTTAAATACTAATGAAATTAGCCATATAAGAAAATTAAACATTGAGAATAAGAAATCATGCAGATTCTGTGAACAGCCTGAAGTGGTGGAAACATTGGTACATTTGTTATTAGTTTGCCCCATGTTGTTAAGCGAAAGATGTGTTTTTTTTCTGAATTTGTGTACGATACTGCAAACGTTTCCTGGGAGCACTTGTGGTTTGAAATGATGCATGGTCCCAATATTGCTCTGAAGTGTAAAGTTGTTGATTTTTTAATGATTGTCTGTAAGATACACTAAATTAGGCCCATTTCTGACCAATTGACGACAGATTCTGTCCATAGAAAGCTGGTGCTCGTAATTACAAAGAAGGCTGAACTTGCAACATAGTCGGTTATTTTTGTGTGAAATGTAGTCCGTAGTGAGTCCGCCACTAGACTGTGATATATTATGTTGTTCGAGACTACCGAAAGGGGACTTTTGTTTGGATATTAAAAAAAATGTTGCAAAGTATGTTCTGAAGGAAATGTTCAAGGATGTAATTAGAAGTGTAAGTGTGATGAAATTATTTTATTTTGTTTGTTTTAAGATTTTTTATTGATGTAATGTTTTGTAAAGGTTTAAATAAACCAAATACAAATAATAAAAAAAAAATGCTGAGTTTATTTATTCGAATTTTCAAAATACCTTTTTGGGTTTTTTTTGCACTTTTTATATTTATTGTGGGGGACAACCCCCGGAACACCCCCCCCTTATACATTCACCCTACCTTAGTTTATTCCTTTACCCAATCCCCTATCTACTTTTGTGCAAAAAAGTGCAAAGAAAAGTCAAACAATTAAATTAAAAAACCTGAGCGTTTTCGGCCTCGTTATTTTGTGATTCGTTTTTTTGAGGGAATACCGATTTGACAGGCCATAACCTGGGCAATCAGTTCCTCAGAAGAGACTAGGTGACCTTTGTCCTCCTTGGGTCAGCTCTCTGCATTCCTCTGATCAAACCAAGAAACACACACATTTCCACCAAGTACATCAGATGTAAGATATATATTTTGTTTATGTTAACAAAGTTTGATATAGTGCTGAGAATCGTAGAATATCTAGCAAGGTGCTCACTGGATTGATCCCCTTGAAGTATAGTGCAGATTAAGGATGCAGCGGAGTGAGTCTAGATCAGGGGTCTGCTCCCTGTGAGTCTTCAGATGTTTTGGACTCAGAGATGTTATTTAGGGGTCGCCAGGAGTCGCAATAACAAACTCGGAGGTCTCCCTTGCTACCCCTGTGGTCTCCCTTGCTATCCCAAAGAAGAATTTAAAAAAAACGTAACTAAAGAAAAATGTTATGCAAGCTCCTGGGCTGAGGTCAGCGCCATGTGGCTCTTTGCTTTTGGGGTGGCTAGCTTTCTTGTTCTTTCCTCTTAAAAAGAAAACAAAAACAAAAAAGAACAGGGGCTCAGCAAGTGTAACACTTGCAGGAGTGACCCTAAATAAGAAAGAATGGGGATATCAAATAATGTGTCTTTCTGGAATTCTATACAATATTTGCTAGACTCATTAAAGGTTTATTTCAGGCACACCTCAGGGGGTGAGTCACTGATTTAGTCTGTTCTTAAACACCTCAACTCAGCCTTTCATCCTTCTGAGGTTGATAAATGAGTAGCAACACAGTTTGGGTGATATTCTATATTTTTTCTATATAAAGTGCTTAAGCGTAAGTGCTATATAATAACACATCAATATCATTTGACCTTGGACGTCTGCTTGCATTCACAGTAATTTGATAATATGGGCCTATACACACTAATCTTAACGATACATATGGCGATCCATTCTTGTATGAACTGTATATCACATTATAGTGATATCGTAACAATATTTTTCGTAGTGTACTTAGGTACAATGCTATGTGATGCCACTCCCTGTTTTGTCAAGGGGTGTAAGGTTGTGCTCCATCGCTTCCCGCGACATCACTTCAGGGTGGTGTCAAATGACATCACATCAGAGGTCAAGAGTCACATGAAGTCACTTACGCTACCCCGGCATTTTGGTAAAATGACGTCCCTGTTTAGACTACGACTCGTATGGTCGCTCAACATTGAATAGGATGGCTATGGCGTATGGGAGATGTAGTCCAAAACATCTGCAGAGCCAAAGTTTGCAGGCCACTGGCTCAGATACGATAATATTGAACAAAGAGGTTCGTCTTCAGTAGTTTTTGAAATATGATGATGTTGGATTCTTTCCGAAGTTGAATATGATGTTCCTTTCGGGAGATATTAATGACATTGTTTACACTTTAAACCTACCCACAGTGTTGGTACAAAGGCTTGTTCAAATACTCTTGCTTCTCGTACAACCTCTTAGGACCAATGCAGCAACCTCAGCTTGGCAGCCCTTTGCCATTCCTGCCCACATGTATTCATTTACTTTGCAGACAAGTCACTCTGCCATGCTGAACAAAGAGCACGCGCATCTCCATTAAGGAGAGATATTCTCTGTGCACCAGCAGTGGGCAACTGGCAACCCTCCATATGTGTTGGCCTACAACACCCGTGATCCCTCACCATTGACTATGCTGGCTAGGGCTGATGGGAGTTGTAGGCCAAAATGTCAGGTGGGGTGGGGTACACTTTCACCACCCCAACCTTAGCACCCCGCCTTTCTAAAATGTATACCGTGCCTAGGAACCCTCAATTCCCCCCCAACTACCAGAAGAAGCGCCCTGCCACAGCACTCTCTCAGGCTCTTCAAAAAAGGTGTCTTGCTTTTGATCTGGAGGACCTCATTTTAACATGATGCTATGTCATGTTACTGGGAGTTATACCCCACATGGCTGCCATTTGCATGTTCTCCAGGGGCAGTACATGTGCAGTGGCCAACATGTTTCGGCACAGAGCGTATCAAGTTAGAAGTTGCTTCAGAGGTGAAACACGGAGATATGTTACAGGCGCAGTGGTGAACATCTTTCAGCCCATGGGAGCGCCTTGTGAAGGTCATTCAGGGACAATATGCAAAGTTATGTTACAAGTGGAGTGGTATTTCAGGGCTGAGCCTTAAAGTCCATCTAGTGGTGAAACTTGAAGCTATGTTATAGGTGGAGTGTTTACGCAGCGGCGAAACCCGATGCTACACAAAAGGTGGAGAGGGCAGCATGTTTCGGCTCGCGACCGCGCCTGGCGAAGGCTTGCATCTGGTGCCGTAACAGCGAGTTCTGGTACAAGTGAAATGGATGCCGTGTAGATGGAACAAAGGCGCATTAATTGCACACGCCAGCCCTTCTATGTCTCTCCCTTGACTTTGGCCCAAGTTGTGATGGAGACCCGCCTACTCTCTGTCGCTTCATGTAGGCCTGCATCAGGAGCCCCAGGCATATTACACAGTACAATAAGCAAGCACAAAAACATATCCCATAACGGATGAGCTGCGGGCAAGTACAAGGAAATGCTGGCACAGCCCGCATCGGGTGGCATTAAAAGCCACAGGAGTGAAGGTGGGGAGGAGAAGATGTGGGATCGGAGGGGCCGGGGGGCGGTACGTAAGCTTGAAAAAATAAATGAGCCTATACCCAGAGAAGGGAATTAATGCTTCTCCTCTGTGGCAAAAGGTGGGCATGGGGGTGTGGGGTGTGTGTGTGTATGTGTTTGCTGCAATTGTGTATGGGCATTTCGTTGTTGAATTTGTGCGTGCGGGCATGTTTGCCCGGTCTATGGGTGGTTTTTGATTCTGTGCCTTGCAGCATGTGCCAGGTGTGTGTGCCACTTGTGTGGAGTGTCGTAGTGAGAGTGTGGAATATTTGGGTTCGTGTGCATTTGGTCGGATTAGTTTATGTGTGAGTGGTTGTGTATTCAGTGGGGCATGGGCCTGTGGTGGTTTGATGAATTTTTGTGCGGGGTAAGTCTGCGTCAATGTGTTACGCGTTTGTGGGGTGTATGGGGGTTGTTTTGAGAATGTGTCTTGCAAGATGTTTGCTGCACTTGTATGGAGTGTGTTAGTGACAGTGTTGAGTATTTGTGCTAGTATGGATTTTGTTTGATGCGTTCATGTGCGTGTGCGTGCGTGTGTGTGTGCAATTGTACATAGGCATGCGGTGGTTTGCACATTCTTTGGTAGTGTACGTTTGGATAAATGTAATCCGTGTTTCTGCAGTGTATGGGTGGTGACTAGGTGTATTGTAAGATGTGCAAGATGTACAGTATGATGTCTGAACCCCTCCCCCATGCCTTGGGCAGTGTCACGTGTTACACCATGTGATTGCCTTAATAAAAGGAGCGCACGGTTTACCGTGCACCAGTTCGAACACCAACTCACTGACTCATGTGTCCATCCGGAACGAGAATGCAGAAGGGGGCTCAGCCCGATCCGGAGCCCCATAACAATGGCGACGAGGTCTAACAGAACACGTGTGTGGCCAGGCCATGTCGTTCCAGGCCAGGCCAGGTCAGGCCGAGATGTGCGCGCCCCAGAGAGCCCGGGGTGTGCAGTGGCAGAGCCGCGAAGCAGAATGTCTTAAACCCACCTGTTGAAGGTCGCATCCAAAAAAGGCCGCTTTTTTTAGGTCAATTTGAAACGGCCTTCAACGGGCGGAAAAAATGCTCATCAATAGATTGCGGGCAAAAGCTTGTATATCTCCTTGCCATGAGATCCCTGGTCCTCCCAGCTCTTGTTTGCAATGTGTTGTACATTTTGGGGAGCATATTACCCATAAGCCCACGGACTTTTCTGCACTTTTGAGAGAAGTCAATGATATGTTGCGAGCCTAGCTGTATAGTGCTAATGACACCTTAAGGCGGCTTCAAAGCACTGAAAATAGCATAAGCCACACCCCCACCGGGCATTCTAGCAAAAGAGACAACAAATGTTGGGAATGCATGAGAGGAGGGAGGGCCAACAGGGAGAGAGCAGACTTGCCTAAACTAACCAGACTCAACATTGGTGGTGGAATAAAACCAAAAAAAAACAAAAAACGAAATTGGCACCCTTTAGAGATGGGTCTGAGGAAAGGCATGTCCCCCGTGTCCTAAGCAGTGCCCTCCTGCACTAGGCAGCATGGGTGTACCGACGCAGAGACGCCATCGGTCCCATCCCTCTGAGCCAAGGCCTGCTCCCAGAAAACCATTGGGTGCCCTCCGCCCACCTTGGCCGGTGAGCCTTCGTTTCAGTAGAATATGCCAAATAGCTGCATTCCATCAGCCTTCCACCATGCCAGTGCAACAAGAGACTGCTGGTCCCGGGCGAGGTGCAGCAAGACACATGTTAACACCAGGCACCACCGCCCTAGTAGGACAAGCAAACCCCACCATTGAGGCTCTGAAGCCAACATGGTGGAGCAGCTCCGGTCCGCAGAATGGCTAAGCAGAAGCTGCAGTGTGGACTTACTGATGATGTAGTAATCGTGGTTGGTCTTGAACTCGTGGCCCCAGAGGTTGGGGCTGTACTCCTGGAACTTGATGGTGAAGCGCATGTCGTTCTGCGGTCGGTCGCACGTCAGCAGCAGGTTGGGCGTGCGCAGGATCTCGCACTGCTCCACCTGCTCCAGCGTCTGCACCAGGTACAGCTTGTAGTACTCGTATTCTTCTGTGGAGTAGGGGCCCAGGGGCATCGAGCGTGGGCAGATCAGGTCCAGCCGGTCGCCGATCTGGGGGTATATGATGTAACCGGCCTCGTCCTGGAACCTGGATGCGGAGAGAGAGAGAGAGGGGGGGGGGTAGTGTTAGACAAGGACATGCTTGAGGATAATCTCCTATTTGTGGAGAGGTTTAATTCCAGAAAAGATCGACATCACTAGCCCCGACCTCCGCCAATGGACACATGAACAGAAGCACATGCTGCAAATAACAGCGGTATTTACTAATTCATCAATTGCATCAACGCAGTCATCACAAAACAAGGTGATATCATCAGGAGCACAGGTGCAATGGGTTGTCCTTGATTTACAGGGCAGTGTTTTGGGGCAAGCAGATGCGTCATATTATTGACATGCTGGGCTACAGTTTTACAAAAGGAAGGGACATGAAATATGTTGTTTTATCCTGAATGCATGCAAGTTCCCGTTGGAATGAACCATATTTTTCCATTTTTGAGTGGGTAGAATTCTACCACTTCTTCCCTAGACAGGGTATGACCCTGGCCTCACTCCCATGCTTTATTCCACCGCCCACAGGGCGCCTCCCCTACCACGCTCCCAAACGAACAAAAAGTATTTATTTTCTGCTAAAATTTAAAGAGACTATGCAGTGCAAAGAAATAATACGATTTTTTTTGTGGCCAGGTAAGTAGGGGCTGAGGTGGTGTGCGGCGGTGCTGCGAGGCTGCTGTGGCCAGAAAAAACGTAGGCCTGGGAGAGAGGAGGCGGGGGACCGTGTGGAACGCAGTCTTTATCATATAATAAAGTCTGCATTTTCCAGCCACCTCATTGGCTGGAACCTTTCCCCAAGTTCTTTTTTTTTGTGTCAAACTATTTTTATTCAAATTACACAAAACAAGCTGGACATTAACAATCCGCAACAACCCCATCCCAACCTTAACCCCCCCACCCCGATCCCAAACTAAACCCACCTCTACCTCAAGTTACACAAATACTTCACGCTGAATGGCACATACAGCAAAACACAGAGATCAAAATGTCGTAACAAAACGAGAAGGGTTCCCCGCAAGTCTGTAGACCAGCCTTCAAACCATGCAATCCTGCATTCAAATCAAACACAATACCCTGAGGCTCAACAAGGTTTAACGTACATTGTTACGCCATTTGATCATAAACCTAAGACTCCGAGGGCCTATCAAGCTCCGAATGGTAATGTCTAAACAAACAGAGTCCAATAGTCCGTGGATCTGCTATTTGACTGCAATGTTTGTATATACAACGATTCTTGTCTCTCGTACCTAGACATAGAGGAAATCCATTCTGCGAAAGAGGGAGCTCTTGAAGACCCCCAGCCCCCAAGTTCTAAGGAAGCTTCATAGACTTGGTCTTACTTCAGGGCCTGTATGGGGTGTTACAGGCCCTGAAGACCTAGTTAAAGGCCTGAGTGCAGGGAACTTGTTTAATGGGTTTTACAGGCACATATAGTCCAGCATGGCCTGTGGGTCGGGTCTATAAAGCTATCATAACTCGTTTTGTTCTTGAAAGCATAAAGTATATATCATATTAGTTCTGTAGCCAATTGTCTTGCAGCCATTCAGGGAGTGTTATCACATAAATCTGCCTGGGCAACTTGCAGAGAGTTGGATGCGGGCACGCTGCACTTCTGGTAGCATTGCAATGCAGTGCTCTGAACAAATGGTGGGCAATACGAACCCAGGCCCTACCGAGAGAGAAAACATCAGTGTATCACATCATTCAGTATGTAAATAATCAGCTCCTTTAAAGGGAACGGAAACAAATAGCACCAATGTGGGTTCACTGGCCGTTTTACAGAACATCAAAGAGCATTTCGGAAACATAAGAATGACCACAGATTTTTTTGTTTGACAAATATGTTTGTGATAGTGTTACAAGCATGAATCCTTTCTCGGCACCTAGAGCACACGGGGCTTGGCGTGTGCTTAATTTGTTGCACCACTCACCCAAACAGTAAAATGCCAGAAAAGCATATATACTGACTTGGGCAGCTTCAGCTTTCGGGTGTGAGGTGTGGGCAGTCCAGCTTGAGCGGGGAATAACTTCTCATTTACATATGTGTATTCCTTTCACAGCCTATACATGTATCGATGGACCCTGCAATTCTCAACTAGCAAGTCAACCAAATCGCTCCAGTGTGTATTAGTTGGGAACAGAAGGGGCTCAGTTTATGGGTGGTTTTTGGGGAGCTGGGACACTCTGGCCCACTTAAAGCTGTTGTTGGAGAATAGCTCAGGGGCAACGTGCTCGCCTTGGAAGCATGACGACATGGAGCAACACAGGTTCGATTCCCCTGGTCCGCGCTTCGAAAGTTATAAGTAAGTAAGTCTAGCGGAACCGTGATGGGGCCTGTTCAGGGGTAGGCGGCCAGGCAAGACTAGGCTGGAGTCACTGTCCCACTCTTTGACAAGCGGCCCTGAAATGACTAGCGAGTACCTTTACTGCCGTGTTACCTGGAACCATTGCCCCCACCCCCATTCCTATCTCCTTCTATTTAGCTTTCACACCGACACACGTGGCAAATGAGCACACAGGGGTTCTTGCAATGAACACACACCAACGCAAGGGCTTTGCTGTGCTGCCTCTGTTCGGTCTGGCTCAGAGGTCTCCATTCATTCACGTGGATATGGGTTGTTTTAATGGGAACGGGTCCAGGCTTATACTACATTACTACTGCCTGGCTGAAGCACCTTTCCTGCCCACCCACCTTTCTAAGCCTACTGGCCCCACCCACCACTCGCTGGGCACCCAGGACGGGGCAATGGACACTCCCCATACTGTCCTATTAGCCTAAAAGCACGGCAGGAGGCTGGCTGCCCACTAACGGTGGCACTAGGCTGTGTGGCATAGAGGGGGCGGCCGGGGCTCAGCCTCCCCTCCCATTGATCAGAGTTGGGTGAGTGGAGGGTAAACAGGTTGAGGCCAATCTACTTATAGTTAAGTTGGAAGAACACTTTTTCTGATACTCCTTTGTTTTATGTTGATTTATATATTTATTTATTTATTACATTTGTATAGCGCACAAACAGCCCTCTGGCATTGTGGTGCTGTCACTTGAGGGCACTTAGTTACAGAGAGTGGGTACAGGTGAGTATACATTTGCATGTTCTTCATTTAGACATTATAAACATACATGTTGCTGGGTTTTTATACTGCACCAAATCACCGGCACATGAGTTTTGTGGCACTTAGGCTGTCCCATGGGGTGGCATACTGTGCCCCTGCCAGGAGATCCAGACATTGGCTGCTGGAGGAAAGAAACTGAGAAACAAGAATAGCAGAGGAAGGGAAAGCAGGAAAGTGTCTAAACTATACCTGGTTTGACAGATTTGCACCAAACGTGACCAGCTGTCGCACGCCGCTGAAAGTGTTCCTGCGGTTCTGGCGTGTGGGTTTAGGTGCAGTGGTTTCATTTACAGTTCAATGCGTGGAGAACGTTCTGATGGTGATCTCTCAGACCCGGAAATGGTCGCATTTCTGCCTGCCCACAAGGCCATTGTGAGGGCTGTGATACGCCAGTTCATGTTGGGGGACCTGTCCTGAAAGAACCAGATTTGCTGGTTGAGAAGAACAAGTTACTTACCTTATCTGGTAATGTTCTTTCGATGGGATGTTCCTCCGACGTATTCCACATCTAAGACAGGTAATGTCCACAGCTGTGCTGCTTCGGAAAAATTTTCGGCAGAGGGCGTCCTGCGTCGATGACGTCGATACATTGTCCCTCGAGGGCCTCCGTTGAGGGTCAACATCACCGGATGTTATATATAGGACGCACGGCGCCCGTAGCCTCAGTTATAGTTTTTTCCCAAACGTGTGGCACCAATCTCCTGCCATTATGACTGCAGAAAGCCTTGCAGAAACGTACGCTGCAATCGCATAAGAAATTCTTAGTAGCGCGCCAGGCTGGGAGGGTTCGATGTGGAATACGTCAGAGGAACATCCCATCGAAAGAATGTTACCAGATAAGGTAAGTAACTTGTTCTTCGAAGGGATTGTGTCCTCCGACGTATTCCACATCTATGACAGACTCCCTAAGCAGTACCAACATACAGAGGTGGGAAAAGAATTTACAATTTATAATTTTAGAATGCCCAATTCAAATTGCTGAATAAAGGACTGCCTTACCAAAGGCCAAATCCTGCCCATGGATGGAGTCCAAGGAATAGTGTCTCACAAAAGTATGGACAGAGGCCCATGTGGCTGCTTCGCAAATATTGCGCATCGGTACACCCCTCTGTAGGACAGTGGAGGCAGCCAAACCCCTAGTAGAGTGAGCCCGTAAGCCTACTGGAGGGTCATTTCCTGCCAAACGGTAACACTCGGAGATCGTCAAAATGATCCATCTAGACAAGGTCTGTTTGGAAACAGCGTGACCTAAGTGCCTTCCAGCATAACCAACAAAGAGCTGATCGTCCACTCTGACCCGGGACATCCGTGAGAGAAAGAAACTCAAAGCCCTTCTAGGATGATCCAACCTATGGGGCCTCTCCTCTTCCTTACCAGGATGTGGAGGAGGATAAAACGCTGGAAGGATCACCTTCTGGCTCAAATGGAATTCCGACACAACCTTTGGAAGAAAAGAAGGCCGCACCCTCAGGACAACCCTGTCCTTATGGAAAACAGTAAAGGGTGCCTTGGCGGAAAGTGCCTGCAACTCACTCACTCTACGTGCGGAAGTAACCGCAACTAAAAACACAGTTTTAAAGAACAACAGTCACAATGGACAAGAATGTAAGGGCTCAAATGGAGCTCCCATTAGGAACTTTAAAACCAAATTCAAATCCCATCCCAGCACCTGGAAAGGCGACGGTGGAAACACATTAGTTAGCCCTTTTAGAAACTGAGTAATCAAAGGGGTCTTAAAATAAGAACATTCCTCAGACGAGCGCTTAAATATGGTCAGCGCCGCCAAGTAACCCTTAATGGTACCAACTTGCAGGCCGTTGTGGGCTAAAGACAAAACCAAAGGAATGGAACATTGGAAAGGATCCACATTCGTTATCCTGCACCAGGCACAGAACTTTCTCCAACGGCAACGGTACAGGGATTTCATTGCGGGCCTTCTGGCCGAAAGCAACACCTTCATCACGTCTTCGGGGAGGTCCCGATCCTTACACCTCAACCTTTCAGATACCAAGCATGAAGGCTGAGGGACTTGACCTCTGGATGGAGAACCCGACCCCCCTCCCATGAGAGCAGATCGCCTCGGTAGGGAAGACGGCGTGGAGGGCAGATGGACATGTCTAGAAGTTCGGGGTACCACGCTCTCCTGGCCCATGCCGAAGCAATGAGGATCATCCGGGAACCGAACCCCTGCAACCTCCGCAGCACCTGTGGAATGACGGGGACAGGAGGAAACGCGTACAGCCGTGGGAAGGACCACTCCACTACGAACGCGTCCCCTAAGGCTCCTCTTGGAGGAAATTCCCGCAAGCAGAATCTTTCGCACTTCCGGTTGACACTGGTGGCAAAGAGATCCACTTGTGGGGTTCCCCAAAGACTGAAGATCTCCAACAGAACTTCCTGAGCCAGCTCCCACTCATGGGAGACCATGCTTTGCCTCCTCAGAGTGTCTGCCGCCACGTTTTCGTCTCTGGCCAGATCAACTGCTGAGATAGAAATTTCCTGCTGGATGGCCCAGAACCAGAGCAGCATCGCCTCCCTGCACAATGGTAGTGACCCTGCCCCCACTTTTTTGTTAAGGTACTGCATGGCCACTGTATTGTCCGTCATAATCAGGACATTCTTCCTCCGCACAGATGGCAGAAAAGCCTTCAGGGCTAGCCTGACGGCCCGCAGCTCTAACAGATTGAGGTGGAGTCTGGACTCCGACGGAGACCAACGGCCGCTGGCTGTCAACTTGTTGGCATGTGCTCCCCAACCCGTGAGTGATGCGTCCAAAACGGAGCTCCCTTCATCAGATTGCCTTCGACAGCGCACCACAAAAGATCCTGTGCGACCGAGGGTTCAATCTGAATGGGATCCAACATCCTGCCAGAGAACTGCGACCAATGCATCTTGAGAGCCCACTGCAGAGATCTCATCTGCAGCCTGGCCTCTGGCACCAGGAAAATGCAGGATGCCATGAGGCCGAGCAACCTCATGAACTCGAACGCTGGGAGACTCTGGGCACGTTGAAATGTGTCCACCATCTGCAGAATGTGATGAGCCCTCACCTGGGGAGTCGAACATTGCCCCAGGGATGCGTCGAGCACTGCTCCGATGTAATGGAGCCGCTAGGTAGGTGTCAAATGAGACTTCTTTAAATTGAGGGAGAAGCCCAGCTTGGGAAGGGAGTGGCAGGTGATGGACAGATCTAGGGGCTTGCTCGGGAGAGTGCGCCCTGATCAACCAATCGTCCAGGTAGGGGTAAACGTGAATCCCCCCTTACCTGAAATACGCTGCCACCACCACCATCAGCTGGGTGAAGACCCTCGGGGGGGAGGTCAATCCGAACGGCAGGACCCGAAACTTAAAATGCGAGTCGCCAACCGCGAACCTCAGGTACTTCCTGTGCTTGGGATGAATCGGCACATGAAAGTAAGCATCCTTGAGGTCGAGAGACACCAACCAATCCTGAAGTTGAAGGGCCTGGAGGACTTGAGAAAGAGTTACCATCTTGAAACTTGTCCTTCCTGAGGAGCTTGTACAACCAACGCAAGTCCATGATGGGTCTCAATCCCCCATCTTTTTTCAGGATCAAAAAATAAGGAGAATACCATCCCTTGTTCCTCTCCACTACAGGCACCCGTTCTATGGCACCTTTCTCCAGCAGGGATAGGATTTCCTGCACAAGGAGCGGATCCAGGCGCTTCAAAGAGAGCTTCCCTGGTGGATTGTCGTGAGGCCTCTGCCGGAAGGGAAGACAGTAGCTGTGGGTTATGATCTCCAGAACCCACACATCTGAAGTAATGGCACGCCATTCTCCAAGATGCTGCGGAAGTCTGCCCCCAACCAACGAACCATGGGACATGACCTCATGACTGAGCAGACACGACTGCAGCAGTGCCTGAGGGCAAAGAGGCAACTGCCCAAGCAGCTTTGGCACCTAGAGTACCTTGCTTTCCACATCTGGTACTCCTATGGTGGCCCCATTGACTGGCAGTTCCTATCGATCTACCAAAGGAAGAGTAGTACCGAAAGGACCTCCCCTCCATTGCTGTCCCCTAGGACGAAACGGCAGAGGTTGACGTACTGCAGCGTTCAAGGACTTTGCTGCAGCTTTGGAGGTCTGCAACCTCTCAAGGCTCTCAACAGCCTTGCTGCCAAACAGATGGACACCATCAAAGGGCATGTTGAAAAGCCAAGATTGCACATCAAGAGCAAACCCCGACTTCCGCAACCACGTAAACCTGCGTATCACAGTACTCACAGCCATGGACCGACTTACACAGTCTGCCGTGTCCAAACCCGACTGAACAGCTTCACTCATGGCACCCTTGCTGTCTTGCACGAGGGCTAGAAAACCATCCCATTCCTCCCCTTCGGGAATACGCTCAGCCGCCAAAGATGCACAATTCCACAGTATGTGAGTGAATCTCGCCAAGGCACAAACGGAGTTAGCTGCCTTCAAAGCCATACCCCCAGATGAAAATACCTTCTTCGCCCAACCATCAAAGTGCTTATCGTCCCTATCAGGAGGGATGGTAGGGTACGCAGCCTGCTTTGCGGGGGCCGTATCCACCTGCACCACCAAACTCTCCGGAGTAGGGTGCGTCGACAAGTAGCAGGGGTCACCACGTCTGGGCGGTATTTTTGTGGAAGCGACTTATTCACTGCCGGGAGACTCTCCGGAGCAGTCCAAGCCGCCGCCACCCTTCTTTGCAAAGCCATGTGAAATGGCAACACCGGGTCAGTGGGTGGACCTTGGTCCAGGATGTCCGTCAGATCATCCTGATCAAAATCAACAGGTGGAGCAGACCACCCCAGAAATTCAGTCACCCTCGACATGAGATGCCTATAAGAGGATTCGGCATGCGTCCCCGGCTCAGGCCTGCCAAACTCCACCTGCGGAGAGGTGATAAGACCACTGGCATCATGCAAGGACTGACGGAGTTCCTCCTCAGGAACATCAGGAGGCACAACCATCTCCTCCTCAGACCCTTCCTCCACCTCCGAAATATAATCAAAAGGTTGGAACTAATCCAATCTGGGAGGGGAAACAGAGTAGGGTTCAAAAACAGGCCTCACAGATTTACTGAGAGCCTTCCTTGAAGGTTCCACAGCCCTCCAGGGCACCTCTGGCAAATCCTCCAGAAACGGCGTCAAGGGCGCAGAGAGAATCGGCGTTGACCGAGGCGTCGACAGAGGCAACAACCTCTTCGAGGGCAGAGCCCTGAGAGTGTCCCTCAACGGACACAGCGCTGATGGCGTCGATGACTTCTTCGAGGGCGGAGCCTCGAGAGAGCCCCTCGACAGACACGGTGCCGATGGCGTCGATGCCTTCCTCGAAGGCTTCACAGGTTCCGACAGTCTCGATGGCGTCGAGGACCGGGACCTCGACCTGGCACGGCTATGGCAATCTCCCTTGTCCAAGCGGGATCCTGATGATCGCACCGACCGCCCGAGCCCGAAGACGTGCTAGTGGTGGACTGAGCCCATTCTTTTCTGGCTTCTTTCGAAGGCGCCGACGGAACTGTGCCTTGCGATTGGAAAATCGCCAACATCTGCCGGTGGAATGATTCCCATTTGGCATCCAACGAAGACTTGGTGGGACAAGTCAACCGTCTAGCGGAGTCCTCACCCGACGAAGACTGGGAAGGCGACCAGTGACGGTGCTTCCTAGAATGCCTCGACGAGGCAGAGGAATGGCAGGAACCACTCCTAGACCAAGACCCCGTGGACTTTCGCCGACGCGGAGAGTCGCCCCTCGAGTCATCGGTCGAAAGCCCAGCAGACTTCGACTTATGTGGCTTAGACACCCTACCTACCTTCAATTTCTTCTTACGCTCCTGCAAGGCCTTAGACGTCAGAGACTGACACTCCTCGCAGTCGTCGGTGGCGTGGCTTTCGCCGAGGCACCAAAGGCAGATGTCGTGCGGGTCCATGATGGGCATTTTCGACCCGCAGTCCCGACACTTTTTAAAGCCTGACTTTGGGGTAGCAGAAGAAGACAAAGACATATTCGAACAGAATAATCGAGCGTGCTGAGATTCCAAAGCAAATACGTTGCAGAAAAAATGGAACTGAGGCTACGTGCGCCGTGCGTCCTATATATAATATCCGGTGACGTCGACCCTCGACAGAGGCCCTCGAGGGACAATGTATGGACGTCCTCGGCACAGGACGCCCTCTGCTGAAAATTTTCCGAAGTAGCACAGCTGTGGACATTACCTGTCATAGATGTGGAATACGTTGGAGGACACAATCCCCTCGAAACAGACCTTCTGATTGGTTTGCGGGCCCCAGGAACATTTCACAACGGGAACCATTGTTGCTTTCAGATGTTCTACCCAGCCCTACGAACCTGCCTGCAAAAATACGGATTTGCAGCCCTCTGGAGGGGGTGCCACTCTAGAGAGGGTGCTGGCGGCTCGGGGAGATCGACTATGCTCCCTTTTTGTTTTGGAGTTGTTAGGCCGTTTCTCACTCACCTAGAGGGAAGAAGATCCTGGTGCGAGGGACCAGTGACAGGTTCCACTGGGATAGTGGCAGCCTGAGGACCTGCAATCCTAAAAGCCAATTTGTGTGGCTGATATACACACACACACACATGCATGCACGCGTATACACTCACCACTACGGCCCCACCCCCAGCCCCTGCTACTGGGAAGATACTGACCACTTGGGAGCGAGGCCCGAGCAGATAAATTAAGCTACATGGTGGATGTTTCATGAATGGGCAGCCAAATAATGTAGTCCACCTTGCTAGGCATAGCACTGCCACCCCACCAACCAGCTGGCAACAGAGCTCCGCAGGTTGCGCTCTCGCTGCTGCAATGTGTGTGTGAGCTGCAGGTCGCAAGTTCATATCACGGCAAGGGAGGATAGCTCAAGGGCAACGTGCTCGCCTTGGCAGCAAGACGACGTGGAGCACCACAGGTTCGATCCCTGGGTCCGCTCTTAGAAACCTCTGGGTATTAAGCGTATTATAAATAACCTATCATATCATAAAGTCAATTCATCCAATAATCCTTTCCGGGCCAATCAATGAGTGCCAACTTGGGTTGGGTAAGAAACTATATGTAAACATGTTCTATACATAATGTAATAACCTGCGGTTGCACTTCGCAGAGGGAGAACGTCATGATCCGAATAAACAGGGCTTTGGGGTTGGGCAGGCAACCCGCAATGATTAACTGCGAGCCGAGCCGGGCAGTAAGGCTTCCCCTGGTGCTGGCAGCATGGGGGGGCAGCACCAGTCAACGCCAACAGACAGACAGAGAGAGAGAGCGTGTTAGATTACAGGCCGATAATCCCTTCCAAGGCTCGCGGCCGCGGCGCCGCCAGGCTGCAGGCTGCTCATTCATGTGTCAAATCTGGACAAAAGGGGGGGAGGAAGATAAAAGGAGACCCTTCCCCTCTGCGCGGGAGCCGCCACCCCGCTTTTTAGCAGCTTAGGAACCACTATAGTTGTAAGAGGCATCAACGCAAATCCCATTGTCCGGCCCGGACCGCACCAACGAGATTACATCAGAGCCAGCGCACCTGCAAGATACCGGTCCTGGGGCCCAACTGCATAAACTGCAGCAGGTGGCGCGATTTCAGAACGTTGCACTTAATTGCAGTTCTGTGGGCTTTTGCTCCAGTGGGGATAAATTGCGCGGGTCAGTACTGCAATTCCACTGGCTGGCATGTTCCTGTTTCTAGCTGTTCCAGTCGGAATTGGGTTGCCGATGGACTGACCTCAACGTTCTTCTAGGTGGGCATTGCCTTATCTGTGGAGTCCATGTGTCCTGAAGAGCACTCTCGGTATAATTCTAGGTGTACAGTGTATGCTCTGTACATCTGTTTGGTGGGTCTATTGGTACCTATGATGCCCTCTGTGTATTCATGGGTCTATCGGTACCTATGATGCCCTCTGTGTAATTCTAGATGTACAGAGACTGTGCTGCATGGGTCTATCTGTACCCATGATGCCCTCTGTGTAATTATAGATGTGCACAGACTGTGCTGTATGGGTCTATCTGTACCCATGATGCCCTCTGTGTATTCTAGATGTACAGAGACTGTGCCGCATGGGTCTATCGGTACCTATGGTGCCCTCTGTGTATTCATGGGTCTATCGGTACCTATGATACCCTCTGTGTAATTCTAGATGTACAGAGACTGTGCTGCATGGGTCTATCTGTACCCATGATGCCCTCTGTGTAATTATAGATGTGCACAGACTGTGCTGCATGGGTCTATCTGTACCCATGATGCCCTCTGTGTATTCTAGATGTACAGAGACTGTGCCGCATGGGTCTATCGGTACCTATGGTGCCCTCTGTGTAATTCTAGATGTACAGAGACTGCGCTGCATGGGTCTATCTGTACCCATGATGCCCTCTGTGTAATTATAGAGGTACAGAGACTGTGCTGCATGGGTCTATCTGTACCCATGATGCCCTCTGTGTAATTCTAGATGTACAAAGACTGTGCCGCATGGGTCTATCTATACCCATGATGCCCTCTGTGTAATTCTAGATGTACAGAGACTTTGCCAGATGGGTCTATCTGTACCCATGATGCCCTCTGTGTAATTCTAGATGTACAGAGACTGTTCTGCATGGGTCTATCTGTACCCATGCTGCCCTCTGTGTAATTCTAGATGTACAGAGACTGTGCTGCATGGGTCTATCTGTACCCATGATGCCCTCTGTGTAATTCTAGATGTGCACAGACTGTGCTGCATGGGTCTATCTGTACCTATGGTGCCCTCTGTGTAATTCTAGATGTAAAGAGACTGTGCTGCATGGGTCTATCGGTATCTATGATGCCCTCTGTGTAATTCTAGATGTACAGAGACTGTGCTGCATGGGTCTATCTATTCCCATGATAGCCTCTGTGTAATTCTAGATGTACAGAGACTGTGCTGCATGGGTCTATCTGTACCTATGGTGCCCTCTGTGTAATTCTAGATGCACACAGACTGTGCTGCATGGGTCTATCTGTACCCATGATGCTCTCTGTGTAATTCTAGATGTGCACAGACTGTGCTGCATGGGTCTATCTGTACCCATGATGCCCTCTGTGTAATTATAGAGGTACAGAGACTGTGCTGCATGGGTCTACCTGTACCTATGATGCCCTCTGTGTAACTATAGATGTACAGAGACTGTGCTGCATGGGTCTATCTGTACCCATGTACAGAGACTGTGCTGCATGGGTCTATCTGTACCCATGTACAGAGACTGTGCTGCATGGGTCTATCTATATCCATGATGCCCTCTGTGTAATTCTAGATGTGCACAGACTGTGCTGCATGGGTCTATCTGTACCCATGATGCCCTCTGTGTAATTCTAGATGTGCACAGACTGTGCTGCATGGGTCTATCGGTACCCATGATGCCCTCTGTGTAATTCTAGATGTACAGAGACTGTGCTGCATGGGTCTATCGGTATCTATGATGCCCTCTGTGTAATTATAGAAGTACAAAGACTGTGCTGCATGGGTCTATCTATACCCATGATGCCCTCTGTGTAATTCTAGATGTACAGAGACTGTGCCGGATGGGTCTATCGGTACCTATGATGCACTCTGTGTAATTCTAGATGTACAGAGACTGTGCTGCATGGGTCTATATATTCCCATGATAGCCTTTGTGTAATTCTAGATGTACAGAGACTGTGCTGCATGGGTCTATCTGTACCCATGATGCCCTCTGTGTATTTCTAGATGTGCACAGACTGTGCTGCATGGGTCTATCTGTACCTATGGTGCCCTCTGTGTAATTCTAGATGTAAAGAGACTGTGCTGCATGGGTCTATCGGTATCTATGATGCCCTCTGTGTAATTCTAGATGTACAGGGACTGTGCTGCATGGGTCTATCTGTACCTATGGTGCCCTCTGTGTAATTCTAGATGCACACAGACTGTGCTGCATGGGTCTATCTGTACCCATGATGCTCTCTGTGTAATTCTAGATGTGCACAGACTGTGCTGCATGGGTCTATCTGTTCCCATGATGCCCTCTGTGTAATTATAGATGTGCACAGACTGTGCTGCATGGGTCTATCTGTACCCATGATGCCCTCTGTGTAATTCTAGATGTACAGAGACTGTGCTGCATGGGTCTATCTATTCCCATGATAGCCTCTGTGTAATTCTAGATATACAGAGACTGTGCTGCATGGGTCTATCTGTACCCATGATGCCCTCTGTGTAATTCTAGATGTGCACAGACTGTGCTGCATGGGTCTATCTGTACCTATGGTGCCCTCTGTGTAATTCTAGATGTAAAGAGACTGTGCTGCATGGGTCTATCTATTCCCATGATAGCCTCTGTGTAATTCTAGATGTACAGAGACTGTGCTGCATGGGTCTATCTGTACCTATGGTGCCCTCTGTGTAATTCTAGATGTAAAGAGACTGTGCTGCATGGGTCTATCTATTCCCATGATAGCCTCTGTGTAACTCTAGATGTACAGAGACTGTGCTGCATGGGTCTATCTGTACCCATGGTGCCCTCTGTGTAATTCTAGATGCACACAGACTGTGCTGCATGGGTCTATCTGTACCCATGATGCTCTCTGTGTAATTCTAGATGTGCACAGACTGTGCTGCATGGGTCTATCTGTACCCATGATGCCCTCTGTGTAATTATAGATGTGCACAGACTGTGCTGCATGGGTCTATCTGTACCCATGTCGCCCTCTGTGTAATTATAGATGTGCACAGACTGTGCTGCATGGGTCTATCGGTATCTATGATGCCCTCTGTGTAATTATAGAGGTACAGAGACTGTGCTGCATGGGTCTATCTGTACCCATGATGCCCTCTGTGTAATTCTAGATGTACAGAGACTGTGCTGCATGGGTCTATCTGTACCCATGATGCCCTCTTTGTAATTCTAGATGTGCACAGACTGTGCTGCATGGGTCTATCTATACCCATGATGCCCTCTGTGTAATTCTAGATGTACAGAGACTGTGCCGGATGGGTCTGTCGGTACCCATGATGCACTCTGTGTAATTCTAGATGTACAGAGACTGTTCTGCATGGGTCTATCTGTACCCATGATGCCCTCTGTGTAATTCTAGATGTACAGAGACTGTGCTGCATGGGTCTATCTGTACCCATGATGCCCTCTGTGTAATTCTAGATGTGCACAGACTGTGCTGCATGGGTCTATCTGTACCTATGGTGCACTCTGTGTAATTCTAGATGTAAAGAGACTGCGCAGCATGGGTCTATCGGTACCTATGATGCCCTCTGTGTAATTCTAGATGTACAGAGACTGTGCCAGATGGGTCTATCTGTACCCATGATGCCCTCTGTGTAATTCTAGATGTACAGAGACTGTGCTGCATGGGTCTATCTATTCCCATGATAGCCTCTGTGTAATTCTAGATGTACAGAGACTGTGCTGCATGGGTCTATCTGTACCTATGGTGTCCTCTGTGTAATTCTAGATGCACACAGACTGTGCTGCATGGGTCTATCTGTACCCATGATGCTCTCTGTGTAATTCTAGATGTGCAGAGACTGTGCTGCATGGGTCTATCTGTACCCATGATGCCCTCTGTGTAATTCTAGATGTGCACAGACTGTGCTGCATGGGTCTATCTGTACCTATGGTGCACTCTGTGTAATTCTAGATGTAAAGAGACTGCGCTGCATGGGTCTATCGGTACCTATGATGCCCTCTGTGTAATTCTAGATGCACACAGACTTTGCTGCATGGGTCTATCTGTACCTATGGTGCACTCTGTGTAATTCTAGATGTAAAGAGACTGCGCTGCATGGGTCTATCGGTACCTATGATGCCCTCTGTGTAATTCTAGATGCACACAGACTTTGCTGCATGGGTCTATCTGTACCCATGATGCTCTCTGTGTAATTCTAGATGCGCACAGACTGTGCTGCATGGGTCTATCTGTACCCATGATGCCCTCTGTGTAATTATAGATGTGCACAGACTGTGCTGCATGGGTCTATCTGTACCCATGTTGCCCTCTGTGTAATTATAGATGTGCACAGACTGTGCTGCATGGGTCTATCGGTATCTATGATGCCCTCTGTGTAATTATAGAGGTACAGAGACTGTGCTGCATGGGTCTATCTGTACCCATGATGCCCTCTGTGTAATTCTAGATGTACAGAGACTGTGCTGCATGGGTCTATCTGTACCCATGATGCCCTCTGTGTAATTCTAGATGTGCACAGACTGTGCTGCATGGGTCTATCGGTACCCATGATGCCCTCTGTGTAATTCTAGATGTACAGAGACTGTGCTGCATGGGTCTATCGGTATCTATGATGCCCTCTGTGTAATTATAGAGGTACAAAGACTGTGCTGCATGGGTCTATCTATACCCATGATGCCCTCTGTGTAATTCTAGATGTACAGAGACTGTGCCGGATGGGTCTATCGGTACCTATGATGCACTCTGTGTAATTCTAGATGTACAGAGACTGTGCTGCATGGGTCTATCTATTCCCATGATAGCCTCTGTGTAATTCTAGATGTACAGAGACTGTGCTGCATGGGTCTATCTGTACCCATGATGCCCTCTGTGTAATTCTAGATGTGCACAGACTGTGCTGCATGGGTCTATCTGTACCTATGGTGCCCTCTGTGTAATTCTAGATGTAAAGAGACTGTGCTGCATGGGTCTATCGGTATCTATGATGCCCTCTGTGTAATTCTAGATGTACAGAGACTGTGCTGCATGGGTCTATCTGTACCTATGGTGCCCTCTGTGTAATTCTAGATGCACACAGACTGTGCTGCATGGGTCTATCTGTACCCATGATGCTCTCTGTGTAATTCTAGATGCGCACAGACTGTGCTGCATGGGTCTATCTGTACCCATGATGCCCTCTGTGTAATTATAGATGTGCACAGACTGTGCTGCATGGGTCTATCTGTACCCATGTTGCCCTCTGTGTAGTTATAGATGTGCACAGACTGTGCTGCATGGGTCTATCGGTATCTATGATGCCCTCTGTGTAATTCTAGATGTACAGAGACTGTGCTGCATGGGTCTATCTGTACCCATGATGCCCTCTGTGTAATTCTAGATGTACAGAGACTGTGCTGCATGGGTCTATCTATTCCCATGATAGCCTCTGTGTAATTCTAGATGTACAGAGACTGTGCTGCATGGGTCTATCTGTACCCATGATGCCCTCTGTGTAATTCTAGATGTGCACAGACTGTGCTGCATGGGTCTATCTGTACCTATGGTGCCCTCTGTGTAATTCTAGATGTAAAGAGACTGTGCTGCATGGGTCTATCGGTATCTATGATGCCCTCTGTGTAATTCTAGATGTACAGAGACTGCGCTGCATGGGTCTATCTGTACCCATGATGCCCTCTGTGTATTCTAGATGTACAGAGACTGTGCCGCATGGGTCTATCGGTACCTATGGTGCCCTCTGTGTATTCATGGGTCTATCGGTACCTATGATACCCTCTGTGTAATTCTAGATGTACAGAGACTGTGCTGCATGGGTCTATCTGTACCCATGATGCCCTCTGTGTAATTATAGATGTGCACAGACTGTGCTGCATGGGTCTATCTGTACCCATGATGCCCTCTGTGTATTCTAGATGTACAGAGACTGTGCCGCATGGGTCTATCGGTACCTATGGTGCCCTCTGTGTAATTCTAGATGTACAGAGACTGCGCTGCATGGGTCTATCTGTACCCATGATGCCCTCTGTGTAATTATAGAGGTACAGAGACTGTGCTGCATGGGTCTATCTGTACCCATGATGCCCTCTGTGTAATTCTAGATGTACAAAGACTGTGCCGCATGGGTCTATCTATACCCATGATGCCCTCTGTGTAATTCTAGATGTACAGAGACTTTGCCAGATGGGTCTATCTGTACCCATGATGCCCTCTGTGTAATTCTAGATGTACAGAGACTGTTCTGCATGGGTCTATCTGTACCCATGCTGCCCTCTGTGTAATTCTAGATGTACAGAGACTGTGCTGCATGGGTCTATCTGTACCCATGATGCCCTCTGTGTAATTCTAGATGTGCACAGACTGTGCTGCATGGGTCTATCTGTACCTATGGTGCCCTCTGTGTAATTCTAGATGTAAAGAGACTGTGCTGCATGGGTCTATCGGTATCTATGATGCCCTCTGTGTAATTCTAGATGTACAGAGACTGTGCTGCATGGGTCTATCTATTCCCATGATAGCCTCTGTGTAATTCTAGATGTACAGAGACTGTGCTGCATGGGTCTATCTGTACCTATGGTGCCCTCTGTGTAATTCTAGATGCACACAGACTGTGCTGCATGGGTCTATCTGTACCCATGATGCTCTCTGTGTAATTCTAGATGTGCACAGACTGTGCTGCATGGGTCTATCTGTACCCATGATGCCCTCTGTGTAATTATAGAGGTACAGAGACTGTGCTGCATGGGTCTACCTGTACCTATGATGCCCTCTGTGTAACTATAGATGTACAGAGACTGTGCTGCATGGGTCTATCTGTACCCATGTACAGAGACTGTGCTGCATGGGTCTATCTGTACCCATGTACAGAGACTGTGCTGCATGGGTCTATCTATATCCATGATGCCCTCTGTGTAATTCTAGATGTGCACAGACTGTGCTGCATGGGTCTATCTGTACCCATGATGCCCTCTGTGTAATTCTAGATGTGCACAGACTGTGCTGCATGGGTCTATCGGTACCCATGATGCCCTCTGTGTAATTCTAGATGTACAGAGACTGTGCTGCATGGGTCTATCGGTATCTATGATGCCCTCTGTGTAATTATAGAAGTACAAAGACTGTGCTGCATGGGTCTATCTATACCCATGATGCCCTCTGTGTAATTCTAGATGTACAGAGACTGTGCCGGATGGGTCTATCGGTACCTATGATGCACTCTGTGTAATTCTAGATGTACAGAGACTGTGCTGCATGGGTCTATATATTCCCATGATAGCCTTTGTGTAATTCTAGATGTACAGAGACTGTGCTGCATGGGTCTATCTGTACCCATGATGCCCTCTGTGTAATTCTAGATGTGCACAGACTGTGCTGCATGGGTCTATCTGTACCTATGGTGCCCTCTGTGTAATTCTAGATGTAAAGAGACTGTGCTGCATGGGTCTATCGGTATCTATGATGCCCTCTGTGTAATTCTAGATGTACAGGGACTGTGCTGCATGGGTCTATCTGTACCTATGGTGCCCTCTGTGTAATTCTAGATGCACACAGACTGTGCTGCATGGGTCTATCTGTACCCATGATGCTCTCTGTGTAATTCTAGATGTGCACAGACTGTGCTGCATGGGTCTATCTGTTCCCATGATGCCCTCTGTGTAATTATAGATGTGCACAGACTGTGCTGCATGGGTCTATCTGTACCCATGATGCCCTCTGTGTAATTCTAGATGTACAGAGACTGTGCTGCATGGGTCTATCTATTCCCATGATAGCCTCTGTGTAATTCTAGATATACAGAGACTGTGCTGCATGGGTCTATCTGTACCCATGATGCCCTCTGTGTAATTCTAGATGTGCACAGACTGTGCTGCATGGGTCTATCTGTACCTATGGTGCCCTCTGTGTAATTCTAGATGTAAAGAGACTGTGCTGCATGGGTCTATCTATTCCCATGATAGCCTCTGTGTAATTCTAGATGTACAGAGACTGTGCTGCATGGGTCTATCTGTACCTATGGTGCCCTCTGTGTAATTCTAGATGTAAAGAGACTGTGCTGCATGGGTCTATCTATTCCCATGATAGCCTCTGTGTAACTCTAGATGTACAGAGACTGTGCTGCATGGGTCTATCTGTACCCATGGTGCCCTCTGTGTAATTCTAGATGCACACAGACTGTGCTGCATGGGTCTATCTGTACCCATGATGCTCTCTGTGTAATTCTAGATGTGCACAGACTGTGCTGCATGGGTCTATCTGTACCCATGATGCCCTCTGTGTAATTATAGATGTGCACAGACTGTGCTGCATGGGTCTATCTGTACCCATGTCGCCCTCTGTGTAATTATAGATGTGCACAGACTGTGCTGCATGGGTCTATCGGTATCTATGATGCCCTCTGTGTAATTATAGAGGTACAGAGACTGTGCTGCATGGGTCTATCTGTACCCATGATGCCCTCTGTGTAATTCTAGATGTACAGAGACTGTGCTGCATGGGTCTATCTGTACCCATGATGCCCTCTTTGTAATTCTAGATGTGCACAGACTGTGCTGCATGGGTCTATCTATACCCATGATGCCCTCTGTGTAATTCTAGATGTACAGAGACTGTGCCGGATGGGTCTGTCAGTACCCATGATGCACTCTGTGTAATTCTAGATGTACAGAGACTGTTCTGCATGGGTCTATCTGTACCCATGATGCCCTCTGTGTAATTCTAGATGTACAGAGACTGTGCTGCATGGGTCTATCTGTACCCATGATGCCCTCTGTGTAATTCTAGATGTGCACAGACTGTGCTGCATGGGTCTATCTGTACCTATGGTGCACTCTGTGTAATTCTAGATGTAAAGAGACTGCGCAGCATGGGTCTATCGGTACCTATGATGCCCTCTGTGTAATTCTAGATGTACAGAGACTGTGCCAGATGGGTCTATCTGTACCCATGATGCCCTCTGTGTAATTCTAGATGTACAGAGACTGTGCTGCATGGGTCTATCTATTCCCATGATAGCCTCTGTGTAATTCTAGATGTACAGAGACTGTGCTGCATGGGTCTATCTGTACCTATGGTGTCCTCTGTGTAATTCTAGATGCACACAGACTGTGCTGCATGGGTCTATCTGTACCCATGATGCTCTCTGTGTAATTCTAGATGTGCAGAGACTGTGCTGCATGGGTCTATCTGTACCCATGATGCCCTCTGTGTAATTCTAGATGTGCACAGACTGTGCTGCATGGGTCTATCTGTACCTATGGTGCACTCTGTGTAATTCTAGATGTAAAGAGACTGCGCTGCATGGGTCTATCGGTACCTATGATGCCCTCTGTGTAATTCTAGATGCACACAGACTTTGCTGCATGGGTCTATCTGTACCTATGGTGCACTCTGTGTAATTCTAGATGTAAAGAGACTGCGCTGCATGGGTCTATCGGTACCTATGATGCCCTCTGTGTAATTCTAGATGCACACAGACTTTGCTGCATGGGTCTATCTGTACCCATGATGCTCTCTGTGTAATTCTAGATGCGCACAGACTGTGCTGCATGGGTCTATCTGTACCCATGATGCCCTCTGTGTAATTATAGATGTGCACAGACTGTGCTGCATGGGTCTATCTGTACCCATGTTGCCCTCTGTGTAATTATAGATGTGCACAGACTGTGCTGCATGGGTCTATCGGTATCTATGATGCCCTCTGTGTAATTATAGAGGTACAGAGACTGTGCTGCATGGGTCTATCTGTACCCATGATGCCCTCTGTGTAATTCTAGATGTACAGAGACTGTGCTGCATGGGTCTATCTGTACCCATGATGCCCTCTGTGTAATTCTAGATGTGCACAGACTGTGCTGCATGGGTCTATCGGTACCCATGATGCCCTCTGTGTAATTCTAGATGTACAGAGACTGTGCTGCATGGGTCTATCGGTATCTATGATGCCCTCTGTGTAATTATAGAGGTACAAAGACTGTGCTGCATGGGTCTATCTATACCCATGATGCCCTCTGTGTAATTCTAGATGTACAGAGACTGTGCCGGATGGGTCTATCGGTACCTATGATGCACTCTGTGTAATTCTAGATGTACAGAGACTGTGCTGCATGGGTCTATCTATTCCCATGATAGCCTCTGTGTAATTCTAGATGTACAGAGACTGTGCTGCATGGGTCTATCTGTACCCATGATGCCCTCTGTGTAATTCTAGATGTGCACAGACTGTGCTGCATGGGTCTATCTGTACCTATGGTGCCCTCTGTGTAATTCTAGATGTAAAGAGACTGTGCTGCATGGGTCTATCGGTATCTATGATGCCCTCTGTGTAATTCTAGATGTACAGAGACTGTGCTGCATGGGTCTATCTGTACCTATGGTGCCCTCTGTGTAATTCTAGATGCACACAGACTGTGCTGCATGGGTCTATCTGTACCCATGATGCTCTCTGTGTAATTCTAGATGCGCACAGACTGTGCTGCATGGGTCTATCTGTACCCATGATGCCCTCTGTGTAATTATAGATGTGCACAGACTGTGCTGCATGGGTCTATCTGTACCCATGTTGCCCTCTGTGTAGTTATAGATGTGCACAGACTGTGCTGCATGGGTCTATCGGTATCTATGATGCCCTCTGTGTAATTCTAGATGTACAGAGACTGTGCTGCATGGGTCTATCTGTACCCATGATGCCCTCTGTGTAATTCTAGATGTACAGAGACTGTGCTGCATGGGTCTATCTATTCCCATGATAGCCTCTGTGTAATTCTAGATGTACAGAGACTGTGCTGCATGGGTCTATCTGTACCCATGATGCCCTCTGTGTAATTCTAGATGTGCACAGACTGTGCTGCATGGGTCTATCTGTACCTATGGTGCCCTCTGTGTAATTCTAGATGTAAAGAGACTGTGCTGCATGGGTCTATCGGTATCTATGATGCCCTCTGTGTAATTCTAGATGTACAGAGACTGTGCTGCATGGGTCTATCTATTCCCATGATAGCCTCTGTGTAATTCTAGATGTACAGAGACTGTGCTGCATGGGTCTATCTGTACCTATGGTGCCCTCTGTGTAATTCTAGATGCACACAGACTGTGCTGCATGGGTCTATCTGTACCCATGATGCTCTCTGTGTAATTCTAGATGTGCACAGACTGTGCTGCATGGGTCTATCTGTACCCATGATGCCCTCTGTGTAATTATAGATGTGCACAGACTGTGCTGCATGGGTCTATCTGTACCCATGTTGCCCTCTGTGTAATTATAGATGTGCACAGACTGTGCTGCATGGGTCTATCGGTATCTATGATGCCCTCTGTGTAATTATAGAGGTACAGAGACTGTGCTGCATGGGTCTATCTGTACCCATGATGCCCTCTGTGTAATTCTAGATGTACAGAGACTGTGCTGCATGGGTCTATCTGTACCCATGATGCCCTCTGTGTAATTCTAGATGTACAGAGACTGTGCTGCATGGGTCTATCTGTACCTATGGTGCCCTCTGTGTAATTCTAGATGCACACAGACTGTGCTGCATGGGTCTATCTGTACCCATGATGCCCTCTGTGTAATTATAGATGTGCACAGACTGTGCTGCATGGGTCTATCTGTACCCATGTTGCCCTCTGTGTAGTTATAGATGTGCACAGACTGTGCTGCATGGGTCTATCGGTATCTATGATGCCCTCTGTGTAATTCTAGATGTACAGAGACTGTGCTGCATGGGTCTATCTGTACCCATGATGCCCTCTGTGTAATTCTAGATGTACAGAGACTGTGCTGCATGGGTCCATCTATTCCCATGATAGCCTCTGTGTAATTCTAGATGTACAGAGACTGTGCTGCATGGGTCTATCTGTACCCATGATGCCCTCTGTGTAATTCTAGATGTGCACAGACTGTGCTGCATGGGTCTATCTGTACCTATGGTGCCCTCTGTGTAATTCTAGATGTAAAGAGACTGTGCTGCATGGGTCTATCGGTATCTATGATGCCCTCTGTGTAATTCTAGATGTACAGAGACTGTGCTGCATGGGTCTATCTATTCCCATGATAGCCTCTGTGTAATTCTAGATGTACAGAGACTGTGCTGCATGGGTCTATCTGTACCTATGGTGCCCTCTGTGTAATTCTAGATGCACACAGACTGTGCTGCATGGGTCTATCTGTACCCATGATGCTCTCTGTGTAATTCTAGATGTGCACAGACTGTGCTGCATGGGTCTATCTGTACCCATGCTGCCCTCTGTGTATTTCTAGATGTACAGAGACTGTACTGCATTGGTCCATCTGTACCTATGCCCCCCTGTGTACTTCTAGATGTACAGAGACTGTGCTGTGCAGGTCCATCTGTACTTATACTGCCCTCGGTGTAATTCTAGATGTACAGAGACTGTGCTGCATGGGTCTTATCTGTACCTATGCTGCCCTCTGTGTAATTCTAGATGTACAATGTCTGTGCTGTGCAGGTCTATTTGTACATATGCTGCCCTCTGTGTAGTTCTAGATGTACAGAGACTGTGCTGCATGGGTCTATCTGTGCCTATGCTGCTCTCTGTGTATTTATAGATGTACAGAGACTGTGCTGCATGGGTCTATCTGTGCCTATGCTGCCCTCTATGTAATTAGATTCACAAAGACTGTACTGCATTGGTCCATCTGTACCTATGCCCCCTGTGTATTTCTAGATTTACAGAGACTGTGCTGTGCAGGTCCATCTGTACTTATACTACCCTCTGTGTAATTCTAGAGGTACAGACACTTTGCTGCATGGGCCTATCTGTGCCTATCCTGCTCTCTGTGTAATTCTAGATGTACAGGGACTGTGCTGTATGGGTCTATCTGAACGGAGACTGCTTAATTCTACAGAGACTGTTCTTGTTTTATAGTTCTAGGTACACAGAGACTGCTATATATGATCTATTTGTCCAGAGACTGCTCTTTACATAAACGTAGAGATCGATGTGGGACAGGAACCAAAGGGTACACCGTTCCTCTACTTTTTGGGGAAATCCACCATCGTTCCCTTACTTTTTGTCACCCGGAGCACCATTATTGCTCTGAGGTGAAAGGGAACTTGTGTTTTTTGCTTCCCCTCCCCCCACTACTGGGGATTCGACCCTGGGCCCTGTTGGGAATGCTACAGTGTGACCTTTTCTTGAGCTTTTTTGTTGGGGCTGGCTTGCTTTTACTTATTTCAGGAGCCTGCTTGGGACATAGCACCCATTTCCAAGCCACCACATAGCCTGCAGCACAACCCCTCGCAGCTGCTCCGCCGGGCCCCTGCCTTCCTCAGGATGCCTCTCAGCTGCTCAGCCGGGCCCCTGCCGCTGATAAGACCCCTCGCAGCTTCTGCGCAGGGCCCCTGCCTTCCTCAGGATGCCTCTCAGCTGCTCAGCCAGGCCCCTGCCGCCGATAAGACCCCTCGCAGCTGCTCAGCCGGGCCCCTGACGCCAATAAGACCCCTCGCAGCTGCTCAGCAGGGCCCCTGCCTTCTATAAAACCCCTCTCAGCAGCACCAGCAAGGCACGTGCCTTCTATACCACCACTCTCAGCTGCTCCAGCAGGGCGCATGCCTTCTATACCACCCACTCTCAGCTGCTCCAGCAGGGCGCGTGCCTTCTATACCACCACTCTCTGCTGCTCCAGCAGGGCACGTGCCTTCTGTACCACCACTCTGCTGCTCCAGCAGGGCGCGTGCCTTCTATACCACCACTCCCAGCTGCTCCAGCAGGGCGCGTGTCTTCTATACCACCACTCTCAGCTTGTCCAGCAGGGCGCGTGCCTTCTATACCACCACTCTCAGCTGCTCCAGAAGGGTGCGTGCCTTCTATACCACCACTCTCTGCTGCTCCAGCAGGGCGAGTGCCTTCTATACCACCACTCCCAGCTGCTCCAGCAGGGCGCGTGCCTACTATATCACCACTCCCAGCTGCTCCAGCAGGGCGCGTGCCTTCTATACCACCACTCTCTGCTGCTCCAGCAGGGCGCGTGCCTTCCATACCACCACTCCCAGCTGCTCCAGCAGGGTGCGTGCCTTCCATACCACCACTCCCAGCTGCTCCAGCAGGGCGCGTGCCTTCTATACCACCACTCCCAGGGTGCGTGCCTTCCATACCACCACTCTCTGCTGCTCCAGCATGGTGCGTGCCTTCTATACCACCACTCTCTGCTGCTCCAGCAGACCCCCTGCTGAGAGGGGTCGTACAGAAGGCAGGGACCCAGCTGAAGCAGTTGAGGGGGTCGCATAGAAAGAATGGGCCGTGCTGGTGCTGCTGAGAGGGGTGGTATAGACTCATCAGAGCTGCTCTATCGGGGACCCTGTCTTCTATAAGACCCCTCTCAGCTGCTCTGCAGGGCCCCTGCCTTCTATAAGACCCCTCTCTGCAGCTCCAGTGGGGCCCCGGCCTTACATACGACCCCTCTGAGATGCTCCTGCAGGACCCCGGCCTTCTGACGCCTGCCATCCATCACCTGGACCCCACGATCCTGAGGGGAGCAGGCAGCCCCAGCATGATGGATGGGGGGCCTGCTCCCCAAAGGGAGGTCTGGGGGGCTGCAGTCGGGTGTGAGAGAGAAGGGGCAGCCAGAGGCCATGAGAAGAGGGAGAGAAATAGGAGTGATGACAGGAGAGAGAGAGACCAAGGGACGGGCACAGGGCTTGTGGCAGGAGAGGGGAGGGGAGAGGTAGAGAACGGGAGAGAGTGAAGGGGGAGAATTGACCAAACACACACACACAACAGTGACACAGGTTTCGGCCAGTCTATTAACTGCGGATATTGACCGGTGATAAAGGCCGCCACAAGTCTATATAGGGCTATGAATAGTTTTGTATACTGTATTACAGAGAGAGGGAGAAGCAAGCGAGAGAAGGAAGGGAGAAAGAAAAGGAGGTAAGGAGCAAGGAAGGAAGGAAAGGTGTAGGAAGGAAGAAAGGGAGGAATTGAGAGACGAAGAAAAGAAGCAATGGATGAGAAAGGGAGCGGGAAGGAAAGAAGAAACAAAGGATAAGGGGGGGAGAAAGGAAGGAAAAAGAAGGAAGAAAAAAAGAAGGAAAACGGTGGGAACAAAAAAAAGGAACAAAGGGAGGGAAGAGGAAAGAAAGAAAGAAAGAAAGAAAGAAAGAAAGAAAGAAAGAAAGAAAGAAAGAAAGAAAGAAAGAAAGAAAGAAAGAAAGAAAGAAAGAAAGAAAGAAAGAAAGAAAGAACGAAAGAAAGAAACAACGAACGAACCGAGGTATAGGAAGGCAGAAAGGACACTGGAAAATAATTTGGAAAGAAGGGGGTATAAAGGTCAGAAAGCATGAAAGAAAGGCAATATAAATAATATGAGAAAAATAAAGAATGGGGAAATGCATAATGCAACAACAAAGGAAAGAATACGTAAAGTAACTGGTCAATGAATGAATGAACGAACGAACGAACGAACGATTGAAAGAAGAAAGATGTGGGCGACGGGGCTCGGTGGAAATGAAGGAGGGAGGCTGAAGTTAAAAAAGCAAAGCAGAAAGAGGAAAACACGAAAGAACAACATAACAAATGTATAAAAGAACAAGTGAAGTAGCAAAGAAAAAGGAGCAAAATAATGCATACATGGAAACCTGTATCACTGTTGTGTGTGTGTGTTTGGTCAATTCTCCCCCTTCACTCTCTCCCGTTCTCTACCTTCTGAGCCATGCACTGTTTTCTCATCTCTCCTCCTCTTGTGACCTTCCTTCATGTCTTGCCATGCACTGTTTACTCCTCTCTCCTCGCTCAGAAGAGAAGGAAGGGCACAGAAGGAGGAGAGGAGAAAACAGTGCATGGCAAGAAATGATGGAGTGGCACAAGAGGAGGAGAAATTAGAAAACGGTGCATGGCTCAGAAGAGAAGGAAAGGCACACAAGGAAGAGAGGAGAAAACAGTGCATGGCTCAGAAGAGAAGGAAGGGCACAAAAGGAGGAGAGGAGAAAACAGTGCATAGCAAGAAATGATGGAGGCACAGGAGGAGGAGAGATGAGAAAACAGTGCATGGCAAGAAATGATGGAGAGGCACAGGAGGAGGAGAGATTAGAAAACAGTGCATGGCTCAGAAGAGAAGGAGAGGCACAGGAGGAGGAGAGATGAGAAAACAGTGCACAGCTCAGAAGAGAAGGAAGGGCACACGAGGAAGAGATAGGAGAAACAGTGCATGGCAAGAAATGAAGGAGAGGCACAGGAGGAGGAGAGATGAGAAAACAGTGCATGGCTCAGAAGAGAATGAAAGGCACAAAAGGAGGAGAGATGAGAAAACAGTGCATGGCTCAGAAGAGAAGGGAGGGCACAAGAGGAGGAGAGAGGAGAAAACAGTGCATGGCAAGAAATGATGGAGAGGCACAGGAGGAGGAGAGATGAGAAAACAGTGCATGGCCAGTCTATTAACGGCGGATATTGACCGGTGATAAAGGCCGCCACAAGTCTATATAGGGCTATGAATAGTTTTGTATACTGTATTACAGAGAGAGGGAGAAGCAAGCGAGAGAAGGAAGGGAGAAAGAAAAGGAGGTATGGAGCAAGGAAGAAAGGAAAGGTGTAGGAAGGAAGAAAGGGAGGAATTGAGAGACGAAAAAAAGAAGCAATGGTGAGAAAGGGAGCGGGAAGGAAAGAAGAAACAAAGGAATAAGGGGGGAGAAAGGAAGGAAAAAGAAGGAAGAAAAAAAGAAGGAAAACGGTGGGAACAAAAAAAAGGAA
Source organism: Ambystoma mexicanum (assembly GCF_040938575.1). Classification (NCBI taxonomy): domain Eukaryota; kingdom Metazoa; phylum Chordata; class Amphibia; order Caudata; family Ambystomatidae; genus Ambystoma; species Ambystoma mexicanum. Next base: position 187,733,465 of record NC_090921.1, read on the forward strand.
CAAAGGGAGGGAAAGAAAGAAAGAACGAAAGAAAGAAAGAAAGAAAGAAAGAAAGAAAGAACGAACGAAAGAACGAAAGAACGAAAGAACGAAAGAACGAAAGAACGAAAGAACGAAAGAACGAAAGAACGAAAGAACGAAAGAACGAAAGAAAGAAAGAAAGAAAGAAAGAACGAAAGAAACAACGAACGAACCGAGGTATAGGAAGGCAGAAAGGACACTGGAAAATAATTTGGAAAGAAGGGGGTATAAAGGTCAGAAAGCATGAAAGAAAGGCAATATAAATAATATGAGAAAAATAAAGAATGGGGAAATGCATAATGCAACAACAAAGGAAAGAATACGTAAAGTAACTGGTCAATGAATGAATGAACGAACGAACGAACGATTGAAAGAAGAAAGAGATGTGGGGGACCGGGCTCAGTGGAAATGAAGGAGGGAGGCTGAAGTTAAAAAAGCAAAGCAGAAAGAGGAAAACACGAAAGAACAACATAACAAATGTATAAAAGAACAAGTGAAGTAGCAAAGAAAAAGGAGCAAAATAATGCATACATGGAAACCTGTATCACTGTTGTGTGTGTGTGTTTGGTCAATTCTCCCCCTTCACTCTCTCCCGTTCTCTACCTTCTGAGCCATGCACTGTTTTCTCATCTCTCCTCCTCTTGTGACCTTCCTTCATGTCTTGCCATGCACTGTTTTCTCCTCTCTCCTCGCTCAGAAGAGAAGGAAGGGCACAGAAGGAGGAGAGGAGAAAACAGTGCATGGCAAGAAATGATGGAGTGGCACAAGAGGAGGAGAGATTAGAAAACGGTGCATGGCTCAGAAGAGAAGGAATGGCACAAAAGGAGGAGAGGAGAAAACAGTGCATGGCAAGAAATGATGGAGTGGCACAAGAGGAGGAGAGATTAGAAAACGGTGCATGGCTCAGAAGAGAAGGAATGGCACAAAAGGAGGAGAGGAGAAAACAGTGCATGGCTCAGAAGAGAAGGAAGGGCACAGAAGGAGGAGAGGAGAAAACAGTGCATGGCAAGAAATGATGGAGTGGCACAAGAGGAGGAGAGATTAGAAAACGGTGCATGGCTCAGAAGAGAAGGAAAGGCACACAAGGAAGAGAGGAGAAAACAGTGCATGGCTCAGAAGAGAAGGAAGGGCACAAAAGGAGGAGAGGAGAAAACAGTGCACAGCAAGAAATGATGGAGGCACAGGAGGAGGAGAGATGAGAAAACAGTGCATGGCAAGAAATGATGGAGAGGCACAGGAGGAGGAGAGATTAGAAAACAGTGCATGGCTCAGAAGAGAAGGAATGGCACAAAAGGAGGAGAGGAGAAAACAGTGCATGGCTCAGAAGAGAAGGAGAGGCACAGGAGGAGGAGAGATGAGAAAACAGTGCACAGCTCAGAAGAGAAGGAAGGGCACAAGAGGAGGAGATAGGAGAAAACAGTGCATGGCAAGGAATGAAGGAGAGGCACAGGAGGAGGAGAGATGAGAAAACAGTGCATGGCTCAAAAGAGAAGAAGGGGCACAAAAGGAGTAGAGAGGAGAAAACAGTGCATGGCAAGAAATGAAGGAGAGGCACAGGAGGAGGAGAGATGAGAAAACAGTACATAGCTCAGAAGAGAAGGGAGGGCACAAGAGGAGGAGAGAGAAGAAAACAGTGCATGGCAAGAAATTATGGAGAGGCACAAGAGGAAGAGAGATGAGAAAACAGTGCATGGCTCAGAAGAGAAGGAAAGGCACAAAAGGAAGTGAGGAGAAAACAGTGCATGGCTCAGAAGAGAAGGAAGGGCACAAAAGGAGGTGAGGAGAAAACAGTGCATGGCTCAGAAGAGAAGGAAGGGCACAAAAGGAGGAGAGAGGAGAAAACAGTGCATGGCTCAGACGAGAAGGAAGGCCACAAAAGGAGGAGAGGAGAAAACAGTGCATGGCTCAGAAGAGAAGGAAGGGCACAAGAGGAGGAGAGAGGAGAAAACAGTGCATGGCAAGAAATGAAGGAAAGCCACAGGAAGAGGAGTGAGGAGAAAACAGTGCATAGCTCAGAAGGAAAGGCACAAAAGGAGTAGAGAGGATAAAACACTGCATTGCAAGAAATGAAGGAGAGGCACAGGAGGAGGAGAGATGAGAAAACAGTGCACAGCTCAGAATAGAAGGAAGGGCACAAGAGGAGGAGAGAGGAGAAAACAGTGCATGGCAAGAAATTAAGGAGAGGCACAGGAGGAGGAGAGATGAGAAAACAGTGCATGGCTCAGAAGAGAAGGAAAGGCACAAAAGGAGGAGAGATGAGAAAACAGTGCCTGGCTCAGAAGAGAAGGGAGGGCACAAGAGGAGGAGAGAGGAGAAAACAGTGCATGGCAAGAAATGATGGAGAGGCACAGGAGGAGAGATGAGAAAACAGTGCCTGGCTCAGAAGAGAAGGGAGGGCACAAAAGGAGGAGAGCTGGGAAAACAGTGCATGGCAAGAAATGATGGAGAGGCACAGGAGGAGGAGAGATGAGAAAACAGTGCCTGGCTCAGAAGAGAAGGGAGGGCACAAAAGGAGGAGAGCTGGGAAAACAGTGCATGGCAAGAAATGATGGAGAGGCACAGGAGGAGGAGAGATGAGAAAACAGTGCCTGGCTCAGAAGAGAAGGGAGGGCACAAGAGGAGGAGAGAGGAGAAAACAGTGCATGGCTCGGAAGAGAAGGAAGGGCACAAGAGGAGGAGAGAGGAGAAAACAGTGCATGGCTCAGAAGAGAAGGAAAGGCACAAAAGGAAGAGAGGAGAAAACAGTGCATGGCAAGAAATGAAGGAGAGGCACAGGAGGAGGAGAGATGAGAAAACAGTACATAGCTCAGAAGAGAAGGGAGGGCACAAGAGGAGGAGAGAGGAGAAAACAGTGCATGGCAAGACATGAAGGAGAGGCACAGGAGGAGGAGAGATGAGAAAACAGTGCATGGCTCAGACGGGAAGGGAGGGCACAAGAGGAGGAGAGAGGAGAAAACAGTGCATGGCAAGACATGAAGGAGAGGCACAAGAGGAGGAGAGAGGAGAAAACAGTGCATGGCTCAGAAGTGAAGGACGGGCACAAAAGGAGGAGTGGAGAAAACAGTGCATGGCTCGGAAGAGAAGGAAGGGCACAAAAGGAGGTGAGGAGAAAACAGTGCATGGCAAGAAATGATGGAGAGGAACAAGAGGAGGAGAGATGAGAAAACAGTGCATAGTTCAGAAGAGAAGGAAGGGCACAAGAGGAGGAGAGAGGAGAAAACAGTGCATGGCAAGAAATGATGGAGAGGCACAGGAGGAGGAGATATGAGAAAACAGTGCATAGCTCAGAAGAGAAGGAAGGGAACAAGAGGAGGAGAGAGGAGAAAACAGTGCATGGCTCAGAAGAGAAGGAAGGGCACAAGTGGAGGAGAGAGGAGAAAACAGTGCACGGCAAGAAATGATGGAGAGGCACAGGAGAGATGAGAAAACAGTGCATGGCAAGAAATGATGGAGAAGCACAGGAGGAGGAGAGATTAGAAAACAGTGCATGGCTCAGAAGAGAAGGAAAGGCACACACGGAAGAGAGGAGAAAACAGTGCATGGCTCAGAAGAGAAGGAAGAGCACAGAAGGAGGAGAGGAGAAAACAGTGCATGGCAAGAAATGATGGAGTGGCACAAGAGGAGGAGGGATTAGAAAACGGTGCATGGCTCAGAAGAGAAGGAAAGGCACACAAGGAAGAGAGGAGAAAACAGTGCATGGCTCAGAAGAGAAGGAAGGGCACAAAAGGAGGAGAGGAAAAAACAGTGCATAGTCAGAAATGATGGAGGCACAGGAGGAGGAGAGATGAGAAAACAGTGCATGGCAAGAAATGATGGAGTGGCACAGGAGGAGGAGAGATTAGAAAACAGTGCATGGCTCAGAAGAGAAGGAGAGGCACAGGAGGAGGAGAGATGAGAAAACAGTGCACAGCTCAGAAGAGAAGGAAGGGCACAAGAGGAGGAGATAGGAGAAAATAGTGCATGGCAAGAAATGAAGGAGAGGCACAGGAGGAGGAGAGATGAGAAAACAGTGCATGGCTCAAAAGAGAAGAAGGGGCACAAAAGGAGTAGAGAGGAGAAAACAGTGCATGGCAAGAAATGAAGGAGAGGCACAGGAGGAGGAGAGATGAGAAAACAGTGCATGGCAAGAAATGATGGAGAGGCACAAGAGGAAGAGAGATGAGAAAACAGTGCATGGCTCAGAAGAGAAGGACGGGCACAAAAGGAGGAGAGGAGAAAACAGTGCATGGCTCAGAAGAGAAGGAAGGGCACAAGAGGAGGAGAGAGGAGAAAACAGTGCATGGCTCAGAAGAGAAGGAAAGGCACAAAAGGAAGTAAGGAGAAAACAGTGCATGGCTCAGAAGAGAAGGAAGGGCACAAAAGGAGGTGAGGAGAAAACAGTGCATGGCAAGAAAGGATGGAGAGGCACAAGAGGAGGAGCGATGAGAAAACAGTGCATAGCTCAGAAGAGAAGGAAGGGCACAAGAGGAGGAGAGAGGAGAAACCACTGCATTGCAAGAAATGATGGAGAGGCACAAGAGGACGAAAGATGATAAAACAGTGCATGGCTCAGAAGAGAAGGAAGGCCACAAAAGGAGGAGAGGAGAAAACAGTGCATGGCTCAGAAGAGAAGGAAGGGCACAAGAGGAGGAGAGAGGAGAAAACAGTGCATGGCAAGAAATGAAGTAAAGCCACAAGAGGAGGAGTGAGGAGAAAACAGTGCATAGCTCAGAAGGAAAGGCACACAAGGAGTAGAGAGGATAAAACACTGCATTGCAATAAATGAAGGAGAGGCACAGGAGGAGGAGAGATGAGAAAACAGTGCACAGCTCAGAATAGAAGGAAGGGCACAAGAGGAGGAGAGAGGAGAAAACAGTGCATGGCAAGAAATGAAGGAGAGGCACAGGAGGAGGAGAGATGAGAAAACAGTACATAGCTCAGAAGAGAAGGGAGGGCACAAGAGGAGGAGAGAGGAGAAAACAGTGCATGGCAAGACATGAAGGAGAGGCACAGGAGGAGGAGAGATGAGAAAACAGTGCATGGCTCAGACGGGAAGGGAGGGCACAAGAGGAGGAGAGATGAGAAAACAATGCATGGCAAGACATGAAGGAGAGGCACAAGAGGAGGAGAGAGGAGAAAACAGTGCATGGCTCAGAAGTGAAGGACGGGCACAAAAGGAGGAGTGGAGAAAACAGTGCATGGCTCGGAAGAGAAGGAAGGGCACAAAAGGAGGTGAGGAGAAAACAGTGCATGGCAAGAAATGATGGCGAGGAACAAGAGGAGGAGAGATGAGAAAACAGTGCATAGCTCAGAAGAGAAGGAAGGGCACAAGAGGAGGAGAGAGGAGAAAACAGTGCATGGCAAGAAATGATGGAGAGGCACAGGAGGAGGAGAGATGAGAAAACAGTGCATAGCTCAGAAGAGAAGGAAAGGAACAAGAGGAGAAGAGAGGAGAAAACAGTGCATGGCAAGACATGAAGGAGAGGCACAGGTGGAGGAGGGATGAGAAAACAGTGCATAGCTCAGAAGAGAAGGAAGGGCACAAGAGGAGGAGAGAGGAGAAAACAGTGCATAGCAAGAAATGATGGAGAGGCACAGGAGGAGAGATGAGAAAACAGTGCATAGCTCAGAAGAGAAGGGAGGGCACAAGAGGAGGAGAGAGGAGAAAACAGTGCATGGCTCAGAAGAGAAGGAAGGGCACAAGAGGAGGAGAGAGGAGAAAACAGTGCACGGCAAGAAATGATGGAGAGGCACAGGAGGAGGAGAGATGAGAAAACAGTGCATGGCAAGACATGATGGAGAAGCACAGGAGGAGGAGAGATTAGAAAACAGTGCATGGCTCAGAAGAGAAGGAAAGGCACACACGGAAGAGAGGAGAAAACAGTGCATGGCTCAGAAGAGAAGGAAGAGCACAGAAGGAGGAGAGGAGAAAACAGTGCATGGCAAGAAATGATGGAGTGGCACAAGAGGAGGAGGTATTAGAAAACGGTGCATGGCTCAGAAGAGAAGGAAAGGCCCACAAGGAAGAGAGGAGAAAACAGTGCATGGCTCAGAAGAGAAGGAAGGGCACAAAAGGAGGAGAGGAGAAAACAGTGCATAGCCAGAAATGATGGAGGCACAGGAGGAGGAGAGATTAGAAAACAGTGCATGGCTCAGAAGAGAAGGAATGGCACAAAAGGAGGAGAGGAGAAAACAGTGCATGGCTCAGAAGAGAAGGGGAGGCACAGGAGGAGGAGAGATGAGAAAACAGTGCATGGCAAGAAATGAAGGAGAGGCACAGGAGGAGGAGAGATGAGAAAACAGTGCATGGCTCAAAAGAGAAGAAGGGGCACAAAAGGAGTAGAGAGGAGAAAACAGTGCATGGCAAGAAATGAAGGAGAGGCACAGGAGGAGGAGAGATGAGAAAACAGTACATAGCTCAGAAGAGAAGGGAGGGCACAAGAGGAGGAGAGAGGAGAAAACAGTGCATGGCAAGAAATGATGGAGAGGCACAAGAGGAAGAGAGATGAGAAAACAGTGCATGGCTCAGAAGAGAAGGACGGGCACAAAAGGAGGAGAGGAGAAAACAGTGCATGGCTCAGAAGAGAAGGAAGGGCACAAGAGGAGGAGAGAGGAGAAAACAGTGCATGGCTCAGAAGAGAAGGAAAGGCACAAAAGGAAGTGAGGAGAAAACAGTGCATGGCTCAGAAGAGAAGGAAGGGCACAAAAGGAGGTGAGGAGAAAACAGTGCATGGCAAGAAAGGATGGAGAGGCACAAGAGGAGGAGCGATGAGAAAACAGTGCATAGCTCAGAAGAGAAGGAAGGGCACAAGAGGAGGAGAGAGGAGAAACCACTGCATTGCAAGAAATGATGGAGAGGCACAAGAGGACGAAAGATGAGAAAACAGTGCATGGCTCAGAAGAGAAGGAAGGGCACAAAAGGAGGAGAGAGGAGAAAACAGTGCATGGCTCAGACGAGAAGGAAGGCCACAAAAGGAGGAGAGGAGAAAACAGTGCATGGCTCAGAAGAGAAGGAAGGGCACAAGAGGAGGAGAGAGGAGAAAACAGTGCATGGCAAGAAATGAAGTAAAGCCACAAGAGGAGGAGTGAGGAGAAAACAGTGCATAGCTCAGAAGGAAAGGCACAAAAGGAGTAGAGAGGATAAAACACTGCATTGCAATAAATGAAGGAGAGGCACAGGAGGAGGAGAGGTGAGAAAACAGTGCACAGCTCAGAATAGAAGGAAGGGCACAAGAGGAGGAGAGAGGAGAAAACAGTGCATGGCAAGAAATTAAGGAGAGGCAAAGGAGGAGGAGAGATGAGAAAACAGTGCATGGCTCAGAAGAGAAGGAAAGGCACAAAGGGAGGAGAGATGAGAAAACAGTGCATGGCTCAGAAGAGAAGGAAAGGCACAAAAGGAGGAGAGATGAGAAAACAGTGCACAGCTCAGAATAGAAGGAAGGGCACAAAAGGAGGAGAGAGGAGAAAACAGTGCATGGCAAGAAATTAAGGAGAGGCACAGGAGGAGGAGAGAAGAGAAAACAGTGCCTGGCCCAGAAGAGAAGGAAAGGCACAATAGGAGGAGAGAGAAGAAAACAGTGCATGGCACAGAAGAGAAGGAAAGGCACAAAAGGAAGTTAGGAGAAAACAGTGCATGGCTCAGAAGAGAAGGAAGGACACAAAAGGAGGAGATAGGAGAAACCAGTGCATGGCAAGAAATGATGGAGGCACAGGAGGAGGAGAGATGAGAAAACAGTGCATGTCTCAGAAGAGAAGGAAGGGCACAAAAGGAGGAGAGCTGGGAAAACAGTGCATGGCAAGAAATGATGGAGAGGCACAGGAGGAGGAGAGATGAGAAAACAGTGCATGGCTCAGAAGAGAAGGGATGGCACAAGAGGAGGAGAGAGGAGAAAACAGTGCATGGCTCGGAAGAGAAGGAAGGGCACAAGAGGAGGAGAAAGGAGAAAGTGCATGGCTCAGAAGAGAAGGAAAGGCACAAAAGGAAGAGAGGAGAAAACAGTGCATGGCAAGAAATGAAGGAGAGGCACAGAAGGAGGAGAGATGAGAAAACAGTACATAGCTCAGACGAGAAGGAAGGTCACAAGAGGAGGATAGAGGAGAAAACAGTGCATGGCAAGAAATGATGGAGAGGCACAAGAGGAGGAGAGATGAGAAAACAGTGCATGGCTCAGAAGTGAAGGACGGGCACAAAAGGAGGAGAGGAGAAAACAGTGCATGGCTCGGAAGAGAAGGAAGGGCACAAGAGGAGGAGAGAGGAGAAAACAGTGCATGGCTCAGAAGAGAAGGAAAGGCACAAAAGGAAGTGAGGAGAAAACAGTACGTGGCTCAGAAGAGAAGGAAGGGCACAAAAGGAGGAGAGAGGAGAAACCAGTGCATGGCAAGAAATGATGGAGAGGCACAGGAGGAGGAGAGATGAGAAAACAGTGCATAGCTCAGAAGAGAAAGAAGGTCACAAGAGGAGGAGAAAGGAGAAACCAGTGCATGGCAAGAACTGATGGAGAGGCACAGGAGGAGGAGAGATGAGAAAACAGTGCATGGCTCAGAAGAGAAGGGAGGGCACAAAAGGAGGAGTGGAGAAAACAGTGCATGGCTCGGAAGAGAAGGAAGGGCACAAGAGGAGGAGAGAGGAGAAAACAGTGCATGGCTCAGAAGAGAAGGAAAGGCACAAAAGGAAGTAAAGAGAAAACAGTGCATGGCTCAGAAGAGAAGGAAGGGCACAAAAGGAGGTGAGGAGAAAACAGTGCATGGCAAGAAATGATGGAGGCACAGGAGGAGGGGAGATGAGAAAACAGTGCATAGCTCAGAAGAGAAGGAAGGGCACAAGAGGAGGAGAGAGGAGAAAACAGTGCATGGCAAGAAATGATGGAGAGGCACAGGAGGAGGAGAGATGAGAAAACAGTGCATAGCTCAGAAGAGCAGGATGGGCACAAGAGGAGGAGAGAGGAGAAAACAGTGCATGGCAAGACATGAAGGAGAGGAACAGGTGGAGGAGCGATGAGAAAACAGTGCATAGCTCAGAAGAGAAGGAAGGGCCAAAAAGGAGGAGATGAGAAAACAGTGCATGGCAAGAAATGAAGGAGAGGCACAGGAGGAGGAGCGATGAGAAAACAGTGCATAGCTCAGAAGGGAAGGGAGGGCACAAGAGGAGGAGAGAGGAGAAAACAGTGCATGGCTCAGAAGAGAAGGAAGGGCACAAGCGGAGGAGAGAGGAGAAAACAGTGCATGGCAAGACATGAAGGAGAGGCACAGGAGGAGGAGAGATGAGAAAACAGTACATAGCTCAGAAGAGAAGGAAGGGCACAAGAGGAGGAGAGGAGAAAACAGTGCATGGCTCAGAAGAGAAGGAAGGGCACAAGAGGAGGAGAGAGGAGAAAACAGTGCATGGCAAGAAATGATGGAGAGGCACAGGAAGAGGAGAGATGAGAAAACAGTGCATGGCAAGAAATGATGGAGAAGCACAGGAGGAGGAGAGATTAGAAAACAGTGCATGGCTCAGAAGAGAAGGAAAGGCACAAAAGGAAGAGAGGAGAAAACAGTGCATGGCTCAGAAGAGAAGGAAGGGCACAAGAGGAGGAGAGGAGAAAACAGTGCATGGCAAGAAATGATGGAGAGGCACAGGAGGAGGAGAGATTAGAAAACAGTGCATGGCTAAGAAGAGAAGGGAAGCCACAAAAGGAAGAGAGGAGAAAACATTTCATGGCAAGAAATGCTGGAGAGGCGCAGGAGGAGGAGAGATGAGAAAACAGTGCATGGCTCAGAAGCGAAGGAAAGGCACAAAAGGAGGAGAGGAGAAAACAGTGCATAGCTCAGCAGAGAAGGAAGGACACAAAAGGAGGAGAGAGGAGAAAACAGTGCATGGCTCAGAAGAGAAGGAAGGGCACAAGAGGAGGAAAGAGGAGAAAACAGTGCATGGCAAGAAATGAAGGAAAGCCACAAAAGGAGGAGTGAGGAGAAAGCAGTGCATGGCTCAGAAGAGAAGGAAGGGCACAAGAGGAGGAGAGATGAGAAAACAGTGCATGTCAAGAAATGATGGAGAGGCACAAGAGGAGGAGAGATGAGAAAACAGCTCATGGCAAGCACAGAAGGAAAGGCACAAGAGGAAGAGTGAAGAGAAAACAGTGCATAGCTCAGAAGAGAAGGAAGGGCACAAAAGGAGGAGAGGAGAAAACAGTGCATGGCAAGAAATGACGGAGAGGCACAGGAGGAGGAGAGATGAGAAAACAGTGATTAGCTCAGAAGAGAAGGAAGGGCACAAGAGGAGGAGAGAAGACAAAACAGTGCGTGGCACAGAAGAGAGGGGAAGAGGCTGGGGGAGAGAGGAGAAAACAGTGTGTGGCACAGAAGTGAAGGGATGGGGGGGAGAGAGGAGAAACAGTGCATGGCACAGAAGGGAAGGGAGAAGGGGAGGAGAGAGGAGAAAAGAGTGCATTGCACAGAAGAGAAGGGAAGGGATAAAGGGAGGAGAGAGGAGAAACAGTGCCTGGCACAGAAGAACAGGAGGGAAGGGATAAGTGGAGGAGAGAGGAGAAAACGGTGCGTGGCACAGAAGAGAACGGAAGAGATAAGGGGAGGAGAGAGGAGAAAACAGTGCATGAGACAGAAGGGAAGGGGAGGGATAAGGGGAGGAGAGAGGAGAAAAGAGTGCGGGGCACAGAAGAGAAGGGAAGAGAAGGGAAGAGATAAGGGAAGGAGAGAGGAGAAAACAGTGCATGGGAACGAAGAGAGGGAAGGGATAATTGGAGGACAGAGGAGAAACAGTGCATGAGACAGAAGGGAAGGGGAGGGATAAGGGGAGGAGAGAGGAGAAAAGAGTGCGTGGCACAGAAGAGAAGGGAAGAGATAAGGGGAGGAGAGAGGAGAAAACAGTGCATGGGAACGAAGAGAGGGAAGGGATAAGCGGAGGAGAGAGGAGAAAGTGCATGGCTCAGAAGAACAGGATGGAAGGGATAAGTGGAGGAAATAGGAGAAAAGAGTGCGTGGCAGAGAATGGAAGGGATAAGGGGAGGAGAGAGGAGAAAAGAGTGCGTTGCACAGAAGAGAAAGGAAGGGCTAACAGGAGAAGAGAGGAGAAACAGTGCGTGGCACAGAAGGGAAGGGATAAGGGGAGGAGAGAGGAGTAACTGTGCATGGCACAGAAGAGAAGGGAAGAGCACAAGAGGAGGAGAGAGGAGAAACAGTGCATGTCAGAGAAGGGAGACAGGAGAAACTGTGCATGGCAGAGAAGGGAAGGGATAAGGGGAGGATAAAGGAGAAAGTGCATGGCACAGAAGAGCAGGAAGGAAGGGATAAGGGAAGAAGAGAGGAGAACGTGCATGGCACAGAAGAGCAGGAAGGAAGGGATAAGGGGAGGAGAGAGGAGAAACTGTGCATGGCAGAGAAGGGAAGGGATAAGGGGAAGAGAGAGGAGAAACAGTGCATAGCACAGAAGAGCAGGAAGGAATGGATAAGGGAAGGAGAGAGGAGAAACAGTGCATGGCACAGAAGAGCAGGAAGGAAGGGATAAGGGGAGGAGCGGAGAGAGGAGAAACAGTGGATGGCACAGAAGAGCAGGAAGGAACGGATAAGTGGAGGAGAGAAGAGACACAGTGCATGAGACAGAAGGGAAGGGGAGGGATAAGGGGAGGAGAGAGGAGAAAAGAGTGCGTGGCACAGAAGAGAAGGGAAGGGATAAGGGGAGGAGAGAGGAGAAAAGATTGTGTTGCACAGAAGAGAAGGGAAGGGCTAACGGGAGGAGAGAGGAGAAACTGTGCATGGCACAGAAGAGCAGGAGGGAAGGGATAACGGGAGGAGAGAGGAGAAACAGTGTATGGCACAGAAGAGCAGGAAGGAAGGGATAAGGGGAGGAGCGGAGAGAGGAGAAACTGTGCATGGCACAGAAGAGCAGGAGGGAAGGGATAACGGGAGGAGAGAGGAGAAACAGTGCATGGCACAGAAGAGCAGGAGGGAAGGGATAAGGGGAGGAGCGGAGAGAGGAGAAACAGTGCATGGCACAGAAGAGCAGGAGGTAAGGTTGGGAGACTATCAATGAGGCTGGAGGTTTACAGAGTAGGATGGTGTGGCTGGCACCACGAGAGCCCTACAATGATCCAGCTCATCCCACTGCGCCAGCATCATCGTGCCATGGTTATTAGTGGAGAGAAATAATCTCCAATTAGCACAAAAGAGAACACTTAAGGCTTAGCTCAGCTTTACAAGGGCGTAATGAAAACAGCCGGCAGGCTAATTCCACCAGCACCGGGACCTCCCACTTCTGCAATTAGATAAAGCCCCCCTGGAATGAAACAAAATGGCCACCCACCCCAGCATGGCAGCAGCACACTAATCAGTGCCCCCACACCAATGCTACAAGCACACAGAAAGTCTGCAAATTAAGCAACAAAAAATGCCAGGGCAACATCCGCCTTGTACTCATACACCACAACATGTGCTGTTTGTCTACGCTGATTCTAACAGGGTTAACTTTACAAACATTCTGATTACTGTATATGAAGGGATCCATAGTTTCGTAACCGATGCATCTGGGATCTTCAAGGAATGATAACTTAATACACATAACACAATAGCAGAGTCAGTGGTGTAACACAAAATGTGGGGGCCCCCTGGGAGCCCTGCTGAGGCTCCCCCCCACCCCGCCAACTCAGCAACAAATCATGGGTCGTGCCACACTCTGGACCGGCCTAGATTATCACGCTTACACAATACGCACAAACGTGCTGCTGAAGGGGTATCCCGCACACTGCACTAGGAGAAAGATATAAATATGTGTTTTAGTGCAATATACAGCACACTTTCAGAGAAAGCTAAAAAGCCAGAGTGTTTCCAATTGTTTTGTAGGGTAACAACAATCCAATACATGCAAGTCACCAACAGTGCACAGGAACATTAATACTTTGCTATAAAAAATGCCATACCACAATGAAAACATGTCCAACTGGCTGCACAATATAGACCACTGTAGACACAAACATTACAGTAAAGCATGCCAGGCCACATTTAGACATACCTAGACTGGTAGCACCAAAATGCCAGTCAAAGCAATAACATGAATCAAGAAGAAAGCACACATTCAAGCTCGGGTCTCTACGGCCTCTAACAACACGGCCAGACTCTTTAAAATCTGCAAGGAACTGGTCAATCCTGTTGCAGTCTCTACCTCTCCTGTTCCCTCCCAGGCTCTCTGTATGGTTCTGGCCTCTCACTTCTCCCCTAAAACTCAGGACATCCTGTCCTCTATCTCCTCTTCCTCTCCCTCTTCCTCTCTCGCCCCCCCTTTAGCCATCTCTACCTCTCATCCTCCTTTCTCCTCTTTCTCTCTGACAAAACCTGGGAAGGTTCAAGATTTCTAGACTAGTCCGATCTATGAAAGTGTCTTCGAAACTGAGGCTCCCCTGCTCCTCCAGAACTATCAATGATCATATTGACACCCACGTTCCAGACTTGGCCCTTTTCTGTAATCACCCTTTCACCACTGGAACATTCCCCTCTCCCCTTAAACACTCCCTTGTGCACACACTCCTCAAGAAGCCATCTGCCGATTCTACCTGCCTGGCAAACTATCACTCAATCTCCATCATCCCTTTCTTGGTCAAACACTTGGAAAAGCTGGCCATCTCCCAGCTTACTCTCCACACCAAATTGTTGCTCGTCTCCATGACTATCAGTCTGGCTTCAAAGCTGCCAGGGGCACGGAAACTGCTCTCCTGAACACCCATGAAGATCTGTTCTCTAACCTTGATTCCAGCATTCCTCCTGTCCTAATCCTCCTTGATCTTTCCTCTACTTTCGACACAGTCAACCACGCCATCCTGACCAATCGACTACATGAGAACCTGGGCATCACAGATCAGGTAGACCTCCTTCCTCTTGGACTCTCCCTCCCAGGTCCAACTTGGTCCTTTTCTCTCGGCCACCTCTCTCTCTACCTGTGGTGTTCCCCAGAGTTCTATCCTCTCACTGTGGTTTTTCAACCTCTACTTGGTCCCTTTGACCCACCAGATCTCTATCTTCTCTTCTAACTTTGAGTGTTATGCGGATGACACTCAGCTTTCCTTCAGGCTCCTCTCCTCTCTCGCTCATTCCAGACTGTCTATCCACGATTCAGGATTAGTGTGCTTCCAATGAGCTGTGCTTTAATGTAAGTAAGACAGAGATCCTTCTCATTGGGCCCCCTGCCCTTGCTTTCCCTCTCTCACTCTGGTGGTCCACCTTGGGCCCTCTTCCTTCGCCTTCCTAAGAGGCAAAAAACCTTAGTGTCGTCTTCGACTCCACTCTCTCTTTCTCTCCTCACATCTGAGACGTTGCCAATAAGTCCCACTACCAGCTGCTCCTCCTCAAAGGGACTCTTCCCTTTCTCACTTTCCCCCAGAGGCTCACTGTCTCCAGAGGCTGTTTCTCTCTAGGTTGGACTACTGCAACAACCTCTTTCTCAATCTGCCTTCCTCTACTCTCTGCCTTCTGCAACTAATCCATAAAAGGACTGCAAGACTTATCCCTGACCTCAAGCCCAGGGATCGTATCTCTCCAGCCATGAAATCTCCAAAAAGAGCAAACACCAGCCTAACTCACCAATCACACAACCCAATTCCAAAACATCACAACCCAACTCAACTGGGGTGAAATCTGACTCATCAAGGGCATAAACTCACACAACGATAAGCAGAACTCAAAAACAAGCAAAGCCAAACTCAATATGAGCGCAACACAACTCGCCAGGCTCACACTCTAATTGGATAATAGAACCACGAAACTCAACAAAGCACAACCAAACTTAAAAAGATCATTCCCCAACATAACAATAGCATATGTCAACAAGCTCACAGCCCAACTGAGCAATAGAATAACTCAACAAGATCACAACCGAATGCAACAATAGCATGTTCCAACTCAACAAGAGCACCAACTGAACTTCCAAAGTCAATGCAACAGTAACCAGCTGTAACGAGACCAAGTGTTAATATAAAAGCAAAGCCCAACTCAACGGCAGCAACTCTCCAATAATAATATAATACCAACTCAACAAGGGCATATATCAAGCCACAAAAAGCACAAACAAACCATCTCTCAGCAAGAGAACAGCTGAAGTTAACAAGACTCAAGCCCAATTTAACAAGAGAGAACACTAATGGTTTGTTAAACCAGCTGTTTCAAGTGGCTTTTAACCACCACCATATCTTCTTTATTCACTTCCTCAACTACAATTCATGGCTACGTACACATAGAACCTATTGTGAATAGTTCTGGAACTCCCAAAGATGGTAGCTGGGTGGTTCTTTTATTTATTCCATTCCAAGATGGTGAGCTCTGATTTCCAACTTTGTCAGTTCCCAATCTAAGTTGGCCGTTTTCAATCTTCCTGTCCCTCGTTTCACTTCCAGGTCAATGCTGACTCTAGAAGAAGACCTGGGCCACACCTCAGTGTATCTCAATACATGGTGGCCTGCTAACATTGTTTGCATTGACCCGTTGATGTTATATCCCTTGTTTCTTATCTTTGTGGGTAAGAATACAGTCAGGTGCAGGGATTCTTTTTTTGGGTGGGTTCTGGCTATTTTTCACGCATGCAGTGTTTCATGCTTCCTTTTCTAAACATCTTAGGAAAGAGTTGTTTTCCCTTGTGGTTTTCCTTTATGGTGTCTTTCCTATATTGTCAGTGCTCCAGGCTTTATTCACTCTAGCAGTGCCATGGCACTGGCTAGTTGAACGAATAGCTGCAAAAGATAAAATTGCTGACTGTAAGGGTTTGAATTAATCCAAACCATTGGTATTTTTCCGGGCAACCCTTCAGACTACCATGTTCAGCCTGCCATGCGGAAATCAGGCTTAGTTCCATCCCCAAAGGGCCAGCTCTGCCCAACCACCTTGGTCACATCTCTTCTACGTGGGACCACAAGCAAGCCCAGATATGTTTCACCCTGATTGGGCCTCATCAGTGAGGTGTGACTTGGGGCTGTAGGCACAGCAGCCTTAGGACCCATGTTTAGACCTACCCGTCACATTTGGGATAACATTTTCAAAAGGAAAGTTGATTGCTGGAAGGTTTTGACAAAATCTAAACCAGCGGCACTGCTTGGTCTCATTACAAAAGGAGATATGATATGATATGATAGGTTATTTATAACACGCTTAATACCCAGAGGTTTCTAAGCACTGACCTGGGAATCGGACCTGTGGTGCTCCGTGTTGTCTTGCCTCCAAGGCGAGCACGTTGCCCCTAAACTATCCTGCTGAGAGAGGTGCAGCCAGAACGGCTTGGTCCGATACCACAAGCAACTGCAGACATGTTTCAGCCTCATTAAGCATCATCAGTGAGGTTTAGCGTTGGTTTCTACGCACAGCAGGCTTGGGGCCGATGTCTGGGCATACATGTCCCACTAGGGGAGACATTTGTAAAAGAGAAAGTTGATGGCTGGAAGATTTTAAATTAATCTAAACCGCTGGCATTTCTCTGCACAATCCTCCAAAACCATTGTTTTTCAGCCTCCTGTGGGCAGAGCAAAAGAGGTGATGGCTGGAAAGTTTCGAATGAATCTTAACCTCTGGCAATGCTCTGGTAAACCCTCCAGACCATCGTTCTTCGCCTGCCAAACCGTTACAAAAGGGAAAACACCATATGAAAATCAGGCTTGGTCCCACCCCAGAAGAAGCAGTCTAGCCCGAACTACTTGGTCACATCCCTTCTGCACGAGACAAGCATCCCTAGACATGTTTCGCTCTTGTTGGGCCTCATCAGTGAGGAGGCGCTTGTGTCTCTAGGCCCAGCAGGCACAGGGCGCATGTCTAGGCATACCCGTCCCCCTCAGGGTGACTAAACAAAAGAGGTGATGGCTGTAAGGTTTAGAATTAAGCTCATCTTCTTGTAGTGTTCTGGGCAAATCTCCAGGCATTACAGAAGGGAAAGAGGATATGCACATCACTCTTAGCCCCACCCATAAATGGGACAGATAGACTACATTTCCCTATGGGGAAGGAGGAATTGAAGCAGCATCCAGCTGGTCATGCCATTGGCAGCTTGAGACACCTAAGGATGATATGGTTGTGGCAACTTCCCGCTTGCAAAAGCTGGTCTCTCAAAACATGCTCCCAATAAAAGTCTGTATGGGCGCCGTGGCATAGGTGGAGGAAACTGGGGATCGGTTGGGGTGATCATGAAAGGGATATTGGCCAACATGGCCAACAAGTATATAAAGAAGAAGAGAGGGCATGGTTCCATCTGTAAGGCCTGACAGTGGAGCGGTTTCAGGGATGGAGCAATCCCGTTACCCACTGGGAACCAACTGTCCGAGATCACTGCGCTACTCCAACAGAGTACAACTCATCAAGAGCTCACCCACCTTAATGACCGGTCAACTCAACAAAAGCTTTACTCCACTCATGTAAGCTCACCCACATTCAAAATGAGCTCACGGAATAACAAGAGCACATCCAAACTCAAAGACACCATGCTCAACAACAACATGCTCTAAATCAGCAACAGCAACTAAAGAAAAAGCACAGACTAAGACAATAACAACAAAACTGAACCAAACACAGGCAAATATCAACCAGACTAGAACCCAATACAACAAAAGAACATGTCATGAAGATCATAACCAAACTCAGGAAGAACAAAATCCAACTCAACAAGACCAGAACCCAACTCAACAAAGCATACAAGATCACCAACACATTCAACAAGAGCAAAACCAAAGTTAACAGAATAGCCCTATTCAAGAAGCACAAACCTGACTGAAAAACACAACACTGTAACCAGAGCACATTCTTATTCGCCACGTGCACAATCCAAATCAGCAACAGCAAACCAAGAAAGAGCATAACCCAAATGACCTGGAGCACAACTCTACAAGAGCACAGACCAAATGCTGCATTAATAGACCAATCCAACAAAGACCAGATTCAGTTTAAACGGGTCATATAACTTAGAGTGTTAGATACTTCCAACCAGGTGCAACCCAACTGAAGGAGGGCATAACCAAACACAACAAAATCCTCACAAACTCTGGAGGATTACACAATTCCCAAAGAGCATAGCAGAACTTAACAAGAGCACAGTCCTACCAAACCGATGCACAGCCCAGCTCAACACGAGCACAAGCCAGCCAGATAAGAGCAGAAACACACTCCAAAACAGTTTTCTCCAAGTCAAGCGTATCGTCAAAGCATCCTCAGGAGAACCACCATTTCCTAAAACAGTATTGCAGAGTGCCACAAAACATCTCACAACAGAATGATCTCACAACTCAAAAACAAACACCCTCCAAATCAAAATCAAGAGACTACTTGACAATAGTGCAAACCACACAGAAATCGTATCGCATAACTAAGAGAGAACATAATACTACTGCATTAAAGCTTTGCAAAACTCCACAAAGCGTTGCCCATGTTTTTGTGGTAGGGGTTTGGGGTGGTGGGTGACAGGGTAAGGTGGTGGGGGTGGGTTACATGGTGGTTTGGGGGGTAACCCCGATCTTAAAAAGAAGAAAAACTGACAAAAACACCTGGGGCAAAAACTGCACATTGAAAGCGAAGACGTGTAAAAACACTGGCAGTGAAAACACATGGATCCCCTTAAAGCACGTCCAACTAAGGTGTGAACCTCAACAAAAAAAAACAACCACCCAACAAATTCACTGCCTAACCCATCAAGACTGCAGTCCAAAAGAGCAGGGTCACAACCCAACTCAAAAAGAGCCCAATCCAACCAAGCAAAAGAACGATCAAACACAACAAGAGTTCAACCCAACTAACAAGAGCACAATCCAAAACAACAAGGTCACAACCCAACTCAGCAAACACATGATCTACCTGAACAAGAGCCCACTACAACCCGACGAGAGAACAATCCAACACAACAAGAAGTCAACCCAACTGGCAAGCACACAATCCAAAACAACAGGGCCACAACCCAACTCAGCAAAAGCATGATCCACCTGAACATGAGCCAATTCAAACCAACAAGAGAACGATCCAATGCAACAAGAGTTCAACCCAACTAACAAGAGCACAATCCAAAACAAAAAGTTCACAACCCAACTCAGCAAACGCATGACCCATCTGAACAAGAGCCCACTACAACCCAACGAGAGAACGATCCAACACAACAAAGGTTCAACCCAACTAACAAGAGCACAATTCAAAACAACAGGGTCACAACACAACTCAGCAAAAGCATGATCCACCTGAACAAGAGCCCAATCCAACCCAACAAGAGAATGATCCAACACTACAAGAGTTCAACCCAACTAACAAGAGCACAATCCAAAACAAAAGGTTCACAACCCAACTCAGCAAACGCATGACCCATCTGAACAAGAGCACACTACAACCCAATGAGAGAACGATCCTACACAACAAGAGTGTAACCCAACTAACAAGCACACAATCCAAAACAGAATCATAACCCAACTCAGCAAAAGCATGATCCACCTGAACAAGAGCCCAAATCCAACCCAACAAGAGAATGATCCAACACAACAAGAGTTCAACCCAACTAACAAGAGCACAATCCAAAACAATAGGGCCATAACGCAACTCAGCAAAAGCATGATCCACTTGAAAAAGAGCCCAGTACAACCCAACGAGAGAACGAACCAACACAACAAGAGTTCAACCCAACTAACAAGCAGACAATCCAAAACAACATGGTCACAACCCAAATCAGCAAAAGAATGATCCACCTGAACAAGAGCCCAATCTAACCAAACAAGAGTACGATCCGACACAACAAGAAGTCAACCCAACTAACAAGAGCACAATCCAAAACAGTAAGGTCACAATCCAACCCCACCAGACCACAATCCAACCCAACAAGAGCACAATGCTGCATAACAAATAAGAGAAAACAATCAGCAAAAGCCTAGCCAAACCAAACAGTAACACAACACATTTTAAGAGATGAATTCAACAAACGCTCAAATTAAACCAACTCAAACAAGAACATTGCATCAACCTGCGCCCCGGGCAAGTATGTGAGCCGACACTTTGGAAAGGAGTCTCCTTTATGCAACAGGGCCTTCAACAGAGAACACACCAGTTCATCTGCTTTAGGCTACTCTGAATTCAAACTACATGATAGTCTAAGAGCGTACTTGGACACAAACCTCAAAAAAGGACCAGTCGCGTAAATAAAATTTGTCCCACTCCATCCGGGGGCGGTGGTGGGATCTAACTTTAAAATAGGGCACCTGTAATGTCCTTTCATCTGATGGCACTGCAACAGAGACCCTCTTAATTTATTCCACCTTTGCCCAACAGGCTCCAAAATAGCCAAATACCGTTTCACTAAAGTTGAATGTTCGGTCGCTGTGATCAGCTTTGCTTTTCATCTGGACCAGCAGCGATTCTCGTTGTCATGGACCGCAAAGCAAACTGGGGCGAGCGTGTGTGCTTAATCCTATGAGAGACGTGCAGTTTCAGACATTGCTACTGAAACATCTCTCAAATTATCTTAATGTCTTCTTCCGGTCTTGTATCATTCACGCTTACGCGCCCAACAGATCTGTTTTTATAATGGAAGGTAATTAGGAATAATCCTATTATATTATTTATAACACAAATACATTGTTTTTGTCCCATGGCATGATTTATGCGAGATGGTGCTCCGCAACAGAATCAATGAAGCGTGCTGATATTGCACTCTGCAAAACGAAGTGCTACGCTCGCGCGGCACGCGGTATCGGGGAGAAGTGGAACCTACCCCATCCATCCCTACCGACTTTTGGCCCAATCCCACACCTCCATGTGAATTCCTGATCGTAGGTCCTCAATGGTTTCTTTTGGATCCACTTGCAGGTGCGTTTCTGGTTCTATGAAGGTTGGCCGAGTTTATTTTTTTGGCCGAATGGCAAGTTTGCCGAATTTATTTTTGCTGATTTTTCTGCTTTTCCTAAATCACAAACAGCGGGGGAGACCCCTTGCACCCTCCTATTCCAACTCCTACTCTCTTTTACTATATACCTATCCCAACTCACCATCTGCCTGTTGGTGGTATAAAAAAAAAGCAGGCAAAAATGCATTCTGGGAAGATGCCATTCCCCAAAATTGCGCAATACGTTTCTAGGTGTCTACTGAAGAGCTATGGCGAGAACGTCAGTAGGCTCCCATTTCTACTTGCAGGGGGTCATTCGGCGCCTAATGCTTGCTGTCCCTTGGTTTCAGTTTGGATGTTTACATAACCAGCAGTCTTTCCACTGTTTCTTCTGCTGGGCGTAAAACCGCCAATGTTCAAAAACCGATACATTGCAACTGGATTCCGCAGAAACTTTTTGTAACTGGATGGTAGTCATTTTTATGGGGGTTTGGGGTAAGCTATCCCAACCCATTTCCCCCTTTTTGGCCAGTCCCTCTTTTGCCCAGTCAAAATTTCGTAAAGCTGGTCCCCAATTATCGTAAAGTAAGAATGGGAGGTCAGACCATCTGAATTGAGGCATCCCAATTTTTGAACAATCTTCCTTCTACGTTGAGCCCTAAAATGCTGCCATTTAGGAAAACAGTGAAGAGCAGGCTCGGACTGTCCTATCGGGCAATAGGCCCATGGTCGAGCCGAAAAACCCAAAATGCTGGTGTTGGCCTGTTTTTGGGTCAAAGTTGGCCACTTTTCTGGCAAATGTGAGCCAGTTTGATGAGTTAATTCACTCTGCGGCTAGTAGTTTTGACCGGTGCTGCATAATTATTCTTTAAAATTAGCAATTGGCATCACACTTTATCAAAAAACGTCCCCTTGGTTACTAGTCAGTGTCACAAAAGAAAATAAATAGCCATTTGAAACTGTGGTCCACTGTTTCATTGCTGCCCGAAACAATGTTATGGCCCAGTCCGACCCTGGTGGCGAGGTGCCTATTTCCTGCACTTGACTAGGAAGGCCTAAACATCTGATTGAGGTATATGAAATGGCTCGTCCGGTTATCCTCAACAGCACCAACATACACCACAGGTGAGTGATCGCACTATTTGAAACCCGCATACATACATGATGCTAATCATGTATCCGTGATTCCAGGATGTCACATTGCCAAATGGCGCAGTCATGGATATGACGCGGCTGGCTGAGGTTTTCGTGTTATTTTTTGGTGAAATCACCCCATACCACTGAGGAGGAAAGTAAACAGAGAAGTAATTAGGCTGAAAAAAACCTCCTGGCACGGCTCTCTTTGAAGCAGATTGTGTTTACCTCCGGCGCCCGCTCCACGCATGACTATGTCATAGACTCCTCTGTTTCTTTTCCAAAACGATCTGATCATCTTGTTTACATTTTTCCTGGGTGCTGGGGGTGGGGTTGACTCATAAGTCCGGGCGCCCTGCAGCCCACGCCCCAGCTCCGTGACTGTGGCGTGGCTCCATGCCAAAATGGCGCCCGGCCTGAAGCCCCACCAGCCGGCAGATGGAGCTTCCGAAAAGGTGCCTGGCGGTGGCACGAATCTGTACACCGCCTCCCCAGGGCTTGCACGGAGGTCTGAAGCGATGCCAGCCAGGGACGAGGGGGTGCCCGGGCTGTGTCCTCGTCGGCATGGCTAATCCATCTGGCTCCAGTCGCGGCCAAAGTGTGTGTGGCACGTCCGGACACATCTGAGTCGAGTCCCTGTGCTATCCTGCTACCTACAAGGTCTCACACTCTGGGAGTCTGGGCAGTGCATGCCCGCTCTCATAGATAAGCCATCCACACTAAAACATGCCAGCACAATGCAATGCGCGTGCACCCCACAAAGGGTTTTATAGCATGTACCCAGTCCCTAAGACCTAAATACACTTTTCCATATCTGAGCAAGCGACACTCACTTCTATAGTGCCTTCTGCCATTGTTATGGCCTCAAAGCCAAGTGACTTTCCCAAAATTGCACCCAGTGCCAATACAGGTAGCTAGGCCCCAAGCACAAACATTCAAGCTTAGTCGTGATCCAGTGCACCACAAATATTTGGGAAGGAATCCCAGGTTGAGCGTGTTGTACTGACTAGCAACTTACAAAACAACTCTTCACGTGCGACCGCCTCCCTGTGTTCCACGAGGCTGCTATTCGGGTCCTGCTGTGCAGTGCAATTATTGGTTCTGGCCAGAAGGAACGGGCGCTCCCTCACACAGCCTAATGTGAAGGTGGAAGGAAGGGGACTTACAGGAGGTGCCCTGCATAACACGAACGGAGATCGCAAAAGACAAACCAACACATAAGAGGCCGCTGTGGGGCATAGCACTAATTCCCTTTTTATGCATTTCTGAGTATGCAATGCACGCGATACTGCCAGTGTATCACACAAAGGTAGCAAGTTCAATTATCAGACACCAGAAGACCAGAACTCACCAACATCACATCAGCAAATCCTGACTGGAGGGAGATGGGGCGGGCCATTAGGACTCTGGACTGTTGTCATGACCACCACCTTACTAACCCCCACTGAAAGGTGATGGGAAGGGTCGTTAGGTCTCTGGACTCCTGTCATGACCACCACCTTACTAACCCGAACTGGAAGGTGATGGGGCGGGCCATTAGGACTCTGGACCCCTGCCATGACCACCACCATACTAACCCGAACTGGAGGGTGATGGGGTGGGCCATTAGGTATCTGGACCCCTGCCATGACCACCACCATTCTAACCCGAACTGGAGGGTGATGGGGCGGGCCATTAGGACTCTGGACCCCTGCCATGACCACCACCATACTAACCCGAACTGGAGGGTGATGGGGCGGGCCATTAGGACTCTGGACTACTTCTACTGGACTGTTGCTATGACCACCACCTTACACACCTAGACTCGGAGGTGATGGGGCGGGCCATTAGATCTCTGCCCTCCTGCCATGACCGCCACCTTACACACCCGGACTGGAGGGTGATGAGGGGGCATTAGGCTTCCTACATACACCATGACTGGCCGACAGAGCTCAGGAATGCAACGACTGCACGAGATGATCGTCAGAGCCAGAGGTTTTCTGCAAATGGCGGAGGTGTACTATTCAAATCACACATAATGTATGTAACATGCCTGCCTGCATGCAGCGTGAGAAAACGTGCAATATTTACATTGTGTCTGTGTGCCTTGTGTCTTGTAAAGTGTATGTTTTACATGTTTTATACATTGTGTTTGATATTGAGTTTTATGTAATTTGATCATTTTAGGAGTTTTTACTCTACAGATTTAATAATAAAAATACCGTTTGAGGTGATAATTTGATATATCGTTGGTTCCTCTTGTCCTGTTTTGTGGTGTAGACATCTGTTAAATACACCTTCTTTTTGTATAATATAGATCTTATCCATGTGGTAAGAAGTGTGTGAGCCCCAAGCATGGCATATGCCGTTTGAGAATAGGGCATGTTATGGCCAGGCAGTGCCTACATAATAATCAAAACTGTTGTCTTTGCGAATGCTTGTGTTTACTTTGGCAGTGCCTGTCGACCTACTTATACCAAAAAGGGCTGTGCACGGCATTCTGATGGAGGGAAGGGGGCGGGGGGGGGGGGGAGACTAGCATAGCAGATCAGATCAGATGCAATATTCTGGGCCCGAGAGCACTGCCTAAAGCCAACCCCTCCCCCACCCCCCTGTACCCGCATCACAGTAGAAAGCGATTAAAGCATACGTCCCCTGAAAGGAAATGGTGGGTGGTGGATTAGAAATAAAGAAATTGACCTGGTTTCACCCGACCTTCATTCAAGCATCCCCTGACACGTTCTTGCGAGCTGTGTGCACGGGCTAGAATCTTTTGATATTCAGAACAGGTGTGGTCTCCAGCTTCCCAGTGCTTACTTAGCCACCAGTCCCAGGACGTCTGCCACTCGTTCCCTGCTTTGTCAATTTGGAGGTTGTTCAATTACTCGCGTGGCTCTTCCACTCTCCATCCCTTTGGGCTTGTGCGACTTCCAGCATCTAGCAATGGTCTTACACTGAAGCAAGCAGCCTCATGTAAGAATGACATTCAACGCCAGGATGTGTCTCTCGGCTCTCATGGTCTGAAACGGCTGCAGAAACATGCACGTTATTTCCGGCTTCACCACATGACCACACTGTGTGTTCCTCTGCAAATGGCTTTACCTCCCTCAGACTTAGTTCCCATTTCTGAAAGGCTTCAGAAAGGGATATTATGCAGCACTATATCAACACTAGAAATGTAAGTCACGCACCACCCACCACGCCCTCTCTCGGTTTACACACATGTTAAACTCATGGGGTTTAAACAAGCAACATGCAACTCACCTGTCTGCAAACGTCGGACACACATCCACGTAGGATTTGGGCTGCCCCAAGTGTCACTCAGTGCAACACCCCTAGCCTGCAGCAGACTGCTCCCTCCCCCAAGTACTGTGCAGCCTGCAATCGCTCTAGCAGGGGGGGGGGTGAAGGGACAACACACCATAGCCCGGATCCTAAGGACATAGTGGCGAGGGCCCAGTCCTTGGGCGCTCCTCACCCCACCCCATTAGGTGCTGGAATCTGTTCTGAAAAGATGCTTTAATGGGTGGCCATGATTTTGGGGAGCCCTGGGCCGTCTTCATACACCTTGGTGCTCCAAACTGTTATGGCTCTGTATGCTTTTATAATCGCCCGTTCGTGTTCAGATGATGTGTACAGCACTCAGCACATTACTTGCAACCCTTTCTGACTAGTTTTCATGACTTCGGGAGGTTTTTCTAGCACCGATATCTCCGTCCTGGGGTGTCTCCGTGCCTTATAGAGCATTGTTTCATTACACATATGGGTGGGCGCCCCAAGCCAATGGGCACAGATGGGGTTTATCATCACCCTGCTGAAGTCATATTGGATTCCTAAGCACTGTGAGGCTGAGTATTTGGGTAGTGTGATGCCCTATTTTACCCATGGGTATTGCCATGTACTGTTCTACACTCATGCTTTGGGATGCAGCACACCCCCGGCAGTGTTGTGATCTTTACCCTGTGAAGCCATATAACTACCATTGGCAAAGGCAACACGTTTGGCTTTGCTGCAGGCATGGGCTAGGCATTCGGCTGGCACTGCACTACTCAGACTGGCTAGCTACAGGATGATAACAGCTGGAAAATGCTATGAGAACTTGGTCATATGTCAGTTCCTGGCAAATGCCTGTCAATACCTGCAAACAAGCCAAAAACGGTTGGCTTTGCCCATGCATGTTTTAGAATGTACCCAGCCATGTTTAATGAAGGATAAACAGGTTGAAGTGTGGCGGGTAGGCCGACCCCCTACATAAACCGGTTGCACACAGATCTCAGATGCTGGAACGCTAACCTGCTGAGCTACCTTGCTGGGATTGCAACTAGTCACCTGCAAGATGCAGACAGGCCTCTGCCATAGGCGCCCAACCCAACGAGTTACCTTACAAGGCCTCACAGAGTGGATCTCCCCATACCGGTGGCTCTCCTGAGCCCCTCGTGACCAGGAGGTGGGTGGATGGGGTCTGGCAGGGGAAAGGATGGGGGAGGTGGTTCCGGAGCATTCTGCAGACAGAGAGAGAGAGAGAGATGTTTCCGGACTGTGCCAGGGGCAGAGCAGAAACCCTGGCAGGGATTCTGCCCGCCGCTCTCACTTGGCATCGCCAACCCAGGCGTTTAAGACATCAGAAATAGTCATGCAAATTAAAAGACTGTCTCTTAGATTTAGAAACAATGCTATATTGCCTTCTCCGCATAATACTTATTTACTGTTTAAATGCACAGATTGTTCTAGAGGCCGAGCGCATTCTATTTTCATAGGCTGCACTAGAAGTGCTGTGCTGTGCTGCACTGTGAGCTGCTGTTCAGTAATATAGCGTTTGAAGGGTTTTTGTAAAGTGCTTTATGTAGCTTTTTAGCTGCTTCAAAGCGCCTAGGGAGCAGTGGTGTGTCCAGAAAGTGGCCTGGGATGGCACGTGCTACTCCTTGAATCTGATTGGAAACCCCACGTGCCACCTCATTATCCTAAACTATGATCATGATGTGTGTGTGCTCGTACTTCATGCCACCCCTGCATACGTCAGTGCCCCACTTGGGCCACCCCAGTCAAAAGCGCCTGGACATGCCACTGGCAGGGAGAGGCGCATCGGATGAAATACCCATGTCCAGTTCAGCAGTTCATTGAAGCCAACAATAGAAACACCTATTCTGGCACGTGAGGTCCAGGGCAGGCCCAGAATATGTGATGAAAGTCAAACATGTAGTCACTGTGCTGCCTAGAGACATACAGGCCAAGCCCAGCTTGGTGACAGCCAACCATCGAGAAAACTGTGCTGGCTAGAGAGTCCGAGGCCAAGCCAAGAAGAGGTGATGAAAGTCAACCATCGAGAATACTGTGCTGGCTAGAGAGTCCTAGGCCAATCCAAGAAGAGGTGATGAAAGTCAGTCATAGAGACTACGGTGCTGGCTAGAGAGTCCTAGGCCAATCCAAGAAGAGGTGATGAAAGTCAGCCATAGAGACTATGGTGCTGGCTAGAGAGTCCTAGGCCAAGCCAAGAAGATGAGCTGAAAATCCACCACAGAGACAACTGTGCTGGCTGGTTAGGTCTAGGGCAATTCCAGTAGCTAGAATGGAAGTCAGCCATAGAGACTACTGTGCTGGCTAGTGAGGTCTAGGCCAACCCCATTAGTTAGAATGGAAGTCAGCCATAGAGACTACGGTGCTGGCTAGAGAGTCCTAGGCCAAGCCAAGAAGATGAGCTGAAAATCCACCACAGAGACAACTGTGCTGGCTGGTTAGGTCTAGGGCAATTCCAGTAGCTAGAATGGAAGTCAGCCATAGAGACTACTGTGCTGGCTAGTGAGGTCTAAGTCAACCCCATTAGTTAGAATGGAAGTCAGCCATAGAGACTAGGGTGCTGACTAGAGAGTCCTAGGCCAATCCAAGAAGAGGTGATGAAAGTCAGCCATAGAGACTGCGGTGCTGGCTGGTGCGGTCTAGGGCAACCCCAGTAGTTAGAATGAAAGTCAGCCATAGAGACTACGGTGCTGGCTAGAGAGTCCTAGGCCAAGCCAAGAAGATGTGCTGAAAATCCACTACAGAGACAACTGTGCTGGCTGGTGAAGTCTAGGGCAATCCCAGTAGTTAGAATGGAAGTCAGCCATAGAGACTACTGTGCTGGCTAGTGAGGTCTAGGCCAACCCCATTAGTTAGAATGGAAGTCAGCCATAGAGACTACGGTGCTGGCTCGAGAGTCCTAGGCCAAGCCAAAAAGATGAGCTGAAAATCAACCACAGAGACAACTGTGCTGGCTGTGAGGTCTAGGGCAATCCCAGTAAGACTACTGTGCTGGCTAGTGAGGTCTAAGACAACCCCATTAGTTAGAATGGAAGTCAGCCATAGAGACTACGGTGCTGGCTAGAGAGTCCTAGGCCAAGCCAAGAAGATGTGCTGAAAATCAACCACAGAGACAACTGTGCTGGCTGGTGAGGTCTAGGGCAACCCCATTAGTTAGAATGGAAGTCAGCCATAGAGACTACGGTGCTGGCTAGAGAGTCCTAGGCCAAGCCAAGAAGATGTGCTGAAAATCAACCACAGAGACAACTGTGCTGGCTGGTGAGGTCTAGGGCAACCCCAGTAGTTAGAATGAAAGTCAGCATAGAGACTGTGGTGCTGGCTAGATAGTCCTAGGCCATGCCAAGACGATGTGCTGAAAATCCACCACAGAGACAACTGTGCTGGCTGGTGAGGTCTAGGGCAACCCCAGTAGTTAGCATGGAAGTCAGCCCTAGACAATACTGTGCTGAAGAGTGAGGTCTAGGCCAACCCCAGTAGTTAGCATGGAAGTCAGCCCTAGACAATACTGTGCTGAAGAGTGAGGTCTAGGCCAACCCCAGTAGTTAGCATGGAAGTCAGCCCTAGACAATACTGTGCTGAAGAGTGAGGTCTAGGCCAACCCCAGTAGTTAGCATGGAAGTCAGCCCTAGACAATACTGTGCTGAAGAGTGAGGTCTAGGCCAACCCCAGTAGTTAGCATGGAAGTCAGCCCTAGACAATACTGTGCTGAAGAGTGAGGTCTAGGCCAACCCCAGTAGTTAGCATGGAAGTCAGCCATAGACAATACTGTGCTGAAGAGTGAGGTCCAAAACAAACCTGGAAGATGTGATGAAAGTCAGTCATAGAGACAGCTGCTGTGGCTAGTGCAGTCTAGGCCAACCCCAGTAGTTAGCATGGAAGTCAGCCATAGAAACTACTGTGCTGAAGAGTGAGGTCCAAAACAAACCTGAAATATGTGATGAAAGAATAGAGACAGCTGTGCTGGCTAATGAAGAGGAGACAAGCCCAGGAGATTGGATGGAATTCAACCAAGGGTGTAACTTTGCATGCTAGTAAGGTCTAGGACAAGCCCTGATGTGATGAAAGTCAACCATAGAGACGACTGTGCTTGCTAGTGAGGTCCAGGCCAGGCCCAGCCATTTTGATGACAGTCAGCCTCTACTGTGCAGGACACGGGACAGGATTATACACCCTGTGAGAGCTCCTCAAATGGGTTAAAGGTAACAAGATGGAAACGCCGGGCACGCGAAGAGACCCTCCATCGGCCCGTGCTTGTCTGCTGTCAGCAGGCTGGTAGGAGGCAGACCTGGGCATCTGACCCGGCTGATGGTGGAGCAGAGTGGGGAGATTGGCATGGGATTAAGCCATGATCTGGCTAAAAGCGGTGCCGAAGGGGCGAGTGCATCGCCAGCTCTAGAACATCAGGAAATCAACGTCATGTCTGAAGGAGGGAATTCCAGAGAGAAGTGGCCAGCATGGAGGGGGTTTGCCTTCCGAATATGTCATGCCCTGCAGTGCCGGAGGACGATCCGGGTGGAGCTGCACGCTTTCCTTAAGCGGCAGCCAATGGAGCGCATTCAGTGTCAGTGGGATCCAACCCTGGCATCTATGGTGGGAGATGTGCCAGGTCTGGTGGGAGACGTATAAGGGATCTTGGAGGAATCCCGGTTAACACTACACTAACACAGTTAGGTAGTGTAAACTCTATCTAGGCCTGGGATGGGTAAGCCATATATTAGACAGAAGATAGAGTTCAAAATCACAGGGAGCATTGAGTTCCATCTGCTCTGGATTGTCACAGAGCTAACAAAGACTTCACTACTGTTAATAAGTTGAGAAATGTATACAATGAATGAAAAATTGTTAACTTGTTACACAAATCATTCATTGATTGTGACGTTTTCCTATGCATTTTGTTTTTTAGACACGCTGTTTGTTTCGCTTAACCTTAGTGCTAATTATTATACATCTATTTAATCTTGTTTTAATCAGAGTTTATCCTTTATTAAAATTCTATTGATTTTGTACGCTAGTGTATCATGTTGGTTCACTTTGCTCAATGCTCCCTGTGATTTTAAACTCCATCTTCTGTATAATATACTGGTGGGAGACGTGCCAGGCGGCGGGATTCCGGAGTCTCTAGAGCCTGGCGAGTCTTGGTGGGAAACCCTGTAACTGTGGCACTGCAGACATGCATCCGGAATAGGGGAATAGTGGGATAGTATCAAATAAAAATCAATACATCATTTATTTATTTATTTATTGGATACCCTGCGTAAAAGGTGTAGAGAACGCCCTTGTCGTGAGCTAGTGCAGCTTGAAAGAGGGTGCCTAATGTATCAGACCTTTTCATACCCACACAGAAACTTCTTAACAGCTACAGGTGATCTCCAGACTCATCCTACTGGATTGGAGGAGGGTTCTGGAGACCTTAGCCGGACAGCGGCTTCCTTGAAACACTTGCAACACATGGAGGCGTGAACACTGGTGGGTAGCTATGAAAACTAAAGTCCTTCTTCCGGCCCCAGTAGAACCTACGCTGCTTGGCTCTGTCTCATTTCATCAAATTGGATTTCACCGAATGTTTTCTTTTTCTTTTGTACCATTTGGCTGCAAAAATGACCCTCCCGAGCCTCAACTCCACTTCCCCCACCTTAATTGTTACCTTTACCCACCCCCACCACATATATTTGTGGGCAAATTCGCTTAAACAAATGTGTTAAATTTGATGAATTCTCCTGCAATGAAACCTCCCTATCCATTAAAAAGCAGATGTCGGATGCCTCAAGGTAGGGTAACCAGACGTCCTGGTTTTCCCGGGACAGTCCTGGGAAATAGCCATCCGGGCCAGGGTCCTGGGAGTTTTTTCATTTTGAAAACCACGTCCGGGGTTTGCAATGGTGGTTGCCTACGGTCCCTGTTTTTGCCGGGACCCCATTTCGAAATCCAGAAATCGGATCCCGACGCACAACTGTGCGAATGGGGGTGTGAAAAGCATTTCACGCCCCCATTTCCACACCCTTCCCCTCCCCGGCCACTCTCCTCCAATGAGAGGGGTGTGCACGTGAGCACACCCCCTCCGCACCCCCTGCAACAGGCCAGCAACATACAAATAGGACTACATTTTATTTTTATTTATCTTAGTCCCACTTCTATGTCTATGGCCTGTTTGGGTTATTCTTTTGAAAAATCTGGTCACTCTACCTCAAAGCCAGCAGCCAGCGAGTCCATGCAGCAGTTAAAGAGAATCAGCTACAAGGCTGATCCCTAGGGCCTTCCATGCACGATAATGGACCTTTTTTTTAAAGGAAGGGATTTCGTGCACAGGATACAGTTGACCAGGGTAAGGCTGCCCCGATCTGATGCCTTTGCTGAAGTGTCGAGGAAGGGTGTCATGGCAGTCGTTTCATAGTCGCCAAGAGACCCAGTGCTGAACGCCACCTGCATGACCACCACCTTGTGGGGCTGAGAGCGCGGCTTGATTTCCAGAGTGTGACCGGAAGCTGGCCTGAAAATCATTCAGTGAAGCCTTGTTCTCCAGGTGAACAGAACATTTGTGAGGCCAACAATTTCTGCAGTGCCTGGGTTCTGCCTGGTCAAGTGGACCAGCAACAATGCACTCTTGCCTCGAGGTAAAGCGGATACAACTATTCATAGCCAAGGCAAGGAAAGAGCGAGGGGTCAGGGATCTGCTGTACTTTCCCACAGTCTCAAAGAACCCACCACAACAGAAATGGACTGGAGTAACCAACCTTTCCCCAATTACACAATCCTCATCATCACACTCCCACTTTACACTCAATACACCATACCAGCTGCAGCACGCCCACTGATAGAACAACAGCCAACAACACACACGGCACCCTTGATCTCTTCCGTCATCCCACCATGTTGCATCCACACATCCAGCGGCGGCGTCAGGGCCTTTCAACCATTGTAAACTGAAAGGGGCCACAAGTCGCAGGGCCCCCCCAGCAACTGCCCCCATGTTGGCCGTCAACAGTCTAATGAAACGGAAATATATTCCTTTCTATATTCCTTCCGTTCTGGGGCTTTAAATGTGTGCTTAGCAGGGCTCTCGTTACAAGCTGTGTTTGCTGGAGCCCTTCAGGCCGTCACTTCCCTCTGGGTATACAGAAGCAGTCTCATCACTTTGTTGCCTTTTAACGCAGGTTTCTACACATCAGCCCCTTTGCTGTCATATAAGGATTCATACCTTTTCAATGTAAATGAGGTTGATCGGGTTTTCCGCCCCACTAAAAAATGCTTAGAATCATGTGTTGAAATGATGTATTTTACAGCACCATTTTTTAGAACAAATATTTACAATTGGTTCTCTAGAGCATCAGATGACAATCCCAGTAGATGCCACGTCACCAGCAGTACACGGTGGCGTTTTACAACATTTTCAGGATGCCTGTGTCTACAATCCTGAAAACATGTATTTTGGGTAATTCAGCATGGCCTCAGGTGGTATTGTGTTGCCACCTGTGTGGTTTCTTGGCTCTCTATTGGATCTGTAAAGCAAAGGGGGAGAGTAAATTAGTAGGACTGAGCGGGCCAAAAGAGCAAGAGAGTTGTGATGTGCTGTTGGGAACTTCAGTTCAGTTGACACTATTGGCTGAGCTTAGGTGTGTTTTTCGGTTGGGAGCCTTCAAGTGCTGTTGTGCAAGGCTATGTGTGGTTTGTTTTGTTGTTTTGGTGGTTGTTCTGCTGTACCTCTTGTGTTTAGTTCAGAGTTTGAGAGGTGTTTCCAGAAGGATGAGTTTTTTTTAGTAGGGTTGGTTTGTGGTAGTACCCTATCCTACCACCTCGGGCGTGATTAACTGTTGTCCATATCCCTTCCCATGTCATACATTCTGGTGCTACAATTACTAGTCCTATGTTGTGTGCAGAAGAGTGGGTCCTCAATAGGGCTATTCCTGGCAGTACCTTTTCCTTTCCACGATGTTCAGACTATGTGCCGCCAATATCCCTCCCCCTTTACTGTATTCTTGAGTGTAGCAATTACCACCCCCACGGGTTACAACAGGGGGGATGTCTTCCCTGTGCCCTGTGGTCCATTAGTTCCGAGATCGGGACACCTCGCTCTCCCCTTTTTTCATCTAAAGCCCTCTATCAGTGCTGGTCCAATTAAGTCGGACCCATCCTTCTCCCCTGTTTCCCGATTGGCACTCCCGAGGGAAGGGTACACCAAGGGCTCCCTCCCATTCAGACGCCTCTCTTCTTCCCTGATCTGCACCCCAGTCCTTCTCAGTTTGCATATTATCTCTCAGCTTAACAATAGATTATGGTCTGTAAATAAAACTCTTTTTCACTCACTATATAAACAATTCATTCAGTGATTAAATCACCATCAATCTGTAAAGAAATCCCTTCTGTAATGTGTAGGGGATCAAATATCACCAATGCGGCTCCCAATGAGCATTAAGGAACATAAGACTAAAGAAATATTTTTATATTCACAGGTTTGTCTGTTATAGTGATACAAGCAGGAAACCCTTTATTTATTTATTTTTTATTTTATTGGTCATTTATTATGCGCCTATACACGTGTATCTCAAGGTGCAACAAGGCAAGGAGGGTTGGGGGGGGAACAATCCTACTAGGCCTTGTACATTTGGATCGTGCAGGTGCAGGGTATTTATAACACGCTTAATCCCGAGATCGGTTTCAAGAGCGGATCTGGGATTCGAACCCGTGTTGCTTAGCGTGGTCTTGCTTCCACGTGCATTACGTCCTCCTTCGGGGCACGTAGTGCGCACTGGTCTTGGTACTCATTTCCTTTTCACAACACTCTGCCTAACAGTAAAATGTCTGCAAACCACAAGCCATATATACTGATCCTTAGCCCTACGGTGCAAGTCTGAGGCTTCTTGTCTTCCTAAATACATTCCTTTCACGGCTCGTAAATGGATCACACATGCGCACAGGAGCAACCACGGCCGGGGCTTTGTAGTAGAAGGCAGGGGGATCTCCGGTAGCGTGCACCGTGGTGGTCATCATCAGTAGCCTCCCTTGCCCCAGTACTCCCTCACTGTGGGGGCTGCAGTGCCCCCTGATACACCAGTAGCTCCTTCAGCTTTTCTAAGCCCTTGACGGGGATCGAACCCTCGTTGCATGGCATCAGTCCTGTTCTCAAGGCGAGCACGTTGCCCCCGAGTTACCCTTCTGGTTTACCTGAAGTTAACAAACAAATCACCACAAAGGTCCATGAGACAACACTAGCTGGATCTGGGATGCCTCTGGATGAAAATAATAGATCATATGAAGGCATATTGGTATCAAAAACGTTTTAAAAAACTGTCCACCATGAATTTTCTGGTGAGAAACTGCAGAAGTCTGCAAGAGGGAACTGTCACACAATCTGGGGTGCCTAGAGTCTTCCATGAAACCAGGCCATTGTGCCTGCACCACAGAATCCTCAAATACGCCACCCCTCTCACCTTGGGTTCACCCAACTCCTGCGGCCTGAATTTCTCATTGGAAAACAACACGTATCGAATCCCTCACCAGAACACATAGGCAAACATGGAACCGCCTTGCATTTCAGCAGGCCAGGGAAGGAGATAGGTTCCTCTGACCTTGCAGGCCAGGGAAGGAGGTAGGTTCCTCTGATCTTGCAGGTCAGGGAAGGAGATAGGTTCCTCTGACCTTGCAGGCCAGGGAAGGAGATAGGTTCCTCTGACCTTGCAGGCCAGGGAAGGAGATAGGATCCTCTGACCTTACAGGCCAGGGAAGGAGATAGGATTATCTGACCTTGTAGGCCAGGGAAGGAGATAGGTTCCTCTGACCTTGCAGGCCAGGGAAGGAGATAGGTTCCTCTGACCTTGCAGGCCAGGGAAGGAGATAGGATCCTCTGACCTTGCAGGCCAGGGAAGGAGATAGGTTCCTCTGACCTTGCAGGCCAGGGAAGGAGATAGGATCCTCTGACCTTGCAGGCCATGGAAGGAGATAGGATCCTCTGACCTTGCAGGCCAGGGAAGGAGATAGGTTCCTCTGACCTTGCAGGCCAGGGAAGGAGATAGGCTTCTTATGGGAGTCGCAGTCATTGAATCGGTCCATAATGCAGTATTTCTTTCCCATTTCTTGACTGCCCATATTTTCTTCAAACCGAATGATAGCTCTAAACTCTGTAAACTCTATTTAGGGAAATATCAATGACAGATTTTTACCAATTTTGCTATTTTCTGACAAACCAGAGACTACCAAAGTTGGGGCAAAGACAGTCCTAATTAGTTCTTTAGCTACATTTTGATGTCTGGTTGAAGATCATATGCTCTCCCATTCAGGAGTGGGTTTTACAAATAAGTCCGTATAAATGAAGAGTGCATGAAATAAGAAAATATTTGTGCTTTTTTATAGAAAAATATTTATCACAAGCTTATGCAGTTTTAAATAAATTGAGCAAATGGCACGCCGTAGAAAGGTCATCAATAGGCATACGAGGGTGTGCCCATCTGTTCTATCAATGGATTCATTTATTAGATGATATTCTTTCGTGCCCACAGATTTGTAGTATAAATCTGCTTTCACCAATTGTTGGTGAGTCACCATGCTACGTTTACATAAACATCTTTGATAGAAATGCAGTAGGGTGCATGATGCATACACTGCCGAAACTTCAATGATTTGCTATGAAAATTAAGTCATATTAATAATACACACACACACACACACAAGACAAATGTTACTTATCCAGTAATAGTCTTTCTTGTGTATGTATCAGTTTAGCAGTTTGGATTCACATGAAAGTCATCATATTCCACCATCTAGTGGTAGGTCCAGAGTATTACAGTTGTTTTTACAGACTGAAAGGTAGGCATTGACAGAGGCGTTTCTGCCACACTATCCTTATCCTACGTGTGCTGGTACCGAGGCACCTCTGAGTGCCTTGGCTCTCAGATTGTTTTTTCATGGCATTGGTCCGGTCGCAGGACTCAAGCCGAAAAGGAATTGAGGTGATGTAAAAGCTGTGTGGTGGAAGCCAGCCTCAGAAATCATCACCAACAACTGTGGGAGGCAAGAGCATTACAAAAAAACAAAAGGGAGTACAAGGGTTAACTGGAGGGAACTTTGGCATTGTGGCCTTTTGGGGACATTTCGAGGGTTGATATCTTATTGAACAAATCCATTGTGTCCATCCTGTGTATCTTTCATTGGGTAGGTTGTACGATGACACGTACCGGGTTATTGATCAATCTGACAGATTGTATAATCAGCATAATATATGCCAGCCAGAAGATGGCGGCTCTAAATTGGCTTGATTCCCATATTTGGATGTTATGACTCTCATCATTATGCAGCTCAATATAGCCAGTCTGTGACAGAATGCCATCGAAGAGTGTGAAATCTTAAACTTTTTTATTGATATCGAGACTCTGAAAGAAGACAAGAAGGTATATATCTGTGCTTCTGTCTCCGTGGCCTTTGCCGTAGAGGCCCTAATGACAATTAAGAGTTCTTTGTATGCCTTAAACACATATTCTCGAACTTGTTTGACTTTGCTACAAAACAGTTCACCAGCAGACAGACCCCTTCTCTTCACTACCCAGATTACCCCTTTCTCCCAAAGTCTGCATTCTCTGTGCACCACATTATACAGATGGGTCGTTAGTGTTTTTAATACTTTGTCTGTCCTTTTGGTTAAGTAAGATCTTATTTTGTTGCTCCTTGATTGGACATTTCTTTGCATGCAGGCTCTCTCCCTCTTGAAGATTGTAGCCAGCCCTCGGCCCTTGCTACCTTAAACAGGTGAAGGAGGTATATAAACACCATTCATCGTGTGCCTGCTTCACCTTTGTGAATGGGATCACCGCTCTTCCAGCAGTAGTGTAGGGCTCAGTAGGAGTTTAGACACCACTACTCATCTCTGTACTCCCGCGCAGCAGCAGCCATTTTGCCACACTGCCAATATATAGAACATAGGTTGAAGTCTTGCTGTTGGCGTTGCAGCCTACAAATCATAAATGTGTGCCAATTCAAACGATCAAATTCCTAGTATGCCAGTCGGCTTCAACTAGAATCACTTCACTTCTGACGGTACTCGGTGTGCAACGCTAGGTGGCGGGAGTGCGAAATTCAAGGGAAGTGGGCGTGACTCCTTCGCAGCCAAGACACGACGCCCGCGCGATCAGCACCAGCTCCGGGAGGAAGCAGACATCAGCTGCCAGATCAGCCTGTATCATTAAACCTGCATCAAACTTGTTCGCGTCCCACTATCACGCACGTCAGGCGTCCGTCATTTTCATTCCCATACCTGCCAACACTTGAGTGTTCAAATCACGGTGACTGATTGAACAAAAGGAATATTTCTTATTCTTGAGTGACACCACGCACCGGAGAACTAGAAAAACACACATTATTTCGATCAAAAAGTGGAAAAGCATAACATTTGTAGACTATCACAAAATAATAGAATGAATTGCCATGCAGAATGTATTGCAACAGCAGGGGTTGTGCAGGCCATTGTTGAGGTGCATTGCTACAATTATATACGTGCGAGAGGAGAGAGTGTGTGTGTATGTGTACACGTGTGTGTGTACACGTGTGTGTATACGTGTGTGTGTGTACACGTGTGTGTGTGTACGTGTGTGTGTGTGTATGTACGTGTGTGTGCTGAATTGCAGGAGTAAGTCAGATCAAGGCTGAGGTACCTTGGCAAAACTGTTTGAATGGACCCCAGAAGAGCCAGGAATATGCAATTATGGGGAATTCTTGGAGAGGTCACTGGTCCCAGTAATGTCAAATCACAAATCTGCCGAGGTAGAGAGGGTAGCACCAAAATTTGGCTGGATGTTAAGCACAGACTTTGAAAATCCATCCCCTCCTTGGACAGCACTGTCGCAGACCCTGGCCCGTTCCCACGCTCTGGCCTTCAAGGTATAAAACGATGGCATTGCGGACAGGGCATTATTTTCCACTCCCTCTGGACCTAAAGTCTTGCTATCAACATCTGTATTCGTGCAAGGATGATGAACACTTGCCGGAGAAGCCTCCCTATGCAGTCGTCATTCACGGGAGCAGAGACATCGCTCGTGGAGTGTGGGAGTGCCATAGTCCTGGGTCTTTTGGTTGTAGCACCGGATAGAAGCTCAGGGGCTACAACAAAACGCTGGCTAGCCCCGAGTCCCGATATGCCCGGCATAAGTGTAGCCCCAGATCATTTCCAGACCTAGCAACAACCCTGCAAGAGAAGCAACAAGGCTACTGTTTCTTTAGATCCTCTTGTCCACAGAGACGGAAAAATGACCTATAATGGCCAGTTTCACTGCCCCAGTAGAGCAGAGGAAGCACACGAAAGATCCATGACCTATTGATCCAGGAAACAGTTCCCAAACTTCCCATCTCACCAGCAGCCATCTTGGATTCATTTGGGGAATTCACCTCCCTTTTCTAGGACTCAACACAACCTCTGAACTCTGTTACCTATCTCTTTGATCCCACATTCACATTTGCCAAAACCCCCCAAATCGCATATCTGTAGCAAGGAGGATGAGGGGCTCGCCCAAGGAAAGCAGACCGCCCGCGGAGCCTGGGCCTGGACCGACACATATGGCAGACGTAAACACGAGGCTCGCCCTTGCCTGAGGAATCCCAAGTCCACACGAGATCAGACAAAACATCTGTAGTGAATCACCCAGAAGAAGAAATAAAAGGTTTGTAGTTAATTAGCAGCAATCATCTTTTTACTGGCGTCCTGGCGGAAAGAAATATCTGGCAGGAATGTTTATCCATGCCAATTTACTGCTTCCGGTTTTCCATAGCATCAGAACTGTTTGGAAAGTTTTCGTCTGGCAAATTGGCTCGTTTAGCTGTCTCATCAGGAGTTGGGCGGAGCGATAAAAATGCAGCGGGAATGTTACCACTGCATTACCACTCTGCCCAATTACAAGTTTGGGGGTGACTCGGAGCATTCACCTCCAGCTCTGAGCTGGACGGTGAATGCGCTGACTTTCCGCCTATTTTTGGCGCAATTACCGTGGTGCAATTACCGCGGTGCAATTAGCGCTGCAGTAATTGCAGCGAAAAAATGCCCCAATGAGTCCTATGGACTCAAAATAAATGGGGACTTACAGTAATAGCGCCGGACCAAGTGGCGGTAATTCTAATTGCGTTGGGTGGTATTACAGCAGATTTACCACCAGGATACCGGCCAACTTGTGATACCGGCCCTATGTTGAACTAGCCTTCCAACAATTTTCTAGTTTCTTGGGAAGTAAGAGAGAGTGTGTGTTGTGTGTAAATTCGCCCCTTTAACTAGTTAATTGCCAGTGACTAGTTAAAAGGCTGTCATGTGACTGAGGGGAAAAGGTATGGGGTGGGGAGAAGATATAAAAAAATATATTATTATCATGAGAGCATTTATTGAGAATGTACCTCGCTTTAGGAAGCAATCAAGTGGTTTACAAATCATATTTTATGTAGGTCTTAAAATGTGTATGGCTGGTATGGCCCCTCTAAACATATTTTATCCCCCGATTTTTCAGTCTTTGCTTAAGGTGTGTGGTGTGGCTCCGTGACCAGTGCAAGATGTCTGCTGGTAGTATGGAATAGTGGTGAACCCCTAGGCTGAGCAAACCCAGCCTAGGGGGCGAACTCTACAATCCTCATACCTTTTTTGTGTTTATAAGCTGTCCTGGGCTTCTGCTACACTTTTTGCTGGAAAAAATAAGTAGAATGGTCCCGCTAATTGCGAAAACGAACATTTAAAAAAAACTGGAATACAACAAAAAGAAAATATCCACAGTGTGGTACAAACAAGAAATAATTGGGGTATAAGAGTCGCAAAAACACCAATCTTGGGTAGTGTTTCATCTTTTAGCCCCCAACCTAATAGAGCCACATCTCCACACAAGACAAATCTCTGTCAATTACCTTCATAAGACACCAAGGAAATTGGCAATCAGCGGTGGTGGGGGGTGGGGGGGTAAACGCAGTAATTAGCCACTGCGACATTGTCGTTTCTTGAATAATTGAAGTTTATGGGGGTGGGGACAGATATCAAAAACATGTGAAATAATAGATCCTAAAGAAAGAAAACAATTCTGGCACCCTTGAAATATAATAGGCGCTGTAAATTAGCAGAAAGGGAGCCATTCAGGTGTAATTACAGCCAGCAATTACGGAAGAATTTGAAAATTCCATGTGCTGCCAATTGTAAGATGCTGAGCTTTTTATCCCGCAGCAATCTGACAATCTGAGAATGAGTTGTGAAGACAACTCTGGAGTCAAAGTGATGGACTGGTGGCACAATAGTGGACTTCTAGGCACTGTGATGATTCACAGGATCTTGTCATTTCTCCCCAGATGGTAGCCCTTCCCAATGAGGCTAGAGAGGTGAGGACGCTACCCAATAGTCCCCCTAGGGGTGGTAAAAAGCAGGAGAACCTCATAGGGAGAGACGTAACTCATGGGAACAAGGACTCCCATCCCTTGAAAGGACTCCCTAGACCCTTGATCCCAGAAATCTATGGCCCTGTTGAGTCCTTCTCCCTCCCAACCTGAAACTACTAATGTGTGTTATTGTGAAGTTTCCACTATTGCATCTGCGAGACCAGATGGCACTAAGATGAAGAAGAACCAAAGAACATACAGAACAACAGTAGTAAGGATTACCCAAGAACTGTGACGAGGTGGCTCCTAGGAGGCATGAAGATAACTTCAAAGGCTTTGACAACAAACAGTGATTCTACGCTGGGGCAGACCCGGCAGCATAAAGTAAATACAGAGGAAGGGCTAGAGGTGTTCAGGATCAGGAAGAGCAGTGAGGGAAGCTGGTGCCCATGCTGCAGAAGCAGGTAGAATCCATCGGTGCTGTGGCCTCTCCGAGGTGGACTGTGCGGTCCATAAAACATGCTTAGACCACCCTGGCGATAGCTCTGCGCAATTGCACAGACCAGAGAAGAGGAAAGCAGGAAGACCAACAATGACTTGAGACCCCCGGAAGAACCGGCAGCACTCCAAAGTGAAGATATAGGCAACAGGAGTTGCGGGAAAGCCGGATGGGGTCCAGTGACCCTAAAAAGCCATGTATTCCTCTGGAGTAATCTCCCTCGTCACAACTGGTGACACGAGAAACCATAAATCTCAAGAGTGCCCCGGGAGTGAACTTCCTTGTCACAGTGGGACGCCCAACATATGTGAAAGGTGCCAGAAGGACCAAGTACTGTTAAGGAGCCATTTCCCCAATAGTCAAAGGTATAAAAAGCATTGACAAAGCTCCAGCAATAAGAAGAAGAGTTGATCAAGTCTTAACACTGTTGTTCACAACCCCTTGGGAGGAAGTAAAGAGACATCTAAAGACTTGTACACAGAACTATCAAGGGACAGTCTTGAGAATTCTTCCAGGCTGACTAGGAGAAGGGACTCATTCTCCCGGTCTCGGTATATTTGGTAAGTCAACCCTATTGAAAGAGACTGCTGTTAAGTCAGCCTAAGACTGGATTGTTTCACCAGGAGAAGGGCACTATTCTCCTGGTGGCTTGGATAAGAGGTTCATTGAACCCTTTATTTCTTGGTTTATTTGTTACTGGTACGGATAGAGTAGTTGGTGTGGACAGAGGACAATATCTTGTTTTTTTTTATACTTACATCCTGATGGGCACCAGTGTTATTCTAGGTTGAGCTAGAGAAAGCCCCTCTACCAGCTTGTCAGCCTCCTGACTCGATCATTCAACAGCACCCAGTATATGCTTGAAAATAACCGGTTAGCACCCCATCCTGCTCAGAGCACACTGATGTGTGGGGTTCGGCTCAAACCCAGTTTTGAACTAGTGTCAGTCATCTTGAATCAGGCACAGGGGCGCATCCTGTCAGTTCCTGAATATCTAATAAAAATCTGCCATCGGACGCAGCCGGCGGCATTCACACAATCATGTAGACAGCAGGCACAGGAAGTTGGATGGGTTTGCTCAGCCTAGGGGTTCACCACTTTTCCATACTACCAGCAGACATCTTGCACTGGTCACGGAGCCACACCAGAACAGTTTGTGAAAAGCAACGGAAACCCAACCATCAGCGCAGCCTTCAGCCTCCAAAGATGAAGCAGAGGACAAACGCCCAAGAGCAAGCAGTCATTTACTAAGGAACCTTTCAACATGGTCTGTCTCGGGCTTGTGGTGGGGGCGTGTTGATTGTGTATTTTCAGAGG
This sequence comes from Ambystoma mexicanum, assembly GCF_040938575.1. Classification (NCBI taxonomy): domain Eukaryota; kingdom Metazoa; phylum Chordata; class Amphibia; order Caudata; family Ambystomatidae; genus Ambystoma; species Ambystoma mexicanum. The sequence continues at coordinate 187,775,806 of NC_090921.1, forward strand.
AAGAAGGCCACTTGATAATATTTTAATGAGATGTTTACATGAATTCCAAATTTGTGTTCAAGAGCTGTCAATCTGTCCAGTGAGTGGGCTAAACCCCACCACTCTCCGACCTGCAGACATGCAGACAGCTACCACAAAGCAAGAAAGGCCAGGCGCGACCACGCGAAATAGGTGGGTGATCATGGTACATTGGTTTCCCTCAGCGATTCCACAACTCCTGGGTCCAGGTTTGCGAAGCAGCCTGAAGCTTGTAGAGATAAGTACTCCGACGCATTCAAAGCCACGTTGTCTAACGCCACCCCAACGCACACTCCATTACCACGCACACCAGCAAGCAGCCCTTACACACATTGCATCAAATACAACCCATTACACATAAATGCACATATGAGCATGTATATCTACACATACGCATGCACAAACACGCACATGCGCACACTACACCAGACACAAGGAGGCGCATGCGCGGTCGCGCACATGTGCACACACGCATATCACTCATTCCCACATTCATTGACTTCTGTGCCAAATCATTCTGGTGATTAATTGATCTGATGCAGAACAGGAATTTGCTAAAGTGGCCATAATATTTACCCACTGTAATTATTGCACTGAATCAAAGATACTGCTAACAAAAGGATCATTCACATGTGTGTGCTGCTAACATATGCCTAATTTACTTCCATTTAAATAATGACACCACTTACTGAACTGACTTGAATGCCAGCGCAATATCCTTGTGCGACAAAGGGAATCTTACAAAAAGAAAGCAGGGCTCAAAAGAGGCCTCCCGCGCAAGCTCGGAAAGGCAGGAGTAGTATTATGAATTGGAGCACACTGCATATTACACTTAAGTTAATAGCCTCGTTGGAAGTTATAGAAGACATCATTTAATAATGACAGCTTGGATTTTTCGCATTGCCCTTCGCTCCACCGTTTTTGTAGAGTTTAAGTATTTTACGTGCAGTGCTGGAAATGGAAAAGGTTCATTGGGGGAACCGTCACTTCTTAGGAAGGGCGGGGCTTTGGAAAGGAGGGGAGATGCCAAGAGGTGAGGTCCCTGGCCAGGTTACGCAACACAGTGGGCCTCGTTACGGGTCTGGCGGTAACCCTGCCGGTGCTACGGCCAGGTTGCCACCAGACCCTTAAAAAATTACAGAGCCTGACTTCCCGGTGCCACCGGGGGATTCCAAGTCTGGCGGCCAGGAAGTTAAATTTTTGTTAACGGTGCCGGTACTTCCGTGACAGTTTTGCCTACCATGACCGCTGTGCCCGACAGGGTCAGACCTGTCAGGCACAGCGTCTCCGGCAGGCAAACCCATAGTTTGCCGGTCCGGAAACAAGGGTGCCAGTGAGTTTAGTGGCACCCTTATTTCTGGACCGGCAAACTTGTAATGAAGCCATAGCTCTACATAGAACCCAATCCTGGCAATTTGCATAAAAGCAAAGAGCATTATGGGAACAACATAATGTCCACAATTTTAAATGTTAAGCATGTCGTATAGCGATTCATTTAGAAAACGTTTTCAGCGAATAATGGACTCATATGTTTTGATTGGTCACAATATTCATCCTAATAAAGAGATTTCTGTAAAATTCAGGACATATATATCTGATTCAACAGCTGTAAAACTGTGTGTGAGGCTTCCACAGTTTCTGTATGCAGGCTCCAGCACTGGGTGTGACCAAAGCTCGTTGAAGAATTTGTTCTGCAGCATGAGCAGCCTGTGACACAATGAACAGACTCCACGTGATCTTGGGTCTGAAAGACAGAGCCAGCAAGAAATATTTTGCAGGAGCGCCTCGACTGGGACAAGAAATAGGCCCAGGTCACCCAAAAAAGTGGGCCAGACTGGGAAAAGAAATAGGCCCAGGTCACCCAAAAAAAGTGGGCCACCGTTCGCCTCAAAAAAGTGTCCCACCCCTCGCCTCACAACCCTTGACCTCTGATGACATCACCAGAAGTGAGGTCATTTGACCCCACCCCAAAGTGACATCCCAGGAAGCGATGAAACACGACCTTTCATCCCTTGACAAAACAGGAAGTTGCATCAAATAGCATTGTCCCTAAGTACACTAAATCACTGTGAATCCAAGCAGACGTCCAAGGTCAAATAATAATATGTTATTGTATAGCACTTACGCTTAAGCTCTTTTTTATAGAACAAATATACATACAATATCACCCAACCTGTCTTGGTACTCATTTATCGACCTAAGAAGGATGAAAGGCTTTTTGAAAAAGAAAAAAGAAAATTTGAAAAAAGAAATATATATTTGTTTTTCCCAAACCGACCCACACATGGCTAGAAACCAGCCCCCACTCCCCAGGGGCATGCGCAGAAAGGCCGAGGGCCAATCCCACCCTGGGAGCATCCAATAATTACATATACTGGACCCGATTCACCAAGGTTTGCACGAGGTCTGCGACCAAGTCTGACTTGCACCTACTCCCTTATGCCTGATTCACAAAGACGAAAACTGGAGCAAATCTGCAGCTGCTTGGAGCCTCTGTGATGCTCACATGCTAAAGCGAATGGCACAGATTTGTTGAAGGGCATCTCAGAAATTTGCTCCAATTTCGGGGGTAGCAGCCAGGTATAAGGTGCAAATCTGAGACGCTCGCGAGCATTTTCTGATTAGCTCTAGTACAAATCTTTTTGAGTTTGACCGCCTGGCTCTAAAGCAGAGAGTATCAAAGGAAACAGAAATAGGTCCCATTTTGCTGGCACGCACAGTTCACAGCCCTCATTGATGCCATTGGGAAGCATGGAGTTGCGAGTGCTTATCCATGTTATGTCTTTTTTGTAAATGGATTCACATCTTTGCTTCATGCCATGATGGTTCTAAACTTAAACAACATGTAATTACCAGAAAACAGAATCTTCAGACCTGTACAGCCTACAATGGTACGCAGGAGTTCATACAACGCTCCCAAACGAAAACATGAACTGTAACATTTTCTTCTGGCTAGCTCCACTTTGTCCAATTTTGCATTGCCATGATGCCTAATGATATCGTGGGAACCGACATACAACAACCATGCTTATTTTGCTTTTATAAAGGTTGTTTTTTTATTTTGTACCAGTCTGGTTTGTAAGGTCATTGTTATTTAGCCAGACAGAGAACCATAGCTTACTACTGGCCTGGCATGAAAGTTTCATTCAGGGACAAGTACAGCTCAGCTAAAAAATATAATTAAAAAGTACAGGAGCCAGCAGCCAAACAGCCAGCATTACTGCAATGAGACTGCCCCCTGTTATTCTTCCACACCCTCTAGCACGCCTCCACAACAGCATCCCAAGCTGTGTGGAAAGCAGAAGAAAAACACTAGCAGCTGCACTTAATAATGATCATAACAAGGCGCCTCGCTCTTGCACGGTTATAAGGCAATTGCGAATTATGCAAATTTCCTGTGTACTAATTAGGCGGCTGGAACAGATGTGGCGAGTAGCTTAGTCATAGTGGAACATGACATCGACGCAACTCCCCTCTTGCCGTCACACACTGGGGTTCCTTTGGAGGAGAGAAGATGGCGATACACTCCACTAGGTGCACAGGGATGCAGGCACGAGGGCACACGGAAGAGTGGCGAAGTAGTGGTACACTTCACTAGGTGCACAGGGATGCAGGCACGAGGACACATGGAAGTGTGGTGATGGTAAGGTGGTCTGCTACAGGTGCACAAGGGCACTAAGGAGGGAGCCCACAGAAGAGTGGTGATGAAGAGACTCACTGCTCCAGGTGCAAGGGGTTTGGCCACCAGAGCCCACAGAAGAGTGGTGATGGAGTGACTCTCTGCTCCAGGTGCAAGGAGTGTGGACACCAGAGCCCACAGAAGAGTGGTGATGGATGGACTCACTATTCCAGGTGCAAGAAGTGTGTACACCAGAGCCCACAGAAGAGTGGTGATGGAGTGACTCACTGCTCCAGGTGCAAGGAGTGTGGACACCAGAGCCCACAGAAGAGTGTTATGTTATGTTAAGTACACTTCTAAAGCGGAACGCACACCTGAAGGCATCCTGGCACTACAAACCATTCAGGCCCAGACCAGAGAAGCAGAGGGGACAAATCTAAAACAGATGGGTCTTTAATAGGCAGTGAAAGGATAGATGAGGAGTCACAGCCCGCAGAGCATAGGGAGGGAGTTCCAGGCTTTCGCAGCAGTCACAGAAAAGGCTTGTCCCGCTACTCCAGAGCCCTTCACAGAAGGGAATCCGAATTGCCAGAGACGATTGGGGGTGCAGTGCCCTTGCAGGAATAAAGGGACAGAATTTGGCAAGAATGTATTCAGCTACAATTAAAAAAAACCTCTGTGAACAATACAGAGAGACTTGAATAGAACACGTTTCTCTACCGGGAGCCAGAGTAATTGGTGTAGAAGTGGGGTCATACGAGAGCCAAATGGAGGATGAAGAATCACCGTGGCAGCCATGTTTTGTAGCAACTGAAGGCAGCGAAGCAGATAAGTTGGCTGTGCCAGGTAGAGGGAATTGCAGTAGTCAATACTACTAGGAACCAGAGAGGAGACCGCTGGGGCATGAAAGCAAGAGAGAATAAAAGGAAGAACCTTGCAAAGAGTTTGCAGCTTTAAGTGACCAGATTGACAGACAGTGGAGACCTGGTCCTTCATCGCCAGAGAAGCTGAGAATTTTACACTTAGATCCTTCCCCACCGCAACCGGAGAAGGGCAAGGCCAGAAATCAGGAGTCCAGTAGAGGGAAGGATCAGAGCACCCTATCACCAGCAACTCTGTTTTCTCAGCATTTTAGCTTCAGCCAGTTGTTGGCCATCCACCCTCCCCTCACCCCGCGGCATCCAGGCAGTTCCTCAGCCGTGCGGCCGTCTCAGAAGAGGAGAGATCAAGCCACAAGATAATTTGCGTGTCGTCAGCATAGGAGTAGCACATGAAGCCATGGGAGAGAATGAGTCCAACAAGTGGCTGAATATAAATGTTAAACAGAATGGGAGATCAAGCAGGTCCTTGAGGGACTCCACAAGCTGAAGCCATAACTTTAGAGTAGAAAGGTGATAGAAAGATAGACTGGGACCGACCCTCCAAAAAGAAGGAAAACCATGCAAGTACCTGTACAGAGAGCCCAGCACAGAACAGACAGGTGATCATGGTGGAGTGGTCAACAGTATCAAAGGCTGCCGGCAGGTCTAATAAAATCAGCGCCCACACTCCACCCTTGTCACCAAGGTGTGTCAGATCATCCACTACTGATACAAGTACGGATTCCATACCCCTACCAGGGCGAAAACCGCATTGAAACGGATTGAAGAAATTATAAGACTCTACAAAGGAACTAAGAAGGGGGCTGATCAAAGATTCCAACATTTTCATAAGGAATTGCAGAAGTGAAATTGGCCAAACGTTAGATGGTACAGAGGGATCCAATTGTGATTTCTTTAGGAGCAGGATCACAAGGGCACGCTTCAGCTCCTCCGGGATAATTCCTGCTGCAAACGAGTTGTTGACTACAGCTGTAATCCAAGGAGCGATTTGGGTGGAGCTGTTCTTAAGCCTGGCCAAAGGGATAGGGTCCAGGGGTGAGGCAGATTTACATTTATTTATAGCTTCAGAAACATCCTGAAGAGTAAAAGAAGGGAAGGTGGATCACCCTGTTTAGGGGTTACAAGCGAGGCCAGGCAGAAGACGAAGAACAGTCAGGGCAGTAGAATTGGCTATATCACTGCGAATGGGGACAATGTTACCCACCAAGAGGTATACCAGGGAGTCGCATAAAGTTTGGGATGGGTCAATCGAGGACTGGGTGGAAGCAGAAGAGGGCAGAGAGCAGACCTCATCAAACAGTTGTTTAGGCTGATTAATTGCACCCTCAATTCTAAGGTGAAAAAAGGTGTGCTTAGCATGGCATATGGCTCCCTGATAGGAGACAGTAGCTAGACAAAGTAAGACTTTGTCTGCAGGCCCACCGTGGAGGGGGGATAGAGAAAGAGTAACTCTAGAAACAGAGGGGTTTAAATCCCAGGGCCCACACAAGAGTGGTAATGGGAAAGACATACATTTACTTCCTGGTCATACAGTGATGTGAGAGGCTTGTGGCTCTAGGAGTATTGCGGTGCAACACACAGGCCCACCGTAGAGGGGGGATAGTGAAAGGCTCACTTCAGAAACAGGGGGTTTAAGCCCCAGGACCCACACCAGCGTGGCAATGGGAAAGACACACATTTACTTCCTGGTCTTCCATAAGAGTGGCAATGGGAGGCTCATGACTGTAGGAGCATTGTAGTGCAACACACAGACCCACCATAGAGGGGGATAGAGAAAGACACACTTTGAAACAGAGGGGTTTAACCCCCATGGCCCACTGTGAGAAACCTGAAGGTGTCTCCCTAGCTAGTCCCCGGGGATCTGTCATCCAGGTGGCCAGGACACGGCCATTGCTATTGAATCCAGTTCCTGGGGGTGGACCAGTGAGGGAGTATCACATGGATGGGGGTTCATCGAGGAGTAGTAGTGGGACACTGATGTGTGAGATGCGTTATCCCCCTTCTTTCAACACCGTTTGCCTATCCTACCACGTAAGACATTCAGAACCACTGCCCCCCTCCTTTCCGACATGAACACTTTTGCACGACACACCAGAGAATGGACTAACACCAGAGCAGTTTACCTGACATGTCCCAATACAAGAGTCAGGCAAAGTCAGGCAATTGATCAGAATCACACACACCTGATGGACCTTTCCCTTACCCACAGGGATGAAAGGTCGAGCAAGAGAGCACAGTACGAGCAAGACAGACCGCACGACGAGACAGCTGTCCAGACCCGGCAGTTTAAGAGGAGGAGAAAGGTGGCAAATATCAAGAGGCTGATGAGGAGAGACACTACCTTGCCCTCTTCGACAAAGCCCTGTGAACCCCCCGCTGAAAGAATCGCAAGGCCGAGGACAATAGCCCAAGGTGCTGCAGCAGATGTCAATGGTACACGGATTGTATCGACGCTGATAAGCCGGAGCGGGAGAGACTACTGCTTCCGTGGTACCAGCCTTGACTCCAGTTAAGAGGAATGCCATGCGGTTCATCACGGCTGTGGTGAATGAAAGTCACAAAGTGAGATTAGCTTAAAGAACTTTAACATTGTAAAGGGGTGACCATCTGAAAAAGAGAGCCGCCACCACGTGGGTGCTGCTCCATTATACCCTGGTCAATCCCTGTCTGAATGAAACTACAGATACCAGAATGCCGTAGGAGACCCGCCAAGAGAGGTCAAAGCGGTCATACAGAAGGTCAAGCAAAATCCCTGTACATTCGAAAGCCTTTGACCTACGAACTGTGAGAAAGCAAGAGAAGTGAATCCTGTAAACATTGAAAACGAATTTGAATGTGAAGTTGGCAAAAGTGAATCCGGAAGACGGATGCTGACGAGAAGGGAGCAAGTCTAAAAGTCCCAAGAAACAGTGTGTTGACAAGAGTGAACCTGACTGAGGAATGTCCGTTGGAACTGTTTAAAAAGACATCAAGATTTGTGAAGGAAGGAAAAGCCATAGTGAACCTGTTGGAGGGAGGCTGAGAGTAAAAAGGTGGTCAGTGCCTGGAAGAGAGGGACCCAGGAGTGAAAAATCCTCAACCTAAGTGGAACCAGGAAACAAACTTTCATTTTGTTGAAGAAACTTTTTGTTTTGTTATTTGAATTTGTCAGGCCCTCGAAGTCAAGAAACTTTGACATTGATGGTCCTGATAGGTGCCAGTGGAACTGTCATCTCGTGCTGGGGAAGCTCGAGAGTGTGCTGGGCTACAAGACCCCGCCTTACCCCGTGCTCAAAATGTGGGGAAGGGAGTCCCAGGCTACTGCATCCTGACATATTATTTGTGAACACTTCTTTCTTTTCTTGAGAACTGTCCCACACCATTTTTGTATTATTGTAAGGTTTGGCAATAGGTTTCTTAGTATAGGTCCTTTTTATTTGACACAGCACTACTAGGACTGCCTTATTTTCATTTGATGGTTGATGCTTGCTCCCATCTTAGATTTGGGTTTAGATTGGGCGTTTTTCCACCCTGCATTTACAGTTTAATAAGCACCCTTGAACTATGATCATTTGTGTCTGTTTTTACTGTTGCCGCCATGAGTTCCTTACACCACACAAGAGTGGTACTGGCAAAGAGACACATTTATTTCCTGGTCTTCCATAACAATGGTGTGGGAGCGGCTCACAGCTCCAGGAGCCTTGTGGTGCAACACACAGACCCACGGAAGTGTGGTAACGGAGCTCACTGCTTCAGCGGCATGGGCGGTTGCACACCAGGGCCCACAGAAGAATGGTGGACGGGACATACTCGGTGCTCTAGTAGCAGAGGGGTGCAGACACGTGATCCCGAAGAAGGATGGTAATGGGAAAATCGCACTTCTCAAGGGGGAGGTGTGCATGTAACAGGACCAACAGAGCAGCAGTGTTTTTCGTGAGGCTCACTGTTCCAGAAGCAGAGGGGTGGGTGCAGATACGATGTCCACCTTTGCAGGTAATGGGAAAGACACAACCTGGCACTGGAGTGCAGCTACCAAGGACCACAGTAGTGGCGAAAGACACCTCTCTGTGCAGAACAGAGCTTACAGGAGTGGTGATTACAAAGACACCACCCTTGGCTCACATGGGCACTGGTAGAATAGAGCATGACCCCAGGACTGACGTGCAGAGAGTCCAGACACCTTGGAAAACTGAAGTGGTGGTTGGAACAGACACCACCCTGAACACTGCAATGTAGGCACCAGTGTCAGTGGTGGTGGACTAGAAACCATCCTGAGCACATACGTGTAGACATCAGGGTGAGTGGTGTTGGGAAAGTCTTCACCCTGTGCACTGAAGTGCAGGCACTAGGGCTAGTAATGGCATAGACATCACCCTGCGCACTAGTGTGCAGACACCAGTTCTCTTTCCATCACCACTCTGATCACTGCAATGTACTCACCAGGGCCACTGATGGTGGAATTGCTGTAATAGACATCTACCTGGGCACTGAGGTGCAGACATCACGGCTAGTGGTGGTGGAATAAACACTGTTGGTTTGAATACCCAATATCCCCCACCCGCAACCAAAGCACTTGGAGGACACCCCTGGGCCAGTCTGATGGAACAGATGCTACCCTAAGCACTAAAGTGCAGGCACCGGAGCAAGTGTTGGAATAAACACCCTCTGTCCATCCTGATGACTCAAGTTCAGATGCCAAGGCCCAGAAGAGTGCCATCGTAATCCCTGAAGTGGAGACACCAGAGCCAACCACAACGAGCACTGAAGTGCAGACACCAAGGCCAGTGATGGAATAGACGCCCTCCTGTGCACTGATGTCTCGACACCAAGGCCAGTGAGGGGGGAATTGGCAGCCTCCTGAGCACTGGAATGCAGACGCCAAGGTCAGTGTGGGTGGAATAGACACCCTCGTGTGCACGGAAATGCAGACACCAGGGCCAATGGTGGAATGGACACCCTCCTGTGCACTGCAGTACAGACACCATGGCAAGTGGTGGAATAGACAGCCTCCTGTGCAATGATGTCCGGACACCAAGGCCAGTGTGGGGGGAATTGGCAGCACACTCCTGAGCTCTGAAGTGCAGTCACCAGGGCCAATGGTGGAATAGCCAGCCTCCCTCCTGTGCACAGATGTGCAGACACCAGGGCCAGTGAAGGGGGAATTGGCAGCCTCCTGAGCACTCGCATGCAGACGCCAAGGTCAATGGTGGAACAGCCACCCTCCTATGCACTGAAGTGCAGACACCAGGGCCAGTGGTGGAATAGGCACCCTCCTGTGCGCTGCAGTGCAGACACCAAGGCCAGTGTAGGGGGAATTGGCAGCACACTCCTGAGCACTGAAGTGCAGACACCAGAGCCAATGGTGGAATAGCCAGCCTCCCTCCTGTGCACAGATGTGCAGACACCAACACCAGTGTGGAGGGAATAGACACTCTCATGTGCACTGAAATACAGACATTAGGGCCAGTGGTGGAAAAGACACCCCCCTGTGCACTGAAGTGCAGACACCAGGGCCAGTGGTTGAATAGGCACCCTAAAGGGCACTGCAGTGCAGACACCAGGGCCGGTGTGGGGGGAGGATTGGCACCCTCCTGGGCAATGGAATGCAGACACCAGGGCCAATGGTGGAATAGCCATCCTCCTGTGCACAGATGTGCAGACACCAAGGCCAGTGTTGGGGGAAATTGCCACCCTCCTGAGCACTGGAGTGCAGACATCAGGGTCAGTGGTGGAACAGCCACCCTCCTATGCACTGAAGTGCAGACATCAGGGTCAGTGGTGGAACAGCCACCCTCCTGTGCACTGAAGTGCAGACACCAGGGCCAGTGGTGGAATAGCTAGCCTCCCTCCTGTTCACAGATGTGCAGACACCAAGGCCAGTGTGGGGGGAATCGGCACCCTCCTGAGCACTGGAATGCAGTCACCAGGGCCAATGGTGGAATAGCCAGCCTCACTCCTGTGCACAGATGTGCAGACGCCAAGGCCAGTGTGGGGGAATTGTCACCCTCCTGAGCACTGGAATGCAGGCACCAAGGTCAATGGTGTAACAACCCCCCCCCCCCGGGCCAATGGTGGAATAGACACCCTCCCCCCTATGCACTGAAGTGCAGACACCAGGGCCAGTGGTGGAATAGCCGGCTTGCAGACACCAGGGCCAGCAGACACGGAATAGCCGGCTTCCCCCCTGTGCACTGAAGTGCAGACACCAGGGCCAGTGGTGGAATAGCCGGCTTCCCCCCTGTGCGCTGAAGTGCAGACACCAGGGCCAGTGGTGGAATAGCCAGCCTCCCCCCTGTGCGCTGAAGTGCAGACACCAGGGCCAGTGGTGGAATAGCCAGCCTCCCCCCTGTGCGCTGAAGTGCAGACACCAGGGCCAGTGGTGGAACAGCCAGTCTCCCCCCTGGTCGCTGAAGGGCAGACACCAGGGCCAGTGGTGGAACAGCCAGCCACCCTCCTGTGCGCTGAAGTGCAGACACCAGGGCCAGTGGTGGAACAGCCAGCCTCCCTCCTGTGCGCTGAAGTGCAGACACCAGGGCCAGTGGTGGAACAGCCTCCCTCCCTCCTGTGCGCTGAAGTGCAGACACCAGGGCCAGTGGTGGAACAGCCAGCCTCCCTCCTGTGCGCTGAAGTGCAGACACCAGGGCCAGTGGTGGAATAGCCAGCCTCCCTCCTGTGCGCTGAAGGGCAGACACCAGGCCAGTGGTGGAATAGCCAGCCTCCCTCCTGTGCGCTGAAGGGCAGACACCAGGGCCAGTGGTGGAATAGCCAGTCTCCCTCCTGTGCACTGAAGGGCAGACACCAGGGCCAGTGGTGGAATAGCCAGTCTCCCTCCTGGTCACTGAAGTGCAGACACCAGGCCAGTGGTGGAATAGCCAGCCTCCCTCCTGTGCACTGAAGGGCAGACACCAGGGCCAGTGGTGGAATAGCCACCCCCCTGTGCACCGAAGTGCAGACATCAGGGCCGAACAGATTTGTTTAACAAGGAATAGAAATAATAAGCTTTCGGAGCTCTCTCCAGGAGGCGTTCATTAGAAGCTTGATGGCCGCGGATATGTCAGCAAAAAAAGGGCTGGGGGATCGAGGGGGGTTGAGGGGGGCGGGAGCGCTCCCTCTGAAGTTCAGTGCCACAGTAAGACAAATTACCTGCTTCTCAGGGTGAACCCTGCAGCGGGCGAGGGAGGGGGCAGGGAGGAAAGCAGGGGCGTAAATGGAGGGAGTGGGGCTGGTAAGCGAAAGAGGGAGCAGGTCAGGGAACAGGAGGATGCGTGACTGATGCGACTGGGGAGAAGGAGGTGACAGTGTTGAAAGAGAGAACGCGTTGCAAATGGGGAGGGGAAAAAGGGGGTTCAGGGGGAGACGAGATGAGAAGGGGGGCTAGGGTGGCGAGATAATGAATATAAGAAAGAAAGAGTGCGAGGTCTGGCAGCAGCTGGTCCCTTTATGAGGTGAGACAGGTGTGTGTAGCTCAGATCATGGAAGGGGGCCCCAGCACCCCCTCCAGAGGGTTATCGGGATGGCGAGTTCTTCCCGCCATTGAGATGTTCCCCAGATCATCGCTTGCCTGCAGACAGCGAGTTCTTGAGTGTATGGGTGCTGGCCTGAGGGCGTCAGCCACTGCTGGGGTGATGAGAGGTCTTCTTCCAGAGCAACCGCAGAGATGTGTTGCATGCATCAAGCAGGTGTTTTCTTTCCACCCTGACTGGGTGGGAGAGATGTGCGGGATGTGAGAGGGAGATGTGATGAGATGTGAGGGAGAGATGTGCTGAGAGGTGAGGGAGAGATGTGCTGAGAGGTGAGGGAGAGATGTGCTGAGAGGTGAGGGAGAGATGTGCTGAGAGGTGAGGGAGAGATGAGGTGAGGGGGAGATGTGCTGACAGGTGAGGGGGAGATGTGAGGGAGAGATGTGCTGAGAGGTGAGGGGGAGATGTGCTGAGATGTGAGGGGGAGATGTGCTGAGAGGTGAGGGGGAGATGTGCTGAGAGGTGAGGGGGAGATGTGCTGAGAGGTGAGGGGAGATGTGCTGCGATGGGAGGGGGAGATGTGCTGCGATGGGAGGGGGAGATGTGCTGCGATGGGAGGGGGAGATGTGCTGAGAGGTGAGGGAGAGATGTGCTGAGAGGTGAGGGGGAGATCTGCTGAGAGGTGAGGGGAAGATGTGGTGAGGGGGAGTTGTGATGGGAGGGGGAGATGTACTTAGATGTGAGGGGGAGATGTGAGGGAGAGATGTGCTGAGAGGTGAGGGGGAGATGTACTGAGATGTGAGGGAGAGATGTGCTGAGATGTGAGGGAGAGTTGTGCTGCGATGGGAGGGGGAGATGTGTTGAGATGTGAGGGGGAGATGTGAGGGAGAGATGTGCTGAGAGGTGAGGGGGAGATGTGCTGAGAGGTGAGGGGGAGATGTGCTGAGAGGTGAGGGAGAGATGTGTTGAGAGGTGAGGGAGAGATGTGCTGAGAGGTGAGGGGGAGATGTGCTGAGAGGTGAGGGGGAGATGTGCTGAGAGGTGAGGGGAGATGTGCTGCGATGGGACAGGAGATGTGCTGCGATGGGAGGGGGAGATGTGCTGAGAGGTGAGGGAGAGATGTGCTGAGAGGTGAGGGGGAGATGTGCGGAGAGGTGAGGGAAAGATGTGCTGAAAGGTGAGGGGGAGTTGTGCTGCGATGGGAGGGGGAGATGTGCTTAGAAGTGAGGGGGAGATGTGAGGGAGAGATGTGCTGAGAGGTGAGGGGGAGATGTGCTGAGATGTGAGGGAGAGATGTACTGAGATGTGAGGGAGAGTTGTGCTGCGATGGGAGGGGGAGATGTGTTGAGATGTGAGGGGGAGATGTGAGGGAGAGATGTGCTGAGAGGTGAGGGAGAGATGTGCTGAGAGGTGAGGGGGAGATGTGCTGAGATGTGAGGGAGAGATGTGCTGAGAGGTGAGGGGGAGATGTGCTGAGAGGTGAGGGGGGATGTGCTGCGATGTGAGGGGGAGATGTGCTGAGAGGTGAGGGAGAGATGTGCTGAGAGGTGAGGGGGAGATGTGCTGAGAGGTGAGGGGGAGATGTGCTGCGATGGGAGGGGGAGATGTGCTGATATGTGAGGGGGAGATGTGAGGGAGAGATGTGAGGGGGAGATGTGCTGAAGCTGGACAGGTTTGGTGACGTTGTCAGTCCTTTGGCCTTGATGGGAGAGATGTGAGGGGGCGCAGCGTTGGAGCTGTCCAGTCTAGGTGGGGGGGGGGGGGAGTACTGGCCTCTGGAGATAAGGGGGTGCTGAGGGTGCTGCCTCTGCATTGGGTGCACCTGTGCTGAATTGTGTGATGTCTGCCTGGGATGTCAGTCACCAAAATGCCAGTGGTAGCGGAAGTGACATCACACAACCCTTGACCTCTGATGACCTCACAGGAAGTGTGGCATTTGACCCCACCCCGAAGTGATATGGCATATGACCTTTCACCCATTGACAAAACAGGAAGTGGCATCACAAAGCATTGTTCCTAAGCAGAAATGATTGAGGGTAAAGGGTTCGACAAATGTACCGGCGCGCCATATTATCCACCTGTGAAATAACAGAGGTAATGGTGCAGCGTTTATACTTCCACAGAGCCCCCCCAAACAAGGCTCAAATCTGGTAATAATGATTCAATTCGGTTGGAAGTATGGTAACTCGCGCACTGCCAAAAAGAGGCATCACTGCGAGGATTATAAAATAGATACTGTAGTCATAGATACACTTGTGTTGATTGCACAGACATATTTGATTTGGTTCTAAACAGCCGACACGTGTTTCGACCTGACCAGTCGTTCTCAAGGTGTGATTTCTTGGAAGGGGGAATATGCCAAGGGAATGAGCCATTAGAGGCACGACCACCAGACCTACGTTTTCTATGAGAAGACTTCATTATTCAAGGAACTTTTGCTCCTTCGGAATAGCACTCATCTAGATGCATTTTTTCCACGCTACGAACTGCTGAACTGTGGCACTCTTTTGAAAATACATTCACGTACTACTCCACTCACTACTCACGTGAAGATACACATATATGATTACCATACCCCCTTCCAAGACATCAGGCCTTGAGAACGACCAGTCAGGTCGAAACACGTGTCGGCTGTTTCGAACCATATTAAATATGTCTGTGCTATCAACACAAGTGTGTCTATGACTACAGTATCTGTTTTATAATCCTCGCAGTGTTACCTCTCTTGGCAGTGCGCGAGTTACCATACTTCCAACCTAATTGAATCATGGTTCCTAAGCACACTACGAAAAATATGGTTACGATATCACTATAATGTGATATACATTTCATACAAGAATGGATCGCCTTATATATCGTTAAGATCAGTGTATATAGGCCCATATTACCAAATTACTGTGAATGCAAGCAGACGTCCAAGGCCAAATGATAATGATGTGCTATTATATAGCACTTTCGCTTAAGCGCTTTGTATAGAACCAATATACATACAATATCACCCAACATGTGTTGGCACTCATTTATCTACCTCAGAAGGATGAAAGGCTGAGTTGAGGTGGTTAAGAACAGACGAAATCAGTGACTCACCCCCTGAAGTGTGCCTGAAATAAACCTTTAATGAGTCTAGCAATTATTGTATAGCATTCCAGAAAGACACATTATTTGGTGTCCCCATTCTTTCTTATTTAGGGCCAGTGGTGAAAGTGTTAGACTTGTGCAACCTCCGTTCTTTTTAAAACATTTTTTAAGAGGCCTGAACATGAAAGCCAGCCACTCCAGAAGCAAAGAGCCACATGGTGCTGGCAACAGCCCAGGAACTTGCATTAAAAAAACCCAAATAATAATAATAACATGGTTGTTTTTTAGGGGTAGCAAGAGCGATCAAAGGGGTAGCAAGAGAAACCACAAGGATTGCAGTTTCGACCCCTGGCGACCCCTAAATGTCGTCCCTGTGTCTGCCTTGATTGCTTGGGTACCTGGCATGTTGACATCTCTCAGAGAGATCTTGATGGAGTGATTGACAGTCACGGTCACGAGGAGGCCAGCATTTTGCTTGCGTAAGACACAGTAGCAGATCACGTGGAAGGTAGGTTTATGAGTATTGAAGAGGGGTAAGTGGGAAGCCAGGTGATCCATGGCCTTGTGTCACAAGGGATCCAGAAGGGTGCATTTCCGACAGGTCTTGTCGAGGACAGCAAGGTCTTCTCTGGGTTTCTCGGTGGGCTTGGAATGCTGTAGCTGGTGGGGACAAGGACACCCAGGTTGTGGGGCGATTCATGTTCCCGTTATGAATAGTGCGTTAAGATGGCGCATGCTGTTGAGTTCGGTAGCATCCATGGTAAGATAAAGTGTGCGTTGAGCACAGGTTTGCGTGATTGTTTGGGAGGCATTGGCTGGGTGCTTCTGTATCGGATGCTAATGAGATGGGTTAGAGGGTTGCTGAGCTGGGTGCATGTTGAGTGTGTGGGTGAACAGGTGGGGGCGGTTGTTATGCACATGGCAGCATGGGGGAGATGTGGAGACGTTCTGGCCCTTGCGCTCTTCTATATGTCTCTGAGAACGCCTCGAAAGCTCAGACACCCAGCAGGCCCAGAGATGAAGGGAGGGCATGGGATCCCAAGAAGCAACCACACAACTTCCTGGATCACAAAATGGCTGCCGTGGAAACACGGGGTCAGGCGGGAGCGAGGCTGGAGAGCACTAGATAAATGGCGTTGAGTAGGGTCTAGGTGGACCGGGTTGAATTTAATTTAAATTGTTTGCAATGAAAGCATTGCAAAGAAATTACGTTTTGGTAAAAGATACTGAGATGAAGGGACCTAGATCCGTTCCCAAAGCTCAAAACATCTGCTATGTTATGCTATGCTATGTTGTGTTATGCTATGCTATGTTATGCTATGCTATGCTACGCTATTGGGATTTATACCGCATGCCGTTGCCATGTGCTCTGGTGGCTTTGAAATCGAGGGGGGTGGGGCTGGGCTTATGCGGAGGGAGCCAGATTGCCACATAGCTTTGCTACTGGTTTGATGCACACACCTCATAAGTACCCGGCTGCTCTGTATGTTTATACTTGTAGCGGGTCCGTGGCGAGGGCATGTAGGCATTTGCGTTCAGATGGGGGCTTCATGAGCCCATAGGGCTACAGTGCATTTGCCGGAGCGGTCATATAGAAGGTGTAGAATTCTGTTGCTTTAGGTCTTAAAGGAGGGATTTTAAATTGCGATGTGACAGTGGCGTAGTTGGTCGGCACACAGTGCATTTGGGCGTGAAGGCGGGAGCGTTAGTGCTGTGGCAAGCAGTTCCTCTGGGATGGTGAGGAGCTAAATTCACTGGGTCAACAATCGAGCTCAGCCAATTGAACTGAAGCAAACAGCTTATGGAGCCCAATTCAGTGAGGCAACAATGAATGTAAGGCATTAATAGAGTGGGGCAACAGTTGATCTACGAAGTTAAGAAGCAAGATACGGTGGTGGAGCGAGGGGGGCAACATCTCAGGCTCCAGTATAGTCTTGGAGCAGAAGTGGGAAGAGCAGTAGAAGTCTAGGGACTTGAGCTGGAATCATCAATGAGTCCTGTCTGCTTTCCTTATGCCTTGCTTTGAAGGCTAGCTGGGAAGGGAGAAGATATGAGTAGGCTGAGAAAGAGAGGGGTAGTCACTGGATGATGGGGTGAGGGGAGGGGTTCTGCAGGACAGGGAAAGTGTTGGAAGGGAAAGCTGAAACAAAAAGAAGAAAAGATGCACGAAAAAAGGGTCTTAAGTGAAACAATCTTTTTCTAAAGATCTCTTTGAAAAAAAAATCGACTGCTCTGTGACCGCACAGAGCGGTCTTACTAGATCGAACTGTTAAGCCCCTGCAGCACACAAGCAAAAGAAGGCTTTGGGGGTGAAACCCCCCGAAATGTAAAAACAAATTTGAGAGGTACAATCAAAAGAAAAATGGGCAATAAAAATCGGTCTTTTTCTCATAAGACCTTAATAATGAGGTATTTTCACAAAGAACCGAAAACAGATACCGGTGAGAGAGAAAAAGCAGAGCCATGTGCTTGAGATTTCACAGGGGTGGGGGCAGGTAGGTGCAAGGTGGCATAGAAGGCGCGATGAGACAATAGAACGGAGGGGAAAGCAGGAGAGGGAAGTCATGAGTTAAGAGGGAGAGGATAACTCGAGAGGCAAAATGGAAACGTACAGGAGAGCAAAGGCGCCAGAGGAGGAGAAGAATTGGAAAGCAAGTGGCATCTACGTGGCTCTGCATAGCTGTCTGTCCTGGCTGTCAATTTGATGAGTTGCATTTGTTGGCTGGGCTATGTGGTTGGGTCTAAATGGGTGTGTGGGTGTGTGCATGCGATTGTGTGAGAGAATGAAAGAGAGGGAGAGAGGGAGAAAGAGTTATTTTTGGTTGTTTAACAGTTTTCGTGCATGATTATGCATACGTTTGTTGTGTTTCCATTTGCCTGCTTGTGTGTGGCAGGTGTGTTTATTTGTGACTTGTGTGGAATTGCTTGTACTTGTGCATGTATGTGTTTGTGTACGTGTGTGCGATTACTTCTCTATGTTAATTGTTTGGTGCCAGCGTGTGTGTGTGTGTGTGTGTGTGTGTGTGTGTCTTTGTGTGTGTGTGTTGATGTTTTTGTTGTATGCCCCTCTGCCATGCTCCTGCCCCAATAGCACAGGCAGTTTAGTCCTGTTTTGGGGCTAGTCCGCCTAACCGTCTTAGGTTCCTGAATCTAGAATAACATGAAATAAATGTGGTATATGTTAAGCTAATCAATGTTTCCATTATCCTAACCGAGCGGACAAATGGGATCAATTTCTGCCTTGGAGGGTTCCTACAGAGATATAGATGTGAAGCCTCAGGAATGAATTAGCGCCGGAGGAATCACCTGGAGAACGGGAAGCGAGATATGTGCTGCGCGAATCTAAGAAACTAACCGAGAGTCAGGAACTGGAGCAACATCCACCAGAAAGCAGAACGTGGTAGACCTTTGCCAAGGCAAGTAGTAAATGGCCTCTGGTGTCTGGAATAGTCCTCAGCCAGAAGCGGCCCTGGACCGTAGATCAGGTGTATAGTGGTAACGAGCCTTGGCCTAGGGTACGCGGGGGAGTTAATGGGTCACAGTTTGGAAGATGGTGATCGACGCCATACAGCGCCGTGAGGGTAAGTGTTAAGATTATGAGTATGCGGGTTGGGGTCCATGGCTAGAAGCAATACACCAACCTTGTGCACCAGAGTATAGCGTAGCCACAGGCGACTGGCTGGAAAAGGAGAACCTTATGCCAGGAAGCCTTACGCGGTTTTACATGTTCATTCGTTGAACTTAGTTAGCCAATGCTGACATCTCTATCTATTGCCTAGAGACTATGCGCAATAGTTCATTTAACACACATTCCGAGACAGTGCAAATGTAAGGGAGCCCATTGAACTATGGGTAGCACAGGACCGCTCCACCCCCGACCACCACTGCCCTGAAGAAATGGACCCTGGTGTTATCAGAAAAAAAGGAATCGAGCCTCTGTATCAAATTCAAGCTGCAGAAGCCCAGAACCATCTGTCCAATCCATATCCCTTCCGGCACACCAAGAATTGCAAATGGCAGCCTTGACATTTTCACGTCATAATGCAAGATGTCCTCATCCACTGGCAGAGGTGGGGGCAGGGAAAGGAAGCATCGTCATGGTTTGCTACCCAACGTCAACAAAGACACATGGAAACTAAAATGGATTTTCCAATGATAGGGCAAATAAGGATATACAGCTCCCCCAAATGATCACGTGTGCTGCTCAAAGTAACCAACACAAACTGACTTAATGACTTGGAAATTGTAATAGCTTGGTAAAAATCCAATCCCGTTCAGGAAGATAATAAATGGAACCAGCTAGTTTGCGCTATCTCTCTGTGTATGTTTCTTGCACAGGGGTGATTTCTGACAGAGGCTGGTTAATAATAGTGGATATAGTCACTCAGATAGGGAACGTTCTAGAAAGGTAACTAGACATGGAAAAGGTAGGCAAACCATCAGCTAAAGAGTATTTATTACTGCCATAGGAGAGTCCAGCAAAGGTCGATGGTCAACCTGTCTAGAACTTAACTAAAACAAAATGCAAGCATAATTGTAGTTCCCGTTTATTCTTCCAGTCTGGCCATCTGTTTGAAAGTTTTTTTTATTTTTTTTTATTTAATGTATGTAATTATTTATTATAAGCCATACAAATTACTTTTTATAAAATTGATCATATAATCACAATACATAATCTGCATTTATAGTTCATGACGATAAAGTATGTGACATGTAACAAATGCCAGCAAACGGAGGATAAAACGGGCAACGCGCTGGCCTTGGAAGCAAAACCACACAGGGCAACAGAGGTTCGAATCCTGGATACAGGCTTAGAACCCGAAGTCAGGTATGGTATTAGGTGAGTTATGCATTTAAAAAAAGCTATTAAATTAGTCAAGGTAATCACAGCTGTACTACGTATCCTTCTGCAACAACAGGCAGATGTCAGAGGTCCCTAAGGGTTGGAGGAAGGAATGCACATTCGATTTAATCAGGACATATGAGCTTACACAGACTATATGAGGTTGCATCTGACAAAATGACACCACATCTATCGGTTTTGTCGGTGTTTGTTATGGATTGAGTTAGACTGCAAATAAGATACATTCTAAGGTATATTAGATCCCAGCAGAAGTAGTTAACGGTTGAGGCAACCCACTTGATCTTCTCAGGGAGACCTAGTGTTAAGCACAAGTAGTAAATGTCCAGATGTTGATTCAGATTGTTTACATACCTCTACATATCACGTTGTGGCCACTTGAAAGCACTTGTCTGCATTGTGCACGCGTCACAGTGGAAGGCTGTCTCGAGTTGATTGACCACTAAGAAGTGCTAAATGGCATATTGGATATTTCCTCTAGATTTTGAAGGAGAAGGACCAGCGCAGTGTTCTCCGATTAGTAGAGCCAGGATCCCCCGCCCTGAAGGTTTTGGCTGGTCTCGGTCCAGTCTACTATGAGATGAAAATTAAGATACAGTTCCCACACAGGCAAAAACAAGGAGCATATAGACACAGGATGGTTTCCAGTCTAATGACACGACATGACATGATAGGTTATTTATAACCCGCTTAATAACCAGAAGGGTAATGTATGTCATTTTCGGTCAAAAAGAGGCCACAAAAGCCAATGTTTGATGAGTTCCAGAATTTTGTGAAATGGAACATGGTCTCCTCCATGAGGCATCACGACTGTGTATCATGACACCAAGTCATCCCACAGCTGACTTTCATGGATAGATACTACCATGATCAACCAACTAACCAACCAAGTCGAGATTCTGTCGGCATTGGTTCAAGTTGGCCACATAGTGTGACTTGAATAATTTGTATGGACAATAAGAATAATGCTACGACCACAGAATTTTGCGGCATTTCTTTAAGCATTTTTCTAAGTGCAGATCAAGCGTCAGTGTTTCCAAAGGCAACAATACACTAGAACATTGCACGCAGTACGTGACGTGCATTTGGAACCACCCTCTTTCTAGCAGCAACTATTACCGACGCATGAGCGTTAGTGGTGCCATGGAACCCGTGTGCATCATGTGATAGGCTTTCCGAGAGTGAGGAGGAGTTTCAGGCCCCTCTGACAATTAAGGGTGAATGATGGCTTTTTGACATAACGTAAAGTGGGTGAGCAGGTTGCTGCTGCTTCCCCGGCCTAACTGGTACATCTAGTTAGTAACTTTGAGGTGAATTACTTTCCACAGGTGGTCTGAAGTATGTGGGTATACATTGAAGCTTCCGCCCCATGAGAGGCAGGTTTTTCCCGTGCCAAAGGTTTCCCCTTACCATAAGCATTTTGGAAGTACGTGCAAAAAGTCTGGACGCCATTGCAGATAATTGCAAGATATCATAATACAGAATAGCTGACACTTTTTATTATGTTTGTGTCTCCTCAAATAGGTGATGATATAAATAATGATGGCGAAAAACCGGGTTTGAAGCGAAGGTCATACTAACTCACACACTTCACTCGCTCTCAGAAAGGCTGGCACCTCTCCAAAGTCTTCCACCCTCATTCTGGGCTATCATTTCATCCCTTCCTGCACCTCTCAGCACAAATCACCTGACCTCGAAGTGAAGGAAGGAAAGCCCTGCTTTCTGATCTTTTCTGATCGATTGGGGGGGGGTCTAACAGGTTTATGATTAGTAGTCTGGGGCTGGCCGGTACCTTGGAATTCAGAGGTGCTAAAGTTAGGGCATTTGGGTGCTATAACTTAGAATTGGGACTGGTGGGGGTCGGAGGACTGTGCCCTCCTTCTCGTGGGATCGTATTGTACAAAGACGCTCAGCCCTCTTCCCATGGCCTTGCACAGCACATTCTACCCAGAGCATGAAGGTTGGCAACATTTTAGGACAATGAAGGGTTTATGGATATCTGTCGCTCTGGCCTTTGTCCTCAGTGCCCGGGATACAACCTATTCCTTCCCACATGTTCACAGCCTACGCCTAGGATGCTGGCTGCTGTGCTGTGTTTAGGCCTTACGTTCCAATATGGCTGCTGATATATAATATGGCATTTGTTTCCGCATGTGCACTACATCTATGAAGCATGCAATCATGTGATCATGTAGAAACCTTTAAAAGCCCCGCCTACCCCCTGGTCTCTTATATTACATCTTGCGGTCATTGCCTTATTCTAAAACAATTGGGGGTGCGGGAGGACCGTCTCGCTTTCCCAACATTAGTGATTCCCTTTGGGTATATTCGCAAGAAGCTAATAAAGTAAGACACCTCCACGTGTGGACCCACTTTTAATTATATAGATTTTTATTTTGTTATTTTAACTCTGTCACACTATTGTTATTCTCCATCCGGGTCCGTTTCTCTTTTTCGATCCACTGTTTAGATAGGCGACCCATTACCACTTTCTAGGATGAGGTTGTCATCATGAGGGACAGATTGTTTTTTTTTTTCACTCTCCCCTTTTCTGTGTGTGATAAGTTCTGGGAAGATGAAATAACTTATTCTGTAAAGTGTTGTATAATTATTACAATCGGGTATTTTGCCCAAACTTCTCTGTGATAAATGAGATACTAGGTTGTCCTTGGCAACAAAGCCATCATCACTACGTCTTAAGTGAAATACAGTAGGACGTTATTTCATCACTTAGGTAAATGGGGACTTTTACCACTGTATTGGACGTTTTGATTTCTAATGAGTTCGGTTTGATGGGCCTAGGTTGACATAGTAACAGAACCACACAGGAGGACTTCACCTTACAGACTTTCGCCTTACTAGAGCATCCAATAGAATAGCACAATTCTGCATGCACGATCCGTCAAAGTGTTGGCTAGATGGGAGCACTCTGGTATCAAAGCTTCATTAAAGTTCCAGGTTCCTCTTGACCTCTGCAACCTTTTAAGGCATAGGCCAATATAGTACTATTGGTGTCATTTTCTATTTCATTTATTGTATTCCATTAACATAATCCAAGAATTCACTTTAAAGAACAACAGAAAAGAAGGGTTCTCCAGCCTACTTTATAATCCATGTTCATGTATTCGAGAAACAGTGTTGCATGCCTGTTTAGCATGTTCTCTTGTGAAACCTTGAACAGATCTGCATATCATCACCGTGTGCAGCCAAAATAGCCTCTCCAGGTGTCCCATAAAATTACACTCATAAAAAAGGGAAATGTTGTTGGGGAGTTATGTAACTAAACTGTTACCATGATATACTCAAAGTGGCTGCTTTTGGTTTCAAATGCCATACTCGCCAACTGCATGCATGTGCACTAAATAGGTTGGGATGGAGAGTTACTTTGGAAAACTGCAAGCATCAACAACTTAATATATAGCTGCAGTGTTAAAGGCAGGTGATTATTGCTTAATACCGATAGTCAACGCGCAGTATTTGCTCACCCACCTTCTTTAGCATAATAAATAAAGGTGCCACGCCAGGGGACGTGGAATCACATATAAACGCTTTTCCGTAGTTGATCTGTATATTTTATTTGCATACCATTAACTTTAGGAGGTAGCTTCCAGCATTGACTCCATCTCTGTCAGGTGCCACAGAGGGGTAACTTGCAACTTCCTGGCTAGGTGTGGGCATATGGGGGTCCTAGGAATCCCAGATACATGAAAATATATCAAATACAGGCTGCATGTCAACATGTCTGCCTTCCAACCGGCCCTAGAATTACTCTGCAGCACTCAACCTCAAGTACATGGAAGTTGAGGGGTCTTCTAAAAGCCCTGGTGGCAAATGTGACCCAGCATTTTTTCCCTGGCTTGATGGGCCTTCACCAACGTGTTGCTGTTTAGAAACGTGTACATTACAAAAAAGAACACAAAGATAATAGCTGTAGGATTGAATCTGTTGGCAGCAGCTGGCCAACAAAAGCTCCTGAATGGTGCCTAAGAAAAAGCTGCTTATAGATCAAAATGCCTGCTCTTGAACCCTCTGCTAACAGGAATCACTAGGTTTTTCATTGCATTCGAGTAGTCTCTGGTGTAATCCAGGGTGGCAATTGGAAACAATCACATTACACTCCAACCAATAAATCTACATGCTCCAGGTATGTAGTCTGCTGTATGTAAGTGCTTAACCAGAGATCAGCCTCACCGATAGAAGAGCATGCATGCCGTACACAGTGAGCGTGCTCATGGATGCCTGCTAATTTTATGCAAAGCCTCTAATATAGGAGAAAAAGTTTGCAGTGGTTTAGATTTGAGTATATCAAGGCCTAATGCCACATCGATGCCAGCCGGCACCATATATCCACCGATTCCACCCCACCTTGTGACACAAAATTAACACGAGGGCAAGAAACCCACCTGTGACACGAAACAAGATGCACTATGTCCTGATATTTGCAGGTGACAAACATAACATCCCTTTCACCAACCACACGCATCCAGGGTACTCTGGGCAAGGTAGGCACTGCTTTGCCAGATGGCTGACGATAGGTTATTTTGGTGGTACCATCGTGGGTGCAGATTGAATAAAGGTGTGAAGAACCCTTGAGCAGAATCTGGGATAGAAAACACAGGGGACCTTTAAAACAAAAGGCAATACCTAACCAATATCCCCATAATGAATGCAAGGCAACTACAATGGTGGGCGGCTGAGCAGAATGAGAGTCAAACTACGCTGTGGAGCAGCAAGGAAATGGACCAGGAGTTAGATGGCAGGTTGGCTCATGTCCTACTAAGAGAGCCAATAGTAAAACGAATGTGGACCCTCCTCTGTGGGGAAATTCAATGGGAATGCAGAGAAAATTGAAGCTGAGCTGGTTGCATGTGTGGGTATTTCAGCAGCCTTGACTGTAGATTGTCGGTGACCTCCATATGAAGTTCAGCCTGGAGCATGCCTAAAAAGTAACACCACTGCGAAAAACAGCATCAATAAGCATGCAATATTCCTCAATGACAGTGTTCAAAGTGCAGGATCATGGTTCTGCTGATCTGCGCCTGCGCAGCATCGCGACCATGGCTTCTACAGAAGCCCCCCCCCGCTGGTAGTGTATACCGAAGTATCATTATGCCCACGCATGCGGGTCAAAACAAAGTGGTACACTGGTGACTGCAATCCCAGGGCTGTCTCAAGGTACTGCCCTACAACAATTATGCAATTTTACCTGCTCATGGTTGACCGTCAGAGAGAACACAAACAGGAGAAAAAGGTAATGGATGGCAGCACGTGTACCATCTGAGCATTCGTGTGTAGGCGTGCTTGTGTGCGAGTCTACATGTTTTGGCCAGCAGATCAGAAGCTTGTTACAAGCCTCCTTGAAGTGAAAAAATCCATTAGTGCCGGAGATGTATGTAGAACCTTGGCTCATGCCTCACTGAGGGAGCCAATTGAGAAACAGAATTAAGATCCTCTTGAGTGAGAAAGACCAATTGGGAAACAGAGGTAGTCAAGTGGAGCCACGAGTATATGTGTGGGAATTTGGGCAGACGTGGCTGGGGCGACAGTCGATCAATGCAGCATTCTGTACTGGAGCTCTAGGCTGTAAATGTGGAAACGCGGTCAAAGAAGAACACCTAGTCCAGGAGCAAGCGTAAGGTGTAAGGAGCAAATATAGACGCCTTATTGTTGGTCAACCACCATTGTGTGCCAATGTGAAACATTATTCTATCGCCGTTCCTATTTTATTGGAATATGGCCTGAGGCTGATGGTGACGAATCCGGAACCCCAACAGCTTCTGCCTTGTCATTTCGGATGGCATGACTCCAATCAACCTGTAAATCCATGACATCGCCCACTGTGGTACACCAATGACTCCAAGTTACCTTGCTCCCGGTTGCCTAACAGCGTGACGGGAAAGTAGCTGCATACCTTTGACTTGTTACCACTTGCTTAGAAGCCGTCTTGTTGGCTTTGATTCCCGCTGGAAGGCATCTCCTCCCGAATGCCAAGCACCATCATTTCCTGACTTTACCAGCAGTTTCCTGCATAATGCCCGATCTTGCCACAAAGTTGGCACCAGTTTTCCCCGAGGACGGCAGTTCTGCTCTACTTTCAGCAATTGTCCACATCTTCCGCTGATTGTCACTGATCTTGTGTATGAATGCGTGTACAGCCTTCTACTATGTTGCCGTTGACGTGGCTACTAGGATGGTCTTGTCTCTTGATGATTCAAGTGGGCTGTTTGGCCGAGCAGGCCGGCCACAGTAGTGGCTACCAAGACTATCTGTGCATTCTACATGCCCTGGTTGCTGCATGGAATGCAGATAACCAAGATTCTTCTGGGTGGTTTAACCGAAGGGATGTGGGCTAGTAGTCTTGTATTACTCATGCCTTATAGATGGAGAGAGGTCATGATCGTGCGATAATGACCCGCTCCAAAGTTACTGCCTGAAGCCAAGTCACTGGCTTTAGGTTGGCCGAGCGGAAGTCTATAACTGAATCCATGTGCTAATTGATGCCAGGATAACATTTCAGTACCTTTCACCTTGCACCCATAGCACTTATCAAGCATGTCCTTACACCTAAGTCTAAATCCAGCATTATCCACTGGGAAATCATTCTTCTGTCTAAGGTCTGGAGGGGTCCAAACAGGTGCATTTCCACCTAACTTTGAGATTTGGGACGGGAGGATAGCTCTGTGGCAACACGCGGGTCTTGGAAGCAAGACCACGCGGAGCAAACACAGGGTACGAATCCCAGACCCGCACTTCAACAAAAAAAATGTGCGCGTTATAAATGAAACTAGCCCCTCGATACCTACGGGTTATGCGCACTGTAAATAAATGCAAACAAAATGTTTTAAAAACAAAATTATGGATAATACTACTTTCGAGTGATATTTCTTTGGTTCCATTAACAAACGTAAGAAGCATAGTTTCTAAAAGGGGCAATCACGTTTTAGGATCTCGGTGGAAGGATTCAGGTATTGCCAAAGCATTACCCACCACGCCATGCAGGGTTGTAGGTCAAAGGTTCGAATCAAAAGGATCTAAATAGAATAGGGTTGAATCAAAAGGACCGAAAACAAAGGGTCGAATTCCCCCCCCCCCCCAAACCCCTGTTTTTGCTGTAAAAATCACTTTTTTTTTCCTATACAGAAACCCAAAAAAATATATACATTTAAAAAAAAATTCGACCCTTTTGGTTTAGGTCCCATTGACTCGACCCTATGGCATTCGATCCTTTTGCATTCGAAACTTTGACCGGACACCCCATGTAGCACAGGATGGTGAGCCGGCAGGTAGATTCACCAAATGCCTGTTTTCAGATCACGTGGGCAGGAGCTGTATGTGTTGAGTGGAACAAGAGGAGTTTTTAAGACACCCTTTGGATGTGATCTACATGTTCGAAATGTACATAGTTTGCCTGGCGTGTAGCCTGTAACGATGGTAGAGTTGATTGCATTGCAGGGATGGGCCATAATATACTGGTAAGCACCTGGGAGAGAGGTGGGCTTGGCCATTTATAGCCTACCAACCCGACCCTGGTGGGCCGGAGCAAAGTGAGGACCCCCACGAGGGCTTAGGTCTAAAATCAAGCCTGCCCCCACTCACAGTTCCTTAACGCTAATAGCAGCCCAGGGCTCTCTCCGAAGTGCTGACAGTGTTTTTTTCCATTAGCAACTGGTTTCGTGATGACAGCACAAGAACGATTCTCTTTGGAAAAAAATAGATGGCCGCCACGCAACGGAGAAAGGGACGTTAGTCCTTTTTCTATGTTGCCCATGGCCAAGGCATCAGGGAGAAGTAGGCAGCGGGGGACCAGAGTAGATGGGAGGAGATAATATCAGGAAAGGGGGTGGTGGGAGATATTCACAGTGGAAGGGGGACAGAGACATGGAGATGAAAGCAGGAATGGGTACTGGAAAAAAAATGGCGTCACTCAGAATGTGCCACGGGAGGATCCACAGAAAAGCAAGCCTATACAGTGGGTGTAGGACCACATTCCGAGCCTCTTGGTTTGCTGATGGCTTTTACAATCCACTGAGTTACAAGCAGCAGGCAGTAGCCAGTATGGTCACCTACTTATGGCAAACAGTTCACTACACCCTTGTACCCAGCTAGGCAGGTAAGTCTTTTTTTAAGGTTAGTAAGTGGGCTCGTCTCGGGTTCCCGTATCTAGAGTGACAAAAGTGAGCGACATGGATTGGGGAGTTTCGGGAACCGAGTACCACGAGACAACACAGCACATAGACAATTAGTGTGACGTCTGAAGAGTGAAAAGCAGAGTCCAGCAATGTTCACTGGCGAGCAAGGCAGCGGTAACTCATAAACAGTGTTGCCAGGTCGGAAGGAAAAAATAAGCTGAATGCCCTTCAAAAACAAGCCCAAAACAAGCTGACTCCCATCCAAATAAGCGGAAAAAACAAGCGTGCGCCTAAAAAGTTGTGGAAAGGTCTCAAAAGTAAGAAACATAACACAACAAGAAAAACATACATAGACAGAACACTGACATAGTGTGTTAGAACAACAATATTTTATTGCATGGTGACTAGAAGTCCCAGATTGGAAAATAATACGGCCCTGAAATATTTGTATTTATTGTTTTATATAACGCCTTAATCCAAGGCGCTATATAATATTGTAACATGGCCAATTGGAAGCTGAAAAGAAACATGGCCTTCCTGAATACATCTTTGAGAAAATGTTGTATATAGATTCCAATAATCCTCTAACCCAGTCTTACAAAAAAAAGTTTTAAAAAAATAAATAAATAAAGGATGTTAGTGGATAATGTGTCAGCACTGGGGATATCACCAGGATAATATTGCTATAGAGTGACGCTCGCTAAACTAAACCAATCCCCTTCTTTACATCTTTACATGTCAGTGTGTCTGCCTGCATGACAAAACTTTTAAAGTGCGCTTTTTTTGAATATATTTAGGCATTTGGCATTGATGGGCCACCTGGTGGGCAAGTAACGATCCCATCAGTGCCAAACACTTAAGCATATTCAAAATACAGGGCGCACCCAAGAGCAAGACAAAGCAGCAATTGCCGTCAAATGCTGCCAGCAGCCCAGTGCAGGACGCTCTGTGCGACGTGCAATGGGCTTAACAGCAATATAAACAAGCCCAATTACACGTGCACAGACGGTCCAACAAGCGGACGAAACCCGCGACAAGCGACCTCCAAATATTATAAGCGACTTTGGGCAAAAACAAGCCCAAAGTCGCTTATAATAAGCGGACCTGGCAACACTGCTCATAAACAGACCTCGGCAGAGACCGGAAGCCGCCCTCACCATACTGCGCATGCGCAGGGCCGAGAAAGTTCTCCCTTGAGTATGTGTAAGAACACCAGCGCACGATTGTGGTATAAACAATTGGGCACAGACCAAGGGACCGGTGCTTGGTGAAACGGCATCAGTAAGGACGCGGTTGGTATTCAGAGTGCCGATGATGGGTGCTGCGGCTCCGTGCCTGTGGAGCACCACTTCCAGGGCTGCCACGGACAGAACTGCCAACATTCTGAAGCGCCTAAGAGGGAGATTGTGTCACGAAAAGCACGAAGAGTGAATGTTCCTATAGGCTTGCATTGGTCTCAAAATTAAATTGGAAAAAAAAATATTTTTTATTGAAAAATCGTGAGTCTGCTGCCTAAATCGGGAGGGTTGGCATGAATGCACTGGTGCCACCCTCTGGCAGTGTGCAATGGATTACGACTATGCCAGAGTATGTTATGTTAAAGGCTCTTCTACTGTGCACTGTTGCCACCTGCATGGTCTCTTGGTACTCTGGAGGATCTGTCATGCAAGGAGGGCGGGGGATGGATTGTAGGAGTGAGCAGGAAAAGAGCAAGAGAGCTGTGATGTGCTGTTGGCAGCTTCAGTTCAGTTTACACTGTTCACTGAATGTAGGGTGATTTTTCCGGTTGGTGGCAGCCATGTGGTGTTAGGCGAGATTATTTGTGGTTTATTCCATTGTTGTGGTGTTGTGAAGTACGTGCGGTTTGTGGTGTAGAGGTATGGTTGTGTTTAGTTCAGACTTTGAGAGGGGTATGCAGAAGGGTGAGTTTTTAGTACATTACCCACCCTTGCTGTATTGCCTAAGTGCAATTCCTATCCCAATCCATGTCGCATATTTCTTCAGTATGGCAATTACCATGCCCACGGTCTCCTCCAGGGCAGGGGTGTTCCATTTGCCCTGTGATCAGCCTGTGGGTGGCCTGCATTCTGTTTCTACCCTTATTCCTTTCTGTGTGGCGTGTTTCACACCCTTTGTGGCTCGATTAAGTGGGGAAGTTCTCCCTCCCCCGCTATCGGGATGGGTACCTACAGCTCACAAAACCCCTCTTCCCAGTCAGACGCCTCTCTTCCCCTCTGCCCTTGGCTCCGGACCGGTCGGCTCGCAACTCCTTTTCAGTTGTGTGCTCATCTCATGTTGTGTGGATGTTATTCAGACATGTGCGTCCCGTTCAAAGTAGAAGAGCCAGGTTTTTAGAAGTTTTCTGAATTTCAGATGGTGTTGAGAACAACACTGCATCACTGTCCCTTATGAGAATTGAACTTGCCAGAGCCGTTACCTGATCTGAGAACGTAGTGCATGCCCCGTAGAAAACAATCATAGCGTTAGAACGCAAGAGCTGCTAGGCCCCGGGTTTGGAGTCCAGGGCATTCATTTCAAGACAAATAAAGGGCGCACACAGTCAACACGTAAGCGCAAAGGTGCTACTGGGCATTCATTGGCGAGCGCGTAAGGAGCCAACATGATCATAACGTTAAACACAAATGTTACTGGCAATCGTGTTCCGTGTCCTGGTCATTC
Source organism: Ambystoma mexicanum (assembly GCF_040938575.1). Taxonomy (NCBI): domain Eukaryota; kingdom Metazoa; phylum Chordata; class Amphibia; order Caudata; family Ambystomatidae; genus Ambystoma; species Ambystoma mexicanum. The sequence continues at coordinate 187,806,510 of NC_090921.1, forward strand.
TTACCTGCCATGTATGTGGGTAAAAAAAGCAGTTCATCGGTGACAGCAATCCCAAGACTGTCTCAAGATACTGCGCTACCATAATTATGCGGGTGGGTGGTCTCATCATGCACGTACTGCTCAGGGATCGGCAGTCACGGACATGGCACCGTCTGTGCATGTGTGCGTGCACATGTTTACGTAGGGCGGAGGGAAGTCAGAGAAGGGGATGAAATAGTGGTCGTGGTTGGGCAGCAGATAAGGAGCTTCTTACAGACCTTGTTGAAGCGCAAAAATCAGTTAGTGCCGCATGGTCAGATGCATTGTGCCCTTCTGGTAATGCGTGCATTGGCCCGTGCCACATCGTTGTGGGGGAAGATATGTCCTTTCATTTCATCTGTCCCCCTCAGCAAAGCATTTCGAGCGAGGTAAGCGCCATGAGGGAAAGAGAGAAGGAGCGGGAAAGACACAGGGAGCGCGCGGGCGCGCGCCGGTGTGTCTGCGTGCACGCACGAGTGCATGCGTTCATAAATGTGTGCATTTGTGTGTGCACATGTGCGTGTGTGTACATGCGTGAGTGTGTGCCTGTCTGTGTGGTTTTGTGTCATAAAATAGAAATCTCTCCGATGCTCACTTCTTGGGGAGTGCACTTCATAGGTTCCTCTGCGCCTGTTTGGAGCGTACAGGTGAGGGGGCAGCAGCACCTGCCTCAGGATTGCACTCACCCCATCTGCAGCTGTGTCCCAGCCGCAAAAAGAAATGAGCACGCACTATGTCTGCCAAGAACAAGACACATATGCAGATCCTTGCCAGGTAGTAGGCACAAGCCAGAGAGAACTGATGGCACTCGCTCGATGGTCTCTGCTCCTGAACAAATTAGTATTGTTCCCAGTGCCTTAAGTGGCACTGGAAAATGAGCCTGGCTCATCAAGGGGGTGTGGCCTAACAGCCTACCGGCTCGTTAGGCCATGCCCCCTTGACGAGCCCCTGCTCAATGTGCTACAGGCACCTCCGCCAGGCAACCTTTTGAAAAGATCAGCACTCTATTCCCGCTTGGACAGAGGGTGCTGATCTCTGCATTTATTTGCTAAAAGGCTTGCCTGGCAAGGGGCAGCGCCTCGCCTTTTCACCCTTAATGGTGCCGCTGCCCCTCACCAGGCTGGGGAGGGGCAGCATCACCATTGGGGCTGAAAAGGTGAGGCCACTGGAAGCTGGGGCCTTTTTCCGAAATCGGAAGCTCCTGCTAATGAGTGGGAGCTTCAGGCTTTTAAAAAAACAGGCTTCTGCTTCAAGCAGCCTCACCTTTCTTCCATAAAGGTGGCGCTGACCCATGGGCATCTCATGCTGGCAGGGAGGGACGCATGCCTCACAGGTGAAGCGCCGCCATTATGGATTAAATGCATTTTATTTTGACGCCTGAAGCTCTCCCAAAAGAGCTTCAGGCTTAAGAAAAAAAAATCCTTGTCCTGCAGCGGCCAGGGCTGCCAATGGAGACTAATGAGCCCTGGCAGAGCCCCGCCTCAGAACGAGATATCTGAACCTCCCGGGACTCAGCCCCAGCTAGCCCCAGCCCACTTAAAGCCCTGATTGTTCATTGCATGGCACAATGGATAGTGTGAATCAGCTTTCTTTTCCTGGCACACTAGCCATGGGGCATTGCCCTCATTTATCTACTTGCCCTCATTTATTTCCTGGCACTCATGAGGCATCTTTCTTAGCACTCATATGGTAATCCAAAGACGTGCATGTAACGACCAGAGATACTCCTCGAGAACCCAGCATTTCAGCCTTTAATCAAGTTAGGGGTTATGAACCTCCCCGTAATGGCAATGGGTAGCGAGGCCAAACCTCTAAGAAGCCCCAATTCTCAGAATGTGTACAGTGGGTTTGAGGTGTCAAATTAAACTTACACCAATAATAACATCATATTATTTCAGACAAGTTATTCATGAATGCAAGAATGTTTATTATCAAAACAACACACACAATATAGTGAAAAGAAGGGGCTCACCAACCACAATGTGCCTGTTTTGAATTTGTGTGCATTCAATGGAATTAGCAAACAGTGGCCGTTATTGACCACCACCCAGCAAATCAGAATCCTTGGAATTCAGTTATAGTCCGAATCCTGAACATTCTGGATCAGACTGCCTCATCTCTCTGCTGCTGTGTCCCCTGTCCCAGCAGCTACCTCTCTCCTGATGACAGCTCTCTCCTTGGTATCTCTTTGTGGTCCCCAGCCTCACATTTTTTTGGTACCAACATGTTGTGGGGTAAATTTGTGAGCACCCGTTGCTCAGCGGCCATTTTAGCCTAGAATAGTTACACTCTTTATTCCCTGTTTTAGTTTTGGTTATTAGGTGGTGCTGAAAGTGATCTCTTTAAGCCTTGATAAATATTGTCATGGGAAGTAAAGGGAGGAGAAACGTGGCGTGAGGAAGGATATAAGCATGTATGTGTTGTTTGGTTATTTACCCACACATTGCCCACTCATGGCTACGCTAGTTCCTATGGCCATTCCCGCCCTCTACATTCCCCTCTTCATCCAAAACACCCCCTCCCCTCCATCTCTCTGAGTCTAGCTCTATGCTATGGAGAGCAGCCTTCTGCAGGGTAATGACTTCATTGCACCTACAAATAAGCTGAGTCAGCTTCTGGCCTTAACCAAGTGTGCCTTCAGTCACTTGATTTATACTCAGTATGTGTAACCTTGAATCTGTACCTTGCACACACTGAATTCCTGTTAAAAAAAACATTGGAAAAGCCAACAGTTTCGGCTCTTGTATAGGCATTGGGTGGGCATTTGACAGGCACTGCCATGGCATGTTCATGTACTAGCACCATTTGCCAGCTGTTGCCGTTTTATGGCCAGGTAGTACTATTAACTTAGTGCCTGACAAATGCAGATCTTGCGGCCACACAAAGCTCCAATCTGTTGGCTTTTCCAATGCGTGTTTCCATTGTTAATAATCCAGTCTAGGGGAGGCTCTGGAACTGTGGGGGTACCTCCGAAGATTGGTCCTTGTGCCAACCACAGCAACCTAGACCCCGGCACTCTCAAGAGCCGTGCTATGGAAATGGCTAATAACAACTCACCTTTCATGACCACACTCGCGACTAACGGAGCTAAGGGCCGGGTGCTTTGTGTGGCCCTTTGGGCGCTATTTCCCGAAGGCCACAAAGCCTATCTGCATTCAGGGCTCGAGCTCGATTGAAACAACAGGTTCTACGTGGTAATATTTTAAACAACGAATTTGAAGTGTTTGTTATACCCCAAATACCCAAATAGAGTCCTACTTCCCACCTGTGACACCTGAACAAACCCCTTAAGATCCTACGGGCCTCATTACACGGATGGCGGTAAGGGATTACCGGCACTGGTAAGGGCACCGGTGCCGGTAATCCCTTACCGCCGTACTACGAGGTCCCTCAGTGGGTCCCGTCCTTAACGTGTGGTCAGACCACACGTTAAGGACGGACCCGCTAAGGGACTTCAGAGCAAATAACGGTACCGCTAATTGCGGTACTGTTATTTGCTCCTTCCCCATTCCCATTGAGCCCTACGGGGGCTCAAATGGGAATGGGGAAGGGCCATGGTGAATGGTGAATTACCGCCCCCGCCAAACTTGGAATGGGGCGGTAATTCCGCCATTCACCATGCCGGACTCCGGCGGCAACCATGGTGCTAATAGCGCCATGGTTACCGACATCCGTGTAATGAGGCCCTATATCATTTTTTGGGTAAATTGAGTTAGGAATCACTAAATGTTTTTGAGTATTTTAAGTTTCTCTCCATGTTTTTTTCCTTGTTTTGTACAAATCATATAAACGGAGGGAGCAAAAATTCAAGTTGGAAGCTACTAGCCAGCCATTGCACAATTTGATGCACTTTGGGGGTACCATTTTTGATGTTAAAGCTCCCCTGCTTTGGAATCTCCTTCTGGGACATATACGTGTGATCGAAAGCCTAGTCCGTTTAAAAAAAAAGAAAGACCTTCCTCTTCAACCAGAACCCTGAAGAACTCTTCTCTCTCCTCTCTTAACTCTGGTTGATTTCTGATCACTTTGTCTTTGTTCTTACTCTAGGTTGCGGTCTGAGGCCGACGGACGTGTGGTGCTCTATAAAAATTGAAATAAATAAATTAAAAAGTCCCTTGCCAGCTCAATTCTATACAAATACACAGCACACCATTTCTTACTCGCCAAGATTCAAATATCAATAGCCAATGGCTAGTGGACATTTTGCACCCCATGTATAAACCCCAAACAAATGAGGGTGACAGCACTCACGGGCAGTGTAGATCTGCAAGGAGCCCTCATTTATTTACACAGAAGAAAAAAAAAACAGGGTGTATCCGGTCAAGGCTCTTGCCACCTGGGACTAGCCTATTGCGGTCTACCATTCCCTGCCACCACTGGGCAAGTGGTCACCTTTTGCTTCCTGGCCAAAAGTATGTTGCCATCATACGGCGGGTATCAAGATGAGCACCGGGTAAAAAATAGGCAAAGAGGGCAACTGTGCCATCTGCTCCTTAGCAACAGGGGCAGGAACCTCAGATTGCCCTGTAGAGGTGTTGACCTTCTTGTGTTTCCGACTGTCCATCATAAATGAGACTATGTGCAGTGCGGATGTTCCTGCGCAGGAACACCATTTTGCTTTGAAATTATGTACAGTCCGTCAAGTGGCACAGTGAGTAGAGTGCTCACTTTGACATCCGTGCAGAGCTTGCTAACACAGGTTCGAATCCCGGCATGGCCAAACTCAGCCTTTTATCCTTCCAAGGTCGATAAATGAGCACCACACACCATGGGTAATAATAAGCAGCGCTCAGATACCTGAGGGTTCGTAGCGCTATATAAATGCCAAATTATTATTAGTAGTATTACAGTCTTGGTAATGCAGATATGTTGGACAGTATCTGAGGACCCATATCATATGTTGAATTCGTTAAACGTTGAGTGATGAGCCAATGGGAACAAATGTCTAAATGTAGCTCCGCGGGACGAGTGACTGTTGAGATCTTGTACAAAAGCAATAAGCTCATGCAACCAACTGAAACCTTCTGGACCCGACTCAGGCACTTTTTTTTTTCTTTTGAAGATGTGAATGGTACTTGTTTTTGCAATCCTGTTTTATTGAGCTTTCTTATTCACTGTCATGTTGGTTTATCATGTGAGTTGGTGCTCTGCAAACCAGATTTATTGAAGAGAGCACAAGACTAGCTCCCGAAAGAACACACAAATAGCCTTGTATGCTGGTTCCTAAACTGAAGATGGAGTGGTAGAAAATGTACTCTACTCGGCTAAATTATCAACTGCGTAGCCAAGAACTCGGAGCTCACATCCCTTGTTCCCACTTGCCATACTATGTGTTCCTTAGCGATCAGTTTATCTCACTGTGCCTTACTTTCCAAAAATGGGATCACCTAGCAGTGAGAGAGCCAGTTCAGTGTGTTCTATAGCGAAAGTCTCACTCATACATAGGTTCATAGCTTAGTGGTGCTTCCTATACAATTAGCACCAGTGAGGTGACGTCACATGAACTCCCAGGCAACCTGGGTCTTTGGTGGAAGGCTGGCTTTGCTACACGGCACTGCCTGCAAATGGAACACATGATACATTACAGAGGTTCATGACACATGTATGTATGCTAGCTGTCTGTCTACTTATAAATGGAGGCAATGTCCAGTCGTTGGTGCCCCCTGGCAATGTTTTCCTGCAGATATCCCTAATTAGGGGAGGGGGCCAACAAAAGTGCTTCCTTTTTCTCAACTTTGCTCAGCATGTTCACTGCCTCTCGTGGTATCTGAAGTGTAAGTCAATCCCCTGAGTTCAGAACCAGAGGTGGACTGGCCTCTAGGGAACTCTGGAGATTTCCCGGGAGGCCTCTGCACCCTGGGCCTCTTTTGAGTGATAACCTGTTTTACTTCCAAATGTTCTCCTAGGAAAAGGGCTGGGCTTGCTGAAAATGTGTAATATGTTAGATCTCTGCAGGTGCGCTGAACCCACCGAGCTATTTATTGTGTCTCAGAGACCAGCTTTGATTATGCTGCACAGGCAGGTGAAAGATGCATTTTTCGAAGTTTCTCTTTGCCTGTCAAATCATTGATTTATAGCGCGTAGGACCCACCATAGGGCCACTTCAAAGCGCTAAAATAAAAGACCAGAAATGGGATTCGACAGAGGGAAGAAGGTGGGTTTGGTTGGAGGAGAGTTCAGAGGGTAACAGTGAAAAGATAACTGGGACTGAGAAAGGACGTATAGCGCCTTAAGAGTCTCTAGGCAGACACGTGCTGGACCCTCTCTCCCAGAGAGAGCAGGAGAGAGAGAGGAGAGAGAGGAGAGAGGGAGAGAGGTAGAGAGGGAGACAGAGGGAGAAAGAGAGAGAGAGAGAGAGAGAGAGAGAGAGAGAGAGAGGCAGCTGGGGCACCGACAGGAACACACCTAGTCTCGCTCACCCCAACGTTGCCTCTCAATGCCTCATTCACTCCCTCCTAGCCTCAGCCCTACCCACTCCCCCTGGCAGCCCCCGGACCCCGCTTTTCGCTAGCATGTTATGATGCCAGGAAGATGGACCCCCGACATGCACACGGGGCAAGGGCAGGAGCCGAGACTGGCACTGTCGACTTGTTGCCACGCTCGCTCGGCCTTGCCAGGCCCACCGGATGCGAGGGAAGCAGAAATAGCATAAGCAAGTGGACTGGGTATGCCCCAAGCCCCCTCCCAAATAATGTGCAGGTTGTTATGGCGACGGGGCAATTATGCTCCGCGGTTTCAGAAAAATAAGCGCAAAAAAATAAGACTAAAAGTTGAATCCTGTTAACCCTTGGGAGAGGGTGGCATGGGGCTCCTATTGTGAAGCGCACAAATTGGCATGGGGGTGCCGGGGGAGGAGGGAGGAGGTACCACAATATGAGTGGATGATTAGGATCCAAACAAGTGATGAAGGACGGTTGCCACGGTGACAACCGCTAAAAGATGCGCGCGGCGCACACCGTCTCTGTTCTCAAGTGGCGCGCTATATAATTATGGTAGCGTGCGCCATGATTTTTAATGCCAGTAATCAGGCGGGTCTGGTATGGGAGCAGGGAGGTAAGTGCTCCAGAGAACATCTCGGGGTGGGGTCCACCCTGTCCCTAGAGCGCTGGCGAGATGGCCAGAACCTGCGGCGAGGGATCCGCGGCGAGGAGGGCAGCTTAAGTAGGCCCGGCCTTCTGCTCTGATGGCCAACATGGAGGCCTGGCAATCCTCTCAACACAGGCCAAGCCTCGTGCGCAGCAGTGGAGGCTCAAGTAGTTGCTTTTACTGGCTCATGCACTTCAGTGGAGACTCACTCATTGCTCTCAATGAGACTCATGCACGTTAATGGAGCAGAGCAGCTTATTCCCCTCCATAGGACACATGCACTCTCATGGAGCAGCACTCATTCCTCTCAATAGGACTCATGCACTCTTAAGCAGCAGCGCTCATTCCTCTCAATGGGACTCATTATGGAGCAGAGCCCATTACCCTCAATAGGACTCATGAACTCTCATGGCGCAACGCTCATTCCTCTCATTAACACTCATGCACTCTCATGTAGCAGCGCTCATTCCTCTCAATGGGACTCATGCACTCTTATGGAGCAGAGCAGCTCATTCCCCTTCATATGACTCACGAACTGTTATGAATCAGCACTCAGTCCTCTCAATAACACTCATGCACTCTCATGGAGCAGAGCTCATCCCTCTCAATAGGACTCATGCACTATTAGGCAGCAGCGCTCATTTCTGTCAATGGGACTCATTATGGAGCAGAGCCCATTACCCTCAATAGGACTCATGAACTCTCATGGAGCAGCGCTCATTCCTCTCAATAGGACTCATTATGTAGCAGAGCCCATTACCCTCAATAGGAGTCATGCACTCTCATGGAGCAGCACTCATTCCTCTCAATGGGACGCATTATGGAGCAGAGCCCATTACCCTCAATAGGACTCATGAACTCTCATGGAGCAGTGCTCATTCCTCTCAATAGGACTCATGCACTCTTATGGAGCAGCGCTCATTCCTCTCAATGGGACGCATTATGGAGCAGAGCCCATTACCCTCAATAAGACTCATGCACTCTCATGGAGCAGCGCTCATTCCTCTCAATATGACTCATGCACTCTTATGGAGCAGATCCCATTTCCCTCAATAGAACTCTAGCACTCTTATGCAACAGCGCTCATTCCTCTCAATGGGGAAGATGCAATCTTATGGAGCAGCGCTCATTCCTCTCAATGGGACTCATGCAATCTTATGGAGCAGAGCCCATTACTCCCAGTAGGACTCATGCACTCTTATGCAGTAGCGCTCATTCCTATCAATAGAACTCATGCACTGTTATGGAGTATCACTCATTGACCTCAATAGGACTCATGTACTCCTATTGAGTATCGCTCACAGGACTCATGCACTCCTATGGAGTATCACTAATTTCCATCAATAGGCTCATTCATTCGAATGGAGAATCACTCATTGTCCTCAATAGGACTCATGCACTCCTATGGACCATCGCTCACAGAACTCATGCTCTCCAATGGAGTACCACTCATTGCCCTCAGTATTACTCATGCACTCATATGGAGTGTAACTCATTGCGCTGAATAGAACTCATCCACTCTTATGGAGCATCACTCATTGTCCTCAATTGGACATGCATTCCCATGAAGTATCCCTCATTGCTCTCAATAGGACTCATGCACTCCTGTTGAGTATCGCTCACAGGACTCATGCTTGCAAATGGAGTATCGTACATTGCCCTCAGCATTACTCATGCATTCATTTGGAGTATAGCACATTGCCCTCAGTAGGACGCATGCACTCTTATGGAGTATCACTCCAGGGACTCATGCACTCCTATGGAGCATCGCTCATTGGCCTCAGTCGGCATCATGTACTCATATGGTTTATCGCTCATTTCCCTCAATAGGACTCCTGCATTACTATGGAGTATCACTCATTGCCCTCAATAGGATTTATGCACTCCTATGGAGTATCACTCCCGGGACTCATGCACTCCTATGGAGCACCGCTCATTCTCCTCACTAGGACTCATGTACTCGTATGGAATATCGCTCATTGACCTCAATAGGCCTCATGCACTCCTTTTGAGTATCGCTCACAGGACTGATGCACTTCTACGGAGTATCACTAATTTCCCTCAATTAGACTCGTGCATTCCTATGGAGCATCGCTCACGGGGCTTGTGCTATCCAATGAGTATCACTCATCGCCCTCAATATTACGCATGCACTGATATGATATATGTTAAATGTTAAAGGTATTTGTACCGCGACCGTCACCAACAGAGTTGGCCCCCCAGGCGCTCTGGCGGATCTGCAAACAAGAAGGCGGGATGGGTTAGTAGGGTGAAGGGGGAGCAGGATAGTGAGAGGCGTGGTGTTCCATTGGCAGCTTTATCTCCGTATACACCGTGCGCTGAGCTTTGGTGCGAGTATCGGAGCCATGTCAGACCTCGTGTGCTGTTGGTGTGGCTTATGTGTTCTTGTGGTGTGGTGAAGTTCATGCGGCTTGCAGTGCGAGAGGTGGTTGTGTGAGTTTTTTTGAGAGTTTTGAGTAATCAGAAAGTTTGAGCTTTTTTTGTTAGTGGGTTATATGTTTTGCAGCTAATCTTCACAGTACGGCTGAATGCCTAGACTTCGGGAACCCTGCATTGTGCAACAACAGCTAGATTTGAGAGTCATGCGTAGTATCATATATGATATAGCATTTATAAAGCGCCTATACCCAAGTGTTTCAAGGCGTAACGAGGCAAGAGAGGGAAAAACAGAGGGAGGACAAAAGCAACGCTCTTACTAGGCCAGGTGACATTGAGATCGCGCAAGTGCATGGGAGAGGGGTCAGGAGAAGTGTCAGAGGGGGTAGGAGGTGGGGTGAGCAAGTGCCAGACACAGGATCACAAACAAGTAGTGCAGCCAACAGGTGGCAAGTGAGAGTGTTAAAAGTGCAGAAAACAGGTGTCAATAAGTGCAGGTAAGGGGACTATAGGGTTGCAGATGCAGACCACAAGTGCAATGGTTGCCAGGAGGCAGTGCTGGAGTGCAACTGGGCGGACAGGGACCAGGGCCCGAATTCAGAGGGTAGCCAGGTGCCCAGTGCAGTATCAGACAGACTTTGACCAACAACAAAAAAACCTGACCACACTACCGTTTTGCGTTTTGGATTCAGGCCCTAGGCCTATTGCCCTACAGGCCAGTGCGAGCCTGTCGCTGACGCAAGAGACGTCAATGCAGAATCCCCCGGTCTCTAAATCGCTACCACCTACGCTTCTGTTGAATGCCGCTCCTTCCCTTGAACGTCACTCATACACTTCCATGTTTTCCTCCCTGCATCCATGCACTGCCATGGGGGTTTCAGTTCTTTGGTCATCTCTAGCCTCGTCCAGTTACTTCAAGGGAGCTTCACTGCTTCCCCCACGTCACTGCCCACGTGTATGTCCACGCCTCCCACGAATTTCCCACACCTGTGGCTTCACTCGCCCCCACATTCCACCGGTCCATTGCAGGTCAATGAGCCCCTCTCCTGCTCTGCTTAAGGGTGTAGCCTTGTGAGGTAGGGCCGAGCAGTGGAGTGACCAGACTACCATTTCACCAGAATAATGTTTTACAAGTTCTGAGATGCCATTTTACAAAAAAACACAGAGTAGCAAAGTCATTACAAGATGGCCGCCTCACTTCGTAAGGCACCACTAGGAAGGAGCTCCCAAAACTCCGCTGACACTGCGGCCCTAAATCTAGTGCCTTGAACGGGAAATAATTCCATTGAGAATTACCTCATTTCCGTTTTAGGGGGGCGCTAAAAGCAAGGTGTCGGTCTGGAAGTGTAGCTTTTCCACAAGTGTGTCAGAGCGCCCTCTCCATTGTACAGTTGCATAGCACTACTAAGCCCCGGTGGCAGAGGTACCATTGGCTGCGGTTAGACCTAGCACTCAACGCTAGAGCGAGCAATTTCCTAGAGTGGCCTCGCCTGCATTGTTCATTAAATAGGTACTACAAAATGGCGCACATTGCACAATAAAGCCCTGCTGCCATTTCCACACCTAGGCTCGTGCATTTCTGCTCCTTGATGTGAGCTGCTGTGTGATGCCCGCTTCATGTCGTGCCAAGGACACGGCTGGGTGGCGAGGAGGACTGGCTGACTGATGTTCCGCCAAAGCCCGCCAAATACCTCATCCAAGCAGCACCGACAACTGGAATCTCCCCGGACCGGTTCAAACAACCCACCCCACTTACGCCCCAGTGACCGCGGTTCAGGTGGTAAAGGGCGTGGGCGCACATGAAACGGCACAAGCCCTACAGCCAAGTATCTTTGGCAGCCTAGGAAATGTCTCAAAATCCTCAGGCGCACGCCATGGTATCTGCCAAACTGTGCCGACAAACATTTTCACAATGCTAATCTGCAGGGCGCATGTAAAGGGCACAGTCCAATATCAGAGCATCCAGCCATGCCAGCCATCACTTGTAAGACAACAGTCCTAAACTGCAAGGAAACTCCCAATCACCCGGTCATCGGTTTGCTTTTACCCTCTTGGGTTTTACGGTCACCCGATCTTAATCCTTCGGGTACCGAGCAATAAAGCCAACCAGGGTGGCAATACATCTCACTCTATCAACCAACCAGAGACCTAAGATCGAGAAACAATGTACTCTTAGAAACCAGAAGATTCTGCAGAGTTAGGGAGGGCAACGTGCTCGCCTTGGAAGCAAGACGACACGGAGAAACACAGGTTCGATCCCTGGGTCTGCGCTTAGAAATCTCTGGGTATTAAGCGCATTAGAAATAACCTTTTATATCATATCATAGACACAGGAGCCCCACCTTTTCCACTATGCAACGCACCACTGAAGGAAATCCGCACCCTACAGGCGCACCTGAAATTCACAATAAATCTACAAACCTGGCTCTTCAATGCACCAAGGACAGAACCTTTCAAGAGTTGACTTTTGCACGCAAATGCATTCTAAGGAGATGAAATTACTGTTCCTGACCGTTTACACAGGTTATTCAGAGAACTATAAAAACTAGTAGACAACATAGCGAGGCAGCTCTGCCAAAACTCTAAGAGAACGCCTTCCCTGTCTCCCCAAATATCTAAACCACAACACAGGACATCTTCACGCACCAACCACAAAAGCTTAACATCTCTCACAACAATGTAACAGACAGCAAGGCCAATAATTTGAAAGCACGGCAGCTACCAACAAGAACACCCCTACCTTCTTGATGAACCCTTAATTTCTCTCCACCTTACCACACAGAAAGGCAAACCAGCTACTCGCGCCCAGCTTTTAACAAAGACCCTCTCCCCAGACTTCCAACAATATGGGATACATTACTCACCGTAATCGTATTTCTGATGCTTGTATCTGCTTAGATTCACATGCTGTGCATAGGCCGACATCTAGTGGAAGCTGCGGAGTATTACAGTTTGTTTTTCGAAAGTCGAAAATGGGCGTCGACACAGGCGTGCCAGTAATACTATCCCTAGTGTGACGTCCACTGTACCCAAGATCCCTCACGCGTGTAGGATCCTCAGATTGTATTTTTTCTGACATGAGGAAGCATGAGGAGTAGCGTGAGTACAGATAATCCAAGCAGATAGACAGAAAGGTAAGACTACAAGTAATCATGCGCCTTCTCTCGGAGGGGAGGAAGGGTGGGTCGCATGTGAATCTAAGCAGATACAAGCATCAGAAATACGATTACGGTGAGTAATGTATCCCTTCTGAGGCTTGTGGAATCTGCTTAGATCACATGCTGTGCATAGATTAGCGAGCAGTACCAGAAGAAGGAGGTGGGATGTGAGAAGGGTCATGAGCAAACAGGTGTCTTAGAACCGCTTGTCCCACTTGTGTATCTGTCTTGGAATGAGTGTCAATGCAGTAATGCTGAGTAAAAGTGTGAATAGAGCTCCAAGTAGCTGCTTTGCAAATGGTGTCGAGGGGAACATTTGCAATGAAAGCCAGAGTGGCACCAATGCCTCTAGTAGAGTGGGCCCTTGGCGTAAAAGGCAGAGTCTTTTCAGAAAGAGAGTAACACAGCTGTATACAGTTGATAATCCACTTCGAGATAGCGCCCTTAGAGACGCGATCCCCCTCTCTGCCTGTAGCTACGGAGACAAACAGTTGATCTGTTTTCCTTAGCGGTCTGGTTTTATTTACATAGTATAGGACCGCCCTACGCACATCTAGGGTGTGTAGTTTCACCTCAGCCAAGCTTTGCGGGTTTTGGAAGAAAGCCGGAAGCTCGATGGACTGGTTTACATGGAACTTGGATATGAATTTAGGTGAGAACCTAGGGTGTGTGCGTAAAACCAGTTTGTCCTTGTGGATAGTAAAGAAAGGATCCTGCACTGACAGAGCCTGAATTTCACTGACCCTTCTTATGGAGGTAATGGCTACTAAGAAGGCCGTTTTATAAGTCAGGTGTTTGAGACTACTTTTATGCATGGGTTCGAATGGGGGTCCCGTGAGCTTAGCTAGCACCACGTTGAGGTCCCATCCTGGCGGTGGGTTCGAAATAGGAGGGTGAAGTCTCTTTACTCCTTCCATGAAGGCTTTAACCACTGGTACTTTCCACCACGAGACCTTGTTATGGGATGTGGTGTAAGCCGAGAGGGCTGCCAGGTGTACTTTTAGCGAGTTAAAAACCAACCCTGCATCTAGCAGGTGGAGCATGTATGTCACAACGTTGGAAGGAGTGCAATCAACCGGGTTGATTTGTTTATTCTGGCACCAGATAACAAATCTTTTCCACTTATCAAAGTAACAGTGCCTTGTATTTGGTTTCCTGGACTCCTTTAGAATGTCCATACACCTCTGTGGTAATTTGAGATGTCCAAACTCTATGACTTCAGGAGCCATGCTGCTAGGTTCATAGAGTTGGGTTCCTGATGCACTGTTTGACCCTGTTGCTGGGACAGTAGGTTGTACCAGGCTGGGAGTCTGATGGGCTCGCACACCGCCATCCTGCGTAGGTGTGGAAACCATGGTTGTCTCGCCCACATGGGAGCAACTAGGATGAGCGTCATCGATTCCTTGTTCATCTTGTACACCACCTTCCTGATGAGAGGAGTTGGTGGAAAAGCGTACGCAAACATCCCTGACCAGTTCATCCACAGGGCATTCCCTTGGGAGTCCGGCTGGGGGAACCTGGATGCAAATCCTGGGCATTGTTTGTTTTCGCTTGTGGCGAATAGGTCTATAGTGGGGAAACCCCACTGAGAGAAGAGATCTTCTACTACGTCTCTGTGAAGGACCCATTCGTGTTCTTCTGGGAGGGAGTCTCTGCTTAGAGCATCCGCTAGGGAATTGAGCTCCCCTGGAACATGTTGCGATGACAGGAAGATGTTCCGTCTGAGTGCCCATATCCATATTTTCTGGGCAAGCTTGGACAGATTTGGCGAACGAGTCCCCCCTTGCTTGTTCAGATAGAACATGGCTGTCGTGCTGTCCGTCCTGATCTGCACCGACAAGTTCAGTAGATGGGGCTCGAACGCCTTTAGCGCTCGGAATACTGCCAGAAGCTCTAGCAGATTGATGTGGTTCTTGGCTACTGAGTGAGACCAGAGACCCTGAGCTGTGTGGTGGAGATGGTGAGCTCCCCACCCAGTCAGGCATGCATCTGTAGTCACCACGGCTTGTACTTCGGGATCGTAAAAGGGTTTCCCCTTTGCGAGATTCTCTCTTGTCCACCAGTGTAGGCTCTGTACGAGTGTTGGCGAAACGACCACTAGATCGTCCCACTGACCACTTGCCTGAGACCACTGTTTCGCCAACCATTCCTGCATGGGACGCATGCGCAGATGCGCGTGGGGGACCAGGTAAATGCATGACGCCATCATGCCCAGTAACCGCATAGCTTTGCGTACTGTTATCTGTTGATCTGACTGATAATGCGGAATTTGCAGAAGTATATTCCGAATTCTCTCTTCCGAAGGGAAGGTCAATCCTTTCTGAGTATCTATGATAGCTCCTAGAAACTGTTTTGAGGTGCTTGGCACCAGACTTGACTTTTTCTCGTTGATAGAGAAGCCTAATTCGTGGAGGAGGTCGATAGTCCTCTGAATGTTTGACCTGCAAATTCCTGGGGTTTCCCCCGTTATGAGCCAGTCGTCCAGATAAGGGTACACCGGGATTGCCTCCCTGCGTAGGTGTGCAGCCGCCACCGCCAGTACCTTGGTGAATACCCTTGGTGCTGAAGCTATCCCGAAGGGCAGTACCTTGAATTGGTAGTGGCGACTGTCCACCTTGAAGCGCAAGTACTTTCTGTGCGCTGGGAGCATGGAAATATGAAAATAAGCATCTTTCAAATCCAAGGTTGCCATGTAATCCCCCTTTTTTAGGAGGGGGATTACCTCTTGTAGCGTGGTCATACGGAATTTTTGGGGCTTGACATACTTGTTGGCAGGCCGTAAGTCCAATACTGGGCGCATTGTCAAATCTTTCTTTGGCACAAGGAAGTAAGTTGAATAGATACCCTTGTGTACCTGGTGTCCTGGGACGAGTTCTATCGCGTCCTTTTCTAGCAGAATGGCGATCTCCTCGAGAAGGATCCTTTGATGCTCTAGGGAGTGCACTCTTTGTCGTGGAGGATGGTTCCGGGGACGCTGCAGTAGTTCTATACAATATCCTGCGGATACTGTTGACAGCACCCATCTGTCTGAGGTGATCCCTTCCCAAGCCTGGGTGAAGGTGGAAATGCGTCCCCCTACTGGGGTTGCGTGACAAGGGACCCTGAACTGAGCGTCACTGTTTTGGTGGAGGCGTGCCACCTCCCTTGTTGGGGCTGCCTCTGCCTCTTCCACGACCTCTCTTGTTACCCCTGCCGTAACTCTGGGTAGACTGCTGGTTGTTATTCCATTGTGTACCCTGTCCCTGGGCATAGTTGCCTCTTTGTGAATTTTGGCCGCGTGGGTGACGAAAATTACTGTTCCCCCTCTGGTTAGGGGGTTTGTTGGTAAGCTGGCCAAGGGATTTGAGAGTCTCATATTCATCTTTGGCATTTTTAAGTGCGTCTTCGACCGCTTTCCCAAACAATAGGTCGGGTTCCACTGGCTTGTCTATTAAAGAAGCCTGGGTTTCTGGCTTGAATCCCGACTGCCGTAACCACGCATGTCTCTTGATAACAGTACCTTCTGCTATCAATCTCCCTGCGTTGTCAGCGGCGTCGAAAGTTGCTTTTAAAATGCAACCAGACACGGCTCTCCCCTCTGCCGAGATCCGAGCCAGCTGGCCCTTTAACGGTTCTGGAGCAGAGGCAATGAGCGCCGCGACTTCTTCCCATTGATGGCAGTTGTAACTAGCCAACAGGGTGGTGGAATTCGCAATCCTTGCTTGGTAGGCGGACGTTGAGGCTACCTTCCTGCCAAACCCGTAACGTTTTTTGCTCTCCTTGTCGGGAGGAGCTTCTGATGAAGATAAGGGCGTGCCAGCCCTTTTTCTAGTGTTGGGAACCACTAGGGAATCTGGTTTAAGATGTCCCCTTATATACAGAGGGACAGACTGGGCTGCCCTGAAAATCTTTTCAATTCTGGGGTTGACAGCTCTGGTGAGGTTAGGATTCACCAGGGAAGGATCTATTCTTCGTTGGATGGATTTGAGGATAGGGATGGTCTGAGCGACCGGTCTCCTCTCTCCTACAAACTCCTCCGCGAAGTCCCTTTCCTCCTGTACACCGTGGGTGTCGATATGGAAATGTTCCGCTGCTCGAGCGAGAACCTCGTTAAGGAGGGGCTGGTTATCAACTGGAGAGTCGGTAACTGGGGCTTCGCTTTGTACTGGGGAATCTACTCTGTAAATTTCCTGCTCATCTTCTCCCTCCTCCAGGTCCTCATCCTCTGCATAGTAATCTGTCCCGGTTTGTTCTTCCATAATTTCAAACTCCTGGTCCTCTTCAGGGAAAACTTGTCCCTGGTAACTGGGGAGTGGAGTAGAATATGGAGTGGAGTAAGGCTGAACCTCGAAGGGTTCAGGTCTTTCGAACCGGGGCTTTTTACTTAGCGGGATAGGATCGGAGGAGCCTGAGGGTGTGGCCCCTTGAGGGTTATATGAAAGAAAATGTTCTGGGTTCTTATCATAAAAATCAGCCAAGGAAGACATCCTAGACATAACCCTGTCTATGTCTTCACTGGACCATTCCCTGGAACAGGGTATTACTTTAGTAGGTGGTATTACTTTAGTAGGTGATGATTTATGGGACTTTTCAAGGGTAGACTTGTGTTTGCTTGTCTGCCTAGGGTGAGAGGATGGCTTTACAGGAGTGGAAGGCTGTGCTTTCCGCTGTTTCCCCCCCTCCCCGTGCGTGGAAAAATGTTTTCCCTGTCCCTTGGAGGCCCCAGAGACTTTCGACGCCTGGCGCCGAGGGTCTGGAGAGGTATCTGTGTGCTTCGGGCGTGGGGCCTCACTGGTGTTAACCGCGGTGTCGGTATCTTGGAGCGCGGCCTGGGGGTGGAAGTCGTCTTCGTCTCCTGACGATCGAACTTCCGTTAATGTGTGTAGCGAGGCACTCTTGGCAAGTGTGGATGATTGCCTTGCGTCGTGAGGTGATCTCGATCGAGAGCGCCCAGAGGACACCGAGTCGGACCGTTCTTTTTGTGCCTCTTTCCGGGAAGTCGACGTCGTCGAGGTCCGGTTGGTCTTAGTGTGTTTAGTGTGTGTTAGGTGTGTAGCGCTTGCGTCGCCGGGGGTCTTCCCCATAGCCGCCCTGCCGGACGACCTTCCGAGGTCGGGGACCTGCGCTCGCCGGCTGTCTTTCGACGCCATAGTGCCCTCGCCGTCCGAAAGTACGGCGTCGCTGCCATCGCTGAAGGCGCCCTCCGCTGCCATGGCCTCCTGCCTGGCGTGGTGGGCCCAACGCTTTGTCGAACGGTCCTTAAGTGTCTTAGGTTTAAACCTACTACACGCTCTGCAGTTCGCTTCGGGGTGATCCCTCAGCAAGCAGAGATTGCACGTGGCGTGCCTGTCGACCCAAGGGTATTTGCGATTGCACTTGGGGCAGAATTGAAAAGGGGTACCCTCCATACGCACCTTAAGGCAGCGGGCTGCTAAGTGTAGGAATATATAAAATGTAACTATATATCAAGAGTGAAGAGTATGTACCACCCCCCACTCTCCCTACTTGTAAGGGCCGAGGCCAGCGGCCTACTAGGCCCGGGCCGAGGCCAGCGGCCTTCCGAGGCCCAGATCCGTCGTGCAGCAGTCGACGGTCGATGACTTCTCCAGCCGTCGTCGAGGTCGAGGGTCGACATTGGGGTGGGGAAGGGAATGAATAAGAATTATAATTATAATAACAGCAAAAGTATGGCTAAGGCCAGGGAACTCCGCAAGATGCTTCCGACCAGTATGGCGGAAAAAAACAATCTGAGGATCCTACACGCGTGAGGGATCTTGGGTACAGTGGACGTCACACTAGGGATAGTATTACTGGCACGCCTGTGTCGACGCCCATTTTCGACTTTCGAAAAACAAACTGTAATACTCCGCAGCTTCCACTAGATGTCGGCCTATGCACAGCATGTGATCTAAGCAGATTCCACAAGCCTCAGAAAAAATGTTACACCTCCAACTTCAACGGACATGCTCAGGACGTAGCCAATGCATGTATACACTACAAGCACGCGCCCTCCCCTCTGTACACAAAGCCTTGGATGGCACCTACACTTCACACACAGAAAGCTTACAAGCGCAGAGCTCAGGGTACATCCGATCTGCAACTACAACACAAAGCACTGTAATCTTGCCTTCCGGTCTCCTCCTAAATAACCAACCCACCGACTCTCTTTCAGATCCGTCAGAGCGCGTGGAGACTATACAAATGGCCATGGTCCATGATACAACCCTTAATAACATAACACAATGTGTTTACCTTGAGCCCCTAGGCTTTCACAGGCAAGGTACATGCTAGATCTTGTAGAAGGCAGTTTTAACTGGATCACTGGGTCCTTAAGTACCAAGCCCAGTAGTAGTGCCACCTTGCTTGAACTGAAACCAAGAGCACTGTTTTCTTTCTCCATTATACATCAGAGCAGAATGTTATTACCTGACCCACTAATGGCCCAAGTAGAAAACACACCACAAGAGGAATTGCCAGCATTGCAAAAGGAAACAATAGCTGAGCGGGTGCAAGTAGATAGAAGGGTGAAGTGGAGCAGATGGACAGGTGATCCCAGCTCCCGCCTCCTCACCTCCATCATACTGTAACAGCAGAAGAGCCCTATGTTGGACACCAGGTACCATCCCAATACCACATTGAGTGTATGAGAGACGATATGCAATTAAACAACCATATAAAATGTACCCTCGGACTGAATGGGTGGAAGGATGTCAGCACATACTATTGGACATCGTAGAGCTATAAATGATATCTGATGAGAGCAGAATGACGTCATGAAGGAAAGATACTGAGACGTACTGAAACGATATGCAAATACTTAAAGAATGAAGATGTAGAGAAACAAGAGAAACATGTAATCGATTATGGGGAAATCATATATGCAAAGAAGATGAAGTAACCTGCTGACTAGTAAGTGTATATATGCCAAAACATAGAAGCTTGCTTCAGAAGAAGATATAACATGGCTGGGACAGCCATCATGGAAAGATGGACGACAGATTCGTACTAAAAGCAATCAAGCTACCTCAGACACAGACCAGGGCTGCAGAGTCAGGAGACGCTGGAAGAACAGCTTTGTGTGAGGAATAAAGAGTAGTCTATTGGCCTGTGATCAAGGATGCTACTTAAAGGAATACATGGAAGGCACATGGAGAATCAGAATGATAAGTCATGTACGTAAGACATATTTCTCATAGATTACGTAAAGAAGAAAACATTTGCAGGAGCCAAGTATTAGACAATTAAAGATGTAAAAGGCCTATGCAAGATGGAGTGAGCAAGTCTCTAGAGGCCGAGAGGAGTAATGACACCCAGCACAATTGAATCAAATAGCAGTAAATAGAAGGTCGAAATAGACAAATTCATGGTCTCCTCACACATGATTCAGAAGACGAAAACAATCGCTATTCATTAAACTCCAGATGAAGAATGGTGTGCCTGCACTCCCTTAAAAGTCCCTGAATCAAGAAACAGACTGCAAGGTCAACTACAAAGGTGAAGCCTTGGCTTGGGGCTGGTCCGATGAGAGATGGACTAATTGGGAAAGTAGCGAGTAGTCTGACGTCACTCTCAGCCTCTGGGTTCCATTTTTCTTACGTGCTGCTAACAAGACAAAAGTCCAAGGTTTGGAAAGCATGCCAACAAATCAGAGGGCCTACGAAGCAACATGCTATACAATGTTGCATAGGCCAATCTGCCGCCATTATTTTGCTATGTATTATATGTATATAGAGGTGGTTTGAGGCATGCCTAAAAGATAAGGAGCCGCCAATGATGTTGTTAACACTTATACATACTATCGGTAAATATGTACCCCTAACCAATTCCTCGCGTCAATAGGTTTTACAGTTTGCCGCGTAGGATGATGTCATAGATGATGCGTATCAAGGTTTAAAACCTTTGTATAACTACATTTGCGTGTGAGTGTGTGGACTACAGCTTGTTGGTCACCAGATTGCCCTACTTTATTGTATGCTGATAATAAAGTATAGTCTTTGAGTCTGTCTGGTTATTTGGGTCCAAGATCGTTATTGGTAATTCCATCCAGCACATGAGATGCTTCAAGGTGCTAGAGCACAAGGGTACATTGAGAGAAAGACAGATGGGAAAAGAGTGTTACAAATGTAGTGCTTGGGGTGGGGGGGGGTCATTAACAATGCATTAAAGCACAGCAAGAACTGACCTATGGCAGTTCAATCACTCCAGGCCAAAGTCTGGTTTGAATCAGTGACCAAGAAGTGGAAAAGTAGAACCCTTGCCAGTTCATGTGGCTGTTCCGTTGCAGCAACAGTTGGCCCCTATGCCTCCCATCCCTCCCAACCTATGAAACAACGTTAATTTCAAGGAACCAGTCCTCAACATTTTTGTCACAAACCCAGTTGGCATTTGTCCCACTATAGAACATTATGGCATTCATATCATGAAACAAAGGAATGTATGTGACCTGGTCAAGAAAAAAAGTGGCACCATACTCTTAAGGAACAAAAAACTAATGTTCATCTCTATAAACCAAGAGACAACAATGATATCAAGATTCCAAGTGACAAAGTTCCACTCACCAATCAGATGTCGATTTTCCTCTTAAAAAACAAGTAAGTCGTCAACATTAGATTCAAGAAATCAAATTTCAATGTACCTTTCAAGAAATCATGACAAATACCATGTCAAAACCCAAGTAACAACGTTCCACTCAGGGAACCCAGTGTTGATGTAACTGTCAAGAAACAAATGCCCAAAATCACTTGCAACATAACAAGTGACAACATTACACTTAAGAAATCAAGTGCTAACTATGTCTGAGGAAACTATCCACAACATCCCTCTCATAAAAATAATAATCAAATTACATATCAAGACATCATACAACAACATCAACTTACATCTCAAGACATCAATCCACAATATCTCTCTCAAGAAACCAAGTGACAACGTCCTTCTCAAGAAACCAAAATCTTGACATTCCTCTCAAGATATGCCATATTCATATCTGAAAACCAAGGGACAACATTACATTCAAAGATCCAAATACTAACGTACTTCTCAAGAAACCAAGTCGCGAGATTCCACTAAAGAAATCAACTGAAAACTTCCCACTCAAGACTCAATCCTGAAACATCCATCTGGAGAAACCAGATGTCAACATTTCTCTCAAGAAATCACGGTTCAAATCCCACTTAAGAAATCAATGCACCATGTCAATCTTGAGAAACCAAGATGGTTTCTCAAGAAATGATAACTCAATTATTGACTAGATACTGTGACATTAGCCTCAAGGAACCAAATATTCAAGTTTCTCTCAAGCTTCAAACAACCATCTAGAGAAATCACAAACTACATGTCAAGACACCGTGACATTCCACTCAGGGAACCAAGTGGAGACTTTCATCTGAGTCCCTCTTAAGAAATCAAGGGACAAAATTCCACTAGCAACCAAGTGTTGATTTATGTCTCAAAAAATCCAACTTGCAACATCCATTTCAAGAAACCAAGTGCCAACCTTCCTCTGAAAAACCAGTGAACCTTGCTCTCAAGAACAGATTCAAGCAGCGGGAGTGCCCCAAAAGATTCAGAACTGATATCTTCAATTTCCAGATGTTAGATTAGTGTTCTTTTATACTGCACTAAATCACCACTTATGTAGTTTCAGATTAAGTAGATGGATTTGAATCACGATGTGACTGTCCAATTATGAAGGGGTGGGCTATCGGCGTGTGGGGGTGGGGGGACATGGGAAGCTGTAGTAGAAATTGGAGGGAACATTTGTCATCAGTCCAGACAACATTTACATGCCCACATTTTGACTGAAACATTGAGTCCCCCTGAACAGTTTGGGCTACGAAGTGACGCATCGCCTATGATGAGCCATGGCCAACATCGTCTCAGGGCTCCTGAACCCACAGCAGTGTGGTTTGAGCATATTTCGGTTATATGTTAACATTCTCGCATACAAAAATAACGGTTTTCCAGGTTTGTTACAGATGTAGGATTTTGCCCAACCGTGTCAGACTCCAGCCCAATGAGCGAGGCATTCGGTGTCGGGATAAAAAGAATGAAGCCCCTTTTTAAAGACCCCTATTCAATTCTCCTGAAATTTCAATATTATTTATTTTTTGGCGACAGTGGTGAGCCTCTTTTAAGGAATTGAGCTGATGCATCTTGTGACATATGAGGCCATCCCACCTTCCCAAGCATCATTCACACAGTGCACGGTCTCGCCGTGCTGTCCCACTCTAAGGGTCATGTGGGAAGCAATAGCAGGAAAACAGTGGCCTGAACAGAAAAGGATCTTGCACTGAATTCTGGGAAGGGGAGTACACTGGAAATACACATTTTTTAGTCAGGGTTCAGTCCTGAGTCTTTGCAAATTTAATAGTAATTCATCAGACTAGCTCAGTTAAAGGAAGGGTACAAGTCAAGGATAACCGCAAGGGGAGCGAGTTTTCCTGTGACATTAAGGGCCTGATTCATGGACGTGTTTTATAATGGCGTAATCCCATAGGAAAACGTTCTGTGATTCACGGCCTAAGACAGGTAACTCGACTCTCCTGAGCCCACATGAGGTAGAAGGCGAACGTTTCCTATTTAAGTGTGAACTGGTGGAGCTGAGGACACACATCTGGGTTACACACTGGCTGCAAATACTCAGCATTCTGCCACTGTTTGTTATCTGCATCTAACAGCCCCAGCCTGACACAGCCCCAGTTGGCTGATCAATATTTACCTGCGTTCAAGAAAACAAAAACTGAATACAATTAATGGTGAGTACATCTATGCCATTTCCACAATGATTGCCTGTTTGATATGTAGATTAGCACCTGGGGGAATGGCGGCTGCCAACCAGGAGGCTAGGAGCACCAACGTGAGACATAGGTATAATCCTTTCCAGTATCCATGTGATTTTACCGAAAAATGTTTCAACAAAAACTTTTTCAACACAACATAAACAATGAAAACATATTGATTTCTTTTAATTTGGGGGGGGGTTATTTGGGGGTTCCCACACCAAGCCCCCGTTTCTCTATGTGTAAAACCCCACCCAACCCCCTCCCCACTCATTTTAACCCCTTACCCCACCCCCCCCCACACACATATATATATATTAATTTGGTGTTTTTTGTCATTTTCTATTCGTTGAAAATGTTCTCGTTATTATATATTCAGTAAAATCACTGGTTACCTCCTATCAAGTCTCGACACCAACACCTTTGTGTGACATGTTTTGTTTTTTTAAGAACCAGCTCGTTCCCTCCTATCTCCATTACCTCTCCTACCTGTCCCATCTACGCCCCTCGCTCACTTACCCGCTATTCAAAGCATTGGACCCTTTCTGCCCACTCCAGCCTCCCACTCTGGGCATCAACAACATAGGAAAGGGACTTATTCGAAGTTGCATGAAGGCTATCTTGTGTTTTTTAAAGGAAATCGTGCTTGTGCTGTAAAGCGCTACCGGATTTCCCTTTTAAAAAAATGATATCTTAAATCATCGGGCTCCAGGGCGTGCTGGCCTCACAAGAGCCCTAGCTACACTCGGGCCCACCTTGACGTGGACCATTAATGGCCAATCCCACCACCCAACCTGGTACTTAAAGCAGAAATCTACAAAACGTTATTTCTTTTGTTGGACTGCAGATTTAATCTCTTCAAGGGTAACAGCCGCTCTGGTCATTGGGCTGGACTTTCCAGAATCCGAGATGGGGCAAAAATTGTCTCCTCGGGTCCGGGAAAACTATTTTTGACCATTAATATTACCAACTTGCTTTTGCTCTCAAGACCAGGAGTTGAACTCAGATTACGAGGACCAAAGTCGAGTGACTTAGCCACTAGAGTAAAGGAACCACTGATTAAAATACTTGTGAATCTTCCTGTCAGTATGGTACTCTGAAGAAAATATTCAGGAAACAGCTTTGTACGTTTAGATATGCACCTTTTCTAATTTGCCTGCACCATTACAGGAAACTCCTAATTTCTTAAATAATGTATTAATCTCCTGAAATGTTTCTGTGAAGGGAGTGCTGAGGAAAATGTGTGAGTTCCCCCTCACTTTAACTTACAAACTGTGTGCGTGGTGCTGCACGCCCTGCCTCCCCGCGCTGCCTGGGGCTAGTGGATCCCACAGTAATTTCTATTTCCATTTCCAGCACAGGGTAACAGAAAACTGGATAAACCTGTACTTCAAATGCACATTTTAGAAATGTTAAATGAAATTGAATGATGGTAGATCAACCTCTGTAAAATGTGTGGGGCTAATCCACACACATTTTCCTATGCTCAACGCATGACATACGCATAGACACAGCCTCCAGGCACAGTACCCCCTGTCATATTTAGTTGGGATATAACAGGAGGAGTACACAATGCATCTCCAGAAGGGGGGAACACCAAACAGGCTCCATGGATCCGCCCTGGCCTTTTGTTGGGCCCTGCAGCTGGTGGCACAGATTTGCATACCATTGATAGGGTAATTCAAACCGGCCCACACAGGGCCTGGCAGCAGAGGCTAACAAAAGAGACAGGAAACGCCAACAACCTTTCATATGCACTGCATGCACTGCGTCAACTTGAAGCCAGCTCCCACCATCAGTATCAATTGACAGTGAGCTGTCAAACTACGGATGGAAAAGAACTATCAAACGTTTAGGAGAGCCTGAAGACTTGCCTCTTCAAGTAATTTTTAATGCTTAGCAAAAGAAGAACCCGGTGAGACATATTGTTAATTCCAAATGTGGCCAATACATGTTTGTTATCAGCACCTTGATGCCCGCGGGCTGCCGGCGCTTTATAAGCACTCATGACATAACATAACATGCCTGGGACTGCGTGTTTACAGTAGTTCACCCCTCAGGGGGACCCCATTCATAAGGTACGAGAATGTGATTTGCAGGAGCCAGAGAGTCTGGTCTTGTTGCAGTTTCAATGGAGACCTGCCGCTTTATCAGGAACCACAGAGACCTCCATTAAAAAGAGAGACCCTTTGATCCACAACAGACAGGAAGATGGTGGGACTTAGTATTGCATGTTTTCACACCTTTACCTCTTCTGTTACAAAGCACTCTGGTTATGACCTCACACATACAGGAGATAGTTGGTGGGGACCCAAGATTGGTTCATTAAGGTAGGCTTAGCCTACACCAATCCCTGTGGTCCATTTGACGTTGTTCCATTTGACTTTAAAAGAGGGGTGAGTCCCTCTTTTGGCAGATCATCTGAAGACTTTACAAGGAGTAGCAAGAGGAACTCATCATTAGACCCTGGCTGAAGGTACAGTCTGCCTTACATATTCCACCAGTGAAGCAAGGCCATGATTTCCAAAGAGGGAAGCAAGATCCCTCCCATAAACATCTCCAAGGGAAGAGCGGGAGATCCAGAACTCAGAGGACCCCCCCAGCAGCCCTAGAACCGGTACCCAGTCAGCACATCGCGTGACCTGCTAGGCTCTGCAGCAAGCTTCCTAGGTAGGAAGCGCCAGAAGGTCTCTGAACCTATAACAAAGGACAATGCTTCTGCCTGCAACAGACCCCTCAGCTTTAGGCCATCCACCTTAAAGGATGACACTAGCCACAGTGAAGAAGCTGGTAGAAGTGCCATGACGAGTCTCTGCCGACGTCCGCCTTAAAGGACATTTCCGAGCCAGTCTAGTTCATCGAGCTGTAACCGACTGCAATGTTGACCGTTGTCAAGCTGCAGTCGCTTAAAGACATTCAAGAAGCCTCGACCAGTGCTTCAGAATCACCGACCAGCATTGAGACAACAATTCCTGACCCTGAGCCGCCGTGTAGGCCAGCCTGCAGCCATTTGTCCAGCTTTGCTCGCTGAATTGTCTTGCCGCCTGATATCCGCAGCTGATTTCCATCTTGAACTATGTCAATGAAGCCTGCAAAGTGCCCGGAAGCTGACTTGACTCTGTCGAGCACCAAGAAAACCTTCAGCACAAGGTATATTGTGGTTCTGTCCCCGGTCCTTTTCTGAAGGCCCCTAGAGACATATTAAGACCAAGTGATCCCTTTGTGCTGAAGCCAAGTAAACTTAAACTGTCGTGGTTATTAACCATGCTGACTACCCTCCTGTCAGTATCCAGAATGCATCCCTTTTCCTTCATTGAAACGGTCCGTCTCTGCAGTCCTATACAGGGTGGGTTGTATTCCATAGTGTTGCTAGACCTGTCTGTTGTGATTAATAAAGTAGATATTTTTATTACAACCTTGACTGGACAGTCCCTTTTATCATTGGGTAATAATTGTATTTTGGCTATGTTGCAACTAAGCAACGATCCACGACCTTGCGGAGCCTGCCGTTCCGTCCACATTACCAAATGTGGACAAGGAATTCTTATAATTCACTTGTATTCCAATCTGTTGGTATCCCTGCAGGTGTACTAGAGGTGTGGGGATGATTGATGGTTTAGAAACCGATATTCACTTCTGGACCACTGGCGCCCAGGATGTTGACTCGTCACAAGTCATATATTTATAAACAGCCAATAATATTACACAAGCTTCACAGGAATTGAAAACAATAGTAGATAAAAGACAGGACTTCCAGAACATACTTTTAGGTAGGGCCAGACTTAGGGCAGGGCCCCACCAGGTGACCGCCCGGGTTGCCCTGTCCTTAGCCCTCCCTTGCCATTAGAGTTCGGGGGAGTCTTTCGTGCTCTCCCCCGAGCTGGCATGGAAGAAAGCGTGGCAGGTGCCGTATTAAAATTAAATGTGCTGCGTTCGCGCGTATTTAAGAACAATAGGGTGCTGATGCTTTCGTATCAGCACCGATTTTAACGTTTGGTGTATCCCCCTGTCCCGCGTGACCCGGGGCATGCGGGGAGGAGGCAAAGTTTTGTTTTGTTGCCTGGAAGGCCAGCCCTACTTTGAGGGTACTACAGGTTTTTAAATAAATGTGAATCGCCCAGTGGTGCTTACAGGTGATGAATGTGAGCAGTAGATAGCCACATTAATAAGCTTAATTTATTTATCTACTAAGCTTATTAGAAGTGCCATTTCCCCCTGCTACGTTCCATCCAAATTACTACTGTTTGTTTGTTTATTTATATAGCACTAGAACCCTCAGGTATCTGAGCGCTGCTTATTTCCCATGGTGTGTGGTGCTCATTTATCGACCCTGGAAGGATGAAAGGTTGGCCCTGCTGGGATTCGAACCTGTGTCAGCAGGCTCTGCAGGTATGTCAAAGCGAGCGCTCGACTCGCTGTGCTATCTGCCCGGCCAGTAGAAAGAGAAACATGTTCTACTGCCAATCACGCAAGTGTAGCCCACACACTACTGTCCACATTTACTGCAAGGGGCGGGCATTTCCTTGCTGTGCCTTCGCGTCGGCTGATGTCACTTCCTGTGGTGTTGCACATTCCGAATGCCAATTAGAGCCCCCACTTATTTTTTCCTTTGCGTCCCGAGAAAATGGCGATCACACATGAGTAATGAATGTATATTATTAATAAGGTAGCTCGAGTCAATTGAAGCAGAGTGGTCACTCTTAACATGACTCACCCCCCCCTCCGCCACGCCCCAAACGCTCCAGTGAGAAGTTGGGGGAAAGTCCCATTGTCCCCAAACTGGAGTCTGCATATGGCTGCCACGGGCACACACCAATAGGCCTAGGGGAGGGGGTGCAGGCAGCCGGCCTGCCCGCGACAAAAGACTCATTATGGAGCCAGGCAGTGTTGAAAGTACTTTGGGGGGTGTCGGGGGCGCAATGCCCTGGTCACAGTACAGAGGCCGCCATGATGAATTGAACATTATTGAAAGGCCTGGGGAGTTGGGGGGGTTTGGAAGGCCCGAGTGATGGAAAGGAAGGAGGGGCGGAAGAGGGGGTGGGGGCGCCTATCACAATCAGAAATGACAGCGGGAGACAGGTCGACTGACAGATCGCGATTGAAAGGGAAATGGGGACGAACAATGACATGCGTGTAGGGGGGGGGGCAATCGCCTGAAGAATGCCCTGGTAGGAGCACTGCTGCTGGCGGCACCCGCCCCCCCCCAAACCCCACTCCCCTAGAAGTAGATCAGAGAGAGTCTAATGGGATTTCACGCACAGCACCATTACCCCCCCTCCCAACACCCTCCAATCAGGCAGACGCACGAGACACAAACGTATTCCAAGAACTTTCTTTAAGCTTCTCCTTAGTCTGACTTATTCTGTCCATTTAAAGGATGCGTTTACTATTTCGAATATCAAAGTGGGCAACAGAGAGAAAGAGGGCGACGCGCAGAAGGGACCCAGAGGAGGCAAACTAAACCTAGCTGGGGGAGGCATACAGCGGCGCGAGCTGTGACGTCACCATCTCTGGACTCGCTTTCACCCCCATGCCAGAGTGGGCATGCGCGTCAAATGTCTGCGCGAGAGGGCATAAAGCAGATGTGGGTGCAGTGACATGGTATGCTGTGACGGCCTTGCACGTTGCTGCGCGTGCCAGACAGTGCGTGGTATACATCAACATTTATTTATTTATTTATTCATATTTATAAAGCGCACAACAGCCCGTGGGCATCGCCTTTGGACATAGGCCTTTGCATGGATGGTGCCCACTTTTTCCTGCGCCAGCTAAACAGCAGGCGCAGGCCATACAATTAAAATGCAAAGGGGCGTAACTGCGACTTCCTTTGCAATAATTCCCGCTGCCATGTCGGATCCCTGCCCTGGGCATCTTCTTGGATTGGCCACGTTTACGTACTGGCAGGCCCAGAAACTGGGAATCCCCCTTTCTGTCTCCCTAGAGCCCGCGGCTGGACCAGAGTACCCCGAGAAAGGCGTAATCGCGGCATTGGTGAAGACCTGCCCAGTGGCAGGCCTCGGCTTGAGAGGAAAAGTTTGTCAGTTAAGCAGGGACCCTCATCTGCAATACACAAATACTTCTTGCTCTGCCAATGCAACAAATAACAATTATGACAAATAAAATTGCTCACTCTTTTCAAACATTGCCACAACATGTTGTGTTAGTTAATTGGATATTAGCACCCAAGGAAAAGGCGCTGACCAATCAGATTGTCTGTAACATGGCTGCAAATCAGTGGTAAAAGTCAACAGGCCCCTGTGTCCAGCCTGCGCCTCCACTCGTCAGCCATCTTATTTTCTCCATTGACGAGGGCCCTGCCTTCCCCATTGCCCCGTGATCCTGCGGCAATACGCCCAGCCACACTCTTCCCATCCGCTATCCCACTTACCTGTCTGCCACAGCCTCCCTCTCTCGTGCTTATGGTAGAAATACCCGGCAGCCATTTTAGGTTGGAGGTTGTTTTTATGATAAATCTGCACGCATGCGAGCCCTGCCTTCCAATAGATATCACCCCTTTATATGGGATACCCTCAGTACGCTCATGTCTACCGTAGGCTTGAACTAGCAGCAGTGCTTTAAGTGGGCCAGGGCCAGCCAGGGCCGGGCCCGACTGTCTCCAAAAAGTGGGGCTGAGCCGGGGGACCTGCCGGGACCCCCCAGCCCCACCACAACATTGGCCGGACACATCATCCTGCCACGGCCGCAGCCAGAAAGGGAGATGCACCTGCCATTTTCGCGTCAGGCAAGCTGACAGAAGATCCAGCCAGCCACTCACACAAGGGGTCATAAGAGGAAGTTACTGCTCTTTTGTTCCCCCCGACTCCCGGTCACCGAGGCGACTTTGACCATCTGCGAACCTGGGGACTCTGTGCTAATTTCTATGTTTATAAAAGTACACAATTCAAGCCATGTTTTATAAATCTTTGCCGACCGACAAAGACGCCTCAGGCTTTGTCTGTTGGGAAAGCTTATAAAAGATGGATTGAATTGTGTACTTTTCAAGACATATTTTATAAACATAGAAATATTTCTATGTTAAAAAAAGAGGGCTTGAAAAGTATGCAAACCATGAGGTATGCACATAAATGTTGTATATTTATGTACGTACCTCACTATGGTTTGTGTGCTTTTCATGCCATCTTATAAATGTAAGCATTTATATATTTATGTGCGTACCTCACTATGGTTTGTGTACTTTTCAAGCCATGTTTTATAAACATAGAATATGCAACATATTCACAAACCATAGTAAGGTATTAAGACAAATACATAAATGCATGTAGTTTTTTAGGACACGGCCATCCTGCAAAGCCACGCCCCCAAATGAGACCCCCTCTCGGTTTCTTACCCAACTTAAAGCCCTGGTTAATGGGCCATTATTGGCACTTTCTGCACCGAAACGCAGGCGTGATAGAATAATTATAGCACACTCTATTGCCATTTGCATGATCCCTTGACGTTTATGGGACCAGCAAAAAAAAATGTGCTGGGTTGTGTTAGAGGAGGCAGGGGAAATGCAAGATAGCTTTGGTGTTTTGTTGATGCATGAAGTACAGAAGTAGCCGAGTGATGTTTTCACCCATGGGTTTTTGTCAAGTACTTTTGAGACATCTGTATCGAGATCGAACACCTGCCTGTAGTACGAGATTACCTTGCTTGGGACTGTGATGTACAAGTTGATTGGAGGCATGCATAGTTCTGACCTTTGATGTCTGTCCGGTGGGGTATTCAATTGCCATGTGTGGGTGGCTTAGTTGGTATGCATATTAAATGTTGGAAGATATAACTTCTGGGCACGTTAATGCGCAGAGGCGCTCCTTGTATACACCAAACATCATAGGATCATCTATACGGTCTAGGCTTGCCATCAACGCAGTGGTGGGGCACATTGGGTACGGGTTTTGTGGAGAAGTCCTGAAACATTGTCTGGGCCTAAATCAAAGGGGCGCAAATGATAGATTGGAATATTGCATTATAATGCGCCATTGAATTCCAATTGACTATGACTTTGAATTGAAGGGACGATGCAAAGACAATTATAACGTTCCATTGTATTCTTCCATTTTACTGGCAGTCTAAGTACTTCTACGCTTGATACTTGGGGAGCCAATCACTTCCTTGACAAGGAAAAAGAGGAGAGCGTTCAGGTGAGGTGCCCTTTGCAAGGTAGAGCAACCAATAGGGTTTGCAAGAGTCCCATTGTTGGACTAGGAGTGGAGGACTTAGAGAAAACTTTCAATGGGGTTGAGGGGGAGTTACTCACTTTAAGAATACTTATGTGGCTCCTCATCTGTTTGTCTAATTACCTCCAATTGCAGTACATTTCTGCATGGGGGTACTCTGCTGGAAATTATTTCACATTTGATTTTTCTTCCGAAAACCTTCTTGAAATTGACCTGCTTACAGCGTAAAGGGCCTTAAACCTAAAAAGTCGCAAACCGCGGCCTCCCCGGGTGCGGCGGCGCAATCTGTAAATTGACATTTATTACGGCCGGAGCTAATACTCTGCAGCGAATTGCCCAGGTCTGCAGTAATCAGCGGCCTGTAATCGGTTCCGTTAGTAAAGTAGCTGACGAGCCCGACGATAGGCCCACGCAGCGCCAAGCTCGGATTATCTTGCGCGGGATAATAATCAGGTAGCGTCGGATTGACAGCTCCTCCGGGGTGGACAGATGAGTCACTTGGAATAATGGGAACAAATGTATTCACTCATTCCCTGCCCACCTCAGTTCATCTCTCACTGGTGTATGGGGAAGGCATTCTCGGAAGAACATTTCACGACCCCCCCCACCGCCACTCCCCACCCTCGCAAACGAACGTGCTTCCAACGCCCCAAGCAATCCCCCTCTACAGAAGGCAACCATGTTGTAAGACCATTTTCCCGAGAAGACTACCTCGGCACAGCCCTAAACTGTTCATAGAAATTAGGACTATATACTGGGCTCCCAAGGGTCCCCATGCTAGGCGGGAGACATTCTGGGACTTGAATCCCTAAATTTGAAAATGGAGAAACGGAAACACAAAGTTACAAATCCCAGAATTCAAATAAAAATCCACAGTACTGTACGACCTTCTGGAGCATCGGTAAGGGTAACCCACAGACTTCTGTATATAGCGCAGAACGCTTTCCATACGATTCCAAGGTGCTTGAATAATATGTGTTATTAATCAACTCGATAGTACATGTTTAATCAACCTCTGAAGAATGCCAAGAGGTGTTGACCCATCCAGGATTCCAAATATGTGACCTGCAGGTGACTGGGAGGGGCCTTGGCCCATCAAACCTTCTACCAGTTAGTTACTTGCTTCACCTGTTCAGAACATCTCCCCACCGAACACTCCTCTCTGTTCCATTAAAATAATGTTATGTCATGGCATGTCATGTTACGACAACTTGTAAAGGGCACAGTCACCCGAAGGTATCATGGCGCTAGAGAGGTAAGCAAACGGTTAACATGCCCATCTAACTAATAAGACTTCAGAACAGATATGTCTCCAAAGCCTTTCCGAACGCCAAATTATTTGACAGGTTTTCAAAGCCAATGGGAGGTCATTCCATAATAGCGCCGTGGCCACCGAAGAAACCCAGCTTCCAATGCGAGAGCGGCAAAAGGACGGTACACATAACAAACCAGCTGAGGCTGAACGTAATGTCTGATTAGGAAGATAACGGGTACATTTGACCCGAAGATATTCCACCCCTAAGTTGTGCAATGCACGGTGTTCCAAACAGAGTGCCTTAAACCTAATGCGTTGAGCCACAGGCAACCAATGCAGGGAGCACAGAACTGGGGAGATATGAGCCCCATAAGGGGTTCTGGTTGCTGCAAAGCGGGCAAATTTTGTAGCCGCTGCAGCTGCTGGACAATGCCAGATATAACGAGTTGCAGTAGTCCAAGCGGCTCAAGACCAGAGCAGCTACCACCGGCGGCCAGAGATTCCGGGGTACAAACGGTAGCACCTTTCTCCGTGTCTTGTGGTGAAAGTGGCCAGCCTGCAACACTGCTGATACTTGTGCATCCATGGAAAGAGTAGCAGAAATGACCACTCCTAAATTCTTCACTTTCACCACCAGAACAGGAAGAGGGCCCAAAGACGATTCCCAAAAGGAGGACACCCAAAGTGGAGGATCAGGGGGAGACCCAACCACCAACACCTTCATCTTGTCTCCATTCAGTTTACGCCAATTGTGGTACATCCAATCTCCCACGGCAGACAGGCACAGATGCAGGCACAATGACATCTCAGCTTGCTCGAGATCCAAAAGAATCAGGATCTGAGGGACATCTGCGTATGAATAGCACTTGATACCGAAGGACCGGATGAGACACACCAATGGCCAGATGTAGTTATTAAAAAGAATAGGAGACAAAGCGGAGCCCTGCGGCAGCCCGTAATCCATGTTATAGGACCAGCACAGGGGTCAAGTCCTAAAACAAAAGTGGGGGGACTCATTTACATACCAATTACATGCAGTGTGACCAGAAATTAGCATATCAAGGTGTCATCTGAAAAAAGTGGTGTGACTTCTGAAAAATGTAGGAGGACTCCGTACACCCGCATGTACCCTCGACTTGAGCCGTGGACCAGCATGTCTCCAAGGTCCTGGTGAAAAGGAGGGTTCACTGTGAGCTGCTGGGAGGATTGTAGGATCTACACACCTCCATACGCTTGCTGTAATTCTGCAGAGTTCAACATTACACCCATCCTCAGGTAAACATTCACCTTGCATTCCATCTGCATTTCAGTGAGTACAGAGTAGACAGGGGCTGTGGGTGCTCTGGAGTGCCTGAAACAGTAGGCCAAAGTCTTCCAGTACAGATTCGAAAGGTTGGGACCGATTCCCTGCCTGGGCTTGCCATGGTGGGTTGACAGCACTGGCGACAGGTTGGGACTGCATCCTTGCCTGAGTTGGCCAAGGTGCCTAGACAGCACTCCTGGCAGGTTGAGATGGCTCCTTTGCCTGGTCTGACCATCCTGCCTAGACGGCACTCCTGACAGGATGGGATGTAACCCAGGCCTGGGTTGACCAATGTGCCTAGACCACGTCCTTGACTGGGCTGGTCATGGTGTGTAGACAGCACTTCTGACAGGTTTTGATTGCATCCTTTTCTGGGATGACAATGGTGCCTAGACAGCACTCCTGGCAGGTTGGGTTCCACATCATTGCCGAGGCTGGCCATGGTGTAACGAATCAACTTCCGGGGCAGCGGTGGTCCAGAGATGAATATCAGTTTCTAAACCATTAATCAAACCCACACCTCTAGTACATCAGAAGGGATCCAAACGGATTGGAATATAAGTGAATTATAAGACCTACTTGTCCAATTTGCGTAACGTGGATGGAGCGGCAGGCTTATCTCCGCAAGGTCATGGATCGTTGGTTAGTTGCAACACAGTGAAAATACAATTATTACCCAATGATAAAAGAGACTGTCCCGTCAAGGTTGTATAAAAATATCGACTTTATTAATCACAACAGACAGTTCTAGCACACTATCATTACAACTCACACTGTAAAGGAACACAGAGGACAGACAGTTTCACAAAGGAAAGGGATGCACTCTGGATACTGACAGCAGGGTAGTTGGTAAAGCAATCAGTCTTACTTCTCAAGGTTATTTTGTTTCAACACTAAAGGGGCAAAGGGTCATAACTGTCTCTAGGGGCCTTCAGAGAAAGACCAGGGGGCTGATCCACAATGTACCTGGTGCTGAAGGAGTTCTTGGTGCTCGACAGCATCAAGGCGGTTCCAGGGCACTTCGCAGTCCGTGAGACAGATATAATGGAGGGAGACAGCTGTGGGTACCACGCGGCAGGCAGTTCGGCAAGCGAGGCTGGACGGACGTCTGCAGGCTGTTGGGCGCGGCAGCTCAGGGCCAAGAATCATTATTTCAGTGCTGGTTGGTGGATCTGGAATGCTGTTCGAGGCATCCCAGACGGCTCTTGCGACAGCGGTGTGACAACAGTCAGCGGTGCAACCGGATGCGGTTTGAGGACTCGACTGTTTCTAAATTGTCCTTAAAAAGATGGACGCTGGATGATGTTTGCGTGGCACTCCTCCTAGCTTCTTCGCAGAACTTGAGCCCTTTCAAGGCAGACGGCCCAAAGTTCAGGAGGGTGTTAGCAGGCAACAGCTTTGTTCTTTGTCCAAAGACTCTACGGCACTTCCTACCTAGGAAGCTTGCTGTAAGAACCAAGCAGGGCATGCTGTGTGCTGGCTGGGTACCAGTTCCGGAACTGCTGGACAGGTCCTCTGAATCTGATATCTCCCTCTGTTCCCTAGGAGATGTTTAGGGGGGAGATCTTGCTTCCCTCTTGGAACTCCTGGCCTTCCATCACTGGTGGAAGATGTAAGGTAGACGGTACCCTCAGCTCGGGTCCAGAGGAGTCCTCCTTCTGACATGTTGCGAAGTCTTCAGATGTTCTGCTAAGTGAGGGGTTCAGCCCTCTTTTAAAGTCAAATGGGCCCCAGTGATTGGTGTAGGCTAAGTCTACCTGATTCAAACAGAAGGGTGGACCAGTAGATAGGGATGACACAAATTACTCAAAAAATTACACTTTTTAATCAATAAACATATAATACATCATTGTATGTATTGCTTTAAAATCATAAATTCAATCCATCAACATATATTTCATATATCCAGCTTCCATACTCAATCCCATACTATCTCATTCATACATTCTTCTATGAAACCAATTTGGCATTTTATACATTGTGTATTGATCTACTAATACAGATGTTTCCAACAAATTATAACAATTGTTTATGGCCCAGTCGTTGTTTTCAGGTGTCGTATTTTATCTGGTTTATTATTTTGCCAGATTGTTCACATAATCGTCGTCGACAATTGTTTCGGTCTGCATATAACAGAACTGACTGTCTTTGATTTTTCAAAACCTTCTTCAAGACGTAGGGCAAAGTCTATTTGGTCTGACCTTGTATTTGGAATAGTATAAGCCAATTTCAGATCCGCATGTATAAATTCAAGGGATAGCGAGTAGATAGTTGGAGTCAATCCTCCACCGGCATCTCTGACTTTGTTGAGACCAATTTACACTTATTTCTGGCCGCAAAATGTTGTTTTTCGATATTCTTGGATGTTACCGTATAGCCTCCGGCTCCAGACACCCAAACTCCTATTCGCACTGTATGACTCAGTTTACTGTTGGGACATTTTCTCTCAGCCTAATCGAATGAATCCATCATCAATGATTTGTAAAAAGAGCAATTCCGATGTTTGCTTGAGATCGTTCTCAACCATGCGTACCGCAACAATCTCGCCGGTACACTCGTTCAAGCCTACCTTAATGTACCAATCCTGGGTCCCCACCACAATATTCTGTTATGCATGAGGTCAGGACCAGAGTGCTCTGCAACAGGACAGACAAGAGGGTGACAGCATATACCTAAATCCTACCGAACTTCCTGTCTATTGTAGATCAAAGTATCTCTCTAGTTAACTGATCCCCCTTTGACTCTTGATTAAAGCACAGGTTTCCCCTGAAGTATGTGCTGGGAGCAGACTTTCTGCCTCCCCCAAACCACATACTTCTCCCCTCTGAAAGGGGTCAGCTCTGCAGGGGTTTGCCTATGGTAAATAGTGGACCCAGACATGCATTTCACTGCCTTTCATAAAGAGGGGTGGGAACTAGCTTCAAGTTGACACATTGCACACCTTCCTGTTGTCTCTCCAGCAACCAAGCACACTCGGCAGTCTTGCCTGAATTATCTGTCATTAGTATGCACTGCCACCAGCAGGAGAACAAAGGAATGCAGATCCATGGAGCCTTTAATATTTTAATTAGGCTGCTCATGGCTAGATGAAGGTATGCCTTCTCCCTTCTTGGAATGCTTTGATGTGCCCAGGGCTGTCACATTCCATGTGAATATGACAGGGGAAGATGACGCCTGTAGGCTATGTCTTCCCAGAGTACAGGTGACTATGTGTTTGGTGCTGGAAGCAGATGAAATTGGTGTGGAATGGCAGCACTCATTTCTCTGAGGTTGGTCTCCCATCATTAATTTTCATTTATCAAAAAATCAAAAAAGCCCAGGCAAGCGCTCTCTTCTCCCTGTGCGGATGGTCGAACTCCTCACACACAGTGCCTAGAAATTGCTCCTGGCAGGTTGGGACCGCATCCTTTCCTGAGCTGTGGATAGTGCCTAGGCAGCACTCCTGGTAGGTTGGGTCCACATCATTGACTGGGCTGACCATGGTGCCTAGACAGCACTTCTAGCAGATTGGGTCCACATCCTTTCCTGGGCTGAGGAAGGTGCCCAGACAGCACTCCTGACAGGTTGGGAATGCATCCTTGCCTGGGTGGACTAGGGTGCCTTGCCCCCACAGATCAGGTTGGGACTGCATCCTTGCCTGGGTGGACTAGGGTGCCTTGCCCACACAGCTCAGGTTGGGACCGCCTCCTTGCCTGGGTGGACTAGGGTGCCTTCCTTGCCTGGGTGGACTGCAGTGCCCTGCTCTCGCAGATCAGGTTGTGACCACATCCTTGCCTCTGAGGACTAGAGTGCTTTGCCCTCACAGATCAAGATGGGACCGCATCCTTGCCTGGGTGGACT
The DNA here is from genome assembly GCF_040938575.1 of Ambystoma mexicanum. NCBI lineage: Eukaryota > Metazoa > Chordata > Amphibia > Caudata > Ambystomatidae > Ambystoma > Ambystoma mexicanum. The sequence continues at coordinate 187,844,510 of NC_090921.1, forward strand.
AGGGTGCCTTGCCCTCACAGATCAGGTTGGGACCGCATCCTTGCCTGGGTGGACTAGGGTGCCTTGCCCTCACAGATCAGGTTGGGACCGCATCCTTGCCTGGGTGGAATATGGAGCCCTGCCCTCACAGATCAGTTTGTGACCACATCCTTGCCTCTGTGGACTATGGTGCTTTGCCCTCACAGATCAGGTTGGGACCGCGTCCTTGCCTGGGTAGACTAGGGTGCCTTGCCCTCACAGATCAGGCTGGGACCGCATCCTTGCCTCAGTGGACTATGGAGCCCTGCCCTCACAGATCAGGTTGAGACCGCATCCTTGCCTGGGTGGACAAGGGTGCCTTGCCCTCACAGATCAGGTGGGACTGCATCCTTGCCTGGGTGGACTAGGGTGCCTTGTCCTCAGAGATGAGGGTGGGACCGCATCCTTGCCTGGGTGGACTAGGGTGCCTTGCCCTCAGAGATCAGGTTGGGACTGCATCCTTGCCTCGGTGGACTAGGGTGCTTTGCCCTCACAGATCAGGTTGGGACCGCATCCTTGCCTTGGTGGACTAGGGTGCTTTTCCCTCACATATTACGTTGGATCTCTCAGCCGTGACCATGCTTTGTAATTTGCTCCCTTGGTTGTGGTTGCTCATGTTGTCAGCAGGTTGGGTTCATGGGACACTGCACCTACACAACAATTACACATACACGTGTGACTTCTGCTGGTCCTTCTTAAATTCCTGGACATGTACTAGCGCGCCGACGGTGGCCCGTGGTGTACCTACGTAGGAGTGGCCCTCGGGTGGACTTCTCCTCACTATCCGCTCACCTTGCAATGGTCCGCCGATGGAGGAACAGCGGAGTGAAGTTGAATGCACCAAAAACAGAGGGGCTTCTACCTGGGTCCCACTGTCTGGTTTCTAATCATGGCGGTGTGCGTGGTTCCCCTGGCTTTTTTGGCCTGCACCCCTCAACTAATTAGGGAAGTAGAAATAATTTAGGTTTATTAGGAGGAAAACCTTAGCTTGAATGCCCAGATAAGTGCTGAGCTCAAGAGGGCATGCTTTACGCTTCAGAAATAAAGGTGGGTCCTTTTCTCCAGGCAGAACACCACCAATCAGTGGTCCGGTCTCTCATTAATTCAAAGTTGGATTATGCAAACTCTCTAGCTCCCGAAATTGCACATACAGCACCTGAGGTACAAGCAGAAGGCCACAGTCTGGCCACCTTTGGTCCCAGAGAGACCCCGTCTCACCTCTTCATCCTTCTTTGCACTGGCTGCCAGTTCAGTGCCACACCACTTACACAGTTCTCTGCCTTGTGCTCGAGTGCCTTCGTGGACTGGCTATCCCTTATCTACCAGTTAGACAGTGGACTTACCTTCCCAAAGAGCCCTGCATTCTTTGGGAGAATGGCTGCTGAAGAAGCCTTTCACCATCCGGAGGCGAGTGAAGGTTCTCTGTGCAGGGTCCCAGGCTCTGGAATGCAGTGGCCGTGGAGATTCACCACTGCTGACATCCTCAGGATGATCTGGGAGGCCCTGCTGACATCCACTGGACGAGCTGCGAAGCACTGCTGCGATCCTAAAGATGAGCTGGAAAGCACTGCCTAGATCTTCAGTATGAGCTTCGAAGCACTGCTGCGATCCTCAGGATGAGCTGGGAGGCATTGCTGACATCCACTGGATGAGCTGCAAAGAGCACTGCTGCGATCCTCAGGATGAGCTGGGAGGTCTTGCTGACATCCACTGGATGAGCTGCAAAGAGCACTGCTGCGATCCTCAGGATGAGCTGGGAGGCCTTGCTGACATCCACTGGATGAGCTGCAAAGAGCACTGCTGCGATCCTCAGGATGAGCTGGGAGGCATTGCTGACATCCACTGGATGAGCTGGAAAGCATTGCTGACACCCGCGTGATGAGCTGTGAAGCACTGCTGCGATCTTCAGGGTGAGCTGGGAAGCACTGCTGACACCAACAGAATGAGCTGCGAAACACTGCTGCAACCCTCAGGATGAGCTGTGAAGCACTGCTGAGATCCGATGAGCTGGGATTGAAGTACTGCCGAGATCCATAGGATGAGCCCGGAAGCACTGCTAACACCTACACGATGAGCTGGGAAGTCGTGCTGTGATCCTCAGGAAGAGATGACAAGCACTGCTCACATCTGCAGGGTGTGGTGGGAAGCACTGCCGAGATTCTCCTCCCAGGATGAGCTGGGAAGCACTGCTGTGATCCCCAGGATAAGCTGGGAGGCACGGCCTAGATTCATATGACGAGCTGGGAAGCATACCGACATCCACAGGATGAGCTGGGAAGTACTGCTGAGAGCTGCACCTCCCGTTACTCATAGCACTGCTGAGAACTGCACTGCTGGTTACTCAAAGCACTGCTGAGATCTGCACCGCCGGTTACTCAAAGCACTGCTGAGATCTGCACCGCCGGTTACTCAAAGCACTGCTGAGAACTGCACTGCCGGTTACTCAAAGCACTGCTGAGATCTGCACCGCCGGTTACTCAAAGCACTGCTGAGAACTGCACTGCCGGTTACTCAAAGCACTGCTGAGATCTGCACCGCCGGTTACTCAAAGCACTGCTGAGATCTGCACCGCCGGTTACTCAAAGCACTGCTGAGAACTGCACTGCCGGTTACTCAAAGCACTGCTGAGATCTGCACCGCCGGTTACTCAAAGCACTGCTGAGAACTGCAACGCCGGTTACTCAAAGCACTGCTGAGAACTGCACCGCCGGTTACTCAAAGCACTGCCGAGATCTACTTGAAGGCAAGTTCGGACTGGGGCATAAAATTGTCTCGGGTACCAATGAAAAAGTGGCCCCACGATTGCAAATGGGAAGTCATTCCTTTTGTGACAATGGTTGAGAAGTACCCAAGGAGAGATATTTGAAAATAAGTGGTGTAAAATGTGAATTTTAAAGAATATTTATTCAGTAATGATGGTCAAAACTACTAGCCGCATGGTGAAGTTACTCACCAAATAGGCCCACATTGGCCAAAAAAAACGAAAAACCTTGACTATCAACAACATAAAAGGACTACCCCATCGAAGCCCACCAGTTACTGCCCCTCCCCCAACATGCCCCCACAAACACCACCCAACACTATTTCCAGCACTTTCTATAAATTATATATTATCTAAATTGTGCAGTTTTGTCTGTGAACCTTGGCATGTTAATTAAAAACAAGCTTTGGCTCTAATTGATATTACATGGCTTGCGGTGCAGTCATTTCCAAGCCAGACTCTTTGGCACAGTCAGCAAGTGCTTCGTCTTGTACCTGAAAGGTTGGGGATTCGAGGCAATCCTCAAAATTCTGAAAATGTTGTGAAAATAATTACAATTCTTGTCACCCGCCCTTCGGCCAAAACCGAGACAGGGTTTTTACATTTAAAAAACTTTCGGGGCGACAGAGGATCCAATTCCGGGACGTTCGGCTGCTTCTTGTTCTTCTTGCTAATAGATTTTTATCCATCAGCTGTGATTTTTGGATACCAAGGCTTGGCCTCATTACTCCATCTTACTCCTGTGGCTGCCCTGCGGTGCCCTGGCGCTAACTCCATCTTCTCGGGTTGAGTATGTAGTCGTGGGTTAGTATTCTTCTTGGTCTGTGTGGTCTTGTCACAGTAGAGCTGGTTTCACAGGGTCTTCGTAGTTCGGGTATAACCCTGCTGCTTTATAGGCCAGTCCGAGCCGGCTTGAATGGCACAGAGAAAGAAGGGTGGAGTGGACTGGACCCCCTATTAGCGCTGAACTCCTGGCAGTGCTGGATTGTGGCTCATTACTTCAAGATGGTATGGCTGAGGTAGTCCGGATATGAACAGTGGCATCCAACAAGCCCCCCTCATTGCCCCCCTCATGGCAACTAGATAAAGGTGGTCCTTCCGGACTTCATGCACAGAAATGGAATGGGGGCGAGTTTTCACAGGGCCATTACATGGTAGTTCTGGGAGGAGGCTAGGGGTGAGGGTAGGTCCACGCCCACTCTCCTCCTTTTGTTCCTGCACCCCATGTCGCTTTTGCACTCTACAGCTCCTCCTTTCACCTATGTAATTAATGTGAGTTTCCGCCGCAGGAGACGCGGCTGGGTAACGCTTGGCGTTTTCCTCTCTCGCGCGCTTTCCAGCCATGCAAATGAGCCCATTAGAAGGGATTACAGACCGGCGGCGGCGGCGGCGGCGGCGGGCCCCGGCTCTCCCGCCATTCCTGAAGGCAACGTCTTAATGAGAATTAAGCGCTGTCGGAATCAATTACCGCTTCGATCATCGCTCGCTTCCGCCCCACGCCCCGTGTCCTGCCTGCCATGCCTTTCACCAGTGCAGCTTTAAATGGAAAAATAGAATTGCAGGTGCTCACCAACGTGGGCTTTAAATGGGCCGGGGCGCAGACCCCGTAAGGTCCAAAAAGTGCTCTTGTGCGTCGCCCCGCCCTAAAATTCTCCCTCTTTCCGCCCAGTCACGAAGCGCTCAATGTGGCCGACTTTATGCGTGTCTTTTGCTCTCTGTGTCCCACTATCTATTTTGATCGCTTTCTCTCTCTCACAGCTTATCCCCACTCCAATCACATGTTCCCTCTCTTTCTCTGAGTAAGTCCCTTTGCTCTGATCTTGGGCATCGGGACCCTGACGCACTGAAACTTCACAATACGTGATTCCAACCACACTCTCTGTATAATGGTGTACTTCTAAGTCATTCGCTTGGAATGTGATTCCGTCAGCCTCATGCAGTCACCTCTCAAAGGCGTCCATCAATCACAAACTGAATGTGCCCTCTTTTGGCACAAATATTGTCATGTATAAAAGTTGCCAGGCTTTGAAGGAAAGGAGGGTCGGAAAGACAACTAAAACCATTGTGCAAGCATGATGTATAGCCAATCTAGGGTGCTTAGAGCGAAAAGCGACCGATAAACTCTCACAATTCCCACTGAAAACCGCGGAGGGACACAGGGTGGCTGTATCAATGACATCTTTAGGGACTTGTCTTCCCTTAGAACTTTCAATTTGCCCAGGATCACACACTTGCTTAAGCGGTAAAACCTATATTTTAGCTTAGTCTTCGATTTAAGCACTTGGCTATATTTCTTCCTTTTAAAATATTAAATATTTTAATAGCAATGCATTTAAAAGTACATAAATTGCATAAAACACTAACTTGATATCAATTAAATCATTTAAAAAACGTGTGGAACAAAAATAGAATTATAGCCTTATTTTACCCGTCATGACTAGAAGGTTGCTCTGAAAGCGTACAAAGGTGTGTACATTTTTAAAACTGTCAAACTGTGTTCACACGTAAAGAAAAACATTTTTAAATTGTGTTCACAGGTAAAGAAAATGCAACACAATGTGTTGTCACCTGTTAAGTCTATGCATGTAGTGTTATGCTTCCCTCCCATCTATTAGTCAGCCCCACCCCATTCACACCTCTTGATGGACAATAGTCCCCCCTTCAGGCACCCCTGCACCTGGTCTACCATCTTCTAATTGCTCTTTTTGGAATCCTTGGTTGACAAGGAGTGAACTTCAGAAAGACCAGCTCTGCTTTCCTGCACTTTGGGAAAGAGTGAAGAGTCAGGTGGGACAGGGACAAGCAAATAAGGGAGGGTGGCAATGAGTACCGGTACTCTCCTCGAGTTTGGAGACGTCCCAGCCCTCGTTACGGCCAAATATAAGAAGTGCAGGTACCGTGGGCGGATAGAACCGGTCCATTTAAATCACTATCACAAACTCCTAAACTTCCCAGCCTCGCCCAATGCACCCCATACAGCCTGCATGCCACCCCTCCCGATTTATGCGCAAGACTCCTGATTTTTCAATGAAAAATATGGCTCGTTTTTACTTCTCCCCCTCCTAAAATAATCTTGACTGCAGTGTAATTCAAACAGAAAATTCTACTATCCCGTTTTCTGTGGCAAATTCTGCAGCCCAGGTGCTCTGGAATGTTGACATGTGGGATATTGGCTGTAGCTGTACAAGTGAAACTGTATATTCTGCATCCCCTCAGCCAACGGTGGGGGGTGCAATGAGGTGGCCTCCATCAATGATGTCAGTGCTTGGAGGATAGCTCAGGGGCAACGTGTTTGTCTTGGAAGCAAGATAACTCAGAGCAACACATGCTCAAAGGCCGCGACTGGGCTCCGCGTGTAGTAAACGCAGTGGGCCGGGGAGGTGGTCCTCTAAATCTTTTTATTAAGTTTTACAGTTCCTATACTCTTATTTTAATAAGAAACCATTCCAGAATGGTCTCGTTTTTGAAACTTGCACTACGACCCCCGCATTCGCCTTACTGGGGATTCGAACACGGGACCTGCTGGCGTCACAGGTTACTCTTGCCTGTCCTGTGGGATTCTTGGGACAAAGCCCACTCCCAAGCCCCATCATAGCTCTGCTTCCGCACCGATCAGAATTGTTCTTAGACATTTAAGCAACAAAACGTGAACATGCGCAGGCACAGCTGTACTTGCAGTTAACGGGTAGGTAGGTGGGAGCAGGGGTGGCCTGGCCTGCAGGGAACTCTGCAGATTTCCCGGTCGGCCTCTGCGCCCGGGGCCACTTTTGAGTGGTAACCTATTTTATGTCTAAAGTTTTGCTTAGGAAAAGGGATGGGCTTGCTGAACATGTGTCCTAAGGGGCCACCTTGAAAATCATTGCCAGAATCTATTTTGGTTCCCAGTCCACCCCTGGGGGGGGGATTAATCTTTAGCCCCCCCTTAAGAGGTGCGTGTGGTGGGTGATTAGAAAGGGGAGGGTGCTCAAAGCTTCATGCTGTGGGGGACAGTGAATAGATATAATGTGGGTATCTTAAAATACATTTCTCTATTTTCTTTCACTGTGTTCCTTTCAGCCTTTACACGGTGGGGGTGGCAATGGAGGAAAGGTGGGACCCAAGTGTGGCGGTTGTAATGGGTGTGGGAGGGGGCGTGGTGATGGGGTTTATGGGGTGCTGGGGGCAGGCCAGCAGGGGACATTATGCCACGTTTTCTTTTCGTACATATTTATTAATTAACGATGTGGACTAAGGCTGCACTGAAGTGGGCGGCTTCATTATCACGTGAGGCTCTTTAGAGGTGCATGTCGGCGGAGATGTGGGGACTGCGCGAGCCGTTGACCTATCTGCCAGCCGTCTACAGTGCTGCATGCAGAGGGAGCCGCTTCAGAGCGCTAGGAAAGAGTGGGCAGGAGAGGGGAAGGAGGAGTTGATAGCCTGGAAGGGGGACGGGCAATTAACGATGTGGACTAAGGCTGCACTGAAGTGGGCGGCTTCATTATCACGTGAGGCTCTTTAGAGGTGCGTGGGGGCGGAGATGTGGGGACTGCGCGAGCCGCTGACCTATCTGCCAGCTTTCTACAGTGCTGCATGCAGAGAGAGCCGCTTCAGAGCGCTAGGAAAGAGTGTGCAGGAGAGGGGAAGGAGGACTTGATAGCCTGGAAGGGGGACGGGCAATTGTACCAAAAGGGTGGCAAGGCGGGAGACAAGAAATTAAGTCTAGCATTCACTGGTGTCTACACACACAGTTGGCCGTTCCAGTCCCTTCTGTGAATTCGAGAGACTGGGCGCAAGAGGTTATGTTCCACTCTCGGCTAAAGTGGGTGCCAGTGCTGAATGTTCAACCCAGTGGGGCTGCATGAGGGAGACCCCAACTGTATGCAATAAGTGTTTATGAGGCCTGTGATACAGAGAAAAGCCAGTGATCGAAGTGAGCGGGAACGGTCAGGAGCGGTGTTCCACTACTTTCTGTTGACCATTCCCCTACTTTTTGCGACCATATTCACCATTCCGTAGAGAGGATGTGCCCATTCATGTCCCTGGGCAGTCACTTAGACTATTGCTATGCCCCGGCCGCTTGTCATATGTTGCACTGTGCTACCGCCTACCCTCTCCCCTGCCGAGACCGCAGTCCCACTACTTTTTTCAGTACACTTCTACCACTGAGAAAAGCACAACAACACTGAACGATGGGAGCTCGATAATTAGGAACTCAATGGAAGGGAACTGGATCAGGGACGTGGAGACCCAGTGAGACTCCATTAAAGTGTCTGAGGCCAGTAATGGCGACCGAGTGAGACTCCACAGAGGTATATGAGGCCAGTAATATGGGGCAAGGGAGGGAGTGATGCGCCACTTAAAAGACCAGTGATGGGAAGAGAGTGAGACTCTACTGAAGTGCACGAGGCACGCACTATGGGTGCAGGGGAGAAGAGAACGTTAAAGGGACGAATGCCAGTGCTGTGGGGGAGGAGTGAGACTCAATTGAAGTGTATGAAGCTAGAGATGGAAATGAAGAGAACTGAGGCCAGTTAAATGGGGGGCGGGAGGAGCAGGAAACATTAAAGTGAATAAAGGCAACGACAGGACAGGGCAGTGACACTCCACTGGACTGCAAAAAAACCAGTAACGAGGGGAGGAGTGAGACTCCATTGACGTGCATTAGGCCAGTAACCGAGTGAGACTGCACTGAGGTTTATGAGGCCAGTATTTTGAGGGAACATTAAAGTGAATAAAACCAATGATATGGGGGGAGTGAGACTGCATTGACGTGCATGAGACCAGTAATGAGGGGAGGAGTGAGACTCCATTGACGTGCATTAGGCCAGTTATGCAGGCAGAGTGAGACTGCACTGAGGTTTACGAGGCCAGTATTTTGAGGGAACATTGAAGTGAATGACACTAAGGATATGGGAAGGGGGTGAGACTGCATTGATGTGCATGAAGGCAGCGATGGGGACCGACTGAGACTGCACTGAGGTTTATGAGGCCAGTAACGTGAGGGAACATTAAAGTGAAGAACGCTTGGGGTATGGGGCCTGGAGACTCCATTGACGTGCATGAGTACCCTCATGCGTGGAGGATCTAGAGAACGTGGAAGTGTGTGAGGCCGGTGATGTGGGATCGGGCCTTTAACGCCCTCCCCACCCCCTCTGTTTGGATGCCAGGGTAATGATGCCAGCCAGAATCCTCCCTTGAAAGGCCTGGCCGTGGGGCAGAGTGGAGCACTTCTCTGGGGGTCTGCCCGTCACAGCTGGCGCCGGAGAAGACAGTCCTGGGTGCGATGCCAAGACAGGCACGCCACATCTGATCCCTCCCTCTTTAGCGCCAGGGCACCCCAGGGCAGCCACAGGATGCCCAGCTGTAGAGCAGAAGGGCCCTGGGACTCGCAACCGCAGGGTGCCCGTCCCCAGGGCACAAAACAAAGGCGCCCACGCGAATAAACACTGCAGATAGTTATTTGCATCGCCTCGGACGCACTAAGAATGGTGGCCGCCAGAGGAGTCGCCAGGAGGGACCTGGGGAGCCGTAGGCGCTGATAGAAACTCAGGGGCTACAACCAAAAGGCTAGCTAGCCCGAGTCCCGGCAGTCCCGGCATTAGCGTAGCCCCAGATCTTTTCCAGACCTATCACCACCACTGGTGTCCCGTGTACACTTTCCACTAATCTAATGCTGTCGCTCTTCCCTACAGTGCCCTCCATTCCCGGTATATTCTCCCTCCACTCCCCACTAATCCTCAACCCCGAAACACAATCGCCCCTCCCCCTGCTTTCCCGACTACAGCCTTTCCGCAGCCTCCAATCCGAGCTCCAGCTAGTGCGCAGAGCGCCCTTGCCCAGGGCGCTGGGCGTCCTCTAGACAAAGGACTTCAGAACTAGGCTTGAGTCCCGGCGCTGACCGCGGTGGTCTCAGAAGCGCAATCCTGTAGAAGAGCAAACGCGACCCCCGCTCCCAGGGCACCCCACACATCATCTTCGAGCCGATAACCGGAGCCCATGAACTGAGGGGAATAACTGCACCCCCCGAGTGAGGGAAACACCAGGACCCCCGCACCATGTGAACAACCAAGATGCACACAGCACGAGCAGTGCTTAATTTGTGAGGGTGTTCGCCAGGGTACAGCCCCGGGACTTATTTCTGAGCCCCAGCACTTATTTTCTCAGACTCAGTCTGATTATGATGTTGTGTTTTGGTAACTTTATCATTAACTCTCATTCAGCACTTGTCAGACAACAAGCAACGACAGTGTGCACTGGCCACATTCTTGTCACCCTGTGTCGATGCATCGTTATTCATGAACTTGATGATCCAGCAGAGTGGTAGTCACTCGTTATCATTGATAACAATGAGTTGGAAGGTGACATCGCTGGATGCTTGTGCTGGCCACACCCGCACACCTCTACTGTCCTCCTGCATAACATTGGAGCTCCTCCACTACTGCAATACGCAGCTGCGCTACAACATTAGTGTGTGTTGGTAACCAGAGGGCAGTCGCCAGCCTGCGGCACCAACACAGAGGGAAAAAGCCACTGCCAAAGAGGAGTGCCTTTCATGGATGTCAACCTATACACAAACGCTTCACTGCAATGTTTGACAGACAAGTTTAACAGTTCAGTAGTAGCTTTTCCTGCAGTTGTCCATCAATCACACTTAGTAGGAAAGCAGGGTTGCTCGTTTTTCTGTGGAAAGATGGTCCACACTTTCCAAATGCCACCTACACAATCCGAGCAAAATGTTAACAATGACGAGGTGTTTAGAGAAGCACTAAACATTTGTCTTAAACTAGTGTGTGATGTTATTATATATGTTGTTTGGTATCTGTAAATTATACATCTGCCATGGCTAGTGCATCCATCACCCAAAATAGCCAGTGGGATTTGCAGCGTTAACCCTTAATATGCAAGCACCGTGGAGCAACAATCAGTGGGCTGGGAGTTGCCCACCCGATGTGTCCCAGGGGCGCTCGAAAATATTTGGGACCTGCCACTTCATTTTTTACAAATCAAGCACTCATGCATGGGACACCGGAAATTGTGAAGGGGCGGAAAACACTAGGGATGCCTGAAACTGTGACACCTGGACTGTGAAAGGGGGGAAAACAGTAGGGCCATGTGAGCTAGGAAGAAACGGGACCCCTTAAATGGGAAGCATGACCCCCGAAGATGGCAAAAGAACAGGAGCCCTGAATATGGGAATATCCATGAACCCCTGACCTGGGAAAACACTAGGCAGACTTAGCCGGCCTAGTGTCAGAGTCATTCACCTTTTTCAGCAGCCCTCAGAAATGGGACATTACACCTTGGGGACCCCATGTGACTCTGACAAAGAAAGCTTTATAGCATTTTCAGAGGCTCATTTGGTTTTTCAGCCCACCACTGGCTTCCTTTCTTTGTTCTGTTGTGTGGTGGCCAATAAACCGGTCTCCTTATAATCTGCAGCTACTCGCCCCCTCCCTCCGTTACTTTATCTAGGATATTCCCACAGAATGAAGCCACACGGTAGGGATGGCGGTAGGTTCATATTCCCCAAGGAAGCACCAGTCTTCACAAACTGAGGACTGGCGTCACTTTAACTGTGTACTTGCTGGCAAAAGACAGACCTCTTTAGGAAGGTGTTCACTTATCATCACAGACATGTTTGACCCGGCGTTCAGGTCTTCGGTGTGGAGCAGTGAACATGCAAAAGATTAATACATTGGAAGGTGGGGTACGCGTCATGCATCTTTAATGAAAAAGCACAGGCATCTCTTGTTGGTGTTTCCACTAGGAAACTTGCCATTGTAACCTCAGGAACCCCTGAGCTGGGAGCAAACAGGACCCATAACTGAAAGGAACCAGCTAAGCTAGCTGGGAAGTCCCAAGGAAAAAGCTGGGAAGAGCATGAGCAGCCTGACCCGGGAAGAACCACAGCCTCCTAAGGTGAGAAGAGCCAGGTCCCATGAGCAGCAAAGAACTAGGGGCCCCTGCGCTGGGAAGAGATGGGACCCCTCAGATAGGCAGCACCAAGGCCTCCTGAGCCGGGAAGAACCAGTACTCCCTGAGATGAGAAGGGCCAGGTCCCATGAGCAGGGAAGAACTAGGGGCCCCTGGGCTGGAAGGAGGCAGGACCCTGGAGGTAGGCAGCACCAAAGTCTCCTGACCTGGGAAGAACCAGTACCCCCTGAGATGAGAAGAGCCAGGTCCCATGAGCAGGGAAGAACTAGGGGTCCCTGGGCTGGAAGTAGGCAGGACCCTTGAGGTAGGCAGCACCAAAGTCTCCTGACCTGGGAAGAACCAGTACCCCCTGAGATGAGAAGAGCCAAGTCCCATGAGCAGGGAAGAACTAAGGGCCCCTGGACTGGAAGGAGGCAGGGCCCTTGAGGTAGGCAGCACCAAAGTCTCCTGACCTGGGAAGAACCAGTACCCCCTGAGATGAGAAGAGCCAAGTCCCATGAGCAGGGAAGAACTAGGGGCCCCTGCGCTGGGAAGAGATGGGACCCCTTGGATAGGCAGCACCAATATCTCCTGACCTAGAAGAACCAGTACCCTCTGAGATGAGAAGAGCCAGGTCCCATGAGCAGGGAAGAACTAGGGGCCCCTGGGCTGGAAGGAGGCAGGACCCCTAAGATAGGCAGCACCAATATCTCCTGACCTGGGAAGAACCAGTACCCCCTGAGATAAGAAGAGCCAGGTCCCATGAGCAGGGAAGAACTAGGGGCCCCTGGGCTGGAAGGAGGCAGGGCCCCTAACATAGGCAGCACCAATATCTCCTGACCTGAAGAACCAGTACCCCCTGAGATGAGAAGAGCCAGGTCCCATGAGCAGGGAAGAACTAGGGGCCCCTGGCTGGAAGGAGGCAGGACCCCTAAGATAGGCAGCACCAAAGTCTCCTGACCTGGGAAGAACCAGTACCCCCCTGAGATGAGAAGAGCCAGGTCCCATGAGCAAGGAAGAACTAGGGGCCCCTGGCTGGAAAGAGGCAGGACCCTTGAGGTAGGCAGCACCAAAGTCTCCTGACCTGGGAAGAACCAGTACCCCCTGAGATGAGAAGAGCCAAGTCCCATGAGCAGGGAAGAACTAGGGGCCCCTGGCTGGAAGGAGGCAGGACCCCTAAGATAGGCAGCACCAATATCTCCTGACCTGGAAGAACCAGTACCCCCTGAGATGAGAAGAGCCAGGTCCCATGAGCAGGGAAGAACTAGGGGCCCCTGGGCTGGAAGGAGACGGCCCTTGAGGTAGACAGTACCAATGTCTCCTGAGCTCAGAACAACCAAGGCCCCCTGAGTCGGAATACACCAGCACCCCCTGAGATGAGAAGAGCTAGGTCCCATGAGCAGGAAAGAACTCGGGGCCCCTTGGCTGGGAAGAGACAGGACCCCTCAGATAGGCAGCACCAAGGCCCCCTGAGCCGGGAAGAACCAGTACCCCCTAAGATGAGAAGAGCAAGGTCCCGTGACCAGGGAGGAACTGGGGTCTCTGGGCAGGGAAGAGACATAATCCCATGATCAGGGATGAACCAGAGACCCCATGGTCCGGGAAGAACCAGGGGCCCCTGGGCAGGAAAGAGACATGACTCTGGAAGTTAGGGAGAAGCTACAAAGAACCAGGGTCCCCTGAGCTGGGAAGAACACGCCCCGCTCCCCCCACTGAGCTAGAATAATCGACGCACCCTGGGCAGGGAAGAACCAGGGTCCCTTGAGCTGGGAAGAACATGCCACCCTCACCCCACCGAGCTAGAAGAATCGATGAACCCTGGGCAGGGAAGAACCAGGGTCCCCTGAGCCGGGAAGAACACGCCACCCTCCCCCCACCGAGCCAGAAGAATCGACGAACCCTGGTCAGGGAAGAACCAGGGTCCCCTGAGCCGGGAAGAACACGCCGCCCTCCCCCCACCGAGCTAGAAGAATCGACGAACCCTAGGCAGGGAAGAACCAGGGTCCCCTGAGCCGGGAATAAAACGCCGCCCTCCCCCCACCGAACTAGAAGAATCGACGAACCCTGGGCAGGGAAGAACCAGGGTCCCCTGAGCCGGGAAGAACACGCCGCCCTCCCCCCACCGAGCTAGAAGACTCGACAAACCCTGGGCAGGGAAGAACCAGGGTCCCCTGAGTCGGGAAGAACACGCCGCCCTCCCCCCACCGAGCTAGAAGAATCGACAAACCCTGGGCAGGGAAGAACCAGGGTCCCCTGCGGTGGGAAGAACACGCCCCCCGAGCCCCTGAGCTGGAAGAATCGGGGCACATTGGACTGGAAAGAACTAGGAGTGCCAGAGTGAAGAAGAACCAGGTATCCCCTTAAAACAGCCACAAGGTCAACAGTTCTTGCTTGTGAACAGTGAATATGTTTTCATTGTTCCACCATAAATAGAAATATTGTTGTAAATGTGTTGTTTCCAAATATGTAGTCCCCCCTGAGGATATTGGGAACAAACGCTGTTGCTGATATTAGGTTCAGTATATTAAAACCGATCAAACATGTTTATGTTTTTTAATGGTTGAAGAGAAGCTAATGGCTCTGGTTATACTTCCAGCTGAGCCCAGAATTATAGATATAGTATATTACTTAGTTGCAAGAAACGCTTTTGCAGCAGCAAAATCCAGGAGAGTCTGTTGTAGAGAGTGAACAAGTACATGGGATTATTAAAATGTATTCGTTTGTGCAATTTTGCTGTCTACTTTGCTGTGTCCATTTATCACATTGGCGTACTTTAAATCAAAGTTCATAACGTACGCTTTTGTTTACATTGCAATTATTTTGTAATTTTGAAGTGGGGTGCAGAGCAGGGTTTGTGGTATTGGGGCGCATTCTGGTGTTTTTCCCTGGGTGCTATCTTACCTTGAAACTTCCCCGGCTGGAAGTGCTGCACCCCCTGGGCTGCCAAAGAACCCGAGCACTCTTAGCTCGAAAACTTAAGATGTGGGGCTAACTAAAAGGAGCCCGTGAGCTTGGGCGAGCCTGGCGCCCTGCCCCCCATTCCCTGCCGTAGGTCTTTCTATACTGGGCCTGTTCCAGGGCACTGGTGCGTGTTCAGAGCCGATACCTATCATTTCAGACTGAAAGAGACCCCAAAATGTCCTAAAGTATTATTAACTCCCGTGATATCAACTTACCTCCCCCAAGAACTTCCCTGAACCCTGGCAAGGGAGAGCAAAGATGGGCGCACCGCCTAGGTGGGATCAGTGCCAAACCAGTGGGCAACTAGTATGTTATCTTATAGAGTTTATACTGCGCCAATCAGCACCACAGTACTCATACGACACCGGTGCTTTGTCCCATGCCTGATAATTTTGGGCTGTGTGAAAAGTGCAACATATCAACACAGCCAAGATTTGTGAACCGCAGCTGTTTAAGACACTGGACTCTCAGACTCTGCACCCATTCACTCTTGGGCTCTTTGTCAACCGGAAGCAAGTGGTTTGAGGACGCAGGTTAATTTTGTCCCCGCACAAGCAGCGACCCGACCACGTGACTGGGCACTGCGGCCCCACTGTCAATCCGGTCCAGGCCTGATTCTGCCGCCTAAACCTTAAAGTCCACGTTATCTGGTCTAAGATAGCTGGTGAGAGTGTCTTTTGGATAAAACCTAGGTAGGAGGGCGAGAGAGCTGTGGGGGAAAAAAGCAGAGACTACATACAGAGTTCTAGAAGGGCAGCGAGAGCGTGGAGAGGAGGGGAGTTAAGGTGATGTCAGGGGTCAAGAGGCAACAAGGTGTTCCTTTAAAAGAAGGGAGTTCAGTTTCTGTCAGGGGACATAGGGCCAGTCTGATGCAGCAGGGTGTTATTCCAGAGGCCAGGAGACACAGGGCCATTCTGATGCAGCAGTGTGTTATTCCAGAGATCAGGAGACACAGGGCCAGTCTGATGCATCAGGGTGTTATTCCAGAGGCCAGGAGACACAGGGCCATTCTGATGCATCAGGGTGTTATTCCAGAGATCAGGAGACACAGGGCCAGTCTGATGCAGCAGTGTGTTATTCCAGAGATCAGGAGACACAGGGCCAGTCTGATGCAGCAGGGTGTTATTCCAGAGGTCAGGAGACACAGGGCCAGTCTGATGCAGCGGTGTGTTATTCCGGAGGTCAGGAGACACAGGGCCAGTCTGATGCAGCGGTGTGTTATTCCAGAGGTCAGGAGACACAGGGCGAGTCTGATGCAGCAGTGTGTTATTCCGGAGGTCAGGAGACACAGGGCCAGTCTGATGCAGAAGGGTGTTATTCCAGAGGCCAGGAGACACAGGGCCATTCTGATGCAGCAGTGTGTTATTCCAGAGGTCAGGAGACACAGGGCCAGTCTGAATCAACAGGGTGTTATTCCAGACGTCAGGAAACATAGGGCCAGTCTGATGCATCAGGGTGTTATTCCAGAGGTCAGGAGACACAGAGCCAGACTGATGCAGCAGTGTGTTATTCCAGAGGCCAGGAGACACAGAGCCAGTCTTATGCAGCAGGGTGTTATTCCAGAGGTCAGGAGACACAGGGCCAGTCTGATGCAGCAGGGTATTATTCCAGAGGTCAGGAGACACAGGGCCAGTCTGATGCAGCAATGTGTTATTCCAGAGGTCAGGAGACACAGGGCCAGTCTGATGCAGCACGGTGTTATTCCAGACGTCAGGAGGCATAGGGCCAGTCTGATGCAGCAGGGTGTTATTCCAGAGGCCAGGAGACACAGGGCCAGTCTGATGCAGCAGGGTGTTATTCCAGAGGTCAGGAGACACAGGGCCAGCCTTACACAGCAGTGTGTTATTCCAGAGGTCAGGAGACACAGGGCCAGCCTTATGCAGCAGTGTGTTATTCCAGAGGTCAGGAGACACAGGGCCAGTCTGATGCAGCAGTGTGTTATTCCAGACGTCAGGAGGCATAGGGCCAGTCTGATGCAGCAGGGTGTTATTCCAGAGGTCAGGAGACATAGGGCCAGTCTGATGCAGCGGTGTGTTATTCCAGACGTCAGGAGACATAGGGCCAGTTTGATGCAGCAGGGTGTCATTCCAGAGGCCAGGAGACACAAGGCCATTCTGATGCAGCGGTGTGTTATTCCGGAGGTCAGGAGACACAGGGCCAGTCTGATGCAGTGGTGTGTTATTCCGGAGGTCAGGAGACACAGGGCGAGTCTGATGCAGCAGTGTGTTATTCCAGAGGTCAGGAGACACAGGGCCAGTCTGATGCAGCAGGGTGTTATTCCAGAGGCCAGGAGACACAGGGCCATTCTGATGCAGCAGTGTGTTATTCCGGAGGTCAGGAGACATAGGGCCAGTCTGATCCAGCAGGGTGTTATTCCAGAGGCCAGGAGACACAGGGCCATTCTGATGCAGCAGTGTGTTATTCCAGAGGTCAGGAGACACAGGGCCAGTCTGATGCAGCAGTGTGTTATTCCGGAATTCAGGTGCTTATTAGAAGACATTCTGTTTTTGCCTTCTTGCATCTCCTTTACCAGAGTCTGGTGAGGTTGTACAAACAGATTTATTAAAAAACAAACTCAAAGCCTACCTCTGAGTTACCCTCTTAACTGACATCTCATCCGCCTGCTAGCCTACATGTTCCCTCGCCTCTAACTTGCCTCTGTCCCTCACTTCCGCTGCCTCCACTCTAGCACTTCACCGGTCATGGTCACATCCCGAGCACAGCAGGCCGTACCGCTTACCTGCACGTAAACATTTCCAATGTGGATTGTCCGTTATCTTTTGTGGCAACTCATGCGTGGTCGCTGGTGACTGTTCCAGATACAAGCCTCCACAACCTGGTCAGAATGCCCCTCAAACTCTCGTAAGAAGCCCCCTGCTTCCCGTCCAATCTGATTTCTCATCTATTGTACGTTCTTTTGTGATCAAAAGAGCACTGTTTCTCCCATATATAAATACAAAATGAAATAAAATAAATAAAGGTTGTGGGTTCTGCCCAGGCCTCTAGAGATGGTGAGCTGTTCCTCCAGGTAGAACGGAACTGGCCTCGTATGTGACGCATGTCGCGTTTTTCAGATGGTGGGCTTAGGGGAGGAGCCAGAGTATCTCTATGGGCGTTTGCATTATTTAATGCTGGTCATTCTGTCTTTTGATGTGATGGCCTTCTGCATTGTGATGCTTACAATTGGGTACTCCCAGATTTTTTGGTATGGGGGGGGCGACACTATCGAATGGGAGACTTATATATCAAAAGGAGAAAGATAGGTCAACTACCCCTTCTTATAGTCCCCGAGTTTCAACAGATCAGACCAATCACAATCTGAATAATTCACAAATTGGCTAGACCACCACTCTATTATTTTAATACATAGTATGCAGCATTTAAAAAACCTTCAAAGAAGGTCCTGTACATATTAACCTAATAACAAATATTCCTGAACCTCTGCTCAAGCTCTTACACTCTTAACGGCGTCAGTGCAGCACAATATTGGCAATAGATGCCACAGGAAGAGAAAAAAAGCAAATAACTGTGGTTTGTACAGGACCTTCTTTGAAGGTGTTTTTAATGCTGCATAATATGTATTAAAATAATAGAGTGGTGGTCGAATTATTCAGATTATGGGGACTATAAGAAGGGGTAGTTGACCTATCTTTCTTCCTCTGCATTGTGGACAGCTTTCCCAGGAGCCAGGAAGACACTGTCAGAACTCCAGTGAGGCGAGCATTGCTCCCCCTACCCCAATAGGAAAGGAACATGGACTGCATGACCCTTTTGAGGTCTGTAGAAGGGAAGAAGGTCTTAGTTTTGTAAAGGAGAGAAGGTCAAGAAAAGGCTGCCTGGGTTTTCTTTGCCACGTGATTCTTGAAGGAAAGTCTGCTGTCAGAGAGATTTCGTACTGGATGTAAGGAATCCACTAGCTTTCTTTTCCATCAGCCAATTCTGCATTTGAGGGTGTGTATTAGAGCCACCGAGAGGATGAATTCTGTGTGCATTGTATTTATTTTCAGGTAGGTCTTTGGCCCCTGTAGTTGAATGAGTCTAGTTTTAGTTGATGGCTGTCATTAACAGAATTCACCTTTAAGAAGAGCTGGATGTCACCTACATATTGACGGGCCTTAATGTCAAGGTTGGGCTGGCTGTCATCTACCTATTGATGAAATGGGATGTCAAGGTTAGTGATGGGTTCAGCTAGAGGTCCTAAGCAGAGGTTGAAGATGATTGGGGATAGGATACATCTGTTGTGTGACTCGGCAGTTTCCTTGGTGGTGCAGACATCTTTTGGTACCCATCTCGGAGAGTGACTTCCTGGCCATGATGTTTCCTAAGTATTCTCTGTACAGCCATGTCAACCCAACTGGGTTCGGAAGGCCTTAGATCACTTCTCAATGGCCCTACTTAGTAAGCAATGCATATAGTGGCAATGGTAGTGAGAGCATGTCTCCTGAACCACCACAGTCTCACCTTTTCATTATCTCATGGGAATAGTCGCTTCACGCAATACGGGGCATAGTTGTTGGGGCAACATCTTAAACTTGCTCTTACAGACAGGTGCCCTGCCTTGACGTAACAAGCTTGGTACAATTGTAGGATAATAGTATAGGTGCGAGTGTGCCACCTGGCCCACGAAATCCCCAACATTGCCGTCATCCTCTGGGAACAGCCTCTACATGGAATATTGGGCTCTCAGGTATAACTATCTCGGCCTATTGCTGGCTTTAGCTTGCGTGATTGGGCCATAGCTAAATCACCTGACCATGGTGGTGGAACACCACCAAGTCTGGAGAACTTGGTCAGAGTCAGGTAGACCCACAGGTATATTGGAAGATTTCTGAAGGAGCTGCTGCTGTTCCGGGGTCCGTTTGACATAAGGGCATCTTTCTGTGGTCCTGCCGGCACGGCACAAAGAAACATCTGTGGCTCTTCCATTGCCATTAAAACGACACCCAGAGGTGGAAATGAAAACAATGTGGTGGAGGATCCCACTACACAAGGGCCGGGGTGGGGGGAAGAGTTGGAGGGCGGTGACCGAGGGGGCGTGGTCTAGAGGGGCCGGGGCTCGTAGTGGACATCCAGCAATGCTGGAATACTTAAAAAGAAAAAAGAAATAGCACCCGTGACGGCAGCATTGCCTTTTACCACGGCTTTGGCACTGTTGTTTAATGCACAATGCTCACTACAACAAGTAGCGAGCATTATGCATTACACAACCGTGCCAAAGCCGTGGTAAAAGGCAATGCTGCCATCGCGGTTGCTTTTTTTTCTTCTTTTTTGTTTTGTTCATGGGCTTGGGCAGCTGACTCTGGCCGGATCCGAGATCCGGCTCGCTCCATATCTGCTGCCGGATCTCAGATCCCCCCGAGAGCTGGCCCAATGACCAGCACTGACTGCATCCCACACCATTCATCTCCAGTGGAACGCTTCCCACCAGAGCAAGTGCAAGGGATCCTCTTAGCCACCATCTAGCCGGTCCCCATAGGAAAATCCTGAAGTGCTACCCAAACCCCACAACCTCTCAAATTCAAGTTACGACGCAGTGCTGCATCCTGCACAGAGCACGAGGGTGCAGGCGGAAGCGTAATAATACCACAGTAGGGTTGGACGTAAGGTTATAAACTGGATCACCCGAAGAAAACTCAACTATACTGTCAAATCATAGTAGTTGTTGTGTCGGGTAGAAAAACATAACCAACACGCAGGGCCGCCCTTAGGGGCAGAAGCGTCCTGGGTGAATTGGTCAGAGGGGGGCTGGGCCACGATGTGCCCTTTTTTTTTAACCTCTTTGCTCCGGTGAGGAGGTAATGATATGAATATGGTGCATTAGCACCCTATTGTTGTTAAATGCGCTCTACCGCCGTGGATGCATTTAATAACAATGAGGCGCCTGCCATGCCTTCTGCCTCTATGCCAGCTCAGGGGAGCCCTTGAAAGACTCCCCCGAGCTGGCGTGGTGGGGGGCTAATGGCTCCTTGTGTTATTAAAAGCGCCCGCGGCGGAGGGGCACATTTACCCTATTGTCATTAAATGCGCCCGCCCTCCCCTAAGGCCGGGCCTGCCAACGTGGCTACACTGGCCCACTCTGACAAATCACACTCTGGTATCGTTGAAGGCTGAACACCCTGACTAACCTGAGGGACCCCACAATCACCAACAATCACACTCAGGTTTTGTGCTTGTGTAAGTTTGCAATGCAGACTAGGTTTACATCACCGTGTGGTATTGGATATCTGCTGTATTTTAAGCTGCAACCTCCCTTTCCACTGACCTCTACTAACCACAAATTACTTGGACTATGCTCCGTGTCTTCCTAGCTAGCTGTCAGCTACATAAACCAAAGTTTAAAAAAATACAAAATGGATCCCCACATTCTCAAGATTCACATTGCGGTGTTGTGTAAGGTTGCAAACTTGACCAACCTGACTGAACCAACACTCACTACCAGTGTCACTGAGGTGAGACGAAAGGCTGCAAAAACCACACTTAGGTTACACGTATCCGACCCTGGTGCAACGCAGGATATAAAACCCAACCATGCTAGAAGCCCACAGTGGGCACACCGTAATCGCCACGACTCAGGCCGCTGTCAGTGCCAAGAAGACATGAACATGGCAGGTTCCTTACAACAAAGAGGGGAGAGACCGAACATGTGAACGCTTCTGGACAATCCAAAGGTACTCATTCTGGGGGCTGGGAGTACACTGGAATTATCAGCTTCAATGGAGTTTTCGTCATCGCCGTTCACAGGCTTCATACGCGTCAGTGGCGTCTTACTCTCCACACACGACTGGCCTCATGACTTCAATGGAGCCGTGCTCACCACTTGCCTTAGATTCTCCAGTTCTGTTTTACTCATTCCTACATCACTGGCCTCGTCCACTTCAATAGTCTCGGGAGGATAGCTCAGGGGCAACGTGGTCGCCTTGGAAGCAAGACTACGCGGAGCAACACAGGTCCGATCCCCGATTCCGCGCTTAGAAACCTCTGGGTATTAAGCGAGTTATAAATAACCTCTCATATCATATCCTGCTTACCCAAGAGTCTGGACCAATTGCACCCCTGTTTTACCACTCCCACACCCATGGCTGTCCTAGGATTCTGTCCATTTCCACCTCCTCCCTGTGATGTGCAGGCTCCGAAAGCCCCACCCCCCCCTTCCACACACACACATGGTAGCAAAGACCCTCCAGTGCTTGTTTGCATTGCTCGGTGCTTTAAATAACATCAATTTGCCACATAAAGCTGCCACTTGGGCTCTTGACATTACCCACACAGGACCTGGGTGTCAAGAGCCTGCCCGTGTGTATGAGAAGCAGAGATGCAAGAGCCTGCCCGTGTGTATGAGAAGCAGAGATGTAGAGCCTGCCCGTGTGTATGAGAAGCAGAGATGCAGAGCCTGCCTGTGTGTATGAGAAGCAGAGATGCAGAGCCTGCCCGTGTGTATGAGAAGCAGAGATGCAAGAGCCTGCCCGTGTGTATGAGAAGCAGAGACGCAGAGCCTGCCCGTGTGTATGAGAAGCAGAGATGCAGAGCCTGCCCGTGTGTATGAGAAGCAGAGATGCAAGAGCCTGCCCGTGTGTATGAGAAGCAGAGATGTAGAGCCTGCCCGTGTGTATGAGAAGCAGAGATGCAGAGCCTGCCTGTGTGTATGAGAAGCAGAGATGCAGAGCCTGCCCGTGTGTATGAGAAGCAGAGATGCAAGAGCCTGCCCGTGTGTATGAGAAGCAGAGACGCAGAGCCTGCCCGTGTGTATGAGAAGCAGAGATGCAGAGCCTGCCCGTGTGTATGAGAAGCAGAGATGCAAGAGCCTGCCCGTGTGTATGAGAAGCAGAGATGTAGAGCCTGCCCGTGTGTATGAGAAGCAGAGATGCAGAGCCTGCCCGTGTGTATGAGAAGCAGAGATGTAGAGCCTGCCCGTGTGTATGAGAAGCAGAGATGCAGAGCCTGCCCGTGTGTATGAGAAGCAGAGATGCAGAGCCTGCCCGTGTGTATGAGAAGCAGAGATGCAGAGCCTGCCCGTGTGTATGAGAAGCAGAGATGCAGAGCCTGCCCGTGTGTATGAGAAGCAGAGATGCAGAGCCTGCCCGTGTGTATGAGAAGCAGAGATGCAGAGCCTGCCCGTGTGTATGAGAAGCAGAGATGCAAGAGCCTGCCCGTGTGTATGAGAAGCAGAGATGCAAGAGCCTGCCCGTGTGTATGAGAAGCAGAGATGCAAGAGCCTGCCCGTGTGTATGAGAAGCAGAGATGCAAGAGCCTGCCCGTGTGTATGAGAAGCAGAGATGTAGAGCCTGCCCGTGTGTATGAGAAGCAGAGATGCAGAGCCTGCCCGTGTGTATGAGAAGCAGAGATGTAGAGCCTGCCCGTGTGTATGAGAAGCAGAGATGCAGAGCCTGCCCGTGTGTATGAGAAGCAGAGATGCAGAGCCTGCCCGTGTGTATGAGAAGCAGAGATGCAGAGCCTGCCCGTGTGTATGAGAAGCAGAGATGTAGAGCCTGCCCGTGTGTATGAGAAGCAGAGATGTAGAGCCTGCCCGTGTGTATGAGAAGCAGAGATGCAGAGCCTGCCCGTGTGTATGAGAAGCAGAGATGCAAGAGCCTGCCCGAGTGTATGAGAAGCAGAGATGCAAGAGCCTGCCCGTGTGTATGAGAAGCAGAGATGCAAGAGCCTGCCCGTGTGTATGAGAAGCAGAGATGCAAGAGCCTGCCCGTGTGTATGAGAAGCAGAGATGCAAGAGCCTGCCCGTGTGTATGAGAAGCAGAGATGCAAGAGCCTGCCCGTGTGTATGAGAAGCAGAGATGTAGAGCCTGCCCGTGTGTATGAGAAGCAGAGATGCAAGAGCCTGCCCGTGTGTATGAGAAGCAGAGATGTAGAGCCTGCCCGTGTGTATGAGAAGCAGAGATGTAGAGCCTGCCCGTGTGTATGAGAAGCAGAGATGTAGAGCCTGCCCGTGTGTATGAGAAGCAGAGATGTAGAGCCTGCCCGTGTGTATGAGAAGCAGAGATGCAGAGCCTGCCCGTGTGTATGAGAAGCAGAGATGTAGAGCCTGCCCGTGTGTATGAGAAGCAGAGATGCAGAGCCTGCCCGTGTGTATGAGAAGCAGAGATGTAGAGCCTGCCCGTGTGTATGAGAAGCAGAGATGCAGAGCCTGCCCGTGTGTATGAGAAGCAGAGACGCAGAGCCTGCCCGTGTGTATGAGAAGCAGAGATGTAGAGCCTGCCCGTGTGTATGAGAAGCAGAGATGCAGAGCCTGCCCGTGTGTATGAGAAGCAGAGATGCAAGAGCCTACCCGTGTGTATGAGAAGCAGAGACGCAGAGCCTGCCCGTGTGTATGAGAAGCAGAGATGTAGAGCCTGCCCGTGTGTATGAGAAGCAGAGATGCAAGAGCCTGCCCGTGTGTATGAGAAGCAGAGATGCAAGAGCCTGCCCGTGTGTATGAGAAGCAGAGATGCAAGAGCCTGCCCGTGTGTATGAGAAGCAGAGATGTAGAGCCTGCCCGTGTGTATGAGAAGCAGAGATGCAAGAGCCTGCCCGTGTGTATGAGAAGCAGAGATGTAGAGCCTGCCCGTGTGTATGAGAAGCAGAGATGTAGAGCCTGCCCGTGTGTATGAGAAGCAGAGATGTAGAGCCTGCCCGTGTGTATGAGAAGCAGAGATGTAGAGCCTGCCCGTGTGTATGAGAAGCAGAGATGCAGAGCCTGCCCGTGTGTATGAGAAGCAGAGATGCAGAGCCTGCCCGTGTGTATGAGAAGCACAGATGCAAGAGCCTGCCCGTGTGTATGAGAAGCAGAGATGTAGAGCCTGCCCGTGTGTATGAGAAGCAGAGATGTAGAGCCTGCCCGTGTGTATGAGAAGCAGAGATGCAGAGCCTGCCCGTGTGTATGAGAAGCAGAGATGCAGAGCCTGCCCGTGTGTATGAGAAGCACAGATGCAAGAGCCTGCCCGTGTGTATGAGAAGCAGAGATGCAGAGCCTGCCCGTGTGTATGAGAAGCAGAGACGCAAAGCCTGCCCGTGTGTATGAGAAGCAGAGACGCAGAGCCTGCCCGTGTGTATGAGAAGCAGAGATGTAGAGCCTGCCCGTGTGTATGAGAAGCAGAGATGCAGAGCCTGCCCGTGTGTATGAGAAGCAGAGATGTAGAGCCTGCCCGTGTGTATGAGAAGCAGAGATGCAGAGCCTGCCCGTGTGTATGAGAAGCAGAGACGCAGAGCCTGCCCGTGTGTATGAGAAGCAGAGATGTAGAGCCTGCCCGTGTGTATGAGAAGCAGAGATGCAGAGCCTGCCCGTGTGTATGAGAAGCAGAGATGCAAGAGCCTACCCGTGTGTATGAGAAGCAGAGACGCAGAGCCTGCCCGTGTGTATGAGAAGCAGAGATGCAGAGCCTGCCCGTGTGTATGAGAAGCAGAGATGTAGAGCCTGCCCGTGTGTATGAGAAGCAGAGATGCAAGAGCCTGCCCGTGTGTATGAGAAGCAGAGACGTAGAGCCTGCCCGTGTGTATGAGAAGCAGAGACGCAGAGCCTGCCCGTGTGTATGAGAAGCAGAGATGCAGAGCTTGCCCGCATGTATGAGAAGCAGAGATGCAAGAGCCTACCCGTGTGTATGAGAAGCAGAGACGCAGAGCCTGCCCGTGTGTATGAGAAGCAGAGATGCAGAGCTTGCCCGGGTGTATGAGAAGCAGAGATGCAGAGCCTGCCTGTGTGTATGAGAAGCAGAGTTGCAGAGCCTGTCTGTGTGTATGAGAAGCACAGATGCAGAGCCTGCCTGTGTGTATGAGAAGCACAGATGCAGAGCCTGTCTGTGTGTATGAGAAGCAGAGATGCAGAGCCTGCCTGTGTGTATGAGAAGCACAGATGCAAGAGCCTGCCCGTGTGTATGAGAAGCAGAGATGCAGAGATGCAGAGCCTGCCTGTGTGTACGAGAAGCAGAGATGTTTAACTTCGCCGGGTCCCCATCAGTCTCTCTGCAGCAAATACTTTCATGCCCCGTCAGGCGGGGGGAGCCACAGCTGGGACTGGGGGCCCGGAAAGGGTGCTCCTGAGCTTACCGCAGCCCTTCTCACCAGGCAGGGGGTCTGGGTCATGGGCGAGGGTCTGTGGAAGAGTCACAGACCCAACTTAACCTGGGGACCCCTGCCCTGCGGGGCAGCGTCAAATGCACACTCCTTGGAATATGTTATGAAGTCAAATTGGCTGAAGCCCTTTGGGAAATAAGGGGGCCCAGGGGACCAGCAGGGAGAAGAGACAGCTGGGCGTGGTAGACAGGAGATTCCCCAGAGCCCCCCACCACACTTCTCTTGTGTCCCATAAAGGAATGCCATATGAGATTAAGGATACATTTTGTATCACGCCTTCTCATACATACGAGGATGGAGGGGGGGGGATGGGAGGTTTCCTTTGTTCCACCACAAATCAGTTACCAAGAACAGTAGCCCTTCAAACCCTTACCTCACCACATGAAGACTAGTAAAACTGGGTTACATATCTTTACATCGAAAACTTTCCAACGAAATTAAAATGCATCAAAAATTATCCAACGAAAACGTTTACATCGAATGCATTTAATTCAACCCCCCAGTTATTTGCCCTTAAAAACCCACCCAAAATAAAATGTACCCTTTACCCCACACATATATGCATTCGATGCATATTTTTTCTTTGGAAAAAGTTGAGTTGGGAACTTTTTAGATGGAAAGACTGGATACCGTAAAATTACAAGCACATCGATCAACAGTAACGATACGAGAGCAAGCATTCGCATAACTCTCTGATCATGCCTCGGAGCTAGCCCAACACCGGCACAAGCCCATGGCTCCCTCCAGTAAAACAAAACTCACGGACAACATCTCCAGTCAGCACTCCGACCGCCAATGTGGAGATGCACGGCAGACCAGGCACCTCCGCCTGACTTCAAAATGGACGTCAGTGGTTTTAGACCCTGGGCCACTGCTGGCAGGTAACAATGGAAGCCAGTCACAGAAGAGGAGGAAATGAGCTCTTACGTCTGGGAAATCTAAGGAGAAGAATTAAGTCAAAGCCCTAGAGAGAACGCTGACAGAATG
This sequence comes from Ambystoma mexicanum, assembly GCF_040938575.1. Lineage (NCBI taxonomy): Eukaryota > Metazoa > Chordata > Amphibia > Caudata > Ambystomatidae > Ambystoma > Ambystoma mexicanum. The sequence continues at coordinate 187,871,190 of NC_090921.1, forward strand.
CAGAGGGTTCAGTCTCAGTCACTGACTGAGACCAGACTATGATGGAGTAAAAAAGCTGACAGCCTGTTGATGGTTATATCCTGGACACAGTGGCGACTAGACCCAGTGGAAGAGAAGGGGCTGAAAGCATGTCGAGGACTATATCTCAGGCACTGTCTTGGAGCAGAACCAGTGGGTGAAAAAAGCCGAGCCTGACCCCAAATAAGGGGGAAGAAATACGTACTAGTAAGAATGTGTTAAACGTTATCATCATCAGCAAGGGAGGTGGTAGTACCGTCTGGAAAGAGTGTGCTGAAGGCCCGGGGGGTAACTCACAGCGAAAGGCTGTAAATATCTGCCCTGGACCTGTACACAAAAACAAGCCGGAGAAGTACATGCTGGTAGGTGATGTCAAGAAGCAAGCTGAGCACTATATCCCGGAGACTGAGTTTTATGTCCCGCAGCCGCTAGGATCATATCCATGAGACTGTTTTTTTATATTAGGGAATCCTGAAAGGATGCTTGATCCCTTAGGCTAGCCACTGTATCCCTTTTTGTTCCCTCATCAGACTATCTTGAGCAACATAGACTGCTCTGGCAACACAGACCATCTCCAGTTAAGCAACATATGATATGTGATATGATATGGCATTTATAACGCGCCTGTACACAAGTGTTTCTAGGTGCCACAAGACAAGGGAGGACAAGACAAATGATCTTACTAGGACTTGTGTCATTCAGATCGTACAAGTGTGACACGAGAAGTGCAGGGGGAAGGGAGAGGGGGCAGTGCAAGGGAGAGGGTAGGGGGAAAGTGTGATCATGGCAGCAGGCTAAGAGTCAGTGCAGCCGGTGCAGCACGGCTTTGGGTAAGTGCAGGAAGGCAAGGAAGCAGGGGGGCTTTAGGGGTTACAGTTACAGCCCCTAAGTGCGCGGTAGGCCAGGAGGCTGTGCAAGGAGGACTGGTCATGGAGGAGCCTGGAAACCAGTGAGACTCTCGAGGTACCAAGCAACCAGTCGGCGCAGCAGACAGGTAAGTTAGCAAGGAAGCGAGAGAAGGCAGAGGAGAAAAGGAAGGTCTTGAGCCACTACCAGAACTTCAAGCGGTCCTGCTCAAGTTGGAGAGGGGCAGCAAGGCCATTCCAGAGAGCGGCACCTGCAGAGGAGAGAGATCTACCCCCACTCTCTGTTTGGAGAAAGGTCTGACCCTCAGAGAGTTGGAGGTAGCTGACCGAAGTGCTCTAGAAGGAAGGTATTTCGTCAGAGAGAGTTGGATGTAGTGCGAGCCCCGGCCCCAGAAAGCCGTGTGGATGATGCAGAGGGTCTTGAACGGTCTTAAACTTGATCTTTGGGGCCATCGAGAGCCAGTGGACAGATTACAGGGCTGGAGAGATATGCTTCCTGGGCTTGAGGTCAAAGGATAAGTCTCACAGTCCAGTTCTAGATGAGTTGCAGGGGGCGAAGAGTAGAGTTAGGCAGATTGAGAAAGAGGCTGTTGCAGTAGTCCAGCCTGGAGAGAACCAGGGCTCTAGAGATGGTGAGCTTCTGGGGGAAAGTGAGAAAAGGTAGAATACCTCTGAGGAGGTGAAGCTGAAAATGGGCCTTCTTGGCAAGGTCTGTGATGTGAGGAGAGAAGGAGAGTGTGAGGTAAAAGATGACACCAAGGTTTCTTTCCTCACAGAAAGGTGGGGGTAGAGGACCCAAGGAGGGTGGCCAAAGTGAGAGAGGGAAAGTGGGAGCAGGGATCCCAATGAGAAGAACCTCTGTCTTACTGGCATTAAGGCAGAGGTCGCTGGAGGCACACGATTCCTGAATCGTGGATAGACAGCCAAGAATGAGTGAGGGAGGAGAGGAGGCTGAGGGAAACCTGAAAGAAAGCAAAGTGTCATCCGCATAGCACTGAAAGTTAGAAGAGAAGGTGGAGATCAGGTGGGCCAAGTAGACATTGAAGAACCAGAGTGAGAGGAAAGAGGAGGCGGAGAGAAAGGACCCAAGTTGAACCTGGAGGGTCGGTCCAGGAGGGAGGAGGTCAGCCACGCCAGGGCCGGATCCGTGATGCCCAGGTTCTCACGGAAATGATTGATCAGGGTGGGGGGATTGTCAATAGCAGAGGAAAGGTCAAGGAACGAGCGGGAGTCAAGATTAGAGAGCAGATCTTCACAGGAGTTGCCATGCCTCTGGCTGCTCTGAAGCCAGACTGATGATCATGGAGACATCCAACAGATACAGTGCGGAGAGTAAGCTGGAAGATGGCCAGCTTTTCCAGGGGTTTGCCCAGGAAAGGAGTGATAGAAATCGGTGATAGTTACCCGGACAGGTAGGATCGGCAGAAGGCTTTTTTAGGAGGGGGTGCACAAGGGAGTGCTTGAGGAGAGAGGAGAAAGATCCAGTGGCGAAAGAGTGATTGCATAAATCGGCCGAGACTGGAGCAAGGTTGGCAATGTCGTCCTTCGATGGTTCTGGAAGAGCAGGAGAGCACCTGTTTGGATAGCACTTTCATAGCTCGGACTTGTATAGAAACATCCTCAGGTGTTATCAGAAAGAAGGAGGGAAAAGGAAAGGAGAGGGAGAGGCGGTCGAAGGGGGCCTGAGAGATGAAGACAGCGAGGACAAGATGTCCTAAGGTTTAGTGGTAAAATGAGAGGCCAGAGGCATACAGAGTGCCTGGGAGGGAATAGGAGAGGTGGAGAATGCAGTAGGATTGGCCAGCTCCTTGCAGATTTTAAAGAGTTGGGACATGTTGTTAGAGGCCGCAGAGACGCTGGCTTCAATATGGACCCTCTTGTTGGAGAGGACAGTCTGTATTGCGTTTGGAGAAGTCGTCAGGCCCGTTTGTCAGAGGACGCGCCCGAAGGCCTCCACTTCCTCATAAATCTGGTTAAGAAGACCATCTTTTGCGCAGGAGACAAGCTCCAGCTAAGAAGGCCACTTCCATAAAAGAGGTCCATCTCTGGATAAACGGAACAAATCAGGCTATGAAGATCGCATCTGACTGTGAAAGCCACAAGCTACATGTTTAAACCAGACAAAGCCCAGAATGGTAGAAGAAGGAGCAGGACTGGTGAAGAAGTGCTGAGCCCCACCTCTTCGAACCTCGCACCCACCTCATCTATGCTGAGCCTTACAGGAAACCCTTTACAATTCCCTACCCTTTTCACTCAGCACCTTCCCCGGGGAGGGATATCTTTATATTAATAAAAACCTTAACCTTTAAAGGCTTTCGACACCTCTGCCTTTTCACAGCTCTATGAATTCTTAAATCCAATCTCCATGTCTATTTACTCTGCCTGATGTTTTAGCGTGGATGTGTGAACGGAGCGCGTCGCCGCAGCACCGTGGTGACCCCTCTGAAGCCTTCACTCTGTGTAGGGTCAATTGTACTCATACGGGTGATGTGACTTTAATTGATTTTATGTATAGGGCTCTCTCTCTCCCCTCCCCCTTACTTGCTACTTGATAGGAATTCCCTAAGGGCACCTCCCCCTAGTGGCTTTTGCGTCTGTGGCATCAATCTCTGTGATCACACCGCCATACTTTCACCACTCTCTTAACAGTGGTGGAAGTCTCCCATTGCTCACATTTCTACTTGTAGCACACTCTAAGGGGTTGTCATTTCCCAGAACACAGCCCTTGATTTCTGCCACATTTTCAGAAGGGATGGGACACTCCATTGTCACACCCCTACAATTCTTCCAGAGTCCTAAATTGTGGCAGTCTCGTTGAGCAGGGCCCTATGCTTCTCTCTTTAGTAGTAGCAGTCTTTCTACTCATGCCCCTACCCTCTGCCTCTTACTTTCCTTAATATGTGGCACTCCTTAGTGGTTGCAGTCTTCATGGGCACCCCCCTACATATCTGCCTCTCTATCTTTAGTAGGTAGGCATACGCCTACCCCTGTGCCACTCCTTTGTGGTTCCAATCTATACTCTCACAATTTACCACTCTGCCTTTCGTGTTTGCTGCTCTCACCTTGGTGATGGCAGAGCTTTCAAGATTCCCGTGGCCATGCCTGAGAAAGCCATCCAATCGCGTCTCTTTCCCTTTGGATTCTGAGACGTCTTGTTTTTTATTTGCCATTTGAAATTTAGAAAAACTCCAAGTCCCAGAATTCCAAGCAAAACAGGACTGGGTGACCTATTCCGGCACAGCCACAGGAAACCCGCAAGCTCTGGTGATGGAAGTCTCTCTAGGCCCATCTCTACTTCTTCCACCGCTCACTATTCTGTGGTGGATGTCTTCTCAATAACAACCCCTCAACCATTCCCTGCCCAAAATAGCTATATGGGTGCTACCGGCGTGTAATATGGTGCATCGGTGGTGGGGAACGGCAAATGCCGGTCATGCCTCCGTTTATTGTGGGGTTTGATTCCCTCAGTACAATTGTGTGGCAATGCTTGTTCTCCAGAGCTCAAGTTCCCCATAGCCATCTGAGAGATGACCACCCAGGTCCGTTTTTGCTCGCAAATCTGGGACTTTTAATTTTCCTAAATTTCAAATGAGAAAGAAAAAAACCACAAGAAAAAAATGGATTGGGTGGCCTACTCAGCACAGCCACTGGAAATTCCACAGCTTCAGTTCTCCACCTCGCCAGATATTAAATGTATAATCTTAGACATGTGGTTCAGGGTGGGGCTTGCAAAGTAAACTTGCCTATGCCCTAGTGCAGGGATGGTGTGTTACCCACATGCATGCCAACATTCCCCATTGCAGTTGGGTGATGCTAGTCCAGTCCCGGTTCTAACTTAAAATTGCGGAAATTGTAGTGCCATTTCCCCCATTATAAACCCAGGTCTACAAGTCCGAGAATGCAAAGTTCGAACCTGGCATGAAATAGCATCTCCCAACTGAACTGGGCATGTATTCTTGTTTGAGAAGTTCCGATTCTTTAAAGCTCAATAAAATATACTTAACGCAAATCGTGCGTCCTGTTACTAAACTACGGGCATGTCCGCTCCAGGCGGGAGTGAGATTTGGACCCCGAGCTTGCCGTAGTCCTGCCTGCTCATCCAGTCTGCGGGAAGAAGTTTCTTGCGGCTTGGCTGAAGCTTGTGCTGACGCCCGAGGCTCAGGTGTGTTTGTTCTGAGCAGTCATCCCTCACTCGCCTCCAAGGGGCTTCGGTATCGTTCTGCTCAGTCATCCCTGCGCCAGACGGGTCCTATTTACCCAATGAACTTTCAGGAGAGGGCATGGAAAGAACTACGTAGGCGCGGCCCGGCACGTCTCACGTCTCGTCTGGAGCCCTGACTGGCTGATAAGAGCACGGCCCCGCCCCACTCCTTGACAAAGATGGCGGCCTAGGGTCACAAACTGCGACCCGTAGCAGACGTAAATACACATGCTCCTAAGGGTAACGAGAGGTCTGTGCCGCGCCCTACAGAAAAAAAGCTGCCCTATTTATGTTTGCATTCATTACGAATGATAAATAGCACCAGCAGTGTTGCAGCATAAAATAGGTCAAGGCACCAATTATAAACCATCCCACAATCGACAAATGGCCGTTTTATTACTTTTCATGATAGATAAGATAAAAATGCGTTACAAATAGTGTATTTGAACACACATTTGAAAAGTAACATTGGTCTTAACTGCCAGATGCACCGTTTCAACTGCTTACACTAGAGCGCGTAGAGACCAGCACAGTGCACCGCAAAATCCCACTAATATAACATAATGGGCTATCTGAGCCCCCCAAAAATGGCCCGCACTAGTAAGTTGGGCCAGCCCTTTGGGAATTGCTCGTTTGCCCTATAGGCTACAGCAGGAAAGGAAGTTTAATCCTAAATGGGTCACGTCTGTCCATGAACGCCAAGCTCCTGACACTGTCCTTGCATAAGCCCTAAGGTCCTCTCTCCAGGCTCCCTACATGTTCTGTGTACGAACCCCAAGACGCGCTCATTGTCGTGCAAAGGGCCCAAGCTCCTCAAACACTCTGGCCATGACGCCAAGCTCCTCACATGGTCAGTGGAAGGCAAACCCAAGCTTATTACACCATCGTACCCAAGCTCCTCGAACAGTTTGTCCATGAGTCCCAAACTCTTCCTATCGTACGTCTATTGGCCCACGCCGTACACTCTGGCCAAGGGCCCTAATCTTGTCAAACTAAATGTCCATGGGCCCAAGCTCCTAACGTAATCAGTGGAAGTCACCCAAGTTTATTACACCATCGTACCCAAGTTCCTCGAGCAGTTTTCCCATGAATCCCAAACTCTTCATATTGTACGTCTATTGGCCCATGTCGTACACGCTGTCCAAGAGCATTAATCTCCTGAAACTAAATTTCCATGGGCCCAAGCTCCTCGCATGGTCAGTGGAAGGCACCCAAGCTTATTACACCATCAAACCGAAGCTCCTCGAACAGTTTGTCATTGAGTCCCAAACTCTTCATATTGTATGTCTATTGGCCCACGCCGTACACTCTGGGCAAGGGCCCTAATCTCGTCAAACTAAATGTCCATGGGCCCAAGCTCCTCACATGGTCTATGAAAGGGTCTTATGATCCTCACACTGTCTGTGCAGGGGACACAAGCTGCTTACACCATATACCCATGGGACCAAGCTACTCAAACTGATTGTTTGTTCATGAGTCTCAAACGCTTCACATTGTGTGTCCATTGACCAACCTCATTCACACTGTCCGAGGACCCTACGCTCCTTACATGGTCTATGTATGAACCCAACAATCCTCACAAGGCCTTTGCATGCGCCCCAGGTTGCTTACGCTATCTGTGCACGGACCCCAAGCTCCTTACACGGTTGAGAGTGGGCCCCAAGCTCCTTACACTGTCTATTCACAGTACCCATGCCCCTCACTCCTCGGATTGTCTATCTATGGACCCAAGCCCATAACACAGTTGGTCCATGGCCCTAGGACGTTCATACTATCTATGGCCAAGCCTGCAGCACAAGGACCCCAACCTCCCCGCCGTTTGTGTCCTTAGTACCCGCACTCCTCATGCTGTCTGTGCATGGGAGCCAAGCTCCTTACATTGTCTTCACGATACAGATTTTACAATCTTAAGGTTTAGGCTACACTGCTATTGGAAGCGGGTCCCCACCCCAATTGTAGGGACCGCTGGGCGGCGGGGCAGGAGGCACCAGAACGGTGGGGGAACAGGCAGCTGCAGGAAGCAGCTGCCGAGAACTGGCTGTGGTTGTGGAGACGCACACCCAGCCTGACAATACATGCGCAGCGGAGAGAGCAGCGGCGGCAGGAAAAATAGGGGTTTAAAAGAGGGTTAGACGAGCTGGAGAGAGCACCAGCTCTTCCACTTCCCTCGATGACCCGCTGACGCCACAGTGGACTGACCTCTGCCGCGCCTGCCGCTAGGGATTCTGCCACACTCTCATCCAGTTTCCAGCCCGCCCTCCCTTTAAGATGAGAAGTGGGGGGTAGCTGGGAGTGGACCATGTAGTCATTGATTACCCCTCCAGGGGGGACCACGAGGCCTGTATGGTGCAGTGGTGAGGGCACAGTCTGCCTCTGACTGAGTGACTTTGGCCCGGCGGGGGGTCCAACAGGGATGGGGCTAAGGGAGGGCAGAGCCACAATGTTAATGTTAAAGGATATTTATACCGCGCACTATTGCCACCGGAGTGGTCCCCTGGCGCTCACAAGGCGGACGGTGTCAGGCAAGATAAGGGTGCCCCCTGGGATCAGTTCCCCAACATAGGATATGGAAGGGAGGTCCACAGCGACACGGGTGGGGGGGACCTCACCGCTGTACAGCGCCCAGGGGGGTGGAGTTAACAGTTCCACCTGGACCACCTGTGAAACTGAGAAATTGTACATGTAATTTGATATATCTCTGTGACAATGATGGATTTTTCTTTTTTAGGGTCATGTTTATAATTTGATGTGATGATTCTTTAGATGATATGATATATTTTATTTATATCGCGCTTGTACACAAGTGTTTCAGAGCGCGAGTTAAAGATGTGTTAAAAATAAACTGCTTCCCTGCTGAGCCCACCTGCACGTTACATGGATAGTACAAACCCAGGCCCCAAAAAGCAGAACTACCCCTTATGTTACACACAATGCATATCTGGAGGGCCCACACTTGCTGTCTGGCGCCTGGGTCTGTAAAATCATGTGACCTTAGGGATAGCCCTGCAGTGGGAGGAGCAAGGGGTCAAATGGACAGACAGTTTGAGCCGCAGGGTCAGACACCCGACGAAGATTTCCTCAGACATTGCGAGGTTAGAGTAGCTTTGGTACAGGGAAAGGGCTTGGCATACGTGTTAAGCAGCTCCGGCCAGCTAGACCTGAGGTTGCAGGGCTCTCCCTCAGGCTAAAGACTCAAAACCCTGAAGTGTCGAGCTATCCTTTGCGTTAAACCAGTGGTCTTCTAACTGTGGGGCAAGCCCCTGAAGGGGAGCAACAAGGATGCGAGGGGAAAGCTGGGGTGCAAGACTCTTCAAACAGGGATTACAGTGACTGAAAATATAGCATATATGGCATATGGGGGTCCAGCAACAATATCTTTACTGAAGGGGGCTCAGCATACAAATGTTTGAATACCACTGCGTTAAGCAGATCTTACCCGTCTCAGACAACAGAACTATCCTTCTGGGCGCACAGATCTCACAGGCTCAGGCAGCAGAGCTGTCCCTCATGTTACTAAGATTTTATAGGCCCAGGCCTCAGAGAATAGAGCTATCCATCAGGTTCATAGTTCCTACATGGCCAGGCCTCAGGCTGCGATCTCTCCCTCAGGAACCCAGATCGCGCGCCATCATAAAACCAGCAAATCTCTCTTTCTCTCTCTCTCTCTCTCAAAGTCCTTCGATACCTCAAGAAACTAGCAAATTGGTCCTGGGGTTTCTTCTCAGGTAGATCTGCCCTCTGAGGGCATCAGTCAACCTCCCGCCCCCTGCAGGCCTCACATATGCCTGCACGCGCCCCGCTTTGCCTGGGGTGTTTCGATCTTCTCGTACCGTACCCGACCGAACGATGCTCTAGCTACGATGACTTAACCTTGTAAACCGTCCCCGCGCGTCATCGCTCTTTATCTCCACATTATTTCCCCCGGGCAAAGTCTTATTGAGAGATGGCGCGCTTGCCGCATTTCGCAAAATGCTCCCCGGTGGCGCCCCGGCAGAAACACTTACTACTTCTGACAATTGCTTTCACACAACACATGGTCCCAGTGCAGCCACAAAGAGTGGGGAAGCAATCCCTTTTTTTTACCAACATTAGCACTAAATATCTCTGTGCCTCAATTAGCCCTTCTGAGTTTCTTTGCCCAGACTTTGCCTCTGAGCGGAACCCCTGCAGCAACACACTCATTTTCGCTTCACAAATACAACTCAAGCCTGTGGTTCCCGCCTTGCATCTTGGCTGGACGCAGCTGAATCATGGGGAATTGTGATTGGCTGTTCACGTGTTTGGGCCTTAATTCTCCCGTTTCCAAAAAGTCCAAGTGTTTGGACTCCTAAACCTGCATATTTTTCCATGGGTCCACATTACATCTGGAGTTGCATTCCCTTTAGCTCAGGGTTCGTCCACTGTAGGGATTAAAGGCCTCCTCCATACCGTCCCATATCTCCCTTTAGACCTTGCAACCATGTACCAATGACTGTTCACCCCCCCCCCCACCTGCAGTGCTCTATTCCAACATCTAGGACTGCATAGCATAAAAACTCTATTCCCCCAAATTAAAAAGATAGGTTTTGTGCGCCTTTTGCCTCGGTGCAGACATTATTAATCAGCTTCTAGAGCAGGGGCCTGCAACCGTTGCCTCTCCAGCTGTTTTGAACTACAACTCCCATGACCCCTAGACAGCATAGTCAGTGATGATGGAATGATGGATCATGGGAGCTGTAGTGCGAAACATGCGAGGTGTAGGCGGCAGACCCCGCTCCAGAGTTTTTACACAAATTACCTCTAGATATCCCAACCAGCAATTACCCGCCTGCACTAATAATTATAACTATATGGCTCTAATACTATATATAAAACCATGATAATAACAAAACCCTTGAACGTCAATGGAAAACCAAATCCAGAGGAACACGAAATGCCCCATTACAAGTATTATGGTAATGGTAAAGCATGCAGAATTCAGAAATATTGCCTGGTTTAGCGCTCTGCACTATTATGGGTTTTTAAAAAACACATCTGTGAAACCCACCTGTTTTATGCGGAGGTAATTAATTACCTGTGCAAAAGAGGCATGAATGCACCTGGCCTTACCCATGCAATAAAAACATATTTATCAATTGAGACCAGTGGGACTCAAAAAGGGGGAATTACTTTAGAGTCTGAAGGGCTCTACAGTTACCTCATGTCGTAGCGGTAATTGAGGTTGGCGGTATTTACAGAAGAAATACAGCTAAACTCGTAATGAGGCCCTGAGTTTGCAAAGCCTGAAACATGTCCTCCAGTCAAGTTACTATAGCAACCATAACTCCTCTCGGGTATACCAGCAAGCAAGCAGCGCATGCGCATAGATTTGCTAGCGGTCGCGTTTACCACTAGAGGTATATTGGGCGTAGTTGTGTAGCTTCATATAGACACGCATACTGACAAATACAACAACCCTAATTACCGTAGTCAATTTGAAACAGGAGGTAACTGGAGGTGCCACTACATGTGTGCTTGCATGATACAAGTGCATGATGATTCACAAAGAATCCCACGCGCACAGCACACAATTGCTGTGCTGCGCTCAGTGCGCTTCACAGCTTTTGTGGATCTTTGAAAAAAGAAAATTGCACAGGTGCAAATCCCAGGGAGCAATCATGCTCATGGCCCAGTCACATGAGAACAATTTATAAAATTACACAAAAATTGGCATTGGGGGATAGAGTAAAGCTTTCAGGAACGAGAGGAAAGGAAAGTATGAACATTGAGGGTAATCAGTGTTCCGTTACCTTCCATTCCTACGCACCTGGGGCCAGATTATCGAGCATTTGCACGAGTTGTAAAAAGTGAGCAAATGCGGAATAGAGCAAACATGTTTTGTCGCAATCCATATTATCTAAAAACATTTGCACTGGAGAAAAAATAAATCATACTTTGTACTATGTTTTCCGCATAACATAAAAAGTTGTCTGTTTGCTGCATTTCTTTTCAAGTTACTCATCAAACATAGTAAATAAAACAGTCTATGTCTTTTCTGCCCTTGTGAAAACATTTGTAGCTAATACAAAGTGGGGCTAAATCCGTTTGCTCCATTCCTAATTATCTAAGCAGTAAAATCAGTGCTAAACTCAATTGCTTCACTTTTTTGCACCAGTGCAAAACTTTGATAATCTGGCCCCCAGTTGCGCTTATGCCCATATTGCGCCCATATAGCACGAGCATTTGCCCGCGCATGTGGCCATGGCTCCTTTTTGTGAATCATGTGCAAATTGCACATTTTGGTGGCTACAAATGCATTACCCTTAAGTGCCAAGGACGAGGTATCTCGTCCTTGGGATTTAAGGGGTTAATGAAAGAGAAAACGTTTAGAAGTCATTGCATGGCGACATACTAGAATCACCAAAAAAGTCCCTGGCACTGGGGGGGAACCCATGGCAGTAAAGCTGTGAATCAGCCTCACGCATGTTCCTGTCCCTTGGTCACCAAAAACACGCTCTTAGTAAAGACACATCCGCAAAAAGAGATGATTTCCAAATTGGGTGCGGACTTTTCAAGAAGGAACGCAAATATAAGGCTATCAAAATAGGACCTGTCAATCAATCCTCACAGAGTCAATACTGCTGGCTACCCATCGTGCACACGTGTATTTGGACAGGGTTCTGGGTTTCCCATTGTTTGAAATATGAAATTCACAGGAAGGATGTCTTCTCTGAGGGTTGCTCTCTGCAGGTTGGCAGCAGCAGAACCTTTTCATTGGTTTTGGAATTCTAGTGTGTCCTGGAAAGTAAATAAGCGGAAATGCTTCCTGCTGGGAGTCTTTTCTTAATGTGTGCGTCACATCTTGATGCGGTGAGCGCGCATGCGCACACCAAGGCACCCTACACAAGCATCTTTGGAATGGCTGTAAATCGGTTTCAGCCTCTGGAGCGTTTATAGTACTTATTTATTGTGTAAATAAGAGTTACCAGCAAGCCGGGCATGTGACTCAGTGGACTAATGCATTCACTTCTGGGACCTGCGTTTGATGACCTAATGGTCACAGGTTCGAATCCCTGCAGGCCCACACAGCTCTTCCCCCTTCTGAGGTCTATAAAATGAGTACCATTGAGTTGGGTGAAAATGTACATCTGTTATCTGCCTATAGTGCCAAAATACCCCTCTGGGGGGTGAACAAATGCTCTACATGTTCCACTATACAAGAAGGAAAGCACTGAATCTGTAAAATAGTAAGTGTTCGTGTATAGTGCCATTTTGTTGGCCTCACTACACGCAACTGCGTAAGAAAAGAGCGCGATTATTGAGAGGGAAAGGCAGATGTGAAAACGTATGGTTTTGATTGGTGCAGGACCGAAGTACTCAAGTCCTGTGTGTGCACATGTTTCTAAAGGTGTGCCAGAGTTGCTTGGAAGCATGTCATCCTGAAGGGGGAGCCCATGCAGTGAAACGGCGGAATGTGCACAGGGCATTGTCGCCCGCTAATGTGGAGGAGTGTTGCAGGACAGAAAAGAGGAGCCTCAGGAATAGTTTGGGAGAGTTCACGTTGCCTAGGCCTGTGACCGCCATCTTGGTGGGGGATGTTCGAATGTGGTGAAAGGTGTAAGGATGAGGTTTCAGAGGGCGGTTGGTTATTTGAGGGGAGTAGACAAATGGGGTATGAGTAGTATTGGGGGGGTGCATGTTTGATGAGCCCTCTGGACCGAGTGTCTTGCATCTCCTCTTGTAATGGACAAGGTGTTTGCTTTCTGGTTGTGTGGACTCCGGCGACCTGAAGTATGGGAGATGTTCCTACGTTGATCTTCTGAGGGACTTAGTTGAAGAGTCGGGTGTTAGCTGCTTTCTGAATGTTGTGTGGGCTTCTTCTGTATCCAGGCATTTGAGTGTGGAATTGGGTTGCCCGGAGGGAGAAAGTGGGCCCCTCCCATTTGCTCTCCAGTTGAAGAGTTGTCTATGTGCCCCATATTCTTCACACTGCTCGTGCATCCCAGGCAAGCTCACACTGCTACATAAATTGCTCCATCGTACACTGTAAGGTGCTCGGCGTCCATATACAGGCAGTGTGAGGTCACTTAGCGTGCATGGATGGGCTGTCAGTGTACCCCAAGTTACATCACACGGTCTGTAAGTCCTACGAGGTACGGTATCCTCAAGCTGCCTCGCGTGGTCTCTCCATGCACCTCCAAACTACCTCATACTGTCTTTTCCAGGTGTTTCACCATCTGTCCATGCGCCCCAACCTTTTGCACAATCTCTGGCCATATAACCCCCTCCCCGCCCTCCAGCTCCTCGCACCGCCCACGTGCCCCATGCTACCTCACTCTGCCTGTCTATGTGCTGCTAACTCACACTGCGTGCCCCAAGCTACCTTACACTGCCTGTCTATGTGCTGCTAACTCACACTGTGTGCCCATTGTTACCTTACACAGTCTATTTGCTGCTAACTCACACTGTGCACCCCAAGCTACCTTACAAAGTCTATGTGCTGCTAACTCACACTCTGCGCCCCAAGCTACCTCACACAGTCTATTTGCTGCTAACTCACACTGTGCACCCCAAGCTACCTTACACAGTCTATGTGCTGCTAACTCACACTGTGCGCCCCAAGCTACCTTACACAGTCTGTCTATGTGCTGCTAACTCACACTGTGCGCCCCAAGCTACCTAACACAGTCTATGTACCCAGCCCTACATCTCATGTCCCATCCATGTAAACCCGTAGCTTACTAGCACTGGGTTTCCATACACTCCAAACTATCTCTCGGGGGTTGTCCATGCGCCACAGCCTCCTCATAATATCTGTCCATCTTCCTCATGCTCATTGCCCTGTGTCTGTGCTCCAAATCCCATACGGTGTAAGTTCATGCGCCCTATGCATGCTCGGTGGGTTAGAGGATGCTGTGGCAGGACCTCGGAAAAGATAGAGAAATTGAAACAAACCTAGTCTTCCATCACCCAAGAGTGAGTCGTGAAAGCTACCCAACTACCTCCCAGCCCCTCATAACCACTAAAGCCCAGGTTCTATAGAAGCTAAATTAAAAATACAGGAAATCATGATGATGTGTGCGTTAGGGGAATAGTGGCTTTTTACTACATTTTGAGCTTCTTACAGCCGCACCAACATGTTTCAGTCTTTTTCAAAATGTGCACTGCAGCTTAGTTAGCATGCATCAGGCTATGTACTGGGAAGACCCGAACTCAGGAGAACAGCTACTAAACAACATCTAATTCTTATGGCGGCTGCAAACTTCCAATTTCTGCATGGCAATTCCGGCATTCTTGTCGCCGAAAAGCTGCGTAACAAAGCAGGGCAGTTTCAGGATAAGTACACCCCGAAAAAGCGATGCATTAGCAAAATGTTTGGCAACAATATTTTACCCGAGCCCTGCTCACGCGTTTCATGGTGGGGGGCGACTCGGGGGGGCCGTGGGGGGAAAACATGGCCAGTGAGTCTGGTGTGAATCATCGTCATAAAAGGGAAGCGGTCATTGTTCTGAATTTGTGACGCTTGTCATCGGCACCAGCAGTTACAGTGATTTCAGGTCTTCATTCACATCCCCCCCGCTGGCCGGGATCAAACTATGGTCAGGGAGGATTATTCTAATGTGGTCTGAGTGAAATGTATTGCCAAGCGGGTCAGACGAGCCGTAACCCGAAATAATGGTGGTTATTTCAGTGCTTCGCTATAGGATACCCATTGCCGGGTATCGGAAGGGTGGATTGTAGGACTAATGAAAAGAACATACACTGAGCAATATCACCTGCAGCCTGCGACTCCAAGGCATGAAAGCGGTTGCACATGAGGCCTGGCTCATGATTATATGACACCATGCAGCCTGGCTCATGATTATATGACACCATGCGGCCTGGCTCATGATTATATGACACCATGCGGCCTAGCTCATGATTATATGACACCATGCGGCCTGGCTCATGATTATATGACACCATGCGGCCCGGCTCATGATTATATGACACCATGCGGCCTGGCTCATGATTATATGACACCATGCGGCCTGGCTCATGATTATATGACACCATGTGGCCTAGCTCATGATTATATGACACACACTGTGATTTTAGAGACCCATTCATTTTGCATCTCATGATTTATTTGGAGTTTAAAAGTAGGCTCAGAAGGCTTTTTCACCCAATTTGTTATGGCATACTTACATGTACTGTTCCTCCAAATTCCCAAACGCTCCTTGTTTAATACACCATTTATGGCAATGTAACATGCAGGAAACGTAAAATTGCATGGAAAAAAAAGCATTTCATTCTAAATTTGTGAAAATAAATCTGGTGAAACATCTTTCCTCATTTCAAAGTTGGCAGATATGCCATTTGGCAAAGTTTGGACCCAATTTGTTGTAATTTTCTAGCACCAAATAAATGACAGTCAGGTGGGCTATCCTTGCTCAGCTGGTCTTTCGATCTAAAGGCAGCCCTTTCTCCATGGTAACCGTGGTAAGTATCAAGAACCAACAGCGATCATCGATAGCCAGCCATTGAAACACCTTGCTTGGCCAATGGGCATAGAGTATCAAGGGCCAACAGCGATCATTGATGGGCAGCCATTGAAACACCTTGCTTAGCCTATGGGCATAGAGTATCAGGGGCCAACGGCGATCATCGATGGCCAGCTATTGAGACACCTTGCTTGGCCAATGGCCATAAAGTATTACAGGCCAATGGCGATCATCGAAAGGCAGCCATTGAGACACCTTGCTTGGCCAATGGGCATAGAGTATCACGGGGCAACAGCGATCATCGATGGGCAGCCATCGAGACACCTTGCTTGGCCAATGGGCATAGAGTATCAAGGGCCAACAGCGATCATTGATGGGCAGCCATTGAGACACCTTACTTGGCCAATGGGCATAGAGTATCAGGGGGCAACAGCGATCATCGATGGGCAGCCATCGAGGCACCTTGCTTGGCCAATGGGCATAGAGTATCAAGGGCCAACAGCGATCATTGATGGGCAGCCATTGAGCCACCTTACTTGGCCAATGGGCATAGAGTATCACGGGGCAACAGCGATCATCGATGGGCAGCCATTGAGACACCTTGCTTGGCCAATGGGCATAGAGAAAAAAAAACACAACCATCTGTTGGAGGGAAGCTCAGAGCAAAAATGAGCTGTATGTTCTACCCTTGTGCACCGCACTCCCTACCATCCTGTTGCTCCTCATTTGAACCCATCAATTGCATTTGCTCCTTTCACACGATACTGCGCTACCGGAAGCACTGGATCGCAGTGTCCGCATCCAAACTCTAGTTTTGAACAAGGCACTGCCCAACTTGTTGAATCGCTGGAGAGGGCAAACTCAGATGTGTTTGAAGGTGGGTCACAGTGGATGGGGGACATTTTTGGGGAGGGAGGTGAAGGTTTGCGCTGAGAGTGCGAGCCCATGAAAGTCTCTGGGAGGCATTAGGCTTGTTCGGAAGGTAGAGGTGATACACAGAGTGGGGGGGGGGCTACACATAAGGGGTGAGTTGAGAGGTAAGCGCGCATGGTATTTCTGCTGAAAGCGCTTGTGGTGCAGGTGGAAACAATCGCCTTTCGGTTGCTGACCTTCTGAACCATGGCCGACTCAAAATTGCACCCCGTTTTGACCAATTTTCTCAGTCGAAGGTTGCTCTGAAATGGCCGCTGAACAGGTACGCATGTTTTTGTTTAAATTTGGTTTTTTTTAGATGTGCTTAAATTGCTCCCCTCCCCCAAAGCCCCTTGGGAAAGCTCAGCAGCCGAGAGGGGAGGCGGAGAACGAGGCAACAATAGCCGCCCGGCCCCTCGAGAGGGGAGGGGGGAGAAGGGGGCTTGTCAGGAGAATGGTTTAATCTGCAGGGCCAAATTAACAGCCACTTCAGACTGCAGCGAGAGACACAAAGCCTGCCTCCCACCCAGGAGCCAGGCCTAGGAACTGTGCGCTCCGCGGCTTCCAGGAGCCAGGCCTAGGAACGTTGTGCTCCGCCGCTCCCAGGAGCCAGGCCTAGGAACGTTGTGCTCCGCCGCTCCCAGGAGCCAGGCCTACGAACGGTGTGCTCCGCCGCTCCCAGGAGCCAGGCCTAGGACCGGTGTGCTCCTCCGCTACCAGGAGCCAGGCCTAGGAACTGTGTGCTCCGGCGCTCCCAGGAGGCAGGCCTAGAACTGTGCGCCCCACCGTTCCCAGGAGGCAGGCCTAGGACTGTGCGCTCCGACACCCCCAGGATGCAGGCCTAGGGCAGTGCACTCCGCCGCTCCAAGGAGCCAGGCCTAGGAACGGTGTGCTTCGCTGCTCCCAGGAGCCAGGCCTAGGAACTGTTCGCTCCGCCGTTCCCAGGAGCCAGGCCTAGGAACTGTACGCTCCACCACTCCCAGTAACCAGGCCTAGGAACTGTGCGCTCCTCTGCTCCCAGGAGACAGGCCGAGGACTGTGCGCTATGCCGCCCCCAGGAGGCAGGCCTAGGAGCTGTGCTCTCCGCCACTCCCAGGAGCCAGACCTAGGAGCTGTGCTCTCCGCCTCTCCCAGGAGCTAGGCCTAGGAACTGTGCGCTCTGCCGCTCCCAGGAGGCAGGCCTAGGACTGTGCGCTCCGCAGCTCCCAGGAGGCAGGCCTAGGACTGTGCTCTCCTCTGCTCCCAGGATGCAGGCCTAGGACTGTGCGCCCCGCCGCTCCCAGGAGCAAGGCCTAGGACTGTGCGCTCCGCCGCTCCAGGAGGCAGGTCTAGGAACTGTGCTCTCCGCCGCTCCCAGGAGGCAGGCCTAAGACTGTGCGCCCCTCCGCTCCCAGGAGGCAGGCCTAGGGACTGGGTGCTCCGCTGCTCCCAGAAGCGGACTGCAAACAAGCCCAGGCACCCCGAAGCCGGCCGGGTCCCCTGCAGACCCAAATCTCAGAGCGGCAACTTTTCAGAGAAGGCTATTCTGTATAAATGCAGAACATGCAAATGCGTTTTGTATTTGTTTAATTCCTTTGCACGCGAAGACACTCTGTAATGATCCTTTCCAGAAGGCCTGGAAGAGAGTTAATCATTACATTTTAAATCTCCGCCCTCCCCGGTGTGAATGAAACCTGCTGCGGAGGGAGCTTGTTGGGAAGGAGGGACCGCAATTGTATTGTATCGGATTCAGGCCCGTGCAGTGTGTGCAGTTCTGTTGTCGGCTAAGTTACTCATTCACCCCTCGCTACACCGTGTGCCCCTCTCCTTTCTCCAGGGGGGAGTGGCTGCGTGCAAAATGCAATCGTTAGTGGTTGTGTCGAAAATAGATCCGTGACTTGCCTTGCCCCCAATGCCTATCCCTCACCCCCTCTGTGTTTTAACAGGGCTCGTTATAAGTTAATAATATTTATGGAGCAGTCCAAACACTGCACAGCTTTGATTTAAGGCAGGTAGAGCCTCCACACACCCCACCCTTTCCCCCTCGCTTAAACAATAGGGCCCAGGCTTGTAAAAACGAGTCCAGTGTGTGTGTGTGAGTGTGTGTGTGTGTGTGCAGGCCAAGGAGTCAAACACAGGGTCTTTTCTGGGTCAGCAGGTGTGTGAGGGGGAGCGGTGGGGGTGGTCGACAGCATCCCTCCCTTTTAAAACCGAAGTTTGTGAGTCCATCACCCTACCTCCCCAGGGCACCAGGGCTCCGTGTGATGACGTCATCGCCCCTGGCACACCATCCAGTGCAAAGGCTGATATAAACTTTTTGTTAACAAAACCGTCGGCAATGAACGGGACTGCTAAATATACCCCTGTCACCCACGTGTGCAGGGTGTCACTGGAGCACGTCACCGTCACCCTCCCAACGAGCTCCATGCCTCACGTAGACTTCAATAGGGGCGCCCTCCCAACATATACTCCCCTGTCGACTTCAATGGAAACTGTTGACTTCCCACTCCTTGGAGACTGAACAGGTTTAATGATTTGGTAACATGGTGTGGGTGTACAAAGGAATCAGACACACACACAAGACACAACGCCTGAGTACTGGAGCATGCCTAAGGACAACACCACGCCTGACCTGGGCCAATACCACCACAACAAGCGAGTGCCCTCGGCATGTGCACAAGGACAACAGCATACATTTACCATTCGTGCACACAATGACCAACACACAAGTGCATGAAGCAGCGGCGTCGAAGGGGGCGGGGGAGGGCGCTGTGTGGGGCTATAGCCCTGTGTCTTTTGCTTGTAGCCCCGGATAGAAGCTCACGGCTACAACCAAAAGGCTAGCTAGCCCCCAGTCCCGACATTAGAGTAGCCCCTGATCTTTTCCAAACCTAGCAACACCCCTGCCTGAAGGGGACACACAAAGGCAACAACACAACTGAGAGAAACTGGGACACACACAATCAAACATGTCAACTCGTGAATACCACAAAAGGCACAAACGACGCACTGAGGTGTCGGTGAAAATGCATAGTCACAAGATGCTATTTAGAGCACACACAAACCCAACAGTCTTCTTAAATATAACAGGAGTAAACAAAGCACAAAGGAGAAACCGAGCAGCTGACACCGAAAGACAACAGTCTGCTTGAAATCTGAGTAAATAATCCAGCATAACCGCTCAACATCAACTAGACAGCTACACACACAACCTTATGCCACTTGAATACAACTGGAAGATGCAGATGAGGGAGGCCATCTGAACACAACCGAGCGTGCACCTCCCGTCTTGTACACTTGCAGAACGCACATGCACTGCAACCGTAGACTGGAAACGACGTACATTCGCACAACTGGAAAACAGACACAGCAATAACCCGCTTGAATACAACACATATGTGAACAGACAGCAATCTAGAGGAACATACATGGAAGACTAGAACTAAGGGGAGAACAGTGGGAAAACAAACCGACCCACAAATCTGTGCGCGCAGATGACACTTGCAATCACTTCCGCTATTTTTAGCACAACACACATACAAAACTATTTGTTTAAACCAAACCATACACCTGAGAAATCATCACAATTATTTGAGAGCCCGCGCAACAGCGTACTCAATTACAAAAAAAACACAGCCACACACAAACTACACACAGTGTCCTACATACTCACACCTCAAACACCAAACAAAACACACACATACCAGGGTCGCACTGGGGCATAAAATTGTCTCGGGCACCAATGAAAAAGTGGCACAAAAATGGCAATTCATTCCTTTTGTGACAGACTGTTTGAATGGTACCCAAAGGGGTATTTTTGATAAAAAATGTGCTGGAAAGTGTGAAATTTAAAGACTATAGGCCCGATTCATGGACTTTTTTGCACAGATCAAAGTGACTTTGCACTGCTAAAAGGGGACTTTGCACTGCCGACACAAACCCTGCTTCATGGAACTATGCAGAGTCACTTTGAACCTTGCAACAAAAACAACGAATCGGGCTCAATGTATTCAGCAACACTGGGCAAAACTACTAGCCACATAGTGAAGTAACTCATCAAACTGGCCCACATTGGACAATAAATGGGCCCACATTAGCATTTCTGGTTGAGGCGTTGCCCTGTTGCCCCATACGCCAGTTTGAGCCTGACCTCCACCACAGTAGAAACGTGAAGCCACTACAAACGCCACACGCTCTGCAACACCCAAGGAAACCCAACACACTGCAGAAAACTAAACCACAGACACACAAACCACACCATACATCAAAACACAGCCCAACTATTGACCGTTTCTTTCTGAACTGACGCCACCAACAACACAACAAAGCTCCCTTGCACTTTCCCTCTCCTTCCCAATACCTAACATCGCCCCCCCGCCCCCCTCCCCGAGCCCTCCTTCCTTTTCTGATACTTCGGAGCATCTTGAGACCATGAAAATAGCAGCGGTGTGCGGTAGAAATCTCAATAACATAGAAAACTTGGTAGCCATTTCAATTAAACTTTAACACACAAACCTACCAACATTCATCAAAACGCATTCCCACACAAGCGCATCACACCTCATCAATGAAACGTTTATAGTCCCAAGCCCCACAACCCTCACCAATGCAGCAGCCACACACAAAGGCAACATTCCTTGCACGCAACGCGAACAAAGGAAGCCAGCAGCACCACACCACGCCGTACGCGAGGGGTTGTCCCCTCGCAGGGGAGTTGCTAGGTCTGGATAAGACCCGGGGCTAAGCTGATGTCGGAGCTGTTGGGACTGGGGGCTAGCTGGCCTTTCGGCTGTAGCTCCTGAGATTCTATCCGGGGCTACAACCAAAAGACCAGGGGCTATAGCCCCCCTAGCCCCCCCCCTAGCAACGCCCCTGTCCCCTCGACTTCCACAACACACCATTTTGTCCCCCTCATTTGGCAGGGGCCCCTTTCCTTTAGATCTCATGCACCGCCCCCACACCCCCCCAACATTTTCAGCAAAGTTACTCCACTGACCGCAACCAGGCTGAAATGGTAGTAGCCAGGCATGCAGCCGCCTGGCACATCTGCGCCATGCGTGGCACCCCAGACCAGGCGGGCAGATATCAAGGCCCTCTGGGCAGGCCCAGAACCCCTGTGTCTTGCTAGAAAGCTACCCCACGTTTACCCAGAGGTCCCTGCACACCAGCATCGGTGCTTTTAAGTAACACGAGGACGCTTGCGGCTCTTATTGTGTTAAAGCCGTGCAAACGGTCCCAGTTCTCCTTGTGTCTGCACCTAGGTCCTTTCTCCTCTCTGAAAGTTTCCACTGTGCGATTTCTATGGTTAAGCCGAGAGAGAGGGAGGGGGGTCCCTACCCATCACAATGTCGCAGACTCCCAACAGATGTCTGGGGAAAGAAAAAAAACAGATGCAGGCAATCATTTTCAATTGGACCACCAAAGCCCCTCAGACTGTGGGGGTCCTATAGAAAGCATAAGGAACTCTGCGCTGTTCTGTGCTCATCTGCCGAACTGCGAAGAGCAGAGGGAAGAGCAGACATCGACTCAAAACTAAGGCCCGCCTACAAGGCGTTACACACAACCTTCCTGGGCTGGTCTCCAGCTTTATCCAGCACATCGGGCTGACATAAGTCAACCTCCCTTTGGCCTGGGCGAACATCTGCTAAGCTACTTCAGTGGGTTAACGTGCCTGCTGCAGAGATTAGTGTAGACCATTTAAGTGTCCTGTTGAAATACGCCCTTCCACTACATCATTTAAAGCACACAAATATTGCTAGAAGTAGCCTCTCAGAGATATTTTAAGAACAAAAGAAAACAGGGCTTTCAGGAGGGGAAGGGGGTTAAGAAAGTAACTAATACACTTTGAAAGTGCACTCTTGCCCCAGCAGCAAGAGAGAGACGGCGGGGAACACATATTTGAGGCTGTTTCTGTTGGGGGGCTGGAGGATGGGCTTTTTCTCATTTAGTTCGAATCGCGGGGGTGGGGGCTACTCTTTCGCCCTTTCTCTGGATTATTACCAGATGCGCCCCGCAGCCCTCCCTGCATAAAAAAAAGAAGCAAAGCCTTGTTAAGGCTCCCTCCTGATTGGCTGGGGAGCTCTACCTGGAGGCCTGCAAGTCATTTGCAGCAAAATGCCATTTCATTTAGCAGAGCCGCCCCTCCCCCACCCACTCCCAGAAAAATAAATAGCTAGTTTTGTTTTAGTTCTGGTAATGACCCGCTTCCTCTGGGGCTGATCGCCGCACTGTGTGGTGTGTCAAACACGAGACCCAAGTTTGGGGCTTTGTGTTTGGGGGGGGGGCAGAGAGGACTTCCTTGGCATGGAATGAGATAATGCAGGGCAAGGCTCCTCGGGCAGCTGCAGACCCACCAATATTTCTTAGCTCTGGGCAGGGGAGTGGCATTCCCTGAGCACAAATGACGGTGCTATTTATTTATTTATTTACATTTATAAAGCGCACAGCAGCCCTTGGCATCGTGGCGCTGTTATAGAAGGCTCATTTAGTTACATGGCCGGTCCCTCGTGCGCGTGGAGGGGTTGGGCTTGAAGCAAATTGCAGGTCCTTTTCACTAGCGTCAGTTCCCTCCTGGCCACCAGGACAATGGGCATTCTTGTAGACTTTTCTGTCTTTGCCCAGCTAAGGAACGGTGTGATCCCCCCGCGCCCTCCCCCCCACACGGGGGAGGGTATAGCGCTGCTCGTTGGAGCCCAACAGGCCTGCTTCTGAAAGGATTCGGGGAAGTTCGGGTAGGCGAGTGTGATATTTAAATACATTTTGGAGGTGGGCCGAAAAATCTTGAGAAATGGCCCGCGGCAACCTCGTGTGTTTACAAAACCTCTCCACCTGCATTTAGCAACGTTATCCAACAAACACCCAGTTCGGCGATTTTTACTTTTTTTTCTTCTTTTTTTTCCAAAATGTAATGCGGGGATAGCCCCCCCGCATAAATCCCACCCCCACAAACCTCACCTTAACTTAGTTCCTACTCCCCCATCTATTGGTGTCGAAAACATCTGCAAAAATGCCGAAACATTTTATACAAAAATTCGGTGTTTTCAGCCTGGTCATTTCTGCTTTGGTTTGCTTCAGGCGACACCCAGCCAGTGGAGAAACTTTGCTGAAAATGTTGGGGGGCGGGGGGGCATGACCTCTGAAGAAAAGCTGCCCCATTCAAATGAATGGGTACAAAATAGTGTTCCATGAAAGTTGGGGGGACAAACACCGCCGTCATCCCCTAAAATTACGCCCATACACCCAGCCTCTCGCGAGGACTGGAGTGGGGAAGTGTTGGGTGCGAGAAGCTCCGTCAGTGCATTGTGTGGTGTCATTACCTGATGCAAATAATTCACCCAGCTCCGGGGTCGCAAGGTCAAGTGGGGACAGCTCAGTCAGTCAAGAAGCATCAAGTGTCCCCATGCTAGATGCCAGGAGAGGACCCAGACGAGAGGTCGCAAGATGTCTCATGCCAAGTGGCAACAACTCCAAACCTTTAGGGTTTTTAAGTTACCCAATGTCAAGTGTAAGTGGCTGAGACACTCATGGGAGCTCAAGTTGTCCCATGTCAGATGTGAGGATCTCAACCAGCCAAATAAACATGGCTGGTTCCATTCCAGGTGTGGGTAGGTCACCAGAACTATGGCCCCGAGGTCAAGTACGAGGAGCTCGCCTAGCACAGACTGCAAGTCGGTCCAGACCATGCCCACCCAGCCCAGGAACACAGGTTCCTTCGTGTCAGATATGAGTGGCCCAGCCTGCTTAGAGACCTCCGCTTCTTGCATGCCCGGCTCTCCTACCGTAAAGACTGCAAGTCTGTCCAGACCTAGCTCACCCAGCCCAGGAACACAGGTTACTTCGTGTCAGATGTGAGTGGCTCAGCCTGCATAGAGACCTCCACTTCTTGCATGCATGGCTCTCTTAGCGTAAAGACTGCAAGTCTGTCCAGACCTAGCTCACCCAGCCCAGGAACACAGGTTCCTTCGTGTCAGATGTGAGTGGCTCAGCCTGCATAGAGACCTCCACTTCTTGCATGCATGGCTCTCCTACCGTAAAGACTGCAAGTCGGTCCATACTTAGCTCACCCAGCCCAGGAACACAGGTTCCTTCGTGTCAGATGTGAGTGGCTCAGCCTGCTTAGAGACCTCTGCTTCTTGCATGCCTGGCTCTCCTAGCGTAAAGACTGCAAGTCGGTCCATACTTAGCTCACTCAGCCCAGGAACACAGGTTCCTTCGTGTCAGATGTGAGTGGCTCAGCCTGCATAGAGACCTCCACTTCTTGCATGCATGGCTCTCCTAGCGTAAAGACTGCAAGTCGGTCCATACTTAGCTCACCCAGCCCAGGAACACAGGTTCCTTCGTGTCAGATGTGAGTGGCTCAGCCTGCTTAGAGACCTCCGCTTCTTGCATGCCTGGCTCTCCTAGCGTAAAGACTGCAAGTCGGTCCATACTTAGCTCACCCAGCCCAGGAACACAGGTTCCTTCGTGTCAGATGTGAGTGGCTCAGCCTGCTTAGAGACCTCTGCTTCTTGCATGCCTGGCTCTCCTAGCGTAAAGACTGCAAGTCGGTCCATACTTAGCTCACCCAGCCCAGGAACACAGGTCGTGTCAGATGTGAGTGGCTCAGCCTGCTTAGAGACCTCCGCTTCTTGCATGCCTGGCTCTCCTAGCGTAAAGACTGCAAGTCGGTCCATACTTAGCTCACCCAGCCCAGGAACACAGGTTCCTTCGTGTCAGATGTGAGTGGCTCAGCCTGCTTAGAGACCTCCGCTTCTTGCATGCCTGGCTCTCCTAGCGTAAAGACTGCAAGTCGGTCCATACTTAGCTCACCTAGCCCAGGAACACAGGTTCCTTCGTGTCAGATGTGAGTGGCTCAGCCTGCTTAGAGACCTCCGCTTCTTGCATGCCTGGCTCTCCTAGCGTAAAGACTGCAAGTCTGTCCAGACCATTCCCTCCCAGCCCAGGAACACAGGTTCCTTCGTGTCAGATTTGAGTGGCTCAGCCTGCTTAGAGACCTCCGCTTCTTGCATGCCTGTCTCTCCTAGCGTAAAGACTGCAAGTCTGTCCAGACCTTGCCCACCCAGCCCAGGAACACAGGTTCCTTCGTGTCAGATGTGAGTGGCTCAGCCTGCATAGAGACCTCCACTTCTTGCATGCATGGCTCTCCTAGCGTAAAGACTGCAAGTCTGTCCAGACCATGCCCACCCAGCCCAGGAACACAGGTTCCTTCGTGTCAGATGTGAGTGGCTCAGCCTGCTTAGAGACCTCCGCTTCTTGCATGCCTGTCTCTCCTAGCGTAAAGACTGCAAGTCTGTCCAGACCTTGCCCACCCAGCCCAGGAACACAGGTTCCTTCGTGTCAGATGTGAGTGGCTCAGCCTGCATAGAGACCTCCACTTCTTGCATGCATGGCTCTCCTAGCATAAAGACTGCAAGTCTGTCCAGACCTTGCCCACCCAGCCCAGGAACACAGGTTCCTTCGTGTCAGATGTGAGTGGCCCAGCCTGCTTAAAGACCTCCGCTTCTTGCATGCATGGCTCTCCTAGCGTAAAGACTGCAAGTCGGTCCAGACCATGCCCACCCAGCCCAGGAACACAAGTTCCTTCGTGTCAGATATGAGTGGCTCAGCCTGCTTAGAGACCTCCGCTTCTTGCATGCCCGGCTCTCCTAGCGTAAAGACTGCAAGTCTCTCCAGACCTAGCTCACCCAGCCCAGGAACACAGGTTACTTCGTGTCAGATGTGAGTGGCTCAGCCTGCTTAGAGACCTCCGCTTCTTGCATGCCTGTCTCTCCTAGCGTAAAGACTGCAAGTCTGTCCAGACCTTGCCCACCCAGCCCAGGAACACAGGTTACTTCATGTCAGATGTGAGTGGCTCAGCCTGCTTAGAGACCTCCGCTTCTTGCATGCCTGGCTCTCCTAGCGTAAAGACTGCAAGTCTGTCCAGACCTTGCCCACCCAGCCCAGGAACACAGGTTACTTCATGTCAGATGTGAGTGGCTCAGCCTGCTTAGAGACCTCCGCTTCTTGCATGCCTGGCTCTCCTAGCGTAAAGACTGCAAGTCTGTCCAGACCTTGCCCACCCAGCCCAGGAACACAGGTTCCTTCGTGTCAGATGTGAGTGGCTCAGCCTGCATAGAGACCTCCACTTCTTGCATGCATGGCTCTCTTAGCGTAAAGACTGCAAGTCGGTCCATACTTAGCTCACCCAGCCCAGGAACACAGGTTCCTTCGTGTCAGATGTAAGTGGCTCAGCCTGCTTAGAGACCTCCGCTTCTTGCATGCATGGCTCTCTTAGCGTAAAGACTGCAAGTCTGTCCAGACCATGCCCACCCAGCCCAGGAACACAGGTTCCTTCGTGTCAGATGTGAGTGGCCCAGCCTGCTTAGAGACCTCCGCTTCTTGCATGCATGGCTCTCCTAGCGTAAAGACTGCAAGTCTGTCCATAATTAGCTCACCCAGCCCAGGAACACAGGTTCCTTAGTGTCAGATGTGAGTGGCTCAGCCTGCTTAGAGACCTCCGCTTCTTGCATGCCTGGCGTGGATAGGTAACAGGTCTATAGACCTCTGGCTCCCCCATGTCAGGTCTGATATCTCGGTCAGGCCATTCATCATACCTTTTTCCATGTCAGGTGTAGGGGCCTCCCCAAGTCTGAACATCTCAACTTGTACCATGCCAACGTTTGGGGAGGTCCCCAGTTCCAGATGCCTCTAGTTTCCCCACATCAGCTGTGAGTAGCTTCACCAGCCCAGAGACCTCAGGTAGTCCCTGTCAGGTGTTTGTAAACCAATGTGCCCAGAGACCGCAGGTGGTCCCAAGTCTAGCTCACAGAGACAAAGATCTCAAGTTTCTTCATGTCAGGTGTGAGTAACTGAGCCAGCCCAGAGACCTCAGGTAGTTCCCTGCCAAAGGTACGTAACCCAGAGTGCCCAGAGACTCACAGTGGTCCCACGTCTAGCCAAGGCAAAGATCTCAAACTTCCTCATGTCAGGTGCGAGTAGCTGAGCCAGCCCAGAGACCTCAGGTAGTCCCTGTCAGGTGTTTGTAAACCACAGTTCCCAGAGACCCCAGGTGGTCCCACATCTAGCTCACAAAGCCAAGGATTTCAAGTTTCCTCAGATCAGGTGCGAGTTAGCTGAGCCAGCCCAGAGATCTCAGGTAGTCCACGCAGTAATCTCCCGGTGCACAGCCAGGATCAGTGCTGGGTTGGGCAGGGTGCACTAGATTCACAATAGGAAAGTGAAACCTCTGGTGCCAGAAGGTGTTGCCAGAAATGAGTGATTCAGTGCAGTATCACTAAACGTGTGCACAATACCTTAGGCAAATGTGTATCGCCCAACAGCTCACATGAAACAAAGGTTAAAATATGATTTCCCTAAATGTCCAGGACTTCGTCCTTAAAATGGGCAGAAGGTGGAACTGCCAAAAGTGAGTGATCCTGTCCAAGTCATTTGCAGTGCCAATGTCTTGGTCAATTTGCACCCGACAGGCACACTGTACCCCACATAGACACCTTTCGAACAGTTAAGCTCTGGGAACCCTTTCGCCGTCTCTGCAGCCACCTCCCCATAACTCTTCACCCTCAAACTCATTGATTGTATTTCACGAAATGTACTTTCTCCTCCAAAAAGAGAGCTTGCTTCCATATCCTCCTCCTGGATGTCCAAATGCATCCGCGGACCAGCACTGCATGTCCTTGGAGAGCCATTTCCAAAAACAGTGTCTCTTGATTATGACCATTGCTTCCCTTGGGCGTTGAAGAGCCTTTACCATTTATGTTGCACATCGGCAGATGTGCTAGAAATGTGAACACTTCTATGAGCACTTTGTTTCGTCTCCCTAGCATTTTGGACTGCCACAAAAGCACTTTAGTCCGACTCGCTGAAATGTCTTGCTTAGTCTAAAAAGCACTTTGGTCTGACATTGAAAGACCTTTGGACAGTCCTGATCATCCGGATACTCCTTTGGTCTGTCTCAATACCACTTACGTCGGTGCGGATAACTTTGACCTATCTCTGTACCAATTTGGGTAGACTAGATACTACTTTGGTCTGTCTCAAAACCAATTTGATCAATCTCTGTAGTACAGTGTGGATGCCATTTTGGTTGGTCTTGGTACTTCTTTGGTCGATCTTGATACCCCTTTGGGCAATCTCAATACTACTTTCTGTAGTCTTGATAACTTGCTTAATACCCCGAGGTTTCTAAGCGCGGACCCGGGGATCGAACCTGTGTTGCTCTGTATCATCTTGCGTCCAAGGAGAGCGCGTTGCCTCTGAGCTATCCTCCCAAGACTTTGGTTGATCCATCTAGACACTGCTTTAGTCAGTATCCATATAATTTTGATTCTTCTCAATGTGACTTTGGCCAATCTTGATAACACTTTGGTTGGTCTGTCTCGACACCACTTTGGTCTTTCGCCATACCACTTTGATCCATCTGAATAAAACTTTGGCCAAGCTTTTATCGGTCTAGGTACCATTTTCTTCATTTTGTATAATAGCGCCTTAGCCAGTATAGCCTATCCCTTGTTCCCTAACACTTTGGCCAATTTACATTGCTCTTCCGACAACCACCACAGATCCCTTGATATCTGGTCACAGCCAAACCTTCCCCAAACCCGCAATAGACTAAAATCGCTTGCATTTACCAATAAACAGCACCGCCGCATAATGTATTGCACGCCTGTACAAGATGCATCACACCGCAAAGATCACACAGGAATTTGGGAAACGGTAAGGTCTTGGATGTCCAAGGGTTTACATGCTATGCGAATACTAAGTAGATACACACACTAGCATTCTATGGGCCAAGCGGTAGAGAGATTGGCTGTAGTGAAAAAGATCAACAAGTTCAGGGTAGCAAGGCACCAAACTTCTTTAAAAATCAACCAAAATCCTATACAGTCTACAGTAATAATCTGCCAAAATACTACATGAATTGACACTTTTCTATAGCACTTTAATTCATTTCAATGGGGGTTTGTATTGTAATTCATGTGTGAACGCTCATCGTACCTTGGTGGGTCAGTTTGTTTCTTAGATTGATCGCAATGTATGCAACTTCTGTGGCCCTTGGATACATGGGCATAACATTTCTGTCACTCAGTTTGTATACAACTTTGGTCAATTTCATCCTCACTTATGTCAATATCTATGGCATTATGGACAACTTTTACCACACTCTTTTCAGTTCCTACGACGTTTTAGTCGATTTCAAACACACTTTTGTCAATTCCTAAGGCAGTTTCGGCGATTTCGAGCTCACTTTTGTCAGTTGGTCTGACATTTTGATCGATTTCAGCCACCCATTTGTACATTTCTATTTTCCCTTCTTTGGCAACTTGAATATCACTTTAATGCATCTGTTCTGGTTCCACGGCAATATGCCACAGAACACACTTCTGGTAGCGGTTATGAGCTTTGCATGTGCTCTATACCGCGGCTGACCTGGTTGCCCCCCCCTGCCTACCCCCCCCCCCCCCCCGCTGCTGAGGTGTGTGATGGGACGGACGGGGTGGAGGGTGACTTACTTTTTATTCTGTGTGTTCCAGTAGATGGGCTCCAGGCTCAGCGCCGAGACCATGCACCCCTCCATCCAGGAACAGGCGAGAGCGACCAAATACAGCGCCCACCGGCAGCTCCACAAAGCCATCGCGGTGCCAAGACGGGCTGGCAAAATCAAGCGTGAAAAGGGCTGAGAAGCAACGCCGGCAGCGTCTTATCCCTCAGTCGACTCGCGGGGCGACACGCTCCCTCGTGCCCCTTGCGGAAAACTGCCAGAAACCGGGACCCTCCTCCATCTCCCAGAGTGCACCCCCATCGAAGACCAGAAAAGTTTTGCACCCCGTCTCTCTTCGGCGCCTCTTTTCGGGTTAAGTGAAGAGGTGATGGGAAGGGGGAGCGACGCTGCCCCTCTGGCTACATGTTCTTGGGCTGCCGTCCCTTTACGAGAAATCGAGTCCTACTGGGGGTAAAGCCCCCGCGTAGTCGCGGGGGGGAGGGGGTTCAGCCCCGCTGAAAGGTCTTGAGGTGCAAGGGGGGAGAGGGGGCGGCGGATAAGGCACTGATTTCGGTTGGACACAGATGAGACTTTAGAATGTGGGGGGACCCCAAAGAGCTGCGCTTTGCACCTTTCTGGATCTCCTCTTGGGGTCCCCCCGGCTGTCACAGGTGGGGTTTTGGGGGAGCTGCAGTGTGAGAACACAGAGAGACCCTGCGTGCGAGCTGGTCTCTCCTCTTCAGAGTTGCATCGGCAGAGAAGTGTGTGTGTGTGTGTGTTTGGGGGCAGGAGGGAGGCGGGGAAGGGAGGAGGAGTGCTGAATAGGGAGAGGGTTGAGAAAAGAGAGAAAGGGAGGGGATGGGGGAGACTGCGATATGCGAATAGGAGGATCCAGGGACCAGAGCGGGGAGGGAGGGACGCCTGCAAGACGTGGAGAGGCTGATCCAGGGAACGGGGGGAGAGAGAGGCGCCAGGGAAAGGTGAGGGAGAAAGGGAGATGGGAGGGGAAGGGAAAGGAGTGGGGAGGTGACGAGGAAGAGCGAGGGGAAGAGGAAGGAGATCACGAAAGCGAGAGAGAGATAGAGAGAGAAGGGGGACATGTGTGGATTGGTAACAGCGAAGGTGAGGGGGAAAGAGAAAGGAAGGAGAGGTGGCAGGGGGAGAAAGAGAGAGACACAGAAAAGAACATGGCGAGAGTGCGTGAAGTTGAGAACGAGCGAAGAAGTGAGCAGAAGGGAGACGATGAAACAGAGCAAGAGAGAGGGGGCAAGAAATAGGGGGGCAAGAGAGTCAAAGTGATAAGGGAGCGGGGCAGTGAGAGAGACAAGGAGAGTGAGAGGGACACGAGGCGACAGCGAGAGAGCATGCCTGCGAGGTTTGAAAAAGAGAGAGAAAGTGGGATGGACAGAAAGAATAGGAGCCACGGGGGAAGAGAGAGCGACCTTTAAAAGATGCTTTACCGAGACATTGGGTCTCAGGAGAGAGGCGAGAATGCAAGAGACCCCCAGTTAGAAGTAACCAGCACGCGATAAGAGACAGCACACTTCAGGAGACAGAGAGAGGGCACTGTCCAGCGTTTGAAACGAATACCCAGGGGCACAAATTGCCGACCCCCCCCCCCCCCCCCCGCCCCTCTTTCTGACGGAGGTGGTGACATTTTTGGGTGGAAAAGAAATGAAATGGGACTGAAGCAGAGAAGTATAAAAGCCACCCCCCCCGCCCGCCCCCCCACCCTTTCAGAAACGGGCGTGCCCCTCCCAAAGTGGGCGGCCTGGCAGGGCGCCAGCACCCACACCTGCACCCGACCTTGCACAAACACCCCGGGGAGGCGCCCAACACACCGGAATGACAGGAGATTCCTGCGTGATAGCTCAGTGGATGAATGCACTTGCGACAGAAGGCAGTGTGAAAACTTCAGGCTGCGAGCTGGCATCCCGGGCGGGCAAGTGCAGCCTTAGAGCACCCCAATAGCCCACTATTTTAAAGTGAGACAGAGTCGGTGTCCGAAACCATTTTAAACGCGGTGAAAGGGGGCAAACTAAAAATAAATTCTCTTAACAACTGAACAGCGAGCAAAAGACGAAAGTGAGCAAAGCAGCTGTTTCCGGCTGCTGAAATCACACCCCCCCCAGAACAGCCCATCGACGGTGGGTTTCAGCTCGAGCAGGGACGGCCGCTTTACACCTCCAGGTATCCAAGGAAGAGCGCCGACAAACGCCACCACCTGGAGGGCTCTCGCGTTTAATGTGACCTGACAGCCAAGCAAGGTCCTTTCCTCCCCAGCGACCTTCAACAATCACAGACGGGGTGTGCCCCGTTTGGGTCTCCTCGGTGGGAGAGGTTGACAGTCGTGGAGAGTAAAGAAACTCGAGAGCTTTTGACACTTGCCGAACAACTGCGATCACGCTCAGAATGAAAGAAACGTCGAGAAGTCAATGAGTCTGGTGAGCAGAAGGAGAAGTGAGCAGAAGGAGAAGTGAGCAGAGCAGGAGAAGTGAGCAGAAGGACAAGTGAGCAGAGCAGGAGAAGTAAGCAGAAGGAGAAGGGCGCGAGTACCACCTGAAACTCCCGCCTTCCAAGAGTGGTGTGTACCTGAGAAGCTCGTGCAGTGCCGCCCCTCTCGGGAGGATAGCTCAGGGGCAATGTGCTCGCTTTGGAAGCAAGGCATGCGGGGCAACATCAGTTCGATCCCCGGGCCCGCACTTAGAAACCTCTCGGTATTAAGTGTGTTATAAATAACCTATCATACCATATCATTACTAGAGGCCCTGAAGTCGAAATGGCCCTGCTGGATCTATCTGGGATTGGGCGCAGAGATTCTGCCCCTCTCACCCTACTAACCCCTTACTTCCCTCCTCATCATGCTAAGCGTTTTGGAGCGGTCTAACAGCGCATAGCATAACAATACATAACGCAGCATGGTGCAAAGCATATACCATTGCAGGGTTCTAAAATTAAGATTTGATGAGCAGGAGCTAAAGCCAGCACCTGGGTGGCAGGCATCACCCAGTAAACGGGCCTGGAGCGCGTACACAGCACGCCGCAAATGGAACTTCCACATGCGATGCACCATAACTTTTTGCCCATTATGTATGATCCATTAGAACCCGGGGCGGTGGGCACTGCCAATCAGGTTGTTCGGATAGAAGGCTGAATCCCGTGATCCAAGACCGCGTTCTTCCCCCTTCCCTTAAAATAATCCCGCACTTACCTAATGGCTGTGGTGGCGGCAGCCCGCCGCTGCTGTTTCTCTGACTTACTTCTTCCTGCCGCCATGGAAATGGAAGAGGGGCTCCACTTGGAGTCCTGTCTTCCAGCTCTGTGGTGGCCATCTCTACACAGTATTTTCTAGAAATGCGCAGTGTTCCGTTCATTCATAGAAAAGACACTGCTATTAGCACCCCTGGTTACCGGATTGGCAACCCGGGGTGCTAATGACGTTAGTAACCCGTTCCATGGGGCTTTACCGGGGGTGGGGGGATGGGGTAACGTCGTGGTGCCCTTGTTAAAAGCCCTTGCTTCGCTCGGCCAATTAAACTGGGGATGCTGGCCGTTACCCCCAGTATAGCCTGCTGAACGGGTTACTGATGCCATATTATATTTAAATGTGTCCTAATTCTTTTTTAGTTACATTCTCAAACCCTGAAAGTTAATGTTGCGTATGCATGTTTGTAAGGCACCAGTTGGCCTGGGGAGCCAAAAGTAGCTCCTGGGAGCTGTTGATTTTAGTCTAACCAGGCTCTTCTAGGCTTGAAGCAGGAGCTAAACAGCTCCCAGCAGTTTCAAACACTGCATTACGTAGCATATGTTTGTTTTTGTCTTTATTTAGTAGTAAGGATGTCATTTCTAACATAAATGACACACACAGGACACATTACTGATGGCGGAGGAATTGCAGAAGCGGGGTGGGGGGCCTTTGCTTGCAGGTTTGTGATGGTTGCCTGGAAGAGAGCTGCCCTGCTGGTGGAAGAGTAAAGTCACGGGGCATAGACTTGGTGCAGTGACCAGGGGAAAGGGCATGCATAAGACGGGCATGATGGGCCTCATGGCAACATTTACAAAGGTACAACATACATGTATGCATTCATTTGTGACATTACTGCAAGACAGGCTGGGGGCCATTTGAGGAGTGGCCACTTCCCTAGTTAGCAAGTGCAGCTTGATCCAGGACTTGAACAAAGTAACATAGCATGTCATAGCTGAACAGCTTAGTATAGAATGGTATAGCATAACAGCCTAGCCTAGTGTAGCACAACATAACATAGCACAGCATATCAGAGCATAACACTTTAGCACAACATAACATAACACATTGCATAATATCAAACAGCACTGCAAAGCATAGCATAATACCATAGCACAACCTAACATAAAGCACATCATAACATAAAATAGCAGTTCATAGCATAATACTTTAGCACAACATAACATAAAGCATTGCATAACATAAAATAGAACTTCATAGCATAATACTTTAGCACAACCTAACATAAAGCATTGCATAACATAAAATAGAACTTCATAGCATAGCAAAATACTTTAGCACAACCTAACATAAAGCATTGCATAACATAAAATAGAACTTCATAGCATAATACTTTAGCACAACCTAACATAAAGCATTGCATATCATAAAATAGAACTTCATAGCATAATACTTTAGCACAACCTAACATAAAGCATTGCATAACATAAAATAGAACTTCATAGCATAGCAAAATACTTTAGCACAACCTAACATAAAGCATTGCATAACATAAAATAGAACTTCATAGCATAATACTTTAGCACAACCTAACATAAAGCATTGCATAACATAAAATAGAACTTCATAGCATAATACTTTAGCACAACCTAACATAAAGCATTGCATAACATAAAATAGAACTTCATAGCATAGCAAAATACTTTAGCACAACCTAACATAAAGCATTGCATAACATAAAATAGAACTTCATAGCATAATACTTTAGCACAACCTAACATAAAGCATTGCATAACATAAAATAGAACTTCATAGCATAATACTTTAGCACAACATAACATAAAGCATTGCATAACATAAAATAGAACTTCATAGCATAATACTTTAGCACAACCTAACATAAAGCATTGCATAACATAAAATAGAACTTCATAGCATAGCAACATACTTTAGCACAACCTAACATAAAGCATTGCATAACATAAAATAGAACTTCATAGCATAATACTTTAGCACAACCTAACATAAAGCATTGCATAACATAAAATAGAACTTCATAGCATAGCAAAATACTTTAGCACAACCTAACATAAAGCATTGCATAACATAAAATAGAACTTCATAGCATAATACTTTAGCACAACCTAACATAAAGCATTGCATAACATAAAATAGAACTTCATAGCATAATACTTTAGCACAACCTAACATAAAGCATTGCATAACATAAAATAGAACTTCATAGCATAGCAAAATACTTTAGCACAACCTAACATAAAGCATTGCATAACATAAAATAGAACTTCATAGCATAATACTTTAGCACAACCTAACATAAAGCATTGCATAACATAAAATAGAACTTCATAGCATAGCAAAATACTTTAGCACAACCTAACATAAAGCATTGCATAACATAAAATAGAACTTCATAGCATAATACTTTAGCACAACCTAACATAAAGCATTGCATAACATAAAATAGAACTTCATAGCATAGCAAAATACTTTAGCACAACCTAACATAAAGCATTGCATAACATAAAATAGAACTTCATAGCATAATACTTTAGCACAACCTAACATAAAGCATTGCATAACATAAAATAGAACTTCATAGCATAGCAAAATACTTTAGCACAACCTAACATAAAGCATTGCATAACATAAAATAGAACTTCATAGCATAATACTTTAGCACAACCTAACATAAAGCATTGCATAACATAAAATAGAACTTCATAGCATAATACTTTAGCACAACATAACATAAAGCACATCATAACATAAAATAGCAATTCATAGCATAACACTTCAGCACAACATAACATAAAGCATTGCATAACATAAAATAGAACTTCATAGCATAGCATAATACTTCAGCACAACATAACATAAAGCATTGCATAACATAAAATAGCAATTCATAGCATAATACTTTAGCACAACATAACATAAAGCATTGCATAACATAAAATAGCAATTCATAGCATAATACTTTAGCACAACCTAACATAAAGCATTGCATAACATAAAATAGAACTTCATAGCATAGCAAAATACTTTAGCACAACCTAACATAAAGCATTGCATAACATAAAATAGAACTTCATAGCATAATACTTTAGCACAACCTAACATAAAGCATTGCATAACATAAAATAGAACTTCATAGCATAATACTTTAGCACAACCTAACATAAAGCATTGCATAACATAAAATAGAACTTCATAGCATAGCAAAATACTTTAGCACAACCTAACATAAAGCATTGCATAACATAAAATAGAACTTCATAGCATAATACTTTAGCACAACCTAACATAAAGCATTGCATAACATAAAATAGAACTTCATAGCATAGCAAAATACTTTAGCACAACCTAACATAAAGCATTGCATAACATAAAATAGAACTTCATAGCATAATACTTTAGCACAACCTAACATAAAGCATTGCATAACATAAAATAGAACTTCATAGCATAGCAAAATACTTTAGCACAACCTAACAAAAAGCATTGCATAACATAAAATAGAACTTCATAGCATAATACTTTAGCACAACCTAACATAAAGCATTGCATAACATAAAATAGAACTTCATAGCATAGCAAAATACTTTAGCACAACCTAACATAAAGCATTGCATAACATAAAATAGAACTTCATAGCATAATACTTTAGCACAACCTAACATAAAGCATTGCATAACATAACATAGAACTTCATAGCATAATACTTTAGCACAACCTAACATAAAGCATTGCATAACATAAAATAGAACTTCATAGCATAATACTTTAGCACAACCTAACATAAAGCATTGCATAACATAAAATAGAACTTCATAGCATAGCAAAATACTTTAGCACAACCTAACATAAAGCATTGCATAACATAAAATAGAACTTCATAGCATAATACTTTAGCACAACCTAACATAAAGCATTGCATAACATAAAATAGAACTTCATAGCATAGCAAAATACTTTAGCACAACCTAACATAAAGCATTGCATAACATAAAATAGAACTTCATAGCATAATACTTTAGCACAACCTAACATAAAGCATTGCATAACATAAAATAGAACTTCATAGCATAGCAAAATACTTTAGCACAACCTAACATAAAGCATTGAATAACATAAAATAGAACTTCATAGCATAATACTTTAGCACAACCTAACATAAAGCATTGCATAACATAAAATAGAACTTCATAGCATAGCAAAATACTTTAGCACAACCTAACATAAAGCATTGCATAACATAAAATAGAACTTCATAGCATAATACTTTAGCACAACCTAACATAAAGCATTGCATAACATAAAATAGAACTTCATAGCATAATACTTTAGCACAACCTAACATAAAGCATTGCATAACATAAAATAGAACTTCATAGCATAGCATAATACTTCAGCACAACATAACATAAAGCATTGCATAACATAAAATAGAACTTCATAGCATAGCAAAATACTTTAGCACAACCTAACATAAAGCATTGCATAACATAAAATAGAACTTCATAGCATAATACTTTAGCACAACCTAACATAAAGCATTGCATAACATAAAATAGAACTTCATAGCATAATACTTTAGCACAACCTAACATAAAGCATTGCATAACATAAAATAGAACTTCATAGCATAATACTTTAGCACAACCTAACATAAAGCATTGCATAACATAAAATAGAACTTCATAGCATAATACTTTAGCACAACCTAACATAAAGCATTGCATAACATAAAATAGAACTTCATAGCATAATACTTTAGCACAACCTAACATAAAGCATTGCATAACATAAAATAGAACTTCATAGCATAGCATAATACTTCAGCACAACATAACATAAAGCATTGCATAACATAAAATAGAACTTCATAGCATAGCAAAATACTTTAGCACAACCTAACATAAAGCATTGCATAACATAAAATAGAACTTCATAGCATAATACTTTAGCACAACCTAACATAAAGCATTGCATAACATAAAATAGAACTTCATAGCATAATACTTTAGCACAACCTAACATAAAGCATTGCATAACATAAAATAGAACTTCATAGCATAATACTTTAGCACAACCTAACATAAAGCATTGCATAACATAAAATAGAACTTCATAGCATAATACTTTAGCACAACCTAACATAAAGCATTGCATAACATAAAATAGAACTTCATAGCATAGCAAAATACTTTAGCACATCGTTACGTGTGATGTTACTAAGTTCCAAATAGACTACCAACGAGAGGACAGCTGTCAATCAGTCACTATGCGAAAATTAGACCGACGTGGACTGGACCTCCACAATTACAAGAACGTTGCCTAAAGTCGCAAATCTCTGTGCAGAGACGCGTGTGACGTTTTGCCACACAAAACAGGTTCCACCAGCAACTCCAGAATAGGCCGACATCATAGACGCTTGGCCACGCGCACTCAGTGCTTTACGTTGGATAAGAAATCTAAGGGGGTGGGGCCCCAGAAAAGTCCTAGCGCGGCCCCAGAATCGTAAGTAGCTAAGGACCTTTTAAAAGACGTGTGGTATATGTAAACACAGCAGTGGCAACAGATGCTTCTGGGCTTCTGTACCTGGCGTCTGATGGAAGCACAATCTACTTAAAAGGTGTGTTGAATATCATTAATCAGGCGTCACAAAATCAACTAAATACATACATTCATTAGGAAAAACAATATCACATCAAAGTAGGTTGATACCGAAACCAATCGCTCAGTTGTTTTCAAGGAAATCCATGATTATTACACACTATTTAATTCTATTCAATAATTCCAATGGCAGGACTTCAAACAATACAGTCTCTATACAAAACCAATAAACGAACTGCAAATGTATAACACTGATGCTGTAATTCTAAATATTTGGTTATAGTGACATCTATTGGGCAAAAGCGGTATTGACATTCTTTTTTCATGTCCCCTTAACTGTGGGAAATTAGGGTACCCTTAGCAGGGCCCAGGCTAAAGAGGAATTTTTGGGTCCTTCCAGGGTTGAGCCCCGCGGAGCCCTTGTCCACTTTAAGCATTGCATTCATTTAGGATATTTTAACCTGACACGCAAAGTCATCTGGAGAATAGGAAGAAAGATAGAAATGGGCGATGAAGTGTGAAAAACAAAATACGATAGAACTTAAAAAGTAAAGCATTGGAAGCAAGGTCAGATAGCGTGAAAACAAGCGATACATTATTAACTAAGGCTATGAAAAGTTCTCCATCTGGCTGTCATTTTGGCATAGATCTGGAAGAAAGGAGGCTTGGTTTTAATTCGTTTTAATTGGATTACCTCTGTTGGGTCTTGATCTTGCTTTTACGTTTGTTTTTCTTTCAATGCATTCTTATTTTTCTTTTGTAGTTTTTTATTATTTTTTTTTTGCACTGTGCTGGGGTATTTCTTAGGAGTTCGGTTTGGGCATTATAAATCTGTAAAATAAATCAAATACAAAATATAGATAGAGGTACACAGAGAGAAAGAGCGTGAATGAAGCGAGATAGGGCGAGGGAGAGAAAGGGTAGGAAAGCAAAGACCTATAAAACGAACCTGTGAGAAAAGGCAACAGAGAGTCGTGATTCCAGAAAGCAAGAGCGAGGAAGTGAGGGGCTGGGCACCAAATGACGAGAAGCGAGAACAATGCGAGGGCTCGTAAACAAACCATGAAAGAAAACAAAAAAGTGTGGGTGCGCAGTTCATGGGCCACCCTAGGGTTTCTTCTGCAAAAGTCTACAGATATTTATTTAAGCTACAGCAATAATAATTTTTATTTGAGAGGAAAACAAAGCACAAGCGAGAAAGATCCAGAGAGTAATAACAATGTCATTTGGGGATCGCACAGTGTTTACTCGACACCGCTGTACTCCCTATTCCGTGGGGCTTGTACAACTACCGGCGCATCCTGAAGGGTCCAGCATGGAATTTCTGTCCAGCCATTCTGTGGCTCAGACCACCTAAAAACCTGAGGTCCTCCACAAAATGTATTCATAGGCATAGGATTACGTGGAGATCCTGAAACAGCACAAGAAAGTTAATCTCCCATGCCACATTACGTTTAATTCACTAATGTCAACGTGACAATTCTGTAATTGATTGCCAAATATATTTATTTCTTCATTTTTTGATTCATAAAACTGTTAAGGAGCGGCAGGGACTCTATAGCAGTCACCCCAATTACCAGCAGAGAGACACTCCGGCCCATCAAAGACTACCCTCCGCAAGAATGGAAGACTCAGCCATGGGGCAACGTTTACTGTCTTTATTATCTAACAAAGTGACAGGGAACACATGAGAAAAACATGAATTCTCCAGGGTTCTCGTCTTCTGAGCGTGCGTCACCCGGTTTTATCCAGGTGTGACATCACAAAACCAAGCTCCATCCCTAAAACCGATCGGGCGTTCACTTTGGTCAGTTTAGGCGATTCATATACACTTTCTATAAGGGTTGGTTCTCCAACTGGATAGCCATATCAGGTGGCTACTCCTGGGACCACCTCTATACTCTGCAAAAGACCAAGTTGCTGGACCCTAGGGAGA
Source organism: Ambystoma mexicanum (assembly GCF_040938575.1). NCBI lineage: Eukaryota > Metazoa > Chordata > Amphibia > Caudata > Ambystomatidae > Ambystoma > Ambystoma mexicanum. The sequence continues at coordinate 187,911,863 of NC_090921.1, forward strand.
CTATTGGCTCCTGCAACATATTATACGTCACATGAATGGTGAATCATGATTGGGCAGAATGGGTCCTCCCACCAATGGCATCGTGGATGGTTACCAGGCTGAGTGTCTCTTCTCAAGGCAATGAGAATGAACATAAAGGGGCTCTGTGTTCCCTAATGTTGCTATCTCTGATCACTTCAGCCTTGGAGAGTGCATTCAGTTAGCAGTTTGTGAGCAGCACTTGTATCTTTTCACTTCTGATTTGGTGGGAACAGCTTCTCTCCGTCCATCTTGATTGGATGGTCAATGCCTTGCTCTGCCGGGTCACGTGTGCCGAGACTGCAAAACTGAGCTCTCCTGCCGTTAATTATGAGGATTTTAGCCTGAATTTCTTGCAGGTGGCTTATGGTCTTGGTGAGCAGGAACTTTCTATCTCCACTTGTCTTTGGCTGGGTGCATCGTTCTGCTTGCATCTAGCTGCAGCGATCATGCCAGTACTTCCATGTACTCAAAGCCTGTCTCCACTTCCTCATTCACTTCAGCGGGCCTATAGCTTTCATATTTGTTCTTATGGCTTTTCCATGTTAGTGGCAATAAAACATGTGAAAGCTACGTACACGTGTACTTTGGCGTCTTGCGGTTCAGCTTTGGTGACGAATGTGGATATATATAGAGATATGTGTGTGTGTTTGTGTGTCATCTACCTGCATGAGCAATACAAAATTGGGTACTGTCTGAGTCATAAGCATGTTTTTCATGTCTCTATGCAACAAACTAATGCATGTTCATGTAACTTTGTGAATGGATGGCTATATACTTCATGTCAAAGTGCGGGTATGCTGTGATGTTAGTGATGACGTGATTGATTTCTTGATTTGCAGTCAACTTATTTGATTGATGGCATCTCCATCTCCTCTAGATCATCGATTGGGTATGGCCAGAATGGTTGCCTGAGAGAGTATCTGTGATACATCGATGATGGTGGTGAAGGGCCTAAGAGTGAGGTGCATCTGTCGTGTCTCTATCTCCGGACTGAGAGTTGTGTGGGGGTCATGAGGGCCATACCTGGACCTCCGTCTTCAATCCCCCCTCTGATCGGCGTGTTCCCCACATTACCTACATGACTCTCTCTGTTCACGTGTACCTTCGGGAGCCAAACCTTTGTTATCCCTTCAAGATGTCAATGGTACTTTGCATGGTCATCCAAACTCCATGTCAGGTAACTGCAGTCTCCACCAGATTTGCACCAAACCCATTTCCCCCAATAGTCACGAGTGTTGAATGGGAATTCAAACACTGTTACTGCTAGGAACAGAGGACACTGCGTCTGTTGTGATATCAGTGTGTTCCGTATCTGCGTCTCTTCATCTTTGTCTTTCTCTATGTCTACCAATACATTTATCCCTATAGATTATTCAGTGGTCTTTTTGCATTGTGTGATGGCTATTCTGATGACACAAAAGGCGATCAGCACTAGTATCATGGCTGCCACCAGTGCCTTCAGTCCGTTGGCCATCCATGTTGGTATCCATGAAAATATATACAACAGCCAGCCTTCGTCCTTTCCTACCAAATTCGTTTCTGCCTCCATCTTGGCATACAGTTCTGATAGCCTGTTAATGGCCTCTGTCAGGGTCCCATTGTCTTCATTGTGGGCAGGAATGAATGTACAGCAAGAAGACCCAATCTTGGTGAAAACGCCTCCCTCCATGGCCATGAGAAGGTCCAAAACATATTTGTTCTGGAGAACCATTAACCTCACTGGTGGCAGCTCTTCCTTGATGGCATTGACCCATTGACGGTTGAATGGATTGTCTGCATCAGCTCCCAACATAATATGCGAGCCATTTGGTGTTTTTGATAGTTTGGACTGCTGGAACTATGGACGCAAAGAGCATCTTGGTCTTGGTGAATAGCCTATTTTCTGGTGGTATTGCGTACAATGCCTCTTCCATTTTTGATGATGCATATTTCCCTCTTTTCACTCTGGTCAATCCTACAGATCTCTTCTTTCTTTGACGAGTGTCCTTCTGGGGCGCTACCAATGCTGGTGTGTTCAACTGTACGAGTGAGCATATTCCTCCCTGGTTGGGGGGCAGTTGCAGGTATGCCCTCGACCTGCAGGCCCAGTAGTGGTCCATAAGCACTGCAGTTTTGACCTTCATGCCTGGTATCTCTGAGATCTGCTTACACCCCTTATTCTCCCCAACATTTACTGGCCCATCATTCTGGAAACATAAAAAAGCACCCTCGTGTGGTATAATGGGCACAGGCCCTGCTTTGTTTTCCAACCCACGTCAGCAGTTGCGCCTTGCTTCCCATTCCTTGAGGCAATTGTCATTTTCCTTTTGCACTACTTCCACTGGAATTGTTTGGAACGCATGTGCTTTGCTCCCGCCCACTCCTTCCTTCCACCCATCTGCTGTGTACACTTGTCCATACACTAGCATCTGCCGTCAATCTCAGCATCCTGGTATTCCTCCTATCTCCCTTGGTCTTGGGGCACGGTAACTCCTTTTCTGTCACTGCCTTTGTTTCTCCTCTGTGTGGATCTTCAGTGATATATTCTATGGTTTTGTCTGTACTCCAGTAATCATCCCTCATTTCTTGAGTCTTGATGTAACTATCTTCATACGGGAATGTCTTTTTTGGACATCCACCTTAATGTGGCTCGTCTGCTTTGGAAATGTCCTCTTGTGGTGCTGAGTGATAAATGCATGAGAAATTGTGACCTGGCCTTCGTAATTTCAGTTGTTTGAACGTCCTGGGTGCACTCATGGCATAGGGGATGAGAGAGCAGATGTAACAGCTCTCTGCAGTGGTTTATTTTCCTACCATGGCCATGTGTTTATACCACATGTTGTTTGAGATATGGAATCAGTTAGATAGGAATGTACCTGTCTGAAGTCTGTGGGCCTCATTAGAATGTAGGCGGCCACGGTATGAACGGTGCTGGTAAGGGACCGGCACCGTTCATTCCAGGCTGCCACATTACGAGGTCTGCAGCGGGTCCCACTCTGGACGCCCAGCTATACCAGGCGTGCAGAGCGAGACCCGCTAGCAGACCAGGATGCTAACAGCGGGCCCGTCATTAACAGGCTCGTTGTAAGCATCCTCCCCATTCCCATGAGCCCTATGTGGGCTGAAATGGGAATGTGGATGTACCGGATCGGGTCCCGTGAAAGGGAATTACCGGGCCCTCCAATCTCAAAATGGCCCGGTAAGTCCCCTTTTGCGGGACCCAGACCCGGTACCCAGTTTGGGGGTAGCCATTCCGCTAGAAATGGCATGGCTACCTTCAAACCCGTAATGACGCCCTATGTCTGCATTGCACCTAAGTCTCTTTACTGCCTTAGCAGTGCTTATTGCCTGCCCATATATGGCCACCGTGATGGCAAGGATAGGGGTATGTTAGTAGGGATCAAAGCTTGTGCATGTGAAAATAAAATCCTTCACAATAAAGGGTAAAGAGGTAGAGACAGCAGAATGAACAAAACGTTATCGAAGTGCATTTCCTATTTTTTTTGTTACTGAGTGTTTTCTTGGGTTTCTCCAAGGGTCTGTAAAACTCACCTGAAAAGCCTAAAAAATGAGTAGTTATGAGGTTATTGTGGGTTAGGTTAAGCTCCACGTCTATAGTATGGGGTGAGGGCTGCATAGATCAATCACTCCCACACTATACGGATCCTCGAATCACTGAGTAAGTCAATCAGGGATGGGTCCCCGTGGGTTAACTGTGAGTAGGTCTGAACTACATAAAATAAAAACGCATGGAAAAACTATTGTGGAGGAATCATCCACTCTGTTTCTGATTGTATCACAAATCTAATGAAATACTCTTGAAAGGACATATGTCGATTAGGGACCATGTACCTATAAAAGTCCAAACTTTCTCAATGTCTACGTATTGTCCTTCCCTAACTCTTTGGTCCTGGACCGGGTTAGCCACGGTTGTGGTGCTTCTTCCTTGTTTTGTTCTTCTTCTTGCATCAAATTGTCTTTGTTTGGGCTGGAGGAGGTATCATCTTGGCAGGGCTGAATGTCTCCAATGTAGTTACAAACCTTCTTACCACTCAGTTTCACGGTACAATCTGTAGCCTTCTCAACAAGACAATTGGTAGCTTTAGGTGTCCTTCATTCATTTATGGGGTGTTATCTTTCTTGCTGTTCTATGACCTCTCCCGCCATGCCTGCAGTTGGCGAGAAATAAAAGAGGCACTATCCATCAAAGAAGCAATATATTTGTGAATTTAATTCCCAAATACGTCAGAGAGATGGCATGGGCATCTGTCAATGCCTTGGTGGGAGGAGCCAGGGTGAATCGCATGCGCCATCCAGTAACCACATTGTGGGCCGTTAAGTGGTGGTCGGTTCTGGGCTGATTGCGCAGTGCAAACAGGGCTAAGGGCAAGCAATGGAGTCATCCCTTTTTGAGGCTAGTCTTTATATTTGCAGACCCTTCTTTGAGCAGGCCATTGAGGCACTCACAGACCTGTGGGTGATAGGCACAGGAGAATGTGTGCTGTATCCCCAATAGAGCTGTGATGTGCTCAAAAGTCTCATTTATAAAAAAGGAGGTCCATTTTCAGACCTCAAGGAATTTAACTGCTCTGAGAGCATCAGAGTGTGAGCAGGGGCTGGCTTTGATCCATCAGGAAAAGAGGCACACAACCACTATCATGTAGCGGTAACCCTGGCACACCTCAATCATGTCTACGTACTCTTTGTGGAGGTGACAGAAAGGCCCGATTGGGTGGGGTATGGCTCCTCTCATTACACGTAAAGTATGCAAAGCTGTAAACCTCTTACAGGCGACACAGTTTTCCATTAATGTGGCTATATGCTCTGCCATATTTGGACAAAACCATTCTTCCTCAATGTGTGCGCAAGTACGTCCTTACCCAAATAAACAGGATAATGCAATTGTGTGAGTGCAATCTGCAATAGTGCTGTTGGAATTACTAACTTGCCTGTGCTCTCTTGTCACCACAAAGCGTCAGTGGGGGCTATTGAACATCCCTTTCTCACCCATAATTCTTTTGCCTCTACTGGTGCCCTTCCCTGAAATTCCATTATCTGCGTGGCTGGCAAAGTATTATAGCCTTCCTTAAGAATCATATCGCGGATACGGATACGTGTTTGATGGGGTATCAAAGTCAGTTACTTCAGGGAAGTTTGCTGCAAACTTTGCTTCAGCATTTGCGGCTTCATTGCCCCAGGAGACTGGGTCCTTCCCACCAACTGCTATTGGTGCTTGGAGTTGGAGCACTTCCATGAGCCCCCCCAATGTCAGCACATCAGAAGCTCTCCTCTGACATTGTGACAGTCAAGAGTGTACTGTAGAAATCACATAGGCCAAATCGGAATACAGTGTTACTTCCTTGTCCCTGCGTGTTTCTAATGCCATTATGAGAGCCACCAAATCTGCTGCTTGTGCTGAAAAATGTGAATGCAATCTCATGCTTGCTATTACTTTAGCTGTCCAGTCTAGCTTTATTCTCACCACTGCTGTCACTGTATGTCTTTCCTCCGTTGTCGGGTCTATCATCGAAGACCCATTAATATAAAGCACTTCGCCCCCCTCAAGTGGCTTCTCCCCCACTTTAGGAAGTTCAACATACTGGTCCATGTACGTAGTACAGTCATGTACATAGTTTGTTTGTTTGTTTGTTTATTTTATTTATATAGCGCTCCGGACCCGGGAGTAAAAGGGCACTTAAGGATAGGTTACAAGGCACAGTAAATAGGAGTTACAATGATACTGTCCCGGGAGGATAGCTCAGCGGCAACGTGCTCGCCTTGGAAGCAAGATGACACGGAGCAACACGGGTTCGATCCCCGGGTCCGCGCTTAGAAACCTCTGGGTATTAAGTGTGTTATAAATAACCTATCATATCATTTGTAAAGATATGTACAGTGTATATACAGTCAGAGGTAATTAGACATACAGTTGTGGTGGCATTTATGCATGTGCAATATATAGTTTGCGGTGGGCTAAGTCAAGCTAAAGGTTGGTTTTTATTCAGTAACCATCCAATGGCAAGTTTCCTAAATAGTTGAAAGGATTTGGTCAGCTTGATGTTCAGAGGCAGGGTGTTCCAGAGTTGAGAGGCGAGGACCGTGAAACTCGAACCGCCGGCTCTTTTAGAGGTGAATCTGGGCACTGTGAGACATAGAGTGTTGGAGGATCTGGTGATTCTGGTGGCTGGCTTCATGGTGAATTTGCTCGTGATATAATAATAATAATAATAATTTAGCATTTATATAGCACTACGAACCCTCAGGTATCTGAGCGCTGCTTATTATTACCCACGGTGTGTGGTGCTCATTTATCGATCTCGGAAGGATGAAAGGCTGAGTTTGGCCCCGCCGGGATTCGAACCTGCGTCAGCAGGCTCTGCACAGATGTCAAAGCGAGCGCTCTACTCGCTGTGCCACTTGACCGGCTTTAGGTAGGTAGGGAGGGGCTAGATGGTTTAAAGCTTTGTAGGTAAGGCACAGGGTTTTAAGTCAATGTTTTGTTAAATGGAGAGCCATTTGCATGAGATTCTAGTGGAAGAGATGTGCTCGCACCTAGAGGTCTTTAATGCTGCTCGTAGCACATTATTTTGGAGAACCTGTAGTTTGTTGATGATATATTGGTTGGCACCTAGGCAAAGGCTATTGCAGTAGTCTAACTCAGATTGTATGAGAGCCCTAGCCAGCGTGAGGCAGCTACTGGTGGATAAAAAAGGTCTGCAGGCTCTAATTAGTTTCCCGGTGTAGGCGGTGGCTGAGGCGGTCGTGTTTACTTGTTTAGTGAGGTTAGTATTGGCGTCAAGATAAAAGCCAAGGGTTTTCACATTTTTAGTGATAGGGATAGTATTGCCATCGATAATGATGTTGGTGTAGTCTGGGCTAAGTTTCTGTAAGTTATTAGGTGATCCGACAAGGAGAATTTCAGTCTTCTCATCATACAAGCAGAGGCCATGTGTGGCCATCCATGCCTGAATGATGGAGAAGATTTTGTTGATCCTAATGACGTCAGCACTGTAGTTGCCAGAGATGGTGAGGAGTATCTGGGTGTCATCTGCGTAGTTGGTGTAGGTGACACCCAGATGGTCCAGTTTGTCAAAGAGAAGCTTTGTAAAGATGTTGTAAAGGGTGTGGGAGACACAGGATCCTTGTGGGACGCCACAGGTGATTGGGATAGGGTCTGCTGCTGCCGCTGATGAAAAAACCCTCATGGTTCTGTTGGCCAGGAAGGTCTGTATCCATGTGACAGCAGAGGGGTAGAAGTGGGCGGCGGAAGAGAGTTGGCTGCAGAGTATTTTATGGTCGACCAGGTCGAAGGCTGCTGAGAGGTCTAGGAGGAGTAGGATGGCAGCCTTGCCTTTGTCTTTTATGTCATCAATCTGACTTTTGAGGTCAACAAGGGCAGTTTCTGTTCCATGTTGAGGTCGAAAGCCAGATTGACCCAATCCTAACAGTTGGTTGGACTCTAAGGAATCCTGAATTTGCAGGTAGGCAACTCTATCAATGATTTTTAGCAAGAAAGGAACCGTAGTGATTGCCTGTAATTAGTGGGAATGTCTGGGTCTAGAGATTGATTTTTTAGAAGAGGGAGAACCCATGATTGTTTCAGGTTATTGGGTACTGAGGTGGTGGAGAAGGATAGGTTGATTAGCTTGGAGATGAAGGGGGATAGGTCTATTGCTGTATCTTTGATGATCTGGGCGTGGCAGCTGTCTCCTTTGCAATTTGACTGTTTGAGGGATGTAATCATTTTTTGGACTTCTGGTATGGTTACCTTTTTGAAAGTGAAACCAGTGGTAGTATTAGTGGTGGTAGGTATGCTCGGGGTGGAGGGGTTACTGTTGGAAAGTTGTAGTCTCTTGGCTTCAATTTTCATTTGGAGGCCACTGATTTTGTTAGCAAGGGCATTTTGGATGCTTGTGCACCAAGGTTTGTCTTTCACAGACATATCCGTCAGAGTGTTAGGATTTTCTAACTCCTTTAGGATGGTGAAGAGTTCTTTAGTGCAGGAGGCTGCGTTGTTTATTCTGACATTGTAGGCTTCCTTCTTGGTGCGGATTATCTCCTTTTTGTAAAGGGAGTAAATAGTCGTGAGATTGGATTTATATTCAGCTGATGGAGTTGTTTTCCATAGGGTCTCCATCTTGGCTTTCTTTTTTCTAAGTGATTTGAGTTCAGGTGTCTACCAAGAGTTCAAATGAGCTCTAGGTTGGCCTTTGCGTAACTTTAGTGGGGCAACAGCGTCAATGGCTTTGGTCATGGCGTCGTTATAGGTGCTGACTTGTAGGTTGAGGTCGGTGGTGGCAGGGAGCATATTTAGGATGGGGAGAACCAGAGGTGTTAGGGTTTCTGTGGTAATGTTGCGCTTGTTTCTGGTCAGACAGGCTGGTGCAAAGGGGCACTGTTTGGGGTTCTGGTTGTTAATGCTAATGTCAAATGATATGAGGAGATGGTTAGTCCATAGGAGATGATGGGTGGCTTTGCAGGTGATATTGCAATTGTGGGCAGCGAGCCAATCGATGGTTCTGCCTTTCTGATGGGTGGGTAGGGTAATAAGTTGAGTAAAGTCATGTTCAGAAAGGGCATTAGCAAGGGAGGACGCAGGAGTGTCATTGGGGTCGTTGTACCCCAGGTTGAAATCGCCTAGGATGATGTTTTGTGAGTGAGGCTTGGAGGTCTCGGCTATGAGAGATGTGATGTCTTCCTCAAAGGTACCTGTGGGACCTGGGGGTCTATATATTAGTTCCAAGATGATAGTACTCTTCGGGGTGGTTTGTATTTTAATGGTGAGGTGCTTGCATGAATTAAGTGGATGGGAGGTAACAGATCTAATGTCGAGTGAGGATTTAAATATAATAGCTACACCTCCTCCACGAGTATTGGGTCTGTCGGCCCTGAGGATAGTGTATTTGACTGGAACCGCGAGGGTTAGATAGGGACCTGCTGCATCATGTAGCCAGGTTTCTGTAGTGACAAGGAGTCTTCTTCCTCCACTGGTTCAGCTAGAGATGTCACTGGATTTACAGTTTTGCACATCAGCACCTTTATTGCTGGATTCAAAACAATTGTCTCGTATCCAGAAGCTCTCTGTGGGGTCAGCATACTCTTGGGTCTTTCGAGGATTGCAAAGAGGGCATGTTCCACGTAAAGCATGGCGCGTACCCCATTGTAACACTCGCTAACGTTTGTACCGCGAATGCGGCAGCAGCCAGAGCGTGTTTGCATGGATAATGCCCTTTCATTACCAGGTCTAAACATCCACTACAATAGACATAGGGTAGTCTTCTGTGTGAGTTCTGCAGTCATCACTACTCCATTGGAGTGTGAGAACAAATAGAATTTGTCATGGTAGTCTGGGATCCCTAACACTGGAGCTGGTCATATAGCTTTCTTCAGCTCCTCAAATTCTGAGTGTCCATCGCAACTTGCCGTCCCCTCTCTGTGCCTCCCTGAGTCCGCTTAACAAAGGTCTTGTATATGTGCTATAATCAAACACCATGTTCTGCAATAATTTCAGAGGCCCAAGAACTGCTGCATTTCTCTCACTGTCTTTGGCATCAGCATTCTGCAGATCATCTCTGCCCTTTCTGGAGTCACTTTTTGGCCTTCCTGTGATTTCAGTTGCCTGATATATAGCACATCCTTCTGGAAATATTGCAATTTTGTCTTGTCCACCTTGTAACTCTTTTCTGCCAATACGGTCAACAAGTATACTGAGTAATTTCAACACTGTTCCTCCGACTTGCTACAAATCAAAATGTCGTCCTCATACTGTATGACCGTACTCCCCATCTGTATGTTGCCAAGATCCACCTGGCAGACCCTATTGAAGATAGACAGTGACTCACAGTACCCTTGTGGTAATCTTGTTTGTCCTGTGACTTTTCATGGAGCGGTATAGAGAAGAAGGCGTTCTTCAAATCTATTACCGTGAAGTGGGTAGCTTCCGTCGGGATACTACACAGAATTGTTGCTGGATTAGGAATTAACAGAAATTCTGCTTCAACGATTTGGTTCAAGGGACGCAAATCCTGAAAAAAATGCCACAACCCCCGGTCACCTTTTTTACAGGGTACACTGTAGTGTTACACTGCGATTCTGAGGGTACCAGAATGCCTTGCTTCATTTCCATGGCAATCGTCTCATAAATTCCTTTGCCTGCTTCCTTCGATAGGGTGTATACTGTTGCGCTCTTGGTAAAACAGCCCCTGATTTAAGTTTTATCTTAACTGCCCCTATCCCTTTTAGCAGACCCATAGGGACCACTGGTCCATAAGACGCTGGGTACTACCCGCAAGTCTCACTGAAGAAATGGTGGTGGTGCTTTTTGCAACACGCTCATTCTCTGTGATACTTCCCGGCAACATGTCCTGACACAGTATGTGATGCTTATCTCAAACACCATCTCATAATCTGATTGCTCGGCTTGAAATAGTTCCCCATCATTCACATCAGTCAACCTGTATCCTTCCCTCATTGCAAACACTGTTCTCCATGATCGTCCTGTGTCGTCAAACCCATGCAATACTACTCTCTCCTCTCTCACTATGACTGCCTCATGTTCTATTGGGAACACTTTCCCTTCCCTTTTATCCAGGGGAATCTCTGGCTAAATTACAACTCATTGGGTATGGGCAACAGTCTGCCCTGTATCCCTGGGAGTAACGTTATCAATACCTCTGCTCCATATTGCAACAGCCAACATCTACAGGCACCCCCCTCTGTACCATCTGCCTGCAATATGCCAGAATGAGTTCCCTCATGTTCATGTAATGAATTCCTGGTATCAAGCACACTATCCCCTGGTCTGTAAAGGAAATGGTCATGTTAAGTCTGCTCATCATACCTTTACCCATTAAGTTCACTGGTATCTGTCGGGAAGATAACAGTGGCATGGTCAGTTCATGTTCTCCTACAGAAAGTGGAAGACCTTCATCGGTAAAAGGAACCAAGTCTGTAGCCCCAGAGAATACCTGCACATTCATGGCAATGCTTGACATTGGGTATCTTCCTTCCCTAATACAGGACCTAGTTGCCCCCGTATTCACGAGAAAAGAAAAAGTCTTGTCACCTATTGTCACCCCTATATGTGGTTCCTCAGCCAGATTGGGTGTAACGGATAGGATTGAACACGTCAGGTCTGTCTGTGGGCTGTCCTAATGTTGGTATAATGACATTCCCATCCCTGTGCTTGGATTACCCCCTACAACAGTTGCTCCCCCTAGCTTTCACACGGGAGTCAGCATTGTGGCGTCTGCATGTGTGGTGGTTATGATGTTCTGCTGTGCTGGTGCCTGATGTGTGGTTGTGATGGATGCATGTGTGCCTGTGTCTGCGATACATGTGTCATGGGCTGATATGGCTGCATTTGCATGTCCTATGTGTACACCTGTCGGTGGAGCGTATGCCTGCACTTGCATGTGATCCTGGTTATAATAGTCAATCTGATCTGTTTGATATGTAAGTTGGTGCTGCAGTTCCTCATTTTGGTGCATCCCACCGCTGTCCCTACACAGAGTTATGTGGCCCATCGCCCACACACCCAACATTGTATGGGAACCCCATCAGTCTTTGCTGTCCCCCATGAAACCCCCCTGTCCTCTGTTGCATTTGATACCCAAACCCTCTTCCAGAGGTGCCCCTCATCATCCCCGTTGCCACTGATTCAAATACTGTCACCCTGCAAAACCTCACCCTGCCATTTGTGGTCTGTTCTGTGTATGCTGAGTAACTACTCCCTCCCCACTCGTTAGCATCGCACCTTCCATTGGGTACTTGGATAATTTCTTCTGCACTAACTTTGCTTCTTCCTGTTTTCGCTCACAATGCTTCTTTCTTGCATTGTCTTGCATTAGCCTACAATAGTGCACTATCACTGAATTTCTGGCCACGGCTTAGCCTCTATCCCCACTAGCTTCGTTAGTTGCTTTTGCTCCTGCTCGGGCAACCCTTGACATAATGTGTGGTAAAGTAACCCCACTGTTTTATCCCGTGGCTCTCTAGTCTCGACGCACCTACACTCTTGCATTCTTTTAATATATTGAAGTGGGTCCTCATCCTCACACATTTTGCGTGCCATCATCATGGCTTATATCTGTGTTGCCTTGGTATTGCACCCTTAGAGCTTGCCATGAGACCGCTCGGTAGTTATTGAACAGCGCACCATTGTGTGCCATGTTCTGTGCAGTCACTCTAGGATACCCTGCTCTTTTCCATACATCGTCTGCTACCTCCCCAAGAATGGCTGACAGTAGACTCTTCATGTCACCCAGCGCTAATGTTGTCCCTCCTGTCAGTTATTTGAGCTCATTAATCCATTTCCCAGCAGTCAACAAAGGTAGCTTGCATCTCAAATTGTCTTTGTCCATTTGCTTCCACTGAATATACTGAGGCCGCCCACCACACTTCTCCAATAATGGGAACTCCATCAGTCTCATCTCTCCACCCTGTTTCCCCATGTCTTTAGTGGCAGTGAATGCCCTTGCCATCTGTGTCCATTTCCGTACCAGCAGGGCCCAAAGCCTCTGCACATACCATGTAATATCGTCCACGCTGCGCAATCCAGCTCTAGGAAGCGGCAGTTGCCCATCAATGTCGTCCTCTCCTCTGTCTATGTCTTCTTCGCCTTCCCATACTGTGTCTCTATCAGGGCTTGCTCCCGTGGAGCAGCGAGAGAGTCTTCCCTCTTTGTCATCATCACTCCCCTGTTGATCCTCGTCTGACCCCATGGCCCTGATACTATTGTCACTGTCCAGTTTTCCCTTGTCCTCGAAGCTAAGCCACCTTAACATTAGGTGTTCCCGCTGCTTTTCCTTTGCTCGGTGTGTAATCCTGTGTTCCCCCCTCACTGAGGGCCCAGTAGCTTTCCTATCTGCCCGTGGGACATCCGTGCTGTTTCTCCTACTCCTGTAGAGTTCCCTAACCTTCTTTGTATCCCTTCCCCATTCTCATCATGTAAACGTGCCAAGCCCATCATAATCTCCCCCGCCTTTAAAGAGCGCCCCTCTCTGCTCTGGTCTCTGTCCTGCTCTCATCTCCACTCCTCTTCTTCCCTGCATCAGCGTTCTTTAATGAGTCGCTAGACTTCTAACCTCCTTCTCTCTTTCTTTATTTGCAATTGCTTTTCTCACTCTTCTTCTGCTTTCCTCCTTGCAATGTCCTCTAGCTCTCTCTGTTTTCTCTTCTCCTTTTCTTCCCTTTATCGTGCTTCTGCTCACTCTCTCTTTCCACAGCCTTTTGCTTTCCTCCTCTTCCCTTTTCCTTCTATGTCCTTCTTCCATTATCTCCACCCATTCTTTAGCTTCCTCCTCGGTGTCAGTAGTTCCTTCCCCATGTGCCTTATCTCACTTGTGGCTTTCCCGACCAATTTGAATAATATCTGTCCGCCTACCCATTCATTCAGAACAATCAATTCTTGGCCCTCGCCAAGCCCTGTCTTACCCAAGTCATTCTCCTTTAGCTTTGCTTGCCACTCGCTGCGCTCATGACATTTGCTGCTGATATCTCGCGTTACTTTACCAGCTTGCTTTGCGCCACTAAGTGCATCTACGCTACTATACGCTGGAGGTGCGAAAGTGGGAATGATGTATCCCGCTGCTGCTTTTAACTCCTTTACTTTCCATTGCTGTATCTACATTCGGGGTTTGAGGAACACCAGAGAGAGCGGAGACCATTCTCCCTCCATATCCTACTGATTCAGCATCCAATGCCACTGGATCGAGTCCCTTTCCTTGTCCTGAAACAGTTTCCATAATTCTAACATGGACAGGCGCTTGCTTAATTTGTTCCCCTTGTAGGCTGCATGTAAATAAGTCGTCAATTGTTACTGCACACATTTGGAAAAGCTCCCATCTTTGGGCCATAGCTTTGCTAACTTGCCCTCAGTATCACAAGTCCATTTCACGCTATACTTGCATATTCTGTCTTGGTCCCGCGGGAGGGACTTGCATAAGTGTTGAAGAGGTGTATCCCTCATTTCATCACCTTATGTAAGACTTGTCAATACTTACTTGATCTCAAATTAGGATTTTGAAACATCCAATTTTACCTGTAATTTTGTAATTCACAATCTCAGTACTGTCTCTCACATTGTAATTTACAATCTCAGTACATTCTCTCACATATCCTGTCTCCGAATCATAATAGTGCAATGAAATCTTTTCCTTAGCCTCTCCGGCTCAACACCATTAACACGGCCGTGCTCTGTGCACCGCCCCACTGCGGCCCTGACGGCTCAAATCACAACTCCACTTGTGCACTTCTCAGGCTCCGCCCCATGGCACAACACTGCTTTTTAAACTCAATTAACAATCTAACCACTGAAATCCACCACTTGTAGTGCACCTCAAGTCCTATTAAACAACCTCGCTGGTGACGTCACCAATACATCAGAGGAAAACATCCCGATGCCCGACCCATCAGCATATATGTCTGCTTATTAATTACCCTAACACAACGACAAACATGACGTAACACACACACAGCTGTCTTCCTGCCTCACTAACAGAGTAAAACATTATGTTGCGTGGTCCCTCTTCTATAGCGTCACCATATAGGAATACATCTCAGAGAGATAAATCAGGAACCACCTTCCGTGATATAAGCTAGCTTCTCCCACTAACACCTATACACAGGTAAACCATACATAATCATCCATGAACCCAGCTAAATTGCCTACCTCACAGGGAAACCATTATTCCTTTTGTAGACCTTGACCTCTGTCTTCAAAACCAACGTACAATACAATAATAATACCAAATGTGACCACAATACACTAATTCATTTATCATATCAATCACAAATCTAACGCATACTCTCATCCATACATCCTTTTTGGCATCACATACATACAAATAAAACATAATTCAATTGAATGTGCAAAAACAGGTAAACATACAAAACAGTGCAAATAAAGTGCAAATGGATTACAATTGTTACACCCTGATGACTACAATTGACCAGTCTACAATACAAAAGTGTAAAAGTGCCTGCTAAATCTTGTGAGCCAATCTCATGATTAAAGCTGCATCGCTCTGGTTTAAACGAATTGTAGATCTTCTTGAGTTGGCTTACAATTAAAAGTTGTCCTACTCGAGTTTTGGATGTATGGCTGTAAGTTTGTCAACTAGCCCAACCTTCTTCAGGGCAAACATTTTTAATTTGGAATGAGGGTGATGAGCACAGCCTACATCAAAAAGAGATTGGTGTTAAAATTGAATTCATGCATCCTATGGCCGATGTGAAATAAGTTACAATAAAGTCAATATTGGTCAAAATTGAGGAGCGATGCACAAAGGGTGATCACATCCACAAAAGGCCACTCTGAGGCTCTGTGGCTCAGTGGCTGCTGGCCGGGGCATCATGCTGCAGCTACACCTCCCTTTTAAAGCACCAAGATGCCTTTACAGTGGCAGAAGACACATTCACATAGCAGAGCAATGCTCATGCCTGACCTTCATCATCTTCTGTGAGATTATGGAGATGTTTACTCTTATTGAGGGACCTTTTATAACCACCTCCTGTAATTAGATCAGGTAACATACTTTGAACTGGTCAAATATCATTTGACATGTTAGGCGGATATCAAACATGATGCCACTTTCATTACCCCTGGAGAATTCTTCAACTGAAACATGATGTCTCTTGTACTGTGTTTATCCTTTTCAGGAGTTTCACAGTGTGGAAATGGCCATTTAGCTTACCAGTCTCTCATTATCCATCCAGTGATGAGACCTCAAGACCTGCGTACCGTTCCCCAAACAAGTTCTCCAGAACCATACACAATACCCCAAGTGAATCCTCCAGAACTAGGTACAACCGTCAAGATGAGGCCACTAGAAGTTTAAAAGAAGATTAAAGTTTCAAGAGTACAGGAGATAGGAAACGACATACATCCAAGCAGGTCCATACATGAACATCCAATACCCTGCACCATGTTTAAAAGCCTTCAATATACAACTAGGTCAAAGATACTTTTATAGATAGAAAAGAGTTCTGATCACCGCACAAATGGACGTCAATATCCTTTTCCTTGACATCTGGAAATCTCACACTTTTCCCACTAACCTAAGTCACCCACCACTTTTTCAGATCCCCCGCAGAACATGGATACAATGGAAATGGCAACAGTGTGTGGTATATATCCCAGTAACATAAAATAACATAACATACTATCCCGGCTGCTCGGTGCCTGACTATTATTCAATACATTTCTTACAAGATAAGTGGCCTGGAGAAAGGTTGCACATTCTAGAGATCAAAGGAACTTTGACAAGTGGCAAGAAAGTGGAGAAACCATACCCAGGTTCTGTAAGGTGTTCAAATAATGCTAGGTGCCAATGTGATTCCTATTCCTGTAAATATTTCACCCACTAAGACCTATTGACCTTAATCTGCCATTTTATTTATGATTCAAGATCTCAATTAATTGGTGATCTACCAAATTCCCCCTAAAGAGAGTCACCCGGACTCACAGGTGTATACCTCAGTTTCTACTGTTGATCCTTTTGGTCTCGGGAAAGCACTACCAAATTAAACAAAGTCTAATATACCCTTCTTCAAAATGTATATACAGTAGCCTTATTTATTGAATATATCATGAATATAACATTATAAAGAGAACTAGATGATGCATTTGCCTGTCCCTGTGGACCATGCAGTTACATGGCTAAAAATAGGCCTATAAAATAAACTATTTTTATTAAATGTCATAGTTCCTATTGTTAGATGAGGCTTATGATGCTATATTTTGCATGCACTTGTACAGCCCACATGTGTTTTCTCTGCTTCACTGCCTAATGATACAGGCAGTTTGCATGTACTTCTTCAGGGCCTAAGAAAGTATTGCACATCTTGTGTGTCTGTCTTGAATTAAAAAGCATAAGTTACGTATTCTATTTTAGTCATTTGTCTCTTTCATTTAACTTTTTCCTATTTATTGATACATGTTTGTGCCTTTGGAATAAATGTAATACTTTTGGTGTGTTTGTTTAGGACGTTTATCTCCCGAGTTCCATGTGTTCATTTCATCTTTCGCTAGGGTTGTATTGTTGAAACAGATGTAGCAAGTGGTATGGTTGCTACTCATTGCCCCTCCTCTTGGTTGTCCTCTGCATAATTTATCTCCATTAATTCAAGACTGATAAACAAGCCATGCAATGATTTATAGGCCATGAAGTAGCATGTGCTAACTGCCTGTATCATAAAGCAGTGAAGCACAAAACATGCATAAACCATACAAGTACAAGCAAAATATATTGTAATATGCGTCCTGTAACAATTGGGAGGGTGAAATAGAATTAAGAATTGTCCTTTTCATAGACATATTTTGTAACCTTGGGACCCCGTGGCTCCCAGGGACAGATGGAAACATGATTAAATTGTGGTAGTTATAACTGAAGTTATATTGATGTCATATTCAATAAGTAAGGGCATTGGACATATATTTTGAGGAACTGCAAAACTTTTAGTTTTCAGTAATATCCAATTTAAACCAATTGCTGCCACATGGAAATAATGTTCCCTTCTAAGGGTTTATCGGTAAATGACCGAACATGTCAAGTAGATGGCAGCACAGACCTTGATACGTATGGATTCCTATATTAAATTAAAAATTAAATGCAAGGTCAAGAATACCATTTAGTGGACATTTTCAGATATGCTTTTCCTCAATATGATCCAAATTTTAATAGGCAATTTGAATGCGCCCCTTAGTATTTATTTATTGCATGGACCATGTATTTTAAAAATAGGAATTTGGAGTTAATGGTTGGATTTGTGAAGCTAGTGGGCTGAAACACTTCAGTTAGCCACTTGTCAGAAAGATTGAAAAGGCTACTTGATAAACTTATGTCTTATATTCCAATGATCCTCCAGCAAAAAGTAGTCGGTTCATGTTCTATTAGGGAAATGGACCCAGGAAAGGTCATTTCTATTCCCATAATGCAAAGTTGAAAGAAATATTTGATTATACATTAGGTTAAAGAATAGCAGACTTATGTCTGTTATTTGGAATCCCAAACCCCAATCAAAGTAATCACTGAGCTCTTTTTTATGGTTCCAGAACATATTTAACGGCCCACTTACAGAATATGAAAACTTTATGTTTTTCCCTTAGGCTTCATTGTAATCTGTGCGATGAGAAGCTTAATCTCACACACATTTTTTTAAAGTACTTAATTCTTTGTCCTGCATGACGTTTTGAAACTACAAATATAGAAACCGAGGCAATGTCCACACACACCTTCTCTCTCCTGTGTGCCCTGACTTAGTGTCCACTGCAAAATTAATTTGAGCTCTTATCTTGCCCCAAGTCAGACTACTAGAGGCCATTAAGGCCCTTATTCCCTGAGCGTTTTCCATTGGGTATTGCCATCGTAAACCGCTCCCGTGAACGAGGGCTCCAAGTCTTTATTGGAATGTTTGCATTTTTGTGTGTGTAGTTTTCCTTTCCCATTATACATTCAGGGCTAAAAACCCCAGAATGCAAAGTGATAAAAAAGGGCTGCATTAGCATAATCAGTGTTTTCTTTTTCTTCAAAGCAATTATGCATAATATACATGCAGCAATAAAATATAGTTTTGTACACTGGAAAACGCAGTTGTTTGTAATTAGAGAAACAATGGATGAGCACTAAAAAATGCAGATTTTGAAAACCCTGGAAAAACACTACCAGAATTGGAAAAATTTAAACACAGAAAACAGGAAACTCTAAGTATCGCAGATTTTATTTAATTTGCCAGCACAATTCTGAGTCCAAAAGCTTCCGCATATTAAATGTAGACGAACACAGTGGGTGTAGTCCTAGGAGTCAGTAACAGAGCAGAGCAAAACGAACTGTGTCCTAAATATGATTGTCCTATATATCCTCCTTTGGTAAGCGGTGAGCACCCTAACATGCTGAGCAAACCTCGGTTCAGGCAGACCTTTTCAGATTTTCCCACCAGCCGATCGTGCTTTGGTTCCGGTATGGATTATCTATCCTGCGTGTAGTGCCGTCATTTCCCCAAGATTGCATTCCGTGGAGGTTGAGGTTGCCTCTCACGCCATCAGATTTATGGACTGCCGAAGTACTCCTGAAATACTTCAAAATACTCTCTAACTTCTGGCACACCAACAATAGAAGGATATATATTGCAGAAAGGATTTCATTGCACCCTCACACCCTCTATGAATCTCTGTTGGCAGGCAGACATATTTTGTTAGTATGCATTACACGTTTGGGATTGAATTATTCTCTTTTTAAATTGCATAGATCTCTATGTTTGTTTAAATTGCTTCTGGACTTATATAAATCTCCTCTGGGCTTGCATAAATCACTTTACAGCTGCCATAAATCACTTCTGAACTTGTATACATCTCTAAATGAAGTGTGTACATATATTATCACATTCCAATTGCAACCGGCATGCATCCCTAAGCTTCCATAACTGGTGTCATATGTTTGCAGCACTGCAGGTGCAATGCAGGTCATTACTGCGCTCATTTCATTCTCCTGCATGCAGTTCTGAAAATAAATAGACAATAAACCAGCCAATGTCCACATGCATGGTCCCTCTCCTGTGTGCCCTGATTTTAACGCGGGACACTGCATGTTTTAGGGTCCACTGCAAAATGAATTTGAGCTCTTATCTTGCCTGAGGACGGACTACTGGAGGCCATCAAGACTTTATTTGAATGTTTGCATTTTTGTATGTGCAGTTTTCCTTTTCCATTATAAATTCAGGGCTAAACACCCAAGAATGCAAAGAGATTTTAAAAAAAGGAGCTGTATTAGCGTTAGCATCCAGCGCTGGGAGCCATCCAATCAGGTTTTCATCGGATCACGGGCTGAATCCCACAACATATTCCTGTGTACCAAGCAACCTGATGGCTGCACAGCAAAGTACCGTGCATCAGGGAGAGATAGGGGAGGTCTGTCTTGGGGCGGGAGATGAGAGGGTAGTTGGGGCGGTGACATGTAGGTGGGTGGAGCCAGGGACGCTATACGTCCCATGCATGCAGAGTATCAGGAAGCAGAGACGGAACAAGCTAAGTGTGGGGTTTCAGTGAGGTGTTCTTTGCAATGGGAGGTGAATGGGGGTAGAACCCCCTTCGAAGCCGGTGGAGACTGCAGGGGGATCCTCATCTGATGAAGATGGGCTGGGCGAGTGTGGGCGGCGAAGAGAAGGTACTGCTGTATGTACTGTCCTGGCGAGGCCTTTGCATTAAATACCATCAATGCAATGAGATTGAAACGCACAAATATCTTTTCATTTTGCATTAATATCTTCTTGGCTTAAAGAAACATATTTTTGAGTTGCATGAAACTTCTTGGTATGCATGCATAGGCTCTCCTTCTGCACGAATGCCAGGTAAGCTTTCAGAATCCCTTTACATCCTCACGTAACCAGATATTCTCTGCTTTGTGAATGTGCTCTCATCCTGCATAAACCTCTTCTGATCTGGCATGTAGCACCCCCCTCCTGGCATGAATCCGGGCGTGAGCCTCTTCTCAGCTGAACTTGCGTGGCTCTCTTTTGAGGCTACACACATTACTTCTCTGCCTTCATGAACCTCTTCCCAGCTCGTATAAACATCATCTACCTGCATATCTCTTACTTGGTTTAGAAAAAT
The DNA here is from genome assembly GCF_040938575.1 of Ambystoma mexicanum. NCBI lineage: Eukaryota > Metazoa > Chordata > Amphibia > Caudata > Ambystomatidae > Ambystoma > Ambystoma mexicanum. The sequence goes on from NC_090921.1 coordinate 187,932,471, forward strand.
CTGGGATTGCATAAATCTCTCTTGCGCACACCTCCCTTTGCCTTGCATGATTGTTTCTGACTTGCATGCAATGTTCCTCTGTAAACATAAATCACTTATGTCTTATTGGCTTGCATGAGTGTCTTGGACGTTCTTGAATCTGTGCCTGGTTCTCATAAACCTGTTCTTCTCTGGCACAAATACTTTTCCCCTGCATATCTCTTACACGCCTTTTACAACTCTATTGAACTTGCATAAATCTTTTCTGGGATTGACCAAATCACTATTGCATACATGTCCCCCTGGCTTGCATGATTGTTTCTAACTTGAATGCATATTTGTCTATAACCACAAGTATCTATTCTGCTCGTAAAAACCTCTTACTGACTTATTGTAGTCATTTATATAGCACTAATTTCCCTTTTGTATGGCCTCTGTGCTTTGTGGTTGGAACGCCCTCGGGGACCGAAGTCCAAGTATGGAAAAACATTCTAAGAATGGACTTTAAGATGCGGGTGTGCATTTGGTTGAGATTGGGACTTAGGGGGGTCGGCTAGGCTCCAGTAAGCAACCCAATAGGTCAGGTACGTGGGCATGCGGGCGATGTGGGTGGTTGTGACAGAGCGCTAGTGCAGGAGACTCGATGTGTACCCAACTAGACTGAATTTGTTGTAGGTTGTTGCAGTATGCTAATGGCAGAGGTGTAGCGGCAAGCCTAGGGTTTCAGTGCAAAAATGTATGTGACCAGCTAGACAGAATTTGCCATAGTCGTAGCTGCATTCTAGAATGCATGAATGGAGAGACATGCCTACGGCAGACGTCCACAGAAGTGGTGTGTTTCTGCATACCTTAAACTCAGACAGAGTTTATCTTCGATGTCACTGTGTCCAGTTTTTCTGGCACTATGGTCCGGCTATCCCTAAGTCTCCAAGGCAATAGGCTGTTGTTCTGCGAGAGCATCGTCCTGAATCTCCCAGAATACTTACATGATTCCTTTGAACTTTCATGAACTTTCAGTGTATCCTGTAAAGCTTTCTATGTTCACTCTGGTATACATTGTGTGTGCATTCACTACATCACAACTCCAGTGGCATTTTCACCTTTTTGTAGGGGTATTTGGTCATGCGCAATAGCCAAAATTGAAATGCATATTAGTCAATGTGAGCGCTGTGATGGTTCACAAGACAGCTCAGTGTGTTATGCACTTGTTGCATAGATTTGTGTTCATATACAAAATTACAATATTAAATTCCAGCAAGGCCGTCCCCGCCTTTCTTATGTCTGAGTTGGAAAAGCTGCAAGTATATATACGTTGTTTTGATGCACAATCATTGCTGTTAAAGCCAATCTACCTGCACTGGACTGCGCGTTACCCGAGCTTTCTTTTTTATGTATGTAGGCGATGCGTGGAAGTGGTCCTAGACAGAAGAGAGCGGCCTGGATTCCACCGGCTTCTGACAAGCATATTTTAAATGTCTGCTTATTTGGCACAAGTAAACTGTGTGCTTTATATTGTACAATTCAAATATACTTCTTCACATCATAAATACCAACCCAGAAGCCTGTGTTTTGTGTGTATTTACAGCTTAAAAATACAAAAAAGAATTCCAGAGAAATTCTTTTAATGCTGCATCAATTATTATGCGGGCACTTGAACCCTTTCCTTGATGATGGAGACAATGAAGCTGGAATAATTCATCTTTTGAATACAATGCTTCAATAATGTTTTGTTTGTAAACATCATCATATTGGGTTATGCAATATGGGAACATGCCAAGACAGTTCTATAAAATGGGATTCTTTTTTGATCATGGGAAGAACTAGAAAAAAGTGGTAAAGTGCAGAAATTGCAGATTGAGCACCAATCCCAGCTTCACCTCTTAAGCAATGTGTGATCCTGGGCATCTCGTTTAATCTTGTGTTACCTAACCTGTCAAAATTGCCAGTCCCTAAACCTTTCAAAATCGTCAGCCTTTCAGAGTTATTTTATTCTCAGTGTATGATCTTCTTAAAAAAAGCCCCACTCATGCTTTCACTGCCTATAGTGTTCCTCGATAATAATAGTGAGCATTGATATATTGCACAACACAGCCACTTGCTTCTTTGCTCGCTAATGGCAACAGCACTTGAAAACCATGTCCCTCTTCTAATCTCAGTCTGGATGCAGACTCCTCCCAGTAGCTTCTAATCTGCATCCACTATATAGTAGATGTGCAATGGTACATGCAGCTTTCTCCCGTGCCATGCTGGAGCCCTTTTGCTTCCTTTGAGGGCGCTCATCTGAGTCCTCTGTCTATGTCTATTCTGGGTTCTGTGCAGCTTTTTCGTATGATCTGTGCCCTTCCTTCAGTTTTTCTATTACCGGCGTACATCCCTCGTGGCTGCTATTGATAAAGTGTCCTGTGCCTGTGCTAGAATACAAGTATCCTTGCCGCGGGCTACTAATGGGAGCCTTGAAATAATGTTTGTTTGTTATTCTAATTACAGCAAGAATTAACAAGGTACTGGGACTGCAAGGGAGCACCTGTGTTGGTATGCGACGAGGTAGGGGGTGCAACCAGATATTCTGGATCCCTCAAGTGCTTGGGTTCGGTAGGTGAGGGCAAAGGTGTTCACGCACCAGGCCCCAAAAGCACTTAAAATGGCCGGGTACACTAAAACAGTGCAAATTCAAATACCCTTTCTCTGTACGCAGGTGCTCCCTCAGTCTCTTATGAACAGGATAATCAGTCTTGTCCAGGGCTCAAGTCGAGGGTACACGCGGGTGGATGGAGTCCACCCATTTCTTTAACCAAGTGGATGCCTTCCCCCTGGGTATTTTAGAGGCCGTGTGTAAAACGAGAACATTTGACTGCCTTCTTTGAATTCATGCCGACCTGGGGGTTCAAACCGCAATTCGCAGGCCGGGCACTTCCCCACTGTACCATCTAACTGCTGAAATGATGTATTTCAGGACAGCATGTTCCAGGGCAAACATTGGTATTGATTCTTGGATTTTAAAACATACACACCTTTTAACATTTTCAAACACTATTAGAAAGAAATATCCTTTGTATTTGTTTATTTGTAAAGCACACCAGGCCCAGGGGCATCCGGGCGCATAACTTAAACAGGATAGTATTCATGTTACCAGAATAATACAATACAGTATAAATTGCAGTTATATACATAAGGCACATTGGGGACTAAGCAAAAGAGCGCAAGCGGCTAAAAACAGAGGAGAGGCTAGCGGCTCTCTGTGTATTTGCTGTGTGTTGATTTTATCATAGGCAAATGCCATTCGCCCTGTGCAATTTGCAGGATTACGCAAAGCCAATTGAAAGAAATGCGCATATTTTACCTTTATTTTATTGTTCATATATAACGCACTTAATACCTGCGAGTGTTTTTTAAGCACGCGTTGCCCTGGGCTATCCTTCCTTGATATGCCCATTCTGGTGAAATCACACTCCACTGTGTACGTTAAAGAGTGCCCCCCCCGCCCCCCACTTTTTTCTTTAGGACTTGGTCTTGTCAGAGTGTGGAAAACTCGCCTTTCGTCGTTGTATGTTACCTCGCCCAGAAAGCGGGGAGGTGTTTCGAAGTATATGACCTGCTGCATACTCGTACATGATCCGACTGCGCCCTCTGCTGTCCAAGAGTCATACATTAACTAATTCAGCACAGTTGGTTTACGGTCCGCCTCGTTCCAAGTGCGCCCAGATTTTCCAGGTAGGGCAGCGGAGCCGCATGGAAATAAAGCGATTTCTCCAGGATCGCAGAGTTGAATTAAGGACGGTGCCCTTAAAGACGGCTCCTAGCAGCCGGTGTCTTTTCCTCCCCTATTGACAATAATAACGAGCAGAAACGCTCCCATGCTCGAACCCAAGCACACCCTTCCTTGAGGCACCTTTGCCGGTTACTCTGAGCGAGGACTGACCCAGAAGATTCCTAAATAAATTTTTTTAAAAAGCACAGAAAACCTATTTTCACAACACTTTCGGAATTTTGAAGGATTGGCTCGAACCCCCAACCTTTTAGATATAAACCACAGCACTAAGCGACTGTGCCACAGACACTAGCTTGAAAAAGATGGTTCAACAAGCCATGTAATATCAATTAGCACAAAAGCTGTTTTTTTATTAATATGCCAAGATTCACAGACAAAACTGCACAATTTTTAGGAGAAGTGCTGGAAATAGTGTTGGATGATGGTTGTGGGGGCGTGTTGGAGGTGCAGCGGCAATGGGTGGGCTGCAATGGGGTAGTTCTTCTTTTAAGTTGTTGGCCGTCCCTGTTTTTTCGTTTTGGGAATCTGGTCACCCTACTCTAGTCCCCACCAACGACCAGGACCCACCAACCGATCTAGCAGTGACCACTGGCCCTGGTCACCTTAGCAATTGTGTCGTAATTAATTTTGCAATCATGTTGGTGTCATTCCCGCCCAAAGCTGGTGCTGTGGTGTGCAATGGGTGGCAGCACGTAGCCAAATTCCGGCTCTTGTGCACAGACCTGCATCACTCCACTAAAACAACTGCCAGTGCTTTAAGTGGGCCAGGGCTAGCTGGGGCAAAGCCCCGCCAGTCTCCAGAAAGGGCTCCAGAGCCGGGACCCTGACGGGTCCCACCCCCGACTAGCCCCAGCTACACTGACACGTGCGGCAACCAGTGTAGCAGCTGCACGGTTACACGAGATGCCTGCAGGTGTCAGCACTTCGGGTTAGAAAAAAAGAAAAGGCATCATCTTTTCTTTTTTCTAAACCCCTGCAAGCAGTTGGTGCAACCCTGCAGTGTGGGCTGTTTGATGGCTCTGAACTGTGAAACAGGAGGAGTGCTGGAATGCATAGCCCTCCTTTTGTAAATAGTAAATCACCCATGCTTCTCATGCTGAGTGCTAGCTATTTGGCCTTAAATAAACAGAGGGCTGGGCAGTCCAGCCCTCCTGCTGTTTCAGAGTACAGAGCCATCAGCCGCAGACTGCCCTTTCATTCAAGGAGCCTGTGATTCAATTAGGTGTTGCACCACGTGGCTCCTTGAACGAAAATGCTGCCTGCTGGGTGTGAGCTGGGACACACTGGTATGACACCTTTGGTGCGGCCAGACCCTTCTTTTGTTTAAAAGGAGAGGCTGCGCGCATCAGCTCTACTTCTTTTAGAAGCCCCCTGCCCTTAGGCGAGGGGGGGCTCTTGCTTAGGAACATGGCCTAAGTACACCTGTTCTTAGGCCACACCCCCTATCGAGAGCACCCCCTCGATTTCTAATCCCACATAAAGCATTGCATACCACACGACTGTAACAGTGCAGCAGGGACGAGTAGTGATATTTCTTACTACAGGGGAGCAGTGAGGGGTCAACTAAATTTCAATGAGCACATTCTGTGCAATTGGCATCTAGGTATTGCAAGATTACACGCAATACCACTGCCTAACGCAGAACCTGTGAGTAGAGGTGTTATTTCACTTGCGCTTAACTTGATGAAGCATTGCAACATCATCAAGATGGCTCATAGCACTATAGATCAAATAACAAGTGGGGGCTGGCGGAGCGGCCTATCACAGCACCGACTCTGTGATACCAACGCTACTGTGGCACTATAACACAGCTCAAGAAGCAACCCAAACCGTGACTCTGCTCTCAACCAGAAGAAGTAGAGTCAGAAGACTCATCCTCGGTCTCCAACAACACCACTGACAGATCAAAACTATCAGCACGATAAACGAGGAAAGGCTGGCGGAGATACCAGGGTGGGCTCTAAATGTGTCCTCGATGAGTTCCAGGCAGGTCTCCACTTCTGGTACTCTAAATCACTGTCAAGGAATGGGGAAATGTCTTGTCACATTACGGGTGGAAGAACAGGTTTTAGCGTAAAGTAAATAAGAGTAACGAGAGTAGACATATACCTGCTCTGCCCGACTGCTATTACACCCGTATCCAATATGGCAACCATTGATGCGATCATGTTGTAAATCTATAAAGTGACCCTAACCAAACATACAAGGTATATTATGTTGGCCGTAAACCAATCCCATCACATAACCAACATTGCAAGCACAGAATCATCAGTATAACCATAGGGCGTCCATCTTGTGTACCATTCGCCATTTGCCTTTTTTTCTCTTCTGTAAAACATGCTTTGCAAAGCGTATTATATTCTAAAAGCTCCTACATGGTACGAGGCCACAGCTTGCATGTTGAAAGATCAGCCCAGACAGGAATGCCAAACGGTACAGAAATACATTGTTTTCCTCCCTCACTGAGTCCTTGAGAGCAAGCAGAAACGGCATTTAATCAACTGCCCAGGTGCCGGCCTGTCTCACTAAAGCTGTAGCAATAGGCAGTTAAAGCATGAATTATACTTTTCTAGCGGTCCTCCTTCACGGATCTTCCTTAGAACAGGCTGACCCTGGTTCACAAATAGAAACTAGTAGATAACGTGCTTTGGAATGTGTCTCTCTCGCAAACACGATATCCTTGCTGAACCAGTGCTTTATGTTCTGTATAACAAAGAACTATGTCTACAACTGTTGCTAAGTATAAGAAATTTGCAATAATGTGTCATATTTGTCATAATTGTCAATCACCGAACCCTAGATCAAGAAGATACATTATGGGTGGTTCTGATGTGCCTTGAAGGCTGTTATTTTGTATATATGTAACTGTTCATATGATGTTCGGTCTCTTGCGTCTCACGAGGTCTGGGTGACACACGTTGTGAGATGTTAGACCCCAGTCGGCCGACTGAGCATACTTTTTTGCAATAAACCATACTATTTGGGAAATCGAACCTCGTGTCTGTCCTATCACTAGTATATGGTGATTGTGCTTTGGTTTCCATATCCGAGGGTCTTCAGGGGCGAGCAAAAATGTCACCCAAATAGGGACCCTCCCCCTTTTGCTCCATCGTATACGTTAAGTTTGAAGAAGGCGAAAGCGCATCTAGGACGAGGCCGTCGAGCCGGGATCGAGAGTTGTTCGGGGTGCCCCTGTGAAAGTGATGAGAGACTCCTTTGCAGATCTGTACACAGCCGATCCCTGATAGACGAGCAGCAGACAGAGAGCATCAAGGCGAGGGTCCCGAAACGAGGCAGATTGAGCCAGATACGCAGTCACAACGATTCTTCGTTGCGTCTGTATACGGACGAATTGCGTCTTGAGTGACGAACTGATTGATCAGGTGAGTCATGCCCCGATTCTTAAAAGCCCTGATATTGATTGAGTGTTGCTCTTGCAAGATCAAACGCCCAGGGTAAGGAAACGAGTTAAGATCAATTATGCCTGGGAAATTGTCTTCCTCTCTAGTGGGATTTTTCCACTGCGGTAGACAATCTTTGGAAACTGGCCAGGTTGCGCCACCCGTAGGGTCACCAGCGTTTGGAATGTATGTGAAATATGACATAGGGGCAATAATGTTTAACGCAATTTGGCATAGGCAGACCAGACATGTAGCAGACTTGCAGTGGCCGAATGAGGGGACTTTTGAATTAGCACGTATAGACAACTTAGAATCAGAATTGTTGTGCAAGAAGGCACGTCCAGCGAGTGAGAGACTGGAGGAAGGAAGCTAATCTCCGTTTAAGAAGCAGGGAGAAACATGCACAAAGACATAAATCCAACACAGAAAAAGTGCTAGAACTAGATGAGCTTAAAGTGACAGAGGATATCAGGAGACAGGACAGGAGCTTTCAATTAGGCATACAAAAACATCTATCCACAACAAGATTTGCATACATCAGATGAATTGATAAACAAAATTCTGAATGAACGAAGAAATGAACGTTCTCAAGGTAGTACTACTGACCCTATAGTACCTCTACCCGTTGCTCCTCCACCTCCGCTACCCCCCTCATTCATGCACCACCTCCCCCTGTACACGTGACACAATTCCCTCCATTGCCGACAGACTGTGAGTTAGCGGTTGCTGCAGGAGGCAGTTCTGCAGAGGTGGGGCCTGTGCTGAAAGGAAGCACCAGAGTAACGCGTAGTACGGTCAGTAGAGAGAGGAAAGAACAGCTGAAAGAGTAGGCAGAGATGTTTATTGAAGGCAACGATGAGGGATCCGTGCAGAGCTCCATGTATGACTATAAGAAGCTCGGCAAACAACAGGTATTCTTAGAATGCATGGGGGAGTATCTTGTAGAAGAATGGAAAAAATGGACTGGTACATTGGCACCGCAGGGGTTGCGAGATTTAAATGTTTTTTCTCGAATGCGGGATGGTGCATCAGAAATACAAATACACGTAGGCTGGCTATTTGTGTTTAAAAGTGAGCTTGACCAATTGACAGAAGAGATGAGAAGAGGTAAACAACAGGAGGTGCCATATGTCCAGCAGCGATTTTTGCCGCCGTTAAAACCTGTTAGTGAATAGATGAAAATGTGTACGCGAGAGGTGCTTAGATGGATTACAGATGTCAGCATAACCCCGATAGAAGTGCATGATACGTTTAGTCAGTACACTCTAGAGATGCAGAGAAAAGTATTGCAGGTGATGGTTGAGTATTTGCAAGATGAATGTTTGAGAAAGAATTTATGTTGCTCCCCTGATTTAATGACAATATACAAAAGAGCATTTTTGTCTGAAACTAGGAAGGCAGCTCTCTCTCTCTCGATTAAGCACCTAGTTTACAATTACCCATGAGAGAAGTGCCCCCCAGATTTGTTCCGAAAGTAGAGATTGCTGCTACAGATGGAAATGAAGCACAGGTTATATAAGCCCATTACACTGCAAAGTTCATGCATGTCACTTTTTCGAGACAGGAGGTAAACAATATTAAACAAACAATCCCTGATCGTAGAAATAATCCAGCGGGATTTTACAAGGAAATTGATTATTTCCTATGATTCTCCCTATAGACATATGGAAACTAATTACAAATGTAGATGACATTAATATTTTGGATGATACATGGGAACATTTGATTAAAGATGATGCAGATAGAAAAGCTGGCGAGAAGCCGCCCCCGGACATGTTAGCCTTACCAGCACGAATAGTACAGAAATTAAAAATTTTAATACCTGAAAAACGCATTATCTGGGATAAATTAACGGCTTGCGTACAGGGTAAAGATGAACCGGCTACTGACTTTTTCAATCGATTTGAAGAAGTATTTACGGATTTTAGTGGCCAAGATTTGGGTACTAAACCCGGGAAGAGGCTGTTTGTTGATAAGTATGTACGAGGGTTGTTACCGAAAATTCAAAATTTAATAATGACATCTGAGAGTGCATGGCAGGCAAAATCGCAGAGTGAAGTGCTACACATGGCCCAATATTATGAGAATAGAGTAAATGCGGAGAAGGAGAAAGAATTAAGGGACAAAGGGAATTTGAAAACAAGGGTATTGATGCAACAAGTAGCAAACAATAACAGAGGTGGTGGGAACGCACAAACAAGAGGAAACTTTTCCAACATGCACGGGGGTCCGATTGGACTTAATCAATGTGCCTATTGTAGACAAGAAGGCCATTGGCGAGCACAATGCCCGCAGATACAAAATAGGAGTGGCGGTTTCGCGAGAAGACAGAATAGAGGTCGCCCGGGAACACAAGGACAGAACAGAAATATTGAGAGTGCCACAAAACCAAAACAACCAGTATCAGAACCAGAACCAGCAGAAACAGAATAGTGCGGGAGATGGAAATGTATTCGATAACCAGGCAAATGCATACTATTCTAGCGACTTTACATCAGATGATGTATTATTTTACTAGGACAGCCCGAGACAGGGGTTGGAACCAGTGTCTATTCCCGTAGACCAGAAAGGGCCCTACGTAGATATGAAGGTTGGGAATATGGAGCACACTTTTCTAGTGGACACAGGTCCACAGAAATGTTCAATTGACCATCATCTGGTTCCAGATATACCACTGTCAGGGCAAAATAATGTCTCAGTAGGGTTTGCAGATACACCATTAATTAGTCCCGTGTCACAGTCAGTACCCATAACACTAGGTCCATTCACTGAGTCGTGGCCATTTCTTTTGACACAACATTGTGGTGAAAAAGTATTGGGTTTAAATTTGTTGAAAAAATTGAGTGTGGTTATTCATTGTTCTCCTGATGGAGTGTATTTAACTATATCACCACAAAAAGCTCCGGTATCACAATTTCTGACCAGACCATTACCGACCATTACCAACTTGCATATGGGTGATGAATGATAATGATGTTGGCTGTTTGAAGATAGAGCTGGTAAAAATTGTTTTAAAGGAAGGCATTACATTGCCAGGCATTTCACAGTACAAAATCTCAGTGGAAGGAGAGAAAGCATTGAAATGTGTTGTGTCTGATTTGATTAAACGAAATGTGATTGAAGAGATTAGTGGTAGCACTTGCAATAGTCCAATTCTTCCAGCTTATAAGAAAGGAGGTAATGAAATACTGTATCGTTTCATAATTGATTTGCGCGGATTGAATAAAGTAGTTGATCCCCAATTCCCATTGGTCCCAGATGTGACTACCATTTTGACTATGATTCCAGCATCTGCATCATATTTTAGTGTTGTAGATTTGAAGAATGCATTTTCTAGCATTCCGGTACATCCAGCCAGCAGATATTTATTTGCTTTTACTCTAGGAGGACGTTCATTCACATTTACACGGATTCCACAAGGTTACACTGAAAGCCCGAGTATTTATAATAGAGCATTGAAGGAACAATTAGACATGCTAGAACTACCAACAAGTTGTGTACTATTGCAATACATTGATGACCTATTAATTGCAGAAGACACAGAAGACATTTGCAAGAAGAGCACAGCTGCATTGCTGACACATTTAGCAGCACATAGACACAAAGCATCATTAAAAAGATTACAGTATTGTCGAAAGGAGGTGGCCTATTTGGGCTACCTACTTTCAAAGAAGGGAAGGAGACTGACACCAGAAAGGATAGAAAGCATCTCTGGTATGCCTGTTCCAAAAACGCAGAAGGAAGTCAGAGCTATTATAGGCAAGCTTCACTGTAGTCAGTGGATTGCAAATTTTGCCGTGATTGTGAAACCAATGGGGGCATTGACAAAGAAGGATGTTGCTTTGCCCTTGCCATGGAGTATGGAATGTCAAGAAGCATTTGATTTGCTCAAATCTGCATTGTGCTCAGCTCCAGTTTTGGGCACACCAAATTATGAAATGAATTTCAAGCTATTTGTGCATGAAAACAATGGATGTGCTTTGGCTGTTTTGTCCCCGGAACAAGGAGGGAGAAATAGACCATGCAGTTATTTTTCTTTCGCGCTGGATCCTGTTGCAAGCTCTTTGCCGCGCTGTTTGTGAGCTGTTGCTGCTGCATCCGTAAAACAAACCGAGGGAATTGTTTTGGGTCATGCCTTAATCATAATGGTGC